>NC_069070.1:66900066-68258995 GCF_025698485.1 Gossypium arboreum | reverse complement strand
AGTCAAATTGTCGAAATTCATCACACTATCGATTCATCATTTAATGGCATGTATAGCTAGACCCCAAACACATCACGGTAGTCCTAGAATCGACTAAACTGTGGCTCGATACCAATAAAATTGTAACACCCCAAAACCGAGACCATCGCCGTTATCGGACCGGGGTTAACAAACCAAGTTCACATATTTTGCCCACCAATTTGACATTTCCAGTCAGGCTGGAAAACTGCGTCACTGTCACCTTAAAAATCATATCTCGAGTTTCAAAACTCGGAAACTGGTTTCGTAAATTTTCCTGAATTTAGACTCATATATCCATCCATGGATTTATTTCTAGGATTTTGGTCGGGCCAATTGGTACAGTTTATTAGTTAAAGTTACCCCTGTTACAGGGATCGACTGCTCCGACCTTCGCGCGGTATAACTTGAATATCTCTCTGTACAGGGCTTTAATTCTGGTGTCGTTTGTTTCTAATGAAACTAGACTCAAAATGGAATCTGTACATATAAGATATACCTCCTAATTCTTTTGGATAATTTATAGTGAATTTTTAAAGTTGCGACAGGGAACCCAGAAACCATTCTGGCCCTGTCTCACAATAGCTTTAATATCTCTTAACCTGTAACTCCTATGACCGTTTCGTTTCTTCCATATGAAAATAGACTCATCAAGGTTCATTTACATAGCTTATTCACTATCTAATTCCATTCCTATGAATTTTGGTGGTTTTTCACATTCACGCCACTGCAGCTGGCAGCATCTGTTTTAAGATAGGACTCACCTATTTGGTGGTCTCCATGATTCAACTAGCCTTACCATACATAGGTTCATATATGATCATTTTAACCGTGCCAATGGCTGATCATATGACCAACATTCTCATTTCAAGCCATAGCCACATCATGACACAAAATATATACATACAACCCACAATTAGTCTAAGTTCATACTTCCTTTTGAGCCATTTTCGCACGGCCGTACATACTTACATTACAACATATTTAACAAACAAGGGTAGTCCTATACATGCCATCTCAAGTTCAAACAAAAATTTATACCAAAATGGAGGCTTGATAGTGTGGATGACTTGACTTCAACGATCCCAAATCCGATTGCCTCGGCGAAATCTAGAAAACCGAGAGCCAAAGCAACGGGTAAGCATTTTTATGCTTAGTAAGTCTCAAGGAATATAATGAACTATAATTTACAGCAATACATTCACATAGCCAAATGCATCATTTCATTAATACACATTCTTACTTCATACTTCATCATTATATAAGTTCGCAAAGCATCAATCAATTCAATAACTGAAATTCATTAGTCGATTGAGCGAATGTTGCTCAAACACGTCGACTTTCCAATGCACATATAACGTACCTTATCCTTTGGGCTGTCCGAGTGTACTAATTAAATTCATTTCAGCAACCAACACTCACCTCCAGCCCAAGATTCTTGAATATAACCGGATATAATCAAGTGCACAAATGCCTTGGTCTTAGCCCGGATAGAATAACTTCATACGAATGCCTTGGTCTTAGCCCTGATATAACCACTAGCACAATTGCCTTGGTCTTAACCGGATATAATTTCCAGCATAATTGTCTTGGGCTTAGCCGGATATCATTCAATTTCTCATGCACACATACATCAATAATCATTGGACATACATATTTCATTTTAGTTACTAAGGCTCAAACACAATTAATATCATTAGCATATTCGCCTTGGGACTTAGCCGGGTGGAATTCAAATACTCATACACACCTAATCAATAATCATACACATCCATATTTCATCTCACATAATTCAAGTAAGGTCACTTCTTGAGGACTTACCTCGGATGTTGTCGAGCGGCTTTTTCGGCTATTCGATCACCTTTTCCTTCCCTTGTCCAATTGTGGCCCTCTTGGCTCTTGAGCTAATTCAAACAAATTCAATTTATTAAAACCTCATTGTGCTTGCTTATGGCCGAATATGACAAGGATTTTGGATGGTCATATGGCCACTCTTTAGCTTGAATACACAATGGTCATGCACATTTTATACTACATCAAGCAATTCAATACAATTTGTTTGAACATCAAGGAAATGCTAAGGCCTTCAATGGGCTACCCAAGGCGAATATTCATGTACATGTTGAGGTCAAAATTTGCACTTAATACCTCACAAAACAGCATGCAATCTACTAATTAATGCTTGCACATTGTGGCCCAAAACTTATAATATAGCATCAAGCACTTATATGTGTGCTAGGCGAATTGTGCTTGCAATTTCACAAGCATTCTTCCACATTTTCTTCTTTAAATCAATATATTCATCACTTAGTTCATAACCAAACAAAATGTGCAATCATATATATACATATATGAGCATGGCGAATTTTCAAGGTGTCCATAGCCATCCAAAACACAAACTTTTAACTAACATGCAAGAAGCATGAATCATGCTCAAGAATGCATCATGGCCAAGTATGACAATCATGCTCCTTTTCAACTTTAATCATGATAAAACAAAGAGAAAACTCAAAATCTTACTCATGAGTAGAAAATCCATCATTGCATGCATCATCATCAAGCTTCACACTTAGCATGCAATGGCTTCATCACTATAACAACTTTGGCCAAATACCATTTCCATGGCATACCAAAGATTTGAGCCATGGCTAACATGCACATCAAGTTAGCAACCAAAACATGCATGAAACTCCCAACACAACCTCATACATACCTTAATCTTGATGCAAACTTAGCCAAATCTCCTTCTAGGTCTCTTCCAAGCCAAGCATGAAGCAAAAATCCTCCCCCTTTTCCCTTAGTAATTTCGGCCAAGAAGATGAGAAAGGATGAACAAATTTTTCTTTTCTTTCCTTAGTACATTCGGCCAAGCCTATGGAGAAGAATGAACATTTTTTTTTCTCTTGTTTTTTTTTCATACTCTTATTTTATCATTTCTAACATCATCCATTAGTAAAACATGTTGGGAACATGTTTTCCCTTGCCCATAATTTGTCATGGCCGGCCATTCACCTTAGGGAATGGGATAATTGACATGCAACTCCATTTATTTCACTTTATGCATTATTAGGCCACTTAAAAATACACCTATCACATTTTCAAGTCTTAGCACATGGGTCCTTTCTTAATAATTAGCACCTAATTAATAAAAATCGAGACACGAAATATTTACGCATACCAATTCCACATACAATAAGCACGGAATATAACACTTAATTATTCTTGTGACTCGGTTTCGTGGTCCCGAAACCACTCTCCGACTAGGGTCACATTAGGGGTGTCACAACTTTTTCCTTCCCTTTATCGGATTTAGTTCCCCTTTGCTCTTGAGCTTAATTTAACAAATAAATTGATTTAATCATTTGAGCATCGAAAAGAGGAATTCAAGGTACTTAGCCCACATATATTCATTAGACATTAAAGTCACATATGTACGAAAATCATGAATCAAACTCAACACATTAGTTAGTATTCTCCTTAGCCGAATTTTTTAAGTCAAGATAAAGCCTTCAACATGCTTACTTATGGCCGAACAACACATCAACCTATGTACTCATTCATGTGGCCGAATATGCATGTTGATGTTGAGGCCAATTACATGTTTAATACCACACATAAATGGCATACATTTTACTAACTAATGCATTACATATTGTAGCTCAATACGCATCTATCATTTACTTCATAACCGAAACATCATCATAAGAAAATATATACCTCGAGATAGTATATATGTCATACCAATACATCATGTGCAAACATATATACATATAGGTGCAAGGGCCGAATCTCAAGTTGATTATAACCAAATATAAACATATATCCACACAAATCTTACCTACCATGCAATAAGCATAAATCATGCTTATGGATATACCATGGCCGAATACATCACAACACCATACCATTTCAATTTTGGTCATGGTTAAACAAGGAACTTAATGTCTCACTAAAAATGCTAAAAAGAAAATCCAAGAGTCATCAACCCACCACCACATATATCATTAACAAGCTTCATATTTAGCATGCAATAGCATTAACACAAAATCCACCTTGGCCGAATACCATTCCCATGACATAGCAAGGATTTGAACCATGGCTAATAAGAACATCAAGCTAGCAACTAAAAACATGCATGGATCTCATGGCACAACATCAAACATACCTTAATCTTGATACAAGTATAGCCAAACCTCTTCCTAATCCTCTTCCAAACCAAACATGAAGCAAAAACTCCCTCCTTCTTCCTTAGATTTTTCGGCCAAGAAATGAAAAAAGGATGAACAATTTTTTTTTTCTCTTTTCTTCAACTCACGGCAAAGGGGGGGACACTAACACCATTCTCTTTTTTTTTTCTTCCCTTTCATTATTCAATTCCCATGCTCATTATTTTATTTTTTCTTACATACACCATTGTCGAACATGTTTTATGACATGTTTTTGCCCATAATCCTTGTCATGGCCGCCACTACCAATTAGGGGGGGAAATTTGACATGCAAGTCCCCCCTTTTGATTTCATGCACTATTAGGTCCTTATAGATTAGCCTATCACATTTCAAAAGTGTCACACAAGTCCTACTAACTGAATTCACATGCAATCGACTAAATCGAAGCTTGAAATTTTCACACATTCATAATTACATATTCTAGACAATAAATATTACGTTCCAACATTTCGGTGTCTCGGTTTAGCGGTCCCGAAACCACTTCCCGACTAGGGTCAATTTTGGGCTGTCACAATCATATTGTCCCTTATAAGGGCATATGGGGCCTTAAGCATGCTTTAGAAGTGGTTCGGGACTAAACCGATAACATATGAAATTTTTAGAAACTTAGAAAATTTTTTAGCCATACAGGGGTCACACGCTCGTGTCTAAGGCCATGTGGAAACAAGGCATACATACTGACGTAGGTTATACGACCAATCACACGCCTGTGTGTCTAGTCCGTATGCCATTTGAAGTGGCCACACACGCCCGTGTGCCAGACCGTGCCAAAACTGTAGGGTATACTGACTTATGTAACACGGCCAAGTCACGTGCCCGTGTGCTAAGCCGTGTGCCAATTAGGGAGTATACTGACTTGTACCACACGCCCGTGTGTGAGACCGTGTGGAGCATACTGACTTCAATTCAATTTCAACACCAGGGACACACAATCGTGTAACATGACCGTGTGTCACACACGGTTGAGACACACGCCCGTGTCTCTGCTCGTATGGACAAAAAAGGCCATTTGCAAGGCCAATTTGCCACCCTTATTCATGCTCACGTAAACAACCAAAATGGAACCAGTTCATCATACAATTAGATAGCCAAAATCATCAACCGAATGCACAATTCATACCATTATAATTTCATCTATTCCAAATCTCAAATCACTACCATTTACTTAGCCAAATACATGCCAAAATAATATCAATCTATATAGTTCATTTACCATAATTCACACACACATAACTTCCTTATAAATAACCAACATAACATCTAAAATCATACCTCACCAAGGCATTTATCCAGCATTTATACTCCACAAATCAATTAACCATTTGAGTAATTATAAAACCATAACCACATTCATAGTAAACATACCAAAATAAGCCATCACTCATGGCTATATATACAAACCAAAACATATACAATTTACAAGCCAAATCTCATTGCTACCACATCTAGCTTATACATGCCATATACCATTAATGTATAATCTAAAAGTGCCAACTTAGATGTTTGATAGTGCGATGATGTTCCCGACGACTCCTGGATCTGAGCTAGCCTTGATTCACTATAAAACATAAAAAAATAACATGAAGTAAGCTTCATAGCTAAGTAAGCTCGTATGTTATAAACTTAACTATTCACACATATCCCATTCATAAATTGAAACATATAACATGAAATTCATGATTACTAACAAACCTTTCACATGCTTATTCATAAGCTTATATGCAAACTTTGTAAATTCTTCAATTTTAAGCTCAGAATATACTTGTACATACATGTACCAATCTATAATAAGTTCATACATAATCAAAATGCCGTTCAATACTCGATATCTCACATACTAAGTACCGTACATAGCCGAAGCTATTTCAAGTCGCACACTAAGCGCCTTACATAGCCAAAGCTATCTCATTTCTCGCACACTAAGTGCCGTACATAGCTGAAGTTATTTCAAATCGCACACTAAGTGCCTTACGTAGCCGAAGCTATCTCATTTCTCTCACACTAAGTGCCATATGTAGCTGAAGCTATCTCATTCCTGCACATTAAGTGTCATATATAGCGGAAGCTATCTCAAATTGCACACTAAGTACCACAAGTAGCCGATTTGGTGTCTAAAATAACTATAGTCCTGTATATACAATTTATGCAATATCAAAGCATTAGAAGTATAATTATAACAATTCTTATTACATACAAACTTACCCTGTATTCGTAGTTGACGGATCGGGTCAACTACTCGATAACCTTGCTTTTCCCCCATCTAAATCCGAATTCTTTCTTTCTTAATCTATAATCTATATTAATCCAAAAATACACATTTGGGCATTTTTACAGATTAGCCCCTAAACTTTCGCATTTAATCAATTTAGTCCTTATTTCACAAATACACAAAATTCACACAATTCAACAAAACCCATGCTTGGCCAAATTATATATAAATCCCTAGCAGCCCAAAACTTTCATTTATTTCACATTTCAACCACACAATTTGCACATTTCAAAATTTAATTCCTATTATGATTCTCATAAAAGAACACTTAACAAAACATATAAAACTATCATCAAGCTTTAATATTTCAACATTAAACATCAAAGAACACATAGATTCAACAATGGCAACTCTCAAAATCTTTAACAGTTCTAAAATTAAAGGTACGGGCTAGCTAGATTAAGCTATAACGATTACAAAAACATAGAAATCATTAAAAATCGAGCTAAAATCGTACTTTAATCATGCTAGGAAGCAATGGCCGAATAAAACCTAAAAATGGCTTCTTCTTCCCTTTATTTTTGGTTGGAAAGATGATAATATGAACAAAATTTCATTTTGTTTTTTTAATATTAACATTATTTATCAAATACCAAATTTAACCTTAATTTATAACATTTAAAATCACTTCAATGATGTCCATAAAAGTCCACTAACATTTGAAATGGTCTAATTACCATTTAAGGCCATCATATTTAAAAGCCAAAGCTATTTGACACCTTTAACTAATAGAACATGCATTTTACATTTTACGCGATTTAGTCCTTTTTACCGAATTAAGCAAACAATTGATAAAATTAGCTCACGAAATTTTCACACATATCAAATAACATGCTGTAAATACCGAAAATAATATTAAAATAATTTTTTGACATCAAATTTGTGGTCTCGAAATCACTATTTCAATTTGACTAAAAATGACCTATTACAACTCTCTTCCCTTAAGGAATTTTATGTATGACTTTTGAATCGAAATGTAAATGATGGTATTCATATGGAGCTTATATCCGAACGTAGCAAATGACTACTAATGTGATAAGTTGAATAAGTTATGTTAATATATGATTAAATATGCATGATATTTGATGTGTATCCGGACTTAGGGTCCACAGGCTATGTGCTGGAGTTATATCCGGACTTAGGGTCCGCAGGCTATGTGCTGGAATTATATCCGGACTTAGGGTCCGCAGGCTATGTCTTTGGAATTATATCCGGACTTAAGGTCCGCAGCTACGTCTTTGGAAATATGTCCGGCTAAAGTCCCGAGCTTCGAGTGGTATTATCTGGGTTTAAATTCTCGCAGCTTGTCTTGGTAATTGGTTTCAAGTCCTAAGACCGACAAAGCTTAATGCCGTAAGTTAAGTAAGATTACGATATTGAATGTTCGCGATAAACCATCGTCGAGTAAGTACTATACATTTAATATGTTCGGTACATATTACTTACTCATCGGTGAATTGATTTTGAAGTGAATCATTAGCATCAAAGAAGAATATATATATATATATATATATAAATATGATTGATGGTTATATTTGTGAATATGAGAATGATTTAATCGGTCTTGGTATAGTTGTATATGAACTATATGTTAAAATTTCTTTATGTACTCATGTACATTCAGTCAATGATTTTGTGAATTATTAGTATCAAAGAATGATACTTAAGTGTGAATGATTGTTATATCTCTTTAGTAAAACAATGACCTATTCGGTCAAATGTTGTTATTATATGAGATTATTTGATTTAAATGCATCGCATGAACTTTTAGTAAAAGAAAAATATGTGCTGAGAATCTATGTTTATGTTTATGTGTATTTGGCCATGAAGCAATTTGAATTGAGTCTGTTTAAATGAATGTTTTGATTTTCGATAAGTTTTAATTATTTGTGATGCTTAAAACTTACTAAACTTTGAAAGCTTACTTCGTTTGTTACGTTCTCTGTTTTATAGATTGTTGATTCTAGTTACCTGCTCGGAAAAGGAATCGTCAGCTACTCGTCACACTATCTATCATTTTGGGGTACTACTATATTTTGGAGCTAGTATAGCATGTATGGAATAGACTTAAGCGAATGATATTTTGAGACGTACTTATATATAAGCCATGTGAATATGGCTACTTTTGAATGTCGATACAAGTTTGAATTTCGATTTTTAACTGAGTTTGGCGATGTATATTTTTATTTTATTTTTATTGTGTATGTTTTTTTTAAATATTAAATTTTGGATCAGTAACTCTTCATAACCCACCCCGGCGACGGACACGGGTTATAGGGATGTTACAATTTTTTTGGTATCAGAGCTACGGTTTAGTCGATTCTAAGACTAAAGTAGCGTGTGTGAGTCTAGCTATACATGCCATAAAGTGTTAAAAGGATAGTGTGATGATTTCTGACAATTAAAACATGTTTTTTTCGTATAGTAATGGGTTCCGATCCCGATCGAGCAGTAGCTGATGATGTTGAGAGCGTAGCGCTTGCTCCCGCGATAGGGACAGTACCGATAGGCTCTAATACAAATGCTAGCAATCAAAATGATTAGGCTAAACAAGCCTTCTATGCTATGATGAACGATTGGTTTACCCAATATATTCGAACTAATCCGGTGTTACACAACCCCACCCCGACTAATACAACCCCTACACTGTGGTAACTCCTATTGTTGACCATTAAAATTGAGCAAACCCCCGGTTGATAGAATTCGAAAGCACAGGGCTACTGAGTTCAAAGCTACTGACAATGATGATGCCGAGCAGGCTAAGTTTTGGCTCGATAATACCATTCGTGTGTTTGATAATTATCGTGCACACCCGATGAGTGCTTAAAATGTACTATATCACTGTTACGTGATTCTGCCTACTATTGGTGGAATACTTTAGTTTCAGTGGTGCCGAGAGAACGGGTTACTTGGGATTTCTTTCAAACCGAATTTTGTAAGAAATATATCAGTCAAAGATTCATCGATCAGAAATGAAAGGAATTTCTTGAGCTCAAATAGGGTTCTATGACAGTTACCGATTATGAGTGAAAGTTTGTCAAACTTAGTAGATATGCTCGGGAATGTGTTTCATCTGAGGCTATTATGTGTAAACGCTTCGAGGACGGGCTAAATGAAGATATTAAAATGTTTGTTGGCATTCTTGAAATCAGAGAGTTTGTAGTACTTGTCGAGCGAGCTTGCAAAGTCGAGGAGCTTAGTAAGGGAAAAAGGAAAGCTGATGTTGGAGCTGGAGAGTTTCGTAAAAGATCTTTAGGAAAGCCTTTTCAGCAATCATCGAAGAAATTTCGAGATGATTCGGGCCGATCTAAGAACACTTCGGGCTTTTTTAGATGAGACCGTGATCGACCTCCTATGAGTACGCGAGCCACATCAGTTGCCAATGTTGGAAATGATCATCGGGATAGGACCGAGTGCAAGTTTTGTGGAAAATGGCATTCGGGGAGTTGTAGATTTCATGATCACTCCTGTTATAGATGCGGATCATCCGACCACTTCATCAAAGACTGCCCGAGGTTGTCAGAACGAAATGTGAATCATAGTGGAAAACCGAGTACTGCTATAGCTCGAGGTAGACCACCAAGGAATACGGGAAATGCTAGTGGCGGTCAGAGAGGGTCTAGAGATGCTACGACCAGATCCGAGGCTCATACTCCTACTAGAGCTTATGCTATACGCGCATGCGAGGATGCTTCTTCGCCTGATGTTGTTACTGGTACTTTCACTCTCTTTAATACTGATGTTATTACATTGATTGACCCTGGTTCTACTCATTCATATGTATGTGAGATTTTAGCATCTAGTAAGACTCTACCTATTGAGTCTACTGAGTTCGTGATTCGAGTGTCGAATCCCTTGGGTTGATATGTGCTAGTTGACAAAGTGTGCAGAAAATGTCCCCTGATAATCCGAGGTTCCTGTTTTCCAGCCGATTTGATGCTTTTACCGTTTGATGAATTTGATGATATTCTCGGTATGGATTGGTTGACTGTACATGATGCAGTTGTGAATTGCAAACGAAAAACTATTGATTTGATATGTGCAAATGATGAGATAATCCGAGTTGAGTCTACTGATTTGAACGGATTGTCAGTAATAATATCCTCGATGTTGGCTCGAAAATATACGAGAAAGGGGTGCACCAGTATTGTTTGTAAAAAAAAAAAGACGGAACTATGAGAATGTGCATCGACTACCGTCAATTAAAGAAAGTGACAATAAAGAACAAATATCCGTTACCGCGTATTGATGATTTGTTTGATCAGCTGAAGGTGTTTCGAAAGTGGATTCAGAGTTTCAAATTGACAACAATGATTGTTTGAGGTTCAGAAGTATATTGTGTGTTCCAAGAAATTCAGAACTTATTTCAATGATTTTGAGCGAGGCTCATAGCAGCCGAATGTCAGTTCACCCGGGTAGTACGAAAGTGTATAACGATCTGAAGTGTCAGTATTGGTGGTACGTATGAAATGAGACATTTCTAACTTTGTCTCGAAGTGTTTGATATGTCAACAAGTGAAAGCAGAATATCAAGTGCCTTCGGGATTACTTCAGCCGATTATGATACCCGAATGGAAATGGGATCGAGTCACGATAGATTTTGTATCTGGGTTGCCACTGTCACCAAGCAAGAAAGATGCGATCTGGGTTGTTATTGATAGATTGATAAATTGCAAGAAGCACTGGGTACCAAGTTGCGTTTTAGCACCACTTTTCATCCCCAGACCGATGGTCAATCTGAGCGGATAATTCAGATACTCGAGGATATGTTGAGATGTTGCATCCTTGAGTTTAGTGGTTCATGGGAACAGTATTTTCCTTTGATTGAATTCGCTTACAACAATAGTTTTCAATCAAGCATTAAGATGGCACCTTACGAGGCTTTGTACAGTTGTAAATGCCGTACACTGTTGTTTTAGACCGAGCTCAGTGAAAGTAAAATTTTCAAGGTTGATTTAATTAAAGATGCTAAACAGAAAGTAAAAGTGATTCGTGAAAGTCTGAAAGTAGCTTCAGATCATCAGAAGTCGTATGCGGATTTAAAACGAAAAGACATTGAGTATCTGGTCGGAGACAAAGTATTTCTTAAAGTTTCACCTTGAAAAAAGGTGCTCAGATTTGGTTGAAAGGGCAAATTAAGTCCGAGGTTCATCGGGCCGTATGAAATATCCGAACGAGTTGGCCCAGTAGCATACAGATTGATTCTGCCCCTTGAACTTGAAAAGATTCACAATGTTTTTCATGTTTCGATGCTTCGACATTATAGATCCGATCCATCGCATGTAATTAGTCCATCAGAGGTTGAGATTCGATCTGATTTGAGTTACAAAGAAGAACCGGTTCGTATTTTGGCTCGTGAAGTAAAAGAACTACGAAATAAGAAAATCTCATTAGTGAAAGTACTGTGGCTCAAACACGGGGTTGAAAAAGCGACTTGAGAGCCAAAAAACTCAATGAAAGAACGTTATCCTAACCTTTTCGCTAGTAAGATTTTCGGGGATGTAAATTTCTAAGGGGGAGAGTTGTGACAGCCTTAATTTGGCCCCAGTCGGAAAGTGGTTTCGGGACCACAAAACCGAGTCATAAAAATAATTAAACGTTATATTCTATGCTTATTATATGTGAAAGTGTATGTGTGAAAGTATCGTGTCTTAACTTTGTCATTTGAATGTGGAAATAGCTAAAAAGGACTTGTGTGTTAAAACTTAAAAATGTGATAGGAAGAATTTAGAGGGCCGAATAATGCATGGTATATAAGAAGGAGGACTTGCATGTCAAATGGACCACTATGAAATTAGTGGACGACAATGATGAAAGTTGACAGGAAAAATATGTATTTTGTATTGTAAAATAATAACCTAATGAATGTTATATGATTCCATGTTAGTAATATAATATTTAATGATATTATAAGAGGAATTATATAATTTAATAAAAGAAAATAGGTGAGAAAAACAAAGTTTTCATCCATTCTTCTTTCATTTTGCCGAATTTAAAGAACAAGCAAAACAAAAGGGTTCTTGGATATTCGGCCTTGATGTTTCTAATTGGAGGTATGTTTGATTTTATTTCTTGATAATTTATGTGAAATTGAGTTAATTGCTGAGCTCCTTTCATAGCCCATGACTTAATTTTTGTTATTAATTTGAAATGATGCATTTGGCTATGGGTTGTATGGATGTCTTTGGAGGTGTTATATGTTTTGGAAATGGTCTGTTAATGTTGTCAATTATAGTGATAATTCGGTCATGATTTAGCTTATATTGAAAATATGTAATTATAAGCATAATAATAAACATGCGAAATGGTTGTATTTTTAGTTGATATTTGTGTTCAAAATGGTTCAATTTGTTTTAGCCACATGTGCATAAATTCTAATAATTGGATAGATAATATGTACTTGAGTATTCGGTTATGGTTTTAGGTTCGAGTTGACGGATATGCAAAAATTAGCTTTTGGTATGTATTGATTTAGTATAGGAGTTCAAAAATGGCTTAATTTTCATGTTTAAATTCGGTTATATCCGATCATGGTTGGAGTTATTTTGATATGCATATTATAAGGTATCTATGATTTGTGTTTTGGTTGCATAACTATATTTGGTTAATGATATGAATAAATTATAAATAGCTTTAAGTAAGCTTGATATATGGACAATGGATATATTTGGATTTATATTATGCTTAAGTGAAATTATAGATATGTGATGAAATTGATTGGTGATATACATGTTTAAATAATATGAATGCAAAGAGTTGTGAAATAGTATATTGCAATAAATCTGCTTGGGGACAGCAGCTGTAATGTGATTTTGGAAAATCACCATAAATTGTGAGAGTGGAGTTAGAAGGTTAATAAACTATGTAATTAAATTTTAATGAGTCTAGTTTCAAATGAAATCAACGAGAACATATTTTGACTTCTGTACAATTAGAAATTTGATTCGTAGTAAAGGGTGGTCAGATTAGTCAAACAGTGAAACAGGGGGAAACTTTAAGAAAAATCTGGTATTGATTGGACAAACTAAAAATTCTGAAAATTTTATGGATAAAAGATATATGAGTCTATTTTCAGGGAAATTTTACGGCAATTGATTTGGAGTTTTGCAGCTCCAGTTATAAATAATTTGGTGACTATTGCTCAGGAAGACAGCTTATTGTGAATTTGTGATTATGTGGTAAACATTGATAAAAATTTGTTAATGAGTTGCTTAATGTTTTCTTATAAACTTACTATGATCTATATGTGTGAAAGTCGTATATATATATATATATTATATTCTGAAAGTAATGCTTGAATAGTCGAATAATGACTAGTTTAAAATTGTTGAATTTAAGCTCAAGAGCATAGAGAACCAAGGTTGGACAAGGGATGTAATAGCCCTAATTTGACCCTAGTCGGGAAGTGGTTTCGGAACCACAAATCCGAGTTATAAAAATAATTAAATGTCATATTCTATGTTTTTGATGTGAGTAAATGCATGTGTAAAAGTTTCATGCTTTGATTTGGTCATTTGTATGTGAATTTATTTAATAGGACTTAGGTGAGACACTTTTGAAATGTGATAGGCTAATTTTATAATGGTCTATTAATTAATGTATTGAAAGGAATGGTTTTGCATGTCAAATTAACCATTTTAGATAGTGGCCGCCATGTTATTAGTTAACATATAATATATGAATTTTATATTAGCATTATTTTAATTAAATGGCGTTATATTATAGAATAATAAGAAATAAAATGGGAAAAATTGAAGAAAACAAGGTGTTCATCCTTGTTCCTTCTTAGCCGATTTTAAAGAAGAAAAGGGGGCAAACCATTCGGTGATTTTAAGCCTTAAATAAGGTAAGTAATTCATGTTATCTCTTGGATTTTTAGCATATTTTAAGTTAGGTATTAAGTTCCTTACTTAGCCCATGACAAAATTTTTAGTTGTGTGGTATTTTGAGCATTCTGCCATGGGAGAAATTGAAGTGAATGGATTGTTGTTCTTATGGTTTAATGGAATTTGAGCTAGTTAATACTTGATTGTTAGCACTTATATGTGAAAGGGATGAATTTGGACTTGTTGAGTTACATGAATAAACCTTTTGTTTTTTTCTTAGTGTTAAATGAGAACAAATACCGTTGGGTGATTGTATGAAATAATTAGAGATTTTCATATCAAGAGGTTTGGCTTTGTAAATGAATTTAAGGGTATAAATCTTGAATAATGCTATGTATAGGTTTCGCTTTGATAGTAATTATATAAGTATAATTAGTCATTTTGATGATATGGTATGTAGTGATAAGTAAAAATATAAGGGTAGCTTAAGTTAAATAACTTTCGGCTATGAATTTTCATGTTTAATATTTTTATGTTGATAAAAGCATATTAATAAATTTCTTATTATTTACATACAAACTTACTAAGCTATATAGCTTAATCTATTTATTTTCTATGTTTATAATATCCTCGGGTTAGCTCGGTGATCGCGCAATTCGTAACAAGTAAGAAATATTTATAATGAAGATCAAACCTAGACTAACTATTATCACGACGAAAAGGCAAGCGTACCTATCGAACAATAGTATGGTAATGGCAAGACCGGGATATCGTACCCAAGGGAACCAAAAGTACTAGTAATAACTATCTTTTTTATTATCTAGCATAAGAATAAAAGGGGTTGTTTTAATTAACTAATTATTTAAACTAAGAACGCACAGAGAAAAGAATTGGGGAATTGTTTTTGGGAAACTCGATTGACTTGAGACAATACCTAAGGAAAAATCCACCTAGACTTTACTTGTTATTCTGGCTCCGAATCAGACGATTATTCATTCAACTTGTTCCGTAGAGATCCCTAAGTTATGTTATTATCCCTATTCAAGACTAATAATGTCTAATCCCTAGATTGAATAACTGAGACTATTCTCTAATTAACACTCTAGGGTTGCATTAACTCGATCTATGGATCCCCTTATTAGGTTTCACCCTAATCCGGCAAAATCTTGTCACCCTATTTCTAGGAACGCAATCAACTCCGCTTAATTATGGCAAATGTACTCTTAGACAGGGTCTATTCCTCCTCTGAATAAGAGCGTGTCTTGAATTAGTATCCTAGGATATCAAAACAAGAATTAAGTACACATAATTAAGAACAAGTTAAATATTTATCATATGTTCAGAAAATAATAACAAGATTCATCTTAGGTTTCATTCCCCTTAGGTATTTAAGGGATTTAGTTCATAACTAAATAAGAAAACATCTCAGAAGAATAAAGAAAACAAGGCATAAAGAAAACCCAAAACTCCTGAAGGGGAATTGAGGAGAGATCTTCAGTCTTGATGATGAACCCGGCTTCTGCGATGGATCAATCAGCTTCCTTAGGGTAATTCCTTACCCTCCTTCTCCTTCTCCCTTTTTTCTCCTCTTCTACGATGTATTTATAAGCTTTGGAATGCCTAGAAGCCCTCAGAAGTGGCCTTTTCCGAATTGGACTTAACTTGGGCTCGGTAGGGACACGCCCGTGTGACACGCCCGTGTGTGATTACTTTAGGTCGTGTTCGAGCCTGTTAGAATGGCACGGCCGTATGATCTGCCCGTATAAGGAGGTCCAGGCCGTGTTGATTTAATACTTTGGCCCATTTCTCATTCCTTTCGTTCTTCTATGCTCTTCTAAGTATAAAACATGAAATTAAAGCATTAGGAGCATCGAATTCACCAATTCTAATGGAAAATCATCCATAAAATGCATTAAATATGGGGTAAAAATATTTATAATTTACAGTGTATCAAATACCCCTACACTTAAGCATTTTCTTGTCCTCAAGAAAAATTCTCAACTCATAATCAAAATAAATTCTTCTCAACTTATAATTTCTATCAATAATATCTCAAAATAATCCATAAGTAATCATACATTGAGGATTCAACTAAAAGAACATAAAAGTTTTATGCATTCCAAGTTGAGTATTTAATCATGCAAACATAGGTGTCTCTCTGTATCTAAGTAATTACCTTTGATTCAGAATATCACAGAGTTTCACATCGTCACTAAAGATTCACTCAAATCACTTGCGGTGTTTAAAGACAATAAATGAAGCACTCAATAGTCAATAATGAAAAGTCATTACCATAGGCTTGCATGAAAAGCAAATCTCCACCACTATAATTTAAAATGATACATCAATCAAAAGGTCTTTAGAGGGCTGTAGTGAGGCTTGGTTAGGGGGGTGTGGTCACAAGTTGAAAGAAAGGGTTAGAATCAAGATTGAATTGAAAAATTGCCTAACTAGAAAAAGAGTTAATCTTCACTTGCGTACAACAGAGTTTTTCTCAGAATATGAAATTACAAATATGCATACATAGTTTTTTTTTAAGAACAAGTCAAATAACATAGACTAACTATTAAGAACAAGACATAGCTAAACAATTTATTCAATTCAAATCTCGACAAAAATAGGGATTAATTTAGGGGGTTTCAACAATAATGGGTTAAGGGTTAATATTGAGGTTAATACAAGGAATGGCTTGTTAGGCTCAATGGGGTTTACTAGGGGTTAATCGTGGAGGTAGGCTTTTTATGGCATGAGTGGGTTAATCCTAAGTGCCTTAATCATTTTGATATATCAAATCAAATGGTGTGGTCTTGACATGCATAATCAAGCAAGTTCTAGAATAACAGTTCAACACTGACGCACTCAAAGCAATAATAAAAATGAGCATGAAAGGATGAATAGATGCTCAAAAGGCTCAAAAATCTCAAAAAAATTATGGCTTTTTGATGTTTAGGCTCGTGAATTCCAATTCAAAGTAATACCTAGACTTGGGGAAAACAGCCTATAATTTTGAATTCTTAAAAATCAACTTATTATGCTTGATTCTCTAATGACTTAAAGTTTAAACAATCAACGTATAAATCCCTATGTTTTAATTCAAGATATATCAATCAAAATCATAAACCAATCAAAATTTATCCTAAATATGATATGAGAGGTTTTCAAGAGAACAAGGCAATCATTAATAAATACCCCCCCACACTTAAGATGTACATTGCCCTCAATTTACAAAGATAGATATTAGAGTACAAAAATAAGATGGGGGAGGCGTGAAATTTCCGGTATTAAGAATGGATGGTATCCCTTGATTGGCGAGATCGAGTATTGGGGATAACTCTGGATGGCAAGCTTGACTCTGAAGGTAAGCCATTTTTTTGAAAAGGAAAACAAATGAATCTAAAAAGTGATTGAGTCTTAAAAACTTAATAAAAGAAAAATAAGATAAGATAATTATTCTAATTTTTAAAGTGGCACGACCAGGGCACACACCCGTGTGTGCTGTGGCTCGGTCGTGTTTGTCTCGAATTAATATGTCACCACACGGTTTTATTGCACGCCCGTGTGTCTAGGCCGTTCGCTACATGATCGTATCGCACGGCCGTGTCTGGCTTTGTTCACTTCTCCTACGCCCATGTGTTAGGGTACCACGCCCGTGTTTTGTTGTCCACGGCTTAACGGCACGGGCGTGTCTCATGCCTGTGTCGAAGAAACAGAATCGAGCCTTGCCCCTGGCACACCTGTGTTTTTCCATTCCCACGCCCATGTCCACCTATCAAGTTCACCCACGGCCATGTCGCACGGCCATGAGGATTTATCGCATCCCGTGTTTTGGGGAAATCATGTCCTACTTCCACACGGCCGTATCGTACGACCGTGTCTCTTCCCCTATTTGGCCACGGCTTTAGGCACGCTCGTGTGTCTAGTCGTGTGTGCTGAAAAACTTTGCAATTCAAAGATAAAGTTAATAATTCAAAGTGTTAGAAATTAAAAATAAAGAAATCAAAATATGTTAGTGCTCAAGTTGCCTCCCGAGAAGCGCTTATTTATAGTCTAAGCTCAACTTACCTCTCTAGTGAATGGTCAGGGTGGTACGAGGAGTTTATACTCCTTATTCCTGCTATCAATCTCATCAAAATAGGGTTTTAATCGGGTGTTGTTTACCTTAAAAGTGCCGAACTTGGGGTGACTCACCTCCACCGTACCGAATGGAAAAATATTGAGTACCGTAAGAGGGATTTCCTCATTCGGTGTGGTCGTGACAATGTGAGGATCTACGGCATCTAGTAAGACTTTATTGCCAACCTTAAGTTGATTCGAAGAGGTATCAACCTTGTTTTGATGTAGTTTCGGTTTATCATGTGTTTTCGGTTTGTGTACTTACCATTCGTCTAGCTCCTCTATTCGTAGCCTTCGTTCTTCATGAATGTGTCATCTATTTTTTCTGGAACATGGCTCGTGAACTTCTTTGAAGCTCAATTTCTGCAAAGTCATATTGTCAGTTTTAGTAGATTGGTGTGGACTATTACCTTCAATGTCCGATGTGATGCCAGAATTACGAGCTTGAAGGGTCATCGTTTTGTCTCCCACACGAAGTGTAAGCTCACCTGTGCCAACATCAGTAATTGTTTTAGTAGTTGCTAAAAAGGGCCTCCCTAAAATCAAATGGATGTTATTATCCTTCTCTATGTCAAGAACAACGAAATCAACGGGAAATATGAACTTATCTAGTTTTACTAGTACATCTTCAATAATACCCCTAAGAAGTCTTATAGTTTTATCTGCCAATTGAATGCTCATCGTAGTTTGTTTAGGTTTCCCAAGACCTAGTTGCTTAAACATTTTGTACGGCATGACGTTAATACTATCCCCTAAATTAGCTAATACATGATTCACATCTAAACTACCAATTAAGCAAGGAATTGTAAAACTCCTTGGATCTCTCAATTTGTGGGGTAGTTTATTCTGTAGAATAGCTGAGCAAACTGCGTTTATTTCCACATGCAACGCCTCGTCCAACTTCCGTTTGTTTGCTAAAAGCTCTTTTAGAAATTTCATTGCATTCGGCATCTATGACAGAGCTTCAATAAACAGTAAGTTAATATGTAATTTTTTTTAAAGTTTAAGGTATTTACCGAATTGTTCGCCTGAGCGATCTTTCCTTGTCGCGTTAGGGTATGGAACAGGAGTTTTGTATTTTTCATTCACCGTTTTGTTATGACTTACCTCACTTTTATCTTTACTTACCACAGTGTCTTGCCTCGGTTCAGGCTCAGGCTCAACGAATCCTTCTTTATCTTGAGTACTAATGGCATTGAGCTTTTCATTTGGGTTAGGTTCAGTATTGCTTGGCAAGCTACCTTGTGGTCGTTCGGAGATTAGTTTGGATAGCTGGCCTATCTGAGTTTCAAGTCCTTGGATTGATGCTTGTTGATTTTTAAGTGCTGTCTCGGTATTTTGGAAACGGGTTTCTGACATTGATATGAATTTTGAGAGCATCTCCTCAAGGTTCGGTTTCTTCTCTTGTTGATAGAGTGGATGTTGAAAACCCTGAGAATTTTGTGGCTTTTGATTCCCTTGACCACCCCAGGAGAAATTTGGGTGGTTCCTCCAACCTGCACTATAAGTATTACTGTATGGGTTATTTTGAGATCTGAAGTTATTATTACCCATATAGTTGACTTATTCCTCTTCGGTTGTGGCATTGAAGGATTGATATTCTGTATGCACACCTCCTCCGCTTGAGTCACACCTCATTACTAGATGTACCTGTGTAAAACCAAGAAAACTATCAATCTTTTTTATTGAGAAGTTCTACCTGATTTGACAGCATAGTAACTGAGTCGATGTTATAAACGCCGGCTATTTTTGTTGGCTTAGTCCTCATCACTTGCCACTGATAGTTATTCAGTGACATTTCTTCAATGAATTCATAAGCCTCTTCAAGTGTTTTGTTGTTGATGGTTCAGCCAGCAGCTGCGTCAACCATTTGCCGAGTCGAGGGATTCAGACCATTGTGGAATGTCTGTACTTGAAGCCAAAACGGCGACCCATGGTGAGGGCACCTTCGCAGTAAGTCCTTGTATCTCTCCCATGCATCGTAAAGTGTTTCTAAATCCATCTACACAAAAGAAGAGATATCATTATGTAATTTAGCCGTTTTAACCTGCGAAAAATATTTTAGTAAAAATTTCTCGGTCATTTGTTTCCAAGTAGTGATAGACCTTCGTGGTAACGAGTTCAATCACTGTTTAGCTTTGTTTCTTAAAGAAAAGGGAAATAACCGAAGACGAATGGCATTATCAGAAACTCCATTGATTTTGAATGTATCGCAAAATTCAAGGAAATTTGCTAAGTGAGCGTTGGGATCTTCATCCTGCAAACCATCAAACTGAACAAACTGCTATATCATCTGAATAGTTTTAGGTTTTAATTCAAAAGCATTTGCAGCTACAGCAGGTCTAACTATGCTAGATCCAGTTCCTGTTAAAGAAGGTTTAGCATAATCATACATAGTAAGTGGAGCAGGATTTTGATTAGCAGCAATTGCAGGAGGTAGCTAATTGCCTTGGTTTTCAGCCATCTCATCGGTTGGGGTTTCAGTATCATCTTCTCACTCGTTCTTCGTGTAGTGTAAACTACGCCTTATTTCTCTTTGATTTTTGCAAATTGTACAATCGATTTCTTCGTCAAAAAGTAATGATCCTGACGGGTTTCTTCTAGTCATAAAATATAAAAACTACCAAGAGAGAGAAAAAGTAAATTAATAAATACTAAAATAAAATAAAATTGCAAGAAAAAAATGGCTAAAGTAATAAAATTTTAGTGTTCCTAATATTTCAGTTCCCCAGCAACGGCGCCAAAAACTTGATCGTGTGATTCGTAACAAGTAATAAATATTTATAATGAAGATCAAACCTAGACTAACTATTATCATGACGAAAAGAAAAGTGCACCTATCGAACAATAGTATAGTAATGGCAAGACCGGGATATCGTACCCAAGGGAATCAAAAGTACTAGTAATAACTATCTTTTTTATTATCTAGCCTAAGAATAAAAGGGGTTTGCTTTAGTTAACTAATTATTTAAACTAAGAACGTACAGAGAAAAGAATTGGGGAATTGCTTTTGGGAAAATCGATTAACTTGAGACAATACCTAAGGAAAAATCCACCTAGACTTTACTTGTTATTCTGGCTCCGAATCGGACGATTTATTCATTCAACTTGTTCCGTAGAGATCCCTAAGTTATGTTATTATCCCTATTCAAGACTAATAACGTCTAATCCCTAGATTGAATAACCGAGACTTTTCTCTAATTAACACTCTAGGGTTGCATTAACTCGATCTATGGATCCCATTATTAGGTTTCACCCTAATCTGGAAAAATCTTGTCACCCTATTTCTAGGCGCACAATCAACTCCGCTTAATTATGGCAAATGTACTCTTAGATAGGGTCTATTCCTCCTCTGAATAAGAGCGTGTCTTGAACTAGTATCCTGGGATATCAAAACAAGAATTAAGAACACATAATTAAGAACAAGTTAAATATTTATCATACGATTCAGAAAATAATAACAAGATTCGTCTTAGGTTTCATTCCCCTTAGGTATTTAGGGGATTTAGTTCATAACTAAATAAGAAAACATCTCAAAAGAATAAAGAATACAAAACATAAAGAAAACCCAAAACTCCTGAAGGGAAATTGAGGAGAGATCTTCAGTCTTGAGGATGAACCTGGCTTCTGCGATGGATCAATCGGCTTCCTTAGGGTAATTCCTTACCCTCCTTCTCCTTCTCCCCTTTTTCTCCTCTTCTAGGGTGTATTTATAGGCTTTGGAATGCCTAGAAGCCCTCAGAAGTGGCCTTTTCCAAATTGGACTTAACTTGGGCTCGGCAGGGACACGCCCGTGTGACACACCCATGTGCGATTACTTTAGGCCGTGTTCGAGCCTGTTAGAATGGCACGGCCGTGTGGTCTGCCCGTGTGAGGAGGTCTAGGCCGTATTGATTTCGTACTTTGGCCCATTTTCTCCATTTTTGGCCCGTTTCTCTTTCCTTTCGTTCTCCTATGATAAAACATGAAATTAAAGCATTAGGAGCATCGAATTCACCAATTTTAATGGAAAAGCATCCATAAAATGCATTAAATATGGGGTAAAAATATGTATAATTTACGGTTTATCACTCGGGTTGGAAGTCGCCGGAGAACCTATCACACTATCAAACTAACAAATTGGGTATTGATAATTCTTATACTTAAAGTCATGGCATGTATAGGGGATTTGGTTATTTTTGTATGTATCATAATTTTTTTTGGCCTAAAATGTTGGCCTATGCTATTTGAAAGTTCATTGTTGTGTAAAGCCATTTGATGTTGGTATATTGGCTATACTATAAGTTGATGATGATGCATTTCAAGAATGTGTATGCTTACACATGTTGATGAATGAGTGGTGATATCTATGTGTGACGTAAATTTGTTCGCAACGGCAAGTCAGATTACTGCACGGGCTAGGGACATGGCCATACGAGCCACACAGTCATGTCTTAATATCACACGGGAGTGTGCCTCTGTTTTTCATGAAATTTTTTCAAAGTTTTCTAAAGTTCTCAGTTTGGTCCCGAACCGTTTCCAGAGCATGATTTGGGCTTCGTAGGCCCATATTAGGGACTTCAAGATGAAATGTGGAAATATTTAAATTTGAACACAAATTCATGACCCAATTTTATACGATTGCATGTGTTTATGACCGGTAATGCCTCATACCCTATTTCGGTGTCGAACAAGAGTAAGGGGTGTTACATTTAGTGGTATCAAAGTTATGGTTTAGTCGATTCTCGGACTAACATAGCATATGTGAGTCTAGCTGTACATGCCATATTACTACTCGTGATAGTATGGTATCTCCCGACTCTGACAAAATTGTTTTGTTAAGACAGAAATGCTGATAATGATATTAAAATGATTGAAATGTGCTTATGATGTTTCGAATTTTGGAAAGGTATGAATAGAAGTTCACGATATGTGTGTGTTAATGTACGAAATGAGATAACCACAAGTTGAGAAATGTTTAAAGTGGAATGAAATGAAAGTTTATATAGTGATAAGCCCATCCATGTTTGTTTAGCATGCATATGATGTTATGTGCCCAACATATTTGATTAAGTGAATATGATAAGTAAATTTACTCAAATTGACAGAATGTGTGTTTATGTACACTTGTTTGAACAAGATAATCCAAAAAGTTCAAGTAACATGACTATGTATGTTAATTAGCTTGAAGTGAATTATGTAATTGTGATTATATGATATTGGTGATGAATGCTAAGTCATATGTGTGTACTTATGAGAGTCAAATTAGAGGCTTTACAACCTCACCCTCTTACTAGTGTTGCCTTATAACGAAAATTCACGAGAATCTTGTGAAATAAGTCCATAAATGTGAAACTAAAGAGTTTGGTGGTGAAATAATTAGTAATGCATACAGAGATAAGAATAGTTTTGAAAGTGGAAACAATTTTGGAAGGATATCAGATGGTTCTAAAGATTATTCAGATTAAGCAATGTTACAGTTAAAGAAAAAGTTAATCTCGGCTAATCGACTTATTGAGATATGATGTCTAAAGTATGTCTTTGCTAAAATTTTTCCCGAATTGGTTTTCGTTAGTGAATGGAATGATGCAGGGTTCATGATGACATAATTAGTTAAAGAAATTATAATTGAATAGTAAAGTTAGAGAAATGATAATTGAGTAGTAAAGATGTCTGTGTGTGACAGTTACAGTTGAAATGAATATGATGATCTTTTTTGGGTATTCTATATATTCTTTTATCCTTAAAGATATGTGTGTGATTGTTCATTTTCTGGTGAAATTTTTATCGTGTGAGAATGTTAGTTGACTATAATGTTAGACGAAAGTTATGTTGGTCTAGTTGGTTCATGATCGGCATTCCTTTATCTCTTCGGAATTCTATTCTGATATGTTGGAATGAAGTCAATGGTAAATATTTATGTGAAACTATTCTTATGTTTCTATTGATTATGGTTTTGTTTTATATATGCGGGAAATATATTATATATGTTATGATGGAAGTCCAGAGTCGGTAAGCAGTGTTTTTCTTCTAGCTTTCTCTGGGGAATTATCAAGATCTTTATTATCTTCTTGTGAGTTTTGTTCTTGGACTTCTGGTATGGTATTGTATCTTGGATTTCTTTATCTCTTATTTTCTATCATTCTTATTTCATGAATTATCAACCATGGCTTATCTTTAAAGTGTGTTCTTCAGCTTGTGACAACTGTGTCTATTATGATTATGCTTCTGGTTCGATCATAGAAAAGTGGTGATTCTGGTATCTGGATTTCTCTAATTTTTGTGTAAGGAATTGACATCGGCAAATGTATAAGTGGTGAAATCACAAGCTTCAATTTGTATCATAGAAAAGTGGTGAAATCAACTTGGCTGTTTTTATCAGAGTGAGCTGGTAAGTTGAAATGTGATTTGAGTTATAGATAGTTAAAGTATCCTCAATTATGGTAATAAATTTTGTGCATCCACGAATATATCGATGGACAATCTGAACGAAGAATTGATATTCTAGAGAGTATGATGCTGAGATATACCTATTAGATTTGTTCTAGTCTGATAATGTTATTATGAGTTAAAGTTGTTCTGAATGATATGGTTATCACATTTATGAAAATTCAGATGGTTTGTGTGTAACACCCCAAGCCCCGCCTAGATGTTATGGCCAAATCTATGATGTGACATTGGAGTGTTTTTCCAAAACACAAATTGAAAAAAATAGATCCAATTTTCATAAAAACTTATTTAGATTCTAGATAGAAGGTTAGAATGACTAGTTCCTTGTGAAAACTCAAGTTGTTTAAGTAAAATATAAATTGTACTAGTTTCTCAAATTTTTAACGCAGTGTTTGTTGTGGAAGCTTTTAAAACGTATGGCGTAAGCGCGATGATTTTAGAAAAACTTAGGTTTTGTGATTTTTTGAAAATACGAGTCCTATTACTAACGGGTAAAATTAAAGTAATTAAATCCCCATATTAAAATAAACTTTAAAAATGCCTTATTACATAATGAAAACCCAATATCAAATGAAATCTAAATTATAGCATTTTAAATAAATTAACTACGTTGAGTGGCTACCTTTGAGTCCTCCGTCGCCTCGATCCGTCTAAGCTTGGGGATTCCCTGCACAGACAACAGATGGGTGAGTTTACAAAAACTCAGTGTGTGAAATCCCAAAGTAACAAACAATCAGAGTAAACGCAATCTGGGCCTAGGCCCGTTAGTTCCAGTTAGGGCCTTAGCCCATTTTTCGAAACAAGATGTCGATGCAGGCTTGAGCCCATTTCGAATAAAAAGCGATCCGGACCTTAGCCCATTTCATGACAAAGATGCAAACAAAGAATCCTACCCAATCCATCCGCTACACACCATCTCCGTACCAGCCCTACACACCATGTGGGGACAAAATCTGTGACAGCCCTAAAGTGACCCTAGTCAGAAACCAGTTTCGGGACCGCTAAACCGAGTCACTAAATTATTTGAGTATGATAGTTACTGTCTAAATATGTGAATATGCATGTGTGATAATTTCTTTATTGAATTTTTGCTTAATTATAGGGGAATTTTAGTGATTAGGACTTATGTGAGAAAATTTAGAAATGTGCTAAGAAAATGTAAGGTGGCCTATTAATACATGTGGGAAAAGGGTTGTCCTTGCATGTCAAATAACCCCTTTTCCTAAGGTGAGTGGCCGACCATGACTAGGTGATGGGCAAGGAAAACATGTCCTAGACATGTTGGCCTAGTGCATGATGTAAGGAGAATAAAGAAATGGAAAAAAAAGAAAATGATGAAAAAAATGGGTGTGGATGCTCTTTTTTAGTGAGAAACAAAGAAAAAAAAGGGAAGAAAATTTGTTGCTCATCCTTGGGTGCCTTGGCGAATAGAAGAAAGGAAATTGAAAAAAAAATATTGGTGTTCATCTTCTACCTTAGGAGCCGAAAGTTAAAGAAGGAAGGGGATATGGCATTCGGTCATCTTAAGCTCAAAAACAAGGTTAGTAATTCTTGTTAGATTTTGGGATTTTAGCTTAACTTAAGTTATTTACTAAGTTCTTCAATTAGCCCATGCTAAAATTTTGGTTTTGGGTGGTGAATGAAGCATTCGCCATGGTTGATAGTGAAGAAATTTGATTACCTTCTTCATGTTTGAATGAGTAATTGTGGATGGGTGAAGTATGAGTTAGTTAAATGTTCATATAGGTGGTTTGGGTGGTAGGAAAAGAAATCGGCTTGTGTGTGTATGTGTAATTGCGAATTTGAACTAGGAAGTTATTGAGTAATGTTTGTATTTTAAGTGATAGAATAGAGTGAATGCTTGGAATGTGATGTAAATGAATTATAAGTTGGATTAAAGGTTGTTATATTGTCTTATCATTTCCGGAATGTGCTTTGTCAAAGAAATTGAGGGTTGATGTTTAAGTAATGTAAGTATAGGTATATTCGGCATGTAGTTTTATAAATGTGATATGAGTGTTAAGTCCTAATAATGTTTAAGTACGAATGTATTTGGATGGATGTGTTTATGAGTATGACTTGAGATAAAACGGTGTTAGTCATTATAAATAACCATAATTGTAGAATGTGTTAAATATATATATTCGGCCTTAACATAGATATGCATATATCTATAAAGTTGTTAATGCCCAAGTAAGATGTTGGGTTGTGCATGACTAGAGAATATATGTATATATGCGTATGGTGTTTGATAGTTAACCAATAAGTCATATGTACCTCAACCTTATAATATACATGTGTTATATTAAATCGTCTATTTGAATTGGAATTAAATGAATTCAATTGTTCTTAAACAAGCTCAAGAGCTTAAAGGATCGAAGTTGGATAAGGGGAAAGAAAAAGTAATTGAATAGCCGTTGAAGACGTTCGGCAACATCCGAGGTAAGTCATTAAGCATATATTTGGTGTTGATTTAAATGATCATAATATATATGCAAATGTGTTTAAATGAGTTGATGTGTAAATGGAAATGTATGTGTATGGAATGATGCCATTGTTGAATGTATAAAGGCAGCAAAATGCATAAGGTATTGGTCTCGGCACTAAGTGTGCGGGTATAAATGGACATGGTGACAAGATTGGCACAAAGTGTGCGGGTTTAAAATTGTACAGCACTAAGTGTGCGAGTTTGATTATATAGCACTAAGTGTGCGAGCTGAATGTATATAGCACTAAGTGTGCGGATTCACTATATGCTCTTGCATTACAATTGGCACTGAGTGTGCGACATTATCGAGTTAATCCCGGACAGCGGATCGGGTAAGTACCTTGAGCTCATGACGAATAGGCAATATGTTCATGCTCGGGGTTGAGCTTGGTAAGCTTTAAATCTATGTGATGATTGCAATTGTATGATTGTGGTGAAAATGAGTTGGTGTGTGAAAATGCCTCAAATATCTTATTGTATAGAATTTGAAATGTGGATGTATGACTTGGTATGAGATTGAACCGAAAGGTTCGAGGAATTATGGTATAATTTCGATATGGATGGAGTACCTAGCTTCGCTTCGTTTCATGTTGTGATAACTTTATTAATGGGTGGTTGTCGAATGCTTATGACTTCCTGAGTTATAAACTCAGTCGGTGTTTTCTTGTCACCCATTTTAGGTCTCTTGGACTCGTATCGTTTGCATGCTCGGAACCGTCATTGAAGTCATCACACCGGCTGGAAATTTTTGGTATTGTCTTCGTAGTTGAACTAGGAGAACATTTGGCATGTATAGGCTATTATGTTTTGTTGAATTGTGGGTTGTAAACTTTCAGCCATGTGAAAATGGCCTATGTGGTCGTCGAGTGGGATGCTAGAACCTATAGCCACGAGTCTTAGAAATTTTAATTTTGATAAGGTGGCCATAATTTGTGTCATGTATGATGGATGATTAGTAAGGCCAAGGAAAGATTCACGAAATTGGCATAGTCTCTCGCAGAATCTTATATGGGCAGCAGCAATGAGATAAGATTGAAAAATCACTAAAAATAGTAGAAGTAGATTTAAATAGTGAATAAACTATTAAATTGAACCTTGATGAATCTATTTTCATATGGACCAAACGAAACGACCATATGAGCAGTATACTGAGAGATATTAAAGTTCTCGTGAGACAGGGCCAGAATGGTTTCTGGATCCCCTGTCTCGACTTTGAAAATTTACCATAAATTATCCAAAAGGAATTAGAAGTCGTGCCTTATATGTGCAGATTCCCTTTTGAGTCTAGTTTCATTAGAAACAAACGACATGAGCATTGAAGCTCTGTACAAGAAGATATCCAGGTCGTAATGCGCGAAGGTCAGTGTAGTCGACCCCTGTAACATGGGTGAATTTAACTAATAAACTGTACTAATTGTGTAACACCCCGAACCCGAGACCATTGCCGGTGTCGGACACGAGGGGTTAACAAGCCAAGTTCACATGGTTTGCCCACCAATTTGACATTTCCAGTCAGGCTGGAAGACTGCATCACCGTCGCCTTAAAAATCATATCTCGAGTTTCAAAACTCGGAAACTGGTTTCGTAAATTTTCCCTGAATTTAGACTCATATATCCATCCATGGATTTATTTCTAGAATTTTGGATGGGCCAATTGGTACAGTTTATTAGTTAAAGTCACCCATGTTACAGGGATCGACTGTTCTGACCTTCGCGCGGTATAACTTGAATATCTCTCTGTACAGGGCTTTAATGCTGGTGTCGTTTGTTTCTAATGAAACTAGACTCAAAATGGAATCTGTACATATAAGGTATGTCGCCTAATTCTTTCTGGATAATTTATAGTAAATTTTAAAGTTGCGACAGGGAACCCAGAAACCGTTCTGGCCCTGTCTCACAATAGCATTAATATCTCTTAACATGTAACTCCTATGACCATTTCGTTTCTTCCATATGAAAATAGACTCATCAAGGTTAATTTACATAGCTTATTCACTATTTAATTCCATTTCTACGAATTTTGGTGATTTTTCACATTCACGTCACTGCAGCTGGCAGCATCTGTTTTAAGGTAGGTCTTACCTATTTGGTAGTCTCCATGAACCAACTAGTCTTTGCCATACATAGGTTCATATATGATCATTTTAACCATGCCAATGGCTGATCATATGACCAACATTCCCATTTCCAAGCCATAGCCACATCATGACACCAAATATATACATACAAACCACAATTATTCTAAGTTCATGTTCCTTTTCGAGCCATTTTCGCATGGCCGTACATACTTACATCACCACATATTTAACAAACAAGGGTAGTCCTATACATGCCATTTCAAGTTCAACCAAGAATTTATACCAAAATGGGGGCTTGATAGTGTGGATGACTTCGACTTCAACGATCCCGAATCCGATTGCTATCGAGCGAAATCTAGAAAACCGAGAGCCAAAGCGGCGAGTAAGCATTTTTATGCTTAGTAAGTCTCAAGGAATATAATCAACTCTAATTACAGCAATACATTCACATAGTTAAATGCATCATTTCATTAATGCGCATTCACATAATCATACTTACTTTACCATCCCAACTCTTATGTTCATACACAAATAACGGCTTCATTAAGGCCGATAACTCGCTCCATCATAGGAGCGGATATTCATACGCTCTACTCCTAGCGCAAAGCACACACCGCACTTACCTTATCATTGGGAAATTTCACAAGTGCATTAGCTGAAATTTTCCAGCAAGCTCATAATTTTCAAATCACATACCTTCGGAGTTCATCCGGATGTCGGTACTCGTTCAATCGCCTTCGGGACATAGCCCGGTTATGGTAACCCGCACCAAGGCCAACGGGACTTTACCCGGATATCACGATTTGCACAAATGCCTTCGGGTCTTAGCCCGGATTTAACAACTTGCACGAATGCCTTCGGGTCTTAGCCCGGATATAGCTACTAGCACAATTGCCTTCGGGTCTTAACCCGGATATAAATTTCAGCATAATTGTCTTCGGGGCTTAGCCCGGATATCATTCAATTTCTCATGCACACATACATCAATAATCATTGGACATACATATTTCATTTTCCGTTACTAAGGCTCAAACACAATTATAATCATTAGCATATTCGCCTTGGGACTTAGCCCGGTGGAATTCAAATACTCATACACACATGATCAATAATCATACACATCCATGTTTCATCTTACATAATTCAAGTAAGATCACTTCTTGAGGACTTACCTCGGATGTTGTCGAACGGCTTTTTCGCTATTCGATCACCTTTTCCTTCCCTTGTCCAATTGTGGCCCTCTTAGCTCTTGAGCTAATTCAAACAAATTCAATTTATTAAAACCTCATTGTGCTTGCTTATGGCCGAATATGACAAGGATTTTAAATGGTCATATGGCCACTCTTTAGCTTGAATACACAATGGTCATGCACATTTTATACTACATCAAGCAATTCAATACAATTTATTTGAGCATCAAGGAAATGCTAAGGCCTTCAATAGGCTACCCAAGGCCGAATATTCATGTACATGTTGAGGCCAATTATGCACTTAATACCTCACAAAAACAGCATGCATTTTACTAGTTAATGCTTTGCATATTGTGGCTCAAAACTTATAATATAGCATCAAGCACTTATATGTGTGCTAGGCGAATTGTGCTTGAAATTTCACAATTATTCTTCAACATCTTCTTCTTTAAACCAACTTATTCATCACTTACTTCATAGCCAAAACATCATGTGCAAACATATATATACAATATGAGCATGGCGAATTTTCAAGGTGTCCATAGCCATCCAAAATACAAATTTTAACTAACATGCAAGAAGCATGAACCATGCTCATGAATGGCCGAATATGACAATCATGCTCCTTTTCAACTTCAATCATGATAAATCAAAAGAAGGCTCAAATCTTGCTCAAGAGTAGACAATCCATCATTGCATGCATCATCATCAAGCTTCACACTTAGCATGCAATGGCTTTATCACCATAACAACTTTGGCCAAATACCATTTCCATGGCTTAACAAAGATTTGAGCCATGGCTAACATGCACATCAAGTTAGCAACCAAAACATGCATGAAACTCCTAACACAACCTCATACATACCTTAATCTTGATGCAAACTTGGCCAAATCTCCTTCTAGATCTCTTCCAAACCAAGCATGAAGCAAAAATCCTCCTTCTTCCTTAGTTTTGGCTCAAAGAAAGGATGAACAAAATTTTTTCTTTCCTTCTCTACAACTCACGGCAATGGGGGGATTACCACACTCACACACATTTTTTTTTCATTTTTTATCACCCATACACCTTTGTTTATTATTTCACCCTAATGCACCAACAAAACATGTTTCATGACATGTTTAGCCCATCCTCCTTGTCATGGCCGGCCACCACCTATAAAGGGGGAATTTGACATGCAAGTCCATTATTTTGCATGCATGCTTTAATTAGTCATCACACATTTCCCTATCATACTTTCAAAGTTCATTACTAAGTCCTTTCTTGTGGAATTCACCCTTATAACACTAAATCAATCATCATAAAATGTCATACATGAGCACACACATATTATAGGCATCAAAATAAATTTTAATTATTTTTATGCCTCGGTTTTGTGGTCCCGAGACCACCTTCCGACTAGGGTCAATTTTGGGCTGTCACAACTCTCCCCACTTAAGAAATTTTCGTCCCAAAAAATCTTACCGATAAATAGGTTTGGATATCGCTCTTTCATAGAGTTCTCGGTCTCCCAAGTAGCTTATTCTATCCCGTGCTTGAGCCATAACACTTTTACTAGCGAAACCCGCTTGTTTCACAACTCTTTCACTTCTCGTGATAGGATACGAATCGGTTCTTCCTCATAACTCATATTAGCTTGAATTTCAATTTCTGATGGACTAATCACGTGCGATGGATCGGATCTATAGCGTCGAAGCATCGAAGCGTGAAAGACATCGTGAACCTTTTCGAGTTCGGGGGCAAAGTCAAACGATATGCCACCGGATCGACTCGCTCGGATATCTCATATGGCCCAACAAACCTCGGGCTCAACTTGCCCTTACGGTAGAATCGAGTATCTTTTCCAAGGCGATACCTTGAGGAACACTTTATCACCCACGATACTCGATATTCTTACGCTCAGATCCGCGTCGACTTCGACGATCGGAGGTTATCTTGAGACTTTCACGGATTACTTTCACTTCTGCTCAGCATCCCTAATCAAATCCACCCGAAAATCTTGCTTTCACCGAGCTCGGTCAAAACAATGGTGTACGTCATTTACGACCGTACAAGGCCTCGTAGGGTGCCATTTTAATACTTGATTGAAAGTCGTTGTTGTAGCGAATTCAATCAACGGCAAATACCGCTCCCATGAACCACTAAACTCGAGGACGCAACATCTTAACATATCCTCAAGTATCCGAATTATCCGCCGGATTGACCATCGGTTTGAGGGTGAAAGCGGTCTTTGAAATGCAACTTGGTACCCAAAGCTTCTTGCAACTTTTTCCAAAATCGCGAGGTAAATCTCGGATCTCTATCGACACGATGGAAATAGGCACCCCATGTAATCTCACAATCGAGAAACGTACAATTCCGCTAATTTGTCCATTGAAAAATCCGTGCGTCGGGGACAAAGTGGGCCGACTTAGTCAATCGATCTACCACGACCCAAACCGCATCCTTCTTACTTGTCGACAATGGCGGTCCGGATACAAAGTCCATTGTGACTCGATCCCATTTCCACTCGGGTATTGTGATTGGTGAAGTAATCAAAGGCACCGATGTTCCGCTTTCACTTGTTGACATATTAAACATCTTGAAACAAAGTCGGAGATGTCTCGCTTCATACCATGCCACCAAAACCGACGTTTCAAATCATTGTACATCTTCGTACTCCCGGGTGGATTGCCATTCGGCTACAATGGGCTTCATTGAATTATCGAAATGAGTTCAATTCTTTGGGACACACCGACGACTTTTGAACCTCAAACAATCGTCATCGTCGATTTGAAACTCCGAGTCCTTGTTCGAACACACGCAGCCCGTTTTGCAACCAACTCGTCGTCGACTTTCTCGAGCTTCTCGAATTTGGTGTGTCAATAATGGTTTGGCTTTCAATTCAGCCACTAACACACTTTGTCGGATCGGACGGACAAGTGCACATTCATCGCTCGTAAAGTGAATAACGATTTACGACTCAAGGCATCCGCAACCATATTCGCCTTTCCCGGTGATAGTCAATGATCACTCATAATCCTTTAACAACTCGAGCCAACGTCTTTGTCGCAGATTTAAGTCTCTTTGGGTCATCAAATATTTGAGACTTTTGTGATCCGAGTATACATGGCACCTTTCACCAAATAAGTAATGTCGCCAAATCTTTAAGGCGAATACGATGGCGCCACTCGAGATCATGAGTCGGATAATTTTTCTCATGTGGCTTTAATTGCCTCGACGCACAGGCCACAACTCGACCTTCTTGCATTAATACGCAACCTAACCCAAGTAGAGAGGCGTCGCTATAGATGACAAACTCCTTGCGGACTCGGGTTGCACTAGAATTGGGGCTTCATCAAATAAGTTTTCGCTTGATCGAAACCTTTTGGCATTTCTCATCCATTCGAACTTAACGTCCTTTTGGAGTAAGCCGTCATCGGCGTGGCTATCGTTGAGAAGCCTTTACAAATCGTCGGTAATAACCCAAGAAGCCCCAAAAGCTCCGAACCTCGAGAATATTTCTGAGGCCTCCAATTAAGTATGGCTGAAATTTTATTCGGTCGACTCGAATACCCGATCTGAGATACCACATGACCCAAGAAGCTAACCTCTCTAACCGAACTCACACTTGTTGAACTTAGCATATAATTGCTTGTCCCGTAAAATTTGCAAAGACTAACCGTAGGTGTTCAAAGATGTTCGGTCTCATTTCTTGAATAGACCAAGATGTCATCAATGAACACGACTACTGAATCGATCCAAATATGGTCTAAAGATCCGATTCATTAAATCCATAAATACCGCAGGGCATTAGTGAGCCCAAACGGCATCACTAGGAACTCATAGTGACCATATCTCGTTACGAAGGCGGTCTTGGGCACGTCCAATCTCGGATTCGCAATTGATAGTAGCCCGATCTCAAATCTATTTTCGAGAACACCGAGGCTCCCTTCATTGATCGAACAAGTCGTCAATACGTGGCAACGGATATTTGTTCTTTATCGTCGCTTTATTAAGGCGACGATAGTCGATGCACAGCCGCATGGTTCCATCCTTCTTTTTCACGAACAACAATGGCGCACCCTAAGGCGAAAAACTCGGGCGAGCAAAACCTCTATCCACCAATTCTTGCAACTGAGCTTCCAACTCCTTTAATTCCGTTGGTGCCATACGATACGGAGCTATCGAAATTGGAGTGGTACCGGTACCAATTCGATGCCAAATTCTATTTCCGAACAGTGGTAAACCCGACAATTCTTCGTGGAAAACATCCGGTATTCACAAACCACGGCACAGATTCGGGTTTCTTTTCGATTCCTTGTCATCGAGCACGTCGCCAGTACGCTTCGCACTCTTTTCTTACATATTTTCGGGCCAACATTGCGATATTACACCGGCAACCCCTTTAAGTCCGTAGACTTAACCCGAATTATCTCGTTATTCGCACCTCAAATCGATAGTCTTGCTTTTGCAATTTACGACCGCATCGTGCATGGTCAACCCATCCAAACCAAGAATAACGTCGAATTCATCGAACGGCAAAAGCATCAAGTCCGCCGGAAACAAGAACCTCGGAACACTAGGAGACTTTTCTTGCACACTTTGTTGACAAGCACGTAATGACCCAAGGGTTTGACACCGAATTACAAACTCGAGAGACTCAATAGGCAAAGTCTTACCGGATGCTAAGGTTTCACATATATAAGATGGAGTAGAACCGGGTCAATCAACGCAATCACTTTAGTATTGAAAAGGGTGAAAGCACCCAGAATGACATCCGGAGAGGCGGCATCCTCGCGTGTGCGTATGGCATAAGTCCTCGCAGAGCACGAGCCTCAGATCGATGGTAGCATCTCTAGATCCTCTCGACCGCCACCGACATTGCCCATATTTCTAGGTGGCCTACCTCGGCGATGGTAGCACCCGAGTTTCCACTCGACTCACATTCTTCTCAAGCTTCCTCGGGCAATCCTTCCTAAAGTGGTCGGCCGATCCACACTTATAGCAGGAGTGATCACGAAACCAACAGCTCCCGAATGCCATTTGCCACAATGTTGACACTCCGCCTCTCTCGCGATCATTTCCACCATCAGCGATCGAAGTGACTCGTGTGGTCACGGGGTCGATCGCATCCTCGTCTAAAAGCCCAAAGCGCCTCTAGACCGGTTCACATCATCTCGAAATCTCTTGATTGCTGTTGAAGAGACTTTCCGAGGACCTCTTCGAATTCTCCAGTTCCCACATCGACTTTTTGTTTCTCCTTTCTAAGCTCTTCGACTTTACAAGCTTGCTCAACAAGTACTACGATCTCTCGTATTTCGAGAATGCCAACGAACATCCTTATATCATCATTCAGCCCATCCTCGAAGCATTTACACATAATAGCTTTGACGAAATGCATTCTCGCGTGTATCGCCTAAGCCTCACAAATTTTCGTTCATAGTCGGTAACCGACATAGAACCTTGCTTAAGATCAAGAAATTCCCAAGTCACTTGCTCTCTAGGTACCACGAAGTCGAGTACTCCACCAATAGTAGGTGGAATCACGTAGCAAGGAGATGGTACACTTTAAGCATTCATCGGTGTACAAGATAGCTCATCGAGCACCGGATAGTGTTGTCCAACCGAAATTCAGCTCGTTCGCATCATCATCATCCGTAGCTTTAAATTCAGTGGCCCCATGTTTTCTAATCCTATCGATTGGGGCTTACTTGACCTTATTTGGTCGATTCTCGGAGGTATTGTAGGTGCGGGGTTGCATTTGTCGGGAATGGAGGTCGTGGGACAGCCGTGTTAGTTCGAATGTATTGATTAAACCATTCGCTCATCACACTATAAAAGGCTTGCCTAGCCTCATCATTCGGATTGCTGGCCATAGGTTGAGAGTCCGCCGGCGCTGTCCCTTGTCGGGGAGCAGCGCCACACTCTCCACATCATCAGCTATTGCTCGGTTGGGATCGGGACCCATTGCTATAAACAAACTCAAAGTCAAATTGTCGAAATCACCACACTATCGATTCATCATTTAATGGCATGTATAGCTAGACCCCAAACACCTCACGGTAGTCCTAGAATCGACTAAACCGTGGCTCGATACCATAAAATTGTAACACCCCGAACCCGAGACCATTGCCGTGTCGGACACGAGGGTTAACAAGCCAAGTTCACATGGTTTGCCCACCAATTTGACATTTCCAGTCAGGCTGGAAGACTGCATCACCGTCGCCTTAAAATCATATCTCGAGTTTCAAAACTCGAAACTGGTTTCGTAAATTTTCCCTGAATTTAGACTCATATATCCATCCATGGATTTATTTCTAGAATTTTTGGATGGGCCAATTGGTACAGTTTATTAGTTAAAGTCACCCATGTTACAGGGATCGACTGTTCTGACCTTCGCGCGGTATAACTTGAATATCTCTCTGTACAGGGCTTTAATGCTGGTGTCGTTTGTTTCTAATGAAACTAGACTCAAAATGGAATCTGTACATATAAGGTATGTCGCCTAATTCTTTCTGGATAATTTATAGTAAATTTTAAAGTTGCGACAGGGAACCCAGAAACCGTTCTGGCCCTGTCTCACAATAGCATTAATATCTCTTAACATGTAACTCCTATGACCATTTCGTTTCTTCCATATGAAAATAGACTCATCAAGGTTAATTTACATAGCTTATTCACTATTTAATTCCATTTCTACGAATTTTGGTGATTTTTCACATTCACGTCACTGCAGCTGGCAGCATCTGTTTTAAGGTAGGTCTTACCTATTTGGTAGTCTCCATGAACCAACTAGTCTTTGCCATACATAGGTTCATATATGATCATTTTAACCATGCCAATGGCTGATCATATGACCAACATTCCCATTTCCAAGCCATAGCCACATCATGACACCAAATATATACATACAAACCACAATTATTCTAAGTTCATGTTCCTTTTCGAGCCATTTTCGCATGGCCGTACATACTTACATCACCACATATTTAACAAACAAGGGTAGTCCTATACATGCCATTTCAAGTTCAACCAAGAATTTATACCAAAATGGGGGCTTGATAGTGTGGATGACTTCGACTTCAACGATCCCGAATCCGATTGCTATCGAGCGAAATCTAGAAAACGAGAGCCAAAGCGGCGGAGTAAGCATTTTTATGCTTAGTAAGTCTCAAGGAATATAATCAACTCTAATTACAGCAATACATTCACATAGTTAAATGCATCATTTCATTAATGCGCATTCACATAATCATACTTACTTTACCATCCCAACTCTTATGTTCATACACAAATAACGGCTTCATTAAGGCCGATAACTCGCTCCATCATAGGAGCGGATATTCATATGCTCTTACTCCTAGCGCGCAAAGCACACACCGCACTTACCTTATCATTGGGAAATTTCACAAGTGCATTAGCTGAAATTTTCCAGCAAGCTCATAATTTTCAAATCACATACCTTCGAGTTCATCCGGATGTCGGTACTCGTTCAATCGCCGGGACATAGCCGGTTATGGTAACCCGCACCAAGGCCAACGGACTTTACCCGGATATCACGATTTGCACAAATGCCTTGGTCTTAGCCCGGATTTAACAACTTGCACGAATGCCTTGGGTCTTAGCCCGGATATAGCTACTAGCACAATTGCCTTGGGTCTTAACCCGGATATAAATTTCAGCATAATTGTCTTGGGCTTAGCCCGATATCATTCAATTTCTCATGCACACATACATCAATAATCATTGGACATACATATTTCATTTTCGTTACTAAGGCTCAAACACAATTATAATCATTAGCATATTCGCCTTGGGACTTAGCCCGGTGGAATTCAAATACTCATACACACATGATCAATAATCATACACATCCATGTTTCATCTTACATAATTCAAGTAAGATCACTTCTTGAGGACTTACCTCGGATGTTGTCGAACGGCTTTTTCGCTATTCGATCACCTTTTCCTTCCCTTGTCCAATTGTGGCCCTCTTAGCTCTTGAGCTAATTCAAACAAATTCAATTTATTAAAACCTCATTGTGCTTGCTTATGGCGAATATGACAAGGATTTTAAATGGTCATATGGCCACTCTTTAGCTTGAATACACAATGGTCATGCACATTTTATACTACATCAAGCAATTCAATACAATTTATTTGAGCATCAAGGAAATGCTAAGGCCTTCAATAGGCTACCCAAGGCCGAATATTCATGTACATGTTGAGGCCAATTATGCACTTAATACCTCACAAAAACAGCATGCATTTTACTAGTTAATGCTTTGCATATTGTGGCTCAAAACTTATAATATAGCATCAAGCACTTATATGTGTGCTAGGCGAATTGTGCTTGAAATTTCACAATTATTCTTCAACATCTTCTTCTTTAAACCAACTTATTCATCACTTACTTCATAGCCAAAACATCATGTGCAAACATATATATACAATATGAGCATGGCGAATTTTCAAGGTGTCCATAGCCATCCAAAATACAAATTTTAACTAACATGCAAGAAGCATGAACCATGCTCATGAATGGCCGAATATGACAATCATGCTCCTTTTCAACTTCAATCATGATAAATCAAAAGAAGGCTCAAATCTTGCTCAAGAGTAGACAATCCATCATTGCATGCATCATCATCAAGCTTCACACTTAGCATGCAATGGCTTTATCACCATAACAACTTTGGCCAAATACCATTTCCATGGCTTAACAAAGATTTGAGCCATGGCTAACATGCACATCAAGTTAGCAACCAAAACATGCATGAAACTCCTAACACAACCTCATACATACCTTAATCTTGATGCAAACTTGGCCAAATCTCCTTCTAGATCTCTTCCAAACCAAGCATGAAGCAAAAATCCTCCTTCTTCCTTAGTTTTGGCTCAAAGAAAGGATGAACAAAATTTTTTCTTTCCTTCTCTACAACTCACGGCAATGGGGGATTACCACACTCACACACATTTTTTTTTTCATTTTTTATCACCCATACACCTTTGTTTATTATTTCACCCTAATGCACCAACAAAACATGTTTCATGACATGTTTAGCCCATCCTCCCTTGTCATGGCCGGCCACCACCTATAAAGGGGAATTTGACATGCAAGTCCATTATTTTGCATGCATGCTTTAATTAGTCATCACACATTTCCTATCATACTTTCAAAGTTCATTACTAAGTCCTTTCTTGTGGAATTCACCCTTATAACACTAAATCAATCATCATAAAATGTCATACATGAGCACACACATATTATAGGCATCAAAATAAATTTTAATTATTTTTATGCCTCGGTTTTGTGGTCCCGAGACCACCTTCCGACTAGGGTCAATTTTGGGCTGTCACAAATTGGCTTGACCAAAATTCTAGAAACAAATTTGTAGATGGAATTATGAGTCTAGTTTCAGGAAAATTTATTGAACTGATTTTCGAGTTTTGGAACTCGAGATATGATTTTAAAGGTGACAGGACGCAGTTTGCTGCCTAGGCTGGAAATGTGAAAAATAGTCTGTGTGACACATGAGAGTTGGTCCTAGAACCCTCGTGTCCGACTCCGACGGTATCGGGGATGGGGTGTTACATTTATTGGTATCGAGCTATGGTTTAGTCGGTTCTAGGACTACCATAGCGCGTGTGAGTCTAGCTATACATGCCAAATCGTTAGTGCTTAATAATGTGATGACTTGACGGTTGAAATTTTTGTTTTGATTAGCAAATGGAACCCGGGTAGAGAGAGCCTTGGCGGATGACGTTGAAAGTGTAGTGGTTGCTCCGCAAAGGGACACCGCCTGTTGAGCCTCGGTCATCCGCGAATAATCAAAATGAAGGCGAAACAAGCCTTCTTCACCATGATGAATGAGTGGGTCGCATAATATGCCCGAACCAACCCGGCTGTCCAACCATTCCCAAATTTAAATACTCCACCCCAAAAGCCCGCAATGCCTCCAGCATCGATCCTGTGAGGTGAGTAAACCACCGTGGACTTGATTAGGAAGCGGGGCCGAGGAGTTCAAGGCCATAGTTACCGATGATGCCGAAAGGGCAATTTCGCTCGATAACACCATTCGGTGTTTGATGAACTATCATGCACACCGATGAATGTCTTAAGTGTGCTATATCCTTGTTATGGGACTCACCTACTATTGGTGGAGGACTTTGATTTCCATAGTCCCCAAAGGAACAAGTTACTTGGGATTTCTTTCAAACGAATTTCGGAAGAAATATATTAGTCAACGGTTCATCGATCAGAAGCGTAAGGAATTCTTGGAGCTCAAGCAAGGCCGTATGACAGTATCTGAATACGAACATGAGTTCGTAAGACTTAGTCGGTATGCTCGGGAGTGTGTGGCTGATGAGGTTGCTATGTGCAAAAGATTTGAAGAAGGATTGAATGAAGAGTTAAAGCTACCGGTGGGTATTTTGGAGATAAAAGAATTTGTAACACTAGTTGAATGAGCCTGCAAGGCGGAAGAACTCGGAAGGGAGAAGAAGAAGGCTGAATTTGAAGCAAGAGATTACCGTAAAAGATCAACGAGTAAAGCTCCATTCTCGGCTGTAAAGAGGTTCAGGGAGGACACCGGTAAGTCGAGGGCGACTGCGGGAATTTCCATTAGAGCCCGACCATCGACAGACTCCCGAGCTACTTCGGTAGCTAGTGTGGGCAATAATCGTCAAGAGAGACCTGAATGCCCCCAATGTGGAAGACGACACCTAGGTGAATGTTGGGGTAAGTCTGTTAACCGGGCCTGTTACGGATGTGGTGTAACACCCCGAACCCGAGACCATTGCCGGTGTCGGACACGAGGGATTAACAAGCCAAGTTCACATGGTTTGCCCACCAATTTGACATTTCCAGTCAGGCTGGAAGACTGCATCACCGTCGCCTTAAAAATCATATCTCGAGTTTCAAAACTCGGAAACTGGTTTCGTAAATTTTCCCTGAATTTAGACTCATACATCCAACCATGGATTTATTTCTAGAATTTTTGGATGGGCCAATTGGTACAGTTTATTAGTTAAAGTCACCCATGTTACAGGGATCGACTGCTCTGACCTTCGCGCGGTATAACTTGAATATCTCTCTGTACAGGGATTTAATACTGGTGTCGTTTGTTTCTAATGAAACTAGACTCAAAATTGAATCTGTACATATAAGGTATGTCGCCTAATTCTTTCTGGATAATTTATAGTAAATTTTAAAGTTGCGACAGGGAACCCAGAAACCGTTCTGGCCCTGTCTCACAATAGCATTAATATCTCTTAACATGTAACTCCTATGACCATTTCGTTTCTTCCATATGAAAATAGACTCATCAAGGTTCATTTACATAGCTTATTCACTATTTAATTCCATTTCTACTAATTTTGGTGATTTTTCACATTCACGTCACTGCAGCTGGCAGCATCTGTTTTTAAGGTAGGTCTTACCTATTTGGTAGTCTCCATGAACCAACTAGTCTTTGCCATACATAGGTTCATATATGATCATTTTAACCATGCCAATGGCTGATCATATGACCAACATTCCCATTTCCAAGCCATAGCCACATCATGACACCAAATATATACATACAAACCACAATTATTCTAAGTTCATGTTCCCTTTTCGAGCCATTTTCGCATGGCCGTACATACTTACATCACCACATATTTAACAAACAAGGGGTAGTCCTATACATGCCATATTCAAAACTCGACTAAAGGAGTACCAAAAAGGGCTTTGATAGTGTGGTTGACTTCAACTTCTATGATCCCGAATCCGATCGCTAACGAGCAAAATCTATAAACAGAGAAACAAAGAAACGGAGTAAGCAATTTATGCTTAGTAAGTTTCGAGCCATAATATACACACAACCAAAGCATAGCATTCAAGTAGCTAAACAATAATTCATATGCACAATTTCTCAAAGACATGCTTACTTCACAATCCCAACTCTTATATTCATACACTAATAACGGCTTAGTCAAGGCCGATAACTCATTTATCATCGGAGCGAATACGCACATACACTTACTCATAGTGTGCAAAGCACACACGAAACGTACCTTGTCGTTGGGAATTTCACAAGCGTATTAACTGAAAATTTTTACAGCAAGTTCAAAGATCTCGAATCACATACCTTCGGAGTTTATCCGGATATAGCTACTCGTTCAAACGCCTTCGGGACATAGCCCGGTTATGGTAACCCGCACAAAGGCCTTCGGGACTTAACCCGGATATCACAATTTGCACAATTGCCTTCGGGCTTAGCCCGGATATCATAACTCGCACAATTGCCTTCGGGCTTAGCCCGGATATCATAACTCGCACAATTGCCTTCGGGCTTAGCCCGGATATCACAATTTGCACAATTGCCTTCGGGCTTAGCCCGATATCCTCGAACATTCATACACATCTTTGTTTCAATTTCATAACACAACTTTTATGCACAATTCACTTAGCAAAATATCATTTCGGCTCAATGGCCACATACAAAGGCACAAATTTGATTGGTTATTACTTCATTCAATCGAATCAAAATCTAAGTTTCGATACTCGAAAACTTACCTCGGACGTGGTCGAACGATTTCGACGGCTATTCGACGACTTTTTCCTTCCCCTTATCGGATTTAGCTCCCCTTTGCTCTTGAGCTTAATTTAACAAATAAATTGGTTTTATCATTTGAGCATCGAAGAGGAATTCAAGATGCCTAGCCAATATATATGCTCATTAGGCATCAAAGTCGCATATGTACGAAATTACTTAATCGAACTCAACACATTAGTTAATATTCCTCTTAGCGAATTTTCTAAGCCAAGAATAGGCATCAATATGCTTGCCTCTAACCGAATGCATGCACACCAAATTCCCTCATGTGGCGAATATGGATGTCCATGTTGAGGCCAATTATGCACTTAATACCACACAAAACAGCATGCATTTTACTAACTAACGATTACATATTGTAGCTCAATACACATCTCTCATGTACTTCATAACCAAACATCATCACAAGCAAATATATACCTTGAAATCGTATATATGTCATGCCAATACATCATGTGCAAACATGTATACACATATAGGTGGAAGGCGAATCTCAAGGGTTCATACCCATCCAAACACAAATTTTACCAATCAAGTAACAAGCATAAATCATGCTCATGAATGCACCATGGCCGAATACATCACAACCATACTCTTTCAACTTCGGTCATGGTTAAACAAAGAATTCAATGTCCTACTCAAGAATACTAAAAGAAATTTCAAGAGTAGTCAATCCATCATTACATGCATCATCAACAAGCTTCACATTTAGCATGCAATGGCTTTAACACAATATCAACCTTGGCCAAATACCATTTTTCATGGCATAGCAAGGATTTGAACCATGGCTAACATGCACATCAAATTAGCAACCAACACAAGCATGAATCTCATGACACAACCTCATACATACCTTAATCTTGATGCAAGTTTAGCCAAATCTCCTTCTAGATCTCTTCTAAACAAAGAAAATGAAGCAAAAATCTCTTCTTCCTCTTAGGAATTTCGGCCAAAGGAAGGAGGGGAAAAGATGAACAATTTTTTTTGTTTTTCTTTCTTAGTCTTTGCTCAAAGAAAGGATGAATGACAACTTTTTTTCTTTCTTTCTCTCTAGCTACGGCACCATGGGGGGGCATCCATGCTCATTTTTTTCTTTTTTTTTTTCATTTCTTAATTCTTTCTACATAATGCACTAACTAAACATGTTGGAAACATGTCCCTTGCCCATAATCTAGACATGGTCAAGCCACTCATTCAAAATAAATGGAGTATTTGACATGCAACTCCATTTATTTTGCTTCATTCCTTTATTAACCTCTTGAAATTAGCTACATATTTTTAAATCCTTTCACATGTGTCCTTTTTCTTTCAATTCACAATCAAATTAACTAAATCAAAGAAATTCAAAATTCACACATGAGCACACACATATTATAGGCATCAAAATAAATTTTAAATTATTTTTATACCTCGGTTTTGTGGTACCGAAACCACATTCCGACTAGGGTCAATTTTGGGCTGTCACAACTCTCCCCACTTAAGAAATTTTCGTCCCAAAAATCTTACCGAGTAAATAGGGTTGGGTATCGCTCTTTCATAGAGTTCTCGGTTTCCCAAGTAGCTTCTTCTATCCCGTGTTTGAGCCATAACACTTTCACTAGCGGAACCCGCTTGTTTCGCAACTCTTTCACTTCACGTGCGGATACGAATCGGTTCTTCCTCATAACTCATATTGGCTTGAATTTCAACCTCGATGGACTAATCACGTGCGATGGATCGGATCTATAGCGTCAAGCATCGAAACATGAAAGACATCGTGAATCTTTTCGAGTTCGGGGGCAAAATCGACGATATGCCACCGGACCGACTCACTCGGATATCTTATATGGCCCGATGAACCTCGGGCTCAACTTGCCCTTACGGTAGAATCGAGTATCTTTTCCAAGGTGAAACCTTGAGAAACACTTTATCTCCCACGATGCTCGATGTCTTTACGCTCAGATCCGCGTCGACTTCGACGATTGGAGGCTATCTTCGAGACTTTCACGGATTACTTTCACTTTCTGCTCAAATCCCTAATCAAATCCACCGAAAATCTTGCTTTCACCGAGCTCGGTCCAAAACAATGGTGTACGGCATTTACTTACCGTACAAGGCCTCGTAGGTGCCATCTTAATAATTGATTGAAAGTCGTTGTTGTAAGCGAATTCAATCAACGGCAAATACCGCTTCCATGAACCACTAAACTCGAGGACGCAACATCTTAACATATCCTCAAGTATCCGAATTATCCGCCGGATTGACCATCGGTTTGGGGGTGAAAGGCGGTGCTGAAATGCAACTTGGTACCCAAAGCTTCTTGCAACTTTTTCCAAAATCGCGAGGTAAATCTCGGATCTCTATCCGACACGATGGAAATAGGCACCCGTGTAATCTCACAATCGAGAAACGCACAATTCAAATAATTTGTCCATTGAAAATCCGTGCGTATGGGGACAAAGTGGGCCAACTTAGTCAATCGATCTACCACGACCCAAACTGCATCCTTCTTACTTGCTGACAATGGCAGTCCGGATACAAGGTCCATTGTGACTCGATCCCATTTCCACTCGGGTATCGTGATCGGTCAAGTAATCTCAAGGCACTTGATGTTCCGCTTTCACTTGTTGACATATTAAACATCTCAAACAAAGTCGGAGATGTCTCGTTTCATACCATGCCACCAAAACCGACGTTTCAAATCGTTGTACATCTTCGTACTCCGGGTGGATTGCCATTCGACTACAATGGGCTTCGTTCGAATTATCGAAATAAGTTCAATTCTTTGGAACACACGACGACTTTTGAACCTCAAACAATCGCCATCATCGATTTGAAATTCGAGTCCTTGTTCTAACACACTCACCCGTTTTGTAACCAACTCATCGTCGACTTTACGAGCTTCACGAATTTGACGTATCAATAATGGTTTGGCTTTCAATTCAGCTACTAACACATTGTCGGGTAGAATGGACAAGTGTACATTCATCACTCGTAGCGAATAATGATTTACGACTTAAGGCATCCGCAACCACATTCGCCTTTCCCGGTGATAGTCAATGACCACTCATAATCCTTTAACAACTCGAGCCAACGTCTTTGTCGCAGATTTAAGTCTCTTTGAGTCATCATATATTTGAGACTTTTGTGATCCGAATACACATGGCACTTCTCACCAAATAAGTAATGTCGCCATATCTTTAAGGCGAATACAATGGCAGCCAATTCGAGATAATGGGTCGGATAATTTTTTCTCGTGTGGCTTTAATTGCCTCGACGCATAGGCCACAACTCGACCTTCTTGCATCAATACGCAACCTAACCCGAGTAGGGATGCGTCACTATAAATAACAAACTCTTTGCCCGTTTCGGGTTGCACTAGAATTGAGGCTTCAGTCAAATAAGTTTTCAATTGATCAAAACTTTTCTGACATTTTTCCGTCCATTCGAACTTAACATCCCTTTGGAGTAGCTTCGTCATTGGCGTGGCTATCGTTGAGAAACCTTTTGCAAATCGTCGGTAATAACCTAAAGCCCCAAAAACTCGAACCTCGAGAATATTTCTGAGGCTTCCAATTAAGTATGGCTGAAATTTTATTCGGTCGACTCGAATACCCGATCGCGATACCACATGACCCAAGAAGCTAACCTCTCTAACCGTAACTCACACTTGCTGAACTTAGCATATAATTGCTTGTCCGTAAAATTTGCAAAGACTAACCGCGGTGTTCAGCATGTTCGGTCTCATTTCTTGAATAGACCAAGATGTCATCAATGAACACGACTACTTAATCGATCCAAATATGGTCTAAAGATCCGATTCATTAAATCCATAAATACCGCAGGGCATTAGTAAGCCCAAACGGCATCACTAGGAACTCGTAGTGACCATATCTCGCTCAAGGCGGTCTTGGGTACGTCCAATCTCAATTCGTAATTGATAATAGCCCGATCTCAAATCTATATTCTAGAACACCGAGGCTTCTTCAGCTTGATCGAACAAATCATCGATCTGCGATAACAGATATTTGTTCTTTATCGTCACTTTATTAAGCTGACGATAGTCGATGCACAGCCTCATGGTTCCATCCTTCTTTTTCACAAACAACACTGGTGCACCCCAAGGTGAAAAATTCGAGCGACCAAAACCTTTATCCACCAATTCTTGCAACTGAGCTTCCAACTCCTTTAATTCCGTTGGTTCCATACGATACGGAGCTATCGAAATTGGGATGGTACCAGGTACCAATTTGATGCCAAACTCTATTTCCTAACAGTGGTAATCCGGCAATTCTTCAGGGAAAACATCCGGGTATTCACAAACCACTAGCACAGATTCGGGTTTCTTTTCTAGCTCCTTGTCATCTAGAACATACGCAAGGTATGCTTCGCACCCCTTTCTTACGTATTTCTGGGCCAACATTGCTGATATTACAAACCGGCAACCCTTTAAGTCCGTAGACTCATCCCGAATTATCTCGTTATTTACGCACCTCAGATCAATAGTCTTGCTTTTGCAATTTACAACCGCATCGTGCATGGTCAACCAATCCAAACCAAGAATAACGTCGACTTCGTCGAACGGCAAAAGTATCAAGTCCGCCAGAAAACAAGAACCTCGGAATACTAGGGGACTTTTCTTACACACTTTGTTGACAAGCACGTAATGAGCCAAGGGTTTGACACCGAATTACAAACTCGATGAGACTCAATAGGCAAAGTCTTACTGGATGCTAAGGTTTCACATATATAAGAATGAGTAGAACCAGGGTCAATCAAAGCAATCACATTTGTATCGAAAAGAGTGAATGTACCGGTAATGACATCTGGTGAGGCAAAGATCCTCAAGTCTTGCCAGATGGCATAAATCCTAGCAGAGCACGAGCCTCGGATCGATGGTAGCATCTCTAGATCCTCTCGACCGCCACTAGCATTGCCCATATTTCTAGGTGGCCTACCTCGAGTTGTGGTAGCACCCGGTTCCCACTTTGATTTACGTTTTGTTCGAGATAAACTCGGGCAATCCTTAATGAAATGATCGACCGATCCGCACTTGTAACAGAGCGGTCACGGAATCTACAACTCCCGAATGCCATTTGCCACAATATTGGCACTCGCTTCTATCTCGACGATCATTGCCAACACTGGCGATCGAAGTGACTCGCGTGCCCATAGGGGGTCGATCGCGGTCTCGTCTAGAAAAGCCCGAAGTGTCTCTAGACCGGTTCACATCATCTCGAAATCTCTTGATTGCTGTTGAAGAGACTTTCCCGGGACCTCTTCGAATTCTCCAGTTCCCACATCAGCTTTTTGTTTCTCCTTTCTAAGCTCTTCGACTTTACAAGCTCGCTCAACAAGTACTACGATCTCTCGTATTTCGAGAATGCCAACGAACATCCTTATATCATCATTCAGCCCATCCTCGAAGAATTTACACATAATAGCTTCGGACGAAATGCATTCTCGCGTGTATCGGCTAAGCCTCACAAATTTTCGTTCATAGTCGGTAACCGACATAGAACCTTGCTTAAGATCAAGAAATTCCCAAGTCACTTGCTCTCTTGGTACCACAGAAGTCAGAGTACTCCACCAATAGTAGGTGGAATCACGTAGCAAGGAGATGGTACACTTTAAGCACTCATCGGGTGTACAAGATAGCTCATCGAGCACCCGGATAGTGTTGCCCAACAAAAATTCAGCTCGTTCGGCATCATCATCATCCGTAGCTTTAAATTCAGTGGCCCCATGTTTTCGAATCCTATCGATTGGGGCTTACTTGACCTTATTTGGTCGATTCTGGGAGGTATTGTAGGTCTTGGGGTTGCATTTGTCGGGAATGGAGGTCGTGGGACAGCCGTGTTAGTTCGAATGTATTGATTAAACCATTCGTTCATCACACTATAAAAGACTTGCCTAGCCTCATCATTCGGATTGCTGGCCATAGGTTGAGAGTCATGGCGCTGTCCCTTGTCGGGAGCAGCGCGCCACACTCTCCACATCATCAGCTATTGCTCGGTTGGGATCGGGACCCATTGCTATAAACAAACTCAAAGTCAAATTGTCAGAAATCACCACACTATCAATTATCACTTAATGGCATGTATAGCTAGACCCCAAACATATCACGGTAGTCCTAGGATCGACTAAACCGTAGCTCTGATACCAATAAAATTGTAACACCCCGAACCCGAGACCATTGCCGGTGTCGGACACGAGGGATTAACAAGCCAAGTTCACATGGTTTGCCCACCAATTTGACATTTCCAGTCAGGCTGGAAGACTGCATCACCGTCGCCTTAAAAATCATATCTCGAGTTTCAAAACTCGGAAACTGGTTTCGTAAATTTTCCCTGAATTTAGACTCATACATCCAACCATGGATTTATTTCTAGAATTTTTGGATGGGCCAATTGGTACAGTTTATTAGTTAAAGTCACCCATGTTACAGGGATCGACTGCTCTGACCTTCGCGCGGTATAACTTGAATATCTCTCTGTACAGGGATTTAATACTGGTGTCGTTTGTTTCTAATGAAACTAGACTCAAAATTGAATCTGTACATATAAGGTATGTCGCCTAATTCTTTCTGGATAATTTATAGTAAATTTTTAAAGTTGCGACAGGGAACCCAGAAACCGTTCTGGCCCTGTCTCACAATAGCATTAATATCTCTTAACATGTAACTCCTATGACCATTTCGTTTCTTCCATATGAAAATAGACTCATCAAGGTTCATTTACATAGCTTATTCACTATTTAATTCCATTTCTACTAATTTTGGTGATTTTTCACATTCACGTCACTGCAGCTGGCAGCATCTGTTTTTAAGGTAGGTCTTACCTATTTGGTAGTCTCCATGAACTAACTAGTCTTTGCCATACATAGGTTCATATATGATCATTTTAACCATGCCAATGGCTGATCATATGACCAACATTCCCATTTCCAAGCCATAGCCACATCATGACACCAAATATATACATACAAACCACAATTATTCTAAGTTCATGTTCCTTTTCGAGCCATTTTCGCATGGTAGTACATACTTACATCACCACATATTTAACAAACAAGGGTAGTCCTATACATGCCATATTCAAAACTCGACTAAAGGAGTACCAAAAAGGGCTTTGATAGTGTGGTTGACTTCAACTTCTATGATCCCGAATCCGATCGCTAACGAGCAAAATCTATAAACAGAGAAACAAAGAAACGGAGTAAGCAATTTATGCTTAGTAAGTTTCGAGCCATAATATACACACAACCAAAGCATAGCATTCAAGTAGCTAAACAATAATTCATATGCACAATTTCTCAAAGACATGCTTACTTCACAATCCCAACTCTTATATTCATACACTAATAACGGCTTAGTCAAGGCCGATAACTCATTTATCATCGGAGCGAATACGCACATACACTTACTCATAGTGTGCAAAGCACACACGAAACGCGTCTTTGTCGTTGGGAATTTCACAAGCGTATTAACTGAAAATTTTTACAGCAAGTTCAAAGATCTCGAATCACATACCTTCGGAGTTTATCCGGATATAGCTACTGTTCAAACGCCTTGGGACATAGCCCGGTTATGGTAACCCGCACAAAGGCCTTGGGACTTAACCCGGATATCACAATTTGCACAATTGCCTTGGGCTTAGCCCGGATATCATAACTTCGCACAATTGCCTTGGGCTTAGCCCGGATATCATAACTCGCACAATTGCCTTGGGCTTAGCCCGATATCACAATTTGCACAATTGCCTTCGGGCTTAGCCCGGATATCCCTCGAACATTCATACACATCTTTGTTTCAATTTCATAACACAACTTTTATGCACAATTCACTTAGCAAAAATATCATTTCGGCTCAATGGCCACATACAAAGGCACAAATTTGATTGGTTATTACTTCATTCAATCGAATCAAAATCTAAGTTTCGATACTCGAAAACTTACCTCGGACGTGGTCGAACGATTTCGACGGCTATTCGACGACTTTTTCCTTCCCCTTATCGGATTTAGCTCCCCTTTGCTCTTGAGCTTAATTTAACAAATAAATTGGTTTTATCATTTGAGCATCGAAAGAGGAATTCAAGATGCCTAGCCAATATATATGCTCATTAGGCATCAAAGTCGCATATGTACGAAATTACGAATCGAACTCAACACATTAGTTAATATTCCTCTTAGCGAATTTTCTAAGCCAAGAATAGGCATCAATATGCTTGCCTCTAACCGAATGCATGCACACCAAATTCCCTCATGTGGCGAATATGCATGTCCATGTTGAGGCCAATTATGCACTTAATACCACACAAAACAGCATGCATTTTACTAACTAACGCATTACATATTGTAGCTCAATACACATCTCTCATGTACTTCATAACCAAACATCATCACAAGCAAATATATACCTTGAAATCGTATATATGTCATGCCAATACATCATGTGCAAACATGTATACACATATAGGTGGAAGGTCAATCTCAAGGGTTCATACCCATCCAAACACAAATTTTACCAATCAAGTAACAAGCATAAATCATGCTCATGAATGCACCATGGCGAATACATCACAACCATACTCTTTCAACTTCGGTCATGGTTAAACAAAGAATTCAATGTCCTACTCAAGAATACTAAAAAGAAATTTCAAGAGTAGTCAATCCATCATTACATGCATCATCAACAAGCTTCACATTTAGCATGCAATGGCTTTAACACAATATCAACCTTGGCCAAATACCATTTTTCATGGCATAGCAAGGATTTGAACCATGGCTAACATGCACATCAAATTAGCAACCAACACAAGCATGAATCTCATGACACAACCTCATACATACCTTAATCTTGATGCAAGTTTAGCCAAATCTCCTTCTAGATCTCTTCTAAACAAAGAAAATGAAGCAAAAATCTCTTCTTCCTCTTAGGAATTTCGGCCAAAGGAAGGAGGGGAAAAGATGAACAATTTTTTTTGTTTTTCTTTCTTAGTCTTTGCTCAAAGAAAGGATGAATGACAACTTTTTTTTTTCTTTCTTTCTCTCTAGCTACGGCACCATGGGGGGGCATCCATGCTCATTTTTTCTTTTTTTTTTTTTCATTTCTTAATTCTTTCTACATAATGCACTAACTAAACATGTTGGAAACATGTCCCCTTGCCCATAATCTAGACATGGCCGGCCACTCATTCAAAATAAATGGAGTATTTGACATGCAACTCCATTTATTTTGCTTCATTCCTTTATTAACCTCTTGAAATTAGCTACATATTTTTAAATCCTTTCACATGTGTCCTTTTTCTTTCAATTCACAATCAAATTAACTAAATCAAAGAAATTCAAAATTCACACATGAGCACACACATATTATAGGCATCAAAATAAATTTTAAATTATTTTTATACCTCGGTTTTGTGGTACCGAAACCACATTCCGACTAGGGTCAATTTTGGGCTGTCACATGTGGTTCGAAGGACCACTTCATTAGAGATTGCACGGAGCTAGATGAGAAGAATAAGATGCAAGGTGCAAGATCTAGTGGGGCGACGGCTAGAGGTAGACCCTCGAGAATTTCTGGAGGTAGGGGTGGTAATCAGAGAGGAGCCTCTGATACGGCTGTTCGATCCGAGACCCGTGCTCCTGCTAGAGCATATGCCATCTGCGCACGAGAGGAGGCATCCTCCCCTGACGTTATCACTGATACTTTTACTCTCTTTGATACTAGTGTGATTGCATTGATTGACCCCGGCTCTACTCATTCATATGTATGTGAAACCTTAGCATCCAGTAAGACTCTACCTGTTGAGTCTACTGAGTTCGTAATTCGGGTGTCAAACCCTTTGGGTCAATACGTACTTGTTGAGAAAGTGTGCAAGAGATGCCCCCTAATAATTCGAGAATCTTGTTTTCCGGCCGATCTAATGCTTTTGCAGTTTGACGAATTTGATGTTATTCTTGGAATGGATTGGCTCACCGTACATGAGGTAGTGGTGAACTGCAAAAAGAAAACCATTGATCTGAGGAATGCAAATAACGAGATAGTCCGAGTTGAGTCTACGGACCTAAAGGGTTGCCACCGTAATGTCATCAATGATGGCTCAGAAATATGTAAGAAAGGGGTGCGAAGCATACCTTGCATATGTACTTGATGACAAAGAGTTAGAAAAGAAACCCGAATCTGTGCCGGTGGTTTGTGAATACCCGGATGTTTTTCCCGAAGAATTACCGGGTTTACCACCTGTTCAAGAGGTAGAGTTCGGCATCGAACTGGTACCTGGTACCACTCCAATTTCGATAGCTCCGTATCGTATGGCATTAACGAAATTAAAGGAATTGAAGGTTCAATTGCAAGAATTGACGATTTGTTTGATCAATTAAAGGGAGCCTCAGTGTTTTCAAAGATAGATTTGAGGTCGGGGTATTATCAGTTGAGGGTCCAAGAATCGGACATACCCAAAACTGCTTTTAGAACGAGGTACGGTCACTACGAATTCTTGGTGATGCCGTTTGGGCTCACTAATGCCCCTGCGGTATTTATGGATTTAATGAATAGAATTTTCAGGCCATACTTGGATCGGTTTGTAGTTGTATTTATCGATGACATTTTGGTCTATTCGAGAGACGAAACTGAACATGCTGAACACCTGAGGCTAGTGTTGCAAATTTTACGAGATAAGCAGTATTACACAAAGTTCAGTAAATGTGAAATTTTGGTTGAGAGGGGTTAGCGTTTTGGGGCACGTGGTGTCCGCATTGGGTGTCCGAGTGGACCCGAACAAAATTTCAGCCATAGTCAATTGGAAACCTCCAAGGAATATTACCGAAGTTAGGAGCTTTTTGGGGCTTACCGGATACTATCGACGGTTTGTAAAGGGTTTTTCGATGATAGCTGCACCGTTGACAAAACTACTTCAAAAAGATGTTAAGTTCGAGTGGTCGGAACGCTGTCAAGAAAGTTTCGATCGACTAAAATCTATTTAACCGAGGCCCCATGCTAGTACAACCGAGTCCGGTAAAGAGTTTGTCATTTACAGTGACGCATCCTTGCTTGGGTTAGGTTGTGTGTTGATGCAAGAAGGTCGAGTTGTGGCTTACGCGTCGAGACAACTAAAGCCGCATGAGAGAAACTATCCGACCCAAGACCTAGAACTAGCAGCCATAGTGCTCGCCTTGAAAATATGGCGGCATTACTTGTTTGGAGAAAGGTGTCATATTTATTCGGACCACAAGAGTCTTAAATATTTGATGACTCAAAGAGATTTAAACCTGCGACAAAGACGTTGGCTTGAGTTATTGAAAGACTATGAACTCATCATTGATTATCATCCGGGAAAGGCCAACGTGGTGGCCGATGCTTTAAGTCGTAAAGCACTGTTTGCTTTGAGAGCAATGGATGCTCACCTATCCATTTCACCCGAGGAGGTGCTAGTAGTCGAATTAGAGGCCAAACCGTTGTTGATTCATCAAATACTTGAGTCTCAGAAGGTCGACGCTGAATTGGTCGCTAAGCGAGCCGAATGTGTTTCAAATGAAGAATCGGAATTTCAGATTGACGACAATGATTGCTTGACGTTCAAGGGACGATTATGTATTCCAAGGAATTCGAAACTTGTTTCGATGATTTTGAGCGAGGCTCATAGTAGTCGAATGGCAATTCACCCGGGGAGTACGAAGATGTACAACGATTTGAAACGTCAGTTTTGGTGGCATGGTATGAAACGAGACATCTCCGACTTTGTTTGAGATGTTCAATATGTCAACAAGTGAAAGCGGAACATCAAGTGCCTTGAGATTACTTCACCGATCACGATACCCGAGTGGAAATGGAATCGAGTCACAATGGACTTTGTATCCGGACCGCCAATGTCGTGAGTAAGAAGGATGCGATTTGGGTCGTTGTAGATAGATTGACTAAGTCGGCTCACTTTGTCCCCGTCGTCACGGATTTTTCAATGGACAAACTAGCCAATTGTACGTTTCTCGAGTTGTGAGATTACACGGGTGCCTATTTCCATCGTGTCGGATAGAGATCCGAGATTTACCTCGCGATTTTGGAAGAAGTTGCAAGAAGCTTTGGGTACCAAGTTGCATTTCAGACCGCCTTTCACCCCCAAACCGATGGTCAATCCGAGCGGATAATTCAGATACTTGAGGATATGTTGAGATGTTGCATCCTCGAGTTCGATGGTTCATGGAATGGTATTTGCCTTTGATTGAATTCGCCACAACAACAGGTTTTCAATCAAGTATTAAGATGGCACCTTACGAGGCTTTGTACGGTCGTAAATGCCGTACACCATTGTTTTGGACCGAGCTCGATGAAAGCAAAATTTTCGGTGGATTTGATTAAAGATGCTGAATGAAAGTGAAAGTAATCCGTGAGAGTCAAGATAGCCTCCGATCGTCGAGAAGTCGACGCGGATCTGAAACGTAAAGACATCGAGTATCGGTGGGAGATAAAGTGTTTCTTAAAGTTGCGCCTTGGAAAAGATACTCGATTTGGCCGTAAGGGCAAATTGAGTCCGAGGTTCATCGGTCCGTATGAAGTATCCGAACGAGTTGGACCATGGCGTCATCGATTAATTTTACCCCGAGCTTGAAAAGATCCACAACGTTTTCCATGTCTCGATGCTTGACGGTATAGGTCCGACCGTCGCACGTAATCACTCCATCCGAGGTCGAGGTTCACCTAATTTGAGTTATGAAGAAGAGCCGGTTCGCATTCGATGCGTGAAGTAAAAGAGTTGCGCAATAAGAAAATCCCATTAGTGAAGGTGTTGTGGCATAAACACGGAATGGAAGAATCCACTTGGGAACTTGAGGACTCTATGAAAGAGCGATACCCGAGCCTATTTACCGTAAGATTTTCTGGGACGAAAATTTCTTAAGTGGGGAGAGTTGTGACACCCTAAAGTGACCCTAGTCGAAACCGGTTTCGGACCGCTAAACCGAGTCACTAAATTATTTGAGTATGATAGTTACTGTCTAAATATGTGAATATGCATGTGTGATAATTTCTTTATTGAATTTTTGCTTAATTATAGGGGAATTTTAGTGATTAGGACTTATGTGAGAAAATTTAGAAATGTGCTAGGCAAATATAAGGTGGCCTATTAATACATGTGGGAAAAGGGTTGTCCTTGCATGTCAAATAACCCCTTTTCCGAGGTGAGTGGCCGGCCATGACTAGGTGATGGGCAAGGAAAACATGTCCTAGACATGTTGGCCTAGTGCATGATGTAAGGAGAATAAAGAAATGGAAAAAAAAAGAAAATGATGAAAAAAATGGGTGTGGATGCTCTTTTGCCGTGAGAAACAAAGAAAAAAAAAGGGAAGAAAATTTGTTGCTCATCCTTGGGTGCCTTGGCCGAATAGAAGAAAGGAAATTGAAAAAAAAAATATTGGTGTTCATCTTCTACCTTAGGAGCCGAAAGTTAAAGAAGGAAGGGGGATATGGCATTCGGTCATCTTAAGCTCAAAAACAAGGTTAGTAATTCTTGTTAGATTTTGGGATTTTAGCTTAACTTAAGTTATTTACTAAGTTCTTCAATTAGCCCATGCTAAAATTTTGGTTTTGGGTGGTGAATGAAGCATTCGGCCATGGTTGATAGTGAAGAAATTTGATTACCTTCTTCACGTTTGAATGAGTAATTGTGGATGGGTGAAGTATGAGTTAGTTAAATGTTCATATAGGTGGTTTGGGTGGTAGGAAAAGAAATCGGCTTGTGTGTGTATGTGTAATTGCCGAATTTGAACTAGGAAGTTATTGAGTAATGTTTGTATTTTAAGTGATAGAATAGAGTGAATGCTTGGAATGTGATGTAAATGAATTATAAGTTGGATTAAAGGTCATTATATTGTCTTATCATTTCCGGAATGTGCTTTGTCAAAGAAATTGAGGGTTGATGTTTAAGTAATGTAAGTATAGGTATATTCGAACATTGTAGTTTTATAAATGTGATATGAGTGTTAAGTCTGAATAATGTTTAAGTACGAATGTATTTGGATGGATGTGTTTATGAGTATGACTTGAGATAAAACGGTGTTAGTCATTATAAATAACCATAATTGTAGAATGTGTTAAATATATATATTCGGCCTTAACATAGATATGCATATATCTATAAAGTTGTTAATGCCCAAGTAAGATGTTGGGTTGTGCATGACTAGAGAATATATGTATATATGCGTATGGTGTTTGATAGTTAACCAATAAGTCATATGTACCTCAACCTTATAATATACATGTGTTATATTAAATCGTCTATTTGAATTGGAATTAAATGAATTCAATTGTTCTTAAACAAGCTCAAGAGCTTAAAGGATCGAAGTTGGATAAGGGGAAAGAAAAAGTAATTGAATAGCCGTTGAAGACGTTCGACAACATCCGAGGTAAGTCATTAAGCATATATTTGGTGTTGATTTAAATGATCATAATATATATGCAAATGTGTTTAAATGAGTTGATGTGTAAATGGAAATGTATGTGTATGGAATGATGCCATTGTTGAATGTATAAAGGCAGCAAAATGCATAAGGTATTGGTCTCGGCACTAAGTGTGCGGGTATAAATGGACACGGTGACAAGATTGGCACTAAGTGTGCGGGTTTAAAATTGTACAGCACTAAGTGTGCGAGTTTGATTATATAGCACTAAGTGTGCGAGCTGAATGTATATAGCACTAAGTGTGCGGATTCACTATATGCTCTTGCATTACAATTGGCACTTGAGTGTGCGACATTATCGAGTTAATCCGGACAGCGGATCGGGTAAGTACCTTGAGCTCATGACGAATAGGCAATATGTTCATGCTCGGGGTTGAGCTTGGTAAGCTTTAAATCTATGTGATGATTGCAATTGTATGATTGTGGTGAAAATGAGTTGGTGTGTGAAAATGCCTCAAATATCTTATTGTATAGAATTTGAAATGTGGATGTATGACTTGGTATGAGATTGAACCGAAAGGTTCGAGGAATTATGGTTAAGTTTCGATATGGATGGAGTACCTAGCTTCGTTTACTGTTTCATGTTGTGATAACTTTATTAATGGGTGGTTGTCGAATGCTTATGACTTACTGAGTTATAAACTCACTCGGTGTTTTCTTGTCACCCATTTTAGGTCTCTTGGACTCGTATCGTTTGCATGCTCGGAACCGTCGTTGAAGTCATCACACCGGCTGGAAATTTTTGGTATGGTCTTCGTAGTTGAACTAGGAGAACATTTGGCATGTATAGGCTATTATGTTTTGTTGAATTGCGGGTTGTAAACTTTCAGCCATGTGAAAATGGCCTATGTGGTCGTCGAGTGGGATGCTAGAACCTATAGCCACGAGTCTTAGAAATTTTAATTTTGATAAGGTGGCCATAATTTGTGTCATGTATGATGGATGATTAGTAAGGCCAAGGAAAGATTCACGAAATTGGCATAGTCTACTGCAGTAACTGTTGCGGGCAGCAGCAGTGAGATGAGATTGAAAAATCACTAAAAATAGTAGAAGTAGAATTAAATAGTGAATAAACTATGAAATTTAACCTTGATGAATCTATTTTCATATGGACCAAACGAAATGACCATATGAGCAGTATACTGAGAGATATTAAAGTTCTCGTGAGACAGGGCCAGAATGGTTTCTGGATCCCCTGTCTCGACTTTGGAAATTTACCATAAATTATCCAAAAGTAATTAGAAGTCGTGCCTTATATGTGCAGATTCCCTTTTGAGTCTAGTTTCATTAGAAACAAATGACATGAGCATTGAAGCTCTGTACGAGAAGATATCCAGGTTGTAATGTGCGAAGGTCAGTGTAGTCGACCCCTGTAACATGGGTGACTCTAACTAATAAACTGTACTAATTGGCTTGACCAAAAATTCTAGAAAAAAATGTGTAGATGGAATTATCAGTCTAGTTTCAGGGAAAATTTACGGAACTGGTTTTTGAGTTCTGGAACTCGAGATATGATTTTTAAGGTGACAGGGATGCAGTTTGCCAGCTAGGCTGGAAATGTGAAAAATAGTCTGTGTGACACATGAGAGTTGGTCCTAGAACCCCTCGTGTCCGACTCCGGCGACGGTATCGGGGATGGGGTGTTACAAAATCGACCCACCCAACCCTACATACCAAGTCATACCGATTTCGGTAGTAAAACAGTAATTGCAATAAAGCTAACAGTATTAGGTTTATAGCTCTCAATACACTTCCTACAAAATCAAAGAATCCCACCCCCATGCAATGCAACATAATATCAATGCGTATACAGTAAAAATGGCATGCTCAACAGTCATACATCATATAGGGGTATATCAGTCAATTTACCTTCCAGGGGTATAATGGTCATTTCATCAATATGGGTCTAAGTATACTTACTGACCCAACAGTGGGTCCACAGTCGTCTCAGGTGACCCGTGCAACCTTAATAGACAATCAGTGATAATGGGCCTATAGCCCATATTACGGGCCCATGTGGGCCCATACTCTCATATGGCCCACATAGCCCAAAAATGGTCTTAGCCGTGTACTTTACACAGCCTGGCCCACAATTTTCCATATTTTGTGCCATTTTTCATGTGGAGCCTAGAAGCCCATTGGGCACACACGGCCCAGTTCGGCCCATCGTGGCCCAATATCATTTTGGTCCATAAGAACGCTCATGGCGATCTCATTGCCCACATGGCCATGTTTGGTTACACGGCCTGCCACACAGGCGGTCACACACCTGTGTGGTACCGAAAGCCCACTTTTCGGCATTTCAACTTTTGCTGTTACACAACTAATGGTAGTGTTGTACACACACCTGTAACGAAACTGTAGCCTCAACACCTCCGAGATTAAAGCACCTATGGTTCACAACAAAAACTCCACCATTAGTTCATATTTGCGGTTAATCCAAAAAACATAGTATTGCAAATACTTTAACTGAATCATCGCTACTTACCAAACGAACTATCGCAGAACCCCTCTTGCTCCAAAGCCAACGTACTCTCTCCAAAGCTTTAACCTTTACAAAACAGTTAGTCGATTCATCAGAAGTTATAATCCCTTATCAATAAAATCACTACTTAAAGTACTTACCACGAGCGAAAAGATCACTTGTTGTGAAAGAACAACCGACCTAACCCCTTGACTGTGGAGATCACGCCCCTAGCAACTTTCAGCAACCACAGAATTAAGTGACAGTCGTTAAGGTGAAATAAGGGTGAATGAATAGGATCCATTCGGCCTATAGAAGAAAAAGAAATCACAAACTTGAGAAGAGGAACGACTAACCAATAATCTGCCTAGACTCCAGCCTAGATGTTGCCCGAGTAACAAAAGAGATATTTGGTTCTAGCAAGAGAAATAGCACGATTGAGAGGAGAGGAAGAGATGAAATGGCCACAAATGCTGAAAGTATTTGGTTAAAAGGGTAACGTTGGAGTCAGGGAGAGGGAGGAAGGAGGATATTAGACCAAGGAAGACTAGAGTGAAGGGAAAAGAAAAGATGAAAAGGAGTCAAGAAGTACTTACTCAAAACCGAAACAGAGGCGAGGGTAATAGGCCTATTCGACAAACTTGAAAGGGAAAAAGGAAGAACTGAAGCACCCTACCAAAAGATGCACGAAAAGAAACTAAAGCTCAGCTTCAGAAGCGAAGAGTGAAAAGCATCACAATTTGCAAAAACCCTAAATGAATTGATCACTTCTCACCCATAGTCGAAATCCTAAGTAGTGAATGCCCTATTCGGCCACAACTCCTCTACACTTTACTCTCCACTTTTTCCTCCCCTTAACCCTCTCCTAAAATCTCTCCACAATTTTAGTTACCATGATCCCTTACTTCCCTCAACAACCCAATCGACCAAGTAGAAGAGTTCTAGTGATACTCAACCATCCACACGGCAACAAAATAAAACACACCTGGACATGGCAAGTCTCAAACTCAAGACCTGTACAAACTCCAACACGCCACATACCACCAGACTAGCAGGAACTTCATGTCATGCCTTACCCACAACATTTTAAGAAGCCTACTATCAGAAAACCAGGGTTTATTGAAGTAGAAGCAAAAATTTTCCCAAGCTAAGGCTCGAACCCATGACTTCTCAGATGCCCCAGAACACTAAACCACTAAGGCAAACATACTCTCATGCCACCACACACAAAAATAATTCAACAGGGGTTTTTTAGATTTGGGGCGTTACAATTTTACCTTCCTTAAAGAAATTTCAGCCTCAAAATTTACCTGATCAAAATAGGTGAAGGTATTGATGTCGCATCGCCTCCTGAAGTTCCAACGTATCCGCCTCAGAACTGTGATTCTGCCAAAGAACTTTCACTAGAGGAATTGATTTCCTTCTCAAGACTTTTACCTCTCAATCCAAAATTTGGACTAGCTCCTCCTTGAAAGTCATATCTAGTTTAACTTCAATCTCCTCAACCGGCACAACATGCGAAGGATTAGAACGATAGCATCTCAGTATAAAGACATGGAACACATCATGAATCCACTCTAATTCCGGAAGTAGCTCTAACTGGTAGGCAACTGGTCCTACTCGTCTCAAAATGCGGTAAGGCCTAATAAATCTTAAGCTCAACTTGCCCTTACGCCCAAATCTCAGTACCTTCTTCCATGGTGAGACCTTTAAAAAGACAAAATCTCCCACTTAATACTCAATTTCTTTACGTTTAAGATCCGCATACGGCTTTTGTCTGTCTGATGCTGCCTTTAGTCGATCCTGAATTAATCTAACCTTATCCTCGGTATCGGATACTAGCTCAGGACCCAAAATACGCTGCTCACCCAACTCAGTCCAACATGATAGAGTGTGACACCTACAACCATATAACGCTTCATAAGGTGCTATCTGTATGCTAGACTGATAGCTATTGTAAGCAAACTCTTCTAGCGGCAAGTAATCCTCCCAACTACCTCAGAAGTCAATTATACAACTCTTTAACATATCCTCCAAGATCTCAATCACCCTCTCGATGACCATCATGCGAGGATGGAACGTAATACTAAAGTCCAACCGTACCCCCGAGCTTCATGTAATTTCTTTTAGAACCAAGATGTGAAGCGAAGATCTCAGTCAGATATTATAGAAACTAGTACCCTATGCAGTCTCACTATCTTGCATACATATAGCTTAGCCAAATTTTGTAATGAACCGGTATGAAATGGGCAATTTTGGTCAACCGATCCACAATGACCCATATTAAATCTTTCTTGGAAGGCGTTAGGGGTAGCCCACTTACAAAATCTATAGTTACTTTTTCCCACTTCCATATCAATATCTTAACTCTTTGAAGTAACCTGAAGGCAAGCGATGTTCTGCTTTAACCTGTTGGCATGTCAGACATTTCCCCACAAATTCGATAATCTCACGCCTAAGACCCGACCACCAATATATCTCACGAAGATCTCTGATATCTTATTTCCACCAGGGTGCATAGCATAGGGGCTACTATATACCTCTTTCATGATATAGATCGCCTCAAATCAATATCCTTAGGTACACAAATTTTGCCTCGAAAACAAAGTACCCCTTCATTGTTCAACCCAAAATCCACAAGACTACCATTCTCAATCGACAAAACCAAGACCTAATGACTCATCTTCCAACTGTTTACCCTTAATCTACTCCATCCGCGACCGGTTTAACTTGGAGCTCAACTAACAAGCTACCATCATCGAATAAGTTGAAACGAGTGAACATCGCTCTTAGATCAGTCATAGCCCTACAGCTCAGTGCATCGGCCACCACATTGGCCTTACCAGGGTGGTATTCAATCATACAGTCATGATCCTTAAGCAGCTCGATCCACCTACACTACCTAAGATTTAACTCCTTCTGAGTGTACTTGAGGCTCTTGTGATCCGTGTAAATGATACACTTCTCCTCGTACAAGTAATGCCTCCAAATTTTTAATGCGAATACCACAGCGGCCAACTCCAAGTCATGCGTTAGGTAATTCACCTTGTGCGCCTTAAGCTAGCGCAATGCGTAAGCTACCACCTTACCCTCTTGCATCAACAAACAACCCAAACTAACGTGTGATGCATCGCTGTAAACTATCAATTCTTTCCCAGACCCTGGGTGAATCAAGACAGGAGACTCAGTCAAAACTTTCTTGAGCTTCTCAAAGCTCCCTTATTGCTCATCAATCCAGTTAAAAGGTATGCCCTTACATAGCAGCTTAGTTAAGGGCATAGCAACCAGAGAGAACCCCTCTACAAATCTTCGATAATACCCAGCCAGCCCCAGAAAACTACGAATTTTCAATGCAGTCTTAGGTTACTTCCAATCTAAAACAGCCTCAATTTTTTGAGGACCAACCCTAATCCCCTCAGTAGATACCACATGACCCAGAAACATTACCTCACGTAACCAGAATTCACACTTGCTGAACTTGGGATACAATTGTTTCTCTCTCAAGATTTGTAGAACCACCCGCAGATGTTCATCATATTCATCTTCAGTCTTCGAATACACCAGTATGTCGTCGATAAATACTACAACAAACCGGTCTAGATAGGGTTGAAACACTCTGTTCATCAGATCCATAAAAGCTGTCGGTGCATTTTTCAGTCCAATAGGCGTTACCAGGAACTCGTAATGACCATAACGAGTCCTAAACGCCATCTTGTACACATCGGCCTCTTTAACTCTCAGTTGATGATACCCTGACCGGAGATCTATTTTAGAGAAAACCGTTGCTCCCTATAGTTGGTCGAACAGACCATCAATCCTTAGTAGAGTGTATTTATTTTTAATGGTCAACTTATTCAATTATCTGTAGTCGATGCACATACGCATGGATCCATCTTTCTTTTTCACAAATAAGACTAATGCTCCCCACGGAGACACACTAGGTTGGATAAACCCACAGTCCAATATCTCCTAAATCTTGGCCTTAAGCTCCACAAGCTCTTTCGGTGCCATTCTGTAAGGGGCAATAAACACTGGAACCGTACCAGGAAGGAGCTCAATCCCAAACTCTACTTCATGTTCTGGAGGTAACCCTGATAATTCTTCAAGAAAGACGTCCAAAAAATCCTTAATAGTCCTGATATTTCTTACCGAAGAGTCCCTGACATCTGAAACACTGAAATAGGCCAGGAACGCCTCACAACCCTTGCGCACCAACTTCTTGGCTCTTAGCGCAGAAATTACATTACTCAAATAGTTTTGTCGTTCTCCAATTACCACTACCTCCTCATCTGCCTCAATTCTAAGTACAACCCATTTAGTGGCACAATCCAAACTTACCCGATGTTTAACTAGCCAATCCATACTCAGTATTAAGTCGAATTCTCTGAAAGGCAGCTCTATATGATCGACCGTAAAGACAACTCCTTGTATCTCCAAGGGAACCTCTCTAAACAACTTATTTACCCGAACAGACTGTCCTAGTAGACTTAAGATAGTAATCTCACTCATAGTGTTTTCAGCCATAATACCCAATATCTCTGACACAGAGCATCTTATGTATGAATGCGTAGACCCAACATCAATCAATGCAGTATAAGATACATTATGGATAGAGAATGTACCCGTTATGATATCTAGAGCATCTCTGTCCTCTCGGCAACGTACAACATAAACCAACGCCGGCTGCCTTGCCTTAGCATGACCAACACCTCTGCCTGGTGCTCCACGACCACAACCTACACCATTTCCACCCCTGGCCTGACCACAGCCTCTCGGTGGCTGCTGACCGCCCCATTTTACATTACCCAACCCAGTAGCTTGCATCCACTCGGGCCTCTGCGAATAATCCGCATCTCAAACATGCACCCAAATTTCTCCAACATTCGCCCTGATGGCTTTTTCCACAATCAGCACAAAAATGCTGTCCAGTAGTAGCAGCAGCAACAACAGGGGTCCTAACTCTGATTGGTCCATTAGCTCTAGGCTTTTTCTTAAACCTCTGAAAAGAATTTGAGGGCTCAGCATCCCTCTTACCTCTGCCTTTCTCTCTATTCTGGCACTCAACACGCGTCACATCCTCGGTAATCTTTACCTTATCAACCAGTGCTACAAAATCCCACTCCCTCTGAGGAGCTATCAAAACTCTTAGACCATCCCTGAGGCCATCCTCAAATCGAACACACTGCTTGTATTCTGTTGCCACTATCCCACGTGCATAGTGGCTCAATCGTAAAAATTCAGCCTCATATTCAACCATTGTCCTATCCCTCTAAGTTAAGTTTAGAAATTTCCTTCTACGGGCATCCATAGAGCTAGCACCCACATATTTAGCCTGGAAAGTAGTCTTGAAAAACTCCCAGGTTAAACGATCGGCTTGAGTGCCCTCTTTTACGGTAGAGATACTGCACCCTTTAGCTTCTGCTCAGGGTGCAGTCAAGGTCGTCCATGATCCTTTCTGTGGCCTCGATCCAATATTCAACCACATTAGGGTCGACTCTAGCAATACCCCTGAATATTTCTGCCCAGTTAGACCTGAGTCGTTCTGTAACTAACCCAAGGCCCACATTACCAATACCAAGCCCAGCAACCCTTTCCAGAATCCTCAACATTGCTTGGGATAGTGCGTCATCCCCAGCTGTTCAATTTTGAGACCCTGCCTCAGCCATAGGTGAAGCTGGTGCCTCTCTAACTTCCTCATTAGGCTGGTGTCCAAAAGACGAAGACCCAGCCCGAGCACTATCATGACCTCTGCCACGGCCTCTACCACGAGTACCTCTAGTGCTCATTATCCACTCGCGCTTTTATTTGTATTAAAAATCTTTTGCCAATCAGTTATTATTCCAGTGATTATTACAGATGTTTAATGAACTGTATTATTTCAGAGTTCATTTTCGTAATTCGCAGTCTTACTACGATTCGTAGTTTGCTCTAACTAAAGAGTTTCAATATAATTTTACTACCTAAGTAGTTTCGGTAATAACATTTTTATATTCTTATTTCAGTATAAACAATCAAAAGACTTATCGGATCGACGTGGAAACTAGGTGTACCACTCCTTCAGTAAAACATTTCCAGACAATCATTTTAAACCATTTAAACCAATTTTGTCAAAATTTCCATGCTTTTGAAAAACTCAAATCCATAATCGAGTTTTGCAACCTTGCTCTGATACTACTAAATGTAACACCCCAAATCTAGCCTAGACGTTATGGCCGACTCTGTGATGTGACATTGGAGTGTTTTTCAATAACACAAATTGAAAAAAATAAATCCAATTTTCATAAAAACTAATTTAGATTCTAGATAGAAGGTTAGAATGACTAGTTCCTTGTGAAAACTCAAGTTGTTTAAGAAAAATATAAATTGTACTAGTTTCTCAAATTTTTAACGCAGTGTTTGTTGCGGAAGCTTTTAAAACTTATGGCGTAAGCACGATGATTTCAGAAAAGCTTTGTCTAACACCCCTTACCCGTATCCAACGTCGGAACAGGGTTCGAAGCATTACCAGACTTACATCAAAACATTCATACAAAACCAGGCCATAAAATTTCATCTAAATTAAAACTTTTCATACACATGCATAACATCCCTTATACGGGCCTAAGAGGCCCCAAACATACATCGGGGGTAGTTTGGGACTAAACCGAGAACTTTGGAAACATTTTGAAGACTTAGAAAATTTCATCATGAAACAGGGTCACACGCCCATGTGGCTCGGGACACGCCCGTGTGGCTCGGGACACGCCCGTGTGGCTCGGGACACGCCCGTGTGGCTCGGGACACGCCCGTGTGGCTCGGGACACGCCTGTGTGGCTCGGGACACGCCTGTGTCCTTAGCCCATGTAACTCTCTATTTATGACGTCATCACAAAAATAAGGGCATATGACCAAGGCGCATGCTAGAGCCTCCAGGCCGTGTCCTTCACATAGTTGAGACATGTCACAACCGGTGTGGCCAATTCGAAACTAAAGTACATGATGCAGGGGACACACGACCCATATGGACAATTTTTAGGCTATTTTCCACCCTCAATAACAAACTCACATGCTTACTTTTATTGACCATTAACATGGCACATTTGAACATTCAATCATCCATAAACAATACAAGGTCATGGTAACCTCATATCATATTTTACATACTTAAAACATCATGCTTAGTCAAGCTCAAATTTCCTAATTCTCATGCATCAAAGTTTATAAGATTACTCCCATATCACACATTTAAGCCTTAGTTATCAACACATCATCTCATCTCAATTAAACCATCAAGCATTCACCACCAACAATATAACTCATTACATACACACAATCACAAGCCTCATCTCCATGACATAGGCACATGCATAATCATATAATCAACATAAGCCACCATTCATGGCTGTACACAAATTGAACTATAACCATTATAGGACAACTGTAAGAGTATGCCCAAAGATCAATCACGATATGGTTGTAATAACATACTTGATTTTTCATTTGTTGATATAAGGCGTTGCCATTATTATTTCAGTTTCTTTTCTGTGTATATAAATAAACTGTTTTATAATAATGTCCTGAGAATAATATGATTATTCTTAAAAGATCCTTAGTCAAGTATTATTTTTGGCTAGGACAACAATAATGCATTAAGACTAACATATAGTTGATTGATGATAAAGAGTTGTCATTGATATGGAGTGTCAAAATCAATGCATGAATATCTGTGTTAGAGAACAACATATTGGACTGACCTGCTATGAGTATGTTTCTTGCATATTATGTAATTTTCACAACATTACTCAAAGTGATTAATATGTATATGATCCTCATACTTGAGATCATCATTATCCCAACATCGTGAGTTGTATATTTTGATATAGTCAAACAAACATCGTAACTGGTTATTCTATAAAGACTAATGTTGGATATACCACAATCTATGTAGAGGGATATGGTTGATCAATATAGGATAAGTCCCTCCTACATAATGGGAGTAATATCTTAGGCCACTTGATTGAGTGAGACTAGAAATGCATGGCCATGCTCAAATAAGTTGATATGAGATGTCATACTTATTTGTGTATCATAGTTCACTTAAGGTATCAAGAAACATGGGATGGACTATGCAAGTGTGACTATTCCATGACTTGTGTCCACTCCAAAGATATAGGACTTAAGGATTAATGCATGAAAGGTTAACCATAAAAGGTTATGTCGAATCATGACTTCTTGTAACTTAGGTAGCAATAATGCATTGCTAGATGCCACTAGCAATGATGCATTGCTAGATGTCACTCATTGTTTGTAACATTAGAATCGTTCTAATATTACTGCTAACGTTACAAGAACCTATAGGGTCACACCCTATGGTTGAAATGAAATGAGTAAAACATAGTTGGTATTGTATTCTGATTGTCAAATGAATTAAATTAATTATAGAATTAATTTAATTGGGAAATCAAATTGTTGAACATACTATATGTACAAGGATGTTGTACACATAATCGAACATAATTTCATTAGTATATGAATTTGGTTCAGATATAAGTTTAAATAAATATAGTTTAACGAAATCTTTGTTATAATTAATGTAATTATAATTTTCGGTTAAACATTATTATATTTATTTTAATGATGACTATTATGTTGATTAATTTTAATGAATTAATATTCATTAAAAGATATACCAATTAAAAGGGTGTTATATATGGCAAGGGTAAAAACCCTAAAGAGATAATATATAAATAAGCCCGAAACTATGCTAAAGGGTCTATCAGTCGTCAAGCATAAAAATCACTGAAATAGTTTCTGAGATTTTTCTACCGTTCATTGTCAACTGGGTGGACTACGTAGAGGTTGACATCGAAAAGGTTGCGGCTTGGTTCGATAATGGTTCAGGATTCCCGTTTCCTAGGCGTCGCTGTCTACTCATATTGAAGTTTTGGTAATTTCGAAACCTTTTATCACCCCGATACGTTCCTTACACATGGATCCATGGTTTGGATCACCGGAATGTTTTTAATTATTTTATTTTTCGCTGCGCCTTGGAGCACCCGCGTTCCAACAGTGGTATCAGAAACACTTGTGTGATACGGACTCGGGTTTAAATACTTGGATGATGCAATTGTATGAGATGCATGTTTTAATTTTATTATGTTTTTCTGTTTAAATCGTTTAAGCAGAATCTGATAACTGTTCCTTTCGATAAGTGATTAAATGTTAATCATGGTGTTATGGCCTTTTCGATTTTATGTTATTGCTGTAAACCTTAATAAATCTGTTATAATGTAGCAGTGATTTTACAATTTCCAGTAAGAGTTTACTGGCCAGTGGAACAAAGGGTTGTTCCGATATGAAACCTCAAGGATTAAAATCCTAAAAACACGATTCTGTTGATAAAAGTTATCAAATAGTGAGGTTTCATTCGGCCCGCTCCCTTCGACCGCCTCAGATCCCCATCATCTTCCAGTATGTTTTGTAATAAATAAAACTTAATGGGCCATAAAAAGGTTGAAAGGATATTTTAATATTTCACTTGACAAAAACGTTGAATGATATATGCTATTTTTGAAATGCACGGTGTTTGAAATGCATAGTTATAGCCCGATGACCCATTTGATAAAAGATTGTAATTTTATAAATACAGCCTGCGTGTCGTGCCTTACTACAATTCTTTTGTATTTCTCTTCTCATCTTACTCCCTCGTATGTAAAACGAGTTTCTAAATTTTGTAATTTGTAAAAGTTGTTGTGGACTAGACGAAAAGGAAGATGGGCCGACTAGTGTGGATCGACAGCTTGTGAAACGGATTACACCTTTAAGTTCCCTTTTGGTTCTCCCATTGGCTTGGGTTAAACCACCATAGTTTATGGGCTATAACTTGCATTTATTTATTGCTTTACTTAGTCATGTATGAGATGCTATGGATGTCTAAAGCATGCAAATTTGGTAATAATAAACCCCATTAATTGATGAGATCAATTAAAAGATTAAATGGACTAAAGTAGACCATAATTGGTGAAATGTAACACTCTAATAAAATTCCTCTATTAAAATATTAAGTCAACATGGCCTTCCAAATTTATGCCCTCGTTAAGGCCTCGATCAATACTATGTAGGTTTTGCCAAAGTGAAGTACTAGTATTTATCTTGGTTAAACGCGAAGAATAAACAAGTGATATTCGCTGGTTAAAAATTGGTTAATGACTTAACTAGGTTACTCTAATAGGATTAGAAACCTAGAGGCAAGTAATTTGGATAAATCATAAGATGACTAGAACAAGATTGTTCACCAAATTGTAAGAGTTACATATGATGTAATTAGCAAGTTTTGCTTACCTAAATAACCATAATCTTGAGAGTAAAGCCAAAGCTGACTTAAGAGTAGGTGAAATATGGATCCTTGACCCACTAGAAATACTTTCAAGAAAGTCTTTCCGAAATTAATATATGAGGGTTATTAATTTTGAAATAGAATAGTGGGAAACATCATATAATAAAGTCCTTTTAATGATTGATATAAACTTGGTAAATTTATTCACACGCATATTTTATTGTTGTAGATATATTATGGCTGCAAACACTAATACACTCTCATTACGATTGGTCCTTGAGAAGGACAAATTGAATGGTTTGAACTTTCTTGACTGGTTCCGTAACTTGAGGATTGTCCTCAAACAAGAACGGAAATTATATGTCATTGAAAAATCACTTCCTGATGAACCACCTGCTAATGCCTCGAGGGTTGATAAAGATGCTTACAAGAAGCATCTCGATGATATGGTAGACATTGGATGTCTTATGCTTGCCACTATGAATCCTGAGCTTCAAAAGCAACATGAGGATATGGTTGTTTATGATATGATAGAGCACTTGAAAGAACTATATCAAGGGCAAGCAAAGCAAGAGAGGTTCGATATCTCTAAGGCCCTATTCCAATGTAAGCTGGCTGAAGGAAGCCCAGTAGGACCTCATGTCCTTAAGATGATTGGTTATATTGAAAGCCTGTCTAAGCTTGGGTTTCCATTGGGCCAAGAGTTGGCCATTGATGTTATTCTACAATCGTTGCCAGATAGCTACAGCCAGTTTGTCCTCAATTTCAATATGAATGAAATTGACAAGACTCTATACAATTGCTTAGCATGTTACGAACTCATCAAGGCAACATGAAAAAGGTTGGACCCAAGCCCATACTGATGGTCCGTAACAATAAGGGCAAGGGAAAGGCCAAAGTCCCGACAAAGCCTAAGGGCAAAGGTAAGCCCAATCTTGGAAAAGGAAAAGCTGCACTGAAACCTAAAGGTGGGGTGTCTAAGGAAGGAAACTATTTTCATTATGGTGTGACTGGACATTGGAAGCGGGCCCTGTCTATCTTGAGGAAATCAAGAAGGCCAAAGCAAGCGGAACGTCTGCTTGGTATTTATGTTATTGATATTAATTTATCAACTACTACTTCTTGGGTATTAGATCTTGGTTGTGGTTCTCATATTTGTACTTCATGCAGGGGACTACAAAGGAGTAGGACTTTGGCTAGAGGAGATGTGGACTGCGAGTTGGAAATGGAGCAAGAGTTGCTTGCATTAGTCGTGGGAACATATACTTTATCTTTGCCTATTGGACTTGGTTTAATTTTAGAGGATTGTTATTTTGTGCCCAGTTTGACTAAAAACATTATTTCAATTTCTTGTTTAGACAAAATTGGTTTTGAAATGATAATTAAGAATAATTGTTGTTCCTTTTATCTCAATAATGTTTTCTATGGTTTGGCACAATTGATTAATGGCCTCTATATTTTAGATCAAATGAATCCCATTTACAACATAAATACTAAAAGATCTAAAATAAATTACTCAAATCAAACTTATCTTTGGCATTGTCGTTTGGGTCACATAAGTGAGAAACGCATATCCAAACTCCATAAAGATGGTCTCTAGGATTCATTTGTTTTTGAACAATTTGAAGTATGTGAATCTTGCTTATTAGGAAAAATGACTAAATCTCCTTTTACTGGTAAAAGTGAACGAGCTGATGATTTACTAGGCTTAATACATTCAGATGTATGTGGACCAATAAATACACAAGCCAGAGGTGGATTTTAGTACTTCATTACTTTCACTGATGATTTCAGTAGATATGGGTATGTTTATCTCATGCGCCATAAGTCTAAGGCCCTTGAAAAGTTTAAAGAATTCAAAAATGAAGTACAAAATCAACTAGGCAAAACTATTAAGACACTTCGATCTGATCGAGGTAGAGAGTATTTGAGCCTAGAGTTTGATGATCTTTTGAAGGAATGTGGGATTGTCTCACAACTTACTCCTCCCGGTACTCCTCAATGAAATAGAGTTTTTGAGAGAAGAAATCGAACTCTATTAGACATGGTTCGATCCATGATGAGTCATCCTGATCTACCAACTTCCTTTTGGGGACATGCACTTGAAACAGCTATTTTCACACTAAATCGTGTTCCATTTAAATCGGTTCAAAAGACGCCATATGAGATGTGGATTGGGGAACGTCCTAGTATGTCTTTTATGAAAATTTGGGGTTGCGAAGCTTATGTAAAACGTCAGACGTCTACTAAGCTTGAACCCAAATCTGAAAGGTGTATCTTTGTGGGGTATCTGAAAGAAACTAAAGGATATTATTTCTTTAATCCCACTAAGAACAAAATGTTTGTTGCTCAGACTGGTGTCTTCCTAGAGAGAGAATTTATTTCTAGAAAAGGAAGTGGGAGAAAGATTGAACTTGAAGAAATTCGAGAATCACAAAATACCACTGAACCAGAGATAGAACAATAGCAAATTCCACAAGAAATTGAGGAACAAGTAATCGTCAGAGAAACACAACCATGCACAGTAGATCTTTAAGAGAACGCCATGCACCTGAGAGATATGGATTTCTCATTACGATGCATGGTGACATTCTTCTTATAGATCAAGATGAGCCTAGGACTTATCAAGAAGCGGTGGTGAGCCCAGACTTTGAGAAATGGCTTGAGGCTATGAGATCTGAGATGGATTCCATGTATGAAAGCCAAGTATGGACTTTGGTTGACCCACCCGAAGGGGTTAAACCTATAGGGTGCAAGTGGGTTTTCAAAAAGAAAACGGACATGGATGGTAATGTACAAACATACAAGGGGCGATTAGTCGCTAAAGGTTTTCGTCAAATTCATGGTGTTGACTATGATGAAACTTTTTCTCCTATAGCTATGTTTAAATCCAGCAGGATCTTGCTCACCATAGTTGCATTTCATGATTATGAAATCTAGTAGATGGATGTCAAAACAACTTTCCTTAACGGGAAACTTGAAGAGGTTGTGTAAATGACACAACCTGAAGGTTTTGTCAATCCAAAGGATGCTGGAAAGATATGTAAGTTACAAAGATCCATTTATGGATTAAAGCAAGCTTCTCGAAGTTGGAATCTTCGTTTTAATGACGCAATCAAAGAGTTTGGTTTTATCAAAAATGAAGATGAGCCATGTGTTTACAAGAAAGTTAGTGGGAGCACAATCATATTCTTGGTACTGTATGTGGATGACATACTTATCATGGGCAATGACATACCTACCTTACAGTCTATTAAGACTTGGTTAGGAAGTTGTTTTTCTATGAAGGACTTGGGCGAAGCCACTTACATCTTAGGAGTCAAGATCTATAGTGATAGATCAAGACAACTACTAGGTCTAAGTCAAGGTATATATATAGATAAAGTATTGAAAAGGTTCAATATGGAAGAATCTAAGAGAGGATTCCTACCTATGAGACATAGTATTTCACTCTCGAAGGAAATGTGTCCTTCAACTCCACAAGAGAGAGAACACATGAGTAAAATTCCATATGCTTCTGCTATTGGATTTATCATGTATGCCATGTTACGTACCCGTCCAGATGTCTCATATGCCTTAAGTATGACGAGCAGGTACCAAGTAGATCCCGGTGAAGGTCACTGGACCATAGTCAAGAATATCCTTAAGTACTTGAGAAGAACTAAGGATACGTTCCTAATATATGGAGGTGAGGAAGAGTTAAGTGTAAAAGGTTACACTGATGCCAACTTCCAAACTGACAAGGATGATTCTCGATCGCAATCAGGTTTTGTGTTTTGCCTTAATGGTGGTGCTTGTGAGTGGAAGAGTTCAAAGCAAAGTACGATGGTGATTCTACAACAGAGGCCGAGTATATTGCACTAGTGAGGCGTTGAAAGAAGTCGTTTGGATCAAGAAGTTCATTACTGAACTAGGGGTTGTGCCTAGCATATCAGATGCTATAGAACTTTGATATGATAATAATGGAGCTATTTCACAAGCTAAAGAACCCAGATCTCACCAGCGATCTAAACATATACTTAGGCGCTACCATCTTATTCGAGAGATTATCAATCGAGGGGATGTAGAGATATGCAGAGTACCTACAAATGATAACATTGTTGATCCCTTTACCAGGCCTCTGACACAGCAGAAGCATGATTGTCACACTAAGTCACTTGGTATTAGATATATGAGTGATTGGTCTTAGTGCCAGTAGGAGATTGTAAGAGTATGCCTAAAGATCAATCACGAGATAGTTGTAATTACATACTTGATTTATCATGTTTATTGATATAATGCATTGCCATTATTATTTCAGTTTCTTTTCTGTGTACATAAATAAACTGTTTTATAATAATGTCCTGAGAATAATATAATTATTCTTAAAAGATCCTTAGTCAAGTATTATTGTTGGCTAGGACAACAATAATGCATTAAGACTAACATGTAGTTGATTGATGATAAAGAGTTGTTATTGATATGGAGTGTCAAAATCAATGCATGAATATGTGTGTTAGAGAACAACATATTGGACTGACCTGCTATGAGTATATTTCTTGGATTATTATGAAATTGTCACAACATTACTCATAATGATTAATATGTATATGATCCTCATACTTGAGATCATCATTATCCCAACATCGTGAGTTGTATATTTTGATATAGTCAAACGAACATCGTAACTGGTTGTTCTATAAAGACTAATGTTGGATATACCATAATCTATGTAGAGGGATATGGTTGATCAATATAGGATAAGTCCCTCCTACATAATGGGAGTAATATCTTAGGCCACTTGATTGAGTGAGACTAGAAATGCATGGCCATGCTCAAATAAGTTGATATGAGATATCATACTTATTTGTGTATCATAGTTCACTTAAGGTATCAAGAAACATGGGATGGACTATGCAAGTGTGACTATTCCATGACTTGTGTCCATTCCAAAGATATAGGACTTAAGGATTAATGCATGAAAGGTTAATCACAAAAGGTTATGTCAAATCATGACTTCTCGTAACTTAGGTAGCAATGATGCATTGCTAGATGCCACTCATTGTTTGTAACAGTAGAATCGTTCTAATATTACTACTAATGTTACAAGAACTATAGCGTCACACCCTATGGTTGAAATGAATGGAGTAAAACATAGTCGGTATTGTATTCTGATTGTCAGATGAATTAAATTAATTATAGAATTAATTTAATTGGGCAATCAAATTGTTGAACATACTATACGTACAAGGATGTTGTACACATAATCGAACATAATTTCATTAGTATATGAATTTGGTTCAGTATATAAGTTTAAATAAATATAGTTTATCAAATCTTTATTATAATTAATGTAATTATAATTTTCGATTAAACATTATTATATTTATTTTAATGATGACTATTATGTTCAGATTAATTTTAATGAATTAATATTCATTAAAAAGATATACCAATTAAAAGGGTGTTATATATGGCAAGGGTAAAAACCCTAAAGAAATAATATATAAATAAGCCCGAAACTATGCTAAAGGGTCTAGCAGCCGTCAAGCATAAAAATCACTGAAATAGTTTCTGAGATTTTTCTACCATTCATTGTCAATTGGGTGGACTACGTAGAGGCCGACATCGAAAAAGTTGAGGCTTGGTTCGATAATGGTTCAGGATTCCCGTTTCCTAGGCGTCGTTGTCTACTCAGATTGAAGTTTCGGTAATTTCGAAACCTTTTATCACTCTGATACATTCCTTACACATGGATCCATGGTTTGGATAGCTGGAATGTTTTTAATTATTTTATTTTTCCGCTGCACCTTGGAGCACTGGAGTTCCAACACCAACACATTTGGCTACATTAGTAATGACATAATTACAAAAGATAAAGCCCCTATACATGCCATAGACTTAAGTATTTGAATACTGATACCCAAAATGGTAGCTTGATAGTATGATTGAATCTCTAGCGATCTCCAACCTGAGCTAGCTAAATAAACCTATAAGAGATGAAAAGGAAGGGGAGTAAGCTATAAAGCTTAGTAAGTTCATATGAAAATAATAAGCAATTTATTAACTTGCTTCTCAAGGTAATACAACCATATCTGCATTTTTACTTATGTTCAGGTCAAGCTATTTTATTTATATATAGAGCTACGGAACTCGAAATTAAGTTCTGCTAATTTTCCTTGAAACTAGACTCACATATATTCTTACCATAAAATTTTCAGAATTTTTAGTTTAACCAGTAAATATAGTTTATTCTTTAAAATCACCCTTCTTTCACTGCCCGACAGCTTTGACCTTTCTTCACTAAAAATTAATTATCCTATAGTACGAGACTCGAATGATGCTTCTGTCTATTTTTATTGAAAATATACTCATTAATAATTATAGGCATATAAATTATAACCCATAAATATTTTTTTTACAATTTTTAATGATTTTCTCAAATCAGAGCAGGGGATTTCAAAATCATTCTGACTCTATCTCACACAACTTCAAATTTCTCATAATATGAAATTCTTTTGCTTACACTGTTTCTTTTATAAGAAACCAGACTCAATAGTATTCAATTCCATATTTTATTCAATCTTTAACTCACTTTCTACTATTTTTGGTGTATTTTCAAATTGATTTTCTTCTTTGTCCAAAAGCTATTTAGTAAGAAAATAATAATAACTAAATTTACCACACCTTCCTTTCTTTCAATTAGAAATCCATACATTTATAAACATATATCATTATTCACCAAATTAACACAACATCATTTCACAATGCTCATGGGCTTACCATTCATGGATTTCATGTTAAGTTGAGTTTCAGTGCATACCTGTAACGATCCTCACCATTTCATACAGATACATAATGCCATTGCATCTTCGATGTCTCGCCCACTATGTACCATACTCGATACCTCGCACGCTAAGTGCTATTCTGGATGTTTCGTACACTAAATGCCATCCTCGATACTTTGCACACTAAGTGCCATTTATATATATATAGCCGAAGCTATCTCAAATTGCACACCAAGTGCCACTTTTAGCCGAAGTTATTTCGAACCGCACACTAAGTGCCATTTTAGCCAATAAGTCGTTAATCATAGCAATAATCACGTATAGACAATTTATACAATATCAAGCATTAAAAGCATAAATTTAACAATGCTTAATACATACGAACTTACCTCGACCGTCAAAACGTTGAAATGGATCGACTAGTTCGAAACTCTATTTTTCCCTCGATATAGACACGTACGAGGCTTAACTTGATCTAATCAATCAAATTCAACTAATTCATATTCTATTCATTTTAACTCAAATTCATATATTGGTAAAATTACGATTTTACCCCTACACTTTTGACCTGTTTACAAATTAGTCCCTAAGCTTGTAAAATGCAAATTTAGTCAATTTCATCATAGCCCAAGCTATACGAATTTCATGCATGCTCATATTAGCCCATATTTTTCATTTATTCACACTTTTACCACACAATTTATTATATTTCACAATTTAGTCCAAAATTGACATTTTTGCTAAAATTCACTTAACAAAACTCAATAATCTACCATCAAAGATTTCTTTTCTATCATTAAACATCAAGATACTCAAATATTCAACAATGGCATCATCCAAATACTTTAACAATTTTGAAATCGGAGGTCAACGATCTCAAAAACATAAAAATTATTAAAAACCGAGACGAAATGGACTTACATGCATGAATAACCATGGCCAAACCTTCAAAGCTTTGAGATCATTATTTTCTTTCTCACATCCGGCTATTAATGAAGATGATAGCATGTAATTTGGCTTTTGTTTTATTTTATTTTATTATAATTACCAAATACCATATTTAACCTTAATATACATTAATAATTTCCATTATACTAGGCCATGGAATTCCACTATCAACAATTATGGAATAATTACCACTTAAGGACTCCCACTATTTAATTCCATAGCCATTTAATATCTTTAACTTATGGAACACAAATTTTACGCTTTGCGCAATTTAATCCTTTTTGCTTAATTAACAATCAAAACGATAAAATTTTTCAACGAAAATTTAATACCATCTTATTGCCACTCTGTAAATATTTATAAAAATATTTACAACTCGATTTATCGAAATGAGGTCTCGATACCTCATTTTCTAAACCCACTTAACCTTAGAGTCATACCACTTGAACTTAATAAATCGCTTATAAAACAAAAATCACAATATCAAAAACATTTTTTTAAACTCACAATTAACTCGAAAATATTAAATATAATATTTACAAACCTACTCCTCAGATTTGGTGGCCCCGAAACTACTGTTTCGATTAACCCTAAAAATGGGCTGTTACACTTTGGTTTATACTTTCTTGAAAATACAAGTCCTATTACTAACGAGTAAAATTAAAGTAATTAAATCCCTATATTAAAATAAGCTTTAAAAAGGCCTTATCACATAACAAAAACCAATATCAAATGAAATCTAAATGATAGCATTTTAAATAAATTAACTACGTCGAGTGGCCACCTTCGAGTCCTCCGTCGCCTCGATCCGTCTAAGCCTAGGGATTCCCTGCACAGATAACAGATGGGTGAGTTTATGAAAACTCAGTGTGTGAAATCCCAAAGTAACAAACAATCAGAGTAAACGTAATCTGGGCCTAGGCCCGTTAGTTCCAATTAGGGCCTTAGCACCTTTTTCAGAAACAGTATCAGTCTGGGCCTAAGCCCATTTCAGTACAGAGACAGTCTGGGCCTTAGCCCATTTCAGAATAGTATGCAAACAAAGAATCCTACCCAATCCATCCACTCACACCATCTTCGTACCAGCCCTACACACCATGTAGGGATAAAATCGACCCACCAAACCCTACATATCAAGTCATACTGATTTCGGTACTAAAATAGTAATTGCAACAGAACTGCCAGTATTAGGCTTATAGCCCCTCAGTACACTTCCTCCGAAATCATAGAATCGCAACCCCATGCAATGCAACATAATATCAATGCGTATACAGTAAAAATGGCATGCTCAACAGTCATACATCATATAAGGGTATATCAGTCAATTTATCTTACAATGGTATAATGGTCATTTCATCAATATGGGTCTAAGTATACTTACCGACCCAATAGTAGGTCCACAATCGTGTCAAGTGACCCGTGCAACCTTAATAGACAATCAGTGATAATGGGCCTACAACCCATATTGTGGGCCCATGTGGACCTATATTATTATAGGGCCCACATAACCCAAAAATGGCCTTAGCCGTGTAGTTTACACAGCTAGCCCACAATTTTCCATATTTTGTTCAATTTTTCTGTGTGGGGCCCACATGGCCCAGTTCGGCCCATCGTCACCCAATATCATTTTGGTCCATGAGAAAGCTCATGGCCGTCTCATCGCCCATACAGCCATGTTTGGTTACACGACCTGCCATACGGGCAGCCACACGCCTGTGCGGTACTAACAGCCCACTTTCAACTTACACAACTAATGGTAGCATTGTACACACACCTGTAACGAAACTGTAGCCTCAATACCTCCTAGATTAAAGCACCTATGATTCACAACAACAATTGTAACGCCCCCACGCCCGAGACCATCACCGGAGTCAAGCTTGAGGGGTTACCGAACATAATTTATCAATTTAAGAACTTCAAATCATTTGTTTCTACATTCACAGCTTTCTAGCTACTCGCATCACAATTACAAGAAAAATCATATCTTGAGTTACGAAACTCAAAATCAAGATCCGTAAATTTTCCCTGAATCTAAAGTCATATATCTATTTACTAAATTTTTTCTAGATTTTTTTATTGGGCCAATTAGTAAAGTTTATTAATTAAAGTATCCCCTATTTCAGGGTTCGACTGCTCTGACCTCTGTGTATTACGAATCAGATATATCTCTATACAAAATTTCAATGACTATGAGGTTTGTTTCTATTAAAACTAGACTCAATAAGGAATCTTTACATATAAATAAAAACTTCTAATTATTTTATTAAAATTTATTATGAATTTTTAAAGTCAGAACAGGGGATCCAGAAATCACTCTGGCTCTGTTTCGTAAAAGTTTAAATATCTCATAAAATATAATTTATATTCCTATTTTGTTCAATCCATATGAAAATAGACTCATTAAGATTCAATTTCATAACTTACTCATCATTTAGTTCTATTTATACTATTTTAGTGATTTTCAAATTCATATCATTGCTGCAGCAATATTCTGTTTTAAGGCAAGTTTCATCTTTCCATGAATTTTTATGAACTAGATAACCTCGTTAAACTTCCATGATATCAAACATGATCTAAATTAGCCATCACCATGACTTATCAATATCAAACATTTTCTCAACCAAACATGGCCATATCATAAAATTATTTACACAAAATAGGTATATTGCTATACATGCCATACTTAAGTAGTTGTACAAGCCATTTACCAAGATAAAAGTCCTTTGGATAGTGTGATCGAACTTTCGACTGTCCCAATTCTGAGCCGGCTTGTTCAAAACTACAGTGAATGAAAAGGAAGGAGTAAGCATAAATGCTTAGTAAGTTCATATGTAAATAACAAGTAACATAACAATACAAATATACCAAACAACTTTAGCATGGTACCACCAAAACATATATCACATCTTTAAACATCATTCATCATCTTACCACCTTATCGTTGTTGTATCTATTTTCAACCCGAGGGTTAAGAACATAACATTAATAAATTAAAAATAACATTTATGCTACATTATTTACACATGAACTTACCTTGGTACCAAAATATAAAGATTTTGCAATTTAGTCCACAATCTTTTCTTTTCCTCGATCACGACTTGAATCTCGTTTTTCTTGATCTATAATACCAAATTAATCTTATTTAATACATACATTTATCAAAGCAGCATTTAATCTGAACTTTAAAAAATTACACTTTTGCCCCTAAACTTTTGCATAATTACACTTTTGCCCCTAGGCTCTGAATTAAACTTTATTCCTTATTCTTATGTTTTATAACATGCTGATCACTTTTCCCTTCTATGGAAACATCAAATTCTCTCTCTAACATATACTTGTGACTATTGGGTATTTTTGCCGATTAAGCCCTTTTACTCGTTTTCACTAAAAACCGAGTAGCACAAGTTGTCTAACATAATTTAAAACCCCATATTCTATCATAAAACATCAAAATACACAAATTTCACCTATGGGTATTTTTCCAAATATAAACCCTAGGTTGAATTATTGCTAGCATAAGCTTAATCGAGCTTAGGATTCTAAAACGTAAAGAACATTAAAAGCGGGCTTGGAATCACTTACTATGGAGCTTGGAAGCTTGAAACAAACCCTAGCTATGGAGAACCCTTGAAATTTCAGCCTAATGAAGAAGATGGACAAAAATTGGCTTTTAATTTTGTTTTTAATTCATTTTAATAACTAAATGACCAAAATACCCTTACTACTAAACTTTCCAAAAATTCCTTCCATGTCCTAATTTTGTCCATGAACTTAAAATTGGTCAAATTGCTATTTAAGACCTCCTCATTAATATTCCAAAACAATTTCATACTAAAAACTTCTAGAATGCAAGTTTTGCAACTTATTCGATTTAGTCCCTACTTTCAATTTAAGCACTTTAGGCATAGAATTTCATCACAAAATTTTCACACAATCATGCAATCATATCATAAACATCAAAATCATTGTAAAATAATTATTTCTATCTCGGATTTGTGGTCACGAAACCACTATTCCGATTAAGCCCTAATTCAGGATATTACAACAACTCCACCATTAGTTCATATTTGCGGTTAATCCAAAAAACATAGTATCGCAAATACTTTAACCGAATCATCACTACTTACCAAACGAACTATCACAGAACCCCTCTTGCTCCAAACCCAACGTACTCTCTGCAAAGCTTTAAACTTTACAAAATAGTTAGCCGATTCATCAGAACTTATAATCCCTTATCAATATAATCACTACTTAAAGTACTTACCACGAGTGAAAAGATCACTTGTTGTGAAAGAAAAATCGGCCTAACCCCTTGATTATGGAGATCACGCCTCTAGGAACATTTGGCAACCATAGAGTTAAGTGACAGTCATTACGGTGAAATAAGGGTGAATGAATAGGCTCTATTCGGCCCATAGAAGAAAAAGAAATCGTAAACCTGAGAAGAGGAAAGACTAACCAATAATCAACCTAGACTCTAATCTAGATGTCTATAAACCGAAAAATATATAGGATTTTCCTATATAAATTATCACCTTTTACTTAAATTTGTTGTTAAAACCAAGAAATTGTTTAATAAATTAATGAAATATGTAAAATATGAAAACAAGACGTAGAAATTATTAAAATATGATTTTATGCTTTTATATAGTTTTCATGCATAAAATGGCTTATTTTATATTAAATTGAGCATATTATATTTTTATGACATAAAGTGGGCCATGCATGATTATATTAAATAATAAAATATAAAATTATATTTAATAATTCATTTTAAAATATTTCATTAATAATTTGGGATTTAATTAATTTAATTAAGTTGGTAAATTTTAATTCTTTGGTCCTCTAAATTATTGATTTATTTTTGGACAAATGTGAGAGCTTTAATTTGATTACAAAACCGTCTAAATGGAGGGCCAAGTCAACCCAAAATTCGGCTGAATATGGAGGCTCATAAACCATCGTTTGGTTTAATTACACAAGGTCCTTGAAGAGTTGAAGAAATCAGAGATTTGCCCGAAGATTTGCTGGTGACTGAGTCTTAGTCCTGAGTTGTTGTGGCACTCAAATTGACCAAGAATCAAGAAAAATCAGCCACATTCCCTCAATTCATGGCTGGCCACCCTTGGAAGGAGTTTTGAAAGATGGACACTCCTATTTTTAGCAAACTAGATCCCATGCCTCACCTATAAATAAGAGCCCCTTTCTCACTTTTTCAATCATCCTTCATCCCTCATTCATCCCTCACTCATTCATCACTCTCTCCTCTCTTAATTCTCTTAGCTTTCTTAGCCCTCACGCCTATCTTCCTCTTTGCTTAAAGATTTTGAGCAAATTAGCCTCTTAAAGAACCCTTGGTCAGCCACCTCGGAGAGCCATCAACAAAGGAGCAAAGCGAAGGAACGAAGGAGCCCTCATCAGTCAAAGTCTTGGGTGACAGTTACACAAGGTCCTTGAAGAGTTGAAGAAATCAGAGATTTGCCCGAAGATTTGCTGGTGACCGAGTCTTAGTCCTAAGTTGTTGTGGCACTCAAATTGACCAAGAATCAAGCAAAATCAGCCACATTCCCTCAATTCATGGCTGGCCACCCTTGGAAGGAGTTTTGAAAGATGGACATTCCTATTTTTAGCAAATTAGCTCCCATGCCTCACCTATAAATAAGAGCCCCTTTCTCACTTTTTTAATATCCCTCACTTATTCATTATTCTCTCCTCTCTCAATTCTCCTAGCTTTCTTAGCCCTCACGCCTATCATCATCTTTGCATAAATATTTTGATCAAATTAGCCTCATAAAGAACCCTTGCTCGGCCACCTCGAAGAGCCATCAACAAAGGAGCAAAGCGAAGGAACGAAGGAGCCCTCATGAGTCAGAGTTTTGGGTGACAGCCACTCTGAATTGGGTTCAATCTTTCTTACTTTAATTTAATTCAAGAATGTTTGCTATGTGTTATTTGTTCTTGTTTACAACAATGATAGCTTAATTTTATTTAAGCTAGGATGATTTCTTTGATTTAATAATAATTGTTTGATTCATGCTTATAATATTTGTGCCTCAATCGATCATATTTTTAATTAAAATCAAGTCTGTATTTCATTCATACATGATAGAAATGCACCTGAATTATCTGAACGATGCTAACCAGACGACGGCTAATGGATGCATAATTGAAATGTGCAAGCTCAATTTAGATCCTAACCCGATTAAATTGTAGGTTGCATAACATCCCTAACCAGGCTCTGCTATCTGCATAGTTTTTAGATTTGTGTGATTAAACTGTTTCAAACCTAACACGTCCCTGTTACCTTACACGAATACAAAGAAACCCTTAGTAAATAAGGATTAGTAAAATGCGTATTTACTAAGTAAAGGATTCTGAAAGGACCTAACGTGGTTTCCAAACTCATGAAAGATCGGGTTGCCATGGAATGTTTTTTCGAATATTGATAAGTATGTTGATAATAATTTGAGTTTAATTAAAGTAATTTTCCTAGCTTATTTATGTTATAATTGTTGCTTATTGTGTTAATTCTGCTAAAAGCTATCTCATTCTTATAGTTTACATACTTAGGAAAATTTGCATTAGGGATAATTACATTTAGTTTCATATACTTAATTTTTCATTACTTCTCAATTGTATTGTTTTTATTTATCAAATTGTTAATACAATTTTAAAATTAAGTGACTTAGCACAAATACAATCCTTGTGGAGACGATAACTCGATACTTACTTATTACTTGATAATGACTGTGTACACTTGCACAAACCTGAACGTTACAATGTCACCCGAGTAACAAAAGAGATATTCAGTTCTAGCAAGAGGAAATAGCATGATTGAGAGGTGAGGAAGAGATGAAACGACCACAAATGCTGAAGGTATTCGGTTAAGTGGGTAATGTTGGAGTCAGGGAGAGAGAGGAAGGAGGATATTTGGCCAAGGAAGAATAGAGTGAAGGGAAAAGAAAAGATGAAAAGGAGTCAAGAAGTACTTACTCAAAACCAAAATAGAGGCTAAGGTAATAGGCCTATTTGACAAACTTGAAAGGGAAAAAGGAAGAATCGAAGCACCCTACCAAAAGATGCACGAAAAGAAACTAAAGCTCAACTTTAGAATCGAAGAATGAAAAGCATCACAATTTGTAAAACCCGAAATAAAGTGACCACTTCTCACCCACAGCCGAAATCCTGAGTAGTCAATGCCCTATTCGGTCACAACTCTTCTACACCTTACCCTCCACTTTTTTCTCCCATTAACCCTCTCCTAAAATCTCTCTACAATTTCAGCTAACATGATCCCTTACTTCCCTCAACAACCCAACCAACCAAGTAGAAGAGTTCTAGTGATACTCAACCATCCACACAGCAACAGGCCAAAATAAAACACACCTGGATGTGGTAGGTCTCAAACTCAAGATCTCTACAAACCCCAACACACCACATACCACTAGACTAGCAAGCACTTCATGTCATGCCTTACCCACAAAATTTTAATAAGCCTACTATCAAAAAACCAAGGTTTATTCAAGTAGGAGCAAAAATTTGCCCAAGCCAGGGCTCGAACCCATGACTTTTCAGACGCCCTAGAACACTAAACCACTGAGGCAAACATACTCCCATGCCACCACACAAAAAAATAATTCAACAGGGGTTTTCAGGATCTGGGGCGTTACATTGTGCATGTTAGCAACGTTGAAAAATCTGTAAAGTCATGTCTAACCGAAGCTCTAGTTCTGAGTTCAGTTTAAATTGGGTAATGAATTTATGATTTTTCAGTGATGCACTATTAAACGGATTGGAATGTGTTTTATTACAAGAATGTAAAGTCATGTTTCCATAAAGTTAATGTCACCATAAAAAAGAACTGTTTGACTAGTGATTTAGAGACGGCCACTTTTATGCCTGTATTAAAAATTTAGTGATATCGTTTAATCGATGAAAAGTGTCACATGTTCCTTGATTTCAAGAATTATAGTATCGAATGTCATAGAAAGACCTAGAGTTAAGATAGTTTTAAAGACTTGAGCTATTGAAAGATCGCGAGTAGTTATTGAGTAATCTTTGGGAAAACAGATATAGTTACAGATGTTGAATGGAAAAATCTTTGTTTATTTTGTGAGTGGGTTACACGATTGATCTTAATTGATAATGACCTAATTTTAGCTAGATTAAAAGCTAAAGCAATGTTTTCATTGCAAGATTGAAAATTTCAAAAATGTGTCAATAAATGGTAAGCTAAACGAGTTCAGTGTGAGTCAATTTTTATTTTGAATTTCAAGTCTGACCAGATGATTGATGTTATTCTTCTAAGATAGAAATTGCGTGCAGATGAATTCAGAGCTTATGCATGAAATTTTTGTATGAGGCTCAGTAGTAGCTCGTTGGTTCATTTTGGGAGTAATAAAAATATGTAGTTATTTGAAATAGATGTTTTGGTTATTAGGTATGTAACTTGATATTTTTGAGTGTATGCTCAGATGTCGATTTGATAATGGATAAAAGTTAAATATCAAGAGCATTCAGGTCTATTACAGTTAGTGATAACCTTGATGTGATATGAGATAGAGTTACTATAGATTTTATATCTGAATTATCATTATCTCCGAAAAGAAAGGTGTAACACCCCGAACCCGAGACCGTCGCCGGTGTCGGACGCGAGGGGTTAACGAGCCAAATCCACATATTGCACCGACCAATTTGACATTTCCAGACAAGCTGGAAATCTGCGTCACTGTCGCCTTAAAAAGCATATCTCGAGTTTCACAACTTGGAAACTGATTCCATAAATTTTCCCTGAATTTAGACTCATGTATCCATCCCTGGATTTATTTCTAGAATTTTTGGTCGGGCCAATTGGTACAGTTTATTAGTTAAAGTCAACCATGTTACAGGGGTCGACTGCTCTGACCTTCGTGCTTTACAACTTGAATATCTCTCTGTACAGAGCTTTAATACTGGTGCCGTTTGTTCCTAATGAAACTAGACTCAAAATGGAATCTGCACATACAAGGTATGACTTCTAATTCTTTCTGTATAATTTATGGTAAATTTTCAAAGTCGCGACAGGGGACCCAGAAACTGTTCTGGCCCTGTCTCACGAGAACTTTAATATCTCTTAGTATACTGTTCCTATGACCGTTTCGTTACTTTCATATGAAAGTAGATTCATCAAGGTTTGATTTCATACTTCTTTCACTATTTAATACCATCCCTACAAATTTTAGTGATTTTTCACATTCACGTCACTGCAGCTGGCAGCATCTGTTTTTAAGGTAGGTCTTACCTATTTTGTAGTCTCCATGAACCAACTAGTCTTGCCATACATAGGTTCACATATGATCATTTTTAACCATTCCAATGGCTGATCATGTGACCAACACTCCCATTTCCAATCCATAATCACATCATGACACCATATATATATATACAAACCACAAATGGTCTAAGTTCGTACTTCACTTTTACGAGCCATTTTCGCATGGCCGTACACATATACATCACAACATATTTGAACCAACAAGGGTAGTCCTATACATGCCATTTCAAAGTTCAACCAAAATTATACCAAAATGGAGGCTTTGATAGTGTGGATGACTTCAACTTTAATGATCCCGAATCCGATCGCTAACGAGCAAAATCTATAAAACAGAGAGCCAAAGCAACAGGGTAAGCATTTTTATGCTTAGTAAGTCTCAAGCAATAAAATCAGCTTTAACTAAAGCATTACATTCACATAGCCAAATGAATCATTCCATTAATACACATACACATAATCATGCTTACTTCACACTTCATCATTATATACTTTCACAAGATATCAACCAACTCAATGGCTGAAAATTCGTTAGTCGATTTAACGAATGTTACTCAAACGTATCGACTTTTCCAATGCACATATAAACATACCTTATCCTTTGGGCTTTTCGAGCGTACTAATTAAATTTATTATAGCAACCAACGCTCACCTTCAGCCCAAGCTTCTTCGGAATACAACCGGATATAACCACGTGCACGAATGCCTTCGGGTCTTAGCCCGGATTTAACGACTTGCACGAATGCCTTCGGGTCTTAGCCGGATGTAGTCACTAGCACAATTGCCTTGGTCTTAACCGGATATAATTACTAGCATAAATGTCTTGGGACTTAGCCGGATATCATTCAATTGCTCATGCACACACATACATCAATAATCATTACACATCCATGTTTCATTTTCGTTACTAAGGCTCAAACACAAACATATCACTAGCATAATCGCCTTGGGACTTAGCCGGATATCATTCAAATACTCATACACACATAAATCAATAATCATTACACATCCATATTTCATTTCACATAATTCGAGTAGGGTCATTTCTTGAGGACTTACCTCGGATGTTGTCGAACAACTTCGACGGCTATTCGATCACTTTTCCTTCCCTTATCCAATTGTGGCCCTCTAAGCTCTTGAGCTAATTCAAACAAATTCAATTTATTAAAGTCTCGCTAGCCTTGGCGAATACACATATCATTGACTCAACATCACATAACTAAGCACTTTAGTCAATTTTCTTTAATTACGCACACATTCGGCCTTAGCTCACAACAAGGTAGCCGATTACCTAAGTCAAGAATAGGCATCATTAAGCTTGCCTCTAACCGAATGCATGCACAATAATTCCCCTCATGTGGCCGATTATACTTAGTCATACTTGCACAAAATCAACAATAAATTGCAAGATTTTCACATCATATGTGTACTAGGCCGAATGTACATGCAAATTTCACAACATTCTTCAACAAATTTCTTCTTTAAACAACATATTTATCACTTTCTTCATAATCAAAATATCATGTGCAATCATATATACACATATAGGTGCAAGGCCAATTTCAAGGTGTCCATAGCCATCCAAAACACAAATTTTAACTAACATGCAAGAAGCATGAACCATGCTCATGAATGCATCATGGCGAATACATCACAATCATGCCCTTTCAACTTCAATCATGGTTAAACAAAAAAACTCAATGTCTTACTCAAGATTGCTACAAGGAAATTTCAAGAGTAGACAATCCATCATTGCATGCATCATTAGCAAGCTTCACATTTAGCATGCAATGGCTTTAACACAATAACAACCTTGGCCAAATACCATTTCCATGGCATAACAAGGATTTGAACCATGGCTAACATGAACATTAAGTTAGCAACTAAAACATGCATGAATCTTATGATACAACCTCATACATACCTTAATCTTGATGCAAGTTTAGCCAAATCTCCTTCTAGATCTCTTCTAAACCAAAAGATGGTGCAAAAATCCTACCTTCTTCCTTAGTAATTTCGGCCAAAAAGGAAAGAACAAGGATGAACAAATTTTTCTTTTCTTTTCTTTCACTCACGGCACAAGGGGAAAGGATGAGCAATTTTTTGATTTTTTGTTTCTCATCCAACATCATTAGTTTTTTTATCATTTAACACATCATGCATTAACAAAACATATTTCAACATGTTTTCTTTGCCCATAAACCATGTCATGGCCGGCCACTAAGCTTCTTTTGGGGAAATTTGACATGCAAATCCTTTATTTTTGCATGCATGATCAACTAGTCATCACACATCTTCCCATCATACTTTCAAAGTTTACTACTAGGTCCTTTCTAGTGAAATTTACCTTTATAACTCTAAATCGAAACATCAAAAATGTCACACATGAATACACACATATTATAGGCATCAAAATAAATTTTAAATTATTTTTATGCCTCGATTTTGTGGTCCCGAAACCACATTCCGACTAGGGTCAATTTTGGGCTGTCACAAAAGGTGTTATCGGATTGTGATTGATCGTTCGTGTACAGATTTCTTGTTTAACAAACCAGCTGAGTAAGATGTTTCTAGGATTATTTGATTATGTGAAGTATCAGTCTTCATTATTTCAGATGAGATCCGAGGGCTATATCCCAATTATGGAAAAAAGCTACAGGAAATTATGAGTATGCAGTTGCATCTTGGCACGGTAATACACTTGTAAATCGGTGGTAAGTATGAGAGAGTAATTCAAAACTTTGACGATATGCTACGGCACTGTGTGTTAAAGTTCAAAGGTGATTAAAAAGAGATATACGAGGTTTATTTGATTTGTGATTCCAAGAAATTAGTGGAAGTAATTCATGAGAGTTGAAAGCAATTTCTTCTGGTAAGATTTTCGGGGACGAAAATACCTAAAGGGGGGAGAGTTGTAATAGCCCGATTTTGGGCCTAATCAGAACAGTGGTTTCGAGACCACAAATCTAAGGAGGAAAATTTTATTTTTATTATATTTTTATGGTCTACAATTTCACGGAATGATTTTGTGAAAATTTCATTTGAAAATTTCAATGTTTGGCACTCAATTTAGTCAAAAGGACTAAATTGTAAAAAGTACAAAACTTGAGTTCTAGAAGCTAGAGTGTCAAATTGCTATGAAATTTTAGATTGGAGGTCCTTAAATGGTAATTAGACCATTGGTTAATTTGTTGGACAAAAATGGACATGAAATAGGTGAAATAGCATATTTTTAAGTTAGGGGTATTTTGGTCATTTAGTAAATTAAAATGATTAAATAAACAAAATAAAAGCCAATTTTTGTTCATCTTCAAGCTATGGCTGAAATTACCAAGAAGAAACCATGGCTAGGGTTTCCAAGCTTCCAAGCTCGATTGTAAGTCCATTCTTGCCCCATTTTTAATGATTTTTACGTTTTTTAAATCCTCATAACAAGATCTACCTATTTCTACCATTTATTTGAGTTATGATGAAGGTCTAGGGTTTGACGCATGTTAGAAATTTGTGCATTTTAATGTTTAATGGTAGATTATGCATTTTTATGGTTGGAGAAACAACTTTTGCTAAGTGATTTTTGGTGAAATTGCTAAAAAGGACTAATTTGTAAAAGTTATAAAATTTTTCATAAAAGTGTGATTTAGTAGAAATTGTGGGCTTTTATAGTTAAGAAAATGGTTCGGCTAGGCTTAAAGTATAAAGAAATTGAATAAATTTCATTTTACAAGCCTAGGGGAAAAAGTGTAAATAAGATAAAGTTTAGGGGCAAAAATGTCATTTTCCATAATATGATATTTGGACTGATTTGAATAGTATAATAATTTAATAAGTTGAATTTTATATTATAGATCAAGAAAAACAAAGTTCGGACTTAGAACGGGGGAAAAAACGAGTATTGGACGATTTGGTCCTTTTAGCCATTTTAGGTCGAGGTAAGTTCGTATGTTAATAAACGTTATTGATTTGTGTTAATTATGCAATATTATTATATATTTGATTCAATTGTGAAAATTAAAGTAAACGTTCGAATTGACTAAAAACGCAGGATTGATCATGATCGTTGCGTAGTGAAATATGAATTGACAGTAAAAGACCATGGTTAGACCATGGCAATGTGCTAAGTGAAATAAGTGATTCGCACGTAAGACCATATGTAGGATATGACATTGTGCTAAGTGAAATAAGACCATGGCATCTAAGTGAAATAAGTCCATGGCATAAGTGAAATAAGTCCATGGCATTGTGCTAAGTGAGAAATTTCTCGGTTGAACCTTAGGAATAAAATAGCTTTGGACACAAGTGTGGTACTATGTGAAGGTCACTTTGTGAATATAATAGCTTTGGACACAAGTGTGGTACTATGTGAAGGCATCTTTGTGAATAAAATAGCTTTGGCTACAAGTGTGGTACTATGTGAAGCCCACCGTGTATCCGTTATTATTTAGATGTGTTCAACGGGAAATGACTAAGTGTAAATGAATATGACTATGTGATGATTAAATGTGAAAGAATTATGAACCAATAATATTATTTGATGTTGAATTGAAATAATGTGTTTTCATTGAGGTTTAAGTGTATCAATTGACATAGCCAAGACAAAAAAATGAAAGTATAACCGATTTAAACGATACAGGTACGTATGAAATCTATGTGAATGTTGAATGAAAGTTAATACAAAGAAAACGTGAGAGAGTAAAATTAGCAATAAAACGGTTTTGGACAACTGCAGTTGTATGACTTTCAAAATCATCAAAAACGGTGGAAATCAAATTAGAGGTTGAATAAGATATGAAATTAAATCTTATTGAGTTTATTTTCATATAAAAAAACGGTGTAAGCAAAAGAATTTCAAATTAAGAGATTTTTGAATTTTTGTGAGATAGGGTCAGAATGATTTCGAAATCCCCTATTCTGACTTTGGAAAATCATTAAAAATTGTATAAAACAAATTATTGGTTAGAGTTAATATTGTTAAAATTATTATTGGGTCTATTTTCAATAGAAACAAATGGGAATATCATCCGAATTTCATACGATGAGATAATTAATTTTTAGTGAAGAAGTGTTGAAACTGCCAAACAGCAAAATAGGGGAGACTTTAAAGAATAAAATGTACTTTTTGGCTAGACCAAAAATTTTGAATATTTTATGGTAAGAAGATATTTGAGTCTAGTTTCAAGGAAAATTAGTAGATCTTAATTTGGAGTTCCGTAGCTCAAGATATAAATAATTTAGTGACTGTGACACAAGTAAACAGCTTGAGATGAACAAGAGTAAATAGTGGAACTATGTGCAATTATAATTGTATTATCTTGAGAACATATTGTGAGAATTGGTAAAAGCATGCTAATAAATTTCTTATTATTTTCATACCAACTTACTAAGCTATATAGCTTACTCTGTTTATTTTGTGTGTTTATAATGTCCTTCGGGTTGGAAGTCGCTGGATAACCTATCACACTATCAAACTAACAAATTGGGTATTGATAATTCTTACACTTAAGGTTATGGCATGTATAGGGGACTTGCTTATTTTTGTATGTGTCATAATTGTTTGGGCCTAAAATGTTGGCCTATGCTATTTGAAAGTTCATTGTTGTTTAAGGACATTTGATGTTGGTATATTGGCAATATTATATGTCCATAATGATGCATTTCAGGGATGTGTATGCTTACATATGTTGATGAATGAGTCGTGATATCTATGTGTGACGTAAATTTGTTCACAATGGCAAGTTAGATTAGGGCACGGGCTAGGGACATGGCCATGATAGCCACACGGCCGTGTCCTAATATCACACGGGAGTGTGCCCCTGTTTTTCATGAAATTTTTTAAAAGTTTTCTAAAGTTCTCGGTTTGGTCCCAAACCGTTTCCAAAGCATGATTTGGCCTTCGTACGCCCATATTTGGGACTTTAAGATGAAATGTGAAAAGTTTTAAATTTGAATGCAAATTTATGACTCGGTTTTATACGATTGCATGTGTTTATGTCTGGTAAAGCCTCATACCCTATTTCGGTGACGAACACGAATGAGAGATGTTACATCACATTATCCCATCACTAACAGAAATCAATTCAGAAGAACTTCCAACTAATACGTTCTTTAGACATCATACCTAAATACCTTCATTTCATCGAATTCAACTTCTTCTTTAACAGTGACTTTGCATATTACGAATGGCCTTTAACACAACCCAATATCTTTTCTGTTACTGTCTTCACTTGCGGACTCATTCTCTTATCTGATCATAGTACTAATCCTTCAATCACGGAACTCAATAATTCCACACTTGTAAACTTATTTAATCTATATAATATGGATTTCATTACAATACTTTACCGATAAGGGGGTGAGGGTCGTAAAGCCTAAAATTTAACTCTTACATAAACATGCACATCACACATACTATTATCAATGGCCAGTTCATTACTAATTCCACATTCTCAAAACACCTAACAATCATTTACTTATCATCACTTTTGTACTTAACACATGGCTCATACACTAAATCAAGTCATTAATTCACAATCAAAATATTCACATAGCAATCATAGACCAAACATCACAACTCATATACTCATATAATTATAACATTTATCAATAGCAAAATATCATGCACTCTAATTCATACATTTATAAGTTTCAACTCATCACCAACACATTTTCACTCAAACGTTTGAGTGTAAGATTATATACTATTGGAATTAGCTTGGTTGGAAAGCATATCTGTCTAATTCAAATAATTCTCATCAGAATCGGGAGATATCACCCTATCACAGGTTAAATAGGGCATGTATAGCTAGACTCTCACTTGCTACTTTAGTCATAAAATTGACTAAATCGTAGCTCTGATACAAATAAAATGTAACACCCCTAATCGATGTCCGTCGTCGGGTTAGGGTTGAGAGGTATTACTGATCAAACACAACATTTAACTAACATTTCACAACTCAATAAACGTTCATTATCGAATAACATTCATTCACACACACAATGTCCCTTAAATAGGTCTATGAGACCTTAAACATGCTTCAAAAAAGGTTCGGGACTAAACCGATAACATTTAAAAACTTTATGAAACTTATAAAATTTTCATGCATACAGGGTTCACACGCCCATGTGAACAGGCCGTATGCCTCACACGGCCACCAGACATACCCGTGTCACAGGCCGTGTAAAAATAGGGCATACATACTAACTTGCACCACATGGCCGTGGACACGACTGTGTGCCAAGCCATGTGAAATCTAGAGGGGTTACTGACTTGGGTAATACGGCCAGCCACACGCCCATGTGCCAGCTCGTGTGTCTCACACACGGCCAGTAGACACGCCCGTGTGTCTAGACCGTGTCAAACCTGTAAGGTATATTGTCTTAATTCGAAGGGCTATCCTAGGCGACACACGGCCGTATAGCATGACCGTGTGTCGCACACGGCTAAGACACAAGCCCATGTCTCTGTCCGTGTGGACAAAAATAGGCTATTTGCAAAGCCAATTTGCCACCCTTTTCTCATACACACCTAGCAACCAAAATGGTACCATTTTAATATATTTATAGGTAGCCAAAACATGCTAATTCATATACAATTCATGCCATTTCAAAATCAAGCATTCATATACTCAAATCAGTACCATTTGTACATTCAAACACGTACCAAACTAGTATGATTCATTCCTCATTACTCACCTATTCAATCATATACTAAAGTACATATCTTACTCATTAATATAATCTATTTCAATATGTATTTTTACTACAATCAATTACACACTAAGCTTGACTCATAAATCATCTATTAGCCATTCATTTATCAAGTCTAAAATCAAGTTTTTCATAAGTAAATAATTATCATATACCAAATGACCAAATGATCATTTTGAACCATCACCAACTATACCAAATTATGCCATTACACAAGGCAAATTACACATCAAACGTAAGTCATTAATAAGCCATATAAAGTGGCTAAGTATATCACCAAAACCTTTATAAAAAAGACTCAAGTCTATACATGCCATATAACCAAGTCACAAGTGTATAAATACCGAAATAAAAAACTGGATAGTGTGATGCAATCTCCGCCGACTTCCAACCCAAGCGAACGTCTGAATCACTATAAAACATAGAAAAATAACACAAAGTAAGCTATAAAGCTTAGTAAGCTCGTATGGTAATAAACTCATATTATTAAATAACTGCATTTTAAACAATTACTCAAAACATGATATAATTCATATGATTTCACCATTCAATCTCGAATTCATGCACATCGATGATCAAGATTTTCATGAGTTTATTCATTCAAAACAAGTATGGTTTGAATACTTCTTACCAATTCATTCACATTTTCATATGCATAAGCAATTATATATAAACTTTATTCAATTCAATATCCATCACCTTTTCTTAGCCAAGTGAATTGTGTGAAATATCATCAAATAATGGTGTTTCGCACACTATGTGCCATATTTATATTTAGTTAAAACAACTATAACCCATATCTCACATATCATTTAATTCATACCTCATTGTAGCCAAATAAACACATTTTGGAATGAAACATACTTATACATAAATCTTTCTCATTTTATATACTTGATACACTAAGAACATACCAAATTACCTTCATCTGATTCTCATATAAGTTCTATATGAACCTGTATCACTTAATTCAATTGTACTTTCCTTCTCGTCTTGACTATGCCTGTTGAACCATTCGGAATTGTTAAGGATACTCGAAAATCACATAAAGCTTATACAATGCCATATCCTAGATATGGTCTTACATGTTACCACATATCGATGCCATTGTCCCAAACAGGGTCTTACACGAAATCAAATAACGATGCCAATCTCCCGGACATGGACTTATACATAATCACAATACAATGCCAATGTCCCAGACATGGTCTTAACATGTAATCACATCTCGGTAATCCTAATGTCATGACATTCGTATCCTATACTATTCGTAAGGTTCGTACGGGACTTTCGGATATCGTAACTTCATCGATTCTTACTCGTATTTGCTCGTTCAACATTCGTAGCAATTCAATGATAATGAAACATATATAATTCAATTCAATTCAATAATAAATAAGCATTTATAACACAATTTAAATATGTTTATTAGCATACGAACTTACCTCGTTTGCTGTAACGACAAATTAGGTCGATTAATCCGATACTTTGTTTTCCCCCGTTCTAGATCCGAATCTCATTTTTCTCAATCTATATAATAACAAAATTTAATTATTTAATCATTAATTCATTCAATTTAACACAATTTACACATTTTGGCAAAATTACACTTTTGCCCCTATTATTTCACTTTTTTGCAATTTAGTCTTTATCACATAAAAATACAAATTCATACAATTCAATACCAACCCATGCTAGCCTAATTTTCCTTATATTCATATCAGCCCATTTTTCTCATTAATTCACACATTTACCCATGGATTTTACAAATTTCTCAATTAAATCTGGAATTGACATTTTTTTCAAAATCCAGTTTTATAAAACTTGTTAATCTAGCTTTAAACTTTAATAATCTATCATAAAACATCCAAACAACTAAGCATTCAACAATGGCATCATTCATAATCTATAACAGTTTCAAAAACGGTGATACGGGTAGCTAGATTAAGCTGCAACAATCTCAAAAACGTAGAAATTATTAAAAACAGAACAGAAACGAACCTTCAATTGAGCATCAATATGACCAAACCCTAGCAAGCTTTCTTCCATGGTTTTTCATTTCCATATTTGGTGATGATGAATGAAATAAGATGATAATTTGGCTTTGTTTTAATTATTATAACATTTATTAACCATTTTACCATTTCAACCTTTAATAACATTTAAAATATCCATTATACCAAGCCATCACATTCCACTAACTCAATAACGGATTAATTTTTATATAAGGACCTCCTCCTTTAAATCCTATAGCATTTAAAAACTTTTAGCTAATAAAACTCCACTTTTACACTTTACTCGATTTAGTCCTTTTTACCGAATTAACCACTCAAACGGTAAAATTTCTTTACGAAATTTTCATACAAAATTCTATCATACTGAAACCTTAATAAAATTATAAAATAAATATTTTTACTTCAGAATGTGGTCCCAAAATCACTATTCCAATTAACTCTAAAAACGGGCTGTTACAACATTATTTTATTTCTTATCTAATTTATAAAACCATGAAATTAGCATGTTGCCTAAAATTTGACAAGTATCAGAGTTGCTTTTACTATATAATTTGCAACTTGCAAAATCCGCTCCAAGAAAGCATGCAAGCTAAAGGATAAGTCTCTAGAATTTCAAAGACCTAAATTTGAAGTGTCTCAAGGTATCTAAGATTCTTTTAAGGGCATGTAAATGTGATTCCTTAGGACAAGATTAATATCTAGCACACAAGCATACACTAAACATAATGTCGGGTCTACTTGCTATAAGATAAAGAAAAGAACCAAACACTGACCTATATAACTTTAAATCAACACATTTACCTTTTTCATCTTTATCAAGCTTTGTAAAAGGGCTCATAGGAGTAGCTTGTGGTTTGAGAGTGTCCATCCCAAACTTTTTGAGCATTTCCTTTGCGTATTTAGCTTGATTTATGAAGATGCCATCCTTTCTTTGCTTGATTTGGAGTCCCAAAAAGAAATTTAGTTCTCCCATCATGCTCATCTCAAACTCACCTTACATTAGCTTAGAAAATTCTTGACAAAGAAGATCATTAGTAAAATTAAAAATAATATCATCAACATAAATTTCAACTACCAATAAATCTTTGTCTTTTCTTTTAGTAAAAAGCATTGTGTCAACCTTCCCTTTATAAAAGCATTTTTCAATAAGAAAATTTGATAATCTTTCATACCAAGCTCTAGGAACTCGTTTCAAACCATATAAAGCTTTTGAAAGTTTGAAAACATGGTTTGGATATTTTGGATCCTCAAAATCGGGTGTTGTTCAACATACACTTCTTCAGTTATAAAACCATTTAGAGAATAAGTTTTCACATCCATTGGATATAATTTGAACTCATTAAAGCATGCAAAAGCTAAAACCATTTTAATGGCTTCCATCCTAGCTACGTGAGCATAAGTTTCATCATAATCTATTCCTTCCTTTTGAATGTAACCTTGAACAACAAGTCTAGCCTTGTTCCTCACTATGTTACCACTCTCATCTAGCTTGTTCCTAAAAACCCATTGATTACCTATAGTAGATTTGTCACTAGGTCTATCAACTAGGGTTCATACTTTACTTTTCTCAAATTGATTTAACTCATCTTGCATTATCAATATCCAATATTCATTATTTAATGCTTCATTGATATTTTTAGGCTAAATGCATGAGATAAATGCAACACACTTACAAGTATTTCTAAGAGAAGATCTAGTAATTACCCCTTGGGATGGATCCCCCAAAATCATACCATCCTTCACATAGTTGAACTCTCTTAGATGATTGACTTCCCTTTCCTCAATTGAGAGTTCTTCTAGAGCAATGTTTGTCTTGAATTTTTTCATTTGAAGATTGATCCTCTTTATCATTGTTAAAAAATCTTGGATTATCATCATCAACACAAGAATCCTTTCTAGGAGGAAGATTAGACTCATAAAAAATAACATGTATAGACTCTTCTATTACGAAAGTTCTTTTGTTAAAAACTCGATAAGCTTTAGTATTTAAAGAATAACCAAGAAAAATTCCTTTATCACTTTGCATCAAATTTAGCAAGATTATCTTTTCCATTATTTAAAACAAAACAATTGCATCCAAAATGATGAAAATAGCTAATGTTAGGCTTTTTATTTTTGAAAAGTTCATATGGAGTTTTCTTTAAAATAGGCCTAACCATTACTCTATTAACAGTATAACAAGCAGTGTTTGTGGCTCCCGCCCAAAAATATTTTGGTAAATTACTTTCACAAAGCATGGTTCTAGCCATTCCTTCTAAAATTCTATTTTTCCTCTCAACAACTCCATTTTGTTGAGGGATTCTAGGTGTAGAAAAATTATGGCTAATTCCATTTGAGTTGCAAAAATTTTCAAAACCAAGATTTTGAAATTCTATGTCCAACGTGTCAGTAAAGGCTTATCGAATAACAAGCCCCGTAAGATACTCTCGAAATGCTTTCACAGTATGTAAGACTCAACTGTCTATAACAATTGACCATTTATGGATCAACTAGTTCTATTAGCAACAGTTCACAATCTAGTTAACATCCTGTCCATGATTAAGTAAGCAATCTTAGCATACTTGTAGCTTTGCTTACCAGTCAAGTCTCGTAGATGTATCATAAAGCCGCTCCAGTCTATCAACTCCGACAGTCTAACACTATTAGTAATCTAGATGCATAACCTGCCTTAACTTCCTATCATAACGTTAGCCCTTACAACGTTTTCCAACTCACGTCTAGCTCAACAGCTCTAACAATCTGATCGAAGCATCTATTAACTGCATGGACCATTCCTTTCAACTTCCAAACCTTCTAGATGAAGTCTTTCCACATTATAAATCTCACATCTAGTTGACCCTATAACAGTGCTCAATCAAGAACTCCACTTTTCTCGACACCCTGTGACTTAATCTGTAATCTCATGACTTTATAACCTGCATACTTCACTTCAGATCTACATGCACGTTCGAATCAGCTACTAATCTTCTCATTCGATTCAACCGTCGTCTTCTAAATGCGCTTCCACAATTCACATGCGTAGGACCTGGAATACCTCCGATGTTATGCTCAGGCATAGAACCTCGCTTATACGCACTACCGATCTAACCCATCAGACTTCATTCTACCTATCCTAAGAGATGCATCTATTTTGATTCCTCATCGCTAATCTTCACTGAATCATTAATCCCATGACATGCGAATCCTAGTCAGTTCAAAGACTCGATTATCTCGAAAATCTGCTCATGACTATCTCGATTCGAATCCATTTGTTGCAATACCCAGTTAATCTACACAGCATGAGCGTACTATGACTATCCTTTAGAGTCTATCATAATGCGTTCAATCGTAAGCATCATCTAAACTCAGTATATCTTACATTGCAAGTTCGATACTTCAACACTGAGCTCTATAGCATCATACTTAACGACCTCCTACACTGAGTACTATAGCCTACATGGTCAAATCTAGTCTGATACTTGGCTTCGACATCACATTTTATCCTAAGATCAGATCACATGCATGACAACCTTCCAACTCGAGGTACTCATACATATGCATCGATCCATTCGAAACTCTATGACTTCTCAAGTCCATAGGCTCTTGTGCACTATCTTACCAACGACTTCTCCAACAGATCTCCCATTACGATTCAATCGCTCTGAACAATCATATCTATCCGTCTAACCAAGTCATTCCATCTGTCCTTCATGACCACTAGCTCAGAATCCTTCACGTACCATCTCAGATCCTCCATACTCATGGTATCTAAGTCGAATCTCTTACACATCTCTCAACTTCAATCCCCCTAGACAATCATCCTGTATCACTCGAATTCTCAGTCCGTTACCCACACATGATCTAATCTAACATGGCTACCCCTAAGTTCTCACGTACAATCTGCACCTCAAAGTACATCCTACAGACATAGGCTATCGCTGATCCCCATCCACAATCCGGATCCAATGTACATCCTAGTGATAGACACTCAATCCCCAGCTCAGCAGTGCACCATCACATGTCAACGAGCACTTGAGGACCATCACGCATCGACACTCCAAGTCCAACGTACCGCTGTGCACTCAGCACTGCCATCACTCGTACGCTAGGTGACCCGTCCAGATACCTTTCGCTGACCTCTGCCGTACGCACCGTCTCCGTGCCCGTCCATACAGCCTTAACTTGCTCGCACCAGCATGGCCTACTGTCCACCCGAACCTTGCCAACAGTTCCTGCACATCTACCGCTCTCATTGACTCGCACCGACAGCTCCGCTCAATTCTCGCTTCACCTCACCATCCCGTTCTCCACTTCTGCTCTCTAACCATCCTGTCTCTCCCTTTACCTGACTTACACTTCGTCTGCCTCCTATAATCCTCTTAACTTCATCTGGGGAAGGAATTCTTGTTTCATGTTGGTTTGGAAGAGGTTTAGGAGGAGCTTTGGCCATACTTGTACCTAGATTAAGGTAAGTTTGATGTTTTGCCATGAGATTCATGTATATTTTAGTTGCTAGCTTGATGTTCTTGTTAGCCCATGGTTCAAATCTTTGTTATGTCATGGGAATGAAATTGACCAAAGTGAATATGGTGTTAATGCCATTGCATGCTAAATATCAAGCTTGATAATGATTCATGTGATGGTGGATTGAGGATTCTTAGATTTTCTTTTAGCATTTTTGAATGAGATACTAAGTTCTTTGTTTAACCATGACCAAATTGAAGCGGTATGGTGTTGTGGTATTCGCCATGTTATATCCATAAGTATGATTCATGCATGTTGCATGGTAAGTAAGATTTAAGCTTTGGATATGTGTGTATATTTGGATATAAGCCACTTGAGAATTGACCATTGCACCTACATGAATATATGTTTGCACATGATGAATTGGTATGACATGTATACTATTTTAAGGTGTCTATTTGCTTGTGATGTTGTTTGGTTATGAAATAAATGAGAGATGTGTATAGAACTACAATATGTAATCGTTAATTAGGAAAATGTATGCTGTTTTTTTGTGTAGTATTAAGTGTAAAATTGGCCTCCACATAGACATGCATATTGGCCAAAGGAAGTAGATTGGTGTGCATGTATTCGGTTAGAGGCAACCATATTGAAGCCTTATCTTGGCTTAGATTGTTGACCAAATGGGTAATAAGTGAGGATGGTTGCGAATATACAAACATACATATGCATGTGTAATTGAATTATGAATGTTTAGCAAGAGGGTTAAACTAGTTGATTTATTGATTAAGCTCAAGGAGTTAAAGAAGGAGAATCAAGCAAGGGAAAGACTAAGGTCATCGAGTAGCCGACTTGGACTGTTTTACCCAACACAAGGTAAGTCATTAAGCGTATATTTGGTGTTGATTTAAATGATCAATATATATATGCAAATGTGTTTAAATGAGTTGGTGTGTAAATGGAAATGTATGTGTATGGAATGATGCCATTGTTGAATGTATAAAGGCAGCAAAATACATAAGGTATTGGTCTCGGCACTAAGTGTGCGGGTATAAATGGACACGGTGACAAGATTGGCACTAAGTGTGCGGGTTTAAAATTGTACAGCACTAAGTGTGCGAGTTTGATTATATAGCACTAAGTGTGCGAGTTGAATACATATAGCACTAAGTGTGCGGATTCACTATATGCTCTTGCATTACAATTGGCACTGAGTGTGCGACATTATCGAGCTAATCCCGGACAGCGGATCGGGTAAGTACCTCGAGCTCATGACGAATAGAAAATATGTTCATGCTCGGGGTTGAATTTGGTAAGCCTTAAATCTATGTGATGATTGAAATTGTATGATTGTGGTGGAAATGAGTTAGTGTGTGAAAATGCCTCAAATATCTTGTTGTGTAGAATATGAAATGTGGATGTATGACTTGGTATGAGATTGGACCGAAAGGTCCGAGGAATTATGGTATAGATTCGATATGGATGAGTACCTAGCCTCGTTTATTGTTTCATGTTGTAGTAACTTTATCGGTGGATTGATGAATGCTTATGACTTCTGAGTTGTAAACTCACTCGGTGTTTTCTTGTCACCCATTTTAGGTCTCTCGGACTCGTATTGTTTGCGTGATCGGGACCGTCGTTGAAGTCATCACACCGGCTGAAATCTTGTGGTATTGTTTTTGTTGTTGAAGAACATTTGGCATGTATAGGCTATTATATTTTGTCGAATTGTGGGTTGTAAACTTTAAGCCATGTGAAAATGGCCTATGTGGTCGTCGAGTGGGATGCTAGAACCTATAGCCACGAGTCTTAGAAACTCAAATTTTGATAAGATGGCCATAATTTGTGTCATGTATGATGGATGATTAAGGCCAAGGAAAAATTCATGAAATTGGCATAGTCTACTGCAGTAACTGTTGCAGACAGCAGCAGTGAGATGAGATTGAAAAATCACTAAAAATAGTAGAAGTAGAATTAAATAGTGAGTAAATTATGGAACTGAACCTTGATGAATCTATTTTTATATGGATGAAACGAAACGACCATATGAGCGGTATACTGAGAAATATTAAGGTTCTCGTGAGACAGGGCCAGAACGGTTTCTGGGTCCCCTGTCGTGACTTTGAAAATTTACCATAAATTATCCAGAAAGAATTAGGAGTCATTCCTTATATGTAAAGATTCCATTTTGAGTCTAGTTTCATTAGAAACAAACGGCACCAGTATTAAAGCCCTGTACAGGGAGATACTCAAGTTGTAACGCGCGAAGGTCAGAGCAGTCGGTCCCTGTAACATGGGTGACTTTAACTAATAAACTGTACCAATTGGCCCAACCAAAATTCTAAAAATAAATCCATGGATGGGTATATGAGTCTAAATTCAGGAAAATTTACGAAACCAGTTTCCGAGTTTTGAAACTCGAGATATGATTTTAAAGGCGACGGTGACGCAGTTTTCCAGCCTGACTGGTAATGTCAAATTGGTTGGTATCTTGAGAGGGTTTGGCGTTAACCCTCGTGTCCGACACGGCGTCGGTCACGAGTTAGGGTGTTACAATTTTATTGGTATCAGAGCTATGGTTTAGTCGGTTCTAGGACTACCATAGCGCGTGTGAGTCTAACTATACATGCCAAATTGTTAGCGCTTAATAATGTGATGACTTCGACGGTTGGAATTTTTGTTTTGATTAGCAATGGAACCGGGGTAGAGACCCTTGGCGGATGACGTTGAAAGTGTAGCGGCTGCTCTGCGCAAAGGGACACCGCCGTTGAGCCTCGATCATCCGAATAATCAAAATGAAGGCGAAACAAGCCTTCTTCACCATGATGAATGAGTGGGTCGCGCAATATGCCCGAACCAACCCGGCTGTCCAACCATTCCCGAATTTAAATACTCCACCCCAAGAGCCCGCAATGCCTCCGATTCTTGATCCTGTGAGGCTGAGTAAACCACCGTGGACTTGATTAGGAAGCGTGGGGCGAGGAGTTCAAGGCCATAATTCTTGATGATGCCGAAAAGGCCGAGTTACGCTCGATAACACCATTAGAGTGTTAGATGAACTGTCATGCACACCGATGAATGTCTTAAGTGTGCTATATCCTTGTTAAGAGACTCACTTACTATTGGTGGAGGACTTTAATTTCCATAGTCCCAAATGAACGAGTTACTTGGGATTTCTTCCAATCCAATTTCGAAAGAAATACATTAGTCAACAGTTCATCGATCGAAGCGTAAGGAATTCTTGGAACTCAAGCAAGGCGGATGGCCAGATGTCTGAATCTGAACATGAGTTCGTAAGACTTAGTCGGTATGCTCGGGAGTGTGTGGCTGATGAGGTTGCGATGTGCAAAAGATTTGAAGAAGGATTGAATGAAGAGTTAAAGTTACTAGTGGGAATTTTGGAGATAAAGGAGTTCGTGACACTAGTCGAGCGAGCACGCAAGGCGGAAGAACTTGGGAAGGAGAAGAAGAAGGCTGAATTTGAAGCAAGAGATTACCGTAAAAGATCGACGAGTAAAGCTCCGTTCTCGGCTGTAAAGAGGTTCGGGGAGGACACCAATAAAGTCGAGGACATTGCGGAATTTCCATTAGAGCCCGACCATTGGCGGACTCCCGAGCTACTTGATAGCTAGTGTGGGCAATAATCGTCAAGAGAGACCTGAATGCCCCCAATGTGGAAGACGAAACCTAGGTGAATGTTGGGGTAAATCATTAATAGGGCACATTATGGATGCGGTTGAAGGACCACTTCATTAGAGATTGCACGGAGCTAGATGAGAGGAATAAGGCGCAAGGTGCAAGACCTAGTGGAGCGACGGTGGAGGTAGGCCCCGAGAATCTCTGGAGGTAGGGGTGGTAATCGAGAGGAGCCTCTAATCTGGCTGTCCGATCCGAGACCCGTACTCTTGCTAGAGCATATGCCATCCGCGCACGAGAGGAGGCATCCTCCCCGACGTTATCACTGGTACTTTTACTCTCTTTGATACTATTGTGATTGCATTGATTGACCCGGCTCTACTCACTCATATGTATGTGAAACCTTAGCATCCAAGAAGACTCTACCGTTGAGTCTCTTGAGTTCGTAATTCAGTGTCAAACCCTTTGGGTCAATACGTGCTCGTTGATAAAGTGTGCAAGAGATGCCCCTAATAATTCGAGAATCACGCTTTTCCTACGATCGATGCTTCTACCATTTAATGAATTCGATGTTATTCTTGGTATGGATTGGTGACCGTACATGATGCGAGTGGTGGATGCAAAAGGAAAACCATTGATTTGAGGAGTGCAAATAATGAGGTAGTCCGAGTCGAGTCTCTTGATTTAAAAGGAGCGCCACGATAATATCTTCTATGACCGCTCGGAGGTATGTGAAAAAGGGTGTGAAACATACCTTGCGTATGTGTTTGGAAGTAAAGAGAGAGAAAGGAAACTCGAATCGGTACCGATGGTTTGTGAGTATTCGGATGTTTTTCTTGAGGAGTTCTGGGATTGCCACCGGTTCGAGAAGTGGAATTCGACATCGAAGTTGTACCGGGTACTACGCCGATTTCAATAGCCCGTGTCGTATGGCATTAACGAATTAAAGGAATTGAAGGTTCAATTGCAAGAATTGACGGATAGAGGTTTCGCTCGACCGAGTTTTTCTCCATGGGGCGCTTTGTATTGTTTGTGAAGAAGAAGGACGGAACCATGAGGTTGTGCATCGACTATCGTCAACTCAATAAAGTGACGATAAAGAATAAATATCCATTGCCACGAATTGACGATTTGTTTGATCAATTAAAGGGAGCCTCGGTGTTTTCAAAGATAGATTTGAGGTCGGGGTACTATCAGTTGAGGGTCCGAGAATCGGACATACCAAAACCGCTTTTAGAGCGAGGTACGGTCACTACTGAATTCTTGGTGATGCCATTTGGGCTCACTAATGCCCCTGCGGTGTTTATGGATTTAATGAATAGAATTTTCAGGCCATACTTGGATCGGTTCGTAGTTGTATTTATCGATGACATTTTGGTCTATTCGAGAGATGAAACTGAGCATGCTGAACACCTGAGGCTAGTGTTGCAAATCTTACGAGATAAGCAGTTATACGCAAAGTTCAGTAAATGTGAATTTTGGTTGAAAGAGGTTAGCTTTTTGGGGCACGTGGTGTCCGCATCGGGTGTCAGGGTGGACCCGAACAAAATTCTGGCCATAGTCGATTGGAAACCACCAAGGAATGTTACCGAAGTTAGGAGCTTTTTGGGGCTTGCCGGTTATTACCGACGATTTGTAAAAGGTTTCTCGACGATAGCCACGCCAATGACGAAGCTACTCCAAAAGGATGTTAAGTTCGAATGGACGGAGAAATGTCAGAAAAGTTTCGATCAACTGAAAGCTTATTTGACTGAAGCCCCAATTCTAGTGCAACCCGTGTAACACCCCGAACCGAGACCGTCGCCGGAGTCGAACACGAGGTGTTAACAGACTTCAAACCACTTATTGAGAAGTTCCAGACAAGCTGCCAATCTGTGTACTAGTCGCTTCAAAAATCATAACTTGAGTTTTAGAACTCGAAAATCAGTTTCGTAATTTTTTTCTGGAACTAGACTCACATTTCCATCTACGGATTTTTTTCTAGAATTTTTGGTTGGGCCAATTGGTACAGTTTATTAGTTAAAGTCACCCGTGTTACAGGGGCCGACTACACTGACCTTCACGCGTTACAACTCAAATAACTCCCTGTGCAGGACTTCAATACTGGTACCGTTTGTTTCTATAGAAACTAGACTCAAAGAGGAATTCATACATATATGGTATGACTCCTAATTATTTCTGGTTAATTTATAATGAATTTTCAAAGTCCGAGCAGGGAATCCAGAAACCGTTCTGGCCCTGTTCCACTAAAACCCAAATATCTCTCAACATACAACTCATATAACCGTTTCGTTTCCTCCATATGAAAATAGACTCATCAAGGTTCATTTACATAATTTATTCACTATTTAATTCTATTCCTACTATTTTTAGTGATTTTTCACATCCACGTCACTGTTGCTGCCAGCATCATATTCTAGGATAGACTTTCTCTAACACATAGTCTCTATGATTCAACCACCCCTTTTTCATATATGGTCCAAAATATAAGCATGATGACCCATTCTAATGGCTGGTCATTGCCAAACACTTCCATGCCTCTTAATGAGCATATACATACCAAATAATTATAACATTATGCTCAAAACATTCATAAGCCATTTTCACATGGCTAGGCAATATTTTACATACCGAGTTCAAACAAAACATAATAGCCTATACATGCCGAAATGTTTTCTTAAACCATCTAAGAAGAAGATACCAAAAAGTCGCTAGGCGGTGTGATGACTTCGATGACAGTCCCGAAACACATAAAATGGATCAAGAACCTAAATAAACAACAAATAAGCACACCAAATGAGTACATAACTCGATGAAGTCGTAAGCACTACTCTACCATCAACAATAACAATCATAAGTGAGTAATCAAATAATACAAAATAGATGTTTCCAGCCATATCAAACTATACTGCAATTTCTAAGATTTTTGGTTCGATCTCATGCCCAATCCTTCAACCAAATCAAGCGACAAGTCAGCCCAATCGATTTGAATCCGTTTCCTCAAGTTGGAACAACAATGCACTAGATAATTTTATCGTGCACCGTACAATCCCAATTCGATATTTAGTTAGTAACTCAATCACTTACCTCGTTCATGCACAATTTATTTCCACAACCGAATGTGACTATAGCAAATCGCACACATAGTGCTATAGCAAATCGCACACATAGTGCCATAGTAAATCGCACACATAGTGCCATAGTAAATCGCACACATAGTGCCATAGTGAATCGCACACATAGTGCCATAGTGAATCGCACACATAGTGCCATAGTAAATCGCACACATAGTGCCATAGTGAATCGCACACATAGTGCCATAGTGAATCGCACACATAGTGCCATAGTAAATCGCACACATAGTGCCATATGGTCTTTGCACACATTTTGCCTTATGTCAATTCATCATGGTAAAGCAACTTACTAAATTCAATTTGTACATATAATCATAATAATAAATAGGAGAATCACTCAGAAAATATCTATCAAGGAGTTCTCACAACAAGTGCTTAGGACTTACCTTGTGTTGAGTATAACGGTTTCGACCCGGCTACTCGATGTCCTTGGCTTTGCCCTTGCTTGTTTCTCCTTCTTTAACTTCTCGGGCTTAATAGATAAATAAACTAGTTTAATCATCTTGCTATACATTTATAGTTCAATTACACATGCATATGTATATTTGTATATTCGCAACCATCCTCACTTATTACCCATTTGGTCAACAATCTAAGCCAAGATAAGGCTTCAATATGGTTGCCTCTAACCGAATACATGCACACCAATCTACTTCCTTTGGCGAATATGCATGTCTATGTGGAGGCAAATTTTACACCTTATACTACACAAAAAAACAGCATACATTTTCCTAATTAACGCATTACATATTGTAGTTCTATACACATCTCTCATTTATTTCATAACAAAACAACATCACAAGCAAATAGACACCTCAAAATAGTATACATGTCATACCAATTCATCATGTGCAAACATATATTCATGTAGGTGCAATGGCGAATTCTCAAGTGGCTTATATCCAAATATACACACATATCCAAAGCTTAAATCTTACTCACCATGCAACTTGCATGAATCATATTTATGGATACAACATGGCCGAATACCACAACACCATACCGTTTCAATTTGGTCATGGTTAAACAAAGAACTTAGTATCTCATTCAAAAATGCTAAAAGAAAATCTAAGAACCCTCAATCTACCATCACATGAATCATTATCAAGCTTGATATTTAGCATGCAATGGCATTAACACCATAACAACTTTGGCCAAATACCATTTCCATGGCATAACAAAGATTTGAGCCATGGCTAACATGCACATCAAGTTAGCAACCAAGACATGCATGAAACCCTAACACAACCTCATACATACCTTAATCTTGATGCAAACTTAGCCAAATCTCCTTCTAGATCTCTTCCAAACCAAGCATGAAGCAAAAATCCTCCCCCTTTTTCCTTAGTATTTTCGGCCAAGAAGTGAAAATGGATGAGCAAAATTTTTCTTTTCTTTCCTTAGGACATTCGCCAAGAGCAATGGTGAAAGATAAACACTTTTTTTCCTTTTTTTTTCATACTCTTATTTTATTATTTCTAACATGCACCACTAGCAAAACATGTTTGAAACATGTTTTCTTTTGCCCATATTCATCACCATGGCGGCCACTATAGTCAAATTTAGGAATTTGACATGCAAGGACACCATTTCCTAGTGTGCATCAATAGGCCACTTCCACATTTGCCTATCTCAATTCTAAATTTTCTCACACAAGTCCTTTCTAGTGAAATTCACCTTTATAACACTAAATCAATCATCAAAAAATGTCATACATGAATACTCACATATTATAGGCATCGAAATAAATTTTAAATTATTGTTATGCCTCGGTTTTGTGGTCCCGAAACCACATTCCGGCTAGGGTCTATTTTGGGCTGTCACAACCCGAATCGGGCAAAGAGTTTGTCATTTATAGTGACGCATCCCTACTTGGGTTGGGTTGCGTATTGATGCAAGAAGGGCGAGTTGTGGCCTATGCGTCGAGGCAATTAAAGCCACATGAGAAAAATTATCCGACCCATGATCTCGAATTGGCTGCCATCGTATTCGCCTTAAAGATATGGCGACATTACTTATTTGGTGAGAAGTGCCATATGTATTCGGATCACAAAAGTCTCAAATATTTGATGACCCAAAGAGACTTAAATCTGCGACAAAGCGATGGCTCGAGTTGTTAAAAGATTATGAGCTCGTCATTGATTATCACCGGGAAGGGCTAATGTGGTTGCGGATGCCTTAAGCGGAAATCACTATTTGCTTTATGACGATGAATGTACACTTGTCTATCCTACCCGACAATGTGTTAGTAGCTGAATTGAAAGCCAAACCATTATTGATCGTCAAATTCGTGAAGCTCGAAAATCGACGATGAGTTGGTTGCAAAAGCGGGATGAGTGTGTTCGAACAAGGACTCGAATTTCAAATCGATGATGACGATTGTTTGAGGTTGAAGTCGTCTGTGTGTCCCAAAGAATTGAACTTATTCAATAATTTTGAGCGAAGCCCATTGTAGCCGAATGGCAATCCACGGGAGTACTGAAGATGTACAATGATTTGAAACGTCGGTTTTGGTGGCATGGTATGAAGCGGGACATCTCCGACTTTGTTTGAGATGTTTAATATGTCAACAAGTGAAAGCGGAACATCAAGTGCCTTGAGTTGCTTGACCGATCACGATACCCGAGTGGAAATGGGATCGAGTCACAATGGACTTTGTGTCCGGCCGCCATTGTCGACTAGTAAGAAGGATGCGATTTGGGTTGTTGTTGATAGGTGACTAAGTCGGCTCACTTTATCCCGTCGTCGGATTTTCATTGGATAAACTAGCCAATTATGCGTTTCTCAGTTGTGAGATTACACGGGTACCGATTTCTATTGTGTCGGATAGAGATCCGAGATTTACCTCGCGATTTTGGAAGAAATTTCAAGAAGCTTTGGGTACCAAGTTGCATTTCAGACCGCCTTTCACCCCCAAACCGATGGTCAATCCGAGCGGATAATTCAAATACTCGAGGATATGTTGAGATGTTGTATCCTTGAGTTTAGTGGTTCATGGGAGCAGTATCGCCTTTGATTGAATTAAACACAACAATAGCTTTCAATCAAGTATTAAGATGGCGCCTTACGAGGCTTTATCTGATCGTAAATGCCGTACCCCATTATTCTGGTGAACTTAGTGAAGGTAAATTCTTGAGGTTGATTTGGTTAAGGATACCGAGCAAAGAGTTCGAGTAATTCGTGAAAGTTTGAAAGTCGCTTGGATCGCCAAAAGTCGTATCGGATTTGAAAAGAAAAGATATTGAATATCGGGTTGGAGACAAGGTCTTTCTCAAAGTTTCACCTTGGAAGAAGGTGCTTAGATTTGGCCGTAAGGAAAATTGAGCCCGAGGTTCATCGGGCCATATGAAATATCTGAGCGAGTCGGTCGATCGCGTATCGTTTGATTTTGCCCCCGAACTTGAAAGGATTCTAGCGTCTTCCATGTTTCGATGCTTCGACGTTATAGATCTGACCCGTCACACGTAATTAGTCCATCAGAGGTTGAAATTCAAGCCGATATGAGTTATGAAGAAGAACCGATTCGTATCCTAGCTCGTGAAGTGAAGGAGTTGCGAAACAAAAGAGTTCCATTAGTAAAAGTGTTATGGCTCAAACACGGGATGGAAGAAGCTACTTGGGAACCCGAGAACTCTATGAAAGAGCGTTACCCAAACCTATTTACCGGTAAGATTTTCGGGGATGAAAATTTCTTAAGTGGGGGAGAGTTGTGACAGCCCAAAATTGACCCTAGTCGGGAAGTGGTTTCGGGACCGCTAAACCGAGTCACCAAATGTTTGAGCGTAATATTTATTGTCTAGAATATGTAATTATGAATGTGTGAAAATTTCAAGCTTGATTTAGCCGATAGCATGTGAATTCAGTTAGTAGGACTTGTGTGACACTTTTGAAAGGTGATAGGCTAATCTATAAGGACCTAATAGTGCATGTAGTCAAGGGAGGACTTGCATGTCAAATTTCCCCCTAATAGTTAGTGGCCGCCCATGACAAGAGATTATGGGTAAAACATGTCATAAAACATGTTGGGACAATGGTGTATGTAAGAAAAAAATAAAATAGTGAGCATGGGAATTTAATAATGAAAGGAACAAAAAAAAAAAGAGAACAAAATGGTCTCATGCATGCCCATTCTTAGTGAGTGTGGAGAAAGAAAGAAGAATTTTTGTTCATCATTTTCATTTCCTTTGGGCTAAAAATTCTAAGGAAGAAGGAAGAATTCTTGTTTCATGTTGGTTTGGAAGAGGTTTAGGAGGAGCTTTGGCCATACTTGTACCTAGATTAAGGTAAGTTTGATGTTTTGCCATGAGATTCATGTATATTTTAGTTGCTAGCTTGATGTTCTTGTTAGCCCATGGTTCAAATCTTTGTTATGTCATGGGAATGAAATTGACCAAAGTGAATATGGTGTTAATGCCATTGCATGCTAAATATCAAGCTTGATAATGATTCATGTGATGGTGGATTGAGGATTCTTAGATTTTCTTTTAGCATTTTGAATGAGATACTAAGTTCTTTGTTTAACCATGACCAAATTGAAGCGGTATGGTGTTGTGGTATTCGCCATGTTATATCCATAAGTATGATTCATGCATGTTGCATGGTAAGTAAGATTTAAGCTTTGGATATGTGTGTATATTTGGATATAAGCCACTTGAGAATTCGCCATTGCACCTACATGAATATATGTTTGCACATGATGAATTGGTATGACATGTATACTATTTTAAGGTGTCTATTTGCTTGTGATGTTGTTTGGTTATGAAATAAATGAGAGATGTGTATAGAACTACAATATGTAATCGTTAATTAGGAAAATGTATGCTGTTTTTTTTGTGTAGTATTAAGTGTAAAATTGGCCTCCACATAGACATGCATATTCGGCCAAAGGAAGTAGATTGGTGTGCATGTATTCGGTTAGAGGCAACCATATTGAAGCCTTATCTTGGCTTAGATTGTTGACCAAATGGGTAATAAGTGAGGATGGTTGCGAATATACAAACATACATATGCATGTGTAATTGAATTATGAATGTTTAGCAAGAGGTTAAACTAGTTGATTTATTGATTAAGCTCAAGGAGTTAAAGAAGGAGAATCAAGCAAGGGAAAGACTAAGGTCATCGAGTAGCCGACTTGGACTGTTTTACCCAACACAAGGTAAGTCATTAAGCGTATATTTGGTGTTGATTTAAATGATCAATATATATATGCAAATGTGTTTAAATGAGTTGGTGTGTAAATGGAAATGTATGTGTATGGAATGATGCCATTGTTGAATGTATAAAGGCAGCAAAATACATAAGGTATTGGTCTCGGCACTAAGTGTGCGGGTATAAATGGACACGGTGACAAGATTGGCACTAAGTGTGCGGGTTTAAAATTGTACAGCACTAAGTGTGCGAGTTTGATTATATAGCACTAAGTGTGCGAGTTGAATACATGTAGCACTAAGTGTGCGGATTCACTATATGCTCTTGCATTACAATTGGCACTGAGTGTGCGACATTATCGAGCTAATCCCGGACAGCGGATCGGGTAAGTACCTCGAGCTCATGACGAATAGAAAATATTTTCATGCTCGGGGTTGAATTTGGTAAGCCTTAAATCTATGTGATGATTGAAATTGTATGATTGTGGTGGAAATGAGTTAGTGTGTGAAAATGCCTCAAATATCTTGTTGTGTAGAATATGAAATGTGGATGTATGACTTGGTATGAGATTGGACCGAAAGGTCAGAGGAATTATGGTATAGATTCGATATGGATGAGTACCTAGCCTCGTTTATTGTTTCATGTTGTAGTAACTTTATCGATGGATTGATGAATGCTTATGACTTCTTGAGTTGTAAACTCACTCGGTGTTTTCTTGTCACCCATTTTAGGTCTCTCGGACTCGTATTGTTTGCGTGATCGGGACCGTCGTTGAAATCATCACACGGCTGAAATCTTGTGGTATTGTTTTTGTTGTTGAAGAACATTTGGCATGTATAGGCTATTATATTTTGTCGAATTGTGGGTTGTAAACTTTAAGCCATGTGAAAATGGCCTATGTGGTCGTCGAGTGGGATGCTAGAACCTATAGCCACGAGTCTTAGAAACTCAAATTTTGATAAGATGGCCATAATTTGTGTCATGTATGATGGATGATTAAGGCCAAGGAAAAATTCATGAAATTGGCATAGTCTCTGCAGTAACTGTTGCGGACAGCAGCAGTGAGATGAGATTGAAAAATCACTAAAAATAGTAGAAGTAGAATTAAATAGTGAGTAAATTATGGAACTGAACCTTGATGAATCTATTTTTATATGGACGAAACGAAACGACCATATGAGCGGTATACTGAGAAATATTAAGGTTCTCGTGAGACAGGGCCAGAACGGTTTCTGGGTCCCCTGTTGCGACTTTGAAAATTTACCATAAATTATCCAGAAAGAATTAGGAGTCATGCCTTATATGTAAAGATTCCATTTTGAGTCTAGTTTCATTAGAAACAAACGGCACCAGTATTAAAGCCCTGTACAGGGAGATATTCAAGTTGTAACGCGCGAAGGTCAGAGCAGTCGGTCCCTGTAACATGGGTGACTTTAACTAATAAACTGTACCAATTGGCCCAACCAAAAATTATAAAAATAAATCCATGGATGGGTATATGAGTCTAAATTCAGGGAAAATTTACAAAACCAGTTTCTGAGTTTTGAAACTCGAGATATGATTTTTAAGGCGACGGTGACGCAGTTTTCCAGCCTGACTGGTAATGTCAAATTGGTTGGTATCTTGAGAGGGTTTGGCCGTTAACCCCTCGTGTCCGACACCGGCGTCGGTCACGAGTTAGGGGTGTTACACAAACCCTTCCACGAAAGCACAGAACTCCTTCAGTGTTCAACCCAAAATCCTCGTTCTCACCACTCTTAACTTGCTGGAACCGAAGAGCTAATGAATCGTCCTTCAACTGTTTTTCCTTAATCTGCTCAGTCCAAGTAGGCCTTACTTGCAGTTCTGCCAACAAGCTTCCATCGTCGTATAGACTTAATCGTGCGAACAAGGCTCTCAAATCATTAACAACCCTTCGACTCAACGCATCCGCCACCACATTAGCCTTTCCTGGGTGGTACTCTATCAAACAGTCGTAGTCTTTAAGCAACTCCACCCATCTTCGTTGCCTAAGATTCAACTCCTTCTGAGTCAAAAAATACTTTAGGCTCTTATGATCTGTGTATATGATGCACTTTTCCCCATATAAGTAATGTCTCCAAATTTTTAACGCATAAAATCACATTGCTAGCTCCAAATCATGCGTAGGGTAATTCACCTCATGAGCCTTAAGTCGTCGCGATGCATAGCGACCACCTTGCCCTCTTGCATCGATCGCAACCTAACCCCACATGCGACGCATCGTCAGATCTGATAAAGTCTTTCCAGACACCGGTTGAATCAACACTGGCGCTTGGTCAATACCTTTTCAACCGATCAAAAGCTTTTCTTTGTTTCTCGGTCGAGAAAAATGGTACTCCTTTCCTTATGAGTTTTGTCAAAGGTGCCGCCATTCTTGAAAACCCTCCACAAACCTTCAGTAGTAACACGCCAACCCTAGGAAACTCCGAATTTTCGATCTTGACCTAGGTGGCTTCCATTCGAATCGCTTCAATTTTACGAGGATCCACCTTAATCCCTCGGCGAGACCACATGCCCTAGGAAAGTTACCTCCCTCAACGAGTCGCACTTGCTGAATTTTGCATAGAGCTCCTTTTCCTTAACACTTGCAGACTGTCGGAGATGCTCATCATGCTTCGCCTCTGTTTCAAAGTATACCAGGATATCGTCGATAAAAACGACTACGAACCGATCCAAGTAAGGTTAGAATACTCGATTCATCGGATCCATAAAAGCTGCAGTGCGTTAAATCATTAAGCGGCATGACCACAAACTCATAATGTCCATAACGAGTTTGAAATCTTTGTTTTGTGAATATCCCTTCTTTACCCTTAGTGATGGTATCCAGAACGAAGATCGATTTTGGAGAATACCGAAGCTCCCCTAAGCTGATCAAACAGATCGTCAATTCTTGGTAATGGATACTTATTCTTAATCATCAGTTTGTTCAACTGGCGATAATCGATGCACATGCGCATCGTTCCATCCTTTTTCTTCACAAACAGGACCGGTGCTCCCCAAGGAGACACACTAGGCCTAATGAAGCCTCTATCTAACAACTCTTGAATTTGAGCCTTCAGCTCCACTAACTCCTTCGGTGCCATCCTATAGGGTGCAATAGATACTAGAGCTATTCCAGGCAACAAATCGATTCCAAACTCAACTTCCCGATTCGGAGGTAATCCAGGAAGCTCTTCCGAAAAAACATCCCGGAATTCCCTAACAGTTCTGATGGTCTCCATAGTCAGATCCTCAGTTTCAGCTTGGCTTACCAAAGCCAGATATGCCTCGCATCCCTTGCGCATCAGTTTCTCAACCCTCAACGCCGATACTACATTGGATAAGTAATCCCTTCGTTCTCCAATAATCATTACCTCTTCATCATTGACAGTCCTTAACACCATCCTCTTAGCTGCACAATCCAATGTTGCCTTATGCTTGGTCAACCAATCCATCCCTAGTATCAAATCGAATTCTTCAAGCGGTAACTCCATCAAGTCCCCACAGAAAACCCTGCTTCGAATCTCCAGAGGCACCTCCTTGAAGAGTTTCTCTACCTTAACCGAATGACCTAAAGGACTTATCACAGACACCCCACACACAGTCTCCTCGAAGTGCATACCCAGTGCCCCAGAAATGTTATATGCCACATATGAATGGGTTGATCCCACATCAATCAGAGTAGTATAAGGTACACCATAGATAAAAAACGTACCAGTTATGACATCAGGTGCATCACCCTCCTCACGGAGACGAGCAGCATACACCAAAGCTGGCTGACGAGCATCCACGTTACCAATACCCCTGCCGGGTGCCCCACGTCCAAGGCCATTACCACCGCGACCTTGTCCACGACCTCTTGGTAGTGGCGGTCCATCCCTCACAGGTTGAGCCGGTCGCACAGCCCCTTGCTCGGCCCCCTGAGCCTGAGTGGCCCTCCTAGGACAATCCTTAATCCTATGCTCCTTAGACCCTAGCGAAGACAAGCCCGAACTCTTCCAGCACTCTCCTTGATGCATTACGCAAATCCCCACATGCTTGCGGTCTACACGTGTTCACCAAGACCGCTCAAACCGGTTCCTCCATCCTAGCTCTCTTAACATTTCGATTTGCGGCACCACGTCCAAAGCATCCCTCTTGAACCGATTCCGATCCCTATCACGATTCTTCCATTCGGTTTGTTTCACCTCCTCGGCTATCTTAGCCTTCTCTACCAGTCTTGTGAAATGTCGCTCTCTCTGCGAGCTATGAGCACCCTTAACTCATCTCTGAGACCATCCTCAAAATGAGCAGCTGCGCTCGTATTCGATGGAAGCGATGCCATTAGCATACCGACTCAATCGTAGAAACTCGCCTCATATTCAGCAATGGTCTTATTTCCACAGTCGATTCAAGAACTCCTTTCTGCGTGCATCCACATAGCTAGCTCCAACATATTTTGCCTTAAATGTACATTTGAGCAGCTCCCATGTTACCCTCTCGGTGGGGTACCCTCTCTCACGATGATCCACCATCGCTTCATCCCGCGATAACGACACGCCCTTTCAACCACGTTCTCTTGAGCAGTCCGGTCATCCATGATCCGCTCTGTGGCTTCTAACGATTACTCATACATTTGGGGCCACTCGAGATCGCCCTAAAATCTTAGCTCAGTTGGCCCAGTCGTTCGAAATGGACCCCTATTCATGGGCCCGACGTTAGCTCAACCACCCTTTCCAAAACCCTCAACATGGCACGAGACAGGCGTCATCCCTGCGGCCCGATCGTCGGCCCATTTTCATTAACCGGTGGTGGGCGTACCTCGCCCGGTGGCATGTGTTGAATGACTCAGATCCGGCTTGAGTGCTACCTCGGCCTCGACCACGGCCTCTTCCTCGAGTAGCCCTTGTACTCATAACGATTTATCGATTCACGAATTTTATGACATTAGTTTCTGGTTTCACTATTTATTACGAAATGTCTTATGAGCAGATAGAGTTTGAGTTATTTTCGGCATAATCACAATTTAGCTACGGTCTCGGTTTGTAGCCCTAATACTACCTTATCAATAGCACTATCTCTAAGGCTCAATTACTATCTATAGTATTATTTCTAGTCCGCCCATATAAATATGTAAGCGAGAAAAAGAACACTTACAGACTTGGTGCTAGGGATTCGATGTGCCACTTCTTTATCGATCCATAAAAACCCATGTTTTTGTTTCATGAAAATAAAAGATTTCATTTGAGAAAACTTTCATTTCAAAACTATTGATTTAACCTCGTTCAATAGAAAAACTTTGAACATCTTTGAAAAACTTAAATTTTTTTAAAAGATTTTGGACCCGATCCACAGTAGAGTTGTTGCAACCGAGCTCGATACCATAATGTAACACCCCAAACTGGCCTAGACGTTATGACCGGATCAGTGCGCCACATCGAGCGTTCAAAACATTCCGTATTACTTAGTTGGAAAATCTTAGTTGGTGATTGTAAAAGACACTTTTAAAAGTAGGTTAAAGTGAGCAGGCCGTGCACCGGTAGGAAACCAGGAAGGAGAGGAGGTGAGTCAGTCGGATTGCTTAAGTACCAAGCTCCTTCGGATCCAATCCTAGACATGCACACTACCATTGCCACACTCTAACATCTCGTATAATTTTTATGAAAACCGTGTGATTATGCCCATCTTAAGAAAATGATTAAGGTTGAAAATGTTTGCTTAAAATATTTATTCTCTTGGAAAACATTTACTTTATGGAAACTTTGTCCGTCATCGTGATCTTTTAAAACAAGTAGTTTTTATAAAAGCGAACCCTAGTGCTAAGCAGTTTAAGAATCCCCAAAATAAAATTAATAAAAGAGCGGCCTTATTACAACTTCAAGCACAATAAAAATAATACAAATTAAATGCTAAACTTATTTAAAATCGGCAATCAATCTTCGTGGCCACTCTGAATCCTTGACTCCAAGTCCACCAACTAGGGCTCACCGCAAGGATGGAAGGGAAGGGTGAGTTTGGGAAAAACTCGGTGTATCTGAAGCCCATCCAAAGCCCAAATCAGCTCGAGCCCATTGGGCCTAAGCCTATCTGAGATAACGATTACAGTAGAACAAAGCCTTTTTGAATACGATAGCAAGGCCTTAGCCTCTTTAACATAACATATGGCCCATAGGCCCGTTCGATAACATAGGTAATAATAGTAATAATGCATGCAAGCCCAACTGGGGAGACTACTCAACCCACCAACCGCTACAGGTCCCCTGCCAGCCCTACACTCCATGTGGGGAATATCTCAACCCACCCAGCCCTACACTCCACAGTGGCAGCAACGCTGCTCAAATATCAGAAAGTTGAGGCAAAGCCTCCAGTACGTGGATGAACCACATTCAGTACTTCCTCCATCAATACCCCAATCCCATGCAACAGATATTAATAAAAGCATAATATGCAAAATACAGTATCAATTATTCATGCATTTCAGTCATTTTAAACCCTAAGGGTATTTCGGTAATTATGCTCTTGAGGTAATTTAAGTAACTTACATAACTTCATAATTTTAGCGGTTTTATGCAATTTGGTTCCACCATCTAACTAACATGCTACTTTGCCCATATTTTACCCATATTGGTCCATAAGTCCATTGGGCCCAGTTTTGGCCCATCGAGGCCTCTTTTTCTGAAATACGCTAAAATGTCACACGAACTAACTTACCACTTTGCGGTGCTAGATCTAACAATTACTCTATGTCTTAAGAGCATTCGCATACTCACAAGCCTATGAAATGCGGAATTTGGCATTTCGACTTTTTGAATTGAACTAAGGAAGGGGTTCGGTACACACGATTCATGACGGCCGCTATCGAGATCACTTTCGATGTCCTACAATTGATTAGCACGGTGCTTATTTACAAACTATAATCACTAAATTCCAAAACTTACTCACCCATGATCGAACCATGTCCCTAAAAGCCTTTGAAACCTTACCTTTTGCCAAAATCGATAGCTAGCTCCGAATCCGATTGTTCCAATGATTCACGCTTTCAATCCAACACTTAAGAAGGCACTAATCATTGTGAAAACGTCGATTAAAACCCTTAGAGCCACATGCCCAAATCGACACCTCCCTAATTTTAAGGACTTCAGCTTTTCTTAACTTTGCAAAATAAGAACAGATCTAAGATGATAAGTACTTACCCCTTACTCCTACTTGATTTCCATGCAATCTAGTGCAGATTTATCCTTACAACAATGGAAAAACCCGAATCCAGGAGTTTGAAGAAGTTTCGGCTATAAGCCCCTAAATCTATGGTTTTTCGGCTTTTGGGTGATGAAGGAGATGACAATATGGAACTATAACCTTGAAGAAGAATTGCTGTCACGTATCTAGGATTAAGAAAAGATAATTGTAAATTAAGAAAAACAAAAGAACATAGAAGAACCTGGCTTTGAAGAAATCGGCTGGCGGTGATCACGGTGTTTTCGACTTTTTATGGATTCGCAAAAGTATTGATGAATAGCGGTATGATGAATAGTTTTGAAGAATAAAAATAGAAAAAGAAGAATAGGGAGGTGGTAGTTTGACTAGAGAGGAAAAGAGAAAAACAACCCTAAGGTGTTAAAGCGGAAAAAAACGGCACCACTCAATACCTAAGTGCCAAATACCAACCTAATACCCCTGCACGATTTTCCTCTTCAATTCCCATAATTCGGCCAACTCCTAGCCTCATCCAAATCCTTAAATCTCTCCCTTATCCTCCTTAATCCAAGCATTTAAACCGATCCAACTCTCTTCTAGCGAGAATCCACGAACTCCAACACTTACCCTCCTGCACTTAAAAATAAATGCATCTATTTGTCAACACAGGGAATCGATCCCATGCCTTCCCCACTACTCCACAAGCCACTTTTCTAGGAGCCTAGTGGCGTCACCCTTGCCACTTTACCAAGGCTCTTTTTGTGAAGCAATTTACCCACAACTCTACTTAAGGGCCACTTAGCCAGAACCCCTAACTCCGAAGTCTAAAATTCCAAAAATTCAACTGGGTTTTGGCCAACTCATGGGCCTTCCATAAACCGCGAATAAATCCGAAAATCAGGACGTTACAATCCAATACTCGTTTTTCCCCCGTTCTAAGTCCGAACTTCGTTTTTCTTGATCTATAATATCACATTCAACTTATTAAATTATTATACTATTCAAATTAGTCCAAAAATCATATTATGGAAAATTAAATTTTTGCCCCTAAACTTTTTTTATTTACACTTTTGCCCCTAGGCTCATAAAATGAAATTTATTCAATTTCTTTGTACTTTAAGCCTAGCTGAACCATTTTCATAACTACTTGTGTCCCTCGTTCTAAGTCCGAACTTAATTTTTCTTGATCTATAATATCACATCTGACTTATTAAATTATTATACTATTCAAATCAGTCCAAAAATCATATTATGACAAAATTACATTTTTGCCCCTAAAGTTTCAAACATTTACAAATTTGCCCCTAGGCTCGTAAAATGAAATGTATCCATTTTTCTCAATACCCAAGCCTAGCCGATTCATATTCCCTCTTATGGCAACCCACATTTTTCACTAAATCACATTTCCTACACATATTTTACAACTTTTACAAATAGGTCCTTTTATGAAATTTCATCAAAAATCACTTAGTAAAAGTTGTTTATCACACTCCAAACTTTCGTATTCTTCCATAAAACTCAAAACACATGTATGTCATCCATCATAAAATTTTAAACACAAACCCTAGCTCAAAATAATGGTAGAAATAGCTAAACCGAGTTACGAGAATCTCAAAAATGTAAAAATCATTAAAAACGGGGCTAGAATGGACTTACAATCGAGCTTGGAAGCTTGAAAAGCCCTAGCCATGGTTTCCCCTTGTAAAATTCGGCCATGGGGTTGAAGATGGACAAAAATTGGATTTTAATTTTGTTTTTAATTCATTTTAATTACTAAATGACGAAAATGCCCCTAACTTAAAAATATTCTATTTCACCTATATCATGTCCATTTTTGTCCAAAAAATTAACCAGTAGTCTAATTACCATTTAAGGACCACCAATTTAAAATTTCATAACAATTGGACACCTCTAACATGTAGAACTCAACTTTTGCACTTTTGCACTTTTACAATTTAGTCCTTTTAACTAAATTGAGTGCCCAAACGTCAAAATTTTTGAATGAAATTTTCACGAGATCATTCCGTGACATGGTAGACCATAAAAATAAAATAAAAATAATTTTTTCTCATCAGATTTGTGGTCCCGAAACCACTGTTTCGACAAGGCAAAAAATCAGGCTATTACAGCTCTCCCCTCTTTACGGATTTTTGTCCCCGAAAATCTTACCAGAAGAAATTGCTTTCAACTATCATGAATCACTTTCACTAATTTTCCTAGAATTACAAATCATATCAACCTCGTATATCTCTTTCTAATCACCTTCGAACTTTAACACACAGTGTCGAAGCATATCGTCAAAGTTTTGAATTTCTCTTTCAAACTTATCACCGATTTGCAGGTGTATTACTGTTCCAAGATGCAATTGCGTACTCATAGTTTCCTTTTGCTCTTTCCATAAATGGGATATAGCCATCGGATATCTATCTGTAATAATGGAGACTGATACTTCACATAATCAAATAATCCCAGAAACATCTTACTCGGCTACTTTGTTAAACAAGAAATCTGTACACAATCGATCAATCACAATCCGATAACATCTTTCTTTTTGGAGATAAAGATAAGTCAAATACAAAATCTATAGTAATTCTATCTCATATCACATCAAGGTTATAACTGACTGCAATAGACCTGAATGCTCTTGGTATTTGGCTTTTATCCATTATCAAATCGACATCTGAGCATAAACTCAAAAATATCAGGTTACATACCCGATCACAAAAACATCTATTTCAAATAACTGCACATTTTTATTACTCCCAAAATAAACCAACGTGTGACAGCCTTAAAACGACCCTAGTCGAAATGTGGTTTCGGGACCACAAAACCAAGGCATAAAAATAATTTAATATTTATTTTATTGCCTATAATGTGTGTTAACTCATGTGTGATATTTTTATGCTTTGATTTAGAATTATAGATGTGAATTTCACTAGAAAGGACCTAGTAATAAACTTTGAAAGTATGAGGGAAAATGTGTGATGACTAATTAAAGGATGCATGCAAAACAATGGACTTGCATGTCAAATTTCCCCCATAGCTAGTGGCCGGCCATGACAAGGATTTATGGGCAAAAATCATGTCATGAAACATGTTTAGTAAATGGGTTATGATGGAAAGAATAAAATAAGGGTATGGAATAAACAATTAATGTTAGTAGATGAGAAACAAAAAAAAGTGTCCATCTTCTTCCTCCATAGCTTGGCGAATGTCCAAAAGGAAGAAAGAAAAATTTGTTCATCTCTTTTCACTCTCTTGTTGGTAGAAAATACTAAGGATAAGGAAGGAGTTTTGCTTCATACTTGGTTTGGAAGAGGATTAGGAAGAGGTTGGCTAAACTTGCATCAAGATTAAGGTATGTTTGAGGTTCATGCATGTTTTTAGTTGCTAGCTTAATGTTCTTGTTAGCCCATGGTTCAAATCCTTGTTATGTCATGGGAATGAAATTCGGCCAAAGTGAATGTGGTGTTAATGCCATTGCATGTTAAATAACAAGCTTGAAAGTGATACATGTGATGGAGGATTGAAGATTCTTAGATTTTCTTTTAGCATTCTTTTTTTTAATGAGATACTAAGTTCTTTGTTTCACCATGACCAAATTGAAATGGTGTGGTGTTGTGGTATTCGGCCATGATATATCCATAAGTATAATTCATGCATGTTGCATGGTGAGTAAGATTTAAGCTTTGGAAATGTGTATATATTTGGATATAAGCCACTTGAGAATTCGGCCCTTGCACTTACATGAATATATGTTTGCACATGATGGATTGGTATGACATATATACTAATTCAAAGTGTATATTTGCTTGTGATGATGTGTTGATTATGAAGTAAATAAGAGATGTGCAATGAATTATGATATGTAATGTGTTAGTAGTAAAATGTATGCTGTTTTTTTTGTGGTATTAAGTGTATATTCGGCCACATGAGGGGTAATTAGTGTGCATGCATTCGGTTTGAGGCAAGCATATTGATGCCTATTCTTGGCTTAGAAAATTCGGCTAAGAGGAATATTAACTAATGTGTTGAGTTCGATTTATGATTTAGTACATATGCAACTTTGATGCCTAATGTATATAAGGGCCAAGTACTTTGAACTTCACGTTGATGTTTGAATGTATTGAATTGCTTGTTGTGATGTAAAATGTGCATGACCATTGTGTATTTGAGCTAAAGGATGGCCATATGACCATTTACACTCCTTGTCATATTCGGCCATAAGCTATCATGATGAGATTTTAATAAGTTAAATTTGTGTGAATTAGCTCAAGAGCAAAGGGGAGCTAAATCCGATAAAGGGAAGGAAAAAGTAGTTGAATAGCCGTCGAAATCGCTCGACAACATCCGAGGTAAGTCTTGAGTGATGACCCTACTTGAATTATATCAAAATTATGCTCCTTGTTTGTGTGGCCATTGAGCGAAATAGTAAAGGTTGATAGATATTTTGTGTTAGAGCTTTAATGTGAAAATGAACTATGGACGTGTCTTGAATATTGATATATATGTAAGTGAACATTGGAAATATATCCGGGCTAAGACCGAAGGCATTCGTATGAGTTGATATATCGGGCTAAGACCCGAAGGCATTCGTGCGAGTTGATATATCCGGGCTAAGACCCGAAGGCATTCGTGCGAGTTGATATATCCGGGCTAAGACCCGAAGGCATTCGTGCGAGTTGATATATCCGGGCTAAGACCCGAAGGCCTTTGTGCAAGTCACCAAATCCGGATTATGACCCGAAGGAAATCGTGCGAGTCGCTATATCCGGTTAAATCCCGAAGGTATGTGATTCGGAAATGAGCAATCTTGCTGTGAAAATTTCAGCTTATACACTTGTGAAAATTCCAGCAATGAGGTATGTTTGTATGTGCTTGTACTAATTGAATTCTTACAAGTAAGTATCGCCAAGTTGATAAGCGAGCTCTGGCCTTGGGCCAAGTTGTTCCTTTGTGTATGAACATAAGGGTCGGTGATGTGAAATAAGTATGAGTATGGGAATGTGAATTAGTAAAGTGGTTTAATTAGCCATGTGAATAAAATACCTTAGTCAAAGCTGATTTCATTGCTTGAGACTTACTAAGCATTAAAATGCTTACCCGTTGCTTTGGCTCTCTGTTTATAGGTTTAGCTCGTTAGCTGTCGGATTCGGGATCAAAGAAGTCAAGTCATCCACACTATCGAAGCCCCATTTTGGTACAAATTTTGGTTGAACTTTGAAATGGCATGTATAGGACCATCCTTTGTTGAAGGTCATGTACCTTCGGTTTGTGTAAACTTAGATAGCCATGCGAAAATGGCTTATATCGTTTTAGCATAGAACTATAATCGTTTGTATGTTGACCCTTATGAGGTATGGAATTATTTTGAAACGATTAGCCATTGGAATGGTTAATCATGATCACGCTTTGTGCTATGTATGTAAAAAGGGCCAATTGAATCATGGAAAGTATGAAATAGGTAAAGCCTACTAAAGGCAGATGCTGACAGCAGCAGTGACGTGGATGTGAAAAATCACTAAAAATAGTAGGAATGGTATTAAATAGCAAATAAATTATGTAAGTGTACCTTGATGAATCTACTTTCATATGGAAGAAACGAAATGGTCATATGAGTTATAAGTTAACAGATTTTAAAGTTCTTGTGGAATAGGGCCAGAACGGTTTCTGGATCCCTGTTCCAACTTTGGAAAATCATTGTAAATTAACCAGAGATAATTAGGAGTCATTCCATATATGTGTAGATTCCTCTCTGAGTCTAGTTTCTACAGAAACAAACGGTATTAGTATTGAAGCCCTGTACAGGAGATATCCAATTCGTAACGCACAAAGGTCAGTGTAGTCGATCCTACAACAGGCGAGACTTTAACTAATAAACTGTACTAATTGGCTCGACCAAAATTCTAGAAAAATTTATGTAGATGGACATATGAGTCTAGTTTCAGGAAAAATTTACGGAACTGATTTTCGAGTTGTAAAACTTAAGTTATGAATTTTGGAGCGACTAGTGCTCAGATTGGCAGCTTGTCTGAAAATTGTCAATAAGTGGGTTGAAGTCAGTAACACCTCGCGTTCGACTCGTGACGGTCTCGGGTTCGGGGTGTTACAATTTTATTGGTATCAGAGCTACGGTTTAGTCGATTCTAGGACTACCGTAATGCGTTTGGGGTCTAGCTATACATGCCATTTTATGTGATTATATGATAGTGTGGTGATTTACGGCGTTTGAACTTGTGTTTATTTATAGTAATGGATCCGATCCCAACCGGCGATAGCGATGATGTGGAGAGTGTGGCGCTGCTCCCGCACAAGGGACAGCGGCGGCGGACTCTCAACCTGTTGCTAGCAATCCGAATGACGAGGCTAGACAAGCCTTTTATAGCGTGATGAATGATTGGTTCAACCAATACATTCGAACTAATACTGTTGTTCCACAACCTCCATTCCCAACAAACACATTACCCGCACCTACAATGCCTCCGTTAATTGACCAAATAAGGTCGAATAAGCCCCAGTTGATAGAATCCGAAAACATGGGGCTACTGAATTTAAAGCTACGGATAGTGATGATGCCGAGCAAGCGAATTTTGGTTGGACAACACGATCCGGGTACTCGATGAGCTATCTTGTACACCGATGAATGCCTAAAGTGTACCATCTCCTTGCTACGTGATTACGCCTACTATTGGTGGAGTACTCGACTTACATTGTGCCCATGAACAAGTAACTTGGGAGTTCTTTCAAACCGAGTTTGGAAAAAGTATATCGATCGAGATTTATGGACCAAAAGCGAAAGGAATTTCTCGAACTTAAACAAGGTTCCATGTCGGTTACTGACTATGAGCGAAAATTCGTGAGGCTTAGCCGATGCAGCGAGAATGCATTTCTTGAAGGCGATGATGTAAACGCGAAGATGGACTGAATGATGAGATAAAGGCGTATGTTGGCATTTTGGAAATCAGAGTTTGTGACTCTCGTCGGCGGCGATGCAAAGCCGAGGAGCTTAGTATGGAAAAAGGAAAGCGGAAGCGGGAGCAAGGGAGTTTAAGTAAGAGGTATTGGGAAGCCCTTCCAGCATCATCAAAGAAACTTAGAGATGGCTTAGGCCGATCTAGAGACACTTCGGGCTTTTCTAGACGAGATCGCGATCGACCCCTGTGACCACCACGAATCACTTGATCGCCGATGAGTGGGAATGATCGACGAGAGAGGACGGAGTGCGATATTGTGGCAAATGGCATTTTGGAAGTCTGTAGATTCCGTGACCGCTCTGTTACAAGTGTGGATCAGTTGACCACTTCATTAAAGATTGCAGGGTTGTGCGAGCAGAATGTAGATCGGAGTGGGAAGCCGGGTACTACCACTTTGCTCGAGGTAGACCATCTGGAAATACGGGCAAGGCTAGTGGTGGTCGAGAGGATCTAGAGATCTTTGCGACCAGATCCGAGGCTCGCGCTCCAGCTAGGACTTATGCTATCGTGCGTGAGGATGCCTCCTCGCCGGATGTTATTACGGTACTTTCACTCTCTTTGATACTAATGTGATTGCTTTGATTGACCTGGTTCTACTCATTCTTATATATCGAAACCTTAGCATCCGGTAAGACTTTGCCTATTGAGTCTCTTGAGTTCGTAATTGGTGTCAAATCCTTTGGGTCGTTATGTGCTGGTCGACAAAGTGTGTAAGAAATGCCCCTAGTAATTCGAGGTACTGTTTTTCGGCGGACTTGATGCTTTTGCCGTTCGATGAATTTGATGTTATTCTTGGGTTGGATTGGTTGACCGTGCATGATGCGGTTGTGAATTGCAAAAGCAAGACTATTGATTTGAGATCATAAACAACGAGATGATCCGAGTTGAGTCTACGAACTTGAAGGGTTGCCACCGTAATATCATCAATGTTGGCCCGAAATATGTAAGAAAAGGGTGTGAAGCATACCTTGCGTATGTACTTGATGATAAGGAGTTAGGAATAGAACCCAAATCTGTCTTGGTGGTTTGTGAATACCGGGCGTTTTCGAAGAATTGCGGGTTTGCCACTGTTCGGAGATAGAGTTTGGCATTGAGCTTGTACAGGACCACACCGATTTCGATAGCTCCATATCGTATGGCACCAACGGAATTAAAGGAGTTGAAAGCTTCGGTTGCAAGAGTTGATGGATAGAGGTTTTGCTCGCTTGAGTTTTTCACCTTGGGGTGCACCGGTGTTGTTTGTGAAAAGAAGGGCGGAACCATGAGGTTGTGCATCGACTATCGTCGACAATAAAGTGACAATAAAGAACAAGTATCCGTTACCACGTATCGATGATTTGTTCGATCAAGCTGAAGAACCTCGGTGTTCTCAAAAATAGATTTGAGATCGGGCTATTATCGATTCTTGAATCCGAGATTCGGACATACCCAAAACCGCCTTGAGCGAGATATGGTCACTCTGAGTTCTTAGTGATGCCGTTTGGGCTCACTAATGCCCTACGGTATTTATGGATTTGATGAATCGGATCTTGGATCATATTTGGATCGGTTCGTAGTTGTGTTCATCGGCGACATCTTGGTCTATTCAAGAGATGAGACCGAACATGCGGAGCACACGAGATTAGTGTTGCAAATTTTACGGGATAGCGGTTATATGCTAAGTTTAGCAAGTGTGAGTTACGGTTAAGAGGTTAGCTTCTTGGGTCACGTGGTATCTGCGCCGGGTATTGAGTCGACCCAAGCAAAATTTCAGCCATACTTAGCTGAAACCTCCAAGAAATATTCTTGAGGTTCGAGCTTTTGGGACTTGCGGTTACTACCGACGGTTTGTAAAAGGATTCTCGATGATAGCCACACCCATGATGGCCCGCTTGAAAAGATGTCAAGTTTGAATGGACGGAAAAGTGTCGAGAAAAGTTTTGACCAATTGAAAACTCATTTGTGGAAGCTCGATTACTAAATGCGACCGAATCGGCAAAGAGTTTGTCATCTATAGTGGCGCCTCCCTACTTGGGTTAGGTTGCGTATTGATGCAAGAAGGTCGAGTTGTGGCCTATCGTCGAGACAATTAAAGCCACATGAGAAAAATTATCCGACCCATGATCTCGAATTGGTCGCCATCGTATTACGCCTTAAAGATATGGCGACATTACTTATTTGGTGAGAAGTGCCATGTGTATTCGGATCACAAAAGTCTCAAATATTTGATGACTCAAAGAGACTTAAATCTGCGACAAAGGCGTTGGCTCGAGTGTTAAAGGATTATGAGCTGGTCATTGACTATCACCGGGAAAGGCTAATGTGGTTGCGGATGCCTTAAGCCGAAATCCTTTGTTTGCTTCTGACGATGAATGTACACTTGTCTATCCTACCCGACAATGTGTTAGTAGCGAATTAAAGGCCAAACCATTGTTGACTCATCAAATTCGTGAAGCTCGAAAAATTGATGAGGAGTTGCGTGCAAAAGCGAAATTTGAGTGTGTTACGAACAAGGAATCGGAGTTTCAAATTGATGATGACGATTGTTTGAGGTTCGAAGTCGTTTGTGTGTTCCAAAGAATTGAACTTATTTGATAATTCGAGCGAAGCTCATTGTAGCGAATGGCAATCCACGGGGAGTCGAAGATGTACAATGAGTTGAAGCGTCGGTTTTGGTGGCATGGTATGAAGCGAGACATCTCGACTTTGTTGCAAGATGTTTAATATGTCAACAAGTGAAAGCGGAGCATCAAGTGCCTTGAGGTTACTTGACCGATCACGATACAGAGTGGAAATGGGATCGAGTCACAATGGACTTTGTGTCCGGATTGCCGTGGTCGACAAGTAAGAAGGATGCAATTTGGGTTATTATTGATAGGTGACTAAGTCGGCTCACTTTATCCTGTCGTATGGATTTTCATTGGATAAACTAGCTGAATTGTGCGTTTCTCGGTTGTGAGATTACACGAGTCTGGATTTACATTGTGTCGGATAGAGATCCGAGGTTCACCTCGCGATTTTGGAAGAAATTACAAGAAGCATTGGGCACCAAGTTGCATTTCAGCACCGCCTTTCACCCCCAAACCGATGGTCAATCCGGCGTATAATTCGGATACTTGAGGATATGTTGAGATGTTGCATCCTCGAGTTCGATGGTTCGTGGGAGCGGTACCTACCTTTGATTGAATTAAACACAACAATAGTTTTCAATCAAGTATTAAGATGGCGCCTTACGAGGCTTTGTGCGGCGTAAATGCCGTACACCATTGTTTTGGACCGAGCTCGGTGAGAACAAAATTTTTGGAGTGGATTTGATTAAAGATGCGAAAAAGAAAGTAAAAGTAATCCGTGAAAATCGAAGATAGCCTCCGATCGTCGAAATCGTATCACGGATCTGAAGCGAAAGGACATTGAGTATCGGTGGGAGATAAAGTGTTTCTTAAAGTTTCGCCGTGGAAAAGATACTCAGATTCGGTAGTAAGGGCAAGTTGAGCCAAGATTCATTGGGCCGTCTGAAATCTCGAACGAGTTGGCCCGATTATGTATCGTTTGATCTTGCCCCGAACTTGAAAAGATTCTAGCGTCTTCCATGTTTCAATGCTTGACGCTATAGATCGATCCGTCGCATGCGTAATTAGTCCATCGAGGTTGAAATTCAAGCCGATATGAGATATGAAGAAGAACCGATTCGTATCCTAGCTCGTGAAATGAAAGAGTTCTTGAAACAAAAGGGTTCCGCTAGTGAAAGTGTTATGGCTCAAACACGGGATAGAAGAAGCTACTTGGGAACCCGAGAACTCTATGAAAGAGCAATATCCAAACCTATTTACGGTAAGATTTTCGGGACGAAAATTTCTAAAGTGGGGAGAGTTGTGACCCTTAAAAGCGACCCTAGTCGAAATGTGGTTTCGGGACCACAAAACCAAGGCATAAAAATAATTTAATATTTATTTTATTGCCTATAATGTGTGTTAACTCATGTGTGATATTTTTATGCTTTGATTTAGAATTATAGATGTGAATTTCACTAGAAAGGACCTAGTAATAAACTTTGAAAGTATGAGGGAAAATGTGTGATGACTAATTAAAGGATGCATGCAAAACAATGGACTTGCATGTCAAATTTCCCCCATAGCTAGTGGCCGGCCATGACAAGGATTTATGGGCAAAAATCATGTCATGAAACATGTTTAGTAAATGGGTTATGATGGAAAGAATAAAATAAGGGTATGGAATAAACAATTAATGTTAGTAGATGAGAAACAAAAAAAGTGTCCATCTTCTTCCTCCATAGCTTGGCGAATGTCCAAAAGGAAGAAAGAAAAAATTTGTTCATCTCTTTTCACTCTCTTGTTGGCGAAAATACTAAGGATAAGGAAGGAGTTTTGCTTCATACTTGGTTTGGAAGAGGATTAGGAAGAGGTTGGCTAAACTTGCATCAAGATTAAGGTATGTTTGAGGTTCATGCATGTTTTAGTTGCTAGCTTAATGTTCTTGTTAGCCCATGGTTCAAATCCTTGTTATGTCATGGGAATGAAATTGACCAAAGTGAATGTGGTGTTAATGCCATTGCATGTTAAATAACAAGCTTGAAAGTGATACATGTGATGGAGGATTGAAGATTCTTAGATTTTCTTTTAGCATTCTTTTTTTAATGAGATACTAAGTTCTTTGTTTCACCATGACCAAATTGAAATGGTGTGGTGTTGTGGTATTCGCCATGATATATCCATAAGTATAATTCATGCATGTTGCATGGTGAGTAAGATTTAAGCTTTGGAAATGTGTATATATTTGGATATAAGCCACTTGAGAATTGGCCCTTGCACTTACATGAATATATGTTTGCACATGATGGATTGGTATGACATATATACTAATTCAAAGTGTATATTTGCTTGTGATGATGTGTTGATTATGAAGTAAATAAGAGATGTGCAATGAATTATGATATGTAATGTGTTAGTAGTAAAATGTATGCTGTTTTTTGTGGTATTAAGTGTATATTCGGCCACATGAGGGTAATTAGTGTGCATGCATTCGGTTTGAGGCAAGCATATTGATGCCTATTCTTGGCTTAGAAAATTGACTAAGAGGAATATTAACTAATGTGTTGAGTTCGATTTATGATTTAGTACATATGCAACTTTGATGCCTAATGTATATAAGGGCCAAGTACTTTGAACTTCACGTTGATGTTTGAATGTATTGAATTGCTTGTTGTGATGTAAAATGTGCATGACCATTGTGTATTTGAGCTAAAGGATGGCCATATGACCATTTACACTCCTTGTCATATTCGGCCATAAGCTATCATGATGAGATTTTAATAAGTTAAATTTGTGTGAATTAGCTCAAGAGCAAAGGGAGCTAAATCCGATAAAGGGAAGGAAAAAGTAGTTGAATAGCCGTCGAAATCGCTCGACAACATCCGAGGTAAGTCTTGAGTGATGACCCTACTTGAATTATATCAAAATTATGCTCCTTGTTTGTGTGGCCATTGAGCGAAATAGTAAAGGTTGATAGATATTTTGTGTTAGAGCTTTAATGTGAAAATGAACTATGGGCGTGTCTTGAATATTGATATATATGTAAGTGAACATTGGAAATATATCCGGGCTAAGACCCGAAGGCATTCGTGCGAGTTGATATATCCGGGCTAAGACCCGAAGGCATTCGTGCGAGTTGATATATCCGGGCTAAGACCCGAAGGCATTCGTGCGAGTTGATATATCCGGGCTAAGACCCGAAGGCATTCGTGCGAGTTGATATATCCGGGCTAAGACCCGAAGGCCTTTGTGCAAGTCACCAAATCCGGATTATGACCCGAAGGAAATCGTGCGAGTCGCTATATCCGGTTAAATCCCGAAGGTATGTGATTCGGAAATGAGCAATCTTGCTGTGAAAATTTCAGCTTATACACTTGTGAAAATTCCAGCAATGAGGTATGTTTGTATGTGCTTGTACTAATTGAATTCTTACAAGTAAGTATGCGCCAAGTTGATAAGCGAGCTACTAGGCCTTGGGCCAAGTTGTTCCTTTGTGTATGAACATAAGGGTCGGTGATGTGAAATAAGTATGAGTATGGGAATGTGAATTAGTAAAGTGGTTTAATTAGCCATGTGAATAAAATACCTTAGTCAAAGCTGATTTCATTGCTTGAGACTTACTAAGCATTAAAATGCTTACCCGTTGCTTTGGCTCTCTGTTTTATAGGTTTATTTCGTTAGCTGTCGGATTCGGGATCAAAGAAGTCGAAGTCATCCACACTATCGAAGCCCCATTTTGGTACAAATTTTGGTTGAACTTTGAAATGGCATGTATAGGACCATCCTTTGTTGAAGGTCATGTACCTTCGGTTTGTGTAAACTTAGATAGCCATGCGAAAATGGCTTATATCGTTTTAGCATAGAACTATAATCGTTTGTATGTTGACCCTTATGAGGTATGGAATTATTTTGAAACGATTAGCCATTGGAATGGTTAATCATGATCACGCTTTGTGCTATGTATGTAAAAAGGGCCAATTGAATCATGGAAAGTATGAAATAGGTAAAGCCTACTAAAGGCAGATGCTGACAGCAGCAGTGACGTGGATGTGAAAAATCACTAAAAATAGTAGGAATGGTATTAAATAGCAAATAAATTATGTAAGTGTACCTTGATGAATCTACTTTCATATGGAAGAAACGAAATGGTCATATGAGTTATAAGTTAACAGATTTTAAAGTTCTTGTGGAATAGGGCCAGAACGGTTTCTGGATCCCCTGTTCCAACTTTGGAAAATCATTGTAAATTAACCAGAGATAATTAGGAGTCATTCCATATATGTGTAGATTCCTCTCTGAGTCTAGTTTCTACAGAAACAAACGGTATTAGTATTGAAGCCCTGTACAGGAGATATCCAATTCGTAACGCACAAAGGTCAGTGTAGTCGATCCCTACAACAGGCGAGACTTTAACTAATAAACTGTACTAATTGGCTCGACCAAAAATTCTAGAAAAATTTATGTAGATGGACATATGAGTCTAGTTTCAGGAAAAATTTACGGAACTGATTTTCGAGTTGTAAAACTTAAGTTATGAATTTTGGAGCGACTAGTGCTCAGATTGGCAGCTTGTCTGAAAATTGTCAATAAGTGGGTTGAAGTCTGTTAACACCTCGCGTTCGACTCCGGCGACGGTCTCGGGTTCGGGGTGTTACACAACGAGCTGCTACTGAGCCTCGTACAAAAATTTCATGCATAAGCTCTAAATTCATCTGTACGCAATTTCTATCTCAGAACAATAACATCAATCATCAGGTTGGAATTGAAATTTAGAATCAAAAATTGACTCATACTGAACTCGTTTAACCTACCATTCATTAGCACATTTCTGATATTCTCAATCTTGCAATGAAAACATCGCTTTGGCTTTTAATCTAGCTAAAATCTTTTCATCATCAATTAAGATCAATCGTGTAACCCACTCACAAAATAAACAAAGATTTTTCCATTCAATATCTGTAACTATATCTGCTTTCCCAGAGATTAATTAATAACTACTTGCGATCTTTCAATAGTTCAAATCTTTAACACTATCTTAACTTCAGATCATTCTATGACATTTGATACTTTAATTCTTGGCTATCCATTAATCAGTCAAATAGCTAATAATACATGCCAACCATAGCTTTAACATCAACAGAGCCCAATCTATGCCTCTCATCTAACAATATACCAATGCATGTCAATCACTTAACTCAAAATGCCACAACTACTCCAATCAGTGCAAGCTCAAATCGTGAATTACTACAAACTCCAGTCCAGTCATCTACATCTCATGAACATTAATTCAAACCCATCTAATATCACATATGCATTACTGCTTTCATATCAATAGTACATTCAATAGTCAACGATGTTATAACATACCAATGGCTTAATCTTAAACTATAATCAATGGTATGCTATACTAATCTATCAATTATATCAATGCTAATCAATTCATGCATTAAGCATATTGGACCACATTCAAACTATGCCTAGGTATTACTCTTTATAACATCATGGCATTTATAATATAACTCTATCAACTTATCCTAACGTAACTGGTAAACACTTTCCTACTTTCCAATCTATTTAGCCTGCTATGTCTTCATTGACAGGCCATTATACAAGCAAGGCATATCTTAGAAACTACCTCAATGACCAAGCAGTCTAATTCAATAAAGATTAACTTTCATTATCACTAAGAGCTATATTCATCTACTATTAATGCAATTATTCATTATACTTAGACATGTGACAACCTTAGACGATTCAGTCATAAGCACAATTGATTGATCGGCTTAAGCAAATGATCACTTAAATCGAAAATGACTAAGCACATGATTATCTCAACTTAAGATATCCTAATCTAGAAATCGAAAACATACATGAGCACCAATACTTGTAAACTGATAAAACGTCTAATGCATAATAACTTACTCTATCCTACTATTTAGCATCATGCAATTAATCAAAGATTAATCGCTTCAGTACAGAAACAAATCCCTAATTAAAGACATTTGCTGAGCTAATATACTTATTACCTAAGAATCTGCATACTTATCCAATGAACCATGACAACTCCCTAACTCATCTAAGATTAAAAATGGATTTAGCCATTATTTCTTAAATGAAGAAATCCAAAAGTGAAAGCTACGTAAACGACATCTAAATTACGTTCCATACTAGACTAGTTTCGATCTAGACAATAATACGAATGCAAGCTTCAGATATTACAATATAAGTCTATAAAACTATCAAACTTATGCCAAACATCATTGGACCTATGCAAATCAAGCCTAATAACCTTATTTCCACTTATCACTACTTCAAATGAACTCAGATTCATCTCAATATCATTCTTAACCTATAACATTAATCAAATCATGATTATGAATACAAGACTACCCTAATATTTAAGTATATCACAACCATACTTAATCTCAAATTATCAACTTTCATGGAATATCTTCCATTATCAATACATTGCCTAAAATATCAATCTAATTTTACAAACTCTAACTTTATCACAATTCAAATTAATCCATCAAATCATCCATAAATATAAAATCATCTAATCATTTACAACCAATACCACAACTTCCAACCCGAGCTAACCTTAGTATATTATAAACACAGAAAATAAACGGAGTAAACTATATAGCTTAGTAAGTTGGTATGTAAATAATAAGAAATTTATTAACATGCTTTTACCAATTCTCAGAATATGTTTTCAAGATAATACAATCATAATTGCACATAGTTCTACTATTTACGCTTGTTCATCTTAAGCTATCTACTCAAGTCAAAGTCACTAAATTATTTATATCTTGAGCTATAGAACTCCAAATTAACATCCGATAATTTTATCTGAAACTAGACTCACATATCTTCTTACCATAAAATTTTTAGAATTTTTGGTCTAGTCAATAAGTACAGTTTATTCTTTAAAGTCTCCCCTATTCTATTGTTTGACAGTTTCAACCCTTCTTCACTCAAAATTAATTATCTCATCATATGAGATCAGATGATGTTTCTATTTGTTTCTATTGAAAATAGACTCAATAAGAACTTTAAAAATATAAACTCTAACGAATAATTATTTTTATACAATTTTTAATGATTTTCCAAAGTCAAAATAGGGGATTTCGAAATCATTCTAACCCTGCCTCACAAAAATTCAAATATCTCGTAATATGAAATTCTTTTGCTTACGCCGTTTTTTTATATGAAAATAGACTAAATAAGCTTTAATTGTATATCCTATTCAACCTCTAATTCGATTTCCACCATTTTTGGTGATTTTTTCAGAATCACACAACTGCTGCTGTCCAAAACTGTTTTATTGCTAATTTTACTCTCTCATGTTTTATTTGTATTAACTTTCATTCAACATTTACATAGATTTCGTACGTACCTGTATCGCTTAAATCAGTTATACTTTCATTTTTTTTATCTAGCCTATGTTAGTTGATACACTTAAACCTCAGTGAAAACACATTATTTCAATTCAACATCAAATAATATTATTGGTTCATAATTCTTTCACATTTAATCATCACATAGTCATATTCGTTTACACTTAGTCATTTCCCGTTGAATACATCTGAATAATAACGGATACATGGTGGCCTTCACATAGGACCACCCTTGTAGCCAAAGCTATTTTATTCACAAAGTGGCCTTCACATAGTACCACACTTGTGTCCAAAGCTATTTTATTCATAAAGTGGCCTTCACATAGTACCACACTTGTGTCCAAAGCTATTTTATTCACAAAGTGGCCTTCACATAGTATCACACTTGTGTCCAAAGCTATTTTATTCCTAAGGTTCAACTAGGAAATTTCTCACTTAGCAAAATGCCATGGACTTATTTCACTTAGCACATTGCCATGGACTAACCATGGTCTTTTACCGTCAGTTCATATTTCACTATGCAACGATTGTGATCGAACCTACGTTTTTACTCAATTCGAACATTTACTTTAATTTTCACAATTTAATCAAATATATAATAATATTGCATAATTAACACAAATCAATAACATTTATTAACATACGAACTTACCGTGACCTAAAATGGCGAAAAGGACCAAATCGTCCAATACTCAATTTTCCCCCGTTCTAAGTCTGAACTTCGTTTTTCTTGATCTATAATATCAAATTCGACTTATTAAATTATTATTCAAATCAGTCCAAAATTTATATTATGGAAAATTTACATTTTGCCCCTAAAGTTTCACATATTTAAAAATTTTCCCATTGGCTCGTAAAATGAAATGTATTTATTTTTCTCAATACCCAAGCCTAGTTGATTCATATTCCCTCTTATAGCAACCACATTTTTCACTAAATCACCTTTCCTACATATGTTTTACAACTTTTACAAATAGGTCCTTTTATGAAATTTTATCAAAAATCACTTAGTAAAAGTTGTTTATCACACTCAAAACTTTCATATTCATCCATAAAACATCAAAACACATGTATGTGATCCAAGGGTAAAATTTAAACACAAACCCTAGCTCAAAATAACGGTAGAAATAGCTAAATCGAGTTATGAGGATCTCAAAAATGTAAAAATATTAAAAACGAGGCTAGAACGGACTTACAATCGAGCTTGGAAGCTTGAAAAACCCTAGCCATGGTTTCCCCTTGTGAAATTCGGCCATGGGGTTGAAGAAGGACAAAAATTGGCTTTTAAATTTTTTTAATTATTTTAACTACTAAATGACCAAAATGCCCCTTACTTAAAAATATTCTATTTCACCTATTTCATATCCATTTTTGTCCAAAAAATTAACCAATTGTCTAATTACCATTTAAGGACCTCCAATTTAAAATTTCATAACAATTGGACACCTCTAACATGTAGAACTCAACTTTTGCACTTCTACAATTTAGTCCTTTTGACTAAATTGAGTGCCCAAACGTCGAAATTTTCGAATGAAATTTCCACAAGATCATTCCATGAAATGGTAGACCATAAAAATAAAATAAAAATAATTTTTTTCCTCGTCGAATTTGTGGTCCCGAAACCACTGTTTTGACTAGGCCCAAAATCGGGCTGTTACAAACCCTTTTCATTTTAATTTATTTTTTAAAATGTGATTATTTTTTTAAAGCTTCATCTTTAGTACTTAAGAAAAGAACCCAACTAAACTTATAATAGTCATCAACAAGCACAAAAGCATATTATTTTCTACCCAAGCTAATTGTCTTAATTTGACCAAACAAGTCTATGTGAATTAGTCGAAGAACTCTACTAGTTGATACATCATTTGTAACGCCCCGAAATTTGGGCCTATACATATTAGGTTTGAGCAAGGGTGCAGTTAGGAGACTGAACATAAATATTTAATTGTGCAAGGAAGTGACATAATTAAGTGTTTGGCTTGGTGGTTTTGTGCTCTGGAAGTGTCTGAGAAGTCATGGGTTCAAGTTCTGGCTTCTAAAAAATTTTGGTTTTTAAGGATAAAACCCCTATCTTTGGCCAGTAGGGTTATGAATAAAATTTGGTAAGGTATGAAATAAAATTCTTGTTGGTCTGGTGGATAGTGGTGTGTGGAGTATGCTATTGGTTTGAGGTTCGAATCTCTTCTTGTGCAAATGGAGATTATTTTTACTGTTGGCTAAGGGAGGTAGTAGAGTTTGACTGAAACACTGTAGAGTGGAGTGGAGTTTGAATTGGTCATGGAGGGATTGTAGAAGGGAGTTGCGGAGAGATATGAGGAGAGATTTTATGAGGAAATTGTGGAGAGTTGAAGGGTAAGTAGATGTTGTGTCGAATGGGGACTCTAGACTCCCTTTGAGTGTTCAGTTGTGAAGGGAGTGGGGAAGTGTTTAAGGTGTTAAAGGCTAAATGAATTTGTGAAGTGTTTTTGGTCAAGAAAATTCGGCTATAAGCTTTTGGGGTGCCATTTTACTATTAGCTGACCATAGGTCATTTTCGTTTCAATACCTCGGGTTGGCAATTCTTCTTCTTTTGTTTTATTTTGGCTCTAATTGAAGACTCCTAAAAACCTCTCAGCCTTTTGTTCTTTTTCTTTGGTTGAATACCTAAAGTGACATCTTACTTTTCATTTTTCCTTCTTCTTTGTCCCCTCTTCTCTAAAGCCAAATACTCATTTTCCAGATTTCATTCTTCCTTCCTCTATTCTTTGGCAGGCCGAATCATTCCCTCTCTTTATTTGTTGGCCAAATACCCTAAGTAGTGTTCACTTCTTCTTCTCTGTTCTCTAAATCGATTACCCTTTGCCTTTGTCTTTGGGTAGCCGAAACTGTCAAGGACTAGTTATTTTCTCCTTTCTCCTATTAGTTATTTTCTCCTTTCTCCTATTATCTTTCCCTTGGCCGATTTTTGCTGAAGTGCTACTGAAATTCCTTTGACTTGTTGGGTAAGTGTTCTATGGTTTGTTTTCCCCCTTAGTCGAATCTTATTTGGTTTCTTCTCAAAGATCCTGCTTTTGGTATCTCTTAGGTCGAGTGTTTGCTTTCTCTCTTTCCTACCATGGGCATCTAACACCTTTTTAATTCTTTATTTGTGCGATTGTTATTAGGGGCTTGATTTTTGTAATCAGGGTGCTTAGTCAATTACCCTATCCCTGCAAGTGGTACCTTCTCTATTGGTAAGTACTTTAATCCTAGGTACAATTAAGTGGGGTTATGGAGTTTGATGATTTGGTTAATTATTCTTATGAAGGTAAAGCTTTTGGAAGGAGTACGTAGAGTTAGAGCAAGGGAAGGTTGCGATTATTGTTTGGTAAGTAGATGTTTTGGTTGCAATGGTTTTAATATTATGGTATTGGATTAATAAGGTTTTGAGACTAATGAGGGGTTGTGGTTGATCATAGGTTCTCGTTTCAGAAGTGGTTCGGTTGCAACTCCATAGCAGGTGTGTATTCACACACTGAATAGACTGTAGAATGGCAAAAGATGAAAAGCCGAAAAGCCAAAATGCTGAGAAACTGAAAAGCTGAGAGAATGGCCTTTTGACCACATGGGTGTACGAACGCTCATGTGGTAAGCCAAGCCCATGAATTATGGGCGTAAGACTGTAGAGGTTGTAACACCCTGATTTTGGGCCTGTCAGAATAGTGGTTTCGGGACCACAAATCCGACAATGAAAATTTTATTTTTTATTATATTTTTATGGTCTACGATTTCACGGAATAATTTCATTCGTTCAAAAATTTTGACATTCAGGCACTCAATTTAGTCAAAAGGACTAAATCATAAAAAAGTGCAAAAGTTGAGTTCTACATACTAGAGGTGTCCAATTGTTATGAAATTTTAAATTGAGGTTCCTTAAATGGTAATTAGACCATTGGTTAATTTCTAGAAAAAAAATAGATATGAAATGGGTGTAATAAAATATTTTTAAGTTGAGGATATTTTGGTAAACTAATAATTAAAAGAATTAAAAAGGGAAATAAGCCAAATTAGCTATCATCTTCTTCATTCAACCGTTTCTACCAACAGCAGCCATGGTTAAGGTTTGTTCAAACTCCCAAGCTCGATTGTAAGTGCTCCTTAGCCCTGTTTTTAAAGTTCTTTACATTTTTGGAATCTCGATAACTTCGTTAAGCTTATTCTAGCAATAATTTAACCAAGGGTTTATATTTGGAAAAATACCCATAGGTGAAATGTGTTTATTTTGATGTTTTATGGTAGAATATGAAGCTTGAAATTGTGTTAAACAACTTTTACTAAGCGATTTTACGCGAAAACGAGTAAAACAACAAAATCGGTAAAAATACCTAATGTTCATAAGTACATGTTAGAGTATGAATTTGATGTTTCTATAGAAGGTAAAAATGATCAGCATGTCATAAAACATAAGAAAATAGGATGAAGTTTAATTTACAAACCTAGGGGCAAAAATGTAATTTTGACAAAGTTTAGGGGCAAAATTATAATTTTTCCAAAATATGATTTTGGGTCAATTTGAATAATGTGAGTCCTAATTAGGCTATATTTGTAATGATAGAGCAAGGAAAATTGAAATTCGGGCTAAAATCAGCAAAATACCAAGTTGTGGATAAAATGGTAAAAATGGCCATTTTCGTATACGAGGTAAGTTCGTGTGTTAATAATAATGCAATACCATACTTGAATCTTAATTTTCTATTGTTATGGCATAAATTGTATGATTTAATATGTTTAGGAAAAGTTAATGGATGGTGTGTATGATATAGAAAATGTGATGCTTGTTGTGTCATGTGAAATTGAATGGCAAATTATTGTTATATGAATTGAATGTTAAATTACTATTACATGGGTTGTACCTAATGAGATTTTGACAAGTTTGTACGTAAATAATTTATAGATTCTTTTTATTTTATTATATTTTGTCATCATATGAAATGTGGCTGCCTATAGAATGATTATTTGTTGTAAATTGCAAATTGAAAAATAACTATGAATAAATTTGTAACATGTTGGAAAGTAAGGAATTTCCCGGTTGAGCCTTCGGAAGAGAAATGATACAAATGACCTATTGTGAGGTCACGTGTGTAGTACTAAGTGCAGGCTACTACGTGTACCGGATAATTGGTCGCATGTGTAGTACTAAGTGCAGCCTACTATACGTACCCGATAACTTCGATCACGTGTGTGGTACTAAGTGTAGGCTACTATGCGTATCAGATGGTTAGGTTACGTGTGTAGTACTAAGTGCAGGCTACTACGTGTACCGGATAGTTGGTCGCATGTGTAGTGCTAACAGTAGGCTACTATGCGTACCAGATAGCCTTGTCTACAAGTGTGAAAATATGTGCAGGCAACTGAGTATCAGTTATTATTCCGAAGAGTTCAACGGGAAAATCGATTAAGTAAAAATACATGTGAACATGATTATATGATGAATAAGTGCAGGTATATGTTTATGAAAATTTTGAGCAATGTGCTCGATATTTGAGTGAACTTCGATAAGACAAAATAGATTAAGTGAAATTATATAAGAGTGAATTTTAGTAGTAAAATAGTGTTGGACAACAGCAGTTGCGTGACTTTGAAAATTCACCAAAAATTGTGTAAGTTGAATTAAATTTCAAAAAAAATATGGAATTAAATATTAATAAGTATATTTTCATATAAAAGAAATAGGGGGAGCAAAAGAGTTCCATATTATGTGATATTCTAATTTTTGTTAGACAGTATCAGAATGAATTCGAGATCCCCTATTCGGACTTGGAAAAATCGTTAAAAATTGAACAAAAATAATTATGAGTTATAATTTATATGAATAGAATCCTAAATGAGTCTAGTTTCAGTATGAATGGACAATAACATCATCCGAGTCCTGAAGTATGAGATAAATAATTTTTAGTGAAGAGAGGTCAGAACTATTGGATAGCAAAACAGGGGAAACTTTAATGAATAAACTGTACTAATTAGATAAACTAAAAATTCTGGAAATTTTATGGGAGGAAGTTATATGAGTCTAGTTTAAAGGAAAATTAGCGAAACTAAATTTGGAGTTTTTTAGCTCCAAATATGAATGATTTAGTAACTATAACTCGATAAAATAGCTTAACCTGAACATGTGTAATTGTACAATTATAGTGTTTTATCTTGAAAAGCATGTTAGTAATTGCTTATTAATTTCATATGGACTTACTAAGTGTAAAGCTTACCCATCCTCTCCATTTCTTTAGTATTGGCAGGTCGGCTCGGGGTTGGAGATCGTCGGAGGCAAGATCACACTATCAAACTATCATTTTTGGGAGAATTAATTCAAATGTTAGAAATATGAAGTGAGTGGCATGTATAGGAAGTTGGTTTGTGATATGTATTATTATTATGACTTTGACCATACATATCAGTCTGCATTGAGTTATCGTATATGATCATGAGATGTGGTCCTTATCCATTATGGTTTATAAGTTTAATTAATCATGCCATATCCTATGTTTAGATGTGATGATATAGTTAGCTTTGTTTGTTGTGCATGATTGGTAATACATCAGGTAAGTTAAATGCAGGCCAGTGGATCATGAATTAAATAGAAATGAGTAATGCTTCCTTGAATATGGATGTTTAATGGACAAATTGGTAACTACATTATGATGGTATAAAATGAGAATAAGATTTAGCATGTCTAGTTCTAGTTAATGTAAGAATGTATATTATATACAGGATGGTAAGCAAATATGTTTAAAGTGAATGACATGTTATTGCATGATTACGGATGTGTAAGTGCTCATTTATGCTACGTTATATGTCTTTAAATATGAGTCTATGCATGTTTTCGAAAAGTTTTGAATTAAATGAAATTTTATGGCCCGGTTTTCGTCTATGTGTATGGTTAAGTCTGGTAATGCCTCGTACCCTATTTCGGCCTTGGATACGGGTAAGGGGTGTTACAGAGGCCACCATGGACATTCTCATGGCTTAGGCTGTTTTAGGCCTCGATGGGCCGAAATGGGCCGTGTGGGCCTAATAGGCTCGTAGGCTACATTGTAATTACTGGATTGGGCTGTTTAGTTCACATGGCTGTGGTAATTTTTGGGCTTGATGGGCCACACGGACGAGTGGGTCTACTTGGACCGCATGATGGGCCTTGGACCCATTTACACTGTTAGAACTGTTAAGGTTACATGAGTCGCTCGAGGCGACTGTAGACCTTCTGATGGGTCGATAAGAGTACCTAGATCCCAAGGCAGGTAAAATGACCAAAACACCCCCATAGGGTAAAATGACCATTTTACCCCTCGAGGGTAAATGACTGATTTGTGCTATGATTTGACTGTTCTTTCTAAGTATGACATTCTGCATATATGTATGATTTATGACATGATATTTTGCATGGGGATGGGTTTATATATTTTGGAGGAAATGTACTGTACTAATATGGTCGCACGGGTCACACAAGACGACTGTGGACCTAAGGTTGCACAAGTCGCACAAGATGACTGTAGACCTACTGATGGCTTTGTGCTGCTACTGATGGCTTTGTACTGCTATTGATGGCTTTGTGCCACTATTGACAGCTTTGTGCCACTATTGATGGCTTTGTGCTGCTACTGATGGCTTTGTGCCACTATTGATGGCTTTGTGCTGCTACTGATGGCTTTGTGCCGCTATTGATGGCTTTGTGCCACTATTGATGGCTTTGCACGGCTATTGATGCCTTTGTGCCGCTACTCATGGTTTTGTTCCATATACTAATATTGCCAGCTTTGTTGCGTTACTGTTACTGGCAGCTTTGCTGCGATATTATTACTGGCAGCTATGCTGCGATACTGGTGTGTTGGATGGGTAGGTCAGCTTTGTCCCCACGCAGTGTGTTGGTGGTACGGAGTGGTGTGTTGGCTGGTTTGGGTTGGGTTGCATGGTTGTACTGTATTGTTACTGCATTGGGCTAAGGTCCACACTGTTACTGTTCCGTAATGGGCTCAGGCCCAGACTGTTACTCATCTAGGCTTAGGCCCAGACTGTGTTATTCACTGTTTGCTTGATATTGGTATTACACACTGAGTTTTCATAAACTCGCCCATTTGTTTTAACTGTTCAGGTAATCCTTAGGTAGATCGGTGTTGCAAAGGACTTGGAGATGGCCACACTATTGCTTCTATTTTCTTTTATTCGCTATTAGATTTCATTTTAGGTTTTGAATTATGTAATAAGGCCTCTCTAAATTTCTAGCTTTTAATTTGGGATTTTTATTCATTATGGTTTATAACTGTTATAAGTAAAACGCAATTTTCCAAAATGATAATTATTCTCAAAACACTACATTTTCACAACATTGATGAAATACTTCCACAGCAAACAATGTTTTAAAAGTAATGACAATTTAAAATGAATAACAAATGGCTACAATGATTTGAGCTCTAACAAAGAGGCTTTAGATTTCTAAACGGGTTTTCATCAACAAGAGCAAGTTTTTCTAAAAGCACTCTAATGTGACACCGCTAGATTCAGCTATAACGTATAGGCTGGGTTTGGGGTGTTACATCATTAATAGGTTTGAAATAAACTTTTTTATCAACTAGTAGAGCTCTTCAACTAATTCACATAAATGGCCATGAGACACAAGTTGGATACTTCTTAAGTTTCTTCATCAGATGAGTCTTCATCACTCCAAGTAGTAATATTGGCATTGTGTTTTTATTTGCTAGACCCCCTTCTTCCTCCATTGTGGACAATCAAACTTGATGTGTCCCAGTTTCTTACACTCATAACAAATGATGGGATATTTCTCCTTGGTTGATTCAATTTTGAGTCCATTCTTCCTTTGGAATTGTCTACCTTTGTTAGACCTCATGAACCTCTTGAATCTTCTTGCAAACATTACCATCTTTTCATCATCATCATAATTACTAGAGTCTTCATTCTTCTCACAAGTTTTTTATTTGAAGGTAACTCCCACTTTCTTTGGAGCTTCTTTGATTTCTTATGCATTGTGGTTGATCTTCATTTCATATATCAACAAGGAACCAATGAGTTCATCAAAGGAGAGTGAGTTGAGATTTTTTATTCTTCTATTTCCATCACTTTAGCTTCCCAAAATGTTGGAAGACTATTCAACATCTTCTTTACCATCTCCTTGTTGAGATAGGTCTTCTCAAGGGCTTTGAAACCATTGATGATGTGGGTGAAGCAATCATATATCTCATTGATTCATTCTTCCAGTTTTTCCTTAAACAACTTATAATCAAGGGTGACAAAACTTATCTTGGACTCCTTAACTCTACTTGTCCCTTCATGGGTGACTTCAAGCTTATCCCATATTTATTTTGCATTGTCACACAAAGAGACTCTATTATACTCATTTGAACCAAGAGCACAAAATAGAGTGTGTATAGCTTTTTCATTTAATTGCACCTTTTTGAAATCATTATCATCTCATTCACTCTCTTCATTTGGGAAAATAACACCTTCAACCCTCTTTATTGGAATGGATGACCCATTAGTAATTATCTTCCAAACTTCATAGTCATTAGCTTGGATGAATAGCTTCATTCTTGTTCTCCAATATGAAGAGTTAGTGGCATTGAATAAAGGAGGCCTCATGGTGGAATGCCCTTTGCCCAATATAGTGGAATTTTGCTCCAATGCCACGAAGTAAATTTCTTCACTTATGGCTTCCATCTTAGATATCTTGAGGATCTTCTCTCTTGGTGGTAAAACTATCTCTAGAGTTCTAGCTCTGACACAAATTATTAACTCAATGGAACTAACTAAAAATGTAAAGAAGAGGGTGAATTGACCTTGAAAAAATTTGGTGAAAGAAAAGACAAAAATGAAACAATGAACACAAAGAATTTAGAGTGGTTCGACCTCAATTGCCTACTCTACTATTTTGGCTTTCCACCACTAAGGATGTTTACAAATTCACTAATTTATTTAACCTTTGAGGACAATATTTAACCTTACAACTCCTTAAGATTTCTACCCCAAATCTTAATTTACAAACCCTCTCGAAGAGATACAAATAAGCAAACAAAGAAACAATCCTTACAAGATTAAGTTATTTGTAAAATAAAGCTAAAAAATAATAAAATACACTTGAGAAAGAGAATAGAGATATAAAGCTCACAAGTGTATGTAAAAAGAATGTGAAAGTATTAATCTCTAAGGTTGTTTGATTGATGATTTTTGCTTGAAAGTGTTTTTTTCTTATCTTGTAGGTCTTTGGAATATGGTATTTATACCCTTAATAGATTTTCAACCGTTAAGGTTGTTGGTGTAGTGAATATGGCCATTGGGGATGCAAAACCAGGGAATTTAACTCACCTATAACTGCAAGTATCAATACCAAATAAAAGGTTATCGATAATTTTTGTAATAAATGTTGATTCGGTGACCGTTGGGATTTATTAATCGATACCAAAAAAAGAATTTATCGATACTTTTTGAAATAGGTATCGATACCGGATCGATACTTTGTAGGGTTTATAAGAAACATAATACTATTTTGGTATTGTTTTTAAGAAAGATATCGATTATTTTTCAGAAAGTATTGATACCAAAAAAATTGTCTCGATAATTTTTAAGGTTTTTGCAAACAAAATGAATGTTTGGTCTCGATTTTTCAAAAGATATCGATAATTCCAAAAATATCAATACTTGGCCAATTGATATCGATACATTTTGGCCTGTAGCAATTCTGACTTGTTTGAAAAACATTTTGATGTGTTAAAATGATTTTAACTTGACTGAAATAATTTTGACTTGGTTAAAATCATTTTCACTTCATTTTAAAACTGTTTCAAAATTTTCTAAGAGTTTAATGTAAATATTCAAACTTTTATTTCTTAGACATTAAATTTAAAAATCATTTTTTCAATTTTAACTTATATTCAAAAAAACACTTCAATTTGTTATATCAAAATCTTTTATCAAATAAAGCTTGGTTTAACATAAGCATCCAATATACATGCCACATATAACCATCAACTAAGACTTCAAAAATCTACTGATGATAGACAATGATATGTGTGAGCTCCAGCAATCCGATCAACACACTCCAAAACTTTAAAATCTACAGAAAACAACAACAAAGTAAGTAGGTGAACTACTTAGAAGGTTTCCACAATGTTAACATATAACTTACTGAATTCTTTTTAAATGGCATTTGCACATAATACATAAATTAAACCTTATCACAACACAGTTCAAAAATTTCATGTCAAAATTGTTTAATTGTATAGATAATCAGAATTCATATCAAATAACTTTTATTCTTTCGATGGATCTTGGTAAAAGTAATCAACTACATGAGTCCAGAAATGGATAATGCTCGTATGTATAACAGCCCGTTTTTAGGTCAAATTGGAATAGTGGTTTCAGGACCACAAAGCTGAAGTAGAAATATTTATTTTATTGTTTCTTTAAGGTTTACAGCATGATAGAATTATTGTGTGAAAATTTCGTCAAGAAATTTTATCGATTGAGTGCTCAATTTGACTATAAGGATTAAATTGCAAGAGGTGTAAAAATTGATTTCTATAGGCTAAAGGTAGTAAATTGTTATGAAATTCTAAATTAGAGGTCCTTAAATGGTAATTAGACCATTATATTTTAGTATGGAGAAAAATAGACATGGCTAGGTAAAATTTTAAGGTTATGCATTAAGGGCATTTTAGTAATTTGTCAAATAAAGCCAAAATAACTAAATAAAAGATGTCATCCTCTTCAATTTAGTCTCTTATAGTCTAAATTTTGGGGGAAACCATAGCTAGGGTTTTGTCCAAGCTTTCAAGCTAGATTGTAAGTCCGTTCTTGTCCTGTTTTTGATGATTTTTATATTTTTGAGATCGTTGTAACTTGATTTAGCTATTTCAAGGACTAATTTGAAGAAGGATTAAAGTCTAAAATTCTACCCATGTTGGATGTGCATGTATTTTGATTTTTGATGGTAGAAAATGCATGTTTATTGTTTGTTAAATGACTTTTGTAAAGTAATTTTCGATAAAAAGGTCAAATAGGGACTTATTTGTAAAAGTCTATAAAATGTGTAGAAAAGTGTGAATAAATGAAAATTGTGGGCTATTATGAGTACAAAAAACAAGCGGCTAGGCTTGGATTGTGAAGAAATTGAATGAAATTCATTTTACGAGCCTAGGGACTAAATTATAAAATGTTGAAAAGTTAGGGAAAAAATGTAAATTTTTCCATAATGTGTTTTTGGGCTGAGTTGAATAATGTGATGATTAAATAGGTTAAATGTGGTATTATAGATTAAGAAAAACAAAGTTCGAGTCTAGATCTAGGAAAAAACAAAGTAACTGACGAATAGATTCTTTTGGCCGTTTTTGTAACTGAGGTAAGTTCGTATGTTAATAAGCTTTGTTAAAATTGTATTTTAAATGTTTTAATTTATGCATGAATTTTGTAGTCAACTTTACGGACACATTCAGCGACATTCTGGCAAGTGAGAAATCCTAATCGAACCTTAGAAATAGATTAGGATACAAGTGACATCTCACTAGGGTTTTATGTTATGTGATCCGGATGCTGGTCCTGTACATCCTACCGGTGGCTGCGTATACTGGCATATGTTGCGGTTACTTGACAGCTTGTGTGAGCATCACCGGGTAGCTACGTCTTGATTAACAGCTTGTGTGAGCAGGCCCATTGATGGCTCAAGAGCGAGCATATATGTGTTATGAGATAGAGGTAGCAATGGCTACATATGCGACACCTTATGTGTAAGATTTCCTAAGTATCCAAAATTATTATTCCGAGTGGTTTATTGGGTATGTCAAAAATGAGAATGTGTATGAAATTATTACGAGATGGTACAGGTATGTACTTAAAGCTTATGATTATTAATTCGTGAAATGACGATTTCAAGGTAAATTGTGATGGAAGTGAATTATTATCATGAAATTTTGGTAAATTACATTATCTTATGTTATATTACTTGCATGTTAATGTATGGTAAGGTTAGCTTATTTCTTTCATACGAGCTTACTAAGCTATATAGCTTACTCTGTTTTATTTTACATGTTTCATAGTGTCACCAAGCTAGCTCGGATTGGAGATCGTCGGAGATCGCATCACACTATCAAACTGTTATTTTGGGTAAATATGGTATGTATAGGGACTTGGTCATTTTGTTATATGTGTCATTTTGAATTTGGCCAAATGTATTGGCTTGTAATTGTCAAAGGCTTGATGTGGTATTTGGCCATGTAACTTGGCTAATTTTGGCTGAATTGGTTGTAAGCTTATATATATATATATGTATGCATGTGTAATTATCGCTTGTGTAATGTGGTTTATAAATGCCTGGTGAATGGTTGAATGCGACTTAATGGTTTGTTGTTGAATAGTTGAGATTGGCTCATTGGTGTGCTATGAAATTTATGAAGAATTATGCATGATAAAAGTATTTGTGTTGGTATTTGTGGATGTGAGTTTGGTTTGATCTAGTTTTGGTAGAATATGATGTTGTAAGTATGTTATCTGAGATAATGAGATGGTATGTTCTAACCTTGATTATGGATGTTTTGGTTGCCTAAGTTTATCATGATTTATGCCATTGAGCTTTTGTGTGTGTAGGTGGAAATGAGGGTGACAAATGGCTTGGTAAATAGCCTTTATTTTGTCCACACGGGTAGACACACGGACGTGTGTCTAGGCCATGTGTGACACACGGCCTGCCCCATGGGCATGTGTTCCGGCCGTGTGTCCCCTGCACCTTAATTTTGAGAAACAGAATGCTCATAATTGAGCACATAGGTAAAGACATAGGCATGTGTCTTAGCCGTGTGAGGGACACGGCCTCAAGCATGGGCGTGTGTCCCGACTGTGTGAAGTCTGCACCTATTTTATGAAAATTAAATTAACCACGGCCTAGTACACGGGCGTGTGACTTGGCCGTGTAACCTTAGTTTGTTCATGCTTTGCAAAACAGAGAGTTACACGGGTTAAGGACATAGGCGTGTGTGACCACACGGCCTACCCACACGAGCGTGTCCCAAACCACATGGGCGTGTGACCCCCATTCATAGCAAAAATTTTCTAAGTTTTGTAAAATTTTCTTAAGTGCTCAATTTAGTCCCGAACCACTCCCAAAGCATGTTTTGAGCTTCGTAGGCTCACACAAGGGACTTTATGATTGAATACAAATGGTTTTAATTTGGATGAAAATTGATGACTCGGAATTGTATGTTTGCTTGTGATGTGAGTCTGGTAATGCCTCATATCCTATTCCGGGATTGAATACGAATAAGGGGTGTTACAGTATGAGTTATTTAGATATAGATTAAATATGGCAAGTTACTCGATTGGGCTATACCAATGACATTACAGACAAACTAGCCTGACCAGGGCTAGATATACATGTAAAACTACAACGGATTATCAGTTCAGTCTAAATTCGTGTCACATGTACATCCAAGTCCACAACACATGGAGGAACTTAGTCCAGATTAGAAATTCAGATAGAAATCTCAGTAAGAACTTTTACTCGATCCATCGAAATTATCTCAGAAGTTTGATAAAAATTACATAGCTCATTTTGATTCAAAAATTTCATTCAAAAATTTCTAAAGTATATAACCAACGTCAATAAAAATAATGTTTATTGTAAAGTTATACTAAAATAATGGTAAAAACTTACTTGTGTGATTTGACTAACAGAGACTAATTGGTGATTTTCCCTTTTCCCCACGCATCCTCAACATATTAAGATTCTTGATCTAAAGTAAAGTATAATTTAGTAGCTCATATAGTTGTTTTGCTTCTTCCATATGAAAATAGACTCATCAAGCTTCGATTACATAATTTATTCATTATTTAATTCCATTTCTACTATTTTTAGTGATTTTCAAATTCACATCACTACTTTTTCTCGAATCTATTTTATGGTAAATTTTACCTATTTCATGGTTTCCATGGATTAACTAGTAATTTGACATACATAACACCAAATCCAAACTTAACATTTAAGCCATATTCGCATGGCTAAAAGTATACATATCAAAGTTCAAACAAACATAATAGCCTATACATGCCGAAATGTTCTCTTAGACCAACTAAGAAGAAGGTACCAAAAAGTTGCAAGCTGGTGTGATGACTTCGACGATGGTCCCGAGCACACAAAATGGGTCAAAGAAACCTAAATAAGTAACAAGTAAACACACCAAATGAGTATATAACTCAGTAAGTCATAAGCATTACACTACCGTCAATTAATAAAAGATCATAAGAGAAAACAAATAATGCAAGATCAATTACTCCAACCATACCGAACTATGCTATAATTTCATAGAATTTCGGTTCAATCTCATGCCAAGTCCTACAATCAAATCAAATACCAAAACAACCCAATTGATTTAGACCCGATTCCTCAAAGCATGGAACCATGATGCACTAGATAAATTTATACCTACTCAAAGACATGTCTCAAGTTCGATATTTTAGTTACTAGTTCTACCACTTCGTTCTTTCATGCACATTTTATATTATCAACCGAATTTGCACACATAGTGCTCGTCACACTCGCACACATAGTGCCATAGTAAACCGCACACTTAGTGCATTGGATTTTCTCTCGTGCTTCAACATCCAAATCGGCACACATAGTGCCATTTAATTCCGCACACATAGTGCCATATGTTAACTCATTATGATAAGGCAATTTACTTAATTCAAATAGCGCATATGGTCACATAAATAAATAGTAAAATCACTCCAAAAGAATACCTATAAAAAGGAATTCTTTTATGATTCACTAGTATTATTTATATACAAACTAATCAACCTTACAAAAATGCTTAAGGACTTACCTTATATTGGATGAAAATGATTCCCAATCGACTACTCAATTGTCTTTGCTTTGCCCTTGTTTGGTTCTCCCCCTTTGATTTCTCGATCTAGAATAAATACATTTAGTAGTTTAATTACCTTGCTGGATACTTATGTATAATTTAATGATTTTCACTTCATTTCACAACTATCCTTATTCAAAACATTAAAACCTTAACTAATGTTTGATTAGTGCTTCAAGGCCGAATGTACTACCACTACTAAGATAACTTAATCTCGGTTAATTTAATTCTAATATACAAAATCATGAATCAACTCAACCTTATAAGCCAATATTACTCCTTTAATCGATTATAGAGTGTTAAAAATAATATCACAAACATATACACCTATATGGCCGAATATACCAAATTAAATTTAACATTACCTATGTAATTACCTATAAGTTCTTATACTTCAAATTTCATACATTTAACCTTTTAATGCCTATTAATCATTTTTTTTTTTTTGATCTTAACCTAAAATGGCAACTCCCATACTCGATATTTCAACCGAATTATCCATATCACCAAGACTAAAATTCGCACCTTAAACTTCATACATTCTAATTATAACCTTCATAATTCATTCGGCCCTATCAAAGAACCATTTAACATACAAGGAAAATAATCATAGGGAAAGAAATTAACATTCCAATTAGACTCAATATAACCGAATGTACAAGGTGCTACTAAACTTCTTATTCAAAAATCTTCATTCCATACTATCATCCCCCTTTTATTCCATACAACATGAAAATAACCTCTAATTCTAACACTTAGATTCACGGCATGATGCCTAAACCACCATAAAAGTTTCAACTTTCTTGACATTACCAAGAGTGTATCCAATTATTAACTTAACATATCATAAAACCAAATCAACAATTCAAAACTTACCTCTTACTAGTTAAAGAAAAATGTCGAATTGCTTTGGGGTAAATTTCCCCTTATTCCTTCATCTTTGTTTCGGCTTTGAGAGAAGAAGAAGAAGATGAACACCCTTTCTCTCTTCTCTTTCTTCTATTATTCATCCCTATCATTTCTTTTTTTATTATTCATTTTATTAGAATTATTTAAATCATTTGTTAACTTAAAAATTATATTAAATTAGAATTTGTGGAGCATCATCATCTCTTGGTCGGCCACTATATATATTATGGGTAAATTGACATGCAAAATCACTCTTTTTAATCATGCACTAATAGACCATTATAAAAATTAACCTATCACATTTCTAAAGTGTTTCATATAAGTCCATTTTAATAAATTCACTTAAAAATGACCAAATTAATGCTTGAAACTTTCACACATGCATTTACTCACATCATGAACATAGAATATAACTTTTAATTATTTATAAAACTCGGTTTTTGTGGTCCCGAAACCACTTTCCAACTAGGGTCTAATTAGGACTGTCACAACTCTCCCCCACATAAGGAATTTTCGTCCCCGAAAATTTTACCAGCAAACAAATTAGGATATTGATCCTTCATAGAGTCCTCAAGTTCCCAAGTAGCTTCTTCGACCCCATGTTTATGCCACAGTACCTTCACTAATGGGATTTTTTTATTTTGCAATTCTTTTACTTCACGTGTTAAAATGCGAACCGGTTCTTCTTCGTAACTCAAATCAGATTGAATCTCGATTTCAGATGGAGTAATTATGTGCGACGGATCGGACCTATATCGTCGAAGCATCGAGACATGAAAGACGTTGTGAATCTTTTCAAGTTCAGGGGGTAAAATTAATCGGTATGCGACTGGTCCAACTAGTTCGGATATTTCATACGGCCCGATGAATCTCGGACTCAATTTGCCCTTACGGCCAAATCTGAGCACCTTTTTCCAAGGTGACACTTTAAGAAACACTTTGTCTCCAACCTGATATTCAATGTCTTTTCTTTTTAAATCCGCATATGACTTCTGACGATTCGATGCTGCTTTCAGACTTTCACGGATTACTTTTACTTTCTGCTCAGCATCTTTAATTAAATCAACCCCAAAAATTTTACTTTCACTAAGTTCAGTCCAAAACAAGGGTGTACGGCATTTACGACCATACAAAGCCTCATAAGGTGCCATCTTAATGCTTGATTGAAAACTATTATTGTAAGCGAATTCAATCATAGGCAAATACCTTTCCCATGAACCACAAAACTCTAGGATACAACATCTCAACATATCTTGAGTATCTGAATTACCCGCCAGATTGACCATCGGTTTGGGGATGAAAAGAAGCTAAATGCAACTTGGTACCCAATGCTTCTTGCAATTTCTTCCAAAATCGCGATGTAAATCTCGAATCTCTATCCGACACAATAGAAATAGGTACTTCATGCAATCGGACAATTTGGGAGACATATAATTCTGCCAATTTATCGAGTGAGAAATCCGTACGAACAGGGATAAAATGAGCAGTCTTCGTCAATCTATCAACAATAACCCAGATTGAGTCTTTCTTACTCTGTGTCAATGGTAAGCCAGTTACAAAGTCCATCGTTACTCGATCCCATTTCCATTCAGGTATCATGATCGGCTGAAGTAATCCTGACGACACTTGATGTTCTGCTTTCACTTGTTGACGTATCAAACACCTTGAAACAAAGTCAGAAATGTCTCGTTTCATGCTAGGCCACCAAAATTGACGTTTCAGATCGTTGTACATTTTTGTACTCCCCGGGTGAACTGACATTCGACTACTATGAGCCTCGCTCAAAATCATTGAAATAAGTTCTGAATTTCTTGGAACACATAATCAACTTTTGAACGTCAAACAATCATTATCGTCAATCTGAAACTCTGAGTCCACATTTGAAGCACATTCAACTCGTTTAGCAACCAATTCAGCGTCAACTTTCTGGGATTCAAGTATTTGATGGATCAATAATGGTTTGGCCTTTAATTCTGCTACTAGCACATTATCGGATGAAACAGACAGGTGAACATTCATCACTCTCAAAGCAAACAACGCTTTACGACTTAAAGCATCGGCAACCACGTTAGCCTTTCCCGGGTGATAATCAATGACGAGTTCATAATCTTTCAACAACTCAAGCCAACGTCTTTGTCGCAGATTCAAATCTCTTTGAGTCATCAAATATTTAAGACTTTTGTGGTCCGAATAAATATGACACCTCTCTCCAAACAAGTAGTGTCGCCATATTTTCAAGGCGAATACTATGGCCACTAATTCAAGATCATGGGTCGGATAGTTTTTCTCATGCGACTTTAATTGTCTCGACGCGTAAGCCACAACTCGACCTTCTTGCATCAACACACAACCTAGCCCAAGCAAGGATGCATCACTGTAAATAACAAACTCTTTACCGGATTCCGGCTGTACTAGCACTGGAGCTTCAGTTAAACAGGTTTTTAATCGATCGAAACTTTCCTGACATTTTTCTGACCATTCAAACTCAACATCTTTTTGAAGTAGTTTTGTCAGCGGTGTAGCTATTATCGAAAAACCCTTTACAAACCGTCGGTAATAACCAGCAAGTACCAAAAAGCTCCTTAACTTCAGTAACATTCCTCGGAGGCTTCCAATCGAGTATGGCCGAAATTTTGTTCGGATCAACTCTAATACCCGATGCGGATACCACGTGCCCCAAAAAGCTAACCTCTCTCAACCAAAATTCGCATTTCTTGAATTTTGCGTATAATTCTTGTCTCGTAACATCGTAATACCAATCTCAAATGCTCAAGATGTTCGGTTTCATCTCGTGAATAAATCAAGATGTCATCTATAAACACAACCACAAACCGATCCAGATATTGTCTGAAAATTCGATTCATTAAGTCCATAAATACCGCAGGGGCGTTAGTGAGTCCAAATAGCATCACCAAGAACTCGTAGTGACTGTATCTTGTTCTAAAAGCAGTTTTAGGTATGTCCGAGTCTCGAACTCACAATTGATAATAACCCGATCTCAAATCTATCTTTGAAAATACTGATGCTCCCTTTAGCTGGTCAAACAAATCATCAATACGTGGTAATGGATATTTATTCTTTATTGTTGCTTGGTTCAATTGACGATAGTCGATGCACATTCTCATGGTTCCATCTTTCTTTTCACGAATAATCTTGGTGCACCCTAAGGTGAGAAACTCGGTCGAGCAAAGCCTCTATCCGTCAACTCTTGTAACTGCGTTTTCAATTCTTTCAATTCCGTTGGTGCCATACGATACGGAGCTATCGAGATTGGTGTGGTACCAGGTACAAGTTCGATGCCAAATTCTATCTCTCGAACAGGTGGTAATCCCGGTAACTCCTCAGGAAAAACATCTGAATACTCACAAACCACTGGTACTGATTCAAGTTTCCTTTCCGCCTCTTTGCTATCAAATACGTACGTAAGATATGCTTCACACCCCTTTTTCACATATCTCTGAGCGATCATCGAGGATATTATTGCTGGCACTCCCTTTAAGTTAGTAGACTCAACTTGGACTATCTCATTATTTGCACACCTCAAATCAATGGTCTTTCTTTTGCAACTCACCACTGCATCATGTACGGTCAACCAATCCATACCAAGAATAACATCAAATTCATCAAACGGTAAAAGCATCAAATCGGCCGGAAAACGGAAATATCGGATTATTAGAGGGCATTTCTTACACACTTTGTCAACAAGTACATATCGAACCAAAGGATTTGACACTCAATTACGAACTCGATGAGACTCAACGGTAGAGTCTTCTTGGATGCTAAAGTCTCACATACATATGAATGAGTAGAGCCAGGGTCAATCAATGCAATCACATCAGTATCAAAGAGAGTGAAAGTACCAGTGATAACATCAGGAGAGGATGCCTCCTCTCGTGCGCGGATGGCATAAGCTCTGACAGGAGCACGAGTCTCAGATCGAACAGCCGTATCAGAAGTCCCTCTCTGACTACCACCCCTACCTCCTAAAATTCTCGGTGGTCTACCTCTGGTCGTTGTTCCACTAGGTCTTGCACCTTGCATCTTATTTTTCTCATCAAGTTCCTTGCAATCTCTAATGAAGTGATCCTTCGAACCGCATCTGTAACAGGCCCTGTTAGTAGACTTACCCCAACATTCACCTACGTGTCGTCTTCCACATTGTGGACATTCAGGTTTTTCTTGGCGATTGTTACCCACACTAGCAACCGAAGTAGCTCGAGATTCCGTTGATAGTCGCTCTCTAATAGAAATTCCTGCAGTCGTCTTCGATTTATTAGTATCTTCCCTGAACTTCTTTACAGCCGAGAATGAAGTTTTACCCGCCGATCTTTTACAAAAGTCTCTAGCTTCAAATTCAGCCTTCTGTTTCTCTTTTCCAAGTTCTTCTGCCTTGCAAGCTCGTTCAACTAGTGTTACAAATTCTTTTATCTCTAAAATACCCACTAGTAGCTTTAAATCTTCATTCAATCCTTATTCAAATCTTTTACACATGGCAATTTCATCAGCTACACACTCCCGAGCATATCGACTGAGTCTTACAAACTCACATTCGTATTCAGATACTGTCATACGGCCTTGCTTAAGTTCCAAAAATTCTTTACGCTTTTGATCGACGAACCGTTGACTAATATACTTTTTTCGAAATTCCGTCTGGAAGAAATCCCAAGTAACTCGTTCCTTCGGGACTATAGTAATCAAGGTTCTCCACCAATAGTAGGCTAAGTCTCGTAACAAAGATATGGCACACTTTAAACACTCATCAGGTGTGCAAGACAGCTCATCAAAAACCCAGATGGTGTTATCAAGCCAAAACTCGGCCCTTTCAGCATCATCAGTAGCTATGGCTCGGAATTCCTCGGCCCCGCGCTTCCTAATCAAATCCACAGGAGGTTTACTCAGCCTTACAGGATCAGTAATTGATGGTATTATAGGCACCTGAGGCGGATTATTTAAATTCGGGAATGGTTGAGCAGCCGGGTTAGTTCGGGCATATTGTGCGACCCATTCATTCATCATGGTAAAGAAGGCTTGTTTTGCCCCATCATCTTGATTATTCGCGGATGATTGAGGCTCAACAGGCGGTGTCCCTTGCGCAAGAGCAGCCGCTACACTTTCAACGTCATCTGCTAAGGTTCCCTCTAGATTGGGTTCCATTTACTAATCAAAACAATAATTTCGACCGTCAGAAGTCATCACACTATCAAATACTAACATTAAGGCATGTATAGCTAGACTCATACGCGCTATGGTAGTCCTAGAACTGACTAAACCATAGCTCTGATACCAATAAACTGTAACACCCGTGCAGAGACCGTTGCGAGTCGAACACGAGGTGTTAACGCTTAATTCATTACTTAAACAACTCATACAATTCATTTTAAAATTTTCTAGACAAGTGGCTAATCTGCGTCATGATCGCTTTAAAAATCATATCTTGAGTTCTGAAATTCAAAATCAAATTCTATAAATTTTTCCTGAAACTAGACTCATATATCTATCTAGTAAAATTTGTTGTAAAATTTTTGGTGGGGCCAATTAGTACAGTTTATTAGTTAAATTCTCCCCTGTTTCAGGGTTCGACTACTCTGACCTCTGTGCATTATGAATCAGATATCTCCCTGTACAGGGCTTCAATGCCTATGTCGTTTGTCTCTAATAAAACTAGACTCAATAATGAATCTGTACATATAAAGCGTAACTTCTAATTATCTTTTTAAAATTTATGGTGAATTTCCAAAGTCAGAACAGGGGATCCAGAAATCACTCTGGCCCTATTTCACAAAAATTTAAACATCTCAAACAATATAGCTCATATATTTGTTTCGCTTCTTCCATATGAAAATAGACTCATCAAGCTTCGATTACATAATTTATTCATTATTTAATTCCATTTATATTATTTTTAGTGATTTTTCAAATTCACATCACTACTACTATCTGAATCTATTTTATGGTAAATTTTACCTATTTCATGGTTTCCATGGATTAACTAGTAATTTGACATACATAACACCAAATCCAAACTTAACATTTAAGCCATTTTCGCATGGCTAAAAGTATACATATCAAATTTCAAACAAACATAATAGCCTATACATGCCGAAATGTTCTCTTAGACCAACTAAGAAGAAGGTACCAAAAAGTTGCAAGCTGGTGTGATGACTTCGACGATGGTCCCGAGCACACAAAATGGGTCAAAGAAACCTAAATAAGTAACAAGTAAACACACCAAATGAGTATATAACTCAGTAAGTCATAAGCATTACACTACCGTCAATTAATAAAAGATCATAAGAGAAAACAAATAATGCAAGATCAATTACTCCAACCATACCGAACTATGTTATAATTTCATAGAATTTTGGTTCAATCTCATGCCAAGTCCTACAATCAATCAAATACCAAAACAACCCAATTGATTTAGACCCGATTCCTCAAAGCATGGAACCATGATGCACTAGATAAATTTATACCTACTCAGCACATGTCTCAAGTTCGATGTTTTAGTTAATAGTTCTACCACTTCGTTCTTTCATGCACATTTTATATTATCAACCGAATTTGCACACATAGTGCTCGTCACACTCGCACACATAGTGCCATAGTAAACCGCACACTCAGTGCATTGGATTTTCTCTCGTGCTTCAACATCCAAATCGGCACACATAGTGCCATTTAATTCCACACATAGTGCCATATGTTAACTCATTATGATAAGGCAATTTACTTAATTCAAATAAGCGATATGGTCACATAAATAAATAGTAAAATCACTCCAAAAGAATACCTATAAAAGGAATTCTTTTATGATTCACTAGTATTATTTATATACAAACTAATCAACCTTACAAAAATGCTTAAGGACTTACCTTATATTGGATGAAAATGATTCCCAATCGACTACTCAATTGTCTTTGCTTTGCCCTTGTTTGATTCTCCCCCTTTGATTTCTCGATCTAGAATAAATACATTTAGTAGTTTAATTACCTTGCTGGATACTTATGTATAATTTAATGATTTTCACTTCATTTCACAACTATCCTTGTTCAAAACATTAAAACCTTAACTAATGTTTGATTAGTGCTTCAAGGCCGAATGTACTACCACTACTAAGATAACTTAATCTCGGTTAATTTAATTCTAATATACAAAATCATGAATCAACTCAACCTTATAAGCCAATATTACTCCTTTAATCGATTATAGAGAGTTAAAAATAATATCACAAACATATACACCTATATGGCCGAATATACCAAATTAAATTTAACATTACCTATGTAATTACCTATAAGTTCTTATACTTCAAATTTCATACATTTAACCTTTTAATGCCTATTAATCATTTTTTTTTATCTTAACCTAAAATGGCAACTCCCATACTCGATATTTCAACCGAATTATCCATATCACCAAGACTAAAATTCGCACCTTAAACTTCATACATTCTAAATATGACCTTCATAATTCATTCGGCCCTATCAAAGAACCATTTAACATACAAGGAAAATAATCATAGAGAAATAAATTAACATTCCAATTAGACTCAATATAACCGAATGTACAAGGTGCTACTAAACTTCTTATTCAAAAATCTTCATTCCATACTATCATCCCCCTTTTATTCCATACAACATGAAAATAACCTCTAATTCTAACACTTAGATTCACGGCATGATGCCTAAACCACCATAAAAGTTTCAACTTTCTTGACATTACCAAGAGTGCATCCAATTATTAACTTAACATATCATAAAACCAAATCAACAATTCAAAACTTACCTCTTACTAGTTAAAGAAAAATGTCGAATTGCTTTGGGGTAAATTTCCCCTTATTCCTTCATCTTTGTTTCGGCTTTGAGAGAAGAAGAAGAAGATGAACACCCTCTCTCTCTTCTCTTTCTTCTATTATTCATCCCTATCATTTCTTTTTTTATTCATTTTATTAGAATTATTTAAATCATTTGTTAACTTAAAAATTATATTAAATTAGAATTTGTGGAGCATCATCATCTCTTGGCCGACCACTATATATATTATGGGTAAATTGACATGCAAAACCACTCTTTTTAATACATGCACTAATAGACCATTATAAAAATTAACCTATCACATTTCTAAAGTGTTTCATATAAGTCCATTTTAATAAATTCACTTAAAAATGACCAAATTAATGCTTGAAACTTTCACACATGCATTTACTCACATCATGAACATAGAATATAACTTTTAATTATTTATAAAACTCAGTTTTTGTGGTCCCGAAACCACTTTTCGACTAGGGTCTAATTAGGACTGTCACATCAAGCTTACAAAACCATTGCAAAACTTCATCAATCTCATAGTTTCAACAATGGCACATGTAAAAACATTTAGAAATTTCAAAAATTTACACCAAGGTTAGCTAGATTAAGCTAATACGAGCACAAAAATACAAAAAAACCACTAAAAGTGGGTAAAAATTTACATACCATGCAAAGCAATCTATTCAAACCAAAGCTAAGCTTCAACAATGGTGTCTTCCTTTTCAATTTTCAGTAGTGGCTCTTTATGGAAGATGATAACCCTTTTGTTTATTTTTTGTTTTAGTTTTATTTACTAAATTACCTTTTTACCCTTTAGAAATTTTACTCAACAACTAACAAAATAATGTCTATAATGGTCCACTATATATCTATATGGTATATTTGCCTCTGAAATCCATAAATTCTTATCACTTTAACTATTTAACACCTTTAACTAATAGAAACTAACTTTTGCAACTTTTACAAATTAGTCCTTTTTACTTAATTAATTAATTAAACGTTAAAATTTCTTAATTAAGTCTTAATACAACATTATAAAACTCTATAAATATTAAATAAATAAATAAAATACTAACTTAATACGACACCATTGAGAAATAGGATGTTACACTTTCTCCATTGACCTTAAGTTTTGAAAAAACAAGTTTGCTTTGGTAATGATATTTATCCTTTGAGACAAGTTGAGAAAGTGATAAGGTTCGAGTTTGGGAGTAGTCAAGCTTGGGATGATATTTATTCTTTGTTGATTAATTGAATGAGAAGTGAAGTAATATTTGACAAAAAAATTAACCTTTTCTATGATTTATTTGAGCCAATAAGCATGTATCATTATATGCTTCATTTTTTTTCATTGAGTGATTGTCAAACATAATTAGTTGTTTCTAGAACTTGCATTGTTATTTATATTGAGACCACATCTTGGAATTTGGAATGTATTGAAATGAAAAGGGCATTTAGGAATAACCATTTTGAGCCTAAAAAGCCAACATTGGTATTAACTAATAGAGGACAATTTGAGCTTTAGCCTTTATTTGAAAATTAGGTGCATTATAAGCCAATTTGACCATTCTTTTTTTGATTTCCTATGTTTTTACCCCAGATCAAAGGATTCACATTGATCTCCTAACTTGAAACGTATTACACTTAAGTTAACTTTATTAAAAAAAAGAGAAGAAGACAAAAAAAAAGAATGAGAGAATGAATAATAATTGCTACGGATATCCCGAGATCCTTCTATACTTTCTCACCCAAAAAAAAGAACAAAAAGAAAATATATAGATATCATGGTGAGATTCCCAGGTTAATTAGTTGTCTCTCACATTCTATACTTCCTTATAGCTTGAGTCGAAAATGTCAAGTTTCAAGTAAAGAGTATATGTATTTCTTTGATCAGTAAGCCCAAAAATTCTCTTCTTTTCATACCTTGACTCAAGCCCTGTTACAACCTAACAAAGACCCTTTGATCTTTGCATCCGATTCTAACTCTAGTAGTGGAGATGTGATATATTTGCAAGCCTATGGTAAACATTTTTTTTCATGTTATGACTCGAGGGTTGTCAATACCATAAACACTTTGAGCGTTAATGAGGGAATCCATGGTGAGTGTGTCAAATCTTACTTCAATTTGATTCCAAAAAATTGATGAGATGATTGTTCATTTGTGTTGATTTGTAAAGACATCTACTATGAATGACTTGTTTCTTATTTTCATTTTTTTTACTTGACTATTAGGACTTAGGACTTTGAACCATTGCATGCTTGAGGAAAAGCATTGTTTAAGTGTGGGGGAATTCACTAGATTGTAATTTTGCATATATTTTGAGAAGTTTCGTATGTCTTATGATGACCTAATATGCTTGTCAACTCATCTTTTGGTTGAATTTTGTATTTTGTAGGATAGAAAGATAGTTGGAATCACTTGGAAGTCATATGCAGATTTTTATGGATAAAATGAAATTTGAGTATTTTGTGTACTAAAAGATGTGTAGGAAAAGTCAGAGAATAAGACGTGCCCACGGCTTATACTCGAAGAAAAACTACATCAATTTTTGTGGACTAAGAAGATGGACAGAAAAAGTCATAAAATAAGACGTGCCCATGGTTTATGCTCAGAAAAACAAAGTTGCATGATTTTTCTATAGCTTTCAACAAACCTCTATCTTTTTGGAAGAATTCTTCAAAGCCCTATTTTTAGGAATTGATTAGGATTTTATGAGATATTTTAAAGTTTAAGCTTTATTTTGAACTCTTATTTAGGAGACCTTGGAGGGTACTTAAAAAGGCTTTAGGGCATGAAAAAAGGGGAACAAGACTTTCATATTTTCTTTTGATATTCTATTTCTCTTCATGAATTGTTAACTTCTTCATTCTAGTAAAGGGTTTTATCAAGGTTTTTGATTCATTGAACTGTAAGATTATCATTCTTCATGTTTTTAGATTCTTGAATATTTTTACATTTTCTGTTCTTCATATTATTATTGATTTGTGAATTGTATGAACTGACCACTTTTCAAAATTTCAAATTAATATACAACCAATTGGGATGGGATCTTCTCATCCGTAATTGTGGGAAGGTTTAATTTGTGTGGTGAATAACTCAGGTTACAAAGGTGTTTAATCTAGTTTAAATTATTCGCGCTAGTGTGAGATGGTTGGCTAGAATTGGGTCCTCTAAATCATAAGGCTGTTGGTAAGTTAAATCCTAAGAACGTCTTTGCAGGATTGCTTATCAACAATAGAAGTAACCATTTGAGTGTCTCTTTAATTACCAAGAACTAAGGAGAGATTAGACTATCAGAGCGTCTCAAGTAGCTATAACCAATTTATTCAATAAGTTCAGAAAATTATTTGCAAAATCAATGATTAATCCATGAATTAAAAACAACGATTTCCCTTAGCTGAATATGTATCAAGCATTGAATTTTCCTAAATCTTACTGTTTTGACTGCATTATTTGTTATTAGTTTTTATTCCAAATTGAACTATTAAACCAGCCTCAATTTTATTTTCTCATCTATTTTATAGGAATTAGTCTAATCCTACTTCCTGTGGATTTTACCTTGCTCACCACTCTACAAAAGTTTATTTTTCTTTCTTTTCGAGCAAGATTTATTTTTGGAGGTCTCAACAACCTACCAATAATGGTAGAGAAAATGAGAAAGAGATATATGCTAGTTTAAAAAAATATATATATATTTAAAGGTTTTATTTTCTTTTCTCTCATTTTTCAACCATACGAGGCAATGGATGAAAAGAAAATACATTTTCTTTTTCAATTTTTCTATCTTTCTTACCTAGTACAGTTATAGGAAGAAAAATTATATTTTCCATCTTTCTATCCCTTTAATTTCCCAAAATTTTCAATTTTCTTTCTACTTTACCAAGCTAAAATTTTATAAATATTAATAACTTGTTATGAATATCTTATTAAGTGGATGTCCATCATGATTAAGATAAAGTTTTAATATACTTTAAATTCTAATAGTTATTAGAATTAGATCTCTACTTCTTTATTACTTCTGATACCTCTACAGCAAAACAGGTTTTTAGTGGCGTTTTTAGCGGCGTTTAGAGAAAAAAGGCAGTTATAGATCGAGCATTAGCGGCACTTTTTGAAAAACGCCACTATAGATCGAGCATTAGTGGCGCTTTTTGAAAACGCCACTATAGGTCGACCATTAGCGACACTTTTTGAAATACGCCAAAAAATTAAGCACAATGCTGACGTTTTATGTTAAGCTTTAGCGAAACTAGCGACGCTTTTTGAAAAACGCCGCTATAGATTTTTAAAAAACACACTACTGATTCGACCATTAGCGGTAGCTTTTTGAAAAATACAAAAAATTAAGCATGTAGAAAAAGTATAATTATTTAAAAATAATATTTTATATTAATTAAAATACAATTTAACTAGTTCATTTATATTAATTAGAATATAATTTATTTCTAATTGAATATTGAAATTCTTGAAAAAAAATAATAACACGTAAAAAATTTGAAAGTAAAAATATAGAAAATATTTATTAAAAATGAAAAATTAAAATACTATTATTTAAAAATAATATTTGGTTTACGAATTATGGTTTATGGTTTAAGGGTTGGGGTTTAAGGTTTAGGTGTTAGGGATTAGAGATTAGGGGTTAAGGGTTTATGGTTTATGGTTTATGTTTTATGATTTAGGATTTAGGGCTTAGGGTAGATTAATTAGTGTTTTTAATTTATATATTAAATAATTTATTATATAATTGTAAAAGAGATAATATTAAATTTAATATATTAAAATTATGATTATAGTTTAAATTATTTAAGAGATAATAGATAAACTTTATATATATTAAATGGTTTAGGATTTAAAGTTTACTTGAGATTTGTTAAATGATGAAATTTTATACAATCAATTAATGCATTTATATTTAAAATATTTAATATAAACCATTTGATATATTAAAATATTAGATTTTTAAAAAATTGATAAATAAATAAAAAAAGTAACAAATTGTTATGGATAGGTAACTATCTATTTTGATAAGACCAAATTATAACAAATTTTTTCATATTTTAAAATTTTTTGTTTTTGTTATTTTTTATATTTTGAAATTTTTATTTTTGTTTTTGTTTTCTTACATAAAAATTATATAAAATTACAAATTTTATCTAATTCTTTTAAATATTACTTAAATTTTAAAAAATTATTTAAAATTAATATAAAGGTTATAAAAATTTAATATAAAAATTATAAAAAAGTCAAACATTAACACGTTGATGAGAAAAACAGACTGGTTTTACGTGGGGGTTTTAAGTGGCATTATCCCATCGGATATTTTTTATTTCCTTATATTTGTGAGCCTGACCCTCTAATTTTGACCCTACCCGAATTACCCTTTCGATAGCCTACTGTCGACATAGCTAGCTGCTACTCAGTTCGATTTCTATCAAATTGTTAACCCGATCGGTTCAAGACCTTTTCAAGGTATTTATCCTTTTTTTCTTTAAATTAGGGTTTCCTGGTTTTGCGTTTGAAGCGTTTTCTTTTCTTATGTTCTTCGCTTTCTAAATCGTTTATTTAATAAATGTTAGGATTTTTATTTTGCTTATTATTTGTTAGGCAGAAATCTTGTAGATTTGGATCCGCCATGGCGGCTTTGAAGGATCTTTTACCAGATGCGAAAAACTCAACGTCGACCTATTATGATCACGCGAATGATCCTTGGTTTAAACAACAGTTTAGTACGTTGAAGGAAGAGAAATCCACAGTCGTAAAGGCGAAGCCAGTACCGCCTTACTTGAAGCGCGCCAGTTTTTTTCCTTGGAAAGTTGAAGACTTTGGAGATGGAGGAGCTTTCCCTGAAATACATTAAGTAATATTTTCTTTCTTGGAACTGAATTTGATTCTTAGATAATAGTATGTTTCTTCTTAATAAATATTAAAAACCATCCCCTAAGAACTATTTTTCGTTTAATTTGTCTTGATATGGTGTGCTTGACCATATTCACTTGACTTACGACTTTATACGCAGATGAAGACAGGATGTTTGGCCCTAGTTTTATGTTTAAATATCAGTGTTGATCAACCTGATGTAATAAAAATATCTCCTTGCCCAATAATGGAGTGCTGGACTGGTATGTTTTTTGAGTCAATTCTCTCTTATTTTTGCATTTTTTCTATTTAATGAATGCTCATGATTATTCCTCAAGAAATCTTTAATAAGTTTCGTGTTATTTTAATATGTGACCGAACTAAATGCTTGTTGATTAGTTGAGCATGCATGAATTTTTAAGTTTGGATATTGTTTGCCCTTGGCTCTAAACTGTATCTGCTCCTTATTTGTCTTTACATTTGCATTGGAATGTTGAGAATTACTATAAATCCTGTCCAAGAGTGCTAATTATGATCCTACTTCAAACTGAGCTCTTCTCTATATTTCTTTTTATCAGTTGGGAAACAAGTATCTACTTTTATGTTAGGGTAAAAAAGGGAATATTTTGTAACTATAAGTAGTTTGGAACTTTTAACATATTGAACTTTTTCAAAGAGGAAGGTAAATTTTGTCATCATGTTCATCATGGGGTTATCAATCTGGTCATCATGGTGCAGATTATCATTCAAGGGGTTACCCTCCGAATACAGGGCATGAGAATGCAGTAGCCCATAACAGAGGAGGATTGGAAGAGGAAGTGGTATTTAAATTGTTTTGCCAAGCTGACAAGGTTGGTAGTTTGATAGAGAAAGGTGGTTCCGTGGTGCGGGCTATGCAGAATGACACTGGTGCAGCAATCAAGATTGCTGATACTTCTCATGATTCAAATGAGCGGATTGTAGTGATATCTGCCTGAGAGGCATGAGGACTTAATTGTCTTTTTAAATTATTTTGCTTTATAGTCTGGAGAACTGCAATATTCTTACTTATTGCTAATTGAAAAGCTTTTTGTATTTGGTTGTTTGGCTGTGAAATCTGGAACATTTTGCTTGATTTGTAGATATTATTAGATATATGTTGAAATCATGAATTTGATGGTGGATGACCTTTTCTTCGAGACAATAAGAAGTTTTACATGAGTCCCTAACTTACATTGTTCATCAAAATATAATTTGACCTTTCTTCTGCAGAATTCTACTCACTATAATAGGGTCGTCTTAATATTTACTTTATTGGACATTTTCAATTGTTGCTCTATTTGTATTTAACCTACTTTTAGAAAGTCTTTGACCTTATGTCATCTTGTTAAGTGGATTGTTATCATCTGTACTGGATATGGGATTTAGGGCACATGATTTCGATTCAATGGCACTGACTTTTACATTTTATCAAGCCTTACAATGTGCTGAGTTGATTTATTCTTTGTTCTTGGCCTAACTTTGAACTTTATTTTATTTTTTTATCTTCGCACCTAAAGAAAATATGATACCTGTCATACAAGTGTTCTCAAAAGAAGTCTTTGTTGACATATTAATGGACCAATAACCAATGAACATCTTACATTAATATATGAATGTATTTGGATCCTAATTTCTTAAAGCTCACTATGTGTTTGCCTGCTGCAGCATGCAGAGCAAAGATATTCTCCAGTACAAGATGCTGTTGTAAGAGTGCAGTCCAGAATTGCTAAGATTGGATATGAACCTGGTGCCCCAATTGTTGCTCGTCTTCTTGTACCTTCACAGCAGGTTGGTTACTTGTTTGGTAAAGGTGGTCATATTGTATCTAAAATGAGAAGAGCGACTGGTGCTAATATACGTGTATCTTCGAAAGAACAACTTTCAAAGTCTGCTGGACTCAAGAATGATGAAGTTGTACAGGTAATTGACAGTCTTAGGCATTAATTTTCTATCCTACTAGCTGTTATTTGATTGACATCAATGATATGCTTTCCTTGAATAGCTTGTTTATTCTACCGAAGTTTCTCATTCCATTATCTTACTGGTACTGTTGTCTTTCTTTTATTTTTGACTATTGTTTAGTCAATAATGTTGTGAAAGTTAGATGTTTTCTCAGAAATCATTCTCCGCCAGTGCTACACCCTTTTTATTGTTTCAACAGATTGCGACCAATTCGTACTGTTTCATCATAAGATCTGTTAGCATTTAAAAAGATATAGAATTGGAATTTGAAAATTCCATCCTAATTTTTGGAGGGCTGATTTTTTTTATTTGAATATTTTAGTTCATAGTTTGGTTTATTTTGGCAGGTCATTGGTAGTTTGCAGTCAGTTCAAGATGCAATGTTTCATATCACAGGCAGGCTTCGGGAGTCTATACTCCCAATGAAACCTCCCTTTCCAGGCATTAATCCCCTTCCCTACTTACCTCTTTACCCTGAAATGCCACCTCCATTCTTCAGGCCAAGACATAACCATGCCCCTCCATGCCCCTATCCTTCTCCAAGCGGACCTTTTAATGGCATTGACCCTTTTGTTGGTCCACCCCAACAGCTCGATCACCAACCACCATTTTTGCATGGCATGGATCACATGGGTCCACATAACGTAGGCCGCGGTCCGTATTCCTATGGTGGTGATAGACATGGACGTGGTCCCATGTTTGATGGACTATCTTCTCTAGGATCTTGGACTCCTCAGGTTGGTGGCTTGGTTTTTGACGTATCATTTTTGCCTAACTTTTAGAATAATATACTTGATGTTTCCTTTATATGTATGACATTTAATTTTTTCCTTAGTTAATATTTATTTGACAATACTGTTTATTGTCATTGATTCCTTTGATTTATATCAGGCTGGAACACCTAGGAACTGTTATTTGATTACTCTGCTGCAGGAATGGTTGTTAATGCCTTCATTGAGGTACTTGCTTTATTAAAGGATAAATTTTAAGATTTTTTGGCTGCATAAGCCCTTGAATTTATGCTAAAAGTGGAATTTATTATAATTTTATTGAAGAGTTGTGTTGTTAAATCATGATTCCTTTCTGAAGGGAACAAAATTGAAATTTACTCAGCTTGTTGCAAAGCCCAAAGTAGACTTCAAAAATGTCAAGAATGATTTAAACTCATCTCTTGAGTAAGACAAAGTTGCAGTTACCATTTGATTGTATGCTAGATATGATTATTTTGAAAAATCTATAGCCAAGAAAAAAATGAGAAATAAATATATATAAATTATGTAAGTTCTTTGTGTAGCATTTTAAGAACTTCAAAGCTCACATATGATTTGTTATACTCTATATGAGTTCATTGATTTATGTTTTTGCAATTTTAGATAAGATCATGGGTGCAGCAGCTTCAACTGACAAGTACTTATGCAGGTTTGGAGCAGGTCAATCAAGAAGCTCTGCTGGAATTAAACTGATAAGTAACTGTAGTATGCTTGTAGTTGAAGTTTCTTATAGTGAACATCATGTTGTTTATTCAGCAGAAGTTTCAAAGATTTTACTTTTTAGAAGAAAATGTATTGTAGTCATTAGATTGGGTTTTCAAAGATGATTATGTTAACGTTTTGATTAAACATTATGAAAAGTTCTCTTGTTAATGTTTTTGAACTCAAAAACAATTTAAAATGTGTCCATTGTTAGGTCATTTAAATTTTGTATGATCATTTAAGGTAAGAATGTAAATGAGATGATTAAAAAGGAAGTTGAATTTGATATGGTCTTTAGTGGCGTTTTTAGGGAAAGCCTTATTAAAGGTCATGTCTTTAGTGGCGTTTGAGAAGAAAATGTTGTTAAGGATCATGTTTTTAGCGGCGTTTGAGGAGAAAGTGCCATTAAAGATTATGTTTTTAGTGGCAGTTCAGAGAAAGTGCCGTTAAAGGTTATGTTCTTTAGCGGAGTTTTTAGCGGCACTATTATAGGCCCAAAAAAACACCGCAAAAAACTTGTTTTGCTGTAGTGTACCTATAAATAGAGACTCTGATGAAGTATTATAATCACCCCTTTTGATCAATAAACTACATTCTCTATTGCTTTTATATTTTTTTTGTTCAAAGTAATGGATTTTTTTATCAACGATTAAATTTATTCTCTATGATTTTCAATTTCTTTGACAGTAATATGTAAAGTTTTTACAGGAAGTTTTTTATTTAATGTTTTATATCGATTATTATTTTATATTCTTCTTTCATTATATGCTATCATTGTTTTGATTAACTTGTTTTACTTTTTGTTCTTAAAGATGGTGAATGAGTTGATATTGTTATTTATATGAAATCAATAATGTTTTTGAACTATGTCATACCTTCTAATGATGACTATGATGTTAAAGATTTTCGGTATATTTTATTATAATTTATTTATTATATCATATTTATTATAATTGGAGACTAATTATGACAACATAAATAGATAGATTTTAATTTAAAATTTACGCATGTTTACGATGGTGATTATGAAATAAAGAATTTATTGAGATGTTTATAAGTTCGTCCTACTAGATTTGTTGTATTCTCCGAAGTAAATATAAATATAAAGAAAATAAAATATATACTAATGGACCAATAAAAGTGGGAATATAGTAATAAATAAGAGAACAATGACAGTTCTCAAGATAATTTTTTGAATGGTAAAGATAATTTATGGTGTCAATGTGATATGAAAGATTACTGGCCACATATGTGGCGTATGTCTAAATATTTTGTTTCTGTTAATATTCTTTGAGGAATGATATGAAAATGTACTAATGAATTCTATCATTACAGATATAAAATATTTATCTTTTTTGGTACTGAAAAAAATCAATATTATTTCAATATTTGGTAGTACAAAATTAGTCAAACTCTAGAACTAATATTAATACCTTGTGATGGTTAATCCATTGGTTTTAAAAGATATTCATAATGAATCTCATATGGATCTCATATGGAGATTGTGAATGAGGAAAATATTATATTTCATATTAATAAAAAAAGGATTGGGTTATTAATTTATAATCTTTGTGATATTCTTTTGTCATCATCCCTATTAAAGGGGTTGAAAGCAAAATATTTGATTGTGAAAGATTTACTTATGAGCAATAGAATATGTTACTTTTATCTAAAGTTCGTTATGGTTGGATGCACCTGAAGTTGTAAATTTTTTTAAAAACTGAGTTTACTCTACAGTATTTAGAATAAGTTCTCAATTAAAATTACGTGGAAAAATATTAATAATAGGAACTTGTAAGAGAAACTTATGTATGAAAAGCCATTGGTTATGTACTTGTTGTATACTTGAAAAATAAGATTCACTCTCAAAGTTTGATATTAATAGATTTTTTGGGCATTTGAAGATTTTAGTATATTCTTTGAAGCGAATATTGTATATAATTATTTAGAAATTATATTTATTGACTTAGTGGCATTATAGACTTCACATTGATTTAGACATTTCTAGTAGTAAATGTTACAATATTACGTATATGTGAATACAAAGAAAAAGAATAACAATAGAAGTATCAATTTTGTTACAATTTATTTTGACATTGTTAGTACAATTAAAATGCATGTTAAAGTAAACCAGAAGTTTACTGATACAAATGCATTTACTACTTGGCGTAACCAGTTGACCATTCTGAATCATAATGATGTGAAAATTAATTGAGAATTCATATGAACATTCGTTAAAAAAAACTAGAAGATTCTTTAATTTAAAGAATTTTCATTTGTTGTTTGTTCTCAATGAAAATTAATTCTTAGAACTCACTACCTAAAGTTAAGATTTAATGTCTTGCATTTCTGAAATGAATATGGGCCCATTCATCCACCATGTGCTTGGTTTTGATATTATATGATTTTGGTAGATGTATCTACAAAATAATCACATACATGTTATCAATTTGCAACTTATCGTTTGCAAGATTGCTTGTTTAAATTATTAATTTCAGATTATGCAATTAAAATAATTCATCTTGCTAATATTGGTGAGTTTACATCCAAAGTTTTCAATGATTATTGCATGTCAATTGAGATAAAAGTTGAACATCCTGTAGCTCATGTTCACACACAAAATGATTTAGCTGAATTGTTTATCAAATGCCTCAAACTAATAGCTAACTCATTACTTATAAGAACAAAACTTTCTATTTCAACATGAGATTGTATTGATTTACATGTTGTAGGCATCAAGCCAATAAATTATAAATACTCCCTATTACAATTTATTTTTGGTTAAGAGCTAAATATTTCCCATCTTAAAATTTTTGGATGTGCTGTATATGTTTCAATTGCTTCACCACAATGCACAAAGATGGTTCATAATAAGAGATTGGGAATGTATATTTATATGAGTCTCCTTATAATATTTTTGAGCTATTAATTCGAGATTTAATTACAACATAAGTTGTCAGTTTTCCCAACATTAGGAGGAGATAAATAATAACTTATAATGAGTTAGGGGGAGAGTAATTTGAACCAGAAGTTCAATAAGGATAACTCATTACAAGTTAACTATTAGATGTATTTACAAACTTAATAAAAATAACCAAGTGTTATATAGATTGATCGGTTCCAAAGATGAAAAATTCTTCTAAATGGTCATATAGTGGAGGCGGGTGCTTTAGAAGAGACTCAAGACATAACTAATAAGTAAAACTTCAGAAGAGATTCAGGTACCTGAAACTGAATTTTAAAATAATGAAAATAAAAGATCTCGATAAGTTATGTCAATTAGAGAAAATGTGGAACCAAATAATAAAAGTGGTCGACAATGATTTTGCATGCAATATTATTATTGAAATAATGAAATAAAAGGAGGATTTTGAATAAATCTATTGAGAAATATAGATATGGAATAAATTGATCAAAAAAGAAAGACGCAACTCAAGTACAATCAAATTCAAGGAGTTTTTGGACCAGTAGTCCAAATATTTAAAGGTATAAAGCCAATGAGGGTGCAAATGAAGTAGTTTTGCAAAAGCAGAATAAAAATATAAAGTTTTTCGCTAAGTACTGGTATTGATTATGAAAAGATATAATACTCTTTTGTGGTGGATGTAATAACCTTTAGATATATTATTAAATTGACAATTCATAAAAGATTTAACTTGCATCTAATGGTTGTTGTTACAACCTTCATAAATCACTATATAGTAAAGTTTCTATTAAAATCCTTGAAGAATTTAGGATGCTAGAAGCATATTGAAATTCTCGAGAAATTGTTCATTTATATGAATTGAAATAACTTGGACATAAGTGGTAAATTTGACTTAGTGAATAGTAGTTGAAGGAGGATTATAAAATGATCCAAAATCCCTATTTGTGTTTTAGAAAAGAATCATGATTAAAAGTTTGTTATGATTATTGTTGAATCTCCTGAAGAGATCAAAATATATTTCCCCAAATTTTCCTCACTCATTATACATTCAAATAGTCATTTGAAAAACTAGTATTCAAGATTGAATACATAGAATATGGGAAAATATGTAATGTTTTCATGAGGGGGAGTAAATACGCATTGCACTCTTTTTCCCTTAATCGAGGTTTTGTCCCATTGGGTTTTCCTGATAAGGTTTTTAATGAGGTAGCATATTATGCGTATTATAGATTGTGTACTCTTTTTTCTTCATTAAGTTTTTATCTCGTAGGGTTTTTACTAATAAGGTTTTAACGAGACACATTATCTATCAATGAATATCCAATGGGGAGTGTTATGAATATCTTATTAAGTGGATGTCCATCATGATTAAGATAAAGTTTTAATGTACTTTAAATTCTAATAGTTAATAGAATTAGATCTCAACTTCTTTTATACTTCTTATACCTATAAATAGAGACTCTGATGAAGCATTGTAATCACCCCTTTTGATCAATAAATTACATTCTCTATTGCTTTCATATTTTCTTTATTCTTTATTCTCTCAATCTCTCTTTATTTTATAACATAACTAAATTTATTATAATTAAAACCAAATTAATATAAAATATTTGTACACAATTTATTTATCAAATAAATGGTAAAAGTATAATGGAGATCCCTATATTAAGAGTCGGATTACATCTTGCTCCTTTTACTTAAAAAATTGGCAACCTAGTCCATGTACATTAGATTAAAGAGCAAATTGGTTCTTTTTGTTAAAAATTTCATCCATTTGTATTGTTAAGAATTGGCATGGTTAACGAAATAACAAAACATTGACATGTGACATGCCATGTGTACCTCATACTGACATACAAAGACCAATTTTTAATAATAGAAATAGATAAAAAATTTTAATAGAAAAACCAATTTGCACTTTGATCAAAAATACAAAAACTAATTTATCCATTTTTTAAATAAAAGAGATAAAATAAAATGTAATTCCTAATACAAAAATCTTCATAATACTTTTATAAAAAAAAACTTTCTTCATTTTAACTCAAATTTGGCTCCATTTCAAGTGCGGTGCACATTAGCACGTGAAGATGGTCCCCAATCCCGTCTATTTCATTTTTTTCTTTTTTATCATAATGTGCGTGCGACCCATGATTCATCTTTGCCATTGGTGCAAACCATGCCCTTCCCTTTGTTGTCCTGGTCCTTTTTGTTGGATCTAAAAATCCTAGTGAAGTGCGACTGCCAATACCGGTGCCGGCTAGTCTAGCCTACCTCCGTCCTTGATCTGTTTCGCACAAAAGGTATGGAACAGCCAAAAGATCTGAGGTAGATAAAATATCATTTTAAAGTTCCAAGACATTAATATCAAAGACAGTTAAAAGTGCTGCAATTTTATATATAAATCGGAGATACAATGGAGGAACTAATCGGATAGATATGGAAGAGAATCATGTGTGGTTTTAGTAATTACAGGCAAGGAAGGAATGAGCTTTTTATCTCTTAGAAAACTGGACCACGTTAAAGGCAGTAGTGATACTAACGAAGAGCGCCATATAAAATTAGTTTCGTGGTCACATAAATGGAGGTGAAAGTAGCATGGAAGTTATTAGATTGTATTTTATTTTATTTTATTTGAAATATGGGTCATTAGACTAAAAAATAAATTGATTTTTTTTATTAAAAATTTCATTAATTTATCTTGTTACAAGCTAGTTTGACTGACAAAATAATCAAACAATGACACGTAATATGTCTCATGTACCTCATACTGATGTACGGAGATCAACTTTTAATAAAAAAAATGGATAAAATTTTTAATATAAGGACCAATTTACTTTTTGATCTAATATACAATGATTAATTTGCTCTTTTTTTAGTAGAAAGGACAAAATGCAATAATAAGGACCTCTACGATATTTTCACCCCATAAATGGAAAGAGATAAGTAATTTTACACTTGCTAAATCAACACTTTTTTTTTTCAAGATGAATTGTTGTCCCTAATTTCAGAACATTAATCTTGAAAATAATAAATTTTACGGTATAATAATATTATTAGAAAAGATAATCATAAATTTTAAATGAATTATTTTTATTAATCCTAGAATGAAGATGTAATAGTCATAAAAAGCATTAACTATTTTATCTTAGAAAATTAGAAAGTATCTTTCAAGTTATACTTGAGGAGACCTAATTTGCTTAATTAAGAAATGCATTAACACCGTTAAAATCAATAGCCGAGTAATTTTCTTATAAATGAATCAAAGCGATAAATAAATATAAGACATTCTTACGAGTTACACGCACGTTCTACATCTCTAACAAGGCCAACAAGCTAATAATATTGGAAGAGTATCTGTGCTTTTTCTGTGTTACGATTATAATGAAATATAATTTTTAGAATGTAATTAATGAGAATGTAGTTTTTAAAAAGATTAGTTTGTTTACAATGTTTCGTATAAAATCGAAAAGTATTGATTTTAAAATTTTGGGAAATTTTATCTTTGGTTTATTAAATATTTTCTTAAAAATATAATATGATTAATGAATTTACCATATTAATCAAAAGATAGTATTGATCAGTGGCAAAGCCAGAATATTAATCTTGGGGGACCAAGTTAAAATTAGAGGTGCTACGAAACAATCAACATTTTTTTAATATTATTTTTAATACTATAAAAATATTAGTGGGAAATTGCAAAAATTTTAAAGCTATGAGGGCCTACTTAAATTTTTGAGAGAGTCAAAGTATATTTACAAAGAGCTAAATTAAAAAAAATTTAAACTTTGGGGAGCCATGTACCCCCTAGGCCTCTTCTTGGCTCCAACGTTGATGTTAATATACTTTAATATTTATTAATTAATCAATATTTACATTAAATATTTAATAATAAATTTTAATCCTTATATTTGTTGTTATGTTAATTTAAACTTTTTGCTACCGAGTGGAACTTCTTTGAACATTTTTTATCATCCTCTATTTTATCTTGCATGTAATATATAAACACTAGCCATGCATATAACTATTTTCTAAATATTTTTACTTTCCATCTACATCTAAAAATAACTTTCCGCTTTTTATCATGATAATCACATTCCATTACTTGTATGAAAGTAACCATGATAACATTATATTCTAATGGGAGTAAGTAATTTTGCTTACTAAACTTTAGAATCACATTTCAACAAATTAAATTCATTAGAAAGTAATAATTTTCATCATACCAAACGTGTAACACTCTAAATTTTTGGTACCATAAATGATATTGATTTGAAATGGTATATAGTGAAGATATGAGTAAATTTTGAAATAAATTATTGTATGAGTGAACATATGGAATTAATTTGATATTTAGAAAGGAAATAAATGTGGAGGATTGTGAATGTGAAAGCCCAATAGAAAGGACTAATTTAAAAACTTTAAAAAGTATAAGGACTAAAGTATAATCTGACCGAACAAAGAAATGGTGGATTATAAAGATTATTGGTATGAAAGTGACATGGAATATGTACTTTTTGAATAAATTGGGGAAAGTGAAAAGTTTAAGGATTGAATCGTAATTTTTCCATTTAACGTTAAAAAGGGCATATGTTTAATCTTTACCACAAATGGACAAATAGTGAACTATAGTTACCATTTAAGAAGTTTGGATATGCTAAGTGTCATGTATGATAGGAAAGGAGGGTAAGTAGAGAAAAAAAGATCAAAGTGTAATTTTCCCATAAAAGGTCTTTTGGTATTTTTACATGAAACTGTGTTTGGAGTATTATGATAATGAGATATTATACTGTGGGGGATCAATTATGATCCATCAGATTCGATTAAAGCATGAAAATTAAATACGGATTATACATTTAGTGTTGACTTTGACCAAACTTTGACTTGGCTTTTAAGTGAATTAAAAACAAGGGAAAAGTTGAAAAAGGTTTTCATCTTTCTCCTTCTTTGTGCCCCCTAGCAAAAGAGAAAGTTCTCCTTTTCCTTTTCTTTTTCAAACTTTTCTATTTCAAACTTTTCTTTAAATCAAAGCAAAAAGCTTACCCAAAATTTAGTTCTTTTGGTAAAATCAAAGAGAACTTTCAATCTTTATTCCCTCATCAAATTCATCTTCTTCAACCTATGGTTTCCATGATTTAGTGAGAGAAAGTTTAGGCTAGTGAGAGCAATCTTTAATCAAGATAAGAAATCATGATTCCATCATCTCTACCTTTGATATTTGAGAATTATGGTAGGAGAAAGCTATTTGAGCTAGTGTATTGATATATATTTTTTATATTTTAATGATGAGAAAAGATGACAAATTGGTGGAGAGAAAGCTATCTTACTATGGGAAAAGAGAGTTCAAGTGTTGAAAAGCTTAATATTAAATATTAGTTCATCCAAGAGGTACATACCTTTCGATTTTCTGAACTTTTCCTTAAAGTGTGTGATTATAGGTTAAATAATTAATGTAATTTTAACAGCCCATTTTTAGTAAAATTAGAACAGTGGTTTTAGGACCACAAATTTGATGTGAAAATACTTATTTTATTATTATTTTAATGTCCAAATCATGATAGTAGAGTCATATAAAAATTTTGTTAAGAAATTTTAACGTTTGCATGCTTAATTTGTGAAAAAGGACTAAATCGCGTAAAGTGCAAAAGTTGTGTTCTAATTGCTAAAGGTGTATAATAGCTATGGAAATTTAAAGTGGAGGTACTTATGTGATAATTAGACCATTTATGTTGATAGTGGAATGTGATTGTGACATCCCTAAATTGACCCTAGTCGGAAAGTGGTTTCGGGACCACTAAACCGAGTCATAATAATAATTAACCATCATAATTGATGCTCATTATATGTATATATGCATGTGTGAAAAATTTCATGTTTGGATTTTGTTAATTGTAAGTGAATTTTTATCAAATAGGACTTATGTGAGAAAATTTAGAAATGTGCTAGGCAAATGTAAGGTGGCCTATTAATACATGTGGGAAAGTGTTGTCCTTGCATGTCAAATTAGCCAAAATGAAGCATGATGGCCGGCCATGCTATGGGTGGAAACATGTCTCCAACATGTTAGACTAGTGATGCATGTAGGAAACAATAAAATAAGAAAGTTAGCATTAAAGAAATGGAAAAAAGAAAATGATGATAACAAAAAAAAAAAAAAGAGTGTGGATGCTTTCCCCCCTTGCCGTACATGAGAGAAACAAAAGCAAAGAAAGAAAGAAAAAAAAAGGGTGTTCATTCTCTCATTTTCTCCTTGCTTGGCGAATATACTAAGAAGAAAGGGGAAAAAGCTTGAGAAAATCAGCCATGGGAGCTTACTAGACTAAGGTGTTTTGATACAAGAAGGTATGTTTTATGCCACTCTTGAAAATGCATGCATGATTTGGAGGATTGGTTCAAAATTTTCCTTGAATCTCAAATCGAAACTAAGTTGTTAGGTGAGTTAAAATTGCCATGCATGTTGTTTTCCTTGGTGAGTGTTTTGATGTTGTTGTGATGAAAGCATGGAAATGAGTAAGTTCGAATGTTTAACAAAAGGAAATTTTGTGCCATTGAGTTCTTGTTGTTATGTGTGTGTGCATGAGTATTCGGCCATGCTATAGAATTTATGTTGCAACATGATTAATGCTTAATGAGATGTATAATAGTACTTGTGAATGAGCTTGAGAGTATTTAAACAATTAGACATGAAAAGGGTGGTAATGAGGCTGAAAAATTGTTGGATGGTTAATTGGGTAAGGAATGAAGCATTCGCCATATGGGGTACAAATGGGCATAGGTGTTAAATACCTTGTATTGGAAACTTTGATAAATAAGTAGCAATAAATTAAGATGAGATTGAGTAAATTTTCAGCTTAGTTGTGTTAAGTATTCGGCAATAACCATAATAATGCATGTGAATGCCGTATGTTTGTGTTTGATGGAGAGGTAAATTGTTTGATTTAGCTCAAGAGCAAAGGGGAACTAGATTGGACAAAGGAAAGGAGAAAGCAAACGAGTAGCCGATTTGGAACCGTTCTACCCCAAACAAGGTAAGTCATTAAGCACGTATTTGATATTGCTTAAATGATTGTAAAATTTATACAATTGTGTTTAATGGGATGACATATATATATATGAATGAAAATGTATGTGTATGGAGTGATGACATTTGTTGAATGTAAGAGAAATAGTGAAATGTGTAGAAAGTTTGCTTTCGGCACTAAGTGTGCGGGCAATACGTGTGTACGGTGACGAGATCGGCACTAAGTGTGCGTGCTGGAAATATATGGCACTAAGTGTGCGTGCTGGAAATATATGGCACTAAGTGTGCAAGCTGGAAAAAATACGGCACTGGGTGTGCGAGCTCGGAGGGTATGGCACTGTGTGTGCGGGCTTAAATTACGTGGCACTAAGTGTGCGAAATCGAGTAGTAAGCACTGTGTGTGCGTACTTTAAATATATGGAGGGTGTGTCTCCATTGAATTGAGTATGGACAGCGGATCGGGTAAGTACCTCGAGCTCATGACGAATAGAGAATACGTTCATGCTTGGGGTTGAAATTGGTAAGCCTTAAATCTATGTGATGATTGAAATTGTATGGTTGTGCTGGAAAATGAGTTAATGTGTAAAATGCTTGATTATCTTGTTGTGTAGAATATGAAATGTGGATGTATGAATTGGTGCGAGATTGGACCGAAAGGTCCGAGGTATTATGGTATAGATTCGATATGGACGAGTACCTAGCCTCATTTGTTGTACATGTAGTAGTAACTTTATCGGTGGATTGATGAATGCTTATGACTTCTGAGTTGTAAACTCACTCGGTGTTTTCTTGTCACCCATTTTAGGTCTCTCGGACTCGTATTGTTTGCGTGATCGGGACCGTCGTTGAAGTCATCACACCGGCTGAAATCTTGTGGTATTGTTTTTGTTGTTGAAGAACATTTGGCATGTATAGGCTATTATATTTTGTCGAATTGTGGGTTGTAAACTTTAAGCCATGTGAAAATGGCCTATGTGGTCGTCGAGTGGGATGCTAGAACCTATAGCCACGAGTCTTAGAAACTCAAATTTTGATAAGGTGGCCATAATTTGTGTCATGTATGATGGATGATTAAGGCCAAGGAAAAATTCATGAAATTGGCATAGTCTACTGCAGTAACTGTTGCGGACAGCAGCAGTGAGATGAGATTGAAAAATCACTAAAAATAGTAGAAGTAGAACTAAATATTGAGTAAATTATGGAACTGAACCTTGATGAATCTATTTTTATATGGACGAAACGAAACGACCATATGAGTAGTATACTGAGAAATATTAAGGTTCTCGTGAGACAGGGCCAGAACGGTTTCTGGGTCCCCTGTCGCGACTTTGAAAATTTACCATAAATTATCCAGAAAGAATTAGGAGTCATGACTTATATGTACAGATTCCATTTTGAGTCTAGTTTCATTAGAAACAAACGGCACCAGTATTAAATCCCTGTACAGAGAGATATTCAAGTTGTAACGCGCGAAGGTCAGAGCAGTCGGTCCCTGTAACATGGGTGACTTTAACTAATAAACTGTACCAATTGGCCGAACCAAAAATTCTAAAAATAAATCCGTGGATGGGTATATGAGTCTAAATTCAGGGAAAATTTACGAAACCAGTTTCCGAGTTTTGAAACTCGAGATATGATTTTTAAGGTGACGGTGACACAGTTTTCCAGCCTGACTGGTAATGTCAAATTGGTTGGCATCTTGAGAGGGTTTGGCCGTTAACCCCTCGTGTCCGACACCGGCGTCGGTCACGAGTTAGGGGTGTTACAGTGATGGCTTGGTATAAGTGAAATTATGAATGTTTTTAAAGGTTATAATAGTAAAATGGTAAATAAATGATAAATTAAATAAAACAAAACCAATTTATCATCTTTAACTCTTTCTTCAATAAAAAATACAAGTAAAAGAAGCCATGAAAGCTTTCTAGGTTCGGCCATGGAGTTTTGAGTGCATGGTATGTATTTTAGTCCTGTTTTTAATGATTTTTATGTTTTTGGAGTCATTGTAGCTTAATCTAGCTAGTCCAGGGACTAATTTGCAATAATGTTAAAAATATAGAGTTTTACCATGAATGTGTGTTGGTTTTTATTAATTCTTGATGGATGAAAATTAAAATTTAGTTATAGTTGAACAAGTTTTGTAAAGTGATTTTTGTTGAAAATGTCAAATAGGTATTTATTTGTGAAATGTGAAAATTATGTGGTAAATGTGTGAAATAATGAAATGTATGGGATGCTATGGGTCTATATAGAATTCTGCTAGCATGGGTGTGGATTAAATTGCATGAATTTTCATTTTTATGAGCTAGGGACGAAATTGTAAAGTAGTCAAATGTTTAGGGGCAAAATGGTAATTTTTCCATAATATGAAATTGGATTGAATTGAATTGAATAGAATAAATATTAAAGTGGTTAAATTTGATTATATAGATCAAGAAAAACCACGTTCGGAATTAGATCGGGGGAAAAACAAAATAGTAGATTGATTAGTCGATTTTCTTTGTATTAATTCGAGGTAAGTTCGTATGTCAATAAGCATTAAATAATTGTGTGTTAAATGCTTTAATATTGCATTCTTGATGAATACGATTTCATGGATATACTTGACGAAGATTTGGAGACATATGAGATCCCAGTTGAACCTTAGGAATAGATAAGATATGAAAGACATGTCAGTAGGAGTTACAGTGTTTTGGGTGCTGGTTTCGTATGTTCTACCGGTGGCTGAGTTTTTCAGCATGTGTTGTGGTTACTCGTCAGCTTGTGTGCGTAGCACCGTGTAACTACGTCTTGACCATCAGCTTGTGTGAGCAGACCCAGTGATGGCTCGAGAGTGAGCATTTATATGAGATATGAGATAGAGATGGTTTCGACCATGTATTGACGTTTGGTTTGTGAGATACCCAAGCATTCGATGTTATTCCAAATGGTTCAACGGGCATAGTGATGTTACGAAAGTATATGAATTCAATATAAACCAGTATAGGTATGTACGTGAATCATGATAGAATTGAACCTATGAGATTTGTGATTTCATATCTAACTTTGTGGATGAATATATGTTAGGCTTGTCGATCAAATTGAGTTGCATTATACTATGTTTAATTACTTAAATTGTGATTAAATGATAAGATGATTTTTATGCTATACGAACTTACTAAGCTTAATTGCTTACTTTGTTTACTTTCCTGTGTTTTATAGTGATTTGGAGGCTCGCTTGTTTTGGAAGTTTTCGGAGATTGCATCGCACTATCGAACTCTTATTTTGGTGCTTTTAGACTTTATGTATTTTGGTTATATGGCATGTATAGGTCATTTGGCTAATGGAAGCCTATATGTTTTGTTATGTAACTAGTCATTTAATGTAACTTGATTTGGTATATGTTGGTATGTATATATATGTGTGGCTAGCCTCATCTTATATGATTTATGATTGCATGGGAATGCTTTGATTGTGTATTGGTAGATTGGTACTTAATACGTGAACTTGATAAATAGTATGCATGTTATATTTAGGCAAGATAGTGCATATATGTAATTGACCATTTAGGTAGTTTTTGGAGGTGATTTTGGCATGTTTTAAAATGATCATTTGAGATACCTAAGAGCTTATGATTGTTGGTAATGAAATTGTATGATTTAGACTTGGTTGTGATTGGTGTGAATGCCTATTGATGATATGATCATATGCTATTTGGTATGTGTAGGTTGGTACCAAATTGGGTGAGAAATAAGGCTTGGAAAATGACCTATTTTTGTCCACACGAGCAAAGGCACGAGCATGTGTCTTAGCCTATGTGACACACAGCCAAGTGACATGGCTGTGTGTCCCCTGATACTTCTTTAGAAATCTAGTCAGTAGCTTCACATGACCTAGCATACGGGCTTGTGGCTTGGTCATATGGTAAAAGTCAGTATACTCTTCAGTTTTCACACGACTTAGCACACGGCCTAGCACACGAGTGTGTAGTGGCTGTGTGACCCAAGTCAGTGAGTTACACGGGGTCGGACACGGGCTGGGACACTGCCATGTGATCCCATTTCAAATGCCCACATGGCCTGTGACAAGGGTGTGTCTCTTGGTCGTGTGAGACACACGGCCTAGCCACATGGGCATGTGTCCCCTGCACTTTGAAAATTTTCAATATTTTCCAAAAATTTCCTTGAGTTCTTAATTTAGTTCCGAATTGTTTTTAATGCTTGTTTTGGGCCTCGAGGACTCATGTTAAGAACTATATGACTGAATTTGAATTACTTTTGTTTGGATATGAGAAATGAATATGAAATGTATGATTGTTTAAGTGATAAGTTACGTAATACTCTGTAACCCTATTCCGGCGATGGATATGGCTTAAGGGTGTTACAGTAATAAATGGTTGGAGTAATTACGTATATTAGAACATGTGAAAATCATGGTTTGATGTGTTGGAATAATTAATAATTTAAAGGAGTGAAATAATAAAGCCTAGCTTAATATAAATGGAAAATGAATATAAAGAGTCATGAGAACTTTAATTATATGACAAAATGTTATACTTGATGGATACTTATAAAATGAGATTAGTTTTTCAAATATGAAAAATGTTAAAAAATGTGATACTATAAAGTGAAAGAACTTATAAAGTGGAATATGTTTGGTAAGATACCATGAAGAATTTGTTGATAACTAAAAATATAATAATAAGAAATGAATTGTGAATAATAAATATATGTTTGTGTAAGAATGAGAATGTGGCGATATGAGTCCCTAAGTGATGGTGTGATTATGTGAATAAGAGTAAGTGGTAAATGGCGTCCAATAAGCAAAAAAATGTGATATATGTGAAATAAGAAATTTATATATAATTGAAAGCTTGGAAATCGTGATGTGACATGTATACAATATGTGTTAGTACACTCATTGTCCCCAGTACATTTATTGGAATAGTGAGGATACAATTAACATACCAATAATAAGGATTAGGCGTGCACTTGTGTACGGGAAAATGTCTCTTGATGGAGATATGATTTAATGCCACACGACATACCACGCATGTGCAACTTTGTTGTGTTAGGAGGAAATGCATTTTTAGTGCAATATATATGCAATCTTGGTTGTATTTGGTTGGAAGCACCATTGGTACAATATGTGTTTGGTTGTGTTTGGATGGAAATCCCAAGTGTTCAAGTCTTATTTTACTAGAGTTTACTAAGGTCTATAAACATGAATATTGATAAAAGATATATAGAGAAATATTTATTAACTTAAAGATGACAAATGTTAAAGTTGCTTACCTAAAATGTGAATTAAATGAATATTTGGTCATAAGTGGTATTGTATGTGACTAAATATGATAATAACAAGTTAGGTAAATGATAATTTAATAAGATGACATCTGTATAGAGAGATTAAGTATCGAAAATGTAAGCCTTGTGAAATAAGAGATTGATTGAAAATGTACGTAATCTAGAGATGAAATTAAAGATCATATAGCATAAGTGAGTGCTCAACCAATGAGAAAAAAGGTTTACAGTAATCACATTAAAAAGGTAAAATGAATAAATTAAATAAATTATAATTGAGTGTTTTGAGCCTTAATGAAGAACCAATTAGTAAAGGGAATTAAATCTTTATTGGTAAGTGACATAATTTCAGACTTCATACTTGTGAAAGACTCAACACTGATATAAGATAAGGTTAAGTAGGAAACTTTCTTGTGTACTTAATACGTTTTTGAGCTTACCCCATTACTTATTTAAATGTATAGGTGAAGTACCTTTTTTAAAGGTCTAAGATCATGTCTTGGAGGGATCACATCACCATATGAGGTTTAAAAAGTGTAAAATAGTTGATTTCGTATTAGCTTATGACAGTGTAATGACATGTACATAAAGGCTTAGGCTAGTGTAGCACCCCAGAATAGGGCCTAGGAGTTTTATGGATATTTTAGGAACTTTAGCCTTAAAGTGTTCGAAACTTTACGACATGGTAGATTGGTTGTTTTTGAATGTGATTTTTAGAAAATTAAATCAATTCTTGAAAATGAGTTTTAAATACCTTTAATTTTGAAAATATGGCTGATTTTTGAAAGGGTCAAAACTTTGGGTATTTATAAAACAATTTAACCAAATTTTAAAAATCACCCTATATCTTCCAACACCTAGTTTTATTTTCACGTTAACTTCTCCCTTTTATTTACTCTTATCGTCCATCCCATGCTCTCCCAACTCTTTCCATACAATTTTCTTTGTCAAGCCCAAATTCCTTTGATTCCTATCACTCTTCAAATCATTAAACCTCCATAAAATAAAAAAAAAACACCCAAAAACGCCGTAGATTCCTCCATTCTCAAGCTTGTGAGTTTTTAGAGTTTTCGATCAAACGTTCAATTTTTTGTCAACTAAGGTAATGGTTCAATTCCTAATTAATTTGAAATGATATATGGTCTTTTAAACAAAATTTTTAGCCATTAAATCACATATTAAAAAAAAAAAGCCAAAAATTTGGCCATTAGTGGTGAATTTCAAGATTTTGCATAAAAATGATGTTTCAAAGTGTTTTTCAATTAGTTTGATGTGATTAGAAGGTTTCTAAACTTTCTTTTAAAGTTTCGTTAAGAATTTTTAAGGATTTAAGGGATTTTCATGAAAATAGCCAAAAACATGTAAAAAATTTCAATACTATGAATTGAATAGTTTTTTGTAGTTTAAAGGTTGAGACTTAATCATAAGTGAATAATTAGATGAAAAAAATCAGTTCTAGGTGAAAAGATTAAGTATAGAGGAAGATGTTTGAGTTTCAAGTTTGTTAGTCGAAATTTCAGTTTCATGAGGAATATAGCTTAGACTTGCATTTTTGGTTGGTTTAAGTGAGTCTTTGGCTGAATATTGATTGTGTATATTGTGTGATTTATTTTGTTGAAGCATTGGAATCGATAGGACCTTTTTCAAGCAAGGCGAAAGGCAAGGAAAAACATAATTGATGAGTGTTTGGAATCATTGCTAGTAGACACGATTCATCATGTTAATTGGGAGCTTAGGAATAGCCTATACCCCTATCCTATGTCATCAGTGTAAGCATTCTATTTCGCTTGTTTTATTTTTGGTAAATTATGTTATTATGAGAATATTTATGGATTGATTATTATGATGTGATATTGTGATATGTGAAATATGTGATGACTATTGTGAATTTTATTGTGTTGTGGGCATATTAAATATGCCGAATAATATTGATGATGTTGTATTAGCAATATAAATGTGCAGTGAAAGTGTGCAAAAATCAGTAAGTACGTATGTGTTGAATTATGGAATTTGATGCTAATGTAACAAGTTAAATATGTGGTAAACTGATTTTAATACACTCATATGTGGTTGGATATGTGATGGCTCAAAGAGCATTGTTGTGGCACTTTAAGTGAAATGAAATGTGAACTCGATAAGCATGCATTGTGTAAAAGTTTGTGATGTGAATTGATGAATATGAACAAAGATGATGTGTATTAAATCAATAATTAAAATTGTGTAATTGTGAATATTTTGGCCTTGTGACCTTATGGGATTGTTGGATATAGTTGGCATGTCATAGGATTGTGAGTACTCACCTATATCTGTTTTGTGATTTTGGTGTTGAGGCACTAGGACATGTTAGAGAGATAAGGGAATGTGACCTAAGCTCCATTCAGTGAGACATATTTGGTGTGTTGGAGGGCGTTAGCTTTATGCTTCACTTTTAGGATATGTTCGACTCTATGAGTCATTTAGCGTGTTAGAGATCAATGTATTTGATGAGTGCTGATAGTGCCCACTTTTACGTTTCATAGCTTAAGTGCCAAATTATTATTTAAATGTGAGCTTATATGTTGTGATAATATGATGTGAGATGGATTTCGAAACATGCAAATAATATGGTAAATGAGTTGATTTAAGTTTCATAAAAATGTTAGTATGTTCTTATAGTAAATTGTATATGTAATTGTGGTTTGGATAAGTTCCATTTAACTTTTAAATGCATGTGAATATATCAACTATACTTGCTGGTTATTAAAGCATGTATACATTATTTAGTCTTGATGAATTGTTGTTAAATGAATTATATATAAGCGAGTTAAGTGTAATTGCATGTAGAAGTATATGTTAGTTTTCTGATTTAATGAAACATGAATATGATATTTTGACTTGATTAGAATATGGTTGTAAACATCTTGTAGTATGCTCTTGTTTAACCTTTAATATTGTGTGTATATAGTGGTTATTCTAAACATTCACTAAGCATGTTAAGCTCTCCCACTCTTTTCTTAAAACCCTTGCAGAGTAGTTAAGTGTCGATGTGAGTAGTGTGGTTCCAAAGGGTGATCCAGGCAAGTTCGTTTTCGTTTTTTTTCCATAGGTGTTATTGTTAATTGTTTATGTTTTGGGAGCAAGGAAGTGTGGTAGACTTTTATTGATATTTTTCATGATGTTTTGGAAGTTTCATAGCTTAATTGCTTTTAGGATTTTGAGAATTCAATTGTATTATGCTGATTATCATTTGAACTTATTTACGTTGTTTGAGACTACTATTATGACTGTTTTGATGTTTATTTGATGATGATATGATAGCATGATGAATTGGTACAAGTTAGAATGATATTTATGCTTATGTATATAGTATTTTTTCGGTTTGAAGTAGAGGTATCGATATTCATCTTGTGAAAATGATACTTATGTGATTTTAAAATGTGCAGGAAGCCAGAATCGTAAATTGGTATCGATACTCTATCAGAGTATCGATACTCAGGTAATTTTGTTGATACTTTTTCAATTGTATCGATATTTTCTTGTGTTTTGATTTTAGACGAGAAACGAAATGCTAATTTGGTTTTGATTTTCCATACGGTATCGATACCGTGCAAGGAAAATACTGATACCCATGCTCTAGTACTGATACGTACATGAATGTCTTGGAAATTTTGCTAAGTGATCTTAATGCATGTTCAATTATTATTATAAGTTTATTTGAAGTATGTTTGGTGCATTTTAATGACTGATATATGTTTGACTGAAAATTCATAAGATCACTGATAAAGAGGATGATTTCTTAATCATGTAACAATTTACTATGCGTATGATATGTGACGATGGTGTGACATCCTGATATTCAGGCTCTGGGACTAGGCTAGGTATGGGGTGTTACAACTAGCATAAGTGTTTGTAATTACATTGACTTATGTTTCCATATGTTTTTTGAAATTATGTTGTATTTTTAAGTTAAGGCATGGTTCTTGAATTGACTTAATAGTGGTCATGTGATGAAATTGTGCTTAATTGAGCTTTGATAAGCACACCCCAAGTCTGGCGAACCTAAGATTTTGGTGTATAGTAGAAAAATAATATGTTTGGCAAAGTGTAATCCGCCCATATGTTTCTTTTGGTGCATAGGTGTGGGCGTGTAGTAACTATCATGTAACCAAGTGAAGATTTTTATTTTAGGATATTTTTTTATTTAAAGGAAAACTGTTAAGTGAAAAGGGGTAAGTATGATATGAATTATCACCAAAGGTATAGTACGCCTTGTTTGTCTAAATTATTATCCTAGCTAGGTTCTAAAGTAACCTGGTTAGAACCAACTAGATATACTAGTCTGATATTTATAATGCAAGATTCTCATTTATATTTCTCTTGGAAATTGTAGACCATTAAGAAGGCAAATTCTGAAATGTTTGACACTTGTTAAGTTCCACTAGGTAGGAAGAGTCATATTTATATGGGTGTTCTGAAAGAGATTCTTTTTCTTCCTTCAAGTGTATTTTCTATTATTTTTCTTAAATCCAATGGTATCTTTTTCTCATTAAGTTGGAAGTTAAGGATTCTTGGTTTAATCAATGATCATTCCATCTTTGGGAAAGTATTAAAGATCTTCATGTTAGATGTTTTTGAAAGAGTGAGTCTGTATGTGGTATATGAACAATAAGTTGTAGGTATAAGGCTTTGCATGGGGGTTGTCAGAGTTTGAGATGATAGTAAATTGTTTGAAAATCAGTTTTAATAGTGGTTGTATGTTTTGTAAGTAGTCTGAAGCTTATAACTGATATAGGTAAGTCTTTACCTTAACTCTTAAATGCTAAATGTTGAAGTATAAGCATATAGATAAGTATAACGGATAATGATATCTAAAGTAATTGATAAACGTATGAGTATAGTAAAGATGAGATCTTTGATATGATTATATATATTAAGTTATATTAAAAAGAATAATATTTGGTAAGTATGCAGGTAAGGTCTGAGATACGAGATCTATGAATTAATAAAAGGTGAAAATCTGGGTAAGTAAATGTCGAATAATGTCCCTTTGTGAAGCCTCTGGTAGGGCAATTATATTGCTAATTAGACTGTCAGAAGTGTGAGTCTATGAGGTTGAGACTCATGGCCTTTTAATATGATTTGGAAACACTCATGGTGTAGCCTTCAGTAAGATGGAGATTGGATTGGCATATTATGATACATGAATGTGTGTAGAAGTCCGTATGGTTGTGGCCCATTGCAAGATATGTTTGTATGTATGTTCGTGGTGTAGCCTTTGATAATGTGTATATTGAATTGGTAGATCATGATACATGAAATTACATATAAGTCCATGAGGGAGAAATGCATGGCACCTTCTGTGAGAGTCCGTAGGGAAAGTAAACACATGATTCTGTATGATGCTTTTGTGGCATATTTGTATGAAACCTTTGTGGAGTATTCCATAAGTTTCCCTTGTGGCGTATTCTGTTTGGCCCTTATGGTATACTCTGCTAAGTTTGTATGGTGAAATGTGATTATCTGCCCTTATGGTAAGTTCCAGATAAGTTATGATACTTATTTGGTAAGTAACTCTATGATAAGGTTATGACACGTCTAAAGTTAATATGGTTGTGTAAGATCAGTGATGTAATTAAATAAGTCTAATAGGAATTTCTTGAAAAGAAGTGTGTATCTATATATTCAGAGAGAGTATCCGCCATGATAATCTATTAGTTTGGGATTTGAGCGTATTTATAGATATGAATGAGATAAGAATCCATTAGTTTAGTTTGCCTATAAAATGTAGGGTTGAATACGAAGTTATCCGAGATTTCGCCATATTTGAGTTGTATTATATCTTCTTCTAGAATCATATGGAATCTAACTTATTTAATTACCTCTCTATTCAATTTAGTCCAAAATTCACATTAAGGCACTTTTACACATTTTCCCTTCATGTTTCACATTTTTACAATTTAGTCCTTATTTCATAAAATCACAAATTCATGCAATTTAATACCAACCCATGCTAGCTGAATTTCCCTAGTATACATATCAGCCCATATTTTTCATTTATTTCACATTTTACCCACAAACTTTACATATTTCTCAATTCAATCCTTAATTTGCATTTTCACTAAAAATCACTTAACAAAACTTATATAACTATCATCAAACATTCATAATCTATCATCAATCACTAAAATATATGCTTATTCATCAATGGCAACATCCTAAATCTTTAACAGTTTTGCAAAATGGTCCTTGGGTTAGCTAACTTAAGCTGCAACGATCTCAAAAATATAGAAATCATTAAAAATTGGACAAAAATCATACCTAATTACGAAGATTTAACTTCGCCGAATGAAGAACCCTAGTGTATTCTTTTTCTTCTTCAATTGCGGTTAATGAAGATGATAATGGATGAAAATTTTGTTTTATTTTACTTTTTAATTTCCAAATACCATAATTAACCTTTAAAAATAATTCAATTTACAACATTACCATGCCACTATCTCATTAATGGTCTAATTAAAATATAAGGACCTCTAATTTAATAATCCATAGCTATTAGATTCCTTTAACTAATAGAACTCCACTTTTACACTTTACTTGTAATATCCTGAATTAGGGCTTAATCGGAATAGTGGTTTCGTGACCACAAATCCGAGATAGAAATAATTATTTTACAATGATTTTGATGTTTATGATATGATTGCATGATTGTGTGAAAATTTCGTGATGAAATTTTATGCCTAAAGTGCTTAAATTGAAAGTAGGGACTAAATCGAATAAGTTGCAAAACTTGCATTCTAGAAGTTTTTAGTATGAAATTGTTTTGGAATATTAATGAGGAGGTCTTAACTAGCAATTTGACCAATTTTAAGTTCATGGAAAAAATTAGGACATGGAAGGAATTTTGGAAAGTTTAGTAGTAAGGGTATTTTGGTCATTTAGTTATTAAAATGAATTAAAAACAAAATTAAAAGCCAATTTTGTCCATCTTCTTCATTAGGCCGAAATTTCAAGGGTTCTCCATAGCTAGGGATTGTTTCAAGCTTCCAAGCTCCATAGTAAGTGATTCCAAGCCCGCTTTTAATGTTCTTTACGTTTTGGAATCCGGAAGCTCGATTAAGCTTATGCTAGCAATAATTCAACCTAGGGTTTATATTTGGAAAAATACCCATAGGTGAAATTTGTGTATTTTGATGTTTTATGATAGAATATGGGGTTTTAAATTATGTTAAACAACTTGTGCTACTCGGTTTTTAGTGAAAACGAGTAAAAGGGCTTAATCGGCAAAAATACCTAATAGTCACAAGTATATGTTAGAGAGAGAATTTGATGTTGCCATAGAAGGGAAAAGTGATCAGATGTTATAAAACATAAGAATAAGGAATAAAGTTTAATTCCGAGCCTAGGGAAAAAGTGTAATTATGCAAAAGTTTAGGGCAAAAGTGTAATTTTTTAAAGTTCAGATTAAATGCTGTTTTGATAAATGTATGTATTAAATAAGATTAATTTGGTATTATAGATCAAGAAAACGAGATTCAAGTCGTGATCGAGGAAAAGAAAAGATTGTGGACTAAATTGCAAAATCTTTATATTTAGGTACCAAGGTAAGTTAATGTGTAAATTATGTAGCATAAATGTTATTCTTAAGTTATTAATGTTAATTATATGATATGCTGATTTTTAATCGTGAAATATTATGCTTTGTGGTTAATGGTGAGTAATATGCAAATTATGTTTACTACTTGATAAATATGAATTGCTACCGAGTATCGGTTCCGATATTCTATGGAAGACGGCAAATGTGAGATCGAGGGAAAAAGCCCGTTTGAACCTTAGGAATAGATTAGGATACAAGTGACATGTCACTAGGATGGTTGAGCATCCGAACTCGTTGAGTTGAGTCCGAGTTCACTTATGGATGCAAATGTCCGAACTCGTTGAGTTGAGTCCGAGTTCGTGAGATGTAACTAGGCATCCGAACTCGTTGAGTTGAGTCCGAATTCATTTATGGATGCGAACGCCCAAGCTCGTTGAGTTGAGTCCGAGTTCACTTAGGGGCGGGTTACATGATTTCTTGATTACATATGTGGCACTTATGTGCAAATTATCCATGTATCCGAGTTATATTCCGATGTGTTCAACGGGTGAAATTTCTAGTTTAATGGAAGAGCACTTAAGATATAAGTGACGTTTTGGGTAAGTGTTGTGAAATGGACACTTTGGACAGGTATGTTCTTAACCCTCGGGTTGAAAATAGATACAACAACGATAAGGTGGTAAGATGATGAATGATGTTTAAAGATGTGATATATGTTTTGGTGGTACCATGCTAAAGTTGTTTGGTATATTTGTATTGTTATGTTACTTGTTATTTACATATGAACTTACTAAGCATTTATACTTACTCCTTCCTTTTCATTCACTGTAGTTTTGAACAAGCCGGCTCAGGAATCGGGACAGGTCGAAAGTTCGATCACACTATCCAAAGGACTTTTATCTTGGTAAATGGCTTGTACAACTACTTAAGTACGACAGGTATAGCAATATACCTATTTTGTGTAAATAATTTTATGATATGGCCATGTTTGGTTGAGAAAATGTTTGATATTGATAAGTCATGGTGATGGCTAATTTAGATCATGTTTGATATCATGGAAGTTTAACAGGTTATCTAGTTCATAAAAATTCATGGAAAGATGAAACTTGCCTTAAAACAAAATATTGCTGCAGCAATGACATGAATTTGAAAAATCACTAAAAATAGTATAAATAGAACTAAATGATGAGTAAGTTATTAAATTGAAGCTTAATGAGTATACTTTCATATGGATTGAACAAAACAGGAATATAAATTATATTTTATGAGATATTTAAACTTTTACGAAACAGGGCCAGAGTGATTTCTGGATCCCCTGTTCTGAATTTAAAAATTCATAATAAATTTTAATAAAATAATTAGAAGTTGTTATTTATATGTACAGATTCCGTATTGAGTCTAGTTTTAATAGAAACAAACCTCATAGTCATTGAAAATTTGTATAGAGATATATCTAGTTCGTAATACACAGAGGTCAGAGCAGTTGAACCCTGAAACAGGGGATACTTTAATTAATAAACTGTACTAATTGGCCCAATAAAAAAATTCTAGAAAAAAATTAGTAAATAGATATATGAGTCTAGATTCAGGGAAAATTTACGGATCTTGATTTCGTGTAACGCCCCACACCCGAGACCGTTGCCGGAGTCGAACACGAGGTGTTAACGAACTTAATTCATTTATTTACACAGTTCATTTTAAAATTTCCAGACAAGCTAGATAACTGCGTCACTGTCACCTTAAAAATCATATCTCGAGTTCCAGAACTCGAAAATTGATTCTGTAAATTTTCCCTAAAACTAGACTCATATATGCATGTACAGATTTTTTTCTAGAATTTTTGGTCTGGCAAATTAGTACATTTTATTAGTTCAATTCTCCCCTATTTCAGGGTTCGACTACTCTGACCTTCATGCATTGCGACTTAGATATCTCCCTGTACAGGGCTTCAATACATATGCCGTTTGTTTATAGTGAAACTAGACTCAAAAAGAAGTCTGTACATATAAAGTATGACTTCTAATTATTTCTGGTTAATTTATAGTGAATTTCCAAAGTCAGAACAGGGGATCCAGAAATCGCTCTGGCCCTGTTTCACAAAAACTTAAACATCTCATAAACTACGGCTCATATGATCTTTTCGTTACTTTCATATGAAAATAGGTTCATCAAGGTTCGAGTACATAATTTATTCACTATTTAATTCCATTCCTACTATTTTAAGTGATTTTTCAAATCCACACCACTGCTGCTGTCAGCATCTGTTTTTAAGGTAAACTTTACCTATTTCATGGTTTTCCATGAATCAACTAGAATTTGTCATACAAAGCACCAAAATGATCATGATTAACCATTCCAATGGCTAATCGTTACCAAACATTTTCATACCTCTCAATCAACAACATACAAAATGATTATAATGCTATGCTCAAAGTATATATAAGCCATTTTCACATGGCTATCCAAATTTATACAAAACCAAAGGGTACATGACCAACAACAAAAAGGGTAGTCCTATACATGCCATTTTCAGAGTTCAACTAAAAGAGTACCAAAAGGGCTTTGATAGTGTGGGCGACTTCGACTTTGACACTCCCGAGTCCGATAGCTGATGAACCAAAATCTATAAAACAGAGATTTAAAGAACGGAATAAGCATTTAATGCTTAGTAAGTTTTGAGCAATGAAATTAGGCACAATTGAAGTATAGCATTCATATGACTAAACGGATAATTCATATACACATATTCTCAAAATCATTCCTACTTCACATTTCCAACCCTTATATTCATACATAAGAGATCAACTTAACCAAAGGCCGGAAGCTTATTAATCGACTGAGCGAATAATATTTAAAAGGAATCAACTATTCCAATGCATATACAAAACATACCTCATCATTGGGATTTTACGAGCGTATTAATTGAAATTATTACAGCAAGATCGCTCATTCCCCAACCAAGTACCTTCGGGATTTAGCCGGACATAGCTACTCGCTCAAATGCCTTCGGGACTTAGCCCGGTTATAGTAACTCGCACAAATGCCTTCGGGACTTAGCCCGGATATAGTAACTCGTACAAATGCCTTCGGGACTTAGCCCGGATATAGTAACTCGCACAAATGGCTTCGGGACTTAGCCCGGATATAGTAACTTGCACAAATGCCTTCGGGGCTTAGCCCGGAATTTGTCACTAGCACAAATGCCGTCGGGGCTTAGCCCGGTTATCATCCGAATATCCATGCACATATCAATAATTCGTGACACATCTATATTTCATTTTCACAACTAGAATTCAAACACAAGTCACTTATCAAGCATTATCAATTTCGGCTAAATAGCTACATACAAAGAGCATGATTTTGATTTGCTTAAAACATGATCTAATCGAATCATAATCTAAGTTCCATTACTCGAAAACTTACCTCGGATGTTGTCGAACGATTTCGGTGGCTATTCGATCACTTTTTCCTTTCCCTTATCCAACTTTGGTCCTCTAAGCTCTTGAGCTAATTCAAACAAATTTAACTTATTAAAGTCTCATTATGCTAGCTTATGGCCGAATATGACAAGGAGTTTGATAGGTCATATGGCCACCTTTAGCTCAAATACAAAATGGTCATACGCATTTTTAATCACATTGAGCAATTTAATACAATTAATCTAACATTTCCTCATGTGCACCTTTATGACCGAATACACACATCATTAACCTAATATCAATTAACTAAGCACTTTAACAAATTCTCCTTGAGCCGATTATCTAAGTCAAGATAGATTCATCATTATGCTTGCCTATAACCGAATACATGCAACACCAATCTATCTATTCATTCATGTGTGCATCTTATTTAAGCATGTATATCTACAACCGAATTCATCATATAAATATCTATGAATTCACTCAAACAATCTCAATACCACACATGGTGCTCAAACCTTTTTTCAAATTCAAAACTCGCTAGTACACATATATACACTAGCAATCAAACACTAACATTTGCACTTCACCTTACTACCATTTATCTCTTCTATTTACTACCATGGCCGAATGTTATAACCCAAGCCTCACATATTGTTTCCCCAAGGCCCTTCAATGACCACATTCGCACCCCTTAGAACAACCCAATTTCAACCTTCAAGAAGGAAGAAAAATATATGTACTAAGAGCTTCAAACTACTTGGCGAATATCAAACCTCCAATCAATCAAAATTTAATCCATGAAATGAATAGAACTTGAACTAACCACCTTCTTTATACATAAATTTCCAAGAATTTCAAGATACTTACCTCTTCCTAATCCTCATCCAAACCGAACATGAAGCAAGAGAACTCCTTTCTTCTTCCTTTGATTTTTCGGTCAAGAAGAACAAAGAGGATGAAGCCTTTTTTTTTTCTTCTAAGTACGGCAAAATGGGGGAGCAAGGATGAAACAACTTTGGTTTCTCCTCCCACTCCCCTCATATTTTATTGTTCTTCCCACAACAAGTTATCACAAATTGTTTATAATATGTTTTACCCATCACATTTTGTCTATCCTCAATGTCATGGCTGGCCACTACTAATTAAGTGGGGGAATTGACATGCAAGTCCACCCTTTTGATTTCATGCACTAATTGATCCTTATAGATTAACCTATCACATTTTAAAAGTGTCATACATAAGTCCTATTAGCTGAATTCACATGCAATCGACTAAATCAAAGCTTAAAACTTTCACACATTCATATTCACATATTCTAGACAATAAATATCACATTCAAATACTTCGGTGACTCGGTTTAGCTGTCCCGAAACCACTTTCCGACTAGGGTCAATTTAGGGCTGTCACAACTCTCCCCCACTTAAGAAATTTTCGTCCTCAAAAATCTTACCGGTAAATAGGTTTGGGTATCGTTCTCTCATAGAGTTCTCAGTTTCCCAAGTAGCTTCTTTGATTCCGTGTTTGAGTAACACCTTTACTAACGGAACCCTTTTGTTTCGCAACTCTTTCACTTCACGAGCTAAGATACGAATCGGTTCTTCTTCATAACTCAAGTCAAATTGAATTTCAACCTCTGATGGACTAATTATGTGCGAAGGATCAGATCTGTAACGTCGAAGCATCGAAACATGAAAAACATTGTGAATCCTTTCAAGTTCAGGGGGTAACAGCAACCTATATGCAACTGGACCAACTCGTTCGGAGATTTCATACGGCCCAATGAATCTCGGACTCAGTTTGCCCTTACGGCCAAATCTGAGTATCTTTTTCCAAGGTGAAACCTTAAGAAACACTTTGTCTCCTACCTGATACTCAATATCTCTTCGTTTTAAATCCGCGTACGACTTCTGACGATTGGATGCTGCCTTCAGACTTTCACGAATTATTCTTACTTTCTGCTCAGCATCTTTAATCAAATCAACTCCGAAAATCTTACTTTTACAGAGCTCGGTCCAAAACAATGGTGTACGGCATTTACGACCGTACAAAGCCTCGTAAGGCGCCATCTTAATACTTGATTGAAAACTATTGTTGTAAGCAAATTCAATCAAAGGTAAATACCATTCCCATGAACCACTAAACTCAAGGATGCAACATCTTAACATATCCTCGAGTATCTGAATTATCCGCTCGGATTGACCATCGGTTTGGGGGTGAAAAGCGGTGCTAAAATGCAACTTGGTACCCAAAGCTTCTTGCAATTTCTTCCAAAATCGTGAGGTGAATCTCGGATCTCTATCCGACACAATAGAAATAGGTACCCCGTGTAATCTCACAATCTGAGAAACATACAATTCAGCTAGTTTATCCAATGAAAAATCCGTGCGTCACGGGATAAAGTGAGTGACTTAGTCGATCTATCAACAACAACCCAAATCGCATCTTTCTTACTTGCCGACACTGGCAACCCAGATACAAAATCCATCGTGACTCGATCCCATTTCCATTCAGGTATCATGATCGGCTGAAGTAAACCCGTAGGCACTTGATGTTCCGCCATCACTTGCTGACATATTAAGCACTTCGAAACAAAATCGGAAATGTCTCGTTTCATACCATGCCACCAAAACTAACGTCTCAGATCGTTGTACATTTTCGTACTCCCCGAGTGAATTGATATTTGACTACAATGAGCTTCGTTCAGAATCATTGAAATAAGTTCTGAATTTCTTGGAACACTGAAACGACTTCTGAACCTCAAACAATCGTCATCATCAATTTGAAACTCTGATTCCATATTCGAAACACATTCAGCCCATTTTGCAACCAGTTCATCATCGACTTTCTGAGCTTCACGAATTTGATGAATCAACAATGGTTTGGCCTTTAATTCTGCCACTAACACATTGTCGGATAGAACAGACAAGTGTACATTCATTGCTCGTAAAGCAAACAGTGATTTACGACTTAAGGCATCCGCAACCACATTAGCCTTTCCCGGGTGATAGTCAATGACAAGCTCATAATCTTTCAACAACTCGAGCCAACGTCTTTGTCGCAGATTCAAGTCTCTTTGAGTCATCATGTAACACCCCGTACCCGAGTCCGTTACCGGAGTCGAACACAAGGTGCACACAGACTTAACTTAATTATTTTCACAGTCCATAAAAAAAATTTCCAGACAAGCTGGTTACTGCATCACTGTCGCCTTAAAAATCATATCTTGAGTTTCAAAGCTCAAAAATCAGTTTCGTAATTTTTCCCTGAAACTAGACTCATATGTCCATCTACCTATTTTTTTCTAGAATTTTTGGTCGGACCAATTAGTACAGTTTATTAGTTAAAGTCTCCCCTAATCCAGGGTTCAACTACACTGACCTTCACGCATTACGAATTGGATATCTCCCTGTACAGGGCTTCAATACTGATGCCGTTTGTTTCTATAGAAACTAGACTCAAGGAGGAATCTATACATATATGGAATGACTCCTAATTATTTCTGGTTAATTTACAATGAATTTACAAAGTCAGAACAGGAAATCCAGAAACTGTTCTGGCCCTGTTTCACAAAAACCTAAATATCTCTTAACATACAACTCATATGACCGTTTCGTTTCTTCCATATGAAAGTAGATTCATCAAGGTTAATTTACATAATTTATTCACTATTTGATTCCATTCCTGCTATTTTTAGTGATTTTTCACATCCACACCACTGCTGCTGTCAGCATCTGTTTTCAAGGTAAACTTTACCTATTTCATGGTTTCCATGGACCAACCAGAGTTTTGTCATACATAGGTCCACATATGATCATATTTAGCCATTCCAAGGGCTGATAATTGCCCAACACTTCCATTCCAGTCCATAGTCACATCATGAAACCATATATAGATACATAAACACAAATGGTCTAATGCCATACTCCACTTCTACGAGCCATTTTCGCATGGCCGTACACACATACATCACAAAAAGTACTTGAAAAACAACAAAGGGTAGTTCTATACATGCCGTTTCAAAGCTCAACCAAAAATTGTACCAAAAAGGGGGCTTTGATAGTGTGGGTGACTTCGACTTCAAAATCCCGAGTCCGATAGCTGACGAGCCAAAATCTATAAAACAGAGAACAAAGAAACGGAGTAAGCAATTTATGCTTAGTAAGTTTTGAGCAAGAATTTAAACACAACTGAAGTATAGCATTCACATAATTAAACGGATAATTCCGCGTATTCATATATTCAAATCATTTCTACTTTACATTCCAACCCCTATGTTCATACATAAGGGATCATCTTAGCCGAATACCGAAGCTCATTACTCAACCGAGCGAATATTATTCAAGGAACTCAACTATTCCAATGCACATACGAACATACCTCATTCTCGAATTTTTTTCAAACGTATTAACGGGATTTTTACAGCAAGATCGTTCATTCCCGAATCACGTACCTTCGGATCTTATCCGGATATAGCGACTCGCTCAAAAGCCTTCGGGACATAGCCCGGTTATAATAGCTCGCACAAATGCCTTCGGGACTTAACCTGATTTGGGAACTCGCACAAATGCCTTCGGATCTTAGTCCGGATTTGGGAACTCGCACAAATGCCTTCGGATCTTAGTCCGGATATGGTCACTCAGCACAAAGCCTTCGGGACTTAGCCTGGACATCATTCGAATCATCATGCACATTTAACACTAAATCATGACACATTTGTATTTCATTTTCATTAGCAAAACTCAAACACAAGACACTTATCACTCTTGCAATTTCGGCTCAATATCCACACACAAGGAGCATGATTTCGATTTGCTTAAAACATGATCTAATCAAATCATAATTTAAGCTCTATTACTCAAGAACTTACCTCGGATGTTGTCGAACGATTCCGATGGCTATTCGACCACTTTTTCCTTCCCTTTATCGGATTTAGTTCCCCTTTGCTCTTGAGCTTAATTTAACAAATAAATTGATTTAATCATTTGAGCATCGAAAAGAGGAATTCAAGGTACTTAGGCTACATATATTCATTAGACATTAAAGTCACATATGTACGGATATCATGAATCAAACTCAACACATTAGTTAGTACTCTGCTTAGCCGAATTTTCTAAGTCAAGATAAAGCCTTCAACATGCTTACTTATGGCCGAACAACACATCAACCTATGTACTCATTCATGTGACCGAATATGCATGTTGATGTTGAGGCCAATTACATGTTTAATACCACACATGAATGGCATACATTTTACTAACTAATGCATAACATATTGTAGCTCAATACACATCTATCATTTACTTCATAACCGAAACATCATCATAAGTAAATATATACCTTGAGATAGTATATATGTCATACCAATACATCATGTGCAAACATATATACATATAGGTGCAAGGGCCGAATCTCAAGTTGATTATAACCAAATATAAACATATATCCAAAACACAAATCTTACCTACCATGCAATAAGCATAAAGCATTCTTATGGATATACCATGGCCGAATACTTCACAACACCATACCATTTCAATTTTGGTCATGGTTAAACAAAGAACTTAATGTCTCACTCAAAAATGCTAAAAAGAAAATCCAAGAGTCATCAATCCACCATCACATGTATCATTATCAAGCTTCATATTTAGCATGCAATGGCATTAACACAAAATCCACCTTGGCCGAATATCATCCCCATGACATAGCAAAGATTTGAACCATGGGCTAATTAGAACTCAAGCTAGCAACTAAAATCATGCATGAATCTCATGGCACAACCTCAAACATACCTTAATCTAGACACAAGTATGGCCAAACCTCCTCCTAATCCTCTTCCAAACCAAGCATGAAGCAAGAACTCCTTCCTTCTTCCTTAGGATTTTCTGCTCAAAGAAATGAAAAAAGGATGAACAAATTTTTTTTTCTCTTTTCTTCAACTCACGGCAAAGGGGGGGGACACTCACACCATTCTCTTTTTTTTTTCTTCCCTTTCATTATTCAATTCCCATGCTCATTATTTTATTTTTTTCTTACATACACCATTGTCACAATATGTTTTATGACATGTTTTTGCCCATAATCCCTTGTCATGGCCGGTCACTACCAATTAGGGGGGGAAATTTGACATGCAAGTCCCCCCTTTTGATTACATGCACTATTAGGTCCTTATAGATTAGCCTATCACATTTCAAAAGTGTCACACAAGTCCTACTAACTGAATTCACATGCAATCGACTAAATCGAAGCTTGAAATTTTTACACATTCATAATTACATATTCTAGACAATAAATATTACGTTCCAACATTTCGGTGACTCAGTTTAGCGGTCCCGAAACCACTTCCCGACTAGGGTCAATTTTGGGCTGTCACAACTCTCCCCCGCTTAAGAAATTTTCGTCCCCGAAAATCTTACCGGTAAATAGGTTTGGGTATCGCTCTTTCATAGAGTTCTCGGGTTCCCAAGTAGCTTCTTCCATCCCGTGTTTGAGCCATAACACTTTTACTAACGGAACCCTTTTGTTTTGCAACTCCTTCACTTCACGAGCTAGGATACGAATCGATTCTTCTTCATAACTCATATCGGCTTGAATTTCGACCTTTGATGGACTAATTATGTGCGATGGATCAGATCTATAGCGTCGAAGCATCGAAACATGAAAGACGTCGTGAATCTTCTCAAGTTCAGGAGGCAAAATCAATCGATATGCAACTGGACTGACTCGCTCGGAGACTTCATATGGCCCGATGAACCTCGGACTCAATTTGCCTTTACGGCCAAATCTGAGTATCTTTCTCTAAGGCGAAACTTTAAGAAACACTTTATCTCCCACCTGATACTCAATGTCTTTTCGTTTCAAATCCGCGTACGATTTCTGATGATCTGCGGTGTCTCTTTAGACTTTCACGGATTACTTTTACTTTCTTTCAGCATCTTTAATCAAGTCCACTCGAAAATTTTACTTTCACCGAGTTCGGTCCAAAACAATGGCGTCGGCATTTTCGATCGCATAAAGCCTCGTAAGGTGCCATCTTAATACTTGAATGAAAACTATTGTTGTGCGAATTCAATCAAAGGTAAATATCGCTCCCATGAACCATTAAACTCAAGGACGCAACATCTCAACATATCCTCAAGTATCTGAATTACCCGCTCAGATTGACCATCGGTTTGTGGATGAAAAGCGGTGCTAAAATGTAGCTTGGTACCCAAAGCTTCTTGCAATTTCTTCCAAAATCGAGAGGTGAATCTCGGATCTCTATCCGACACAACAAAAATCGGTACCCCGTGTAATCTCACAATCTGAGAAACGTACAATTCAGCTAGTTTATCCAATTAAAAATCCATACGCACGGGGATAAAGTGAGCCGACTTAGTCAGTCTATCAACAACAACCCAAATCGCATCCTTCTTACTTGTGGACAATGGCAGTCCGGACACAAAGTCCATTGTGACTCGATCCCATTTCCACTCGGTATCTTGATCGGTCAAGTAATCCTCAAGGCACTTGATGTTCCGCTTTCACTTGTTGACATATTAAACATCTCAAACAAAGTCGGAGATGTCTCGTTTCATACCATGCCACCAGAATCGACGTTTCAAATCGTTGTACATCTTCGTACTCCCCGGGTGAATTGACATTCGGCTACAATGGGCTTCGTTCAGAATCATCAAAATGAGTTCCAAATTCCTTGGAACACACAAACGACTTCGAACCTCAAACAATCATCATCATCAAGTTGAAACTCCGATTCCTTGTTCGAACACACTCATTTCGCTTTGCAACCAATTCATCATCGACTTTCGAGCTTCACGAATTTGATGAATCAATAATGGTTTGGCTTTTAATTCAGCTACTAACACATTGTCGGGTAGAATGCATAAGTGTACATTCATCGCTCAGCAGTTTAACAAGTGATTTCCGGCTTAAGGCGTCCGCAACCACATTAGCCTTTCCCGGGTGATAATCAATGACCAGCTCATAATCTTTCAACAACTCAAGCCAACGCCTTTGTCATAGATTCAAGTCTCTTTGAGTCATCAAATATTTGAGACTTTTGTGATCCGAAAATACATGGCACTTCTCACCAAATAAGTAATGTCACCATATTTTCAAGGCGAATACGATGGCAGCTAATTCGAGATCATTGGTCAGATAATTCTTCTCATGTGGCTTTAATTGTCTCGACGCATAGGCCACAACTCGACCCTCTTGCATCAATACGCAACCTAACCCAAGTAGGGAGGCGTCACTATAGATGACAAACTCTTTGCCCGATTCGGCCGCACTAAAATTGAGCTTAGTCAAATAAGTTTTCATTGATCAAAACTTTTCGGCATTTTTCCGTCCATTCGAACTTAACATCTTTTGAAGTAGCTTCGTCATGGGTGTGGCTATCATCGAGAATCCTTTTACAAACCGTCGGTAGTAACCAAGTCCCAAAAAGCTCGAACCTCAAGAATATTTCTGAGGCTTCCAGCTAAGTATGGCTGAAATTTTGCTCTCGGTCGACTCGAATACCGATGAGATACCACATGACCCAAGAAGCTAACCTCTTAACCGAACTCACACTTGCTGAACTTAGCATATAACTGCTTATCCGTAAAATTTGCAACACTAATCTCGTGTGTTCAAATGTTCGGTCTCATCTCTTGAATTGACCAAGATGTCATCAATGAACACAACTACTGAACCGGTCCAAATCATCGTCTCAAGATCCGATTCATCAAATCCATAAATACCGTAGGGCATTAGTGAACCCGAACAAGATCACTAAGAACTCGTAGTGACCGTACCTCGCTCAAAGCGGTTTTGGGTACATCCGAATCTCGAATCCATGGCGATAATAACCCGATCTCAAATCTATCTTTGAAAACACCGAGGCTCCCTTTAGTTGATCAAAAAATCATCAATACGCTGTAACGGATATTTATTCTTTATCGTCACTTTATTCACCGACGATAGTCAATGCACAACCTCATGGTTCCGTCCTTCTTTTCACAAACAATACTTGGTGCACCCTAAGGTGAGAAACTTGGTCGAGCGAAACCTTTGTCCGTCAATTCTTGCAACCGAGCTTTCAACTCTTTTAACTCGGTTGGTGCCATACGATACGGAGCTATCGAAATCGGCGTAGTCCCGGTACAAGCTCAATACCAAACTCTATCTCCGAACAGTGGCAAAACCGGTAATTCTTCTGAAAAACATCCGGTATTCACAAACCACCCAAGCATGCATTCGGTTTTATTTCTAACTCCTTATCATCAAGTACATACGCAAGGTATGCTTCGCACCCTTTCTTACATATTTCGGGCCAACATTGATGATATTACACCGGCAACCCCTTTAAGTTCGTAGACTCAACTCGGATCATCTCGTTATTTATGCACCTCAAATCCATAGTCTTGCTTTTGCAATTCACAACCGCATCATGCACGGTCAACCAATCCAAACCAAGAATAACATCAAATTCATCGAACGGCAAAAGCATCAAGTCTGCGGAAAACAGAACCTCGAATTACTAGGGGCATTTCTTACACACTTTGTCAACAAGCACGAACGACCCAAGGATTTGACACCGAATTACGAACTCAAGAGACTCAATAAGTAAAGTCTTCTTGGATGCTAAGGTTTCGCATATATAAGAATGAGTAAAACCGGGGTCAATCAAAGCAATCACATTAGTATCAAAGAGAGTGAAAGTACCAGTAATAACATCCGGCGAGGAAGCATCCTCGCATGCGCCAGATGCATAAGCCCTAGCAGAGCGCGAGCCTCGGATCTGGTCGTAGCATCTCTAGATCCTCTCGACCACCACTAGCATTGCCCATATTTCTAGATGGTCTACCTCGAGCGATGGTAGCGCCTGCTTCCTACTCGATTTACATTCTGTTCAGGCAACCTCGGGTAATCTTTAATGAAGTGGTCAACTGATCCGCACTTGTAACAGGAGCGGTCATGGAATCTACAACTCCCGAATGCCATTTGCCACAATGTCGACACTCGCTCGTCTCGACGTTCATTCCCAACACTGGCGACCGAGGTGCCTCGTGTACCCACAGGGGGTCGATCACAATCTCGTCTAAAAAGGCCCGAAGTGCCTCTAGACCGGCCCACATCATCACGAAATTTCTTTGATGCCTGTTGAAGAGACTTTCCCGAGGATCTTTTACGAAACTCTCTAGTTCCCACATCAACTTTTTGTTTTTCTTTTCTAAGCTCTTCGGCTTTACAAGCTCGCTTGACAAGTACTACGAACTCTCGTATTTCAAGAATGCCAACGAACATTTTATATCTTCATTCAGCCCATCCTCGAAGCGTTTACACATGATAGCCTCGGACGAAACACATTCCGAGCATATCTACTAAGTCTAACAAATTTTCGTCAGAATCGATGAATCGACATAGAACCTTGCTTAAGCTCAAGAAATTCCTTCCGTTTTTGATCAACAAATCTCGATCGATATACTTTTTCCAAACTCGCTTTGGAAAAACTCCCAAGTTACTTGCTCTCGGGCACAATGTAAGTCGAGTACTCCACCAATAGTAGGCGTAATCGCGTAGCAAGGAGATAGTACACTTTAGGCATTCATCGGTGTACAAGATAGCTCATCGAGTACGGATAGTGTTGTCCAACCAAAATTCAGCTTGCTCGGCATCGTCGCTATCCGTAGCTTTAAATTTAGTAGCCCCATGTTTTCGGATTCATCAACTGGGGCTTATTTGACCTTATTTGGTCGATTCTGGGAGGTATTGTAGGTCGGGGTGGTATTTGTCGGAATGGAGGTTGTGGAACAGTAGATTAGTTCGAATGTATTGGTTGAACCAATCATTCATCACGCTATAAAAAGCTTGCCTAGCCTCATCATTCGGATTACTAGCATTAGGTTGAGAGTCTGCCGGAGCCGTCCCTTGTGCGGGAGCAGGCGCTACACTCTCAAGATCATCAGCTACCGCTCGGTCGGGATCGGGATCCATTAATATAAATAAGCACATTTACAAATGTCAGAAATCACCACACTATCAAATAATCACATAAAATGGCATGTATAGCTAAACCCAACGCATTACGGTAGTCCTAGAATCGACTAAACATGGCTCTGATACCAATAAAATTGTAACACCCCATACCCGAGTCCGTTACCGGAGTCGAACACAAGGTGCACATAGACTTAACTTAATTATTTTCACAGTCCATAAAAGAAATTTCTAGACAAGCTTGTTACTGCGTCACTGTCGCCTTAAAAATCATATCTTGAGTTTCAAAGCTCGAAAATCAGTTTTGTAATTTTTCCCTGAAACTAGACTCATATGTCCATCTACATATTTTTTTCTAGAATTTTTGGTCGGGCCAATTAGTACAGTTTATTAGTTAAAATATCCCCTAATCCAGGGTTCGACTACACAGACATTCACGCATTACGAATTGGATATCTCCCTGTACAGGGCTTCAATACTGATGCCGTTTATTTCTATAGAAACTAGACTCAAGGAGGAATCTATACATATATGGCATGACTCCTAATTATCTCTGGTTAATTTACAATGAATTTCCAAAGTCGGAACAGGAAATCCAGAAACCGTTCTGGCCCTGTTTCACGAAAACCTAAATATCTCTTAACATACAACTCATATGACCGTTTCGTTTCTTCCATATGAAAGTAGATTCATCAAGGTTCATTTACATAATTTATTTAATACTTAATTCCATTCGTTCTATTTTTAGTGATTTTTCACATCCACACCACTGCTGCTCTCAGCATCTGTTTTCAAGGTAAACTTTACCTATTTCGTGGTTTCCATGGACCAACTAGAGTTTTGTCATACATAGGTCCACATATGATCATATTTAGCCATTCCAAGGGCTGATCATTGCCCAACACTTCCATTCCAGTCCATAGTCACATCATGAAACCATATATACATACATAAACACAAATGGTCTAATGCCATACTCCACTTCTACGAGCCATTTTCGCATGGCCGTACACACATACATCACAAAAAGTACTTGAAAAACAACAAAGGGTAGTCCTATACATGCCATTTCAAAGCTCAACCAAAAATTGTACCAAAAAGGGGCCTTTGATAGTGTGGGCGACTTCGACTTCAAAATCCCGAGTTCGTTAGCTGACGAGCCAAAATCTATAAAACAGAGAACAAAGAAACGGAGTAAGCAATTTATGCTTAGTAAGTTTTGAGCAAGAATTTAAACACAACTGAAGTATAGCATTCACATAATTAAACGGATAATTCCACGTATTCATATATTCAAATCATTTCTACTTTACATTCCAACCCCTATGTTCATACATAAGGGATCATCTTAGCCAAATACCGGAAGCTCATTACTCAACTGAGCGAATATTATTCGAAGGAACTCAACTATTCCAATGCACATACGAACATACCTCATTGCTGGAATTTTTTTCAAACGATTAACGGGATTTTTTACAGCAAGATCGTTCATTCCCGAATCACGTACCTTCGGATCTTATCCGGATATAGCGACTCGCTCAAAAGCCTTCGGGACATAGCCCGGTTATAATAGCTCGCACAAATGCCTTCGGGACTTAACCCGGATTTGGGAACTCACACAAATGCCTTCGGATCTTAGTCCGGATTTGGGAACTCGCACAAATGCCTTCGGATCTTAGTCCGGATATGGTCACTCAAAGACAAAGCCTTCGGACTTAGCCCGGACATCATTCAATCATCATGCACATTTAACACTAAATCATGACACATTTGTATTTCATTTTCATTAGCAAAACTCAAACACAAGACACTTATCACTCTTGCAATTTCGGCTCAATATCTACACACAAGGAGCATGATTTCGATTTGCTTAAAACATGATCTAATCAAATCATAATTTAAGCTCTATTACTCAAGAACTTACCTCGGATGTTGTCGAACGATTCTGATGGCTATTCGACCACTTTTTCCTTCCCTTTATCGAATTTAGTTCCCCTTTGCTTAATTTAACAAATAAATTGATTTAATCATTTGAGCATCGAAAAGAGGAATTCAAGGTACTTAGCCCACATATATTCATTAGACATTAAAGTCACATATGTACAGATATCATGAATCAAACTCAACACATTAGTTAGTACTCTCCTTAGCCGAATTTTCTAAGTCAAGATAAAGCCTTCAACATGCTTACTTATGGCCGAACAACACATCAACCTATGTACTCATTCATGTGGCCGAATATGCATGTTGATGTTGAGGCCAATTACATGTTTAATACCACACATGAATGGCATACATTTTACTAACTAATGCATAACATATTGTAGCTCAATACACATCTATCATTTACTTCATAACCAAACATCATCATAAGTAAATATATACCTTGAGATAGTATATATGTCATACCAATACATCATGTGCAAACATATATACATATAGGTGCAAGGGCGAATCTCAAGTTGATTATAACCAAATATAAACATATATCCAAAACACAAATCTTACCTACCATGCAATAAGCATAAAGCATTCTTATGGATATACCATGGCGAATACTTCACAACACCATACCATTTCAATTTTGGTCATGGTTAAACAAAGAACTTAATGTCTCACTCAAAATGCTAAAAAGAAAATCCAAGAGTCATCAATCCACCATCACATGTATCATTATCAAGCTTCATATTTAGCATGCAATGGCATTAACACAAAATCCACCTTGGCGAATATCATCCCCATGACATAGCAAAGATTTGAACCATGGGCTAATTAGAACTCAAGCTAGCAACTAAAATCATGCATGAATCTCATGGCACAACCTCAAACATACCTTAATCTAGACACAAGTATGGCCAAACCTCCTCCTAATCCTCTTCCAAACCAAGCATGAAGCAAGAACTCCTTCCTTCTTCCTTAGGATTTTCGGCTCAAAGAAATGAAAAAGGATGAACAAATTTTTTCTCTTTTCTTCAACTCACGGCAAAGGAGGGGGACACTCACACCATTCTCTTTTTTTTTTCTTCCCTTTCATTATTCAATTCCCATGCTCATTATTTTATTTTTTTCTTACATACACCATTGTCACAACATGTTTTATGACATGTTTTTGCCCATAATCCCTTGTCATGGCCGGCCACTACCAATTAGGGGGGAAATTTGACATGCAAGTCCCCCCTTTTGATTACATGCACTATTAGGTCCTTATAGATTAGCCTATCGCATTTCAAAAGTGTCACACAAGTCCTACTAACTGAATTCACATGCAATCGACTAAATCGAAGCTTGAAATTTTCACACATTCATAATTACATATTCTAGACAATAAACATTACGTTCCAACATTTCGGTGACTCGGTTTAGCGGTCTCGAAACCACTTCCCGACTAGGGTCAATTTTGGGCTGTCACACATCAAATATTTGAGACTTTTGTGATCCGAATATACATGGCACTTCTCACCAAATAAGTAATGTCGCCATATTTTCAAAGCGAATACGATGGCAGCTAGTTCGAGATCATGGGTCGGATAATTTTTCTCATGTGGCTTCAATTGTCTCGACGCATAAGCTACAACTCGACCCTCTTGCATCAATACGCAACCCAACCCAAGTAGGGATGCATCACTATAAATGACAAACTCTTTGCCTGATTCGGGCTGCACTAGCACTAGAGCTTCGGTCAAGTAAGTTTTAGTTGATCGAAACTTTTCGACATTTTCGACCATTCAACTTAACATCTTTCGAAGTAGCTTTGTCATTGGTGTGGCTATCATCGAGAAACCCTTTACAAACCGTCTGTAGTAACCGGCTAGCCCCAAAAAGCTCCGAACCTTAGTAATATTTCTCGGAGGCTTCCAGTTAAGTATGGCTGAAATTTTGCTCGGTCAACTTGAATGCCCGATGCATACCACATGACCCAAGAAGCTAACCTCTCTTAACCGAACTCGCACTTCATCAACTTAGCATATAACCTGTTTATCCCGTAAAATCTGCAACACTAATCTCAGGTGCTCAGCATGTTTGGTCTCATCTCTTGAATAGACCAAGATGTCATCAATAAACACAACTACAAACCGGTCCAAATACTGCCTGAAGATCCGATTCATCAAATCCATGAATACTGCAGGGGCATTAGTGAGCCCAAACGGCATCACTAAGAACTCGTAGTGACCGTATCTCGTTCTGAAAGCAGTTTTGGGTATATCTGAATCTCGAATTTGCAACTGGTAATAACCCGATCTCAAATCTATCTTTGAAAACACCGAGGCTCCCTTTAGTTGATCAAACAAATCATCAATACGCGGTAACGGATATTTATTCTTTATTGTCACTTTATTCAGCTGACGATAGTCGATACACAACTTCATGGTTTCGTCCTTCTTTTTCACAAACAATACTGGTGCACCCCAAGGTGAGAAACTTGGTCGAGCGAAACCTCTATCCGTCAACTCTTGCAACTGAGCTTTCAACTCTTTTAACTCGGTTGGTGCCATACGATACGGAGCTATCGAAATTGGTGTAGTCCTGTACAAGCTCAATACCAAACTCTACCTCCGAACAGTGGTAAACCCTTAATTCTTCGGAAAAACATCCGGTATTCACAAACCATCGCACAGATTCAGCTTCTCTTCTAACTCTTTGTCATCAAGTACATACGCAAGGTATGCTTCACACCCCTTTCTTACATATTCCTGAGCCAACATCGATGATTTTACAGTTGGCAACCTATTCAAGTTAGTAGACTCAACTCGGATTATCTTGTTATTTACACACCTCAAATCGATGGTTTTTCTTTTGCAATTTACAATTGCATCATGTACGGTCAATCAATCCATACCGAGGATAACATCAAATTCGTCAAACGGTAAAAGCATCAAATCGGCCGGAAAACAGGAACCTTGGATTACTAGGGGACATTTCTTGCACACTTTATCGACAAGCACGTAACGACCCAAAGGATTTGACACCCGAATTACAAACTCAGTAGACTCAACAGGTAGAGTCTTACTGGATGCTAAGGTTTCACATATATAAGAATTAGTAGAACCAGGGTCAATCAAAGCAATCACATTAGTATCAAAGAGAGTAAAAGTACCGGTAATAACATCTGGCGAGGAAGCATTCTCGCGTGCGCGTATAGCGTAAGATCTAGCAGGAGCACGAGCCTCAGATCTGGTTGTAGCATCTCTAGATCCTCTCTAATCGCCACTAGCATTGCCCGCATTTCTAGATGGTCTACCCCGAGCAGTAGTAGCACCAGGTTTCCCACTCTGATTTACGTTCCGTTCAGACAATCTCGGGCAATCTTTAATAAAGTGGTCAGCTGATCCGCACTTGTAACAGGAGCGGTCATGGAATCTACAACTCCCCGTATTCCATTTACCGCAATACTGACACTCCGTTCTGTCTCGACGATCATTTCCAACACTGGCGACCGAAGTGACTCGTGCACTCACAGGGGGTCGATCACGATCTCATTTAGAAAAACCCGAAGTGTCTCTAGATCGGCCTAAATCATCTCTAAATTTCTTCAATGACTGTTGAAAGGGCCTCCCCGAAGACCTCTTACGAAATTCCTTTGCTCCCATATCAGCTTTTCTTTTCTCCATACTGAGCTCCTAGGCTTTGCAAGCTCGCTCGACAAGTACAACAAATTCTCGGATTTCCAAAATGCCAACATACAGCTTTATATCATCATTCAGTCCATCCTCGAAACGTTTACACATCACGGCTTCTGAAGAAATGCATTCTCGAGCGTACCGGCTAAGCCTTACAAACTTTGGTTCATAATCGGTAACCGACATAGAACCTTGTTTAAGTTCAAGAAATTCCATCCGTTTTTGATCCATGAATCTCTGACTGATATACTTTTTCCGAAACTCGGTTTGGAAAAACTCCCAAGTTACTTGCTCTCTGGGCACAACAGAAGTCAACGTATTCCACCAATAGTAGGCAGAATCACGTAGCAAGGAGATAGTACACTTTAGGCACTCATCGGGTGTGCAAGATAGCTCATCGAGTACTCGAATAGTGTTGTCCAACCAAAATTTAGCTTGCTCGGCATCATCGCTGTCCGTAGCTTTAAATTCAGTAGCCCCGTGTTTTCGGATTCTGTCAACTGGGGGCTTATTTGACCTTATTTGGTCAGTTTCCGGAGGTATTGTAGGTGCGGGGGTGGTATTAGTCGGGAATGGAGGTTGTGGAACAGCCGTATTAGTTCGAATGTATTGGTTGAACCAATCATTCATCACGCTATAAAAAGCTTGTCTAGCTTCATCATTCGGATTACTAGTAATAGGTTGAGAGTCCGCGTACTGTCCCTTGTCTGAGCAAAGCGCTACACTCTCAAAATCATCAGCTACCGCTCGGTTGGGATCGGGATCCATTACTATAAATAAACACATTTTAAATTGTCAGAAATCACCACACTATCAAATAATCACATAATGGCATGTATAGTTAGACCCAAACGTATTACGGTAGTCCTAGAATCGACTAAACCGTAGCTCTGATACCAATAAAAATGTAATGCCCCGCACCCGAGACCGTTTCCGGAGTCGAACACGAGGTGTTAACGAACTTAATTCATTTATTTACACAGTTCATTTTAAAATTTCCGCACAAGTCGGCTAATCTGCGTCACTTGTCACCTTAAAATCATATCTCGAGTTCCGAACTCGAAAATATTCATAAATTTTCCTGAAGCTAGACTCATATATCCATCTACGATTTTTTCTAGAATTTTCAATTAGTACATTTTATTAGTTAAATTCTCCCTGCTTCGTGGTTTGACTACTCGACCTTCATGCATTACGACTTAGATATCTCCTCTGCAGGGGCTTCAATACATATGCCGTTGTTTATAATGAAACTAGACTCAAAAGGAGTCTGTAAATATAAAGCATGACTTCTAATTATTTCGGTTAATTTATAGTGAATTTCAAAGTCGAACAGGATCCGAAATCGCTCTGCCCTGTTTCACGAAAACTTAAACATCTCATAAACTACGGCTCATATGATCGTTTCGTTACTTTCATATGAAAATAGGTTCATCAAGGTTCGAGTACATAATTTATTCACTATTTAATTCCATTCCTACTATTTTTAGTGATTTTTCAAATCCACACCACTTCTCTTTGTCAAAGATCTGCTTTTAAGGTAAACTTTACCTATTTCATGGTTTTCCATGAATCAACTAGAATTTGTCATACAAAGCACCAAAATGATCATGATTAACCATTCCAATGGCTAATCGTTACCAAACATTTTCATACCTCTCAATCAACAACATACAAAATGATTATAATGCTATGCTCAAAGTATATATAAGCCATTTTCACATGGCTATCCAAATTTATACAAAACCAAAGGGTACATGACCAACAACAAAAGGGTAGTCCTATACATGCCATTTTCGAGTTCAACTAAAAGAGTACCAAAAGGGCTTTGATAGTGTGGCCGACTTCGACTTTGACACTCCCGAGTCCGATAGTGACGAACCAAAATCTATAAAATGAGATTTAAAGAACGGAATAAGCATTTAATGCTTAGTAAGTTTTGAGCAATGAAATTAGGCACAATTGAAGTATAGCATTCATATGACTAAACAGATAATTCATATACACATATTCTCAAAATCATTCCTACTTCACATTTCCAACCCTTATATTCATACATAAGGGATCAACTTAACCAAAGGCCGGAAGCTTATTAATCGACTGAGCGAATAATATTTAAAAGGAATCAACTATTCCAATGCATATACAAAACATACCTCATCATTGGGATTTTACGAGCGTATTAATTGAAATTATTACAGCAAGATCGCTCATTCCCCAACCAAGTACCTTCAGGATTTAGCCGGACATAGCTACTCGTCAAATGCCTTCGGGACTTAGCCTGGTTATAGTAACTCGCACAAATGCCTTCGGGACTTAGCCCGGATATAGTAACTCGCACAAATGCCTTCGAGACTTAGCCCGGATATAGTAACTCGCCCAAATGCCTTCGAGACTTAGCCCGGATATAGTAACTCGCACAAATGCCTTCGGGACTTAGCCCGGATATAGTAACTCGCACAAATGCCTTCGCGGCTTAGCCCGGAATTAGTCACTAGCACAAATGCCATCGGGGCTTAGCCCGGTTATCATCCGAATATCCATGCACATATCAATAATTCGTGACACATCTATATTTCATTTTCACAACTAGAATTCAAACACAAGTCACTTATCAAGCATTATCAATTTCGGCTAAATAGCTACATACAAAGAGCATGATTTTGATTTGCTTAAAACATGATCTAATCGAATCATAATCTAAGTTCCATTACTCGAAAACTTACCTCAGATGTTGTCGAACGATTTCGGCGGCTATTCAATCACTTTTTCCTTTCCCTTATCCAACTTTGGTCCTCTAAGCTCTTGAGCTAATTCAAACAAATTTAACTTATTAAAGTCTCATTATGCTAGCTTATGGCCGAATATGACAAGGAGTTTGATAGGTCATATGGCCACCTTTAGCTCAAATACAAAATGGTCATACGCATTTTTAATCACATTGAGCAATTTAATACAATTAATCTAACATTTCCTCATGTGCACCTTTATTACCGAATACACACATCATTAACCTAATATCAATTAACTAAGCACTTTAACAAATTCTCCTTGAGCCGATTATCTAAGTCAAGATAGATTCATCATTATGCTTGCCTATAATCGAATACATGCAACACCAATCTATCTATTCATTCATGTGTGCATCTTATTTAAGCATGTATATCTACAACTGAATTCATCATATAAATATCTATGAATTCACTCAAACAATCTCAATACCACACATGGTGCTCAAACCATTTTTTTCAAATTCAAAACTCGGCTAGTACACATATATACACTAGCAATCAAACACTAACATTTGCACTTCACCTTACTACCATTTATCTCTTCTATTTACTACCATGGCCGAATGTTGTAACCCAAGCCTCACATATTGTTTCCCCAAGGCCCTTCAATGACCACATTCGGCACCCCTTAGGAACAACCCAATTTCAACCTTCAAGAAGGAAGAAAAAATATATGTACTAAGAGCTTCAAGCTACTTGGCCAAATATCAAACCTCCAATCAATCAAAATTTAATCCATGAAATGAATAGAACTTGAACTAACCACCTTCTTTATACATAAATTTCCAAGAATTTCAAGATACTTACCTCTTCCTAATCCTCATCCAAACCGAACATGAAGCAAGAGAACTCCTTTCTTCTTCCTTTGATTTTTCGGTCAAGAAGAACAAAGAGCATGAAGCCTTTTTTTTTCTTCTAGGTACGGCAAAATAGGGGAGCAAGGATGAAACAACTTTGGTTTCTCCTCCCACTCCCCTCATATTTTATTGTTCTTCCCACAACAAGTTATCACAAATTGTTTATAATATGTTTTACCCATCACATTTTGTCTATCCTCAATGTCATGGCCGGCCACTACTAATTAAGTGGGGGAATTGACATGCAAGTCCACCCTTTTGATTTCATGCACTAATTGATCCTTATAGATTAACCTATCACATTTTAAAAGTGTCATACATAAGTCCTATTAGCTGAATTCACATGCAATCGACTAAATCGAAGCTTAAAACTTTCACACATTCATATTCACATATTCTAGACAATAAATATCACATTCAAATACTTCGCTTGGTTTAGCGGTCCCGAAACCACTTCCCGACTAGGGTCAATTTAGGGCTGTCACAGTTCAAGTTTCGTAACTCGAGATATGATTTTTCTTGTAACTGTGATGCGAGTAGTTAGAAAGCTGTGAATGTAGAAACAAATGATTTGAAGTTCTTAAGTTGATAAATTATGTTCAGTAACCCCTCAAGCTCGACTCGGTGATGGTCTCGGGCATGGGGAGTTACATTTAGTGGTATCGAGCGGTTTTAGTCTGTTCTCGGACTACGTGTTGTATGTACTAATTTTGCTATACATGCCATATGTATGAATTGTGATAGTGTGACGACTTCGACCTTTTAAATGATTTTATATAGTAAATGGATCCCGATCCATTGTGGCGATGAAGTAGAGAGTAATGCGCCACTCATTTGAAGGGCAATACGATGAAAACCCACCTCCTCTTGTTGGTCGGGAGGAGGAGAAAGGGATCGAAGCCTTTCTCCAAATGATGAGTGTATGGTACATCGAGTTCGTTCAGACGAACCCAAATGTACGACCTCCCCACCTCCCCCAATTCCTCAACTTATACCTCCAATGCCTCAAGGAGTGGATATGATAAAATTTCACAGAACCCCGTTGATAGAATTCGTAAACAAGGGGTGAAGAATTTAGAGCAAATATTGATGATGATGCAGAGAAAGCGAGTTCGGCTTGAAAATTCTATCCGGGTATTTGATGAATTATCTTGTACACCTAAAGAATGTTTGAAATGTGCTACATCTTTGTTGAAAGATTCAACCTATAATTGGTGGAAGACTTTGATTTGATGGTACCGAAAGAGAGGGTAACTCGGGAATTCTTTCAAGAAGAGTTTCAAAGAAATATATTAGTGAAAGATTTATTGATCGAAATGTAAAGAGTTTCTTGAGTGAAGCAAGGTAATATGACAGTCTCGAAATATGAAAAAGAGTTTGTTCGATTGAGTAAGTATGCGGGGACTATGTTCCTACGAAGCCAAGATGTGCCGACGATTTGAAGACGGGCTCAACGATTTACATTAAAGTACTTGTCGGGATCCTTGAACTGAAAGAAATGGTAGTCCTAGTTGATCGAGCTTGTAAGGCTGAAGAACTACTTAAAGAGAAGAGGAAGGTAGAGGCTGAGACACGAAATTGGAAGAAAAGGCCAATGAGTAAGGCACCTTCATAGCAACCCGGAAAGTCAAGAAATATGAATCCTCGTTCCCAAGTTTCAGCTGGGCAATCATATGGAAATTTTAAGAAGCAGAATGTGGGTCCTAAATCTCAAAATACTTCTGCAGCCAGTGTAGGGAACTCGAGATTTGTTAAACCCGAAAGTGCCGGTGTGGTAGAAATCATTTTGGTCTGTACAGAGCAAATGAATGTTTTCGATGTGGTTCTCCGGATCATTTTATTAGAGACGCCAGAGAGAGTGAGAAAGAAAAATTTGAGTGTAAAAGCTAGTGGTGCAAACTCGAGGGAAGGTATCGAGAAAAGCTGGAAGTGAAACAAGCAGTAAGAATGTAGCAAGAGATGCAGCAGTTAGATCTGAGGGAAGAGCTCCTGCTAGAACTTATGCTATTAAAGCGCGTGAAGATGCTTCCTCACCCGATGTGATTACCGGTACATTTTCTCTTTATGATATTAATGTTATTGCTTTGATTGATCCTGGTTCTACTCATTCATACGTATGCATTAAACTGGTGTCTAGTATGAATATACTTGTTGAGAACACAGAATTTATGATTAGAGTGTCGAACCCGTTAGGCAAATGCGTGATAGTTGATAAAGTAAGCAAGAAATGCCCTTTAATGATTCGGGTCATTACTTTCCGTACCGACTTGATGTTGTTGTTGTTTGATGAATTTGATGTTATTTTGGGTATGGATTGGTTGACATTGCATGATGCTATAATAAATTGCAAAGAAAAGGTTATAGAATTAAAGTGTGAAAGTGGTGAAATTTTGCGGGTTGAGCCAGACAAATCGAGGCATTATCTAGTATGATTTCTTCGATGTCGGCTCGTAGATATTTGAGAAAGGGTTATGAAGCTTATTTGGCGTATGTAATTAATACAAAAGAAGTTGAAAAGAAAGTTGAATCAAGTCTTGGGTTGTGTGTGAATTTGTGGACGGATTTCGGAAGAATTGCCGGGTTTGCCTCAATCGTGGAAGTAGAATTTGGTATTGATTTAATACCGTGAACAGCTCCGATCTTGATTTCTCCATATAGAATGGCACCAACAGAGTTGAAAGAATTAAAGTCGCAGTTGCAAGAGTTGACTGATAAAGGCTTTGTGAGACCGAGTTTTTCACCTTGGGGTGCTCCGTGTTATTTGTGAAAAGAAGGATGGTTCTATGAGATTATGTGTTGATTATCGGCGTTAAACAAAGTGACAATCAAAAACAAGTATCCGCTGTCGAGAATTGATGATTTATTTGATCACTAAAAGGAGCGACATGGTTTTCAAAGATTGACTTGAGATCCGGTATTATCACCGCGAGTAAAAGAGTCAGATGTGCCTAAAACTGCTTTTAGAACAAGGTGCGGTCATTATGAATTTTTAGTTATGCCATTCGGGTTGACAAATGCTCCTGTTGTGTTTATGGATTTAATGAATCGCATATTTCGACCATACTTGGACAGATTTGTTGTGGTGTTTATAGATGATATTTTAATTTATTCAAAAGATGAGACAGAGCATGCTGAGCATTTGAGGATAGTTTTGCAAACTTTGAGAGATAAGTAGTTGTATGCTAAGTTTAGTAAAAGTGAATTTTGGCTTCGGGAAGTTGGATTTTTGGGTCATATTGTTTCAGGTGATGGTATACGGGTTGATCCTAGTAAAATTTCAGCCATTGTTGATTGGAAACCACCGAAAAATGTAACTGAAGTTAGAAGTTTCTTGGGGCTAGCTGGGTATTATCGGCGGTTCGTAAATGGATTTTCTATAATTGCTGCTCCTATGACTAGACTACTCCGAAAGGATGTTAAATTTGAATGGACGGAAGAATGTCAACAGAGTTTCAAGAATTGAAAAGTTATTAATCAAGCACCGGTGTTGATACAACCCGAATCGTAAAGAATTTGTGGTGTATAGTGATGCTTCTCTAAATGGTTTGGGTGTGTACTCATGCAAGAAGGAAAAGTGGTGGCTTATGCTTGAGATGCTTAAAACCTCATGAGAAGAATTATCCTACTCACGATTTGGAATTGGTTGCGGTGGTATTTGGTTTGAAGATTTGGCGACATTATTTGTATGGTGAAAAGTGCCGAGTATATACCGATCACAAAAGTCTTAAATACTTGATGTCACAAAAGACTTGAATTTGAGACAATAAGATGGTTGGAGTTATTGAAAGATTACGAGCTTGTTATCGATTATCATCCGGAAAAGCGAATGTGGTTGCCGATGCTTTAAGCAAAAGTTGTTGTTTGCTTTGAGAGTTATGAACACTCGGTTGAAAATTTCAGATGACGGTTCGATTCTAGCGAGTTAAGAGCAAGACCGATGTTTTTACAAGAGATTTCAAGCTCAAAAAATGATCAAGATTTGCTAGCCAAAAGAAAATATTGTGAAGTCGAGGATCGATTTCGAATCGGTTCGATGGTTGTTTGATGTTTAAAAATCGGATTTGTGTATTAGAAAAATGATGAGTTGATTCAAAAGATTTTGCATGAAGCACATAATGGTTGTTTAGCGGTTCATCCGGCGATGCGAAGATGTATAATGACTTGAAGAAAATGTCTTGGTGGAGTGGAATGAAAAGAGATATTTCGAGTTTGTATCAAAGTGCTTAGTTTGCCAACAAGTGAAAGTGAACACCAAGTACCTTCGGGATTACTCCACCTATTATGGTTCCCGAATGGAAATGGGATCGGATTACTATGGATTTTATATCGGGGTTGCCGTTAACTCCAAGGAAGAAAAATGCCATCTGGGCAATAGTTGATGATCGACTAAATCGGCTCATGTTATTCCTAGACGTCATGATTATTCTCTTAATAAGTTGGCTGAATTGTATATCCAAGAGATTGTTAGACTTCATGGGATACCTTTGTCAATCATTTCGGATAGAGATCCGAGGTTTACCTCACGGTTTTGGCAAAAGTTGCAAGAAGCATTAGGTACAAAGTTAAATTTCAGACGCCTTTCATCCACAAACCGATGGACAATCGAGAGAGTAATTGATTCTTGAAGACATGCTCGATGTTGTGTATTGGAATTTCAAGGTAGTTGGGAAAAGTATTTACTGTTGGTAGAATTTGCTTATAATAACAGCTTATCGACAAGTTTGAAGATGGCACCTTATGAAGCATTATATGGTCGTAAATGTCGGACGCCATTGTATTGGACCGAACTCAAGGAAAATCAGATTTATGGAGTTGATTTAATAAAAGAAACCAAGAAAAGGTGAAAGTGATTCGAGATTGTTTGAAAGTCGCTCAGATAGATGAAATCTTATGCGGATTTGAAACGAAAGGAAATGGAGTTTCAAGTTGGTGATAAGGTATTTTTGAAAGTGTCTCCATGGAAGAAAGTCCTTAGATTTGGACGAAAGGGCAAGTTAAGTCCGCGTTTTATTGGACCGTATGAAATAATTGAAAAAGTTGGACCGGTAGCATATCGCTAGCGTTACCACCGAATTAGAGAAGATTCATGATGTGTTTCACGATCTATGTTACGTTGGTATCGTTCGGATCTTCACATATAATTTCACCGACAAAAATTGAACTCATGACCGGATATGACTTATGAAGAAGAACCGATTAAGATTTTAGCTCGAGAAGTCAAACAACTAAGAAATAAAAGTGTTGCACTTGTAAAAGTGTTGTGGCAAAAGCATGGGGTAGAAGAGACTACATGGGAACCTGAAGAAACTATGAGAAACCAATACCCACACTGTTTATTTAAGATTTTCGAGGACGAAAATCCTTAAAAGGGGGAGAGTTGTAATATCTGAATTAGGGCTTAATCGGAATAGTGGTTTTGTGACCACAAATCCGAGATAGAAATAATTATTTTACAATGATTTTGATGTTTATGATATGATTGTATGATTGTGTGAAAATTTCGTGATGAAATTCTATGCCTAAAGTGCTTAAATTGAAAGTAGGGACTAAATCGAATAAGTTGCAAAACTTGCATTCTAGAAGTTTTAGTATGAAATTTTTTGGAATATTAATGAGGAGGTCTTAAATAGCAATTTGACCAATTTTAAGTTCATGGACAAAATTAGGACATGGAAGGAATTTTGGAAAGTTTAGTAGTAAGGGTATTTTGGTCATTTAGTTATTAAAATGAATTAAAACAAAATTAAAAGCCAATTTTGTCCATCTTCTTCATTAGGCCGAAATTTCAAGGGTTCTCCATAGCTAGGGTTTGTTTCAAGCTTCCAAGCTCCATAGTAAGTGATTCCAAGCCCGCTTTTAATGTTCTTTACGCTTTTGGAATCCGGAAGCTCGATTAAGCTTATGCTAGCAATAATTCAACCTAGGGTTTATATTTGGAAAAATACCCATAGGTGAAATTTGTGTATTTGATGTTTTATGATAGAATATGGGGTTTTAAATTATGTTAGACAACTTGTGCTACTCGGTTTTAGTGAAAACGAGTAAAAGGGCTTAATCGGCAAAAATACCTAATAGTCACAAGTATATGTTAGAGAGAGAATTTGATGTTGCCATAGAAGGAAAAGTGATCAGCATGTTATAAAACATAAGAATAAGGAATAAAGTTTAATTCCGAGCCTAGGGAAAAAGTGTAATTATGCAAAAGTTTAGGGGCAAAAGTGTAATTTTTTAAAGTTCAGATTAAATGTTGTTTTGATAAATGTATGTATTAAATAAGATTAATTTGGTATTATAGATCAAGAAAAACGAGATTCAAGTCGTGATCGAGGAAAAGAAAAGATTGTGGACTAAATTGCAAAATCTTTATATTTAGGTACCAAGGTAAGTTAATGTGTAAATTATGTAGCATAAATGTTATTTTTAAGTTATTAATGTTAATTATATGATATGCTGATTTTTAATCGTGAAATATTATGCTTTGTGGTTAATGGTGAGTAATATGCAAATTATGTTTACTACTTGATAAATATGAATTGCTACCGAGTATCGGTTCCGATATTCTATGGAAGACGGCAAATGTGAGATCGAGGGAAAAAGCCCGTTTGAACCTTAGGAATAGATTAGGATACAAGTGACATGTCACTAGGATGGTTGAGCATCCAAACTCGTTGAGTTGAGTCCGAGTTCACTTATGGATGCAAATGTCCAAACTCGTTGAGTTGAGTCCGAGTTCGTGAGATGTAACTAGGCATCCGAACTCGTTGAGTTGAGTCCGAGTTCATTTATGGATGCGAACGCCTAAGCTCGTTGAGTTGAGTCCGAGTTCACTTAGGGGCGGGTTACATGATTTCTTGATTACATATGTGGCACTTATGTGCAAATTATCCATGTATCCGAGTTATATTCCGATGTGTTCAACAGGTGAAATTTCTAGTTTAATAGAAGAGCACTTAAGATATAAGTGACGTTTTGGGTAAGTGTTGTGAAATGGACACTTTGGACAGGTATGTTCTTAACCCTCGGGTTGAAAATAGATACAACAACGATAAGGTGGTAAGATGATGAATGATGTTTAAAGATGTGATATATGTTTTGGTGGTACCATGCTAAAGTTGTTTGGTATATTTGTATTGTTATGTTACTTGTTATTTACATATGAACTTACTAAGCATTTATTCTTACTCCATCCTTTTCATTCACTGTAGTTTTGAACAAGCCGGCTCAGGAATCGGGACAGGTCGAAAGTTCGATCACACTATCCAAAGGACTTTTATCTTGGTAAATGGCTTGTACAACTACTTAAGTACGGCATGTATAGCAATATACCTATTTTGCGTAAATAATTTTATGATATGGCCATGTTTGGTTGAGAAAATGTTTGATATTGATAAGTCATGGTGATGGCTAATTTAGATCATGTTTGATATCATGGAAGTTTAACAGTTATCTAGTTCATAAAATTCATGGAAAGATGAAACTTGCCTTAAAAATGAATATTGTCTGCAGCAATGACATGAATTTGAAAAATCATTGAAAATAGTATAAATAGAACTAAATGATGAGTAAGTTATTAAATTGAATTTTAATGAGTCTATTTTCATATGGATCGAACAAAACAGAATATAAATTATATTTTATGAGATATTTAAACTTTTATGTAAACAGGGCGAGTGATTTCTGGATCCCTATTTTGACTTTAAAATTCATAATAAATTTTACTAAAATAATTAGAAGTTTTTATTTATATGTACAGATTTCTTATTGAGTCTAGTTTTAATAGAAACAAACCTCATAGTCATTGAAATTTTTTATAGAGATATACCTGATTCGTAATACATAGAGGTTAGAGCAGTCGAACCCTGAAATAGGGGATACTTTAATTAATAAACTGTACTAATTGGCCCAATAAAAAAATTCTAGAAAAACATCAGTAAATATATATATGAGTCTAGATTCAGGGAAAATTTACGGATCTTGATTTCGAGTTTTGTAACTCGAGATATGATTTTTCTTGTAACTGTGACGTGAGTAGCTAGAAAGCTGTGAATGTAGAAACAAATGATTTGAAGTTCTTAAATTGATAAATTATGTTCGGTAAACCCTCAAGCTCGACTCCGGTGATGGTCTCGGGCGTGGGGGCGTTACATTACTTGATTTAGTCATTTTTATCAAATTAACCATTCAAACGATAAAATTCTTTAACAAACTTTCACACAACCATATTATCATACTGTAGATATTAGAATAATAATAAAATAATTATTTCGACATTAGATTTATGGTCCCAAAACCACTGTTCTAATTTTACTAAAAACGGGCTATTACAACTCTACCTCATTAGGGATTTTTGTTCCCAAAAATCTTACCAGCAAAAAGGTTAGGGTATTGTTTTCTCATAGCTTTCTTGGGTTCCCACATGGCTTCTTCGACATCGTGTCGTTGCCAAAGTACTTTCACTAAAGCTATACTTTTATTTCTAAACTGTTTAACCTCTCTAGCTAAAATTCTGATCAGTTCTTCGTTGCATGTCATATCGGGTTGAATTTCAATCTCTGCAAAGAAATTACATGTGATGGATCTGATCTATATCGGTGCAACACCGACACATAAAATACATTGTGAATCTTTTCCAACTCTGACGGTAAAGCTAGCTGATATGCCACTGGCCCTATTCATTTAATAATCTCGTACGGTTCTATAAATCGCGGACTCAATTTGACTTTGTGACCAAAATAAAGTATTTTCTTCCACGGAGATACTTTCAGAAATACTCTGTCGCCGATCTGAAATTCAATATCTTTACGTTTCAAATCCACGTATGATTTCTGTCGGTCTGAAGCTGTTTTCAAACTATCGCGAATTACTTTCACTTTATCTTCAGTCTTTATGATCAAATCAACGCCATGAATCTTTGTCTCACTCAGCTCGATCTAATACAATGGAGTACGACATTTACAACCATACAAAACTTCGTACGGTGCCATCTTTAAGCTTGATTGAAATTTGTTGTTATACGCAAATTCAACCAATGGAAAATATCTCTCCCAGTTGCCTTCAAAATGTAAAACACAACAACGAAGCATATCTTCAAGAATTTGTATTACTCTCTCAGACTGACCATCGGTTTGCAAATGAAATGCAGTACTAAAGTTCAACGTCGTACCTAGAGCTTCTTGCAATTTCTTCCAAAATTACGACGTAAATCTTGGATCTCTATCTGATATAATCGAAGCTGGCACCCCATGCAATGTAACTATCTCAACAATGTACAACTCAGCTAATTTATCAAATGAATAATCTGTATGTACCGGAATGAAATGTGCTAATTTCGTCAGTCGATCAACAACAACCCAAATAGCGTATTTCTTTTTAGGAGACAGGGGCAAACCCGATACGAAATCCATCGTAACTCTATCCCATTTCTATTCTGGTATCATCATAGGCTGTAGTAATACCGAAGGCACTTGATGTTCAGCTTTAACTTGTTGACAAACCAAACATCTCGATATAAATTCTGAAATGTCTCATTTCATGCCTAACCACCAATATAATTGATTCAAGTCATTATACATTTTAGTACTTCCCGGATGAACAGATAGACAACCACTATGTGCTTCATGTAAACTTTTTTAAATAAGCTTTGGATCTCTCGATATGAAAACTCTACCTTGAAACAATAAGTAATCATCAGATCAGATCTGATAATCTAAATCACTAGTCGATTCACATTGCACTCTTTTAACTTGCAATTCATTATCACACTTTTGAGCTTCACGAATTTGCTGAAGAAATATCGGTTTAGCTTTTAATTCTGCTAGAATTGAACCATTATCAGATAAGCTTAGCTGAGTATTCATCGCTCACAAAGCAAATAATGATTTTCTATTAAGCGCATCCGCGTCTACATTTGGTTTCCCGGATGATAATCAATCACTAACTCATAGTCTTTTAACAACTCGAGCCATCTTTGTTGTCGCAAATTCATATCTTTATGAGTCATTATATATTTCAAGCTCTTGTGATTGGTAAAGATGTGGCACTTTTCACCATACAAATGATGTCGCCAAATTTTCAATGCGAAAACAATAGCGGCCAACTCTAAATCATGCGTCGGATAATTCTTTCATGCGGTTTCAACTGTCTAGAGGCATAAGTTATCACTTTTCCTTCTTGCATCAAAACATAACTCAAACCATTCAATGACGCATCATTGTAAATCACAAACTCTTTACCCGACTCAAATTGAACCAAAACTGGTGCCCCAGTTAACAATGCTTTGGCAAATTTACAGTTTTGCCCCTAAGCTTTCACAAAATTATGATTTTGCCCCTAGGCCCGTAAAATGATTTTCATCAAATTTCCTCATTAACCAAGCCTAGCTGAAACTGATTTAAGCTTATAACAACTCTCAATTTCTATTATTCCACACATTATCATCTATTTTATAACCTTTACAAAAAGGTCCATTTTAGGTGGTTTCATGAAAAATCCTTTCACAAAAGTTGTTAATTAAACAACCAAGATTCATTTTCTTTCATAAAAATTCAGCAAACAACATGAGTGTTCACATGGAAAAACCCTAGACTCTCAACCATTTTGTAAACTAGTCCCTCCATTAGTTAGCTTAAGCTACAAGGGTCACAAAGATACAAAAACTATCAAGAAAGACCTTCAAAAACACTTACTTTCAAAAGAACTAAGTGGCTGAAAGTTTGGGCTCTCAAAACCCCCATGTTTGCTGTCATTTTCGGTGGATGAAGAAGAAAGATGAAAAGATGAAAACCTTTTTCCTTTTTGTTTTATTTTATTACCAAATAAGTCACCTAATGCCCACCAAACTTTGACTTTTCAATTTCTTTGTCTCCATGTTCAGCCACTAATTTTTACTGGTTTATTTTCTCATTAAGGACCTCCAATTTAGTGCTCCATAGCTATTTAACAACGTTAGCTTGTAGAACAAAACTTTCCCACTTTATGCGATTTAGTCATTTTTCGTAATTAAGCACGAAATCGCTAAAATTAATTTACCAAATATTTCTGACCTCGGGTTAATGGTTCCAACGAGGCCCAAAATCAGAGTGTTACAATTGTCCCCCCTTAGGAATTTTCGTCCCCAAAAATCTTTCCAGAAAAGTGGTTTGGTTTTTGCAAAAACTTTTCTTCTCATAATCATTGTCACAGAACTCTCACTCGGTTGTACCTTCAATACTTATCTCTTTATTTTCTCGTACTCGGATCATGAGTGATTCTTTCACTATACAACATATCGACTGAATCTCACTTCTATTGAAGAGTTCATACACATGAAAGGTCAGATCTATGTCATCATAACACGTATACACACGTACTTGAATCTTTTCAAATTCAAATAATGAAACTAGCCAGTTCATCTCGGCCTTATACTCTCTATAATTTAATACGGCCCAATAGCTTGTGGACTCAACTCTCAGTTGCTCTTAAATTTTAGAGTCTCTTTTAGCTTCCTTAAGAAATCACGATATAAAACTCGAATTTCACTTCGATTAATGAAGACTTAGCACTCCAATAATTCCAACAATCAAAGAGACATGAAATCCCATTAATTTAATGAGCAAAATTTTTCCGTACATACTGGCAAAATTTTATAGATCTCATCAAACATTTAATCAACAAGCCAAATAACATTTTTTTTACAAGACATGGGAAATTCATGGTATGGCCTCGAGAATGATACCTTTCTTATTTCCATTCTAATATCAATACTGATGGAGGTAGTTCTGGTAAAACTTGTTGTTTGGCTTTAACTCCATTAACATTTCAATTACTCATACACAAAGATCAGAAATATCGAACTCCAAACTCGATCGCTAACACACTATTTCCGTGAGTTTTCTTGTAGGATCTCTGTATAAGTTTTGGACTTTTCTGTCCAAACACTTGTAATCATAATTTGTTTCCTTAAAGGTCATTCGACACTATCTCATCATATTTTAATACCCAAGTCATCTTCACTATATCAAACTCAGATCTTTCTATAACATTAGATACTTTAAGCTATCACGTTGCCTTATGGTCTTAAAACACTTCACAATTCACTCAGCATCATATTACTGAAATCAAGAAGTCTTTGCTGATGTCAAATCCTTACACGAAAATTTGAGAAATCCAAATACTAAGGTCACCACATTACCAATAATCAAACCAAAAGCATAATCATAGTCAACATAGTCATCATAAGCCAAAGAACACACTTTAGACATGAGCCAAGATTGACAATTTATGAAATAAAGATGACATGAAAATAAAGAGGAAGAAATCCAAGTTTAAAAATTCCAAAATAAAGAAATCCAAGATGCGATACCATATCGAAGTATCGAGAACATAGCTCACAAGAAAGTATGAAAGATTTCGATAATCCCTTAGAGAAAAGAAGTCTAGAAAAACATCATTCAGAGCCACTGGGATTAGATGTAACAATAACAATGTACCTTCCCATATATAAATCAGATAAAGCAATATTTAGAAGAAATAGAATCATAGCTTCATACACATTTTCACATCCATTCGCAACAGACGAAATGTATTAGAATGCTAGAGGGAAATAGAGCAACATAGATTATAAACGAGTCATGCTGAAAATGCTTTTGTCTAATATCATGATTAGAAAACATCTCCACATGACAAGAATTTCATCAGAGGATCAATAGCCATAGGAATATTTCTGAGAACAAATAAACACAGAGAACACTTCAGAAGAGACTATCATAATCTGTTCAGCCATCAAAAATTTCATATTATTCTTCTCACTAAAGAAGATCAATTTTTAAGAAATTTTGATTAATACATTTCTCAACATCGTATTAGAATAGATCGATTTACCGAAGTTAACTTCTTCACCAACTGTGATATTGCGTGAATCACAAAATTTTCCGGGTCGATTTGATACCTTACTAATTCTGGCTTCACTTATCAACATGTTCTCAATCTCTAATCATATTCATAGCTATTCCATCACTAAACTCTTTAGTTTCACACTTGTGAGTTTATTCAATACATTTCACACAAAATTCCATTACAAAACACCACTTTGGTAAGGGGGAAGGTGAGGTCGTAAGGTCCTTAACTCGTCTTTTATACACATATACATATGACACAACTTTCATCGTCAAAGTAACGTTGTCACAATTATATCATTCATTTCAGGCAAACTATCGTTCACATTTGTATTTCACAGATTTTCCAATTATCTTATTCAATCAAGTTTACTTAAGCATACATTCTATGAATTTCGAATGTCTTTTCTCGTCACATTCACTTAATCAAACATATCAAACACATAACATCATGTGAGGGCCAAAAAATATGAATAAATGTATCACAATCGAAACTTTCATCTCGCACATCATCATATACATATCATTACAATCATATAAATCAATCCAATCGATTTAACACATTTACTTAAACTATACGAGTTTGCCAATCATAGTTATTCAAATAAGTATACATAGACATTCATTTCACCAATATTTTTGGTAAGTTACTTGAACACATGAATTCACTCGAGCAAATCAGTCTTCTACATCATGGAATTATTGATCAATCGTAGATAAGCTCATTATGCCGCTTACATATTCTATTTCATGTTTCTCATGTCTTATATATGTACATACATATATATATCATGAATTCTTATTCATACATTTCTGAGTTTTAACTCATCATAATTGCACTTTACTCAATTACCTTAGTACCACTATCAACATGGTCGAGTGTAGCTTGGTTGGAGAGTACCTTTGTCTAAACAAAGATGGTTCTCATTCGCGTCGGGAGACATCACACTATAAAAAATCAGTGGCATGTATAGCTAAACCTTCACACATGCTAGGTTAGTCCAAGAACCGATTAAACCATAGCTCTGATACCACTAAATGTAACACCCCTTACCCGAGGCCGAGACAGGTTACGAGGCATTTGATAAACCGTAATTTATACATATTTTTACCCTATGTTTAACGCATTTTAAGGATGATTTCCCATTAGAATTGGTGAATTCGATGCTCCTAATGGTTGAATTTCATGTTTTATACTTAGGAGAGTATAGGAGAGCCAAAGGAATGAGAAACAAGCCAAAAACGGAGAAAATAGGCCAAAGTACGAAATCAACACGGCCTGGACTTCTCCACACAGGCAGCCCACATGGCCGTGTCAATTTGGCAGAATCGAAGCACGACTTACACAGGTAGAACACACGCCTGTGCCATTCTAACAGGCTCGAACACGGCCTAGAGTAATCGCACACGGGCGTGTCACACTGGCGTGTCCCTACCGAGCCAAGTTGAGTCCAATTCGGAAAAGGCCACTTTTGAGGGCTCGTAGGCATTCAAAGCCTATAAATACACCCTAAAAAAGGAAGAAAGGGGACACACAGAGAGGAAGGAAGGAATTACTCGAAGAAAGCCGATTGATCCATCTCAGAATCCGGAGTCACCATTACGACTGAAGATTTCCCTTCAATTTCCCTTTAGGAGTTTTGGGTTTTCTTTATGTTTTGTATTCGTTATTATTCTGAGATGTTTTCCTTTTTAGTTATGAACTAAATCCCCAAAATACCTAAGGGGAATGAAACCTAAGATGAATCTTGTCATTATTTTCTGAATTGTATGATAAATATTTAACTTGTTCTTAATTGTGTGTACTTAATTCTTGTTTTGATATCCCAGGATACTGATTCAAGATAAGCTCTTATTCAGAGGAGGAATAGACCCTGTCTAAGAGTACATTTGTCATAATTAAGCGGATTTGTTTGCGCGTCTAGACATAGGGTGACAAGATTTTCCTGGATTAGGGTGAAACCTAATAAAGGGATCCATAGATCGAGTTAATGCAACCCTAGGGTGTTAATTAGAGAAAAGTCTCAATTATTCAATCTAGGGATTAGATGTTATTAGTCTTGAATAGGGATAACAACATAACTTAGGGATCTCTACGGAACAAGTTAAATGAATAAATCGTTCAATTTGGAGCCAAAATAACAAGTACAGTCTAGGTGGATTTTTCCTTAGGTATTGTCTTAATTCAATCGTTTTCCAAAAGTAATCCCCTAATTCCATTCTCTGTGAATTCTTAGATTAGTTAATTAGTTAGTTAAAACAAAACCCTCTTATTCCTAGCCTAGATAATAAAAACACAGTCATTAACTAGTACTTTTAGTTCCTTTGGGTTCGACAATCCGGTCTTGCTAAAACTATACTACTGTTCGATAGGTACACTTGCCTGCATCTCGATAATAGTTAATTTCAAGAATGATTAATTATAAATATTTAAAGCTTATCACACAAAATCATGCGATCAAGTTTTTGGCGCCGTTACCAGGGAACTAAGATATTAGGAACGCTCAATTTTTATTACTTTAGCCATTTATTTTCTTGCAATTTAATTTAATTTTTTTTATTTATTATTATTTATTAATTTAATTTTTCTTTCTTTTGGCAGGTTTTTATAGTTTATGACTAGAAGAAACCCGTCAGGACCATTACTTTTTGACGAAGAAATCAATCGCACAGTTCGCGAAAACCAAAGAGAAATAAGGCGAAGCTTAAGATACACAGAGAACGAGCAAGAGGATGATACTCAAACCCCAACCAAAGAGATGGCTGAAAACCAAGACAATCAACTACCTCCTGCAATGGTGGTTAATCAAAATCCTGCTCCACGTACTATGTATGATTATGCTAAACCTACTTTAACAGTAACTGAGTCAAGTATAGTTAGGCCTGCTATTGCTGCGAATAACTTTGAACTAAAACCTAACACTAAGAATACTATTGGATACAAGGAAAACTTGCACATAAGTGCCACATATACATACGTAGCCAAAGCTACCTCATAACATGTAACGCTCGCAATGGAGCTACTCACGGGCTTGCTCATAAAAGCTATCGCTCAAGGTGTAGCTACACGGGCTACTCACACAAGCTGTCAGGTATCCGACCAACTCAAGGATTACCTAGCCACAGGTAGGACACACAAGACCATTGTACGAAACCCAATTACATGTGTCGCATCTATAATGAACTTGGACCAACTCAACGAGCTCAGATGCTCGCATCCATAATGAACTCAAACCAACTCAACGAGCTTGAATGCCTCATACATATAATGAACCCGGACCAACTCAACGAGCTCAGATTTTTTAATTCCTAGTGACATGTCACTTGTATCCTAGACTATTCCTAAGGTTCAAAAGGGATTTTCCTCACTTGCACAAGACATACTTTGTCGTACTTGCTCGTGATGTCGTATGTAACGGCCATAATATCATTTATGCTTTCATAACAACCAATAAGCATATAACTAATAATAACAAGAAAACATTTATCACTTAATATCAAAACATTAAAAACATGTACAAGACTACATTATTTGCATATGCACTTACCTCGATACAAAATGATGGTAATCGAGCCTAATTGTCGTATACTTTATTCTTTCCTCGATCAAGAATTGGTTCACGTTTTTCTTGATCTATAATGCCAAATTGAACTTGTTTATTAATCACATTACTCAAATCGATCCATAATTCATGCTTTAGTAAAATTACCTTTTTACCCCTATCTTTCCACTTATTTACAATTTAGTCCCTAGGCTCGTAAAATGAAATGCATGCATTTTCTTTGTTACCCAAGCCTAGCTGAACCTTTACTATGCTCATATTAGCCCATATTTTTGTTTATTTCACATTATTACTACTCACTTTTACACTTTTACAAACAAGTCCCCTTTTTATGTGTTTTCCCTAAAAATCACCTAGTAAAAGATGTTTATTATGCATCAAACATTCATATTCCTCCATTAATCATCAAAATACATGCATGTTACACATGGGTCAAATTTAATACATGAATCCTAGCTCAAAATATAGCTAGAAATGGGTAGATCATGCTTCGGAGACTTCAAAAATACAGAGAACATTAAAAACGGGGCTAGTGAGCACTTACAATCAAGCTTGAAAAGTTGAAAAAAAACCCTAGCTATGGTTATTGAGAAATTTGGCTAGAACTTGGAGAAGATGGACACATTTTTGCTTTGATTTTCTCTTTTTATTCTTTTAATTACCAAATGACCAAAATGCCCTTAAGCCTTTCTTTCAAATTTTTCCTATGCATGTCCATTTCTGTCCAAAATTATAGAAATTGGTCAAATTGCTGACTAGGACCTCCTAATTTATAATCTAAAGCAATTTCATGCTTAAATCTTCTAGAATGCAAGTTTTGTATCTTATTCAATTTGGTCCCTAAAGTTCAATTAGACATTTTATGCATAGAATTTCTTCATGAAACTTTCACATAAGCATGCATTAATATTATAGACCTCATAAAAATCATAAAATAATTATTTCTATCTCAAATTTGTGGTCTCAAAGCCATTATTCTGACTAGGCCCTAATTTGGGATGTTACAACTCTCCCTCTTTAGGGATTTTCATCCCTGAAAATCTTACCGGTAAAAAGGTTTAGGTACTATTTCCTCATAGCCTCCTCGGGCTCCCTTGTAGCCTCTTAAACCCCATGTCTTTTCCATAAAACTTTCACAAGAGCAACACTTTTGTTTCTCAATTGATTGGCTTTTCGAGCTAAGATCTTAACAGGTTCCTCACCATAAGTCATATCCGGTCTAATTTCAACCTCTGTCGGTATAATTATATGAGAAGGATCTGATCTATATCGGTGTAACATGGACACATGAAACATATCATGAATCTTTTCTAACTTAGTCGGCAAAGCCAATCGATAAGCAACAAACCCTTTCCTTTCAGTAATCTCATACGGTCCTATAAAACGAGGACTCAACTTGGCTTTTTTACTGAATCTCAAGACCTTTTTGCATGGAGATACTTTCAAGAACACCTTATCACCGAATTGATACTCAATCTCTTTCCTTTTTAAATCTACATACGACTTTTGTCTATTCGATGTTGCTTTCAAACAATCATAAATTACCTTCACCTTTTCTTCGGTTTCCTTAACTAAATCGATTCCATGAATCTTATCCTCCTTAAGCTCACTCTAATACAACAGTGTACAACATTTATGTCCATACAATTCCTCATAAGGTGCTATCTTAAAGCTCGACCAGAAACTATTGTTGTAAGCAAATTCAACCAAAGGTAAGTACTTTTCCCAACTACCTTGGAATTAAAGAACACAACATCTGAGCATATCTTCTAGTGTCTGAATTACTCTCTCGGATTTTCCATCAGTCTGTGGATGAAAAGTGGTACTAAATTTCAGCTTTGTACCAAAGCTTCTTGTAACTTCTTCTAGAATCGCGAAGTAGACCTTGGATCCTTATCCGAAATAATCAATAAAAGGTACTCCATGAAGTCTCACAATCTCAGAAATATACAATTCAGCTAACCTATCAAGTGAATAATCAATGCGTACATATCAACCACAACCCATACAACATCTTTATTTCTTGGTGTCAACGGCAAGCCTATCACAAAGTCCATAGTAATTCAGTCCCATTTCCATTCGGGAACTAAAATAGGCTGAAGTAAACCTTAAGGTACCTGGTGTTCGGCCTTTACTTGCTGACAAATCAAGCACCTCGATACAAACTCGGATATATCGCTTTTCATACCATTCCACCAATACATTTTTTTTAAATCATTGTACATTTTCATGCTACCAGGGTGAACTGACATAAACTTGTCAAGTGTGTATGTCAGGATAATTGGAAAATATAATTTCATATGTTCGTGGAAGGATTTATGTTCTCCTCTTCCACCTGAAAACACCATTGAAGAAGCTTTAAAGTTTGACCAAGTGTGTGTGTAACACCCCTTACCCATATTCAATGTCGGAATAGGTTTACGAAGTATTACCGGACTTACAACACAATTACCCAAGCATTTCACATACATAATATCATTTCATACATTCATCATTCAAACTCAATCACCTTGTCCCTTAAACAAGCCTATAAGGCCTTAAACATGCTTTAAAAATGACCGATAATTTAGAACAAATTTTGGAAACTTAGAAAATTGTGCTTCAAATAGGGGCCACACATCCGTGTGGGACACACGGTCACTAGACACGCTCGTGTGAAAATAGGGGGTACATACTGGCTTGGGTCACACGGCCAACCACATGCCCGTGTGTCTAGCCCGTGTGCCCATTAAAAATGGCCACACACGCCCATGTGCCAGGCCGTGTGGAGCATACTGACTTGCTTCCAATTGCAACACTAGGGGACACATGATCGTGTAATATGAAAGTGTGTCACACACAGTTGAGTCACATGCTCGTGTGCTCTGCCCGTATGGACAATAATAGGCTAGTTACGAGCCACCTTTCTCACCCAAAGGAAACACACCTATACGAGTGCAAATGATACCATTTCCATACACAATTAAACAACCAAATCAATCTCAAATCATCACATTATAAACCATTTCAATACCAATCTGTTCAAAGCTTATATCATTATCATTTACTTAACTAAATCACATATCAATCAACAAGATTCATAAGCCAAAATTCACATATATATCATATACTAAATCAACCTACTTTATCAACCAACATTCAAATACCAAACCAAAACCATGCACATCTCAAGCTATTACACATCACATACCAAATGGTCATTTGAATATCTTAAACCACATAACTTAATCATGCCATTTCAAATAGGCAGAAACACTTTCAACAACCAAACCAAAGTAACCATAGCCTATACTTATCAAACTTTACATCATTATCAGGCCAAATCTCATGGCTAAATACATATCAAGTACATATGCATCAATCACCAAAATTACTTATATTCAACAAATTATCACAAAACCTATACATTTCATATAACCAATATCACAAAGCTTATAAGTACCAAACCATAGCTAGATAATGTGATATGATCTCCAATGACTTCCAACCCGAACGATCCTTTGAATCACTATAAACATAGAAAAGTTACAAAGTAAGCTATAAAGCTTAGTAAGCTCTTATGATAATAACTCATCTCAACAAATAAACACATTTTAAGCCATTATAAAAACTATAATATAACTTGTATAGTACCACCTTTTTGTCATGTATCGGTTCACATAGTTATTCCACAGGTTTATTCATTTCAATGTTTATATGGTTTGAATACTTCCTATCAATTCATTCACATTTACATAAGCATAAGCAAATAGAAATAAACTATATTCAATTCAGTAGCTATCACATTTATATATATATTCAATTAAACCATATAAGTTCTCATAATTTTCCACTTACTTATCATATGAAATTCACTTTTAACACTTACTTGTCAATTTCCATCACAAGTAACTTGACTGAGTCGTACCATCACTTGTAACCATGTTTCGTCAACATTTCCCGTTGAACCACATGGAATAATATTGGTAACTCGAGAATCTCACACACTAAGTGCCAATATGTAGCCGAAGTTATCTTAATTACACACATTAAGTGCCAATTCATACTAATCTATATCTTTCATTTACCTGTTGAACCATTCAAAATTAGAAGTCGGATACTCAACGGTCTTACACGATAAGTACCTATACCATGGCCCGAAGCCAAATCAAGGTAACTTATCTGAAATACTGATATCATGGTCCATATCCAAATCAGCTGATATGCATGGCCTAAACTTATCTCGCACATGAAGTGCTATATCATGGCCCGAAGCCAACTCATAATATCCCTAATGACATGTCACTAGTATCCTAAACTATTCCAAAGGTTCAACTGGGATTCCAACTGCCGAATCATAGTTGAACCATTTCCAAACTCATCCGTAAGCACATAATCACAATTCATGCTATATCAAAGCATATAAAATACATTTGAAATGAAATTATAACATACGAACTTACCTCGTTCGCTGTAACGACGAATTAGGTTGACTAGCCCGATACTTTGTTTTCCGCAATTCTAAATCCAAATCTCATTTATCTCAATCTATATAATATCAAAATTTACTTATTTAATCATCATTTCATTCAATTTAGCACAATTTACACATTTTCAAAAAATTATATTTTTGCCCCTATTATTTCACATTTCTGCAATTTAGTCATTATCACATAAAATCACAATTCATTCAATTTAATACAAATTCATGCTGGCCGAATATTACCCATTCTCATATCAGCCCATATTTTCATTTATTTTAAAATTTCAACCACTAAATTTTCATATTTCACAATTTAATCCAAAATTGACATTTTTACCAAAATTCACTTTACAGAACTCGTACATCTAAAAACAATGATTTATTTTCCATTATCAACTAACAAAGTACTCATGCATTCAACAATAGAAGTATTCAAATACTTTAACAGTTTTGAAATCAAAGATACGGGCTAGCTAGATTAAGTTGCAACGATTTCAAAAACGTAGAAATTATTGAAAACAGGACAAAAATCGTACATTCATTGACCAAAATAGATTGGCCGAATGCTCAAGCTTCCATGGCTGTTCTTATTATGAAAATTCAGTAGTGGCATCTCAATTAAAAAGAAGATATCTTTAATTTTTTTTATTAACTTTAATTACTAAATTACAATAATAACCTTATTATTAAACCATTTAAACACCTAATAATGTGTCCATATAAGTCCACTCATACTAATAATGGTCTAATTTCAATATAAGGACATTTACTTTAAGGTTCTATAGCTAGGTAATACCTTTAGCTAATAGAACACTACTTTTGCACTTTACGTGATTTAGTCCTTTTTCAAAATTTGACCATTTAAACAATAAAATTTCTTAACGAAATTTTCACACCATCATATATTCATGCTATAAATATTAAAATAATAATAAAATAAATATTTTGACTTCAAATCTGTGTCCCGAAACCACTGTTCTGATTTGACTCAAAAACGGGTTATTATAGTGTGTCCTTGCATGTAAGCATTCTTTAAGCATGTTTTTCATAAATTTTACGTTTTTGATATTGTTGTAGCTTAATCTAGCTAGCCTAGGTATTAAATTGTAAAATTTTCAAAGTTTAGAAAATTTTCGATTGATATTACTTGAATTTTTTGAATGCTAATGGTAGATTTTGAAGCTTAGAAATGAAGTAGGACTAATTTGTAAATTAAATTTTATTAGTTTGGAGTTTAGGGACTAAAATATAATAATGTAAATTTTGATATGAAATTTCTGAAATTTATGTATTTAGAGGGTATACAAGAAAGGAATTGAAATTGGATTGTAAAATAAAGCTTGAATTTGAAAGATATAATAGTTTCGACTTTAGGGACTAAATTGAATAAAATACAAAATTTTAGGGAAATTGTGAAAGATGAATAAAATATGTTAAATACATGAGTTGAGATGATTTAAAGTGTTTAGAAGTGATAATTTGAAATGAGTTACCGTATAGGTCAAGAACTGAACCAACTGATAAATAAACAAGAAAAAGGGAAAATAGTAGATTAGTCCTTATCGATTCTACTATTTTGTTTTTTACCTTGGTAAGTTCATGCGATATAATTAAGTATATTTATGTAATTTTTATGGTTGGATTGTAAAATTATAATATTTGAGTGGATTTGAAATTATTTACAAATTGGTAAAAAAAGGTGAGAAAATGACGATGTTGGAAAAATATGGTAAATCTGAGATAGATATATAGTATTGAATAAAGTTAAAATTTATTATATGAGTTTATGATTTATACATGGTGATTTTAGATTATTAAAAGACATGTATTTATATATTTTTTTATGATATCAGGTGGACGAATTTAATGGTATGTGATTATATCTCGAACTATGAGAAATGGAATAAATTGTATTAAATGTTTTGATATGTGTATTGAGTTTGGACGAACATAGGATAAGATACAATTGGCATGCCAATAGGGTTTATTGAATGCTAGTACGAGATATGTGTAAAAATGATGCGGAGTAAAAGGTTAGATCGAGATATCGCAGTTTACATTGGAATCTTGCATTTGTTATGGATTATCGAGCTTTGCACTATGGTGCCTTGGTGTAGTGTAGTTAACATTCTTTTGAGCCATTTGGTGTGAATGTGCCTATGGGATTTGCACTACAGTGCCTTGGCGTGATGTAGTTATCTCTCAATCGAGGAACTTGATGTGGTGTACTTACTTATGTATCTGTATCTTATTAATTAAGTTCATCAAGCTAATTGTTTAAAAAAAACATTTGATTGTGTATGTGGTGATTTGACAATAATGTGAATGTGAATGGATGTGATCAATTGTTTAACATGATCCACATGTTCAATAGTTCTGATTGAATGATAATGATATGAATCATATTGAATGGTTTGAAAAGTTATATGATTTGGTTTATACAAATTGCTCACCTCGATGTGTGGAATGTTATGACAGGAAATTGAGTTATATTAGTTATTTTCAAACGTTTAGTTATGAAATGAGGTAAGTTTATCGTGTTAATACCTATGAGCTTACTAAACTTATTTGAAGCTTCCTCTATTTCATTTTTTGTTTTCCTATAGTTAACATTTTGTGGAAACCAACGATTGGATCATCTTCGGCGCTTACACTATCAAACTTCAGCCTCGATAGACCTTTGTTTTTGTAATACCTCTAACCCCCAATTCGTCACCGGAACAGGGTTACAGATCATTACTGAAGTTTACAAATCAAACGGGCAGAATTTCAAACATTTCATATCATGTCAATATTCACAACAAAACCAATCAAAATCATACATGTTGTCCCTTATGTGAGCCCTCGAGGCCCTAAATATGCGCTAGAAACAAGTCGAGACTAAATCGAGAATTTAGAGAATTTTTTCAAAAACATAGAAAAATTTCAAAGCTACAGGGGTCACACGGCCAAGAGACACACCTATGTCTGAGGCCATGTATGTGACAGCCTTAAAACGACCCTAGTCGGAATGTGGTTTCGGGACCACAAAACCGAGGCATAAAAATAATTTGATATTTTTTGATGCCTATAATATGTGTTAACTCATGTGTGACATTTTGATGCTTTAATTTAGAGTTATAAATGTAAATATCACTAGAAAGGACCTAGTAGAAAACTTTGAAAGTATGATGGGGAAATGTATGATGACTAATTAAAGCATGCATGCAAAACAATGGCCTTGCATGTCAAATACCCCCTTTTTACAAGTGATGGCCGGCCATGACAAGGGAGTATGGGCTAAACATGTCATGAAACATGTTTTGTTAGTGCATTAGGGGGAAACAATAAACAAATAAGCATGGGTAGTAAAGAAAGAAAAAAAAATGTGTGTGAGTGAAACCCCCATTGCCGTACATGGAAGAAAAGAAAAGAAAAAAATTTTGCTCATCCATTTCATTCTCTCTTGACCGAATATACTAGAGGGAAGGAGGAATTTTGCTTCATGCTTGGGTTGGAAGAGGATTAGGAAGAGGTTTGGCTATATTTGCATCAAGATTAAGGTATGTTTGATGTTGTGCCATGAGATTCATGCATGTTTTTGGTTGCTAACTTGATGTTCTTATTAGCCCATGGTTCAAATCTTTGTTATATCATGGGGATGGTATTTGGCCAACGTGGATTTTGAGTTAATGCCATTGCATGTTAAATATGAAGCTTGATGATGATACATGTGATGGTGGATTGAGGACTCTTAGATTTTCTTTGAGCATTTTTGAATGATATACTAAGTTCTTTGTGTAATCATGACCAAAATTATGGTGTTGTGATGTATTCTGTGACATCTCAAAATTGACCATAGTCGGGATGTGGTTTCGGGACCACAAAACCGAGACACAAGAATAATTAATTATTATTTTTATTGTGCATGAACGTACATATGTGAAAATTTCGTGCCTTAATTTCGTCATTCGTAGGTGAAATTTATTAGAAAGGACTTATGTGAGGAAATTGAGAAATGTGCTAGGCTAATGTTAAAGTGGCCTATTGATACATATTAGAAAATGCTTGGACTTGCATGTCAAATTGCCAAATTTTCCTTATGGTGGCCGCCAAGTTAGATTGATGATGGGCAATATATTTGTTTGCCTTAGATATTATAATAAGAAATTGGATTATGGAGACAAACTAAAATAAAGAAAGGAATTAAAAGAAAGGGAATAAAATAAGAAAAAAAAAGGAGTGTTCATCCTTTACCTTGCCATTGCCGTGAGTGAGGGAGAAAAAAGGGGAGGAAAAGAGAGTTCTCTCTTTGTTGAACTTGGCCGGTTAGAAGGAAGGAAGGAGGGGAGAATTTCGGTCACTTGAAGCCTTAAGGAGGTTAGTACATTGTGTTAACTTGTGAGATGCTTACTTGTTTTAAGTGAATGATCATGGTTCTTGCTTAGCCATGCTAAAATGTTGAATAATGATGGGGGAATGGAACATTCGGCTATGGAAAAAGGGGGGGGAACTCTTTGATTGCTTAAGATAGTTTAGTTAGTATGTGATTTTTGGGTATTGTGAGTTGAGATGTAAGTGTGTGGGTGCGCTTGGCCATAGGGGTTTGCTAGGAAATTTTGTTGGTTGAATGATGAGTGGCCGAATGAACTATGAAATGTTATGAGAAGAATGTGGGAAGCTAAGGTGCGAACCTTAGTCTCGGTGATAGGAATGATTCGGTTGGTGTTTTGATGTCGTGGTGATGAGGCATGAAGTGTTCGGCCATGATGCTAAAATGTGGTGCTTGTGTTAAACTTAGAAATTATTTTGTTAGGGTTAGTATAGGTATGGATGACCGAATATGAGAGCATGATTAGATGAAGAGTTGGTTAATTGATATGTGGTAAATGTTAAGTGTTAAATGAAATGGAAATGATAGATTGATGTTACGAATAGATGTGAAAATATATGCTAGATTAGGAAAATTTTGATTAAATGTTCATGAGATGAAATTAGGTGTTTAAAAGATGTTATATTTGACATTGTATAAATATACATAAGTATGCCGTTCGTGATGTTACCTTTAATTATGTGTATAATCGACTAAATGGGTAATTAGTGAGGATGGTTGCTGAATATACAAGCATACATATGCATGTGTAGTTGAATTATAAATATTTAGCAAGACGGTTAAACTAGTTAATTTATTGATTAAGCTCAAGAAGCTAAAGGTGGAGAATCAAGCAAAGGCAAAGGAAAGAACATCGAGTAGCCGAGTTGGAACCATTTTACCCAATACAAAGTAAGTCATTAAGCACGTATTTGATATTGCTTAAATGATTGTAAAATTTATGCAATTGTGTTTAATGGGATGATATATATATATAAATGAAAATGTATGTGTATGGAGTGATGACATTTGTTGAATGTAAAAGAAATAGTGAAATGTGTAGAAAGTTTGCTTTCGGCACTAAGTGTCTTGAACAATACGTGTATGCGGTGATGAGATCAGCACTAAGTGTGCGTGCTGGAAATATATGGCACTAAGTGTGCGTGCTGGAAATATATGGCACTAAGTGTGCAAGCTGGAAAAATACGGCACTGGGTGTGCGAGCTCGGAGGGTATGGCACTGTGTGTGCGGGCTTAAATTACGTGGCACTAAGTGTGCGAAATCGAGTAGTAAGCACTGTGTGTGCGTACTCTATATATATGGAGGTGTGTCTCCATTGAATTGAGTATGGACAGCGGATCGGGTAAGTACCTCGAGCTCATGACGAATAGAGAATACGTTCATGCTTGGGGTTGAATTTGGTAAGCCTTAAATCTATGTGATGATTGAAATTGTATGGTTGTGCTGGAAAATGAGTTAATGTGTAAAAATGCTTGATTATCTTGTTGTGTAGAATATGAAATGTGGATGTATGAATTAGTGCGAGATTGGACCGAAAGGTCCGAGGTATTATGGTATAGATTCGATATGGACGAGTACCTAGCCTCATTTGTTGTACATGTAGTAGTAACTTTATCGGTGGATTGATGAATGCTTATGACTTACTGAGTTGTAAACTCACTCGGTGTTTTCTTGTCACCCATTTTAGGTCTCTCGGACTCGTATTGTTTGCGTGATCGGGACCGTCGTTGAAGTCATCACACCGGCTGAAATCTTGTGGTATTGTTTTTGTTGTTGAAGAACATTTGGCATGTATAGGCTATTATATTTTGTCGAATTGTGGGTTGTAAACTTTAAGCCATGTGAAAATGGCCTATGTGGTCGTCGAGTGGGATGCTAGAACCTATAGCCACGAGTCTTAGAAACTCAAATTTTGATAAGGTGGCCATAATTTGTGTCATGTATGATGGATGATTAAGGCCAAGGAAAAATTCATGAAATTGGCATAGTCTACTGCAGTAACTGTTGCGGACAGCAGCAGTGAGATGAGATTGAAAAATCACTAAAAATAGTAGAAGTAGAATTAAATAGTGAGTAAATTATGTAACTGAACCTTGATGAATCTATTTTTATATGAACGAAACGAAACGACCATATGAGCAGTATACTGAGAAATATTAAAGTTCTTGTGAGACAGGGCCAGAACGGTTTCTGGGTCCCCTGTCGCGACTTTGAAAATTTACCATAAATTATCCAGAAAGAATTAGGAGTCATGCCTTATATGTAAAGATTCCATTTTGAGTCTAGTTTCATTAGAAACAAACGGCACCAGTATTAAAGCCCTGTACAGAGAGATATTCAAGTTGTAACGCTCGAAGGTCAGAGCAGTCGATCCCTGTAATATGGGTGACTTTAACTAATAAACTGTACCAATTGGCCCAACCAAAAATTCTAAAAATAAATCCATGGATGGGTATATGAGTCTAAATTCAGGGAAAATTTACGAAACCAGTTTCCGAATTTTGAAACTCGAGATATGATTTTTAAGGCGACGGTGATGCAGTTTTCCAGCCTGACTGGTAATGTCAAATTGGTTGGTATCTTGAGAGGATTTGGCCGTTAACCCCTCGTGTCCGACACCGGCGTCGGTCACGAGTTAGGGGTGTTACATATTCGGCCATGGTACATCCCCAAGTGTGATTTATGCCCTTTGCATGGAGAGTAAGATTTGTGTTTCGAAATCATGTTCATGTTTAGTTACATTCAACTTGAGATTCGGCTCTAGCATACATATGTGTATATATGTTTGAGCATGATGTATTGGTATGACGTATATACTATCTTAAGGTATATACTTACTTATGATGATGTATTCGATTAGAGGCAACCATATTGAAGCCTTATCTTGGCTTAGATTGTTGACTAAATGGGTAATAAGTGAGGATGGTTGCCGAATATATACAAACATACATATGCATGTGTAATTGAATTATGAATGTTTAGCAAGATGGTTAAACTAGTTGATTTATTGATTAAGCTCAAGGAGTTAAAGAAGGAGAATCAAGTAAGGGAAAGACGAAGGTCATCGAGTAGCCGACTTGGACTATTTTTACCCAACACAAGGTAAGTCATTAAGCATATATTTGATATTGCTTAAATGATTGTAATATCTATGCAATTGTGTTTAATGAGATGAAATATATACAAATGTATGTGTATGAAAAGATGATAATGTTGAACGTAAAAGAGATAGTGAAATGTGTAGGAAGTTTGCTTCGGCACTAAGTGTGCGAGAAATAGATGCGTACGGTGACGAGATTGGCACTGAGTGTGCGAGCTTGTAATGTATGGCACTAAGTGTGCGAGTTTGGACTATATGGCACTATGTGTGCGGGCTTGAATCACGTGGCAGTAAGTGTGCGTGATTGAGTATTAAGCACTATGTGTGCGAACTCTACATATATCTCCGATTGAATATTTATACGGAGGTGTGACTCTATCGAGATGAGTATGGACAGCGGAAAGAGTAAGTACCTTGAGTTCATGGCTAATAGATGCTATGTTCATGCTCGGGGTGGAGTTGGTAAGATTTAAATCTATGTGATGATTTCAATTGCATGATTGTTGCGGAAATGAAATGATGTATGGAAATTGTTTCAAATATCCTATTGAATAGTATATGAAATGTAAATGTATGACTTGGTATGAGATTGATCCGAAGGATCTAAGGGACTATGGTATAGTTCGGTACGGCTAGAACACTTGGCCTTGTTTCATTATTTCATTTTATGATAATGTTATTAATGGATGGTTGTGGAATGCTTATGACTTACTGAGTTATAAACTCACTCGGTGTTTTCTTGTCACCCATTTTAGGTTTCTTGGACTCGTCTCCTTTTGGGTGTTCGTAACCGTCAACGAAGTCATCACACCGGCGAGCAACTTTTGGTATTGTCTTCTTAGTCGACTTAGGAGAACATTTGGCATGTATGGGCTATTTTGTTTTGTTAAATTTTGGGTTGTAAACTTTAAGCCATGTGAAAATGGCCTATGTGGTCGTTTGAGTGGGATGCTAGAATCTATAGCCACGAGTCTTAGAAACCTTAATTTTGATAAGGTGGCCATAATTTGTGTCACGTATGATGGATGATTAGTAAGGGTAAGGAAGGATTCATGAAATTGGCATAGTCTACTGCAGTAACTGTTGCGGACAGCAGCAGTGATATGAGATTGAAAAATCACTAAAAATAGTAGAAGTGGAATTAATAGCTAAAAAAATTATGTACTCGAAGCTTGATGGGTCTATTTTCATATGGATGAAACGAAACGACCATATGAGCTGTATTTTAAGAGATATTAAAGTTCTCGTGAAACAGGGCCAGAACGGTTTCTGGATCCCCTGTTCCGACTTTTGAAAATCATTGTAAATTAACCAGGGATAATTAGGAGTCATGCCATATATGTGTAGATTCCTCTCTGAGTCTAGTTTCTATAGAAGCAAACGGAATCAGTATTGAAGCCCTGTACAGGGAGATATCCAATTCGTAACGTACAAAGGTCAGTGTAGTCGATCCCTGCAACAGGGGAAACTTTAACTAATAAACTGTACTAATTGGCTCGACCAAAAATTCTAGAAAAAAATATGTAGATGGACATATGAGTCTAGTTCCAGGGAAAAATTACGAAAATGATTTTCAAGTTGTAAGACTCAAGTTATGATTTTTGAAGCGACTAGTACACAGATTGGCAGCTTGTCTGGGAAATTCTCAATAAGTGGTTTGAAGTCTGTTAACACCTCGTGTTCGACTCCGGCGACGGTCTCGGGTTCGGGGTGTTACAATGTAGGCATTCGAAATAGGGACACATGTGCGTGTCCCAACCCGTGTCCGTGCCCATGTAACTCACTGACTTGGGCTACACTACCAAGCTACACGCCCATGTGCTAGGCTGTGTACCCTTCGAAATAACCTCACACGCCCGTGTGCCAGGCCGTGTGCTAGGCCGTGTAACAGCCTGACTTACAACCCTTTGAAAGCTACATAGGACACATAGCCATGTCACCTAGCCATGTGTCATACACAGTTGAGACACATGCTCGAGTCTCTGCCCGTGTGGATGAAAATAGGTCATTTTACAAGCCATTTTTCTTACCCAAATAGGCATAAACCTACAGCTAACATTGTGCATATCAACAAGCTATAATAAGGCACCTAAAACAAGCATAATCAAGCTTTAAACATATGGTATATTCACACACAACCAATATGCCCTTAGGCACCTCAAATGACAATTTCTAAATATGACTAACCATGTGTTCAATATAATCAAATGGTCAACTAACATATGTGCATATTTGCATAAAAAATTACCATGTAACTCACTTACCAAAACACACCAAATGGTACCAATTAATCACTTAATCACTAGAATCAATATACATATATGCGTTCCATAACAAAGCACTAATTAACAACAAATTATATGACATATTTAATATGCTCATTCAACTACCTTTCAATTTTCCATCATTCAACCATATGAAGTCACATATCAACCATTACAAGGCTACTTATATACACATCAAAGTATACCACTTCACCAACACATGGCAAAAATGCAAACCAACCAAATGGTCATTTCCAACAACCAAAACACATATAAGCTAACATTAGCCAAAATAACCTAAACATGCCATTATAACAAAAATTAAACCAGCTGAAAGTACCAAAAGAGCTGATGGATAGTGTGATATAGCTTCAGCAAGCTTCTAACCCGAACGAGCTTTCGATTCACTATAAACATGGAAAATAACATAAAGTAAGCATTTAAGTTTAATAAGTTCGTATAACATAGAATTTAACTTACCATTTGATCAAATAATAGGTAAGTAATAAAGCATATCCTAACACAACTTGGCCAAAAGCCTAATCACATATACACTAGCCACATTAGTCATGTAAATTCATATAAGAATCAATAATCATGGATAAGCTCAAAAATTAATCAAGTTTCCATATACATGTAACACCCATATCATGTATCTATATATCATATAAAACCATTTCCATGTAATTCATGTAAATACCTGTAATAGTTCATATCGAACTCATATCATCTTGTAATAGAACATTGCCCGTTGAACTATTTAGAATATTGTTAGATACTCGAGATAGCTCCCACATAGTGTGCTAAACTGTAATCCATCAAATCCTGTACATGTATGCTCATATGAGCTGTGAATCAGTATGCTCTCTCGAGCTGAGAATGTGTAAGCTCATACGAGATGAAAATAAGTAAGCTCTACAAGCTATGGGGTAGTACGTAGCTACACATGCTGCTCACATGAGCTGTTGAGTATCCGCAACACATGCCAGATCTCAACTATCGGTAGAACGTTCAAAACTAACACTCAAATCATGTAACCCTAATGACATGTCATTTGTATCCTACGAATTCCTAAGGTTTAAACGGGACTCGGTAGTCACTGTACGCCGTCGAATACGCGATCGGTATTTATACATGGCAATTATACAAACACACATATATATAATTCAATTAAAACATATAAATACAAAATTTAATTACACAAACTTACCTCGACAAGTAAACGTAGATACGGAGGTAATTAATCTGAGACTCTCTTTGCCCCGACATAACTCAGTACGAGGTTTAACTAGATCTATACATATAAATTTAACTCAGTTCAACATGTAATTTATTCAATTTAATCCAAAACATAGTTTAGAAAAAATTACCATTTTGCCCCTATACTTTTAATTCTTTGCAATTTAGTCCCTAGGCTCAGAAAATAAAATTCATGAAATTTTATCCTTACCCAAGCCTAGCCAATTATTCTACATACTTATAGCAGCCCATATTTTCATAAATTCACAAATTATACATTGTAAAATTTCTATTTTTCAATTTAATCCTTATTTGACATTTTTACAAAAAATCACTTAACAAAAGTTGTTTATCTATCAACACCTATCCATTTTCTACCATAAAATAACAAAAGAAACCAATATTAATTCATGGAAAAACTCAAATTCTTAAATAGTTATACAAATTAGTCCCCAGGCTACTAGATTAAGCTACAACGACTCTAAAAATATAAAAATCATTAAAAATGGGACAAAAATGCACTTACATGCGCAAAGAGAGATATGGCCGAATGTTTGAGCTTGGCTATGGCTTCCTTAAGCCCTATTTTTGGTTTTTGAAAAAGAAGAAAGATGATATATTTCTTTTACTTTAATTTAATTTAAGTTGTTTTATTTATTTACCTTTTTAACCATATTAATTAACATCCAAATCACTTAATTTAATGCCCATATTTGTCCACTCAAATAAGAAATGGTCTAATTACCACATAAGGACTCTTAGGACTCTTACATTAAGGTTCTATAGCTATTTAATACCTTTAGCTACTAGAACACTAATTTTGCACTTTACGCTATTTAGTCCTTTTTATCAAATTGAACATGTAAACGGTAAAATTTCTTAACGAAATTTTTATATGGTATTACTATCATACTGTAGACAACAAAATAATCATAAAATAAATTTATTGACTTTGGATTTGTTGTCTCAAAACCACTATTCCGATTTCACTGGAAACGGGATGTGACAACTCTCCCCCTAAAAGGATTTTCGTCCCCGAAAATCTTACCAGAAAAGAGGTTCAAATATTAGTTTTTCATAGCTTCCTCGGGTACACAGGCAGCTTCTTCTATTCCATTTTGTTGCCAGAGAAATTTTACTAAAGTTATGTTTTTGTTTCTCAATTATTTCACCTTTCATGCCAAAATTCTGATCGGTTCCTCACTGTACGACATATCAGGCTGAATCTCGACATTTCGGTGAGATAACATGTGAAGGGTCAGATCGGTAACATCGTAACATAGACACATGAAAGACATTATAAATCCTTTCTACTTTTATTGGTAAAGCTAAACGATAAGCAACAGGTTTGATTCTTTCAGTAATCTCATATGGCCCGATAAATCGCGGACTCAGCTTCCTTTTGTGACTGAACCTAAGAACTTTCTTCCAGGGTGCTACTTTCAAGAATACTCTGTCACTAACTTAGAACTCTATGTATTTACGTTTAAGATCTGCATATGATTTCTGACGATCTGAATCTGCTTTCAAACTATCTCGGATCACTTTTACTTTTTCTTTAGTCTCATGAATTAAATCAACCCCATGTACCTTTTTCTCACTGTGTTCGGTCCAGTATAACAGAGTTCAGCATTTACGAGCATACAGAACCTCATACAGTGCCATCTTTATACTGGTTGAAAACTATTTGTACCACCCTCTACCCGTATAAAGATGGCACACGCCCATGTGGGTAGGCCATGTGGTGACACACGCCGTGTGGCTTGGGACACGCCCTTGTCCTCAACTCGTGTAACTCTCTGTTTATGACATCGTCAACTAAATAGGGTCACACGACCAAGTCACACGCCCATGTGCTTAGGCTGTGTGGTGAATTAAATTCCAAAATCAAGGGCAGACTTCACACGGCCAAGGCACACGCCTATGTCCTGAGGTCGTGTCCTTCACATCGCTGAGACACACAGCCGTGTTTCTGCTCGTGTGTTTACTACTAAGCATTTTGTTTGCTTTTATTAGGGTGCAGGGGATACACGGCCGGATTACACGCCCATGGGGCAGACTGTTGTCACACACGGTCTAGACACATACCCATGTGTCTACCTGCGTGGACCACTATAAGGCTATTTTCCAAGCCTTTTGTCACCCTTAAACACTCACATACTTAAACATATCTCATGGCACACATGTCACATTTTTTTACAATCATTCATGCCTAATCAAGACTAATTCATCCCTATGCAATGCCACCATTTCACATACTCAAATTAATAAGCTTACTAAAGGCATTCCATACCAATTTCATATCCAATCAATATTATTATCAATCTATTCTCAATTCACATGTTTAAACCAAGATCATAGCCATACCAATTTGTCATCATTATACTTATGTGCCATATCATATCATCTATCATTATCAAGCATTCACATCACCAAGATTTCGACACATGCATACATAAACAATTAGGTTTACAACCCAAAAATCAACGTGAGCCACATCTCATGGTCTTATACAAATTGGACCACAAGCTATTCTAGGCCAACGCATTTGGCCACATTAATAAAGTCATCATTACTCAAAAGACAAAGTCCCTATACATGCCATAGACTCAACTACTTGAGTTCAACTATACCCGTAGTGATAGCTTGATAGTGTGATGGCATCTCCGGTGGTCTCCAACCAAAGCTAGCTAAATTAACCTATAAAAGATTGAAGGTAAGGGAAGTAAGCTTTAAAACTTAGTAAGTTCACATGCAAATAATAAATAACTATTAACATTCATTTACTTTATTAGTCCATAAGAATACCATAATTACAATTGGCATTAAAATATAAGATTTCCACTTATTCATTCTTAGTGCTTACTCATTTATCTCATAAACACCGTTTACATGCCTTTGCATTAGCCTAGCCACTATAGTCTCCCCACTATAACATATCACATTAACTATCAAGTTATTTCCATCCTCTTAATTACATGCACATTATTTGGGAGTAATCATAATTTCAATATATAGTTTAACCATCTTTCACTTGTCTAAACTTGTATCTTACTATATTCCCATAATGGCTTTGTGCGGTAATTATGCCCGTCTTTCTTTTCTTATATCCAACGGAACACTGTTTAAATAAATGAACCGCAAAATATCACTAATCAATTAGGCTTCTAAGCCCATCACATGATCATTATTAAATCTTATGGTGCATCCATTCATCATAAATGTAGATCATTTGTCACAAGATTATCAATGTTTCACAAGCATAACTTGTTCATGTACATTCTCGCCAAGAAGTCATCACATAACAAATTCACTTCACATGAGTTTTGTGTACATACCTGTACCACTTGCAATATAGTCACATACTTTCTTGTTCTTAACATACCCTTTGAAATACAATTCAAGCATATAAACATATTAGATCACATCTCAATTCGACCCAATAGCCTAACACATAATCATCATTTATATTTATCATATATCCAGCATCACATGTGCATTATCAACCACAATGGGTAATAAACAATTATTTCCACAATAATCATTAATTTACAATTATAGGCTTACATACATGCTTGTTTACTCGTAGTAATTTCATTCTCATACTCTTTTTATCTTATAAATGTCATATCCCGAATATGGTCTTACATGAAATATCATATCGACTCCATGACCCTGACATGGTCTTATATGAAATCACATACCGATGGCATATCCCAGATATAGTCTTATACGAAATCTCGATAGTACAAATATCATGACATATGTATTCTACCCTTGAGGTTAAATCGGGATTTCTCATTTCTCGAAACTTCGTCAAAATCGTCATTAATCAATTTCATAAAAACAAATGTATACACTTCATGCAATACCAAAATAGTAAATACACAACATAAGGTTACATTATTTACGCATGAACTTACCTCGATACCAAAAAGGCAAAAAGAGACCTAACCGTCAATTTCATGTTTTCCTTCGTTCTAGGCTCGAATCTCGTTTTATTTTATCTATAATATCATATATAGCCTATTTATTAGTCACATTATTCAATATGATAAAAAAAAATCATATTATGGAAAAATTACGTTTTTGCCCCTAAAGTTTAACATATTTACAATTTTACCTTTAGGCTCGTAAAACGAAATGTGTTCAATTTATTTACTACCCATGCATAGCCGAATCATTTTCATGCCTATAGCAGCTCACACATTTCACCATTTCACACATTTAACTCATAAATTTCATATTTCACAAATTAGTCCCACTTCACATTTTCATCAAAAGTCCCTTAACAAAAGTTGTTCAACACACAAAAAGGTTTCATTTTCTTCCATTAAAATTCAAAAACAACAAATATTCTCTCATGGAAAAACTCTAGATTTCCAATCATATTGCAAATTAGTCCCCTATTTAGGTAGATTAAGTTAAAAGGGTTAAAAAAACATAAAAATCAACAAAAACAAACACAAATTTCACTTACATGCAAAGGATTTAAGTTGCTAAAAATTTGAGCTTCAAAACCCCATTTTATCTTGTGTTTTTCGATGGAGAAAAGATGGACAAGAAAGATGGCTATTTGTTTTATTTTATTAATTTTTGCTTTTGTCACCAAATACCAACTTTCACCAAATTTTGACTTTTCATTTTTACACTCCATGCAAAGCCCTCCAAACATATAATGGCCTAATTGCTCATTAAGTACCTCAAATTTTAAGTTCTATAGCTATTTGACACATTTAACTAATAGAACACAACTTTAACACTTTACGTGATTTAGTCCTTTTTCACAATTTAGGCATTCAAACGGTAAAATTTCTTAACAAAATTTTTACACAATCATATTATCATGCGGTAGACCTCAAAAGAATATTAAAATAAATTTTATGACCTTGAATTTGTGGTCCCGAAACCACTCTTCCGACTAGTCCCAAAATCGGGCTGTTACACTATTGTTGTACGCAAATTCAACCAAAGGTAAATATTTCTCCCAGTTGCCTTCGAACTCTAAAACACAACAACGAAGCATATCCTCAAGAATCTAAATTACTAGCTCAGATTGACCATGGGTCTGATGATGAAATGTAGTGCTAAAATGCAACCGCGTACCAAGAGCTTCCTGTAACTTTTTTCAAAATTGTGATGTAAATCGCGGATCTCTATTCGAAATAATGGAGACTGGCACTCTGTGTAATTTGAAAACCTCAGAAACATATAACTCAGCTAATCTATCAAGGGATAAATCTATACATACTGAAATAAAATGTGTAGACTTTGTCAAATGGTCAACGATAACCCAAATAGCATCTTTCATTCTCAGATATAGTAGTAAACCTGATACAAAATTCATAGTAACTCGATCCCATTTCCACTCTGGTATCATCACTGGCTGTAATAATCCAAAAGGTACCGAATGTTCAGCTTTAACTTGCTAACATACTAGGCATTTAGATACAAAATTAGATATCTTATATTTCATTCCCAGCCACCAAAACATCTGTTTCAAATCACCATACATCTTATTACTTCCCAAGTAAACAGACATGCTACCACTATGAGCTTCATGTAAGATTCTCTGAATGATTTTTGGATTCTTCGGTACACAAACTCTACCTTTGAACAATAAACAACCATCAGATACTATCTGAAATTCTGAATCAGAAGTCGACTTACATTGTGCCTGTTTAACTAACAAATCATCGTCACATTCTTAAGTTTCACAGATCTGTTGTAAAAACATCGGTCTAGCTTTCAACTCAGTAAGATTGAACCATCATCAGACAATGCCAGTCATGTATTCATCGCTTGCAAAGCAAATAATGATTTTCTACTCAGAGCGTCAGCAACTACGTTCACTTTTCTCAGATGATAATCAATGGTCAACTTATAATCTTTTAACAGTTTGAGCTATCTACGCTGTCTCAGATTCAAATCTTTCTACGACATTAGACACTTCAAACTCTTGTGATCAGTAAATATATGACATTTATTGCTGAAAAAATGGTGTCACCAAATTTTCAACATAAGCACAATAGCTGCCAACTCTAGATCATGTGTTGGATAGTTCTTTCATGTAGCTTTAACTGCCTGGAAGCATAAGCGATTACTTTGCCTTCCTGCACCAAAACACAGCTTAAACCATTTAAGGATGCATCACTAAAAATCATGAATTCTTTACCCGATTCAGGCTGAACCAGAGCTGGTGCCTCGGTCAACTGTGCTTTCAACTAATTGAAACTTTGTTGACATTTCTCAAACCATTCAAATTTCAAATCTTTCTATAAAAGTCGCATCATTGGTGTAGGTAACATTGGAAACTCTTTGAGAATCTTCTGCAATAACTAGCTAATACCAGAAAACTTCTAACTTTAGATACATTTCTCAGTGGTTTCCAATCAACAACTGTTACATTTCTTGGTGTAATTTTCGACTTTTTCAACTCAGTAGGAGTCATTCTATAAGGTGTTATCGATATCAATAATGTCCCCGATACTAGTTTAATAACAAACTCAACCTCTCTGATTGGCGGTAATCCAGGTAACTTCTCTAGAAACACATCAGGATACTTGCAAACCACTGGCACTGTTTCAAGCTTTGAGTCAGACACTTTAGAATCTAGAACATAAGAAAGATACGCATTGCAACCTTTTCTCACATATTTCTGCGCTGACATAGCTAATATAAAAATAGGCAACCTACTTGGATTATCTAATTCAATATGAAGCATCTCACCATTCTGACATTTTAATATGATAAGCTTTCATCTACAATTTACAACAGCATCATGCAGAGTTAGCCAATCCATACCCAGAATCACATCAAATTCATCAAATGGTAATAACATCAAATCAGTCGAAAAACTGTAACCTCGTGTCAATAAAAGATAGTTCTTGCAAACTTTATCAACTAGCACATACTGACCTAGAAGGTTTGATACTTTAACCGCCAATTCAGTGAACTCAACAGGTAAATTTTTACTAGATACTAAATTTGTGCAAACATAAGAATGGGTTGATCTCGGATCAATCAAAGCAGTAACATCAGTATCATAAATAGAGAAAGTATCGGTAATAACATCTGGTACAAAAGCATCCTCGCGAGCACAAATAACATAAGCCCTGACTGGTGCTCGTGCCTCAGATCTCATAGTAGAGTTTTTCGTCACATTACAGCTACCACTCACATTTCTGAGATTACAAGGTGGTTTACCTCTCACAGCTATGTTGTTCGATCTCGTAGTTTGAACTTTCTCTTTTTCAGATTTCTTTGGGCAATCTCTAAGATAGTGGTTGAAGGAACCACATCTGAAACACGCTCCATTCTTCACTTGACACTCACCATAATGTGTTCTTTTACAGTGCTTACACTTGGGTCTGGCATTTCTGACACTACCCACACTCGCTACATATGTAGCCTATGGTTTAGGACTGGAGCGTCGGGTACCTCTGTCTCTACTAGAATATCCCACAGAAGCACTAGAATGGTTATGATGTTCTTTTGATTTCTTTGATACTGACTGATAGGACTTCCCAGTCGATCTCATTCTCGAGTCTCTAGCTTCAAAAGTAGCATATATTTTCTCTTTACTAAGCTCCTCGGCTTTATGTACTCTATCAACCAATACAACGAATTCTTTCATCTGAAGAATTCCAACCAAAAGCTTAATGTCCTCATTTAACCCTTATTCGAATCTTTTACACATAGCGGTCTCAGTCAGAATACACTCTAGAGCATATTTGCTCAATCTGACAAATTCCTACTCATATTCTGATACAGTCATATGGCCCTGTTTGAGCTCCAAAAACTTTACCTTTCTAATCCAAAAACCTCTGACTAATATATTTCTTTCGGAACTTAGTTTGAAAGAATTCCTGTAACAGCCTGATTTAGACCCTATTTGGAACAGTTGTTTCGGGACCATGAATCCTAGTCAGGAAAATATTTAAAAATTATTTTTTGTGTTTATTATATGTGAACTTATGTGTGTGAAAATCTCGTTTGAAAATTTTACTGTTTGGATGCTCAATTTAATAAAATGGCTTAATCGCGTATGTTATAAAAGTTGCTAACTAATTATTAAAGTACCAAATTGATTTGTTCTTTTAATATGGGGTTTTTATGATGTAATTAGACCATATGAATTAGTGATGGACAGTTTTAGTCATAATATATAATGGTTTCATATTTTATAACAAAGGTTAATTTCGTAATATATTAAATAATGCTAATATAATAAAACATAAAATAAGTAAAAGCCATGCATTCATCTTTTGAAATGGCTGAATGTTGTAAGAAAGAAAAGAAAAAAAAGAGTTAAAGGGTTTGGTCATATGCATGCTTAATTAAGGTATGTAATTTAGCTCGGGTTTTGATAATTTTTATGTTTTTGAGATCGTTGCTATGTAATCTATCAAGCCCATGTCTCAATTTTTGAATTTGATGATGATTTTGTATTTTTCCATTTTTGAAAGCTTGTGATTTTTGTTGTTTGATGCTGGAAAATAAAAGATATGTGATAGATTAGCATGTTTTGTATTTAAATTTTTGATGAATTTGAGTAATTAGGGCGAATTTGTAAAAATAATAAATTGAGGGACTAAAATATGAAATAAATGAAATGTGTGGACTTATATAAGGAAGATGAATATTCGGCCTAAGCATGGTATATTGAAAATTTGCATATTTTGTGTTTTGTGTAATAGGGACTAATTTGTGAAAAGTGTGAAATGTTAGGGGCAAAATGGTAATTTGCCCAATTATGTGTTTTTGGATTAAATTGAATAAATTTGTGCTTAAATAAGTTTAATTTGAATATGTTTAGATCAAGAATCAAAGAACTCGAATTTGGATCGGGGAAAAACCAAAGTTATTGAATAGTTGTTCCGTTCCGATCATCATTATTCGAGGTAAGTTTATAAACAAATAGATGTTGTTAAATTTCAATATAAGTGATCTATAAATAATTGTAATGATTATTTGTAAGTTATGAATCGACATTGAGTAATGAAAAATGTGATTGTGGTATGATTTGTGAGTTATATGATCTTATAATTCGGTTTTATAATGGTATATTCGGTTATGTAATAAATTAGTTAGGTTGGTTTATAAGGATTTGATGATGTATATTACAAATGTTGTATTAAAGATTTATCAATTAGCCAAATGTTTATTTATAAGTTATTTGTATTAAATATGAGATATTTTTGGCTTGAAATATGGTAAATGAAATGGTACATTTTTTGAGTTGGCCAATATTCTAGTAAAAATGATTTATGTTTGATGATTAAGCAATGTATAATTTGGCCTTTAGAGAACCAATTTTTAATGTTCATTTGATATACTTATGCGCATATCATAAAGTAAAAGAATGAGTAAGTTTGGTCTTTAAGTGGTATGATATGATTATTTGTTTTTATATGAAACAAGCATTTTGGCATTTACTTAAAGCATGGTTAAAATGATTTATGTGTGTGCGTATAAGACCATGTCTGGGACGTTGGCATCGATATGTGATTACATGTAAGACTACATCTGGGACGTTGGCATCGATATGTGATTACGTGAAAGACCACATCTGGGATCTTGGCATCAATATGTGATTAAATGTAAGGCCACATCTGGAACATTGGCATCGATATGTTATTACGTGTAAGACCACCTCTGAGACGTTGGCATTGATGTGTGATTACGTGTAAGACCATGTCTGGGACGTTGGCATCGATATGCGATTACGTGTAAGACCAAGTCTGGGACGTTGGCATCGATATGTGATTACATGTAAGACCACATATGGGGCGTTGGCATTGTACGATATATGTGATTATTCGAGTAACCTATTTAATTCTGAATGATTCAATGGGCAATGTTAAGTAAAGACTGAATGTGAAATTGAATTAAAAAAGATCAGGTATGTGTTAGCTAATGTGTTGAAATTAACGTAAGTTTTGGTATTTGGAGTGATGATATGAATCATGTTATTAAGTTGGTTATATGTATATTGAATGCAAATCTATATTTGGCAAAATGATATAAGTATGTGATATTAAAGTTTGAAACATGTGTATACATATATGAATGTGTGTATATATTCATTTATACGATGATATTTTGACCTTGGAAGTAAATGATAAATTTGATAATGGATATATATTTATTTCGGCCAAGTTAAAGTTGATAAATAAATGTATACATTGTTTATGAATTTGTAAGTTTGAGATTAAATGTGATTATGATAGCATGAATTGGTTTGGTTAAACTGAGTTGATTATGTCATTGAGTTGTTTAATTGCTTATGATTTACTAAGCTATGATAGCTTACTGTGTGTGTATGATTGCTTCTGTTTTATAGATTTTGGAGACTAGTTACGGACTCAGGGATCGTCAGCGAAGTCTAACACACTATCGTCTATTTATCGGTATTTTTAAAAGCTAAATTTCGAACCTATGACATGTATAGGTTATACTACTTTTTGGATATGTTTGAAGTGTTGTATATAATATGTCATGCGAAAATGGCTAATTTGATATATAAGTATTTGCTATCTTGATCATGGTTCTTGTGTGTGCTAAGTTTGGTTTGTATGCTATGTTCAAATGATGATTTTATTTGGTTTGGTTGAATTGGCTATGGTATATATATAAGTATGAATTACACTTGATATGTTATCTATTGTTTTAATGATTTGGCTATGTATTGTATTTGAATCTAGGTAATAGATTTATTTTTGATTGATTGTTCAGCCATGCTTTGTATTTATAAGTGAAACATGTTTTATTTAGATTTGCTACGTATTATGGTAACTAGGTAATTCGATTATGGCTTGTGATAAATGTGAGTTTAATATGCTTGCCTTAAGTGAAGAAATTGTTATGAATCATGTTAGTAAGTTAATCATGATTTGGCATTTATATATATTTAAGTATATGATGTATTGGTTTGATATTTATATATATTAGATGAGATATATTTGTAATATGTTTGACTTGATGTGAAAATTATGGTTGATATATATGTATATTGATTTATTTCTATGAAAGGTTATATGCGTATAAAGTGATAGATTAAAATGATGAAAATTTAAACATTGATCAAAGCATATGTATTAAGTATGATTACATTTGGCTAACGCAATGAAAAATGACCAAATAAATAGTGATTTGTGTATTGGTAAAACAAGAAGATTATATGAGTTTTATCTGATGCATATATGTCTGACTTGGTTAAGAAATATGAATATAAATATGGGTGAATGGTGCTTGATATGGTTTGATCAGGATTCTTGATGTGTTTGAAATAAGATAATTTTGGATGTTAGTTGAATTGGGTTATATCATGTGATAGATAAGTAATATGTATAGTATATGTAAGTTGAGTGTTTGATAAGTGTATAATGAAATGGCTAAAAATGATGCTTTAAGCTTAGTTGTTTTTGGATTGAAATGAAATATAGGTGAAATGTTTTGGAAATGGCAAATGTTACATGCATTTGGTTATTTGACTAAAACATATGTCTTATTAATGATGTGTATAATGATGTGATTGAATAAAATGAAAGTAGACAACTGTATAAAGTTTATGAATTTTAGTATATATAATTTACGCTTATGCATCGCAATTGATCATATAAATAGTAATTCAAGTTATAAGGAATCATGATTGTTTTTATGCAAATTAGGTAAGCTGATTTTTTAGTTAAGTTATTAATCAAATGGTTTCTACTAATATGTACCATGTGCATAATGTTATAAATTTTGAAATTATGCTTGAGATATTTGTGAGATTTATTAATGCAGTATTTGTTGTATGTTTAATAGTTACGAATTAACAATTGTTACTATACGTTTCAAAGTATGGTTACATATTATATTCGTATGACTGTTTTTGAATATGACAGGGTTCGAGTATGAAATGAGATGTTTGTTAAATACTAAGGTTTTGTAAAATTTTACTACGTGTTTTATAAATTATTACGTATGCATTTGTAATGACCTAAGAGTTTATGTAACCGTTCGGAAGTTGTGTTTGGTCCGGCACTGCCTCGTAACCCCATTCCAGCGACGGATACAAGTTAAGGGTGTTACAATTCTCAAGTGATCTGCTATCTCGGCACAACAAAAATCAATGTGTTCCACCACTGATAAGCCAAATCTTTCAATAACCATATTTAACACATTTAGCCGGTGTACAGGATAGCTCATCAAAAACCCTGATCATATTCTCAAACCAGAATTCAGCTCTCTTGGGATCATCCTTAGTAGTAGCTCAAAATTCCTCAGCCCCGTACTTACGTATCTTATCAGCATGAGTTTTACTAACTCAGATTGGATCCATACCTTGAGGAATAATGAGAATCGGTTTGGAAGTAAGAGGGGATTGAGGTTGTTGAGTAGTCAAGTTCATTTGTATAAACTCGGTGAACCATTCGTTCATCATCTCGAAGAAGGATTCTTTAGCCTCTCTTCCCCGACCATCAGATACAGGCCTCGCATCGCTCGATGCTACTCCGTGAACGGAGGCTTGAGCGTTACTCTTTACTTTATCAGAGTCAGCTCGATTGGATGTCATTACTATATAAAAACATGGTTAAAACGGTCAGGAGATATCACACTATCACAGGTTATATAATGGCATGTATAGCTAGACTCGTACACGCTACGTTCAGTCCAAGAATCGACAAAACTGTAGTTCAGATGCCAATAAATGTAATACTCCTAACCCGAATCCATTGCCAAAATAGGGCTACGAAGTATTATCGGAGTTTACAAATCAAACAGATAGAATTTCAAACATTTCATATGATGTCAATATTCATATCAAAACCAATCAAAATCATACATGTTATCTCTTATATGTAACATCCAGAAATAGAGCCTAGTCGAAATAGTAGTTTCGGTACCGTAAATCCGACATTAAAATATTTATTTTATGATTATTATGAGGTCTAGAATACGAGAATATGCATGTGTTAAAGTTTCATGAAGAAATTCTTTGAGTAAAGTGTCCAATTGGAAATTAGGGACTAAATTGAATAAATTGCAAAACATGGATTCTAGAAGCAATTTGTATGAAATTTCTTTAGATTATTAATTAGAGGTCCTTAGAGAGTAATTTACCCAATTTCTAAGTTTTTGGACAAAAATGGGCTTGTATGGATGAAATTTTAAAGAAAGGGCTTAAGGGTATTTTGGTTATTTAGCATTTTAATGAAATAAAATGGAAAAAATAAGCCAAAAATCAGCTCATTTCTTTCATGTTGCTACGAAAAATTTAGGGTTCTCTATAGCTAGGGTTTTCAAGCTTTTCAAGCTCAATAGTAAGTGCTCCCAAGCCCCGTTTTTAATGTTCTTCGTATTTTTGAAATCCCGATAGCTTACTCTCTCTATTTCTACCCATATTTCATGCTAGGGTTCATGTTTAGAAATTTACCCATGCATGAGTTACTTGCATTTTGATGTTTTATGGAGGAATATGAAAGTTGGATGTGTGTTAAACATCATTTCCTAGGTGATTTTCATGAAAAACACTTAAAAGGACCTTTTTGCAAAAGGTGTAAAGTATGAGGTAGAAATGTGAAATAATGGAAAAAAATGTGGGCTGCCATAAGAGGGAAAAGTGTTCGGCTAGGCTTGGGTAAGGTAGAAATAGCATGCATTTCATTATACGAGCCTAGAGACTAAAACGTAAAAATGTGAAAGGTTAGGGGCAAAATGGTCATTTGGATTGGGGGTGAAATTTAGTATTGAGAAGGTATAATGTGAGGTGTTAATAATTTAATTTTATTGTTATAGACCCTGAGGAACAAATTCCAGAGGTTGATTGAAGAAAACGAAAAGTTTCGGAATAACCGAAACACGATTCCGAGACGAATACCAGGTAAGTTCGGATAACTTAAAGTAAACTCATAGTATGCTTAATTGCATGATTTATGAATGTATTGTAATTGTATTTGATGATGCCATGAAAATATATGAAATACATCCTTAATAATGACATGTTGATAAATGTCCCGGTTGAGGTTGAAAATGGAATCTGATGGATAAACCATGGCTTACATGACTTGAGATCCTGCATATGTTGCAAAAAGGATTTAGCTCGGATGGATAATCCGTTGATCTCAAATATAAGAAGGATCTAGCCCGGACGGGTGTTCCTTGAGTGATTGAGCCTCTCGAAGAATATGTGTGCATTTTGGATTTAGCCCAGATGGGTAATCAAATTAGGGTCTAAATTTAGCCTGGACTGATATTTCAGATCGGAGCTCATTAAGGGTGTTTGTCACTATAAGGGATTTAGCCTGGACTGGTAATCCCGACGTCACTTTATTAGTTTAAATATGGGGGATTTAGCCTGGATTGATAATCCTCCCGTAAGATGTGAGGTTCGCGGGAGTGCATACATGAGATGATCACTCTTATGACTTGACGGTAAGTGGATAATCCATCAAGATTTCCAAGAAACTCAAGGAGATTAACATAAGATATAAAAATGAAACTATTGGATGATGAGCTCATCTAAGACAAATTACATGTGTATTATTAGTATGACTAACTTGTTGAATGAGTGCATGTGATAGGGAAGCCATTTCATTCTTGTTGGCATATTTGCTAAATATGGTTGTATGCTAATTACTTGGTAAGTTTACTTTCCAGTTATTCGGGCTTACTAAGCATGTAAATTCTTACCCCTCTCTTTTCCATGTCTTACAGAGCTCGAGGACTCGTAAAGATTGAAAGACGGTTGGAGAATCAACACACTATCAATTAGTCTAGCTTTGGTATATAGATACTCTTATTTGTTGAATGCCATGTATAGGGCTTTGGTTCATTTTGTGATATGTGTCATTTGAATTGCCCATATGAAAGCTTGTAAAAGTTTACATATCTTCTTGTATTTGGCCATGAAAATTGGCTTATTTTGAAGTAGGCTATGACCTACAAATCTATGCATGTTTATGTTTACATGGAGTGGCTTGCCCATAATTGCTAATGAGTTACAATAATGAGCCAATCTTAAAGGTGTTAATAAGGCATGGAAAATCCTTAATACAAAGGAAATAATCTAGCATGTATAAAACCGATGATATGAGGTTTACATGTAATGAGGTTTATCAAGGATATATTTAAGTATATAATCTAGCCTTATTATGTATTAAGATAACCTATAAGTGTGATTGGTTGATAGAGGGTGACCAAAGGCTTAGAAAATAGCCTAACAAGGTCCACACAGGTAGATACACGGGCATGTGTCTAGGCCGTGTCTGATACATGAATTACCCTTATGGGCGTGTGGTATGGTCATGCATCCCTTGCACCTAAAGTTTTAAGTCAGTGTCAAGCACGGGCTAGACACATGAGCGTGTGTCTTGGCCGTGTGCCCCTAAATGTATGCTGACGTCATAAACAGAGAATTACACGGGCTGAGGGCACGGGTGTGTGACTCACTAAAGCAAGGAAATTTAACAAGTTGCCCAAAGTTTATCGAATGTTCTCGGTTTTGTCCCGAACCGCCCTGATGTATGTTTTAGGTCTCGAAGGCCTATATAAGGGACGATATGCATGTGTTTGAAAATTTTTAATTTTGGGTGAAATTCGGTGACTTGATTTAGTGTATTTGTGAATGTGTAAGCCCGGTAACTCCTCGAACCCTATCTCGGTGTTAGGTACGGGTGAGAGGTGTTACATTTAGTGGTATCAAAGCTATGGTTTAGTCGGTTCTAGGACTACCGTAGAAAGTATTGAGTATCACTATACATGCCATTATTCGAACATTGATAGTGTAACATCTCCTAACTGTTTAAATTGTTTTTGAATATAGTAAATGTCTTCCAATCAAGCTCAAGATGAGTCCGAGAGAGCCGAGAGCCATGCTCCAGCTTTCGTACAACGAGCTGTATCTAGTAGTAGTAGAAGGCTTATGTCTGAAAGCTGGGATAGATGAATGGTTTGGGGATTATTTGAGGAATTGCCCCAACATACCATGACCTCCCTTGCGCCCTAACCAACCTAATGAGGATTTTCCATGAGGTATGGCACCTGTAAGAATTGCTAAGGCTTATGTAGATAAGCTTAGAAAGTATAAGGCTGAGGAATTTAGAGTGAAGGTCGACGATGATACTGAAAAAGCCGAGTTCTGGCTCAAGAATACTACTCGGGTATTAGATAAATTATCATGCACACCTGAGGAATGCTTAAAGTGTGTCGTGTCTCTGCTGAAGGATACTGCATACCACTGGTGGAAAACTGTATCTTCTGTGATGCCAAAGGAAAACATCACTTGGGAATTTTTCCAAGAAGAGTTTAAGAAGAAATACATCAGTCAAAGGTTCTTAGAATTGAAACGAAAGGAGTTCCTAGAACTCAAACAAGGAAATAAGACTGTAGCAGAATACGAAAGGGAGTTTGTAAGGCTAAGTCAATATGCAACTGAATGGGTTCAAACTGAGTAAAAAATGTGTAAATGCTTCGAGGAAGGTCTGAATGAGGAAATCAAGTTGTTGATTGGGATTCTTGGAATACGGGAGTTCACTGCATTAGCTGATCGGGCCAAGAAAGCCGATGAGCTCAACAATGAAAGAAACCAAGCAAAGAGAGAAGCTCGAGTTTCGGGCAAGAGGTCCAGCGATAAGACGCTCTCGTTTTCCACAAAGAAATCAAGGAGTCAACATGAACGCTCTACTTCATCGGTAGGGTATTTGGGTAAAGCGAAAGGCTCCAAACAGCACAATCAGAAGTCTTCCTCCCCGATGGTGACTAATGTGGGGGGGTGTAGATGACCAAAACCCGAAGTGTAAGAGCTACAGCAAATTTCAGTCTGGAGAGTGCCGAATGAAGAGCGGTGCTTGTTTCAGATGCGATTCTCTTGACCACTTCCTCAGGGACTGCCCAGAGTGGAATGAAAAAGAAGTGGAAGTAGCCCCGAAGTCGAGTGCTCCCATTCCACGAGGTAGACCTCCTAGATATCTTGGAAGTGCTAGTGGCAGTCGAGCTGTGGCTAAAGATGCTGCAAAATCAGAGGCTCGAGCCCAGGAAAGAACGTATGCAATACGCGCTCGAGAGGACGCCTCTGATCTTGACATTATTACGGGTACTTTTTCTCTTTTTAATACATATGTTGTTGCCTTAATTGATCCAGGGTCAACGCATTCATATATTTGCATGAGATTGGTGTCTAGTATGAACATACCCATTGAACCTACAGAATTTATTATTAGAGTGTCGAACCCATTAGGCAAATTAGTCCTGATTGATAAAATCTGTAAGAATTGTCCTTTGACGATTCATGGTTAATGCTTTCCGGCTAACCTTATGTTGTTACCATTTGATGAGTTTGATGTAATACTTGGTATGGATTGGTTAACCCAGCATGATGTAGTTGTCAACTGTGGTAGCAAGTATATTGAATTGAAATGTCCAGATGGTGAGATTTTGAGGGTTGATTCAAGAGAATTGGGTACACTATCGGTTTGTAATCACAACGATGGTTGCTCAGAGATATATGAGAAAAGGGTATGAAGCCTACCTTGCTTTTGTATTGAACACTAAAGAAACTGAGTTGAAGATTGAGTCTGTACTAATAGTATGTGAATATCCAAACGTGTTCCTATAAAAATTACCCGGATTACCTCCTGAAAGAGAGATAGATTTTGGTATTGAATTGGTGCCAGGAACAACTCCCATTTCTATTGCTCCGTACAGGATGGCGCTAACTGAGCTAAAAGAGTTAAAAGCACAGTTGCAAGAGCTGACGGATAAAGGTTTTGCAAGGCCCCTTGGGGTGCTCCCGTATTGTTTGTAAAGAAGAAAGACGGTTCATTGAGGCCATGTATAGATTATCGACAGTTGAACAAGATAACTATCAAGAATAAGTATCCTTTGCCAAGAATTGATGACTTGTTCGACCAGTTGAGAGGAGCCACTGTGTTCTATAATATAGACTTGAGGTCCGACTACTATCAGTTGCAAGTTAAAGAATCGAATGTGCCTAAGACAGCTTTCAGAACGAGGTCTGGCCACTATGAATTCCTCGTCATGCCATTTGGGTTAACGAATGCACTGGCCATATTCATGGACCTAATGAATAGAATCTTTCAGCCATATTTGGATAAGTTCGTCGTTGTGTTCATTGACGACATTTTGATTTATTCCAAAGATGAGACAGAGCATGCGAAGCATCTGAGAACTATGTTGCAGACCTTACGAGAAAAACAACTGTATGCTAAGTTTAACAAAAGTGAGTTTTGGCTCCAAGAAGTTGGTTTTTTGGGTCATATTGTCTCGAGTGAAGGCATCCGAGTTGATCCAAGTAAGATCTTTGCTATTTTTGAATGAAAACCGCCTAAAAATGTAACCTAGGTTAGAAGATTTCTTGGTTTAGCTGGTTACTACAGAAGATTTGTGAAAGGATTCTCTATGATAACGACTCCAATGATGAGGTTGCTATAGAAAGACGTTAAGTTTGAATGGACACAAAAGTGTCAGCAGTGTTTCGAGAGGTTAAAGACATTGTTGGCTGAAGCTCCTGTTTTTGTATTACCTGAGCTAGGAAAAGAGTTTGTGTCTATAGTGATGCATCGTTAAATGGATTGGGTTGTGTACTTATGCAAGATGGTAAGGTGATAGCCTATGCTTCACGGCAGTTGAAGCCACACGAGAAGAACTATCCGACGCATGATCTAGAGCTTGCCGCCATTGTTTTTACCTTGAAATTTTGGAGGCATTATTTATATGGTGAGACTTGTCGTATATTTACCGACCACAAGAGTTTGAAGTATTTGATGACTCAAAAAGAATTGAATCTGAGACAGCGGAGATGGTTAGAATTAATTAAAGATTATCAGCTGATCATTGACTATCACCCGGGAAAGGCAAATGTGGTCGCCGATGTGTTAAGCAAAAAATATTTGTTTGCATTGAGAGCCATGGACGCTCGATTAGCGTTGCTTGATGATGGTTCAGTTGTGGCAGAGCTAGAAGCAAGGCCAACATTTCTGCAGGAAATTTATGATGCTCAAACTAATGACAACGTACAAGCTAAAAGAATTCAATGTGAGTCGGGCATTAAATTAGATTTTTGGATCGGTCCTGATAGATGTTTGATGTTCAGAGATAAGGTTTGTGTACCCAAAGATGATGAGCTTATTCAGAAAATTTTGCAAGAAGCACATGATAGCCGTTTGTCTATTCACCCGAGAAGTACCAAGATGTGCAATGATTTGGAGAAAATGTACTGGTGGAACGGGATGAAAAGAGACATCTTTGAAGTTGTATCGAAATGCCTGATATGTCAGCAAGTCAAAGTTGAACATCAAGTACCTTCAGGGTTGTTACAGCCTGTGATGGTCCCCGAATGGAAGTGGGATAGAGTTACTATGGATTTTGTGATAGGATTGCCATTAACCCCGAAAAAGACAGATGCTATATGGGTTGTGGTGGATAAGTTGACGAAGTTGGCTTATTTCATTCTGGTAAGAACAGACTACTCTCTTGATAGATTGGCCGACTTGTATATATATATGAAATTGTAAGATTACACGGGGTACCGCTGTCGATTATTTCAGACTGAGATTCGAGGTTCACTTTGAGGTTCTGGAAGAAATTACAAGAAGCTTTGGGTACAAAATTGAGTTTTAGTATGCCTTTTCACCCTCAGGCAGATGGTCAGTCTGAGCGGATGATTTAGATTCTTGAGAATATTTTGCGATGTTGTATCCTCCAATTTTAGGGTAGCTGGGAAAAATACTTGCCATTGGTAGAATTTTCCTACAACAACAGTTTTCAAACAAGTTTGAAGAGGCACCTTATGAGGCCTTGTATGGTAGAAAGTGCCAAACTCCATTGTACTGGACAGAACTCAAGGAAATTCAAATTCACGGAGTTGATCTGATCAAGGAAACAGAAGAAAAAGGTAAAGTGATATGGATTGTTTAAAAGCAGCATCAGATAGCCAAAAGTCATATGCTGATCTGAAAAGAAAAGAAATCAAGTTCAAAGTTGGAGATAGAGTATTCTTGAAAGTATCTCCATGGAAAAAGGTGTTGAGATTTGGTAGGAAAGGCAAACTGAGTCTGTGATGTATTGGACCGTATGAGATCACCAAAAGAGTTGGACCATTAGCCTATTGTTTGGCATTGCCACCCGCATTAGAAAAGAGTCATGACGTGTTCAATGTATCTATGTTAAGACAATATCGATCAGACCCCTCGTGATTTCACCGACTGAGATTGAAATTCGACCGGACATGACTTATGGTGAGGAACAGATCAAGATTTTGGCTCGTGAGATTAAATAGTTGAGAAATAAAGATGTGGCTTTGGTAAAGGTTTTATGGCATCGACATGGTATGGAAGAGGCTACATGGGAGCCAGAAGAAACCATGAGAAGCCAATATCTGAACCTGTTTACTGGTAAGACTTTCAAGGATGCAAGTCCCTAAGGGGCGAAAAAATGTAACATCCCGAAATAAAGCCTAGACGGAATAGTGGTTTTGGGACCACAAATCTGACATTAAAATATTTATTTTATGATTATTATGAGGTCTAGAATATGAGAATATGCATGTGTTAAAGTTTCATCAAGAAATTCTTTGAGTAAAATGTCCAATTGGAAATTAGGGACTAAATTGAATAAATTGCCAAACTTGGATTCTAGAAGCAAATTGTATGAAATTGCTTTAGATTATTAATTAGAGGTCCTTAGAGAGTAATTTACCCAATTTCTAAGTTTTTGAAAAAAAAGGGGCTTGTATGGATGAAATTTTAAAGAAAGGGCTTAAGGGCATTTTGGTCATTTGGCATTTTAATGAAATAAAATGGGAAAAAATAAGCCAAAACTCAGCTCATTTCTTTCATGTTGCTGTCAAAAATTTGGGGTTCTCCATTGCTAGGGTTTTCCAGCTTTTCAAGCTCAATAGTAAGTGCTCCCAAGCCCCGTTTTTAATGTTCTTCGTATTTTTGAAATCCCGATAGCTTACTCTCTCTATTTCTACCCATATTTCATGCTAGGGTTCATGTTTAGAAATTTACCCATGTATGAGTTACTTGTATTTTGATGTTTTATGGAGGAATATAAAAGTTGGATATGTGTTAAACATCTTTTCCTAGGTGATTTTCATGAAAAACCCCTAAAAGGACCTTTTTGCAAAAGGTGTAAAGTATGAGGGAAATGTGAAATAATGGAAAAAAATGTGGGCTTCCATAAGAGGGAAAAGTGTTCGACTACGCTTTGGTAAGGTAGAAATAGCATGCATTTCATTATACAAGCCTAGGGACTAAAATGTAAAAATGTGAAAGGTTAGGGGCAAAACGGTCATTTGGACCGGGGGTGAAATTTAGACTTGAGAAGGTATAATGTGAGGTGTTAATAATTTAATTTTATTGTTATAGACCCTGAGGAACAAATTCCAGAGGTTGATCGAGGAAAACGAAAAGTTTCGGAATAACCGAAACACGATTTCGAGACGAATACCAAGTAAGTTCTGATAACTTAAATTAAACTCATAGTATGCTTAATTGTATGATTTATGAATGTATTGTAATTGAATTTGATGATGACATAAAAATATATGAAATACATCCTTAATAATGACATGTTCATAAATGTCCCGGTTGAGGTTGAAAATGGAATCTGATGGATAAACCAGGGCTTACATGACTTGAGATCCTGCATATGTTGCAAAAAAGATTTAGCCCGGATGGGAAATCCGTTGATCTCAAATATAAAAAGGATCTAGCTCGGATGGGTGTTCCTTGAGTGATTGAGCCTCCCGAAGAATATGTGTGCATTTTGGATTTATCCCGGACGGGTAATCCTATTAGGGTCTGAATTTAGCCTGGACTGGTATTTCATATCGGAGCTTATTAAGGTTGTTTGTCACTATAAGGGATTTATCTTGAACTGGTAATCCCGCCATAAGATGTGAGGTTCGTGGGAGTGTGTATATGAGATGATCGCTCTTATGATTTGACGGTAAATGGATAATGCATCGAGACTTCCAAGAAACTCAACGGGATTAACATGAGATATGAAAATGAAACTATTGGATGATGAGCTCATCTAAGACAAATTACATGGTGTATTATTATTGTGACTAACTTGCTGATTGAGTGCATGTGATAGGGAAACCATTTCATTCTTGTTGGTATATTTGCTAAATATGGTTGTATGCTAATTACTTGGTAAGTTTACTTGGTAAGTCTTACAGTGCTCGAGGACTCGTAAAGATTGGAAGATGGTTGGAGAATCAACACACTATCAATTAGTCCAGCTTTGGTATATAGATACTCTTATTTTGTTCAATGGCATGTATAGGGCTTTGGTTCATTTTGTGATATGTGTAATTTGAATTGCCTATATGAAAGCTTGTAAAAGTTTACATATCTTCTTGTATTTGGCCATGGAAATTGGCTTATTTTGAAGTAGGCTATGACCTACAAATCTATGCATGTTTATGTTTACATGGAGTGGCTTGCCCATATTGGTAATGAGTTACAATAATGCGCCAATCTTAAAGGTGTTAATGAGGCATGGAAAATCCTTAATACAAAGGAAATAACGTAGCACGTATAAAACTGATGATATGAGGTTTACATGTAATGAGGTTTATCAAGGATATATGTAAGTATATAATCTGGCCTTATTATGTATTAAGGTAACCTATAAGTGTGATTGGTTGATAGAGGGTGACCAAAGGCTTAGAAAACAACCTAACAAGGTCCACACAGATTGCCCCCATGGGCTTGTGGTATGGTCGTGCATCCCCTGTACCTAAAATTTTAAGTCAGTGTCGAGCACGGGCTAGACACACGGGCGTGTGTCTTGGCCGTGTGCCCCTAAATGTATGTTGACGTCATAAACAGAGGGTTACACGGGCTGAGGGCATGGGCGTGTCCCAAGCCACACGAGCGTGTGACTCACTAAAGCAAGGAAATTTAATAAGTTTCCCAAAGTTTATCGAATGTTCTCGATTTTGTCCCGAACTGCCCCGATGTATGTTTTAGGTCTCGAAGGCCTGTATAAGGGACGTTATGCATGTGTTTGAAAAGTTTTCATTTTGGGTGAAATTTGGTGACCCGATTTAGTGTGTTTGTGAATGTGTAAGCCTGATAATGCCTCAAACCCTGTCCTGGCATTGGCTACGGGTGAGTGATGTTATATTATACGAGCCCTCGAGGCCCTAAATACGCATTAGAAACAAGTCAAGAATAAATTGAGATCAAAGAGAATTTTTTAGAAAACATTGAAATTTTCAAAGCTGTAGGGGTCACACGGCCGTGTGACTCACACGACCAAGAGACACGCCCGTGTCTTAAGCCGTGTGGGCATTTGAAATAGGGACATACGGGCATGTCCTAGTTTGTGTCTGTGCCCGTGTAACTCACTAACTTGGGCCACACAGCCAAGCCACAAGTCGGTGTGGTAGGCTGTATACCCTTCGAAGTAATCTCACTCGCCCATGTGCTAGGCTATGTATGAGGCCATGTAACGGCCTGGCTTACAACCCTTTGAAAGCTACAGGAGACACACAGCCCTGTGTCACACACTACTGAGACACGTGCCCATCTCTCTGCCCGTATGGAGGAAAATAGGTCATTTTACAAGCTATATTTCTCACTCAAATAGGCATAAACCTACACCCAACATTGTGCATATCAACAAGCCATAATAAGGCACCCAAAACAAGCATAATCAAGCTTTAAACATATGGTATATTCACACACAACCAATATGCCTTTAGGCACCTCAAATGACAATTTAAAAGTATGTCTAACCATTTGTTCAATATAATCAAATGATCAACTAATGTAACGCCCCAATTTTCGGGAATTCTGTGAATGTTGGCATAGGTTTAATTATGTTAGTGGGCCTCCAGAAGGCCCAAGCTTAAGATAGAACCCGGCAATTTTAGTTAATTTTTGTTCCATAAGAAAAAGGGGGTGAAATTATGAAATAGGACCTATGTGAAAATGTTTGAAAATGCTATAGGCTAAATTGAAGTGGCCAAATAAATAGGAGTGCAAAATAGGAGGATTTGCATGACAAACCCTCCATTTTACATGAAGTGGCCGGCCATCATGTTGTTGTAGACAAAATGTGCACTTGATATCCATAATTTATGGTACAAATTGATACAAATTGATAATGGGTTAGGTAAATGTTCCATGATAATGGGTTAGGTAAATGTTTCATGATAATGGGTTAGGTAAATGTTCAATGATAATGGGTTAGGTAAATGTTCCATGATGGGAATTTCATATCTTTTGTATTAAAGAATTAAATGGATGAAATATGAAATTTTATTAAAAAAAAGGGGTGAAAAGAACAAAGTTTTGTCCATCTTTGTTCATCATAGCCTAAAGTTAGAGAAGAGAAAGGAGAGGAGAAAGCTCTTGAATGTTCGGTCACTTGGGGAAGAAAATTGAAGGTAAGTTCATGGTAGTTTGCTTCTATCTTGATGTTCATGAGTTCTTCTTGATTCTACCTTAACTCTTGAAGCATATTTTGGTTTTTGGTTGTGTTGTGAGCATTTGGTCATGAATTAAAATGACGGAAATGGTTGTTTTTTCATGTTCTTTTGATGAAAAATGGAAGATAGGTGAAGTTGAGCCAAACAAATGAGCATGCATGTGCTTAGATGCTAAGGGGAAAAATCGGCTAATATGTTGTGCTTTAAAATGATGAAATGGAGATTATACTTAAGTAAAATCATAGATATGTGATGATTGATTGGTGATATACATGTTAAAAAAAAACATGCATGCAAGTTATGTGTGAAAGAGTGATTTGGTAATAAATCTGCTTGGGACAACAGCAGTAACATGAATTTGGAAAATTACCATAAGAAGCTGAATAAATTATGTAATTAAATCTTAATGAGTCTATTTTCAAATGAAATAAACAAGAACATATTTTGAATTCTGTACAATGAGAAATTTGATTCGTAATGAAGAGTGGTTAGATTAGTCAAACAGTGAAACATGGGAAACTTTAAAAAAAATCTGGTATTGATTGGCTAAACCAAAAATTCTGAAAATTTTATGGATAGAAGATATATGAGTCTATTTTCAGGTAAAATTAACGGCACTTGATTTGGAGTTTCGTAGCTCCAGTTATAAATGATTTAGTGACTATTATTCAGGAAGATAGCTTGCAGTGAGGTTATGATTATGTGGTAAACATTGACAAAAATTTGTTAATGAGTTGCTTATTGATTTCTTATAAGCTTACTATGATCTGTAGGTGTGGTTGGCCGAATATTGTAAGGGGTTAATATGTAGTTTGTATTTGAATAGTTAGATTAATGTGTTAGTAATCCAATTGTAGGCAGTTCATGTGTGGATCTCATCAGCATATCGTTGCAAACAGGTGTGTAACTAACACCCTCTTTCTTAGTCTGGATCGGTAAAAGTCGAAAAGCTGAAATGCCGAAAACCGGTATTTTGTAGATTTGCGAGTGTGCGAATGCTCGTGAGGTAAATCGATTAATTTTTTGGTAAGCTGCAAAATTTGGACTGCAAAGTGCATGATTTCTGTGCCCTCGATATTTTTAGGCTTAATGGGCCAAAATTGGAATTATGGGCCAACGGGCCCAATTCGGTAAGAACCCTCGGTACGTGATTCTGTTAGTACGTGAAAAGTAGGAATATGTATGAAAAACCCTAAAATAGATAAATTACTGAAATACCTTTAAAAGTGGAAAATTTATAGTTTTACCCCTAGTAGATAAATTACCAAATACCCCTAGTGTTAAATTGACCTAAATGCATGTTTGATCGTTGTTATTTATCGCATGCCATGTTGTTATTATCGATGCATGGGATTGGGATATTGACGGAGGAAGTACTGAAAGTGGCTTGTCCACGTCTTGGAGGCTTTGCCTCAATTTATCGTTAATCGAGCAAAGGGTCGCAATCTGTGGAGTGTTAATGGGTGGGTTGAGCTATTCCCACATGGAGTGTAGGGCTGGTACGGGTGGAGTGTAGTGGTTAGTGGGTTGAGTAGTCTCCCAAATGGGCTTGCATATGTTATTGATGTTGCATGTATTTTGAAATGGGCCTATGGGCCATCATGTTATCTGAATAAGGGCTAAGGCCCGCTTATTGTAATCTGAAAAGGGCTCGGTCTAGTACCACTGTTACTGAATGGGCTTAGGCCCAATAGGCTTGAGTGACTTGGGCTTTGAATGGGTTTTCCTTACACACGAAGTTTCCCCAAACTCACCCTTTTATTTTCATCGACGCAGAAATCCCCAACCATAGTGGGCTTGGAGTCGTAAGGGAATTCGGAGTGGCCACCCGCTCGAAAGTTTGGTTTTCTTCGTGAACTGGACATCCTATTATTTATGTTGACGTTTGGGTTTTTAAATGTAATAAGGCTGCTTAATTATTTTTGATGGTTTTAATATGTATTACTAAGATAGGTATTACTTATTTTAACTGTTGAAATTGGATAGCTTTAGGGCGCGTTTTCAAAAAAAAAATAACAATTGATTTCAAAATAACACGACAACAAGCAAAGCTTCCGCAATGAAAGTATTTTCCAAAATTAATCACTTTTCCTAAAAATGACTTAATCAAATCAGTTTCCTAGAAATATACATGACGTTAAGGTGTGGCAATGGCAGTGTGCATGTCTAGGATTGGATTCGAAGGGAGCTTGGTACTTAAGTAGTCCGATAGACTCACCTCCTCTTTCCAGCTTCCTACCGTGCATGCTTCCATTCACTTTAACCTATAATGAAATTATCTTTTAAAACACTAAGTAGGTTTTTCTGGATCAACAATATAAAATGTTTTGAACGCTTCGATGTGGCATGTCGGATCCGGCCATAACGTCTGGGCCGGGTTTGGGGTGCTACAACTAACATATATGCATATTTGCATCAAAACTTTCCATGTAACTCACTTACCAAAACACACCAAATGGTACCAATTAACCACTTAATCACTAGCATCAATATACATATATGCCTTCCATAACAAAGCACTAATTAACAACAAATTATATGACATATTTAATATGCACATTCAACTACCTTTCTATCTTCCATCATTTAGCCATGTCAAGTCACATATCAACCATTACAAGGCTACTTATATACACATCAAAATATACCATTTCACCAACACAAGGCCAAAATGCAAACCAACCAAGTGGTCATTTTCAACAACCAAAACACATATAAGACAACATTAGCCAAAATAACCTATACATGCCATTATAACCAAAATTAAACCAACTAAAAGTACCAAAAGAGCCAATGGATAGTGTGATATAACTCCGACAAGTTTCCAACCCGAATGAGCTTTCGATTCACTATAAATACAAAAAATAACACAGAGTAAGCATTTGAGCTTACTAATTTTGTATAACATAGAATTTAACTTAACATTTGATCAAATAATAGGTAAGTAACAAAGCATATCCCAACACAACTTGTCCAAAAGCCTAAACACATATACACCAACCACATTAGTCATGTAAATTCATATATGGATCAATAATCATGGATGAGGTCAAAAATTAATCAAGTTTCTATATACATGTAACATCCATATCATGTATCTATATATCATGTAAAATCATTCCCATGTATTTCATGTAAATACCTATAATAGTTTTGTAACAGCCCGTTTTTAGTCAAATCGGAGTAGTGGTTTCAGGACCGCAAATTTGAAGTTGAAATAATTATTTTATTATTATTTTAATTTTTTCAGCATGTTAGTGTGTTTGTGTGAAATTTTTATGAAGAAATTTTATTGTTTGAATGCTCAATTCGGTAAAAATGACTAAATCGCGTAAAGCGTAAAACTTGTGTTCTATTAGTTAAAAGTGTCTAAAAGCTTTGGAACCTTAAAGTAAATGTCCTTATGTGGTTATTAGCCCTTAGGGATAGTGGATGATAGTGGTTTGGTATTTTTGTAATTATTAAATTTTATAAAGGTTATTTTAGTAAAATGGTAATTAAAGTTAAAATAACTAAAACAAAACCAATTTTTTTGTTCATCTTCTTCCTATTTCCAAAAATACAATAACAAAACACCATTTTAGGGCTTTGAGCATTTGGTTACTTCTCCTTATGTATGTAAAGATTTACCCGAAGGACTATTTTGTAAAATTGTTAAAGATTTAGGATGTTGCCATTGATGAATAAGCATGTATTTTGATGTTTAATGATAAAAAGTTTGATGATAGTTATACAAGTTTTGTTAAGTGATTTTTAGTGAAAATGCAAATTAGGGATTAAATTGTAAAATATGGAAACTTTATGGTTAAAATGTGAAATAAATGAAAACTATGGGCTGATATATGCACTAGGGAAATTTAGCTAGCATGGGTTGGTTTTAAATTACATGAATTTGTGTTTTTGTGAAATAACGACTAAATTGTGAAAGTTGTGAAATACTTGGGGCAAAAGTGTAAATGTGCTCTAATGAGTGTTTTTGGATTAAATTGAATAGAGTGATAATTAAATACACTAAATTTGATTACATATAGGTCAGGAAAAGTGAAATACGAACTTAGATCAGGGAAAGAACAAGGTTTCAGATTAGTTGACTCGTGTCGTCGTTTTTACATCCGAGTTAAGTTTGTATGTAATAAGCATTATTATATTTGTGTTTTAAATGCTTTGATATTGTATAAATTATGAATTATGAACTTGCAAACACATTTGACAAAGATTTAGCATTGGAAATCCCGGTTGAACCTTAGGAATAGATTAGGATATGAATGACATGTCATTAGGAGTTACATTGATTTGGCTTCGAGCCATGATATTGGCACTTTGGGTGCAAGTTACATTGATTTGGCTTCAGGCCATGATATTGGCACTTTGGGTGCAAGTTACATTGATTTGGCTTCAGGCCATGATATTGGCACTTCGGGTGTGAGTTACACTGATTTGGCTTCGAACCATGATAATGGCACTTAGGGTGCGAGACTTCTAGGTATCCGAAATTTATTCTGAATGGTTCAACGGGTATATTGAAGATGTGAAATGGGGAGAAATAGATACGTATCGGTACAGGTATGTTTAGAAAACTATACAAGTAATGAGTCAAAGAAAGTTGTGACTTTATGATCAAATATGTGGTTAAGTTTATGTTAGCTTGATATTAATGCATTGTTGTATATTATGTCATTTAATTTGAATGGTAAATGAATGGTGAGACTTACTTATTACTTTCATACGAGCTTACTAAGCTTTATAGCTTACATTGTTTAGTTTGTTGTGTTTTATAGTGATATCAAAGCTAACTCAGATTCGGTGATCATTGGAGACTTCATCACACTATCCAACTATCACCTTGGTATTTTTGAAACTAAGTTTTGGTCATATGGCATGTATAGGAGTTGGTCATTTTGATGTATAGTTTGGTATTGAAATTAGCCATTTGGTTTGGTTTGTATATGATAAGTGTTTTGCTAGGTGTATAGTCATGATAGATTGCTTAATATGGTTCATTTTGGCAAATATGGTAATGTATATATATACTAATGTTCCTTGGTGATGTAGTTTATAATTACTTGTGAATGGCTTGTTGAAGTTTAGAGTTTAAGGTAGCTAATGATGGAGAGTTTGATATTGATATGTTTTTGGTTTTAAAAAAAGATATGCTTAGATGAAATTGTGTATACAAATGCTTTGTGAATCTGAATTGGTATGATTTGAATGTGCAAAACATGATATTATAAGCATGATAGTTGTTGGTATTAAAATGCCATTTTTAGTCTTGGTTGTGGATGTATTGGATGTGTATTTATGCTATGATTTGTGCCATTTGGGTGGTGTAGGTGTGAGCAAGTTTGGAGTGGCAAGATGGCTTGGTAAATAGCCTATTTTTGTCCACATGGGTGTGTGTCTCAGCCGTATGCGACGCACGGTCAAGTTACACGGCCGTGTGTCTTCTGGTATTGAATTATAAATCAATTCAGTATGCTCCAGACAACCTTATACACGGGCATATGATTTGGCCGTGTGGCATAAATCAATATACCCTACAGATTTGGCATGACCTAGCACACGGCCTGGTGCACGAGTGTGTATGGCCATTTTAGAGCACACGGGCTAGCCACAAAGGAACGTGTGTTGGCCATGTGACACAAGCCAGAGAGTTACACGGGGTTGGACTCGGGCTGGGACATGGCCATGTGATCCCATTTTAAATGTCCACACGGCTGGTGACACGGGCGTGTCATTAACTATGTGAAACACACGGTCGGGCCACACGGGCGTGTGTCTCCTATTTTATGTAAAAAATTTCCAAATGTTTGAAAAGTTTTTAGATTTATCGGTTTAGTCCTGACCCACCCCGAATGCATGTTTTGGGCCATGTATGTAATGCCCCGAATTTGGGCCTAGAAGTATTGGGCCTTGAGTATGGGTTCGTAAGGAGGTTATATACAAGCATTTAATTGTACAAGGAAGTGACACAATTAAATGTCTGCTTTGGTGGTTAATGGCCCTGAGAAGTGTTAGAGAAATCTTGGGTTCAAACCTGGGATTTAGCAAAAATTTTGGTTTTAAGTGATTAAAACCCTGGGTGCTTGGATGAAGGCCTTTTAAATTATTGTGGTAAATAAATGACACAAGGAAGCTTGTGGTCTAGTGGTTGTGGCGTCATTAAGGTTGCAAGGGAGCCTAGGTTCAAGTCTTGGCTCTTGCAATTTATTTTGGTTTTTCTTTTAAAGGAACTTGGACTTTGGCCTATAGACCTTATAATTAATTGAGGATAAAATATGACACAGAAAGAGCCTGTGGTGGAGTGGCAAGGTGGCGTGTTATGTAACTGTGGGGTCTAAGGTTCAAGTCTTGGGATCTGCAATGGAGTATTTATTTTTCTGTTTGAGCTCTGTAGGAGGTGAAGTTGGACTGGAACTCTGTGGTTGAGGTGGTCATAAGAAAATAAAGAATTTTCCTAATGGCTGAAAGTAATCCCACATCGGGAAGCTAACATGGGAATTGGTGAGAAGCTGGCTCTAAATAGAGCGAACCAGATGAGTTGATGAAAAAGGAAAAAAGTGATTAAGACCCAATGCAGGATGTGCCAAGGTTGGTGATTGTGGACTTCGGTGCATTCTCATAAACATGTGTGTATTCACGCCCTTCTTTGTTAGAAATTGGAAAAAGTTGAAAGCCACCACGAGCGTTCTCGTGTATTGGGGCTGTTCTGGGCCTGATGGGTCAAATGGGCCCGATGGGCCCATGGGCCCGCTTGTGTAAATCTAACTATTAGGTGGGAATTAGTTGGGCCTGATGGGCCATAAGAATGTGGTTGGGCCTGATGGGCCATGTGAATGTGATTGGGCCTAATGGGCCATATGAATGTAATTGGGCCTGATGGGCCATGTGAACGAGATTGGGCTTAAAGGGGCCAAATAAATAAGTGTGGATCTATTAGTGTTTAGTAAATGGGTTGTGGACCTAGTTTTCGGTAACTACTCAAGCCGGCATAAAACTTAAATAATTAATTAATCGCGACTGTGGACGATTCATAAGGTTAAGGTGTGGCAATGGGTATATGCATGTCTAGGATTGGATCTAGGGAGAGCTTGGTACTTAAGCGGTCTTAATAACTCACCTCCTCTTCTCTGGAATCCTACCTGGTGCATAGTATCTGTTCACTTTAGCCAACGAGGACTTGTTAACGGGCCAAGGTAAGTAATAAATCCATAATAAAGAGAAATGACCCCCGATTTGTAGAATTACTGAAATACCCTCGATTTGTAAAATTATCGAATACCCCTGATTCGTAAAATTATCGAAATACCCCTGATTTATAAAATTACCAAAATACCCTTGTAGTGTAGAATTACTGAAATACCTTTGATTTGTAAAATTACCAATATACCTTCGATTTGTAAAATTATCGAAATACCCTTGTAGTGTAAAATGACCGACATACCCCTATAAGGTAAAATGACTGTTTTGCCCTTTAGGGTAAATGACCGACTTAGACTTCAAATTTGACTAATTTGATTATGAATGTCTGACTGCGTTTTAATTTACTTGATTTTGGTTGTATGACTGATATGCTTTTAATATATGTTTAAAAGACTATTACTGAGTATGGCCATTCTACATACACTTGTGATGATTGAGCATGACATACACGACATATTGTATGGGTTGGGAATTATGGAACAGAGGAAGTATATGAGGATCGCATGGTTGCCTGACGACCATGGATCCACCGATGGCTATTAAGCCTAATATTTGATTAGCAGCTTGCTGCAATGAAGGTAGTACCGCAACCGGGCTACCGTTGATGTGTATCAGATGGGTGGGTCGATATTTATATCCCCACATGATGTGTACCAGGGGACGGAGTTGGTGTGTAACTGTTGGATTTTTGTGGTGGGTTGCACAACATTGCATGTATGATATTATTGTGATATTATTGCAATGTGGGCTTCGGCCCAACTATGCCTAAGATGGGCTAGGCCCAATTGATTCTGTTATGGGCTATGTCCCAAATGATATTGTAATGGGCGGTTTGGCCCACGTATGCTCTGAACTGGACTATACTTTATCAAGTTAAAGGGTTCGGCCTGCACTATTTCATTTACATTTACGATATCGATCGTTACTCTAGTAAGGGGATTACACACTGAGTTTTCGTAAACTCACCCCGTTTATTAACTGTGCAGGTAATCCTCAGCGTTAGGTGGATTAATGTCGCAGAGGGACTCGAAGACGACCACACAACTGTACATGTTTTTCTATTTCATTTATTTAGATAAGCACTTTGGTTTTTGATTTCGATTGTAATAAGGCCTCTTTATTTTCTTAACTTTTTTGGGGAAAATTTATCTACTATGTTTGATATTTGTTAGAAGTAGATCGCGGTTTTCCAAAACAATACATGTTTTCAAAACACTATGTTTTTGCAACTTAACTTTTAAACATCACGTTTTCGTAAATTGGTTACTTTTAGAATTAGCTTCCACAAAGTAAAAAGGAATTTTTTTTGGAAATGAAATTAAGAAGTTTTCAATTTACTATATTTTAAATAAGAAGGGTTTCTAATGAAAACATGGTTTTTGAAAAACATTTCAATGTGACACGCCAAATTCGGGTCTAACTTCTGGGCTGAGTTTGGGGTATTACATTTAGTTGTATCAGAGCCAGGTTGCAAAACTCGGCTGTGGAATGGGTTTTAAAAATTGGATTTTTAAAGGAATTGTTTCAAAAAGGTTTGAAAAGATTTGAAGTATTTGAAATGTTTTTCTGAATATTTTCCTGAAAGTGTGGTTACCGAGTCTTAGCACTGAATCCGTAAGTATTCTGTTAGACTGTACTTAAAGTTAGATTATTTATTTATTTAGTGTATGTTTTGGAAATCAGTTTTTTTTTTTAAGTTAGACTGTGATGGATTTCGAAGGCAAGCATGGTTGCGAGAAGTTACCTGTCTCCCTGGAACATGAGATGGTTTAGGAAACTATAGTCAAGGTAAGTCTACCAACTTTGGTTAACAATAACCCAGAGCTTGGTATAGAGGCACTGATCCGGTTGGTAAGGGAAGTGCTGGAAGAAGTGTTCGAGGCAAGAGTTAAGGCGTATGGTGAAACACTTCAGGCTGGGCACTTGGAGTGCAGCAGGAAGAGGGATCACAGTTCCTTTTAAGTCAGATGTGTTTTGATTGGATGTGATGTTTGAATATAGAAATTATAGGCATGTGTGGTAAATATCTATTTGCTTCTGTGGTTAGATGTTTTGGTTGGGTGTGAGAGGTTTTGAGATTAAGTTAAAAGTGTATTAGTGTAGTTTGGAACTAGAGTGTGCAGCGAGAGCGTAGTGGTGTAGATTGAGCTAAGTGCTTGTGCAGATAATTGGAAATTTCGAGGACGAAATTTCTTTAAGGGGGTAGAGTTGTAACGCCCTGAATTTGGGCCTAGGAGTATTAGGCTGTGACAGCCCAAAATTGACCCTAGTCGGAATGTGGTTTCGGTACCACAAAACCGAGGCATAAAAATAATTTAAAATTTATTTTGATGCCTATAATATGTGTGTGCTCATGTGTGAATTTTGAATTCTTTGATTTAGTTAATTTGATTGTGAATTGAAAGAAAAAGGACTCATGTGAAAGGATTTAAAATATGTAGCTAATTTCAAGAGGTTAATAAAGGAATGAAGCAAAATAAATGGAGTTGCATGTCAAATACTCCATTTATTTTGAATGAGTGGCCGCCATGTCTAGATTATGGGCAAGGGACATGTTTCCAACATGTTTAGTTAGTGCATTATGTAGAAAGAATTAAGAAATGAAAAAAAAGAAAAAATGAGCATGGATGCCCCCCATGGTGCCGTAGTTAGAGAGAAAGAAAGAAAAAAAAGTTGTCATTCATCCTTTCTTTGAGCAAAGACTAAGAAAGAAAAACAAAAAATTGTTCATCTTTTCCCTCCTTCCTTTGGCCGAAATTCCTAAGAGGAAGAAGAGATTTTGCTTCATTTTCTTTGTTTAGAAGAGATCTAGAAGGAGATTTGGCTAAACTTGCATCAAGATTAAGGTATGTATGAGGTTGTGTCATGAGATTCATGCTTGTTTTGGTTGCTCATTTGATGTGCATGTTAGCCATGGTTCAAATCCTTGCTATGCCATGAAAAATGGTATTTGGCCAAGGTTGATATTGTGTTAAAGCCATTGCATGCTAAATGTGAAGCTTGTTGATGATGCATGTAATGATGGATTGACTACTCTTGAAATTTCTTTTTAGTATTCTTGAGTAGGACATTGAATTCTTTGTTTAACCATGACCGAAGTTGAAAGAGTATGGTTGTGATGTATTCGGCCATGGTGCATTCATGAGCATGATTTATGCTTGTTACTTGATTGGTAAAATTTGTGTTTGGATGGGTATGAACCCTTGAGATTCGACCTTGCACCTATATGTGTATACATGTTTGCACATGATGTATTGGCATGAGATATATACTATTTCAAGGTATATATTTGCTTGTGATGATGTTTCGGTTATGAAGTACATGAGAGATGTGTATTGAGCTACAATATGTAATGCGTTAGTTAGTAAAATGCATGCTGTTTTTGTGTGGTATTAAGTGCATAATTGGCCTCAACATGGACATGCATATTCGCCACATGAGGGAATTTGGTGTGCATGCATTCGGTTAGAGGCAAGCATATTGATGCCTATTCTTGGCTTAGAAAATTCGCTAAGAGGAATATTAACTAATGTGTTGAGTTCGATTCGTGATTTCGTACATATGCAACTTTGATGCCTAATGAGCATATATATTGGCTAGGCATCTTGAATTCCTCTTCGATGCTCAAATGATAAAACCAATTTATTTGTTAAATTAAGCTCAAGAGCAAAGGGGAGCTAAATCCGATAAGGGAAGGAAAAAGTCGTCGAATAGCCGTCGAAATCGTTCGACCACGTCCGAGGTAAGTTTTCGAGTATCGAAACTTAGATTTTGATTCGATTGAATGAAGTAATAAGCAATCAATTTGTGCCTTTGTATGTGGCCATTGAGCCGAAATGATATTTTGCTAAGTGAATTGTGCATAAAAGTTGTGTTATGAAATTGAAACAAAGATGTGTATGAATGTTCGAGTGATATCCGGCTAAGCCCGAAGGCAATTGTGCAAATTGTGATATCCGAGCTAAGCCCAAGGCAATTGTGCGAGTTATGATATCCGGCTAAGCCCAAGGCAATTGTGCAAATTGTGATATCCGGTTAAGTCCCAAGGCCTTTGTGCGGGTTACCATAACCGGCTATGTCCCAAGGTGTTTGAACGAGTAGCTATATCCGGATAAACTCCGAAGGTATGTGATTCGAGATCTTTGAACTTGCTGTAAAAATTTTCAGTTAATACGCTTGTGAAATTCCCAACAACAAGTGCGTTTGTGTGTGCTTTGCACACTATGAGTAAGTGTATGTGCGTATTCGCTCCGATGATAAATGAGTTATCGGCCTTGACTAAGCCGTTATTAGTGTATGAATATAAGAGTTGGGATTGTGAAGTAAGCATGTCTTTGAGAAATTGTGCATATGAATTATTGTTTAGCTACTTGAATGCTATGCTTTGGTTGTGTGTATATTATGGCTCAAACTTACTAAGCATAAATTGCTTACTCCGTTTCTTTGTTTCTCTGCTTACTGATTTTGCTGGTTAGCGATCGGATTCGGGATCATAGAAGTTGAAGTCAACCACACTATCAAAGCCCTTTTGGTACTCCTTTAGTCGAGTTTTGAATATGGCATGTATAGGACTACCCTCGCTTGTTTTAAGTACTTTGTGATGTATATGTGTGCGGCCATGCGAAAATGGTTCGTAAAAGTGGAGTATGGAATTTGACATATGTGGTTTGTAATTATATTTGGTTTCATGATGTGATTATGGTTTGGAATGAGAAAGTTGGTCACATGATCAGCCATTGGAATGGCTAAATATGATCATATGTTGGACCTAAGTATGACTAGACTATAGTTGGTCCATGGGAACTACAATATAGGTAAAGCCTACCTTAAAAACAGATGCTGCCAGCTGCAGTGACGTGGATGTAGAAAATCACCAAAATTTGTAGGAATGGTGTTAAATAGTGAATAAATTATGCGATCGAACCTTGACGAGTCTATTTTCATATGAAAGTAACGAAATGATCATATGAACAGTATACCGAGAGATATTAAAGTTCTCGTGAGACAGGGCCAGAACGGTTTCTGGGTCCCCTGTCGCGACTTTGAAAATTTACCATAAATTATTAAGAATGAATTAGAAGTCATGCCTTATATGTGAGGATTCATTTTTGAGTCTAGTTTCATTAGAAACAAACAGTATCAGTATTGAAACCCTGTACAGAGAGATATTCAAGTTGTAACGCGCGAAGGTCAGTGTAGTCGACCTCTGTAACATGGGTGACTTTAACTAATAAACTGTACCAATTGGCTTGACCAAAAATTCTATAAATAAATCCATGGATGGATATATGAGTCTAAATTCAGAGAAAATTTACAGAATCAGTTTCCGAGTTGTGAAACTCGAGATATGCTTTTAAAGGCGACAGCGATGCAGTTTTCCAGCTTGCCTGGAAATGTCAAATTGGTCGGTGCCATAAGCGGTTTTGGCTTGTTAACCCCTCGTGTCCGACACCGGCAACGGTCTCGGGTTTGGGGTGTTACAATTTTATTGGTATCAGAGCTACGGTTTAGTCGATCCTAGGACTACCGTGATATGTTTGGGGTCTAGCTATACATGCCATTAAGTGATAATTGATAGTGTGGTGATTTCTGACATTTTGAAATTTGTGTTTGTTTATAGCCATGGATCCCGATCCCAACCAAGCAATAGCTGATGATGTGGAGAGTGTGGCACCTGCTCCGCGCAAGGGGGGACAGCGCCAAGGACTCTCAACCTATTGCTAGCAATCCGAATGATGAGGCTAAGCAAGCCTTCTATAGCGTGATGAATGATTGGTTCAACCAATACATTCGAACTAACACTACTGTTCCACAACCTCCATTCCCGACTAATGCAACCCCGCACCTACAATACTTCCCAGAATCGACCAAATAAGGTCAAGTAAGCCCCAATCGATGTAATTCAAAACATGGGGCTACTGAATTTAAAGCTACGGATAGCGACGATGCCGAGCAAGCTGAATTTTGGTTGGACAACACTATCCGGTGCTCGATGAGCTATCATGTACACCGATGAATGCTTAAAGTGTACTATCTCCTTGCTACGCGATTCCGCCTACTATTGGTGGAGTACTCTGACTTTTGTTGTGCCTAGGGAGCACGTAACTTGGGAGTTCTTTCTAACCGAGTTCCGAAAGAAGTATATCAGTCAGAGATTTATGGATCAAAAGCGGAAAGAATTTCTTGAACTTAAACAAGGTTCCATGTCGGTTACCGACTACGAACGAAAATTTGTGAGGCTTAGCCGGTACGCGCGCGAATGCATTTCTTCAGAAGCTGTGATGTGTAAACGCTTCGAAGATGGATGAATGATGATATAAAGTCGTATGTTGGCATTTTGGAAATCAGAGTTTGTGGCTCTTGTCGAGCGTGCAAAGCCGAGGAGCTCAAGATGGAGAAAAGAAAAGTGAAGTGGGAGCAAGGGAGTTTCAGAAGAGGTCTTGGGAAGCCCTTCCCACGATCATCAAAGAAATTTAGAGATGGCTTAGGCGGTCTAGAGACACTTCGGGCTTTTCTAGACGAGACCGCGATCGACCCCTATGGGCACGCTGAGTCACTTGATCGCCGGTGTTGGCAATGATCGTCGAGACGAACGGCGCCAATATTGTGGCAAATGGCATTCGAGTTGTAGATTCTGTGACCGCCTCTGTTACAAGTGCGGATCACCGATCATTTCATTAAGGATTGCCCGAGTTTATCCGAACAAAACGTAAATCAAAGTGGGAACCCGGTGCTACCACAACTCGAGGTAGGCCACCGGAAATATGGGCAATGCTAGTGGCGGTCGAGAGGATCTAGAGATGCTACCATCGATCCGAGGCTCGTGCTCTGCTAGGATTTATGCCATACGCCAGCGCCGAGGATGCTTGCCTCACCGGATGTCATTACCGGTACATTCACTCTTTTCGATACAAATGTGATTGCTTTGATTGACCTTGGTTCTACTCATTCTTATATATGTGAAACCTTAGCATCCAGTAAGACTTTGCCTATTGAGTCTACTGAGTTTGTAATTCGGGTGTCAAACCCCTTGGGTCATTACGTGCTTGTCAACAAAGTGTGTAAGAAAAGTCCCCTAGTATTCCGAGGTTCTTATTTTCTGGCGGACTTGATACTTTTGTCGTTCGACGAATTCGACGTTATTCTTGGTTTGGATTGGTTGACCATGCACGATGCGGTTGTAAATTGCAAAAGCAAGACTATTGATCTGAGGTGCGCAAATAACAAGATAATTCGGGATGAGTCTACGGACTTAAAGGGGTTGCCAGCTGTAATATCAGCAATGTTGGCCCAGAAATACGTAAGAAAGGGGTGCGAAGCATACCTTGCTGTATGTTCTAGATGACAAGGAGTTAGAAAAGAAACCCGAATCTGTACTAGTGGTTTGTGAATACCCGGATGTTTTCCCTGAAGAATTGCTGGGATTACCACCTGTTCGGGAAATAGAGTTTGGCATCGAATTGGTACCTGGTACCATCCCAATTTTGATAGCTCCGTATCGTATGGCACCAACGGAATTAAAGGATTTGAAAGCTCGGTTGCAAGAATTGGTGGATAAAGGTTTTGCTCGCTTGAATTTTTCACCTTGGGGTGCACCAAAGGTCTTGTTTGTGAAAAGAAGGATGGAACCATGAGGTTGTGCATCGACTATCGTCGACTTAATAAAGCGACGATAAAGAACAAATATCCGTTATCACAGATCGATGATTTGTTCGATCAACTGAAGGGACCTCGGTGTTCTAGAAAATAGATTTGAGATCGGGCTATTATCAATTACGAATTCGAGATTCGACGCACCCAAGACGCCTTGAGCGAGATATGGTCACTACGAGTTCCTAGTGATGCCGTTTGGGCTTACTAATGCCCTGCGGTATTTATGGATTTAATGAATCGGATCTTCGGACCATATTTGGATGGGTTCGTAGTCGTGTTCATTGATGACATCTTGGTCTATTCAAGAAATGAGACCGAACATGTTTGAACACCGAGGTTAGTGCTGCAAATTTTACTGGAATAAGCAATTATATGCTAAGTTCAGCAAGTGTGAGTTCGGTTGAGAGAGGTTAGCTTCTTGGGTCATGTGGTATCTGCGATCGGTATTTGAGTCGATTCAATAAAATTTCAGCCATACTTAATTGGAAGCCTCAGAAATATTCTTGAGGTTCGAGCTTTTGGGGCTTGCTTGTTATTACCGACGATTTGTAAAGGTTTCTCAACGATAGCCACGCCAATGACGGCTACTCCAAAGGGATGTTAAGTTCGAATGGACGGAAAAATGTCGAAAAAGTTTTGATCAATTGAAAACTTATTTGACCGAAGCCCCAATTCTAGTGCAACCCAAACGGGCAAAGAGTTTGTTATTTATAGTGACGCATCCCTACTCGGGTTAGGTTGCGTATTGATGCAAGAAGGTCGAGTTGTGGCCTATCGTCGAGGCAATTAAAGCCACACGAGAAAAATTATCCGACCCATTATCTCGAATTGGCTGCCATCGTATTCGCCTTAAAGATATGGCGACATTACTTATTTGGTGAGAAGTGCCATGTGTATTAGGATCACAAAAGTCTCAAATATATGATGACTCAAAGAGACTTAAATCTGCGACAAAGACGTTGGCTCGAGCTGTTAAAGGATTATGAGCTGGTCATTGACTATCACCCGGGAAAGGCGAATGTGGTTGCGGATGCCTTAAGTCGTAAATCATTATTCACTTTACGAGTGATGAATGTACACTTTTCTGTTCTACCCGACAATGTGTTAGTAGCTGAATTGAAAGCCAAACCATTATTGATACGTCAAATTCGTGAAGCTCAGAAAGTCGACGATGAGTTGGTTGCAAAACGGGCTGAGTGTGTTCCGAACAAGGACTCGGAATTTCAAATCGATGATGACGATTGTTTGAGGTTCAAAAGTCATCTGTGTGTTCCAAAGAATTCGGAACTTATTTCGATAATTCTGAACGAAGCCCATTGTAGCCGAATGGCAATCCACCCGGGGAGTACAAAGATGTACAACGATTTGAAACGTCGGTTTTGGTGGCATGGTATGAAACGAGACATCTTCGACTTTGTTTCGAGATGTTTAATATGTCAACAAGTGAAAGCGGAACATCAAGTGCGTTTAGGATTACTTCAGCAGATCACGATACCCGAGTGGAAATGGGATCGAGTCACCATGGACTTTGTATCCGGACTGCCATTGTCAGCGAGTAAGAAGGATGCGGTTTGGGTCGTGGTAGATAGATTGACTAAGTCGGCTCACTTTGTCCCCGTACGTACGGATTTTTCAATGGACAAACTAGCCGAATTGTACGTTTTTCAGATTGTGAGATTGTACGAGGTGCCTATTTCCATCGTGTCGGATAGAGATCCGAGATTTACCTCGCGATTTTGGAAAAAGTTGCAAGAAGCTTTGGGTACCAAGTTGCATTTCAGACCGCCTTTCACCCCAAACCGATGGTCAATCCGAGCGGATAATTCGGATACTTGAGGATATGTTGAGATGTTGCATCCTCGAGTTCGATGGTTCATGGGAACGGTATTTGCCATTGATTGAATTCGCACAACAACAACTTTCAATCAAGTATTAAGATGGCACCCTACGAGGCTTTGTACGGTCGTAAATGCCGTACACCATTGTTTTGGACCGAGCTCGGTGAAAGCAAAATTTCCGGTGGATTTGATTAGAGATGCTGAATGAAAGTGAAAGTAATCCGTGAAAGTCGAAAATAGCCTCCGATCGTCGAAGTCGTGCGCGGATCTGAAGCGTAAAGACATCGAGCATCGTGGGAGATAAGTGTTTCTCAAGGTTTCACCTTGGAAAAAATACTCGATTCGGCCGTAAGGGCAAGTTGAGCCCGAGGTTCATCGGGCCATATGAGATATCAAGCGAGTCGGTCCGGTGGCATATCGTCGATTTTGCCCCTCGAACTCGAAAGGATTCACGATGTCTTTCATGTTTCGATGCTTGACGCTATAGATCCGATCCATCGCACGTGATTAGTCCATCGAGGTTGAAATTCAAGCCAATATGAGTTATGAGGAAGAACCGATTCAGTATCCGGCACGTGAAGTGAAAGAGTTGCGAAACAAGCGGTTCCGCTAGTGAAAGTGTTATGGCTCAAACACGGGATAGAAGAAGCTACTTGGGAAACCGAGAACTCTATGAAAGAGCGATACCTAACCCTATTTACGGTAAGATTTTCGGGACGAAAATTTCTTAAGTGGGGAGAGTTGTGACACCAAAATTGACCCTAGTCGGAATGTGGTTTTGGTACCACAAAACCGAGGCATAAAAATAATTTAAAATTTATTTTGATGCCTATAATATGTGTGTGCTCATGTGTGAATTTTGAATTCTTTGATTTAGTTAATTTGATTGTGAATTGAAAGAAAAGGACTCATGTGAAAGGATTTAAAAATATGTAGCTAATTTCAAGAGGTTAATAAAGGAATGAAGCAAAATAAATGGAGTTGCATGTCAAATACTCCATTTATTTTGAATGAGTGGCCGCCATGTCTAGATTATGGGCAAGGGACATGTTTCCAACATGTTTAGTTAGTGCATTATGTAGAAAGAATTAAGAAATGAAAAAAAGAAAAAATGAGCATGGATGCCCCCATGGTGCCGTAGCTAGAGAGAAAGAAAGAAAAAAGGTTGTCATTCATCCTTTCTTTGAGCAAAGACTAAGAAAGAAAAACAAAAAATTGTTCATCTTTTCCCTCCTTCCTTTGGCCGAAATTCCTAAGAGGAAGAAGAGATTTTTGCTTCATTTTCTTTGTTTAGAAGAGATATAGAAGGAGATTTGGCTAAACTTGCATCAAGATTAAGGTATGTAAGAGGTTGTGTCATGAGATTCATGCTTGTTTTGGTTGCTAATTTGATGTGCATGTTAGCCATGGTTCAAATCCTTGCTATGCCATGAAAAATGGTATTTGGCCAAGGTTGATATTGTGTTAAAGCCATTGCATGCTAAATGTGAAGCTTGTTGATGATGCATGTAATGATGGATTGACTACTCTTGAAATTTCTTTTAGTATTCTTGAGTAGGACATTGAATTCTTTGTTTAACCATGACCGAAGTTGAAAGAGTATGGTTGTGATGTATTCGCCATGGTGCATTCATGAGCATGATTTATGCTTGTTACTTGATTGGTAAAATTTGTGTTTGGATGGGTATGAACCCTTGAGATTCGACCTTGCACCTATATGTGTATACATGTTTGCACATGATGTATTGGCATGAGATATATACTATTTCAAGGTATATATTTGCTTGTGATGATGTTTCATTATGAAGTACATGAGAGATGTGTATTGAGCTACAATATGTAATCGTTAGTTAGTAAAATGCATGCTGTTTTTGTGTGGTATTAAGTGCATAATTGGCCTCAACATGGACATGCATATTCGGCCACATGAGGGGAATTTGGTGTGCATGCATTCGGTTAGAGGCAAGCATATTGATGCCTATTCTTGGCTTAGAAAATTCGGCTAAGAGGAATATTGACTAATGTGTTGAGTTCGATTCGTGATTTCGTACATATGCGACTTTGATGCCTAATGAGCATATATATTGGCTAGGCATCTTGAATTCCTCTTTCGATGCTCAAATGATAAAACCAATTTATTTGTTAAATTAAGCTCAAGAGCAAAGGGGAGCTAAATCCGATAAGGGGAAGGAAAAAGTCGTCGAATAGCCGTCGAAATCGTTCGACCACGTCCGAGGTAAGTTTTCGAGTATCGAAACTTAGATTTTGATTCTATTGAATGAAGTAATAAGCAATCAATTTGTGCCTTTGTATGTGGCCATTGAGCCGAAATGATATTTTGCTAAGTGAATTGTGCATAAAAGTTGTGTTATGAAATTGAAACAAAGATGTGTATGAATGTTCGAGTGATATCCGGGCTAAGCCCGAAGGCAATTGTGCAAATTGTGATATCCGAGCTAAGCCCGAAGGCAATTGTGCGAGTTATGATATCCGGGCTAAGCCCAAGGCAATTGTGCAAATTGTGATATCCGGGTTAAGTCCCGAGCCTTTGTGCGGGTTACCATAACCGGGCTATGTCCCAAGGTGTTTGAACAGTAGCTATATCCGGATAAACTCCGAAGGTATGTGATTCGAGATCTTTGAACTTGCTGTAAAATTTTCAGTTAATACGCTTGTGAAATTCCCAACAACAAGATGCGTTTCGTGTGTGCTTTGCACACTATGAGTAAGTGTATGTGCGTATTCGCTCCGATGATAAATGAGTTATCGGCCTTGACTAAGCCGTTATTAGTGTATGAATATAAGAGTTGGGATTGTGAAGTAAGCATGTCTTTGAGAAATTGTGCATATGAATTATTGTTTAGCTACTTGAATGCTATGCTTTGGTTGTGTGTATATTATGGCTCAAAACTTACTAAGCATAAATTGCTTACTCCGTTTCTTTGTTTCTCTGCTTCTGATTTTGCTGGTTAGCGATCGGATTCGGGATCATAGAAGTTGAAGTCAACCACACTATCAAAGCCCTTTTGGTACTCCTTTAGTCGAGTTTTGAATATGGCATGTATAGGACTACCTCGCTTGTTTTAAGTACTTTGTGATGTATATGTGTGCGCCATGCGAAAATGGTTCGTAAAAGTGGAGTATGGAATTTGACATATGTGGTTTGTAATTATATTTGGTTTCATGATGTGATTATGGTTTGGAATGAGAGAGTTGGTCACATGATCAGCCATTGGAATGGCTAAATATGATCATATGTTGGACCTAAGTATGACTAGACTATAGTTGGTCCATGGGAACTACAATATAGGTAAAGCCTACCTTAAAAACAGATGCTGCCAGCTGCAGTGACGTGGATGTGGAAAATCACCAAAATTTGTAGGAATGGTGTTAAATAGTGAATAAATTATGCGATCGAACCTTGAAGAGTATATTTTCATATGAAAGTAACGAAACGATCATATGAACAGTATACCGAGAGATATTAAAGTTCTCGTGAGACAGGGCCAGAACGGTTTCTGGGTCCCCTGTCGCGACTTTGAAAATTTACCATAAATTATTCAGAATGAATTAGAAGTCATACCTTATATGTACAGATTACTTTTTGAGTCTAGTTTCATTAGAAACAAACGGAATAAGTATTGAAACCTTTTACAGAGAGATATTCAAGTTGTAACGCGCGAAGGTCAGTGTAGTCGACCCCTGTAACATGGGTGACTTAGCTAATAAACTGTACCAATTGGACCGACCAAAAATTCTAGAAATAAATCCATGGATGTATATATGAGTCTAAATTCAGGGAAAATTTACGGAATCAGATTCTGAGTTGTGAAACTTGAGATATGCTTTTTAAGGCGACAGCGACGCAGTTTTCCAGCTTGCCTGGAAATGTCAAATTGGTCGATGCCATAAGTTGTTTTGGCTTGTTAACCCCTCGTGTCCGACACCGGCAACGGTCTCGGGTTCGGGGTGTTACATGGGCCTTGAGTATGGGTCCTTAAGGAGGTTTTATATAAGCATTTAATTGTACAAGGAAGTGACACAATTAAATGTCTGCTTTGGTGGTTAATGGCCCTGAGAAGTGTTGGAGAAATCTTGGGTTCAAACCTGGGCTTTAGCAATAATTTTGTTTTTAAGTGAATAAAACTCCGGGTGCTTGGATGAAGGCCTTTTAAATTATTGTGGTAAATAAATGATATAGGGAAGCTTGTGGTCTAGTGGTTGTGGCATCATTAAGGTTGCAAGGGAGCTTGGGTTCAAGTCTTGGCGCTTGCAATTTATTTTGGTTTTTCTTTTAAAGGAACCTGGACTTTGGCTTATAGACCTTATAATTAATTGAGGATAAAATATGACATAGAAAGAGCCTGTAGTGGAGTGGCAATGTGGCGTGTTGTGTAACTATGAGGTCTAAGGTTCAAGTCTTGGGATACACAATGGAGTATTTATTTTGCTGTTTGAGCTGTATAGGAGGTGGAGTTGGACTGAAACTCTGTGGTTGAGGTGGTCATAAGAAAATAAGGAAATTTCCTAATGGTTGAAAGTAATCCCACATCGGGAAGCTAACATGGGAATTGGTGAGCAGGTGGCTTTAAATAGAGCGAACCAGATGAGTTGGTGAAAAAGAAAAAAGGTGATTAAGATCCAATGCAGGATGTGCCAAGGTTGGTGATCATGGACTTCGAGTCGTTCTCATAAACATGTGTGTATTCACACCATTCTTTGTTAGAAATGAGCAAAAGCTGAAAGCCGCCACGAGCATTCTCATGTACTGGGGCTTTCTGGGCCTCGATGGGTCGAATGGACTTGATGGGCCCGTGGACTCGCTTGTGTAAATCTAACTGTTAGGTGGCAAGTAGTTGGGCCTGATGGGCCATATGAATGTGGTTGGGCCTGATGGGCCATATGAATGTGATTGGGTCTGATGGGCCATGTGAATGAGATTGGGCTTAAAGGGGCCAAATGAATAAGTGTGGATCTGTTAATGTTTAGTAAAGGGGTTGTAGACCTAGTTTTTGGTAACTACTTAAGCCGGCATAAAACTTAAATAATTAATTAATCGCAATCGTGGATGAGTTATAAGGTTAAGGTGTGGCAATGGGTATATCCATGTCTAGGATTGGATCTAGGGAAAGCTTGGTACTTAAGCGGTCTTAATGACTCACCTCCTCTTATTTGGAATCTTACCTGGTGCATAGTATTTGTTCAGTTTAGCCAACAAAGACTTGGTAACGGGCCAAGGTAAGTAATAAACCAATAATAAAGAAAAATTACCCCCGACTGGTAAAATTATCGAAATACCCTCGATTTGTAAAATTATCGAAATACCTCTGATTTGTAAAATTACTGAAATACCTTTGATTTGTAAAATTACCGAAATACCCTTGTAGTGTAGAATTACCGAAATGCCTTCTATTTGTAAAATTACCGAAATACCTTCGATTTGTAAAATTACTGAAATACCCTTATAGTGTAAAATTATCAAAATACCCTTGTAGTGTAAAATGACCGACACACCCCTGTAGGGTAAAATGATTGTTTTACCCTTAAGGGTAAATGACCGACTTAGGCTTCGAATTTGACTGATTTGATTATGAATGTTTGACTGCGTTTTAATTGACTTGACTGTGGTTGTATGACTGATATGCTCTTAATATATGTTTAAAAGACTGTTACTGAGTATGGCTATTCTGCATACACGTGTGATGATTGACATTCACGACATATTGCATGGGTTAGGAATTATGGAACGAAAGAAGTATATGAGGATCGCATGATTGCCTAACGACCATGGATCCACTGATGGCTATTAAGCCTAATATTTTATTAGCAGCTTTCTACAATGAAGGTAGTGTCGTAACTGGGCTACCATTGATGTGTATCGGATGGGTAGGTCGATATTTATATCCCCTCATGATGTGTACTGGGGGACGGAGTTGGTGTGTAGCTGTTGGATTATTGGGGTGGGTTGCATAGCATTGCATGTATGATATTATTGTGATATTATTGTAATGTGGGCTTCGGCCTAACTAAGGCTAAGATGGGCTAGGCCCAATTGATTTTGTTATGGGTTGTGACCCAAATGATATTGTAATGGGCTGGCCCATGTATGCTCTCAACTGGACTTGTCTTATTCTTGTTAAAGGGCTTTGGCCCGCACTATTTCATTTACATTTACGTATCTTGTTGTTACTCTAGTAAGGGATTACACATCGAGTTTTCGTAAACTCACCCGCTTATTAACTTGTGCGTAATCCCGAGCTAGGTGGATCAGTGTCGCAGAGGGACTCGAAGACGACCACACAATTGCACATGTTTTGCTATTTCATTTATTTAGCTAAGCACTTTGGTTTTTGATTTGGGTTGTAATAAAGCCTCTTTATTTTCTTAACTTTTTTTAGGAAAATTTATCTACTATGTTTGATATTTGTTAGAAGTAGATCACGGTTTTCCAAAACAATACCTGTTTTCAAAAAATATGTTTTCGCAACTTAAATTTTAAACATCACGTTTTCATAAATCGGTTACTTTTAGAATTAGCTTCCACAAAGTAAAAAGGAATTCTTTTTTGGAAATGAAATTAAGAAGTTTTCATAGTACTACGTTTTAAATAAGAAGTGTTTCTAATGAAAACATGGTTTTCGAAAAACACTTCAATGTGACACGCCAGATTCGGGTCTAACTTCTGGGCCGGGTTTGGTGTGTTACAATGTTGGCTCGTATTAAAAACAATATGAATGTTATTGATTGATAATTGAATGATATTTGCAAATGTATGTGAAATGTATGTGTAATTGTTTAAAACGTTTGGTAATACTCCATAACCTATTCTGACGTTGAAAACGGGTGAAGGGTGTTACATTTATTGGTATCAGATCTATAGTTTAGTCGATTCTCGGACTAACGTAGCATGTGTGAGAGTCTAGTTATACATGCTGTATAAAACTGTGATAGTGTGATGTCTCCTGACAATTTAAAATATGTTTTCGTATAGCAAATGGATCCCAATTGAGCTGTAGCTGATGATGTTGAGAGTAATGCGCCAGCTCCTACTCAAGGGGCAGTGCCGTTTGAATCTAGACACGTATCAAGTAGTGACGGAGGAGAGGTTAAAGAAGCCGTTTTCCAAATGATGAATAAGTCATTCATAGAGTTTGTTTGAACAAATTCGGTAGCTCAACAACCCCTACCCTCACCTAATCCCCAATCGGTTCCCGTAGCTCGTAGAACTTCTAAGATTAAATAAGCTACCAGTTGATAAGAATCGAAAATATGGGGCTGAAAAGTTCAGAGCTACTGTTGATGACGATCTTGAGAGAGCTAAATTTTGTCTTGAAAACACTGTTCGGGTATTCGATGAACTTTCTTACACATCGGGTGAGTGTTTAAAATATGTTCTATCACTTCTGAGGGACACTGCATATCAATGGTGGAATACTTTGGTGTCTGTGGTATCGAGAGAAAGAGTTACCTGGGAATTCATTTAGACTGAATTCTGGAAGAAATACATAAGTCAACGATTTCTTGATCAAAAGCACAAAGAGTTTCTAGAATTGAAACAGGGTCGTATGACTGTGACTGAGTATGAAAGAGAATTTGTGAGATTAAGTATGCTTAGGAGCATGTTTTTACTGAAGAAATCATGTGCAAACGATTCGTTAATGGGTTGAACGAGGATATTAAACTTCTAGTCAGAATTTTAGAATTTTAGAATTTTTTATTTTGGTTGATAAAGCTTGCAAAGCCAAAGAGCTTAGCAAAGAAAAGAGTAAAGAAGATTCAAAGGATAGAGACTATAGAAAAAGATCGATGAATAAGATTGAATCAGTGGCAGTGGTTTGTGAGTATCCGGATATGTTTCCAGATGAATTGCCTAGATTACCACTGATCAGAGAGGTTGAATTTGCTATTGAGTTAGTACTGGGAACATCATCGATATTGATAGCTTCGTATAGAACGGCTCCGACAGAATTCAAAGAGTTGAAAGCTCAGTTGCAAGAATTAACGGATAGAGATTTTGTACGATCAAGTTTTTCACCCTGGGGTGCGCCAGTGTTGTTTGCGAAGAAGAAAGATGGATCAATGAGAATGTGTATTGATTATTGTTAGCTTAATAAGGTTACAATAAAGAACAAGTATCTCTTACCGAGAATAGATGATTTGTTTGATTAGTTAAAAGGGGCAACAATGTTTTTGAAGATTGATTTGAGATCTAGCTACTATCAGTTACGAGTGATAGATTCAGATGTGCCAAAAATTGCATTCAGAATGAGGTAAGCGTACTATGAATTTCTGGTTTTGCCTTTCAGATTAACTAACTCTCCTACAGTTTTTATGGATTTAATGAATCAAATTTTTAGATTGTATTTAGATAGATTCATTGTTGTTTACGTTGACGACATTCTAATCTATTCTCGAGATGAGTCTGAACATGCCGAGCATTTGAGAATTGTGTTACAAACCTTGAGAGACAAGCAAATGTTTGCTAAATTTAGTAAATGTGAGTTTTGGCTCCGAGAAGTTTGACTCTTGGGACACATTGTTTCAGCGGAAGATATACGAGTTGATCAGAGCAAAATTTCAGCGGTTGTTGACTGGAAACCTCCGAGAAATGTATCTGAAGTTAGAAGTTTTCCAGGACTAGTTGCCTTAGAAGTTTTTCGGGACTAGTTGCCTACTATTGACATTTTGTAAAAGGGTTCTCGATGATTGCTACACCTTTGACAAGATTGCTACAAAAAGATGTGAAATTTGAGTGGTCTGGGAAATGCCAACAGAGTTTTGATCAGTTGAAAGCATTGCTAACCGAAGCACCAGTTTTGGTTCAACCTGAGTCGCATAAAGAATTCGTGATTTTTAGTGAGGTGTCATTAAATGGTTTGGGTTGTGTTTTGATGCAAGAAGAAAAAGTTATAGCTTATGCCTCCAGACAGTTAAAGTCGCATGAAAAGAATTATCTGATGCATGATTTAGAGTTGGTCGCTATTGTTTTCACATTGAAAATTTGGCGACATCATTTGTATGGTGAGAAGTGTTATATCTTTACCAATCACAAGAGCTTGAAATATATAATGACTCAAAAAGATTTGAATTTGCGACAACGAAGATGGCTCGAGCTGTTGAAAGATTATGAGTTGGTGATTGATTTTCATCCGGGGAAAAACGAGTGTAGTCATAGATGTTTTGAGTAGAAAATCGTTATTTGCTTTAAGAGTGTTGAATACTCAGTTATCTTTATCTGATAATGGTTCAATTCTAGCAGAGTTGAAAGCTAAACCTATTTTTCTTCAGAAAGTTTGTGAAGCTCAGAAGTATGCTACTAAGTTACAAGCCAAAAGAATGCAATGTGAGTCAACTAGTAATTCAGACTTTCAGATTGGATCTGATGATTGTTTAATGTTCTGAGGCAGAATTTTTTTACCAAAAAATTCAACGCTCATTCAAAAAATTCTAAACGAAGCACACAGTGGTTGCCTATCTGTTCAGCCGGAGAGTACCAAAATGTACAATGACTTGAAACAGTTGTATTAGTGGTCAGGTATGAAACGAGACATTTCAGAATTTGTATCAAGATGTTTGGTGTGTCAGCAAGTTAAAGCTAAACATCAAGTGCCTTCGGGATTGCTACAACAGGTAATGATACTAGAATGGAAATGGGATAGAGTTAAAATGGATTTCGTATCAGGTTTGCCCTGGTCTCCGAAAAAGAAAAATGATATTATTATATAATGGCTTTATATTTTAAGTTAAAGGTTAATTATGTAAAAAAGGTAATAACATGTATATAATAAAACATAAAAATTAAAATAAGCACGCATAATGTTTTGTTCTTGCCGAATAATAAAAAAGAAAGAAAAGAAACAAAACCTTCAAGGGTTCGGCCATTAGCAAGCTTGATTCAAGGTGAGTTCTAGCTTGGTTTTTAATAATTTTTACATTTTTGAGATCGTTGCAGTGTAATGTACAAAGCCCATGCTTGAATTTCTGATTTTGATGAATATTTTGAGTTATTCCATTGATGAATAATTGAGCTTTATGATGTTAGTTGATGAAAAATGAAAGATATGTTTTGGATTAACATTTTTTGTATTGGAATTTTTGATGATTTTGAGTAATTAGGACTAAATTGAAAAAATGATAAATTGAGGGACTAAAATGTGAAATAAATGAAATTTATGGACTTGTATGAAAATAAGGAAGATTCGGCCTAAGCATGGTGTACTCAAATTTTGCATGTTTTGTGTTTTGTGCAATTTGGACTAAATTGTAAAAAGTGTAAAATGTCAGGGTAAAATGGTAATTTGCCTATTTATGTGTTTTTGGACTAAATTGAGTTAAAATATGTTTGAATAAGTTTAATTTGAATATGTTTAGATCAAGAACCAAAGAAATCGCATTTGGATCGGGGGAAAACCAAAGTTGTCGATTAGTTGTCTCGTTCCGATTTTCATTGTCCGAGGTAAGTTTCTAAGCAAATAGATGTTGTTTATTTTAAATAAATATGATTTTATTTTGCTGAAATGATTTATGTCAAGTATATATGTTGTTAGCCGAATATGTATATGCTAGAGAGCTATATTTACAAATTTGTTTTGACCGAGTTATGACATCTGAAAACCCCGTATGAACCTTAGGAATAGCTAGGATACATATGTCATGACATAGGATTCCAATATGTGATGTGCGACTAGGACCATGGCATCGATATATGTGTGCGAGTAAGACCAAGTTTAATACATTGGCATCGATATGTGATTTCGATATATGTGTGCGAGTAAGACCACATTTAATAGGTGGCATCGATATGTGATTTCGATATATGTGTGCGAGTAAGACCACGTATAATACGTTGGCATCGATATGTGATTCCGATTTATGTGTGCAAGTAAGACTTTGTCTGGGACAGTGGCATCGATATGTGATTAAATGTAAGACCACGTCTGGGACGTTGGCATTGTACAATATGTGTGATTATCCGAGTATCCTATTCAATTTTGAATGGTTCAACAGGCAATGATAAGTTGTGATCGAATGTGTAAAACGAGCTAAAGTGACCAGTATGTGATAGTTGATTACCTATTTGGAGATAAGGTAAGTTGGTTATTTGAGATAGGATGCAAATTATACATAATGTGTAACACCCTAAACCTGGCCCAGACGTTATGGCCAGATCTGACGTGTCACATGGACTTACGACTTAGTATGCATTCATTGGTTTAAGTGATTGGGGTGGTCTTTGTAAAAACAGTGGTTGAATGAAAAGCCGGTTTATCAATCTTTAGGCTATCCATTTGTTGTGCTTGTTGAGTCTTGGAAAACGTTCATTAATTTTGAAAACCCACGCAGCCTAACACTAGCAGTTTCGACATAGTATAAATATAATCAGAAAATAAAACCATACCAGAAAAAGAAATTTAAATAGCGGCCTTATTACAACTTAAAACCCAAAATTAAATCGAATATAAAATAATAAAAATAAACTAACTCGAAACCAACTGCGAGATGATGTGGCCATCCAATCCCTCATAGCTCCAAGCCCACTATGGTTGGGGATTTCTGCGAGATGAAAATAAAGGGTGAGTTCGGTAAACTTCGATGTGTAACATAACCCAACCATAGCCCAAAACAGATCAAACCTCGAGTCGATTTATCTAGGCCTTGGCCCAAGATGAAATCGAATGAAACCCATAGGCCCATAGCGAATCTGAAACAAATATATCATGAATGCGAAATCCCAACCCGAGCCATCCATAACACCCCGTACCAGCCTTACACCATGTGGGAAGACTACTCGACCCACCCAACCGCTACACATCACAGAAATTACAGCGAGGCTGCCAGATATTGTGATGAAGTCACCAAATATAGATATTGTGGCTAGGCCACCAGAACAAATATATATATATATATATATATATGTGGCCACCAGATTGATTGCAATGAGGTGCCGGATATTATGATGAAGTCACCGAGCAGATATATATGGCGAGGCCACAGTTGCAAATGAGGTCGCGAACGCTTCCTCTATCAATATAAACCCATGTCCCATGCAATGCGAAATAATATGTCATGGCATACGATATCTGAAACGAACATCATGCTTTTAGGAAAAAATATAACCCTAGGGTAAAATCGTAATTTTGCATGCATAAGGGTATTTCAGTAATTATTACCTATTGCTAAGGTTTCGTGCTCATTCTAATGTTTACCAAGTAGTCAGAAGTACTTACCTCGTCTTTTTACTAAAGTGGGCCCGTTGGCCTATTGGCCCGTTTTCAGCCCATTAAGCCCAAAAATACCGTTGTGCACGAAAATGCACACTCTGCACGCTAATCATCCAAATGAACCATATTCATTAACAACTGTCTCACAAGCGCTTGCACGCTCGCGAGTTCACAAAATACCAACGTTTCTGTATTTCGGCTTTTACCGATTCAGTCTAAGGGAGGGTGTCGTTTACACACCTGGTTGATGACGATTGATGACGATATCTCCCACATGATAATCCTACAATCGATCACTAACACATTAGACTTACGAATTAACGATAACTAACATAAGTCCACGTCAACCTAATCATCACACAAGTTAGTCATTTACGCACGAGGGGCAAAATAATCATTTAACACCCTAGGGGCAAAATGGTAATTTTACCCCACAAGGGTATCTCGGTAATTCCACCCTACAGGGGTATTTCGATATTTCTAACCTACAAGGGTATTTCAGTAATTTTATCCTACAGGGGTATTTCAGTAATTCTACCCTACAGGGGTATTTCAATAATTCTACCCTACAGGGATATTTTGGTAATTCTACCTTACAGGGGTATTTCAGTAATTCTACAACTTATCCACTTGGGCCTACGGACCCATTGGGACCACATGGCCCATTTCATTATCATGACCCCAAATAGCAAATCCATTGCTAGAGTAGTGAGAGATACACACCTGTTAGGAGACTACAGTTAATCCGTGCTCCAAACACTCTTAGCTGACGCCCAACCCAAACGAACACGTCACAAAGTGAAAGGGATTAGCCAAGAAGGGTATGCCTACTCTCCTCATGGTTTGCTCTATTTAAAGCCAGCTCTCCATCTACTCTTATGTTAGCTTCCCGATGTGAGATCCCTCCATCACCAGAGTTTAAAACCAACACCAACTCTTGCCGTCCCAACATAGCAAAATAATCAACCTTTGTGTGCCAAAGGATTCGAACCAAAGTCCTCTCACATGCCAACTCACGCCACCACCACTAGGCCATCAACTCATTTGTGTCATAAATCCAACACATTAAACTTTAAAGTGCGCCTACTTGCTTCCAGATTTATTGAAAAGAAAAACCAAAATATATTGCAAGAGCCAAGACTTGAACCTTGGACCCCTTGCTTCCTCTATGGCGTCACTTCCTTGTCCCCTAAGTGGTGCCACCTTGCCACTACACCACACTCCTTTTTGTGTCATCTTTTACCCCTTTACTCTTAAAAGCCCAAATGTCAATTGCATCACCTGTTCATAAAATTAAAATACCGAAGACTACCTAGGATTTAACTTAAGTTTGGGCCTTCCAAAGGCCCACTAACCTACTAAAATATATATATTAACCATCTAGAACACACACAAATTTTAAAAATCACAGAAACACAGAAAACCCAAAGATTAGGGCATTACATAATGCTAATGTAAATATATGTGTATTAGTATGGTATATTCGGCCATATGTTATGCATAAATATGTGATATTAAATTTTGATTCAAGAGTATATGCTTATGAGTGTATATATATTCGGTTATATAATGTTACTATGGTTTTGAAATTGAATGTTACTTTGATAATAGATATATATATTCGCCAAGTTAAAATTTATTTATGAAATTATATGTTGTATATGAAATTGTAAGCTTGAAATTAAATGTGATTATGATATTATAAATTGGTTTGGTTAAATTGAGTTGATATCGTCATTGGATTATTTATTTGCTTATGACTTACTAAGCTATGATAGCTTACTGTATGTGTATGTTTGTCTCTGTTTTATAGATTTTGGAGTCAAGTTACAAGCTCGTGGATCGTCAGCAAAGTCTATCACACTATCGGCTATTTTTGGTACTTTATAAGTTAAATTTTGAACCTATGGCATGTATAGGCTAGATAATATTTTGAAATGTTGGACTTTGGTATGTGTATATATTTAAGCCATGCAAAAATGGCTTGTTTATTTTGTTAACTTTGGTTTCAAGGTTTGAATGAATTATAATTATGTTTGGTTGGTGATTTTGGATGTGTGTTTGATTGATTCGATTATGGTTCATGCATAGATAAAAATTATATGTGAACTTGGTTATGTTTTGTTAAGGTGTTATTATGAGACTTGGTATTAAAGTATATTATGGTTACATTTGATATGGTTGGAGTTTGATTTGGTATGAATATTATATGATAGGTATGAATGGTGTTTTGGTGATATGTTTGGATTTGGTTATTTGTGAGAAAAATGGTGATTTGTTAAGGTATGTTATATTCGGTCATATCTAGTAAAAATCAAAGTATATGTTTATGACATGTCTATTGTGGATTGATTATTTAGGTACGGTTGGTGATGTTAAATAATGAATGTGATTTATTTGTTAATTGTTTTGAACATTGGAAGTTATATTGATGAGCGAATAGATATAGTTAAATGGCTATTTTAATTTTGTACTTATTAGTAAATAAAGAATATGTATGAGATATATTTTGTTAGCTAAGCGGTTAGTCATTAAATGACAAGTTAATATTTGTATTTGGATATGCAAATGGTAATTTTTAACTTAAGATTGAATGGTGAAATTGGTATGACTTTAATGGTTAATTTTTAATAGCCGAATAGGTGAGCAAATGAATTGATTATGTATTTGTAATTTTGTCATGATGTTAGTATATAAATTTTGGTATGTTTAGATTTGATAATTATGCTTAGAAATGGTTCATAGATTGTTTAATAATATGTTGGTTAGCCATGCTATTTAGCTTGTGTATTAACTGATATTATCATGTTTAAATTCGACCTTGACACTTTATAGCATTAGACAAGAGTATGTTATGTTATATTTATAAATACAAACTTGTGATGTGTTTAATGAGAAAACTAAATTATGATTGACATATTGATTTGGTTATATGAAATGTTATATCGTGTATAGTAATAGAGAAAATGAAAGTTGACATTGAATAAAGTATATGTATTTAGTATGTATTAATATTCAGTTATTGCATTGGAAATTGGCCATCTGAATAGTAATTTATGTTATAAGATAACAAAATGGTTATATGTGAGTTTAATAAAATTGTTTTATGCTTAGTGTATTAATGATTCAAGAATTGAAAAACTGAAGTTACAAAGGTATACCTTCGAATATGATCTGAGTAATTGTGTGAATGTATGAGAGTTGTATTTTTTTGGTAATGCCTCGTAACCCCATTCCGATGACGAATACGGGTTAGGGGTGTTACATACATCGTGATTTTCGAAAAAACTGCAATAAGTTCTAGGTACAAGGTTGAATTTTAGTACAACATTTCATTCACAAACTGACGGTTATTCTGAGAAAGTAAATTAGATTCTCGAAGATATGCTTCGTTGTTGTGTTTTATAACTTGAAGGTAACTAGGAGCAATTTTTTTCGTTGGCTGAGTTTGCATATAACAACAGTTTTCAATTGAACATAAAGATGGCACCGTACAAAGCTTTATATAGTCACAAATCCTGAACACCATTGTATTAGACCAAGTTGAGTGAGAAAAAGATTCACGAAGTTGATTTGATCCGAGAGACTGAAGAAAAAGTGAAAATAATTGCGATAGTTTGAAAGCAGCTTTAGATCGACAGAAATCGTACGCGAATTTAAAACAGAAAGACATTGAATTTTAGATTGGTGACAAAGTATTTCTGCAAGTATCAGCGTGGAAGAAAATCCTTCGATTTGGTGTCAAAGGCAAGCTAAGTCTGTGATTCATCGGGCCATATAAGATTATTGAAAGAATAGGACCTGTAACATCCCAAATTAGGGCCTAGCCGGAATAGTGGTTTTGGGACCACAAATCCAACGTTAAAATAATTATTTTTATTTTATGATCATTATGAGGTCTAGGATATGAGAATAAGCATGTGTTAAATTTTCATGAAGAAATTCTACGTGCAAGGTGTCCAGTTGGAAATTAGGGACCAATTTGAATAAATTGCAAAACTTGGGTTCTAGAAGAAATTTGTATGAAATTGCTTTGGAATATTAATTAGAGGCTCTTAAAGAGTAATTTACCCAATTTCTATGTTTTTGGACGAAAATGGGCATGCATGGAAAATTTTGGGAGTTCAGTAAGGAAGAGTATTTTGGTCACTTGGTAATAAACTAAATAAAAAGGGAAAAATCAAGATAAAATCAGCTCATTTTCTTCTCCATGCTGCCAAAATTCTAAGGGTCTCCATAGCTAGGGTTTTTCAACATTTCAAGCTTGATAGTAAGTCAATCCTAGCCCTATTTTTAATGTTCTTCGTATTTTTGAATTCCTTGTAACATGCTCTCTCTATTTCTACCCATATTTCAAGCTAGGGTTCATGTTTAAAAAATTACCCATGCATGAGATATTTTTGTTTTGATGACTTATGAAGGAATATGAGAGTTTAAAGAATGGAAAACAACTTTTAGTAAGTGGTTTTTCATGGAAATGGCTTAAAGGACTAAATTGTAAAAGTTGTGAAAATGGGTAGAAAAATATAGAAAGAAGGAAAAACATGGGATGTTATAAGTGTGAATAACATTCGGCTAGGCTTGCGTAGCCAAGGAATTACATGCATTTCATTATACGAGCATTAGGACTAAATTGTAAATATTGTGAAAGGTTAGGGGCAAAATGGTCATTTTGCCGGGGGGAGAGCTTTAATCCTAAAATGAGAAATGTGATGTATTAATAGTCTAATTTTATTGATATAGACCCCAAGGAACCAATTCCAGAGGTCGACCATGGAAAACGAAAGGTTTTAGAATAACCGAGACACGAATTCAAAACGACTACCAAGTAAGTTCGTATAACCCAAAGTAAACTCTTCATATGTTTAAAATTGCATGTTCTTGAATATATGATAATTAGATATTCATTGCATGATAATCCATAGGACATGCTAGTGCAAATGAAAATATGATAAATGTCCCGGTTGAAATAAAAAGGGAAATCCGATGGTTAAATTATGGCTTACATGACTTGGGATCCTGCATGTGTTGCAGGGAAGGATTTAGCCTGAACGGGTAATCCGTTGATCTCAATATAGAAAGGATCTAGCCGGGACGAGTGTTCCTTGAGTGATCGAGCATCCCGAAAAATATGGGTGTAATAAGGATTTAGCCCGGACGGGTAATCCGATTGAGGACTGAATTTAGCCTGGACTGGCAATTCAGATCCAAGTTTATGAGAGCAATTGTCGTTGAAAGAGATTTAGCCCGGACTGGTAATCCCCACAATGCTCTATGAGTTGATACTATGGGGGATTTAGCTTGGAATGGTAATCCCGTTGTAAGATGTAAGGTTTGCAGGAGTCCGTACTTGAGATGATCACTTGTATGACTTGACGGTAATTGTGCTATCCATCGAGATTTACGAGAAATTCAATGGGATTAGCATGAGAAATAAAGAATGGAAATATTGAGTTGATGAGCTCATCTAAGAATAATGACATGATGTATTGATATGAGACTAATTTGATGATTGAGTTCATGTGATACGGAAACTATTTCATACTTGTTGGAATTATTGCCTAATATGGTTGTATGCTAAATAACCGGTAAGTTTACTTTCCAGTTATCCGGACTTACTAAGCATGTAAATGCTTACCCCTCTTTCTTTTCCCTTATTTTTCAGAGCTTGAGGACTCGCAAATGTTGGATGATGGTCAAAGCTTTGTCAACACTATCAATTTGTCTTCTTCTGGTATATAGAAACTTTTATTTTGTTATAATGGCATGTATAGGATTTTTGGTTATTTTGTTATATGTCATTTGGCTAGCCAATGTAAGGGCTGATATGATATGCTTACACATTTTGTATATGGCCAGGAGATATGGCTCATTTTAATGTAGGTTGTAAACCTACTAAATGTGCATGGTTATGCTTGAATGTTTCATGTGAACGCTTATTGTGTTATACCATGAAAAGATATGTGAAAAGTGGCCATATTACTTGGAAATGGTTTAGGTCATAATGGAAATGAGTTATAAAATGTGCCAAGTACAAAAATATGCGATTGCTGAAATGGTAACCCTAACACAAAGAGGGTAATATTATCATAGGATAAAATAAGACATGTAGTAACTTGTATGACCTTGGCCAAGAAGGTTTTAAGGGCACACCAATGTTATGTTAGTTGTTTAAGGAATACGTAAGTGTGAATGGATGTTTAAGGGTGACTAAAGGCTTGGAAAAATAGCCTTTAAAATGGTCCACACGGGTAGACACACGGGTATGTGTCTAGGCCGTGTGTGACACATGGCCAGTCCCTTAAGCATGTCGCTCAGCCGTGTCTTCCTTGCACTTAAAATTTTTAGGTCTGTTTGCATGGTAGTAAAAACATAGGTAGAGACACGACCGTGTGTCTCAGCCGTGTGGAGGACACGACCTAGCACACGAGTGTGTGCCTTGGTCGTGTGCCCCTGGATGAATGATGACGTCATAAACAGAATGTCTGGGGTTTTGGACACGGGTGTGTCTAGGCCGTGTGAGGGACACGGGCGTGTGCTTGGCCATGTGAAAACCCCTGTAGGTTCAAAACAAAAAATAAATTCCAATAATTCAACACGGGTAAGGGACACGGGCGTGTCTCGATGCACACAAGCGTGTGCATTGCCTCCACACGGTCGTGTGAGGCTTAAACCTAGAAATTTTTGAAAGGTATCCAAAGTTCCCAGTTGAGTCCCGGATCGCTTTTAATGTATGTTTGGACCTCGTAGGTCCATAATGGGGATAATATGATTTTGTTCAATCAGTTTTAAATTGAAATGAAATTTTATAGCCCGTATTTTTCAAAAGTGTCCAGTTTGTGTATGGTAATCCTCGTAACTTGCCCCGGTCTCAGGTACTGGTAAGGGGTGTTACATTTAGTGATATCAGAGCTACGATTTAGTCGATTCTAGCTATACATGCCATTATACAAATTTTGATAGTGTGACATCTCCTAACTTTTTTATTGTATTTGAATATTGTAAATGTCTTCCAGTCAAGCCCAAGATGTGTCCGACGGAGCAGAGAGCCATGCTCCACCTTCCGTATAACAAGCTGTTTCTAGTAGTAGTAAAAGGCCTATTTTTGAAGGTCGAGAAGAGGCGAGAGCAGCCTTTTTTGATATGATGGATGAGTGGTTCAGGGAATACCTAAGAAACTGCCCTGAAATATGACATCCACCTCCACCTGCTAACCAACCTGATGAAGTACCAAGGGTTGTTGAACTAGTGAGAATTCGTAAGGCCCCAATGGATAAACTTAGAAAATACGGGGCTGAAGAGTTTAGGACTAAGGTCGAGGATGATGCTGAATGGGCTGAGTTCTGGCTCGAGAATACTGTGCGAGTTTTTGATGAATTTTCATGTACACCCGAAGAATGCTTGAAGTGTGTTGTATCTCTTCTGAAAGATACTTCATACCACTACTGGAAGATGGTATCCTTAGTGGTACCAAAGGAAGACATTACATGGGAGTTCTTCCAAGCTTAGTTTAAAAAGAAATACATCAATCAAAGGTTTTTAGACTCGAAGCAAAAGGAGTTCCTGGAACTCAAACAAGGAAATAGAACCATGTCAGAATACGAAAGAGAATTCGTAAGGTTGAGTCAGTATGCGAATGAATAGGTTCAAACAGAGGCAGAAATGTGTAAGTGCTTCGAGGAAGGTTTGAATGAGGAAATTAAATTGCTGGTTGGGATCCTTGAGATACGACAATTTGCCGCATTAGCTGATCGGGCCAAGAAGGCCGAAGAGCTAAATAATGAAAAAAAGAAAGCTAAGAGAGAAGCTTGAGTTTCGAGCAAGAGGTCTAGCGGCAGAGCACACTTCTTCCACACAAAGAAATTGATAAGTCAACAAGAATGCTCCACTTCATCGGTAGGATATTCGAGTAGATTAAGAAGCTCCAAACGACATAACCCGAAGTCCCCTTCCCCTATGGTAACTAGTGTGGGAAGCATAGATGAAGAAAAGCCAGAGTGTAAAAGCTGCAACAAATTCCACTTCGGATAGCGCCGAATGAAGAGCGGTGCATGTTTTAGATGTGGGTCTCTTGACTATTTTCTCAGAGACTGCCCAGAGCGAGCTAATAAAGAGGTTGAATTAGCCTCGCAGCTGAATGTTCCTATTTCTCAAAGTAAACCTGTAACACCCTGTACCCGAGACCGTCGCCGGAGTTTGACACGGGGGTTAACGGGCTTAATCCCTTTACTTTCACAGTCCAATTTAAAAATTTCCAGGCAGTTGGCTAACTGCATCACTGTCACCTTAAAAATCATATCTTGAGTTTCAAAACTCGAAAATCAGTTTCGTAATTTTTCCCTGAAACTAGACTCATATGTCCATTTATAAATTTTTTCTATAATTTTTGGTTGGGCCAATTAGTACATTTTATTAGTTAAAGTCTCCCCTGTTACAGGGTGCGACTACACTGACCTTCATACATTATGATTTGGATATCTCCCTGTACAAGGCTTAAATACTGATTACGTTTGTTTCTATAGAAACTAGACTCGAAAAGGAATCTGTACATATATGACATGACTTCTAATTATCTCTGGTCAATTTATAATAAATTTCAAAGTCGAACAGGGGACTCGAAACCGTTCTGCCCTGTCTCACTGAAAACTTAAATATCTCTTAACATACTGTTCATATGATCGTTTCGTTACTCTCCTATGAAAATAGACTCGTCAAGGTTCATTTAAATAATTTATTCACTATTTAATTCCATTCCTACTATTTTTAGTGATTTTCACATCCACGTCATTGTAGCTGTCAACATCTGTCTTTAAGGTAGGCTTTACCTATTTCATAGTTTCCATGCTTCAACTAGCCCTTTAACACAAATAGCACAAAATATGATCATGATTAACCATCCCAATGGCTAATCGTTTCCAAACATTTCCATACCTCTTAATGAACAACATACAATGATTATAATACCATGCCCAAAGTATACTTAAGCCATTTTCGCATGGCTATCCAAATTTACACAAAATCGAAAGGTACATGACCTACAACAAAAGGGTAGTCCTATACATGCCATTTCAAAGTTCAACCAAAAATATACCAAAAGGAGCTTTGATAGTGTGGGCGACTTCGACTTCAAAATTCCCAAGTCCGATAGCTGACGAACCAAAATCTATAAAACAGAGAATTAAAGAAACGGAGTAAGCATTTAATGCTTAGTAAGTTTTGAGCAAAGAGTTTAAGCACATCGAAAGTATAGCATTCATATAACTAAACGGATAATTCCATATATACATATTCTCAAATCATTCCTAGTTCACATTCCAGCCCCTATATTCATACATAAGGGATCATCTTAGCCAAATACCGGAGGCTCATTACTCGACTGAGCGAATATTATTGAAGGGATCGACTATTCCAATGCACATCTGAAACATACCTCATTGTTGGGACTTTACAAGCGTATTAACTGAAATTTTTACAGCAAGATCGCTCATTCCCGAATCACATACCTTGAGATTTAACGGATATAACCACTCGCATAAGGCCTTGGTCTTAGCCCGGATATGATCACTAGCATAAATGCCTTGGGACTTAGCCCTGATATAGTCGCTAGCACAAATGCCTTGGGTTTTGGCCGGATATAGTAACTCGCATAAATGCCTTCTGGATCTTAGTCCGGATATAGTCACTTAACACAAAAGCCTTGGGACTTAGCCGGATATCATTCGAATAACCATGCACATACATCAATAAATCATGACACATCCATGTTTCATTTTCATTACCAAAGCTCAAACACAAGACACTTATCACACTTACAAGTTTGACAATAGCCACATTCAAAGAGCATGATTTTGATTTGTTTGTGACATAACCTAATCGAATCATAATCTAGGTTCCATTGCTCAAAACTTACCTCGGATGTTGTCGAGCGGCTTCAACGGCTATTCGATCACTTTTTCCTTTCCCTTATCCAACTGTGGTCCCCTAAGCTCTTGAGCTAATTCAAACAAATTTAACTTATCAAAGTCTCATTTTGCTAGCTTATGGTAGAATATGACAAGGAGTTTGATAGGTCATATGGCCACCTTTTAGCTCAAATACACAATGATCATACGCATTTTAATCACATCAACAATTTAATACAATTCATTCGAACATCAAAGAGAAGCTCAAGGTACTTAGCCCATATATACATTAGACATTAGAGTCACATATGTACGAAATCACGAATCGAATTCAACATACTAGCTAATATTTCTCCTTAGCGAATTTTCTAAGTCAAGCTAAAGCCATCAATAGGCTACCAATGGCGAACATACACATCTATGCTAAGGCCGATTGCAACACTTAATACATTCTACAAGTATGGTCACTTGTGTTGACTAAACGCCATTTGTTTCAAGTTCAAAACTTGGCTAAGACACATATATACACTATTAAAGCATCCTCTCCCTTTACACTAATTCAACACATGCATTACCCATAATATACCAAATTACATTCGGCCTTAGCACACAACTTGCTAGCCGATTCTTCTCCATCTAGCAACTAATGCACATACGAGCTCATTTGTTAGACTCTACTTCATCTAACAACAACCTTATTTCTCTTCTATATCCTACCATGGCTGAATGCATCACAACACCTTACCATTTCAATTTTGGTAATGGTTGAACAAGGAACATAATGTCTCACTCAAGGATGTTAAAAAGGAGATTCAAGAGTTATCAATCCACCATCGCATGCATCATTAACAAGCTTCACATTTAGCATGCAATGATATCAACACAAAATCCACCTTGGCCGAATACCATCCCCATGACATAGCAAAGATTTGAACCATGGGCTAATAAGAACATCAAGCTAGCAACTAAAAAAAACATGCATGAATCTCATGGCACAACATCAAACATACCTTAATCTTGATACAAGTATGGCCGAACCTCCTCCTAATCCTCTTCTAAACCAAACATGGAGCAAGAACTCCTTCTTTCTTCTTTAGAATTTTCGACCAAACGAAATGAAAAGGATGAACACACTTTTTTTTTTGTTTTCTTTCCCTCAACTCACGGCAATTGGGGGGGATCACACACCTTCTTTCCTTTTTCCATTTCTTTATTACCCATACTCCTTATTTTATTTATTCCAACATAACCCATTTACACAACATGTTTTATGACATGTTTTGCCCATCACCCTTTGTCATGGCCGGCCACTAGGCTTTAATTTAGGGAAATTTGACATGCAAGCCCATCATTTTCACAACATGCATTAATAGGCCACTTTACATTTGCCTAGCACATTTCTAAATTTTCTCACATAAGTCCTATTTGATAAAATTCACTTACAAATAACAAAATTCAAACATGAAATTTTCACACATGCATATGTACATATAATGAGCATCCACTATGACGGCTAATTATTTTTATGACTCGGTTTAGTGGTCCTGAAACCACTTTCCGACTAGGGTCAATTTAGGCTGTCACAACTCTCCCCCATTTAAGAAATTTTCGTCCCCGAAAATCTTACCGGTAAATAGGTTTGGGTATCGCTCTTTCATAGAGTTCTCGGGTTCCCAAGTAGCGTCTTCTATCCCGTGTTTGATCCATAACACTTTCACTAGCGGAACCATTTTGCTTCGCAACTCTTTCACTTCACGTGCTAGGATACGAATCGATTCTTCTTCATAACTCATATTGGCTTGAATTTCAACCTCTGATGGACTAATTACGTGCGACGGATCAGATCTATAATGTCGAAGCATCGAAACATGAAAGACGTCGTGAATCTTTTCAAGTTCAGAAGGCAAAATCAAACGATATGCAACTGGACCGACTCGTTCGGATATCTCATATGGCCCGATGAATCTCGGACTCAGTTTGCCCTTACGGCCAAATCGGAGTATCTTTCTCCAAGGTGAAACTTTAAGCAACACTTTATCTCCCACCTGATATTCAATGTCTTTTCGTTTCAAATCCACGTACAATTTCTGACGATCTGCGGCTGCCTTTAGACTTTCACGGATTACTTTTACTTTCTGTTCAGCATCTTTAATCAAATCAACTCCGAAAATTTTACCTTCACCGAGTTCGGTCCAAAACAATGGTGTACGGCATTTACGCCCGTACAAGGCCTCATAAGGTGCCATCTTAATGCTTGATTGAAAACTATTATTGTAGGCGAATTCAATCAAAGGTAAATACCATTCCCATGAACCACTAAACTCAAGGATGCAGCATCTCAACATATCCTCGAGTGTTTGAATTATCCGCTCGGATTGACCATCGGTTTGGGGGTGAAAAGCGGTGCTAAAATGCAACTTGGTACCCAAAGCTTCTTGCAATTTCTTCCAAAATTGTGAGGTAAATCTCGGATCTCTATCCGACACAATAGAAATCGGTCCCCCGTGTAATCTCATAATCTGAGAAACATATAATTCAGCTAGTTTATCTAATGAAAAATCCGTACGTACGGGGATAAAATGAGCCGACTTAGTTAGTCTATCGACAACAACCCAAATCGTATCCTTCTTACTTGCCGACACTGGCAACCCAGATACAAAATCCATCGTGACTCGATCCCATTTCCATTCGGTATCATGATCGGTTGAAGTAAACCCAGAGGCACTTGATGTTCGCATTCACTTGTCGACATACTAAGCACTTGAGACAAAATCGAAATGTCTCGTTTCATACCATGCCACCAAAACTAACGTCTCGAGATCGTTGTACATTTTCGTACTCCTGGGTGAATTGACATTCGGCTACAATGAGCTTCGTTCGAATCATCAAAATGAGTTCGAATTTCTTGGAACACACAACCGATTTACGTACCTCAAACAATCGTCATCATCAATTTGAAACTCGATTCCACATTGAACACATTCATTTCGTTTTGCAACCAACTCATCGTCGACTTTACGAGCTTCACGAATTTGATGAATCAATAATGGTTTGGCCTTCAATTCACTATTAACACATTGTCGGGTAGAAACGGACAAGTGTACATTCATCGCTAAATAAACAACGGTGACTTAGGCTTAAGGCGTCCGCAACCACATTAGCCTTTCGGGTGATAATCAATGACCAGCTCATAATCTTTCAACAACTCAAGCCAACGCCTTTGTCGTAGATTCAAGTCTCTTTGAGTCATCAAATATTTGAGACTTTTGATCCGAAAATACATGGCACTTCTCACCAAATAAGTAATGTCGCCATATTTTCAAAGCGAATCGATGGCGACTAATTCGAGATCATGGGTCGGATAATTTTTCTCATGTGGCTTTAATTGTCTCGACGCATAGGCCACAACTCGACCTTCTTGCATCAATACGCAACCTAACCCAAGTAGAGAGGCGTCACTATAGATGACAAACTCTTTGCACGATTCGGTTGCACTAAAATTGAGCTTCAGTCAAATAAGTTTTCGATTGATCAAAACTTTTCGACATTTTCCATCCATTCGAACCTAACATCTTTTGAAGTAGCCGTCATGGGTGTGGCTATCATCGAGAATCCTTTTACAAACCGTCGGTAGTAACACGCAAATCCCAAAAGCTCCGAACCTCGGTAATATTTCTGAGGCTTCCAGTTAAGTATGGTAGAAATTTTACTCGGGTCAACTCGAATACCGTCTGAGATACCACATGACCCAAGAAGCTAACCTCTCTTAACGAACTCACACTTATTGAACTTAGCATATAATTTGCTCATCCGTAAAATTTGCAACACTAACCTCAAGTGCTCAAGATGTTCGGTCTCATCTCTCAAATAGACCAAGATGTCGTCAATAAACACAACTACGAACCGGTCCAAATCATGCGAAGATCCGATTCATCAAATCCATAAATACCGCGAGGGCATTAGTGAGCCCAAGCGGCATCACTAAGAACTCGTAGTGGCCGTATCTCGATTCGAAAGCGGTTTTGGGTATATCCGAATCTCGAATTATGGCTGGTAATACCCGATCTCAAATCTATCTTTAAAAACACCGAGGCTCCCTTTAGTTGATCAAACAAATCATCAATACGCTGTAACGGATATTTATTCTTTATCGTCACTTTATTCGGTGACGATAGTCAATGCACAACCTCATGGTTCCGTCCTTCTTTTCACAAACAATCTTGGTGCACCCTAAGGTGAGAAACTTGGTCGGCGAAACCTCTATCCGTCAACTCTTGCAATGAGCTTTCAATTCTTTTAACTCGGTTGGTGCAATACGATCTGAGCTATCGAAATTGGCGTAGTCCTGTACAAGCTCAATACCAAACTCTACTTCGAGCAATGGTAAACCGGTAATTCTTCGGGAAAAACATCCGGGTGTTCACAAACCACCGGCACAGATTTGGGTTTCTCTTCCAATTCCTTGTCATCAAGTACATATGCAAGGTATGCTTCGCACCCCTTTCTTACATATTTCTGGGCCAACATTGCTGATATTACAGCTGGCAACCCCTTTAAGTCCGTAGACTCAACTCGGATTATCTCGTTATTTGCACACCTCAAATCAATAGTCCTGCTTTTGCAATTCACAACCGCATCATGCACGGTCAACCAATCCAAACCAAGAATAACATCAAATTCATCGAACGGAAAAAGTATCAAGTCCGCCGAAAAACAGAAACCTCGAATTACTAGGGGACATTTCTTACACACTTTGTCGACAAGCACGTAACGACCCAAGGGATTTGACACCCGAATTACGAACTCGGTAGACTCAATAGGCAAAGTCTTACTAGATGCTAAGGTTTCACATATATAAGAATAAGTAGAATCAGGGTCAATCAAAGCAATCACATTAGTATCAAAGAGAGTAAAAGTACCGGTAATAACATCTGGCGAGGAAGCATCCTCGCGTGCGCGTATAGCATAAGTCCTAGCTGGAGGACGAGCCTCAGATCTGGTCGTAGCATCCCTAGATCCTCTCTAACCACCACTAGCATTGCCCGTATTTCTAGATGGTCTACCTCGGGCAGTGGTAGCACCCGGTTTCCCACTCTGATTTGCATTCTGTTCAGAAAACCTCGGGCAATCTTTGGTAAAGTGGTCAACTGACCCGCACTTGTAACAGGAGCGATCATGGAACCTACAACTCCCTGAATGCCATTTACCACAATACTGGCATTCCGCTCTGTCTCGACGGTCATTTCCAACACTGGCGATCGAAGTGACTCGTGCACTCACAGGGGGTCGATCGCGATCTCGTCTAGATAAGCCCGAAGTGTCCCTAGACCGGCCCAAGCCATCTCTAAATTTCTTCGATAACTGTGGGAAGGGTTTCCCTGAAGATCTCTTACGAAACTCCCTTGCTCCCACCTCAGCTTTTCTTTTCTCCGTACTGAGCTCCTCGGCCTTGCAAGCTCGGTCAACAAGTACCACAAATTCTCGGATTTCCAAGATGCCAACATACAGCTTTATATCATCATTTAGTCCATCCTCGAAACGTTTACACATTACGGCTTCTGAGGAAATGCATTCTCGTGCGTACCAGCTAAGCCTCACAAATTTTCGTTCATAGTCGGTAACCGACATGGAACCTTGTTTGAGTTCAAGAAATTCCTTCCGTTTTTGGTCAATGAATCTCTGACTGATATACTTTTTTCGAAACTCGGTTTGGAAGAACTCCCAAGTTACTTGCTCTCTAGGCACAACAGAAGTCAACGTATTCCACCAATAGTAGGCGTAATCACGTAGCAAGGAGATAGTACACTTTAGGCACTCATCGGTGTGCAAGATAGCTCATCGAGTACCGAATAGTGTTGTCCAACCAAAATTCAGCTTGCTCGGCATCATCGCTATCCGTAGCCTTAAATTGATAGCCCCAGTATTTTGAATTACATCAACTGGGGCTTATTTGACCTTATTTGGTCGATTCTTGGGAGGTATTGTAGGTCTGCGGGGTTGTGTTTGTCGGGAATGGAGGTTGTGGAACAGTAGTATTAGTTCGAATGTATTGGTTGAACCAATCATTCATCACGCTATAAAAGCTTGTCTAGCTTCCTCATTCGGATTACTAGCATTAGGTTGAGAGTCATGGCGCTCTCCCTTGTGCGGAGCAGCGCTACACTCTCAAGATCATCAACTACCGCTTCGGTCGGGATCGGGATCCATTACTATAAATAAACACATTTGCAAATGTCGAATCACCACACTATCAAATAATCACATAAAATGGCATGTATAGCTAGACCCAAACACATTACGGTAGTCCTAGAATCGACTAAACCTTAGCTCGATACCAATAAAATTGTAACACCCACTGCAGAGACCGTCACGAGTCGGACACGGGGTTAACGAGCTTAATCCCTTACTTTCACAATCCAATTTAAAAATTTCCAGGCGGTTGGCTAAGCTGCGTCCTTTATCACCTTAAAACATATCTTGAGTTCCAAAACTCGAAAATCAGTTTCGTAATTTTTCCCTGAAACTAGACTCATATGTCCATTTACAGATTTTTTTTCTATAATTTTTGGTCGGGCCAATTAGTACAGTTTGTTAGTTAAAGTCTCCCCTATTACAGGGTGCGACTACACTGACCTTCATGCATTACGATTTGGATATCTCCCTGTACAGGGCTTCAATACTGATTCCGTTTGTTTCTATAGAAACTAGACTCGAAAAGGAATCTGTACATATATGGCATGACTTCTAATTATCTCTGGTCAATTGATAATGAATTTCCAAAGTCGGAATAGGGACTCCAGAAACCGTTCTGGCCCTGTCTCACGAAAACTTAAATATCTCTTAACATACTGTTCATATGATCGTTTCGTTACTCTCCTATGAAAATAGACTTGTCAAGGTTCATTTAAATAATTTATTCACTATTTAATTTCATTCCTACTATTTTTAGTGATTTTTCACATCCACGTCCTTTGCAGTTGTCAAGATCTGTCTTTAAGGTAGGCTTTACCTATTTCATAGTTTCCATGCTTCAACTAGCCCTTTAACATAAATAGCACAAAATATGATCATGATTAACCATCCCAATGGCTAATCGTTTCCAAACATTTCCATACCTCTTAATGAACAACATACAATGATTATAATACCATGCCCAAAGTATACTTAAGCCATTTTCGCATGGCTATCCAAATTTACACAAAACCGAAAGGTACATGACCTACAACAAAAGGGTAGTCCTATACATGCCATTTCAAAGTTCAACCAAAAATATACCAAAAGGAGCTTTGATAGTGTGGGTGACTTCGACTTCAAAATTCCCGAATCCGATAGCTGATGAACCAAAATCTATAAAATAGAGAATTAAAGAAACGGAGTAAGCATTTAATGCTTAGTAAGTTTTGAGCAAAGAGTTTAAGCACATCGGAAGTATAGCATTCATATAACTAAACGGATAATTCCATATATACATATTCTCAAATCATTCCTACTTCACATTCCAGCCCCTATATTCATACATAAGGGATCATCTTAGCCAAATACCGGAGGCTCATTACTCGACTGAGCGAATATTATTCGAAGGGGATCGATTATTCCAATGCACATACGAAACATACCTCATTGTTGGGACTTTACAAGCGTATTAACTGAAATTTTTATAGCAAGATCGCTCATTCCCGAATCACGTACCTTCGAGATTTAACCGGATATAACCACTCGCACAAGGCCTTTGGGTCTTAGCCCGGATATGATCATTAGCATAAATGCCTTGGACTTAGCCGGATATAGTCGCTAGCACAAATGCCTTGGGTTTTGGTCCGGATATAGTAACTTCGCATAAATGCCTTGGATCTTAGTCGAGATATAGTCACTTAACACAAAAGCCTTGGGACTTAGCCGGATATCATTCGAATAACCATGCACATACATCAATAAATCATGACACATCCATGTTTCATTTTCATTACCAAAGCTCAAACACAAGACACTTATCACACTTACAAGTTTGACAATAGCCACATTCAAAGAGCATGATTTTGATTTGTTTGTGACATAACCTAATCGAATCATAATCTAGGTTCCATTGCTTGAAAACTTACCTCGGATGTTGTCGAGCGGCTTCAACGGCTATTCGATCACTTTTCCTTTCCCTTATCCAACTGTGGTCCCTAAGCTCTTGAGCTAATTCAAACAAATTTAACTTATCAAAGTCTCATTTTGCTAGCTTATGGCGAATATGACAAGAAGTTTGATAGGTCATATGGCCACCTTTTAGCTCAAATACACAATGATCATCGCATTTTAATCACATCAACAATTTAATACAATTCATTCGAACATCAAAGAAGCTCAAGGTACTTAGCCCATATATACATTAGACATTAGAGTCACATATATACGAAATCACGAATCGAATTCAACATACTAGTTAATATTTCCCTTAGCGAATTTTCTAAGTCAAGCTAAAGCCATCAATAGGCTACCAATGGCCGAACATACACATCTATGCTAAGGCCGATTGCAACACTGAATACATTCTACAAGTATGGTCACTTGTGTTGACTAAACACCATTTGTTTCAAGTTCAAAACTTGGCTAATACACATATATACACTATTAAAGCATCCTCTCCTTTACACTAATTCAACACATGCATTACCCATAATATACCAAATTACATTCGCCTTAGCACACAACTTGCTAGCCGATTCTTCTCCATCTAGCAACTAATGCACATACGAGCTCATTTGTTAGACTCTACTTCATCTAACAACAACCTTATTTCTCTTCTATATCCTACCATGGCCGAATGCATCACAACACCTTACCATTTCAATTTTGGTCATGGTTGAACAAGGAACTTAATGTCTCACTCAAGGATGCTAAAAGGAGATTCAAGAGTTATCAATCCACCATCACATGCATCATTAACAAGCTTCACATTTAGCATGCAATGATATCAACACAAAATCCACCTTGGCGAATACCATCCCCATGACATAGCAAAGATTTGAACCATGGGCTAATAAGAACATCAAGCTAGCAACTAAAAAAAACATGCATGAATCTCATGGCACAACATCAAACATACCTTAATCTTGATACAAGTATGGCCGAACCTCCTCCTAATCCTCTTCTAAACCAAACATGGAGCAAGAACTCCTTCTTTCTTCCTTAGAATTTTCGGCCAAAAGAAAAGAAAAGGATGAACACACTTTTTTTTTTTGTTTCCTTTCCCTCAACTCACGGCAATGGGGGGGATCACACACCTTCTATCCTTTTTCCATTTCTTTATTACCCATACTCCTTATTTTATTTATTCCAACATAACCCATTTACACAACATGTTTTATGACATGTTTTGCCCATCACCCTTTGTCAAGCCCTGGCAAGAACTAATGCAATACACGCTCGAAAGGAAGCTTCTTCTCTCGATGTCATCACGGGTATATTTTCTATCTATAATACTCGTGTCATTGCCTTAATTGATCAAGGGTCAACCCATTCATACATTTGCATGAAATTGGTGTCTAGCATGAACATGTCTGTAGAACCTACAAATTTTGTGATTAACGTGTCAAACCCTCTAGGCAAGTTAGTCCTAGTTGACAAAGCCTGTAAGAATTGTCCCTTGACGATTCAAAGTCATTGTTTTCTGGCTAACCTTTTGTTATTGCCATTCGATGAGTTTGATGTAATACATGGCATGGATTGGTTAGCTGTGCATGATGTGATTGTAAATTGTGGTAACAAGTATATTGAATTGAAATGCTCAGGTGGTGAGATTCTCCGGATTGATTCAAGTGAGTTGGATACTCCGCCTGTTGTGATTACCTCAATGATGGCTCAAAGGTATATGAGAAAAGGATATAAAGCCTACCTTGCTTTCATGTTGAATACTAAAGAATCTAAGTTGAAGTTGGAATTGGCACCGACAGTATACGAGTATTCGGATGTGTTTCTGGAAGAGCTACCTAGATTACCTCCCGTTAGAGAAGTAGAACTTGCTATTGAGCTGGTGTCTGGGACAACTCCTATTTCTATTGCTCCGAATAGGATGGCGCCAACCGAACTGAAAGAGTTAAAAGCACATTTGCAAGACTGACGGATAAAGGTTTTGCAAGACCGAGCTTTTCGCCTTGGGGTGCTCTAGTATTATTTGTAAAGAAGAAAGATGGTTCAATGAGGCTATGTATAGACTACTAACAACTTAACAAGGTAACTATCAAGAACAAGTATCTGTTGCCGAGGATTGATGATCTGTTTGATCAATTGAGAGGAGCCAGTGTATTTTCAAAAACAGATCTGAGTTTCGGTTACTACCAGTTATGAGTTAAAGAGTCAGATGTACCTAAGACCGCTTTCAAGATGAGGTATGGACATTTCAAGTTCCTGGTCATGCTTTTTGGTCTAACGAATGCCCCAGTTGCGTTTATGGACTTAATGAATCATGTTTTCCGACCATACTTGGACAAGTTTGTTGTGGTATTCATTGATGATATTTTGATCTATTCCCGTAATGAGTCTGAGCATGTTTAAAATTGAGGATTGTTTTACAGACTTTGCAAGACAAGAAATTGTATGCTAAGTTCAGCAAAAGCGAGTTCTGGCTTCAAGAGGTCAAATTCTTGGGCTACATTGTGTCGGGTGATGGCATCCGAGTAGACCCAAACAAGATTTCTGCCATTGTCTAGTGGAAGCCGTCGAAGAACGTAACCAATGTTAGAAGCTTCTTGGGCTTAACCGGTTACTATCAATGCTTTGTGAAAGGATTTTCGATGATTGCAACTCCTTTGACAAGGTTGTTGTAAAAATATGTCAAGTTTGAATGGTAGGAAAAGTGCCAGCAGAGCTTTGAGAAGTTAAAGACGTTGCTAACGGAAGCTCCAATTTTAGTACAGCCCGAACCTAGAAAAGAATTCATGGTCTACAGTGATGCGTCCTTGAATGGACTAGGTTGTGTGCTGATGTAAGAAAGCAAAGTGATAGGTTATGCTTCGAGGCAATTGAAGCCACATGAGAAAAATTATCCAACACATGATTTGGAACTAGCAGCCATTGTATTTGCTCTGAAGATTTGGATACACCATTTGTATGGTGAGACGTGTCGTGTATTCACCGATCACAAGAGTTTGAAGTATTTGATAACTCAAAAATAATTTAATTTGAGACAATGGAGATGGTTAGAGTTGATTAAAGATTATGAATTGATCATTGACTACCACCCAGGAAAGGCGAACGTGGTCGCAGATGCACTAAGCAGAAAATCCTTGTTTGCTTTGAGAACCTTGAACAGGCAGTTGGCCTTGTTAGATGATGGTTTGGTCTTGGCAGAGTTAAGTTCTAGACCAACATTTCTACAAGAAATTTGTGCAACCCAGGTCAACGATAGAGATTTGCAAGCTAAGAGAACTCAATACAAGTCAGGTACTGAATCAGATTTTCGAATTGGTTCCGACGGTTGCTTGATGGTCAGAGCTAGGATCTGTGTACCAAGAGACGATGAGCTTATTCGAAAAATTCTACAAGAGGCACATGATAGCCATTTGTCTATTCATCTGAGAAGTACCAAGATGAATAATGATTTAAAGAAAACGTATTGGTGGAAGGGCATGAAAAGAGACATCTCTGAATTCGTAACAAAATGCTTGATATGCTAGCAAGTCAAGGCTAAACACCAAGTACCTTCAGGTTTGTTATAGCCTGTGATGGTCCCCGAATGCAAGTGTGACATGATTACTTTGGATTTCGTGGCTGGATTACCGTTGACACCAAAAAAGAAAGATGATGTTTGGGTTGTGATTGATAGACTGACAGTACAGACAGATTATTCTCTCAACAAATTGGCCTACATGTATGTATTTGAAATTGTGAGATTACACGGGGTACCGATATCGGTTATCTTAGACAGGGACTCGAGATTTACTTTGAGATTTTGGAAGAAGCTGCAAGAAGCCTTGGGTACAAAGTTGAATTTTAGTACGGCTTTTCACCCGCAGACTGATGGTCAATCTGAGTGAATGATTCAGATTCTTGAGGAAATGTTACGGTGTTGCGTCCTTGAATTTTAGGATAGTTGGGAAAAATACTTACCATTGTTGGAATTCACCTACAACAATAGTTTCCAGACAAGTTTGTTTAACGCTCGGGTTTGTGCAATGTACACAGTCATTATCAAGTAATAAGTAAGTATCGAGTTATCGTCTCCACAAGGATTGTGTTTGTGCTAAGTCACTTAATTTGTAAAAGTGTATTAACAAATTGATAAATAAAAATAATATAATTGAGAAATGATGAAAAATTAAGTATATGAAACTAAATGCAATGATCCTTAATGCAATTTATCCTAAGTATGCAAACTATATGAATGAGATAGATTTTCACAGAATTAACACAATAAGAAACAATTATAACATAAATAAGCTAGGACAATTACTTTAATTAAACTCAAATTATTATCAACATGCTTATCAATATTCGGAAAAACATTCCATGGCAACTCGATCTTTCATGAGTTTGGAAACCACATTAGGTCCTTTCGAAATCCTTTACTTAGTAAATACGCATTTTACTGATCCTTATTTACTAAGGGTTTCTTAATATTCGTGTGAGGTAACAGGGACGTGTTAGGTTTGAAACAGTTTAATCACACAAATCTAAAAACTATGCAGATAACAGAGCCTAGTTAGGGATGTTATGCAACCTGTAATTTAATCGAGTTAGGATCTAAATTGAGCATGCACATTTCAATCATGCGTCCATTAGCCGTCATCTGGTTAGGATCGTTCAGCTAATTTAGGTGCATTTCAATCACGTATGAACGAAATACAAATTTGATTTTAATTGAAAATATGATCAATTAAGGCACAAATATTATAAGCATGAATCAAATAATTATTATTAAATCAAAGCAATCATCCTAGCTTAAATAAAATTAAGCTATCATTGTTGTAAACAAGAACAAAGAACACATAGCAAACATTCTTGAATTAAATTAAAGTAAGAAAGATTAAACCCAATTCAAAGTGGCTGTCAACCAAGACTCTAACTGATGAGGGCTCCTTCGTTCCTTCACTTTGCTCCTTTGTTGATGGCTATCCAAGGTGGCCGACTAATGGTTCTTTAAGAGGATAATTTCCTCAAAATCTTTATGCAAAGATGATGATAGGCGTGAGGGATAAGAAAGCTAATAGAATTGAGAGAGGAGAGAATGATGAATGAGTGAGGGATGAATGAGGGATGAGGGATGATTGAAAAAGTGAGAAAGGGGCTCTTATTTATAGGTGAGGCATGGGAGCTAGTTTGCTAAAAATAGGAGTGTCCATCTTTCAAAACTCCTTCCAAGGGTGGCCAGCCATGAATTGAGGGAATGTGGCTGATTTTGCTTGATTCTTGGTCAATTTGACTGCCACAACAACTCAGGACTAACACTCGATCACCAGCAAATCTTCGGGCAAATCTCTGATTTCTTCAACTCTACAAGGACCTTATGTAATTAAACCAAAAGATGGTTTATGAACCTCAATATTCAGCTAAATTTTGGGTTGACTTGGTCCTCCATTTGGATGGTTTTGTAATCAAATTAAATCTCTCAGATCTATCCAAAAATAAATCAATAAGTTAGAGGACCAAACAATTAAATTTTACCAACTTAATTAAATTAATTAAAACCCAAATTATTAATGAAATATTTTAAAATGAAATATTTTATATTTTATTATTTAATTTAATCATGCATAGCCCACTTTATGTCATAAAAATATAATATGCTCAATTTAATATAAAATAAGTCATTTTATGCATGAAAACTATACAACAAAGCATAAAATCACATTTTAATAATTTCAATGTCCTGTTTTCATATTTTCACCTATTTCATTAATTTATTAAACAATTATTTGGTTTTAACAACAAATTTAAGTAAAAATGTGATAATTTATATAGGAAAAATCCTATATATTTTTTAGTTTACACACCCCCAAACTTAAATCATTGCTCGTCCCGAGTAATGTTCATGCACAGCACAAGGTCTTGCTAAAGCAAAATTGCTAAAAGTGTAAGCATCAATCATTGCCCCATAATCATGTATTAATAAATTCATGCTCATCGATCTTCTTCATTAAAAAGTAATTCATATGCAACCATTTTGAAAATTTTGTACTAACTTTCAAGGTCTGCCAACATGAATCGTAGTATGTATATACGTCACAGCCATAGATAATATTCTTTCATTCAACATAATTTCTCATCAATCAAGCAAAACAATCATAAGGCTTATTTATAATCTTTATATGTTGAACTTAGGACTTCCTCTCCACTAATGTAGGTGACATAATCATCAAATCAATAGGTCTTTTATAAGGTTGAAATGGGGCTTGGTTAAAGGTAGGGATTTTAAGAGATGGGATTTTTCGGTTTCAAGATCTTAACCTTTAACTTTGTCTTGGTTTTCTCATAATACAACCTTTTTCTTTACTTGAACCTTTGGAACACCCCTAAACTTATTTTGAACTTAAGCTCATACATTTTTTACCTTTTTGAAGACTGAGCAAACTTTTCTTCGCCCTTTTTTTTTTATAGGCATGAGCACATACATCTTTATGAAAATTTCCTCAAATGTTGATTACTAAGACAACTTAAGTTAAGATAGGTGCACAAAATTATGATAACTTACAAAGATGGTAATGTGGCTTGTAATGTAGGTTCATTGCAATAAACAGTCCTTTAAGCTCAAAGTTATAGTTTCAAGGGTCTAATATCATAAGGTGGGCTTGAAAAGGCTCAAACGATCCAAAAAAAATGGTGCCTATATCATTTTAGAGTTTTATGTCTCCTAGGATTTCGCCTCAAGAAATTTACTAAGTCAATTCTAAAGATATAAACCTTCATGCATGTCTAATCTCAAAAGAAACTAATATTTCATGGCAAACATTACCGAAGACTAAGATCATACAATCATTTCGTTCTTCATGATAACATACAATCATTTAGATAAAATCATCATCCATGCTTGCATACAAGCTATCTTATTAACAAAGAATTTCTCTAAATATTCATTTATTAAAACATACTCATGAAAGAAATAATTGAAACATACTTGAAAGTTTGAGCAGCAATTATTTGCCTTACCCCCTTTTAAAAAAAAAAAGCAATGTCCTCATTGCAAAAACAAAGTAATGAATGAAAACTGAACACTAGGCAGGGTTAAAAAGAAAGAGAGGTGAGTCATTGAGACTGCTTAAATACCAAGTCTTTCCTCATAATCCAATCCTAGACATGTTCATTCCCATTACCACATCACTTAGTCTTTTTCTTTTTAAAGGAAGCATTTATTCATGTTTGCTATGTTTTATTTTGCAGAAATTAAATCCTACTTACTAAAGAAACAAATTCCTAAGGACCTAAAATAAATAAATAAAAAGACAAGAATCTCCCCTTTTATTCTTTTGACTCATTCCCCTTGTCTTCTTTAGCTCCTTCTCTGCTTATATAATCAGTATCGTCCATCCATGTCTCAAAGATAGCATCTGGGAACTTGAGAACAAAAGTGTTAGAGATATTCTTAAAAATATTTCAAATCGAATCATCTCTAATTTTTGCATATTTCCAGTAAGTTTGTTGTTGATTGTGCATGAACTTGCACATATCCATCAACATTGACAACTCTAATTTCCTTGAAGTATTTGCAGAAGTCAGCAAGGGGTTGTATATTCAGGCTCAACACTTAGCTTGACTGGCTCTTCTTCTGGCTCAACCCTTGGATCAGGGTCTTCAACTGGTTCCTTATCAGATTCTTCTTCTACAGTGTTTGAAACTGATTTAGTTTTAGTTTCATTCATTGACTCCTCAGTACCTGGCTCAGTTGGTTCTTCTTGCTCACCTTGATTCAGCTCATACACCTTCTCTATTAACCTTTCTAGATCATGACTTGTAATGCACCCTTGGACATATTGCCCCTTCAAATTCACTTGTGTTTTAACACGAGCCCTTAAGAAAAGTGAAGTGATTAATGATGGGAAATAAGCACTTCCTGTCTTCTTTTTAGCACAGTCATAAATCTCCTTGAGAATAATTTTCCCAACATTAATGGACTTTTCTGTTAAGATTGCATATAACTAGAGCATTCGTTCCATCGAGATGGTGGAACTATGTGAGATAGGCATAAAACTGTAGCGAACAAAATAAAACCATACCTTTGCTACTGGTTTTAGGTATTCCCTTTGGCAAGAATGGCTCACATACTTTCTTATAATCCATTGGGATCCCAGATTTGTTACAACATCAAGCACTTGTTGAAGAAAATCCCAATTGATGTTGTTCATGAAAGGGTAGTACTCATCTTCTTCACCATTAGGTAAGTTAAACAAATCATTGATGGACTTAGAGGTAAGAGGTACCTTTTTCCTCCGAACGATGACCTCACATCTTGTGTGGTCAAACTTGCATAGAACTCTCGAACTAGTTCATTATCGGGAAGTGAACGAGCATCACAAAATCGTTCCCATTTGATTGTCTTTCTAATTGGCACAGGGACAACCATCAAATCATTACTCTTCAAGTTAAAACCTTTTTTCGGCATCATAGGTTGATGCTTAAAATTGAATCAAATCTCTCTTTCACTTCTTCATCGATCACAATTGGGTTGTCAGGAGTAGTTTTTGACGATCTTGTTCTTTTATAAGACATGGTATTTTCCCAAAACTTTGGCAAAGTTTTGCTTAAAGGGGAAGAAGAGAAATCGGCAAGTGGGTAGGACTTGCTAGGCAAACCTTGCAACGATGAAGAGGTTGCGGTGGCGAAGGCAATGTGCTACAGTGATGTTGATGCCCAGCGATTTCTTTGCGGCGGCAATAGGAGATTTTAGCAAAGGGGAAAAGAACTAGGGTTTCTTTCGGGATTTGAGGTTGACGACACAAGAGAAAAGTTTAGAGATTTTTTTAGGGTTTAAGCAAATTGCTTTGAGGTATATGAAAAATAGTAGAATGAAGAGTGGTTTATATAAGGAAAATTTAGGGCAACATGTAGCAAAAACTTAGCTACATTAGGGTTACTTGGGTGGCAAGCAATGGAAGTGGCGGCAATAGGTGTGGAATTTTTCCTCTTTTTGTTGTCTTGGGCCTCAAATTCAGACTGTGTCTTACTAAAGAAACTGATTAGTACTTGGGCCAAATTTGACCCCCTTTATTAACATAAAAATTTAAAATTTAAACAAAACGAATGGAACTAAAAGAAATTTTAAATCTTAATTAGAAAATTTCTTCTCAATAAATTACATTAAAATAATTCCCAAGAAAGGTTGGAGGGGTCACAGCGATCCCGCTTAAGTTTCAATTTCCTTAGACATAATTAATTAAATGTACTAAATTAAGAAAATAAATCCTAATTATTTATTTATATACAAAACAAGTTTGTGAAAAATCAAGGGTCTGTTAATTGGAACGAGGATTCAACTCGCTCAACTTCATCATCCCAATAATGTTTGAGACGTTGACCATTAACTTTAAACGTACCTCCTTGATTGTTGTATAATTCAACAGCTCCATAAGGATAAACTCAATAGATGGTATAACGTCCTTTCCATCAGGATTTCAGCTTCCCAAGAAATAACTTTAGCCTTGAATTGAACAATAAAACCTTCTAACCTTCTTTAAACTCACAAGGTCGTATATGGCTATCATGCCATCTTTTTTATCTTTCTTTACACATTTTGGTATTTTCATAGGAAAACAACCTCAACTCTTCCAACTCACCCAGTTGTACCATCCTTCTCTCACTGGCTTGCTTAAGATCAAAGTTCAATTTCTTCAAAGCCCAGTGAGCTCTATTCTCCAACTCTAATGGCAAATGACATGCCTTCCCAAAAACCAACCGATAATAAGTCATTCCTAACAGTGTCTTAAATGCTGTTCGATAAGCCCATAATGCATCATCGAGCCTTCGAGACCAATCTTTTCTGCTAGGGCATACTACCTTTTCAAGGATACCTTTGATCTCACGGTTCACTCTTTCAACTTGCTCATCAGACTGAGGGTGATAAGCAGTAGCAACCTTGTGTTTCACATCATATTTGTCAAGCAACCACTTAAGCCATTTGTTCACAAAGTGAGAGCCTTCATCACTAATAATAGCTCTTGGTGTCCCAAATTGTGTAAACACATACTTATGTAGGAATCGCATGACTACCTTAGCATCATTTGTAGGGTATGCTTCAGCTTCAGCCCACTTGGACACATAATCCATAGCAACTAAGATGTATTTGTTCCCATATGAAGAAGGAAATGATCCTAAGAAGTCAATGCCCCATACGTCAAATAATTCAATCTCCAAAATGTTTGTTAAGGGCATCTCATTCCTTCGTGATATGTTTCTGCTCCTTTGGCATCTATCACAGCTCTTCAAATAAGCATAAGCATCTTTAAATAGTGTAGGCCAAAAGAAACTTGCTTGCAAAATCTTTGCTGCGGTACATGCACCACCAAAGTGTCCCGCACTTGAAGATGAATGGCAATGATGTAAGATCTCAGCAATCTCACTTTCAGCTACACACTTTCGGATTATATTATCTGCACACTATTTAAACAAGAACGGGTCCTCCCAAAAATAATACCGACTATCATGAAGGAATTTCTTCCTTTGTTGGTCTGTTAATTCTCGACGAATTATTCCACATGTAAGATAATTAGCAAAATCAGCAAACCAAGGTGTTTCATAAATTCGACTCACCTCAAATAAGTGCTCATCTAGGAAATTCTCGTTGATAGGCACATGTGACCGAGTTACCTCATCTTGCTCCAACCTCGACAGATGATCAGCTACTTGATTTTGAACCCTTTTTTCTATCTTGGATCTGAAGGTCAAATTCTTGGAGTAAAAGTATCCAACGAATTAGCCTCGGTTGTACATCTTTCTTCGTGAGCAAGTATTTAATGGCCTCAAGGTCAGTAAATACTGTAACTTTGGTACTTATAAGATATGATTGGAATTTGTCAAAAGAAAAAACTATAGCAAATAGTTCCTTTTCAGTTACCGTATAATTGAGTTGGGCTCCCGTCAAGGTTCTACTTGCATAGTAAATGGGGTGGAACACTTTATTCCTTCTTTGACCCATCACAGCTCCAACAACTAATCACTTGCATCGCACATCAACTCAAAAGGTGTGCTCCAATCTGCAGTAATGATTATTGGGGCTAAGATTAACCATTTTTTTCAGCTCTTCAAAAGCTTCTAAACATACTTTGTTGAAATCGAACACTGTATCTTTCTTTAACAATGAACACAATGGTTTAGAAATTTTTGAAAAATCTTTGATAAACCTTTGGTAAAACCTGGCATGGCCTAAGAAACTTCTGACTCCTTTCACATTCATTGGGGCTGGTAATCTTTCAATTACGTCTATCTTTGCTTTGTCGACTTCAATTCCTTCCTTTGAAATTCTATACCCTAAGACAATCCCTTCCTTAACCATAAAATGACATTTCTCCCAGTTAAGGACTAGATTCGTCTCCTCGCATCTCTTCAGTACCTTAGCTAAATTACTCAAACAAATATCATAAGTGATACCAAAAACAGAAAAATCATCCATTAAAACCTTAACAAAATTTTCAACCATATCAATGAATATTGCCATCATGCATCGTTGGAATGTTGCAGGTGCATTGCATAAACCAAAAGGCATTCGCCTAAAAGCAAACAACCGTATGGAAAAGTAAAGGTTGTTTTATGTTGGTCTTTCGGATCAACAACTATTTGGTTATATCTCAAATAACCATCTAAAAAATAATAGAATTCATTACCTACCAGTTGATCTAACATCTAATCCATAAAAGGCAACGGAAAATGGTCCTTCCAAGTGGCTTTATTCAACTTTCTGTAGTCAAACAAATTCTCCAACCAGTAACAGTTCTTGTTGGGATCAAATCGTTACGCTCATTCTCAACAATCATAATTCCACCTTTCTTCGATACACACTGTACCGGACTTACCCACGAACTATCTGAAATAGGATAAATGATTCCTGCATCTAGCCATTTGATCACTTACTTTCTCACAACTTCCTTCATAATAGGATTAAGCCTCCGTTGCCTATCAATTCGAGATTTTTCACCTTCCTCTAGAATAATTTTGTGCATGCAAAACGAAGGGTTTATACCTCAAATATCAGCTATAGTCAAACCAATTGCTTTCTTAAATTTCTTTAGAACATAAATTAATTGCTCCTCTTGATCTTTTGTTAGTTCGGCTGAAATAATCACAGGCAAAGCAGAACAATTACCTAAAAAAAAAATAAATGTATTTCAAATGGGAAGGAAGTACCTTTAGTTCGAGTGTAGGTGGTTCTTCGATTGACAATTTGGGTTGCACAAATTCTCTAACTTCCAACTCTAACTGTTCAAACCGTGTAGATTGAATAAAATTCCTCGGGTTGGCTTCCATCACAGCCATGTTTTCTTCACCTTCTTCATCCTCCAAAGGGTCAAACCCTAAGGCTTTCTCCAATGGATCTTCTTAAGATGGCTTTCCATAGAAATCAAGGTTTCTATTTCTTCTATAACTGAACACTCTTCTGTCGGATCGAGAAATTTAATTGCTTTAAGAATGTTAAATGTTACCTGATCATGTTGAACTCGCATGGTGAGTTCACCTTTCTGTACATCAATTAACGTTCTTCCCGTGGCTAGGAAAGGTCTCCCAAGGATAATTGGCACTTTCTTATCTGCTTCAAAATCTAGAATAATGAAATCAGTAAGAAAAATAAATTTATTGACTCTTACCAAAACATCCTCGATCTTTCCTTCGAGGTATGCTAAAGATAAATCCGCTAGCTGGAGCGCCACAGTTGTAGGTCTTACTTCTCTTATCCTTAGCATCTTGAAAATAGACTTAGGCATCAAGTTGATACTTGCTCCTAAGTCACACAAAGCTTTACCACAATAAGATTCACCAATGTTACCAGGTATCGTAAAGCTTCCTGGATCCTTCAATTTTAGTGGCAGCTTGTTCTATAGGAATGCACTGCACTCCTTTGTCAGAGCGACAGTCTCATACTCACTCAATCATTTCTTCTTGGATAGTACATCCTTCATAAACTTCAAATAATTTGGCATTTGTTCTAAAGACTCCGCCAATGGAATATTGATGTGTAATTGCTTCAGAACATCCAAAAACTTCTTGAATTGCACCTCTTGTTTTTGTTTGTGTTGTTGCAATCTTTGTGGATATGGAGGTGATGGAACTTTCGGTTGAACTGGACAACTCTTCTGAGTAGGTAAATTTGCATCCAAAGAAGATATTAAAGTATCTAAATTCACTAAGTTAGGATTTACCTTGTCAGTCTTTGCAGATTCTGACTCTTTTGGTGTAGGGACTTCAATAGCTGGTTGACTTTCCCCCTTTTCAATAGGCTCGTCCTCAACATAAATCAATCAGGGTTCCTAAATTCTACCACTTCACAATGCCACTGCCTTGATATGTTCTTTACCCAATTTCTTGGATTCTCAGTATCGCTTGGCAAGGTTCCTTGTGGTCTATTACGAAGCTCCGTAGCCCACAGACCCGTTTGGTTTTCCAAATTTTTCAATGTTGCTATTTAACTCTAGATCAAAGCATTATTCTTCGCCATGTATGCTTTCAAAAAGTTCTCCAAACTATTTCATGATTCAACTTTAGGTGTAACACCTCTTACCCGTATCCGAAGCCGAGATGAGGTTCGAGGCATTACTGGACTTAACCTTCACAAACATGCAAAACTGGGCCAGAAAATTTCATCCAAATTAAAACTTTTCAAACACATATAAACCATCCCTTATACAGGCCTTCGAGGCTTAAAACATACATCGGGGTAGTTCAAGACTAAACCGAGGACTTTAGAAAGCTCTGGGAAAACTTAGAGAAATTTTCATGAAACAGGGTCACACGTCTGTGTGGACACAGGGACACGCTCGTGTGTCTTCAACATGTCCATGTCCTCAGGCCATGTAACTCTCTGTTTATGACGTCAGCAAAACAAATTGATTCACACAGCCAAGCCACACGCCCGTGTGCTAGGCCGTGTCCTCCACACGGTTGAGAAACATGGCTTTGTCTCTACCCGTGTAGCCAACACTGAGGCTATTTTCCAACCCTTATGTTGTCCTTATTTCTCTCCCATACTTATACACATTATAGACACATATTATAACATCAATTTAATGATTAATCATCCTTTAGTAAAATTCCGTTAAAGCATTTACATGTTGTCATACATGTGTTTATTACCTATACTCATGTTACACCAAGTTAGACATTCCAATTCACATTCTACAGTTGTCCATATTCAATCATTATCAACTTACTACCATGCCACACATTCATTCCATGGCCACGACCATCTCGAATGGTTTTAAAGCATTTATCATGTACATGTGTTATACTAATCATTCATAACAATCAATTATAAACATATCACAAACATTAACACATAGCAAGAATAATTAGGCTTACAAGCCATAACCATTTAAGCCACATCTCATGGCCATATACAATAAATCAATATAAGCAGATACATTTGGCTAATCATAACAACATCTAACATAAAAACTAGTCCTTATACATGCCACTCACTTGAAAGTATTTACTACACATATGACAATACTCCGAAGTTGTTGGCTTGATAGAGTGATGCTACCTTCGACAGTTTCCAACCCCGAGCTGACCTGAGAACACTAAGGAAATGGAGAGGAGGGAGTAAGCTTAAAGCTTAGTAAGTCCATATGAAAATAATAAGCAAATTATCAACATGATTCCATGAAAATGTAATCACAATTACACTTTTGCAGATTTTTTGGTCATATTGTTTTCTCGAGTCATAGTTACTAATTTCTTTATATCTAGAGATATGAAACTCCAAATTAAGATCCATTAATTTTTGCTAAAACTAGACTCATATATATTCTTACCATAAAGTTTTCAGAATTTTTGGTTTAGCCAATTAGTACAGTTTATTCATTAAAGATATTCCTATTTCATTGTTCGACAGTTCTGACCTCTCTTCACTAAAAATTATTTATCTCATGTTACAGCTCCCGGATGTTGTCCCCATTAATTCCTATTGAAACTCATTAAGTATTTTAATCATGAAAATTATGACACATAATTATTGTTTTACAATTTTTAATGATTTTTGCAAATCAGAATAGGGGATTCCAAAATCATTCTAACCCTTTCTCACAAAATTCCAATTATCATAGAATATGAAATTCTTTTGCCTTCACCATTTCTTTTATGAGAAAATACACTCATTAGTATTTAATTTCATATCTTATTCAACCTATAATTCAATTTCTACCATTTTTGTGATTTTTCAAAAATCAAACAACTACTGCTGTCTAAAATTGTTTTATTACAAAATTTTACTTTTACATAATTTCACTTACTCCATTCTATCTTACCAAAAGATTCACTCAACTATCGAGCACATTATTCACAACTTTTCACATAGATATACTTGCACTTATTCATCACATAGTCATGTACATATATATTTTCACTTAGTAAATTTCCTGTTGAACTCATCGGAATAATAACAGATACCCAGTGGCCTGTGCATATACCACCCTTGTAACCAAAGCTCTCTGGTACGCATAGTAGCCTGCACTTAGTACTACACATACGGCCTATCAATCTGGTACACGTAGTAGCCTGTACTTAGTACTACACACATGACTTATCCATCTGATACACGTAGTAGCTTGCACTTAGGACTACAGACATGGTCGAAGTTTACGGGTATGCATAGTAGCCTGCACTTAGTACTACACATGCGACCGATCAATCCGGTACACGTACTAGCTTGCACTTAGTACTACACACATGACCTAACCATCTGATACATGTAATAGCCTACACTTAGTACTACACACATGATCGAAACTATCGGGTACGCATAGCAGCCTGCACTTAGTACTACACATGCGACCTAACAATTTGGTACACGTAGTAGCCTGCACTTAGTACTACACACGTGACCTAAAAATGCCTTAAACCTAGTAGCCTATACATAGTACTAAACATGTGTTCTCACAATGAATCATTCGTATCTCTTCTATTCTGAAAGTTCAATAAGGAAATTCCTCACTTTTCAACATTTTACTAACTCGTTCTTAGTCAATCCCAATTCGTATTTTACATCAATTGATCATTCTATAGGTAGTCACATCTCATATAGTAACAAAAGATAATAACATAAAAAAATCAAAATATTATTTACATACAAGCTTACTCGTTTCAAAGAAACAACATATTCCATCAAACTTCCAAACCTTTACCGAACGTACTCGAATTGTGGCTTCATTCACAAAGCAATATCTCATAATCAGATGGCATTGCAACATTTTCATCATAATAGCAAAACATCAAGAACATGTCATATCATCAAAATAATCACATATTATCAAATTATTCACATATATATCCTTACAACTCGTGTAATATTGAAGCATTAGCATTCAAATAAAATATTGCATTATTAAAATCACATGAACTTACCGCTGGTTCGAGTACGACTATATATTCTAATTTAGTCCATAATCTCATTCATTTCCAATCTATACTCGAATCTCATTTTCCTTGATCTATAATGCCACATTTAGCTTACTAATTAGTCACATTATTCATATGGGACCAAAAATCATACTTTTACAAATTTACATTTTGACCCCTAAACTTTCACATATTTACACTTTGGCCCCTAGGCTTGTAAAATGATTTTTATTCAATTTCCTTGTATTTTAAGCCTAGTTGAATCATTTTCATAACTATGGCAGCCCGTAATTTTCACTAAATCACACTTTTATGATGGTAACTTTTACAAAACGGTCCTTTTTGACAATTTCATCGAAAATCACTTAGTAAAAGTCGTTTATTACACAACCAACATTCATATTCTACCATTAGACATCAAAAAACATGCATGTCATCCATGGGTAAATTTTTAAACACAAACCCTAGCTCAAAATATGGGTAGAAATGAGTAGATCTTGTTACGAGGATTTCAAAAACGTAAAAATCATTAAAAATGGGGCTAGAACAGACTTACAATCGAGCTTGGAAGGTTGAAAAACCCTAGCTATGTCTTCTTCATGTAAGTTTCAGCCATGGGGTAGAAGATGGATAAAATTGGCTTTTAATTTTGTTTTTAATTCATTTTAATTACTAGATTACCAAAATACCCCTAATTTAAAAATATTCTATTTCACCCATTTCATGTCCATTTTTGTCCAAAAAATTATCCAATGGTCTAATTACCATTTAAGGGCTTCCAGTTTAAAATATCGTAACAATTAGACACCTCTAGCATGTAGCACTCAACTTTTGCACTTTTTACAATGTAGTCCTTTGACCAAATTTACTGCCCAAACGTTAAAATTTTCAAACGAAATTTTCACGAAATCATCCCGTGAAATTGTAGACCATAAAAATATAATAAAAAATTTTTATTGTGTCAGATTTGTGGTCCTGAAACAACTGTTTTGACTAGGCCCTAATTCGAGATGTTACAACTCTTCCCCTTTAGGGATTTTCGTCCCCGAAAATCTTACTAGAAGAGTGGTTCGATTTTCACATAAACTCCACTATCTCATAATCATTGTTGAAGAACCTTTACTAAGGCTATGTTTAATACTTAGCTATTTAATTTCTCATACTAAAGTCATGAACAATTCCGTGTTATACGACGTATCAATCAAATCTTGACTTCTATCAGAGAACTCAAGTATACAAGGGTCAAACCCATACCATCATAGAATATGTATATACACATCATACTTGGATCCTCTCAGATTCAAATGGCGTAGCCAGCCCGATCATCATGGCCTTAAGTTCTCTATATTTTATCAGCCCGACAGTTCACTAGTTCGACCTCTGGTCATCATTAAAATTCAGAGCCTCAATTAGCTTTTTCAATAATTCACGATATAAATCCCGGATCTCAATCCGATTAACAAAAACTAGCACTTTAAGAAATTCAACAATCTCAAAGATACTTAATCCTATAAGTCTGATGAGCAAAAATTCAGAACTTACCGACATGATTTGCAAATTCATCAATTACTTAACAACAAGTCATATGACATCTGTCTCTTTCAAAGATAGGAATAATTCTAATATGAAATCTATAGTAATCTCATTCTTAGATATCATAGCATAACTATCTTATCATCCTTTAACAATTCAAGTCAGCTACACTATCTCAACTTAAGTCTTTCTATGACAGCAGATACTTTAAGCTATCACACTGCCCTTCTTGTCTTCAAACACATCACTGAAAATCGAGAAGTCTTTGTTCAATGCAGACTAAACCAGTTTCAAGGCTTCTGTTAATGTAATTCTCATTTATTCAAATCGTTACCAAGATGTAGTAGACCATTCAACTTTCACCAGACAAAAAGTTTATCATTCAAAGCGACTTTAAATCGTACCAAAGTCTTCTAAGATATATACACTTTCATTTAGACTATCTGTCTTTTCCTTGGAGAGATAAAATCTTATTCTCAGACTTGGAAAAAAATATTCAAACATAAATATCTCATTAAATCTTTCAAACAATAAGTCATACAAACTGAACAACCAAGTCGGTCTTAATGATTACTTGATAAAGTTTCAAGAAATCCTTCCTTTCAGTTGTCAAAATGATTTAACATGTAATCATGCAAAATTCACTCATCATACTAATCAAAGTTCATTTCAATTGTATTAGTTCAAGGTAGTATAAATGTTCCCAATTGAAGGCATTAACTTGATTAACTTTTTTGAGAAAAGAAATCTATCATTCAAGCTGATACTAGCAATTTCTCCACTTATGTCTTTGCCGATGTCAAATCCTTCACGAAGATTTAGAGAAAACCAGATACTAAAATTACCACATTACTATGATCAAAGCAGAAGTATAGTCACACTTGACATGATTATCATAACTAAAGAACACACTGTAGATATGAACCGTGATTGATAAATTCCAGATATAGATAACAAGAATACCAGGATTAAGAAGTCCAAGATAGAGAAATCCAAGATACAATATCATAATGAAAGACCCAGAACAAAGCTCATAAGAAAATATGGAATATTTCAATAATTTCCCAGAAGAAAGAAGTCCAGAAGAATACATCATTCAAGCCCACTGGAACTAAATGCAACAAAGATAATGTACCTTCCTATATATATATATATCGAACAGAGCATCCATTAGAAGGAACAGAATCATAACATCAGGTACATTATCTCATAAAATCCCAAAAAACGAAACGTAATAGAATGCCAGAGGGAAAATAGAGCAATACAAATTATATACCAATCATACTATCAATACTTAAGTCTTATTCCAAGATTAGAAAACATTTTTGCACGACAACAATTTATTTGAAAATAGATAGCCCCAGTAATACTTTCGAGAGTAAATGAACTCATAAAGTACCTCAAGAGAGACAGTCATAATCTGCTTACTATAATTACCACATTCTGATATCTTACATGTCAAGATTTATTCCTCCAACTATTTCTATTATTACAAATCCCACATTATGATTTTCATTGAAGAAGATTGGTTCTGAAGAAATTCCAGTTAATATGTTTCTCGACATCGCACTTTACTAGCTATGTCTTTACTTATCAATCCAATTAATCTCTAATCATATTTATAATCATTCTACAGCTAAACTCTTTGGTCTCATACTTGTGAGCTTATTCAACACTGATCTTATAAAATCTTTTACAAAACACCACTCTAGTAAGGGGGTGGGGTCGTAAGGTCCCTAACTCGTCTCTCATACACATATACATATAACACTATTTCATCATCATAGTAACATTTTCACAAGCATATCATCCACTTCAGGCAAACTATTATTCACATTCGTATGACACAAACTTTTCAGTTATCTTATTTAAACCAGTGCATTTAAGCATGCATTCTATAGATCCTGAATAACTTTACTTATCCCATTCATTCAATCAAACAAGTCATGTACATAACATCTTATGATGGCCAAACAAACATGGATAAGTATGTCACAATCAAAACTTTTATTTGACACTTCATCATATACATATCATTACATCCATATGAATCAATCCATCAATTTAACGTAAATAAGTTCATTACATTATATCCTTTGTCTCACTTAAAGATATCGTTAAAATTCATTAATATTTAATGTCCAGTCGGGAAAATGACATTTTTATCCATAATATGATATTATAAACCCTTATTCATACCTTTATGAATTTCTTTTTATCACATTCACTTAATCAAACAAGTCAAGTGCACAACATCATATGAATATCAAACAAGCATGAGTATTCTCGTAACATAAAATTTATCTTACATGTTATCACATACATATCATGAACTTTTAATCATACTTTACTGAGTTTAGGCTCATCATAACTGTACTTTACCCAAATACCTTACCTTCACATTTAACATGGTCGGTGTAGCTCAGTTGGATAGTACCTCTATCTAAACAAGATGGTTCTCATTCGCGTCAGGAGACATCACACTACCACGAATTGGTGGCATGTATAGCTAGACTCTCATTCATGCTAGGTTAGTCTGAGAACCAACTAAACCATAGCTCTGATACCACTAAATGTAACACCTTTTACCCGTATCCAAAGTCGAGATGGGGTTCGAGGCATTACCGAACTTAAACATTCACAAACATGCAAAACCGGGCCATAAAATTTCATCCAAATTAAAAAAAATTTCAAACACATGTAAATCATCCCTTATATAGGCCTTCGAGGCCTAAAACATACATCGAGGTGGTTCAGGACTAAACCGAGGACTTTAGAAAGCTTTAGGAAAACTTAAAGAAATTTTCATGAAACAGGGTCACATGTCCGTGTGGATACAGGGACACGCTCGTGTGTCTTCAACACACTCGTGTCCTTAGGCCGTGTAGCCCTCTTTTTATGATGTCAGCAAAACAAATTGATTCACACGGTCTAGCCACACTTAGGCTATTTTCCAAGCCTTATGTTGTCCTTAATTCCCTCCCATACTTATACACATTATAGACACACATTATAACATCAATTTAATGATTAATCATCCTTTAATAAAATTCCGTTAAAGCATTTACATGTTGTCATACATGTGTTTATTACCTATACTCATGTTACACCAAGTTAGACATTCCAATTCACATTCTACAATTTTCCATATTCAAACATTATCAACTTACTACCATGGCACACATTCATTCCATGGCCACGACCACCTTAAATGGTCTTAGAGCATTCATCATGTACATGTGTTATACTAATCATTCATAACAACCAATTATAAACACATCACAAACATTAACACATAGCAAGAATAATTAGGCTTACAAGCCATAACCATTTAAGCCACATCTCATGGCCATATACAATAAATAAATATAAGCCGATACATTTGGCTAATCATAACAACATCTGACATAAAAACTAGTCCTTATACATGCCACTCAATTGAAAGTATTTAATACACATATGACAATACTCCGGAGTTGTTGGCTTGATAGTGTGATGTTGCCTCCGACAGTCTCCAACCCCGAGCTGACCTGAGAATACTAAGGAAATGGAGAGGAGGGAGTAAGCTTAAATCTTAGTAAGTCCATATGAAAATAATAAGCAAATTATCAACATGATTCCATGAAAATGTAATCACAATTACACTTTTACTGATTTCCTGGTCATGCTATTTTCTCAAGTCATAGTTGCTAATTTATTTATATCTAGAGATACGAAACTCCAAATTAAGATTCGTTAATTTTATATAAATCTATACTCCTATATCTTATAACCATAAAATTTTTAGAATTTTTGGTTTAGCCAGTTAGTACAGTTTATTCATTAAAGAAACCCCTATTTCATTGTCCAATAGTTCCGACCTCTTTTCCCTAAAAATTATTTATCTCATGGTATAGCTCTCGGATGTTGTCCCCATCAACTCCTCTTGAAAATAGACTCATCAAGGATTTTAATCATGCAAATTATGACACATAATTTTTGTTTTACAATTTTTAATGATTTTCCAAATTTAGAATAGGGGATTCCAAAATCATTCTGACCTTATCTCACCAAAATCTAATTATCATATAATATGAAATTCTTTTGCCTTCACCGTTTCTTTTATCAGAAAATAGACTCGTTAATATTTAGTTTCATATCTTATTCAACCTATAATTCAATTTATACCATTTTTGGTGATTTTTCAAAATCACACAACTGTTGCTGTCCAAAATTGTTTTATTACAAAATTTTACTTTTACATAATTTCACTTACTCCATTCTATCTTACCAAAAGATTCACTCAACTATCGAGCACATTATTCACAAATTTTCACATAGATATATATACTTACTTATTCATCACATAGTCATGTACATATGTATTTTCACTTAGTAAATTTCCCGTTGAACTTATCGAAATAATAAGAAATACCCAATGGCCTGTGCATATACCACCCTTGTAACCGAAGCTCTTTGGTACGCATAGTAGCCTAATCTTAGTACTACACATGCGACCTATCAATCTAGTACACGTAGTAGCCTACACTTAGTACTACATACGTGACTTATCCATCTGATACACGTAGTAGCCTGCACTTAGTACTACACACGTGATCGAAGTTAGCGGGTACGCATAGTAGCCTACACTTAGTACTACACATGCGACCTATCAATCCAATACATGTAGTAGCCTACACTTAGTACTACACAGATGACCTAACCATCTGATACACGTAGTAGTCTGCACTTAGTACTACACACGTGATCGAAACTATCGGGTACACATAGTAGCCTACACTTAGTACTACACATGCGACCGAACAATCTGGTACACATAGTAGCCTGCACTTAGTACTACACACATGACCTAAAACTGTCTTAAACACATAGTAGCCTGCACATAGTACTACACATGTGTTCTCACAATGGATCATTCGTATCTCTTCTATTCTGAAGGTTCAATTGGGAAATTCTTTACTTTTCAACATTTTACTAACTCGTTCTTAGTTAATCCCAATTCGTAGTTTACATCAATTGATCATCTATAGGCAGTCACATCTCATATAGTAACAAAAGATAATAACATAAAAAGAATCAAAATATTATTTACATACAAACTTACTCGTTTCAAAGAAACATCAAATTCCATCAAACTTCTAAACCTTTACCAGACGTACTCGAATTGTGGCTTCATTCACAAAGCAATATCTCATAATCACATGGCATTGCAACATTTTCATCATAATAGCAAAACATCAAGAACATGTTATATCATCAAAATAATCACATAAGATCAAATTATTCACATATATATCCTTACAACTCATGTAATATAAAAGCATTAGCATTCAAATACAATATTGCATTATTAAAATCACATGAACTTACCTGGGGTTCGAGTACAACTATATATTCTAATTTAGTCCATAATCTCATTCATTTCCAATCTATGCCTGAATATCATTTTCCTTGATCTATAATACCATATTTAGCTTACTAATTAGTCACATTATTCATATGGGTCCAAAAACCATACTTTTACAAATTTGTATTTTGACCCCTAAACTTTCATATATTTTCACTTTGGCCCTTAGGCTCGTAAAATGATTTTTATTCAATTTCCTTGCATTTTGATCCTAGCCAAATCATTTTCATAATTGTAGAGGCCCCTAATTTCCACTAAATCACACTTTTATGACAAATTTTGTAACTTTTACAAAATGATCCTTTTTGACAATTTCACCGAAAATCACTTAGTAAAAGTTGTTTATTACACACCGTGTAACAGTCTAGTTTTGACCCTAGCTAGAATAGTGGTTTCAGGACCACAAATCTGAGTCTGAAAAATATTTTAATAATATTTTCTGTGTCTGTGATATGTGAATTTACATCTGTGAAATTTTTGCGATTTAATTTGTCTGTTTCTGTGCTTAATTATGAAAAAAGATTAAATCGCGTAAAGTGTAAAAGTTGAGTGCTAAATGTTAAAGCACCTAATTGGCTTGGCTTTTAAAATAAAAGTCCTTGCATGTCAAATTTACCATTTTTTTAATGGTGGACAAATATGGACATTAGTGGTTGAAAATTTATGTTATTTAGTCAAGGGAAAAATGGAAAAAAGTGATTAATAAGTAATATAATAAAATAAAACATGTTAATGGATGAAATGTTCGTCCATACTTATCGAAATTAAAAGAGAAAGAAAAGAAATAAAAGCATTTAGGGTTCAGCTAGATTAAAGCTCAATTAAGGTATGGATTTTCGTCTGTTTTTGATAATTTCTACGTTTCTGTGATCGTTGCTTCGTGTTCTTCAAAGCCCATGTCTAAATTTCTGTTTTTGGTAAAGATTTCATGAAATTTCATTGTTGATATCATGAGTTTTTTTATGTTTTTGAATGAATTATGAAGGCTTTGTAGATGGTTCATAAGTTTTTTCTTTGAGTTTTTGATGAAATTGAGCTATTTGGACTAAATTGTGAAAATGTGGTTTTGAAGGACTAAATTGTGAATTAAACATGTTGTATGGGCTTATATAGAAGTCGTGAAAATTCGGCTAGCCCTTGTTGCAAATAAATTTTGCATATGTGTGATTTTGTGAAAAATGGACTAAATTGTCAAAGAGTGAAAATGTAAGGGCTAAAATGTAAAGTGCCCTAAATAAGTGTATATGGATTAAATTGAATGTAATGAATGATTGAATGGTTGAATTTGTATTGTATTAGATCAAGCACAAAGAAAATCGGACTTAGATCGGAAGAAGTCCAAAATAGTTGAATAGTCGACTCGTTTTATCCGAAATCCGTCCGAGGTAAGTCAAATTACAATTACGTGTTAATTGAAATAAATTATGCATATATAAACTATAATCTGTATTGGATGGCCTTGAGTGTCGGATAAATATATTTGGAGTAAAGTATGATAATATGTTAGTATTTGAAAAGCTCTGTATGTTTCTAAAAGAAGTTGACATCTGTCTAAGACATCGTGTAAGACCGTGTCTGGGACACAGGCCTCGATTGAGATTTATGTATAAGACCATGTCTAGGACATCGGCATTGTATCTGATTTCGTGTAAGACTCAGTCTGGGATAGAGGCATTGATATAGAATTACATGTAAGACTACGTCCGGGACGTCGGCATTGTACTTGTTTATGAGCTAATATGTTTTTGTTATAATGAAGCATGTTTTGAGCATGGAATTGGTTGGAAATTTTGGTATGAATGTTGTATATTATTTCTTGTTGGATTGGACCCAAAAAGGGGTGGCAAGTTTGGCTTAAACCAAGCCTGCTTGGTGCCACATGGTCAGGGGACACGGGCGTGCCTTATGGCCGTGTAAGAAAAGCAGTATTCTCCTAAGAACCACACGGCCTTGACACACGGGTGTGTCATAGGTCCATGGGCTAAAGTCAGTAGCTAGCTAAGTATCACACGGCCATAGTACACAGGCGTGCCTATTGGCCGTGTAAAAAAGTCAGTATAGGACCTATTTTTGGCACGGCTGGTTCACATGGGCGTGTCTAGTGCCCGTGTGTGACACACTGTAACACCCTTTACCCGTACCCGAGGTCGGGATAAGGTACAAGGCATTAGCGGACAAACATACAAACATTAAACTAAAATACGGGCCATAAAATTTCATTCATATTTCAAAACGCTCATTTACTTACACATAGTCCCTTATTTGAGTCTACGGAGCCCAAAACATACTTTAGAAAGGGTTTGGGACTAAACCGAGAACTTACGAAAATCTTGGAAATTTCATACTTTAAGGCTCCACATGCCCGTGTCCCAAAGTGGTATTCCATACACGGCTGAGACACATGGTCGTGTCTCTGACTGTGTGGAATATACCTAGGCTATTTTCCAAGCTTTGATCAACCTTAATCTCTTACACATTTATACAAAATCAAAAGCATATAACATGGTATTCATTTAATGATTAAACATTCTCAATTAAACCACAAACATAGCATTTGTATGTCATCATACATGAGCCTCTCATACTCATTTTACCTTGTCTATTATAGTACCGCTTATACATTTATACCAAGATTATCATCTTACCAAGTATCTTCAGCTTAATCATCAAGCATTCATATTGAGCACTTTATATTGAGCACTTTATACCAAGATTATCATCTTACCAAGTATCTTCAGCTTAATCACCAAGTATCAAATTGCTATTTAAGACCTCCTAATTAATATTTCAAAGCAATTTCATACTAGAAACTTCTAGAATGCAAGTTTTGCAACTTATTCAATTTAGTCCCTAACTTCAAATTGAGCACTTTATGCATAGAATTTCTTCACGAAATTTTCACACAATCATGCAATCATATCATAGACCTTAAAATAATCATAAAATAATTATTTCTATCTCAGCTTTTGTGGTCCCAAAACCTCTGTTCCAACTAGACCCAATTTTGGGCTATTACACACACGACCGAGTCGCATGGGCGTGTGACTTTAACAGTTTGAAAGAATTGGTTAAGTTCTAAAAATTCTGAATAGGTTAGGTCTAGTTCCGACCTTTCCTTAAATGTATGTTTTAGGTCCCGTAGACTATATTTAGAGATGATTGCTTATAAAATGATGTTAAATAATATCTGTGATTTTGAATTGGTTTGAAATGTTCTGTTTGTCTGGTAATGCCTCGTAACCCTAATCCAATATCTGTTATGGGTTAGGGCTATTACATTTTATTGGTTATAGAGCTATGGTTTAGTCGGTTCTAGGATTACCATAGCATATGTGAGTCTAGCTATACATGTCATATATCTGAATCTGTGATAGTGTGATGACTCCTGACATTGAAATATGCTTTTAAATAGTAAATGGATCCCGATAGAGTTGTAGCTGACGATGTTGAAAGCAATGCGCCTGCTCCCGCGCAAGGGACGGTGCAAGTTGATTCTAGACCGGTTACGAGTAGCCCTAATGGTGAGGCTAAGCAAGCCTTCTATCAGATAATGAATGAATGGTTCACCCAATACATTAGAACCAATCTGACTGTACAACAACCTCCACCCCCGGTTAATCCTTCTCAAACAGTTAATACTTCTCAAACATTTGATATGCCCCGAGTGAATCTGGTATAGTTGAGTAGACCACCAGTTGATAAGATTAGAAAGTATGGGGCTAAAGAGTTCCGAGCTACAACGAATGATGATGCTGCAAGAGTCAAATTCTGGTTGAAAAATACAATAAGAGTGTTTGATGAGATGTCTCTGAGTCCTGAGGAATGTGTTAAATGTGTCATTTCACTTCTGAGAGATACCGCGTATCATTGGTGGAAAACTTTAATATTTGTGGTTCTGAGTGAACGAGTTACGTGGGATTTCTTTCAATCTGAATTTCGAAAGAAATATATCAGTCAGAGATTTATTGATCAGAAATGTAAAGAGTTTCTCGAGCTTAAATAGGGCCGTATATCTGTTACTGAATACGAACGTGAATTTGTGAGATTGAGTAAGTATGCCTGTGAATATGTATCGAATGAAGAAATAATGTGCAAAAGGTTTGAAGATGGACTAAATAAAGATATTCGTCTATTAGTTGGGATTTTCGAAATTAAAGAAATCATAGTGCTAATTGAGCGAGCATGTAAAGCTGAAGAATTAAGTAAAGAGAAAAGAAAAGCTGATTCTGAAGCTAGAGATGTTAGAAAAAGATCTTCGAGTAGATCATTTCAATCTATGTCAAAGAAATTCTGAGATGATCAAAGTCGTTCAAATGCTAATATGGGACATTCAAACTGAGATCGAGCTAGATCGCATTCAAACTTTAGAGTCCCTGCTACTTCTATTGCAAGTGTTGGGAATGTCTGATCTGAGAGATGTGAATGTAAACACTGTGGTAAAAGACATCTGGGAAATTGTAGATTGAATGACCGAGCTTGTTTTCGATGTGGATCTCTGGATCATTTTGTAAGATATTGTTCTGAACCTGTTGTGTAAGAAAATGTACAGAATCTGAGATCTGTAACACCTCAGCTAGAGGTAGACCTTCTAGAAATGCAAGAAATGCAAGTAGTGGTCAAAGAGCTACTGGAGATAGTATTGTTAGATTTGAGGCCGGAGCACCTGCCAGAGCCTATGCTATCCGAGCTCGTGAGGAAGCCTTGTCTCCAAACGTGATTACTGGTATTTTTATTCTCTATGATACTTCTGTGATTGTATTGATAGATCCTGGATCAACACATTCTTATATTTGTATGAATTTAGTGCACAGTAAGACTTTGCCTGTAGAGTCTACTGAATTCGTAATTAGAGTATCGAACCCCTTAGGCAAAAGTGTCTTGGTTGATAAAATCTGCAAGAATTGCCCGTTAATGATATGAGATATCTGTTTTCCTACTAATCTGATGCTTTTACCTTTCGATGAATTTGACATAATTCTGGGAATGGATTGGTTAACTCTGCATGATGCTATTGTGAATTGCAAATAAAAAGTCATTGATTTAAGGTGCAAGAATGATGAGATAATCTGAATTGAGTCTAGTGATCTGAATGGACTACCAGCTGTGGTATCTGCAATGAAAATACAGAAATATGTGAAGAAAGGTTGTGAAGCCTACTTAGCTTATGTGTTAGATTCAAAAGTGAATGATAAGAAAGTTGAATCAGTGCCTGTTGTTTGTGACTTCTCTGATGTGTTTCTTGAAGAACTACCTGGTTTGCCTCCGATTCGAGAAGTTGATTTTGGCATTGAATTAGTACTTGGTACTACTCCGATTTCAATCGCTCCGTATAGAATGGCTCCAACAGAGTTAAAGGAATTAAAATCTCAGTTGCAAGAATTGACTACTACTTTTGGGAAGACCCTTTTCTTTTCTGTAAATGTACAGATCAAATCATTAGGAGATGCGTTACAAGGACAGAAACATTGAAAATCTTGGAACATTGCCACTCAAGACAGGCTGGAGGACATTATGGTGGAAATAAGACCGCACATAAAGTCCTCGAATCAGGTTTTTATTGGCCCACTCTATTCAAAGACGCGAACAGGTATGTTACTTCTTGTGACAAATGTCAAAGGACAGGTAATTTATCCAAACGTGATGAAATACCTCGGACATATATGCTCTCATGTGAAATATTTGACATTTGGGGTATTGACTTCATGGGTCCATTCCCTAGTTCATTCAGGAATAAATACATCTTAGTAGCTGTTGATTATATGTCCAAATGGGTTGAAGCCCAAGCTTTACCTACTAATGATGCTAGAGTAGTAGTACGATTCCTTAAGAAACTTTTCTCTTGATTTGGTACACCTAGAGCAATTATCAGTGATAGGGGTACTCATTTTTGTAACACCCAATTTGACAAGACCCTCAAGAAATACGGAGTTCATCACAGAACAGCTACCCCTTATCACCCTTAAACTAGTGGCCAAGTCGAAGTAGCAAATCGAAAGTTTAAATGTATCCTAGAAAAGACAGTAGAATTAAACAGGAAGGATTGGGCAATGAAAGTAGATGATGCTTTATGGGCTTATAGAACTACTTTTAAGACTCCCATAGGAACATCACCTTACAGACTTGTTTATGGGAAAAGTTTTCACCTACCATTTGAGTCGGAACACAAGGCATTCTGGGCTATAAAATTTCTAAACCTTGACCCCAAACTTGCAGTTGAAAATAGGTTGATGCAGTTGAACGAGTTAGATGAGTGGCGAGCCAATGTATATGAAAATTCACACCTATATAAGGAAGCGACGAAGCGCCGCCACGATGCCCGTTTGAAGCAACGAAGGCAATTTGAAGTTGGAGATCTTGTCCTGTTATATAACTTGAGGCTCAAATTGTTTCTCGAAAAGCTTAAATCACGATGGTCAAGTCCTTTCGTAGTTCAAACTGTGTTTCCATATGGTACAGTAGAGGTAAGTCATCCATCACAAGGCACTTTTAAGGTAAATGGACATCATCTCAAAATGTATAATGGTGAGAATTTCAAAGACGATAATAAGGAGCTACAGCAAGTTACCTAAATACACCCACAACGTAGAGTCCAGCTTAGACTATAAACAAGCGCATCTCGGGAGGCACCCCGAGCACTAACGGTGCTAACTTCTTTAAATTTTAGTCTTTAACATTTAATTCAGTAACTGAGTCACTGAATACAGTATTCTCAAAACCACACGGCCAAGCACACGGGTGTACCGTAGGCCGTACACATACCACAGGATGTAACAAGGCTGTGCGATATGGCCGTGTGAAAATAGGGTAAAATTTTCTTCCCCAACATAGGATGCGATAGCGAAACTGCCAAAATAACACGGGCGTGCGACACGCCCATGTTTTGAAACTGTGGGCAAACTTGTCAATTTAACACAAGGGTGTGCCTGCATACACGGGTGTGGGAGAAGCGAACGAAGATTGACACGGCCGTGCAACATGGCCGAGTACACCGATGCGCCTAATTTTGAAAACCACGAAACGCTCGAGCTGAAACGAAGGGGCACACCTAAGGCCGTGTGCCCCAATTTCTCTATAAACACCTATTATCTATCTTAGCTTTATCTTTATATTTTGAAATTACTTTTTATTTCCTGTTAATACTATTTTATCTTGAGTTTTTACAATTTTTATTTTCGACTATTTCATTACGAGTAATTATGCTTCATTATATTTCCTAAAGAGTTTCTGATTTTATCAAAGTCATAAAGAGCTCCAAAGCTCATCATCAAACAGGAACTAAAAAATCCAATAGTGCAGGACTTATGGACTAATGAACCTCTACCACCGGAGTATCCTCCTCCACTCTCACGCAAATTATTCTCTAAAACTCCAGTTCAAGGAATTCATTCATCATTCAGGAAGTTTCACTTCTCTCCCTATCTTATGATTATAAACCTATCTTTTTTAATATATCTATCTTTGTACATTGAAGGCAATGTACATCTTAAGTGTAGGGGGTCTTTTATGTCATCATTAGAAACCCTTGAATTGTGTTTTATTCTCACATGAATCACTCATATCACTATTAGAATGAATTTTAATTAATTTATGATTTTTATTGATATGTCTTGAATTAAAACATAGGCATTTATGCATTGAGTGTTTAAACTTTAAGACGTTAGGGAATCAAGCATGATAAGTTGATTTTTTGAAGAATTTAAAACTTTTAGGTTGTTTTTCCCAAGTTTAGGTATTATCTTGAGTTGAAATTCACAGATTTAAACATCAAAAAGCCATAATTTTTGTGAGATTTTGAGCATTTAGAGCATCTATTATTTCTTTCATGCTCACTTTTATTGTTGCTTTGAGTGCATCAGTATTGAATTGTTATTCTAGAACTTGCTTGATTATGCATGTCAAGACCACACCATTTGATTTGATATGTCAAGATGATAAAGGCACTTAAGTTTAACCCACTTACTCTATAAAAGCCTACCTTCATAATTAACCCTTAGTGAACCCCTTTGAGCCTAACAAACCATTAATTGACTTACCCTCAATATTAACCCATAACCCATTATTGTTGAAATCCCCTAATTTGATCCCTATTTTTGTCGAGATTTGATTTGAACTAACTGCTTAGCTATGTTTTGTTCTTCTATGTATTTGGCTTGTTCTTAAAAAAAAAAAACAACAACAACAAAAATACTTACATACATATTAGTAGTAATTCGCCATTTTTTGAGCCTGAGTGTTAATTCCATATTCTGAGAAGAAGTTCACTTGTAATCAAATGATGACCAGTCATTTTTCTAGCTAGGTAATTTTTCAATTCAATCTCGATTCTAACCTTTTCTTTCAGCTTGTGACCACAACCCCTAACCAAAGCCACGTTACAACCCTCTAAAGACCTTTTTGATTGAGGTATCATCTCAATATACAGTGGTGGAGATTTGATTTTCAAGCAAGCCTATGGTAATAACTTCTCATATTGACTAATGAGTCCTTTAGCTGATGTCCTTAAACACCTTGAGTGATTTGAGTGAATCTTTAGTGAGGATGTTAAACTCTATGATATTTTGATCAAGGTAATCACTTAGATAAGAGGAGACACTTATGTTTTCATGATAAAATGCTCAACTTAGAATGTCTGAAACTTTGATGTACTTTTAGTTGAATTTTCAATGTATAAATACTTATGGATTATTTTGAGATGTTATTGATAAGGATTATAAATTGAGAAAAATTTATTTTGATAGTGAGTTGAGGAATTTGCTTGAGGACAAGAAAATTCTTAAGTATGGGGGTATTTGATAAACCGTAATTTATACATATTTTTATCCCATGCTTAGCGCATTTACGGATGATTTCTCCTTAGATTTGGTGAATTCGATGCTCCTAAACCTTTAATTTCATGTTTTATACATAGGTGAGCATACGAGAGTAAAAAGAACGAGAAACGGGCCGAAAACAAAGAAAATTGACCCACATGGGAAAACAACACGGCCTGGACTTCCTCACACGGGCGTGTCACACGGCCTTGTCAATTTGGCAAGATCGAAGCACGACTTACACGGGTAGACCACACGCCCGTGCCTATTTAACAGCCTTGACCACAGGCTAGAGTAATCACACACGGGCGTGTCACATGGACGTGTCCCTACCGAGCCCAAGTTTAGTCCTATTCGGAAAAGGCCAATTTTTAGGGCTCTTAGGCATTTAAAAGCCTATTTAAACACTTTACGAGGCACTTAGGAGGGGGACGCAGAGTAGGAAGTAAGGAATTACTCAAGGAAAGCCGATTGATCCATCTCAAAAGCTGAATTCATCATCAAGACTGAAGATCTCCTTTCAAGTTCCTTCAGGAGGTTTGGGTTTTCTTATGTTTTGTTATCTTTATGCTTTTGAGATGTTTTCTTTCATAAATATGAACTAAACCCCCTAAATACCTAAGGGGAATGAAACCTAAGACAGATCTTGTTATTATTGTCTGAATTGTATGATAAATATTTGACTTGTTCTTAATTATGTGTTCTTAATTCTTGTTTTAATATTCCAGGATATTGATTCAAGTTAACGCTCTTATTCAGAGGAGGAATAGACCCTGTTTAAGAGTAAAATTGTCATAATTAAGCGTAGTTGATTGCGTGCCTAGAGATAGGGTGATAAGATTTTGTTGGATTAGGGTGAAACCTAATAAGGGAATCCATAGATCGAGTTAATACAATTCTAGAGTGTTAATTAGAAAGAGATTTCAATTATTCAACCTAGGGTTAGACATTATTAGTCTCGAGAGAGATAATAATATAACTTAGGGATTTCTACGGATCAAGTCAAATGAATAAATCGTCTGATTCAGAGTCAAATAACAAGTGAAGTCTAGGTGGATTTTTCCTTAGGTATTATCTCAATCAATCAAATTTTCCCAAAAGTTTTTTCCCTAGTTTTCTTTCTGAGCATTCTTAGTTAGTAATTAGTTTAGATAAACAAACCTCTTAATTTTTGGGCTAGATAATAAAAAGGAAGTAAATACTAGTACTTGTAGTTCCTTTGGATTCGACAATCCGGTCTTGCTGAGCTACACTACTGTTCGATAGGTACACTTTCCTTAATCATGATAATAAGTTAGTCTCAAGAACAATTCATTTATAAATCTTTAAAACTTGTTACGAATATCACGCAATCAAGACTTCAATTCTCTCTGTCGGAGCCATCCTATACGAAGCTATTGATATCGAGTAGTCTTTGGCACTAACTCAATACCAAACTCAACTTCTCGTATCGGAGGTAATCCTGATAATTCCTCAAGAAACACGTCAGGAAACTCACAAACAGCAGGCACTGATTCTATTTTCCTTTATGTCACTTTCGTATCAATCACATAGGCAAAGTAGGTTTCACAACCCTTTTTCACATATTTTAGAGCCTTCATTGTAGATATTACAATTGGTAACCTATTCAAATCACTGGACTCAATTTGGATTACCTCGTTATTCTTGCATCTCAATCAATTGTTTTCCATTTGCAGTTCACAATAGCATTATGCAAAGTTAACCAATCCATACCCAAAATTATATCAAACCCATCAAAAGGTAACAATATCAGATCTGCCGAAAAACAAACATCTTGAAACATCAACGGACAACTCTTACATACTTTGTCAACTAAAACACTCTGGCCTAAGTGGTTTGATAATCTAATTATAAATTCAGTAGACTCTACAGGAAAAGTCTTACTGGATACTAAATTCATGCATACATACAAATGTGTTGATCCCGGATCTATCAATGCAATCACAGAAGTATCATAAAGAGTAAATGTACCAGTAAATACATCTGGAGACGAAGCTTCCTCACGAGCTCGGATGGCGTAGGATCTGGCAAGTGCTCTAGCCTCAGATCGAATAGCTATACCTTTAGCAGCTCTTCGGCTCTCGCTTATATTTCCCGTATTTCTGGGAGGCCTGCCTCTAGTTGAAGTGCCACTCGGCCTTGAATTCTGTACAATTTCTTGTTTAATAGACTTGGGGAAATATCGAATAAAGTGATCTAAGGATCCACATTTAAAACAAGCTTGATCATTCAATCTACAACTATTGGGATGTCGTTTACCGTAATATTTTGTACTCAGGTGGTGTTGGTTTGACATTCCCAACACTAACTACTGAAGTAGCTTTTAAATTCACAGGTGGCCTCTCTCGATTTCGTGTCGAATAAACTACAATAGCGTTTGAATTGCTAGAATCATCTCGAAATCTTTTTGATACGAACTGAAATGACTTACTCGATGATCTTTTTTGTACCTCTCTAGCTTCTGAGATAGCTTTTCTTTTCTCTTTACTCAATTCTTCAGCTTTACACGCTCGTTCAACAAGCACCACTATCTCTTTTATTTCCAGAATCCCGACTAACAAGCAGATATCTTCATTTAAGTCATCTTCAAACCTTTTACACATTATTGCTTCAGTCGAGACACATTCCCGTGCATATTGACTCAATCTAACAAACTCTTGCTCGTATTCTGTAATAGACATACGACCCTGTTTCAGTTTAAGAAACTCTTTGCGTTTTTGATCTATGAATGTTTCATTGATGTATTTCTTTCGGAATTCAATTTGGAAGAAATCCCAGGTGTTTCGTTCTCTTGGAACCACTGATATCAAAGTTTTCCGCCACTGATATGCGGTATACCTCAGAAGTGAAACAGCACATTTAACACATTCTTCTAGAGTACAAGATAATTCATCAAATACCCGAATCGTGTTCTCGAGCTAGAACTCAGCTCTGTCAGCATCATCAATAGTAGTAGCACAAAATTCTTCAACCCTAGATTTTCTAATCTGATCAACTGGAGGTTTATTCAGACGAATCAAATCAACCACTTGGGGAGCTACAAGAACTTGCAAGGGTGGAGGTTGGGGAGCAACTGGGTTTGTTCTAACATACTGAGTGAATAACTCATTCATTATTTGGAAGAAGGCTTGCTTAGCCTCTACCTCATGGCTACTAGTAGCAAGTCTAGAATCAAACGACGATGTCCCTTGGGCGAGAGTAGGCACATTACTTTCAACATCGTCAACTATGGCTCGATCGGGATCCATTACTATACGAAAAGCACATTTTGTTTGTTAGAATTCATCACTCTATCACAGATCGTATATATGGCATGTATAGCTAGACTCACATACGCTACGTTAGTCCTAGAATTAACTAAACCTGGCTCTGATACTAATAAAATATAACACCCCTAACACGTATCCATCGCCAAAATAGGGTTACGAGGCTTTACCAAATATTACACATCATTTATATACATTTATGTATTCATTATCGTAAACTATTCACAAACATTCACATTGTCCCATACAAGGTTATAAGAAACCTTGAAACATACTTAAGAGTGGTTCGGGACTAAACCGATCACATATAAAAGCTTTCAGACACTTAGAAAAATTATGCAATCACAGGTCACATGCCCGTGTGAACAGGTCGTGTGACTTACACGGTTATCAAACACATCCGTGTCAAAGGCGTGTGAAAACAGGGCATACATACTGACTTGTACAACATGGTCGGAGGCATGCCTGTGTGCCTTGGCTGTGGTCGAAACTGACTTGGGTCATACGGCTAACCACACGCCCGTGTGTCTAGCCCGTGTACCCTTCAAAATGGCCACAAATGCCCATATGCCAAGGTTGTGTGCCTCACATGGCCACCAGACACATCTGTGTGTCAGGCATTGCTCAAGACTGACTTTTAATTGTAGGACTACCCCAGGGGACACACGGCCGTGTGAACATGACCATGTGTTGCACACGGATGAGACTCACGCCCATATCTCTACTTGTGTGGACAAAAATATTTGTAAAGCTATTTTGCCACTCTATATATATAAGCTTTTATGACCACATTTCATAACCCAATAAGCAACCAAAACATTACCAAATCAAGCATGAATCATACCATTTCAACCACACAACTAACTTACCAAAAAGACTCTTTCATTAAACCAATATATATACCAAATATACCATTTTTGCATCACAAGTTATATACCAAAATCAAACCATAAGTTCAACCATACTCAAGCCCCATCTCATGGCATGATATACCCATCTCAAAATATACGACATTAATGCTAGCCTATACATGCCATACTTTGATACATATATACATTTTCAAAAGGTACCAAATATAAAATTCGATAATGTGGTGGTGATCCTCGAGGATTTTCAAGCTTCCAGTAGCTTCGATATCTATAAAACAATGCAAACACACACAAAGTAAGCTTTTGAAAGCTTAGTAAGCCATATACAAATAAATACAACTCATAAATCAAGTATAATTTAATACATTCATTTAAGATTTATAACCATTTCACATATACATTTTATGAAACACATCATACTCATTTGTTCATATACAAATCATATAATCCCAATTCACTTCACTTACACATATAGTATATTTCACTTTCATGAATATCACATATCATCTTTTAATCACAATTAAACATATACTTACTTCTCATTCTCAACTTTACACACATTTTAAACGTACCTGAATCGAATACACATTTCATATATTCATTCATTTCTCGGAGTACCCGTTGAACCGTACAGAATCAAATAGGATACGTGGATAGCTTAGAAAGCTCGTACAATGCCAATGTTCCAGACGTGGTCTTACATGTAATCAAATATCGATGCCATTATCCTAGACAGGGTCTTACATGAAATCAAACACAATGTTAATGTTTCAGACATGGTCTTACATGTAAATCACAAATCGATGCCAATGTCCCAGACGTGGTCTTACACAATATCACACCTCGAAATCCTATGTCATGACATATGTATCCTATACTATTCCTATGGTTCGTACAGAGCTTTTCGAACGTCGTCACATTATCGAAACTTTATCGATTTCTCATATTCAACTCAAATAGCCATTCATCACTATTCATTAACATATAAGCATTAATAATTCAATTCAAACACATTTATTTGTATATCACTTACCTCGTACGAGAATGAACGGAAACAACGGCTATTCAACTACTTTCGTTTCCCCCGATTTAATTTCATTTTCTTTGGTTCTTGATCTAAACACATTCAAATTTAACTCTTTTATTCACCAAATCATTCAATTCAATCAATATACATATATTTAGGGTATTTTACAAATTAGCCCTTACATTTTCACATTTTAACACTTTAGTCCCTAATTCATAAAATCACAAAATATACATAATTTCATATTACACAAGCTAGATCAAATTTTCCTCTAGCCCATATAAACCCATATATTTCATTTATTTCATATTTTAGTCTCTTAAAATCTCATTTTCACAATTTAGCCCAAATTTCTCAAATTCATCAAAAATTCAAATACAAAACATATTAATCTAATAATGTCTTTCATTTTTCATCAATTAACATCACAAAGCTCACAATTTCATCAATGGCTCAACTCAAAATCTTTATCAATTTTTTAAATTGAGGCATGGGCTTGATAAAACACTTAACAACGATTACAAAAGCAGAGAAATTATCAAAAATCAATCAAAAACACATAACTAATTGTACTTGACAATGGCCGAATAAACAAAGCTTAAGAGCCCTTGTTTTTCTTTCAAATTTGGTGGTGGATGGATGATAATGGCCTTTATTTTCATTTTTTTATTATAATTCATTTAATACATTATTTACTAATTTGTCCTTTATAATTAAACATATAATTCATTTTAAATAAGGCCATTAATGTCCACTCATAAGTTCAATGGTATATTCACCACATAAGGACCTCTCAATTATAAAGACACATTAACCCTGCCATTATTCAAATAGAAGGAAAATTTTGCATTTTCTGCGACTTAGTCATTTTTCATAGTTCGACACAAATTAAAAAAATTTCACAGATATCAATTCACATATAATAAGCACGAAAAATAATATTAAAATATGTTTTTGACTTGAATTTGTGGTCCCAAAACCACTATTTCAACTCGGGTCTAAATTGGGTTGTTACATTATATATGTATAAATGCCTAATTGATTTAGTTGTGGTAAATGCTATATTATTAAAATGAAATGTGAATGCTATTGAGTACGATACTACGAAAATGACCGACAGAGATTCGATAAAGCAAAAGTCCAAGTTGAACCTTAGGAATAGATAGGATACAAATGTCATGACATCAGGGTTACTAAGACTACGTGTAAGACCATATCTAAGATATGACATTGATATGAGACTTCATGTTAGACCATATCTGGGATATGGCATCGATATGAGACTTCGTGTAAGACCATAGCTGCGCTATTGGCATTGATACGAGATTACATGTAAGACCATATCCGGGATATGGCATTGGTACGGTATTGTGTGTATGATATTTTCGAGTATCCTTTAGTATTCCATGTGGTTCAAGGGGTAATTTAATAGGTATGTCAAAGAAGAGAAAGAGCATGTAAGTATTACGAATTGGTACAGGTATGTACATAAAGTTTATAAACATTGACTTCATGATATTGTAAGTTCATGGTTTCCACGAGAATGTTTTTGCGAAAGCCTTGAGATTATTGGTCCATACTTCTGATGCATGAAACTCATGGCAAATTCAGTTGAAACTCATGTGATTGGCTTTCGGGCCAAATTGGGTTATGATATAGCATGTTTTATTCACACAAATTGTGATTTACAGAATATGAGAAAAAGGAAAGATTGGCTTAATTACCGAATAAAATGATTACGGAGTATGAGAAGATATGAGCTTTAAACAATTTAAAATTGTTAAAATATATGTTTGAAACGTGAATACTTATAATTAATGTGCATGTTGACTATGAGGTCATTTGTTAATTGCTGTAATATGTTACAAAGGAGAGATTACGGTTGTTAGGCTAATGTCAAGATGTGTTAAATTATGCTTATAAGTTGATAAAGTAAACATTGTGACTAAATAAAATTACAACTATGAAATTCATAGCAATTGGTATTACTTGTGTTTAAATTGATGAAATTGATAAAAGATTAGTAAGAGTTGCTTATTATTTTCATACGGACTTACTAATCTATATAGCTTACCCCCCTATTTTTCCCATATCTTATAGGGTCGTTAAGCTAGCTCGGGTTGGAGATCACCGGAGATTCTATCACACTATCAAGAACAAACAGAGTTAAACATAGTGACTATTAGGAACAAGTATCCAAAGTTTCTTGGGTGACAAACAGAGAGTTACACGGGTGAGGGACACGGGCGTGTCCCAAGCCATACGGGCGTGTGACCCCTGTTTTAGCAAAAAATTTTCTAAGTTTTGTAAAATTTCCTTGAGTTGTCGGTTTAGTCCCAAACCACTCCTAAAGCATGTTTTGAGCCTCATAGGCTCGTAATAGGGACATTGTGACTAAATACAAAAAATTTTAATTTGAATGCAAACTTATAACCTGAAATGTGTGTTTGCTTGTGTTTAAATTCGGTAATGCCTCGTACCTTATTCCGGTGTCAAATGCGGGTAAAGGGTGTTACACGTATGGATTATTCCTTTGATAGATAGGCTGAATTATATGTTTCTGATATTTTTAGATGCATGGAGTGCCTATCTCCATTATTTCAGATAGAGATCCTCAGTTTACATCTCGATTCTGGAGCAAATTGCAAGAACCTTTGGGTACTCAGTTACATTTTAGTACTGCATTTCATCCCTAGATAGATGGTCAATCTGAACGGGTAATACAGATCTTGGAAGATATGTTTCGATGTTGTATACTTGAGTTTAAAGGTAACTAGGAAAAGTATTTGCCTTTGGTTGAATTTGCTTATAATAACAGTTATCAGTCTAGTATCAAAATGGCACCATATGAAGCTTTGTATGGTCGCAAATCTAAAACTCCATTATACTGGACAGAACTCAGTGAGAAAAGTTACACAGAGCTGACTTGGTCCGAGAGACCGAGGAAAAGGTGAAAGTAATCCGAGACAGCTTGAAAGTAGCCTCTGATCGTCAAAAATCTTATGCTAATTTGAAACGAAAAGAAATAGAATTTCAAGTCGGTAACAAAGTATTCTTGAAAGTATCACCTTGGAAGAAAGTTATCTGGTTTGGTCATAAAACAAAACTGAGTCCATGGTTCATTGGACCATATGAGATTATAGAAAGAATTAGACCGATTGCTTATCGGTTAGCTTTACCACCAGAGCTTGATCGAATTCATAATGTTTTTCATGTTTCTATACTACAGCGGTATTGATTCGATCCTTCACATGTTATCTCTCTGACGAGGTAGAGATTCAGCCTGATATGACATATGGTGAAGAAACAATCAAAATCTTTAGCCCAAGAAACAAAAGAGTTAAGAAATAAGAATGTAGCTTTAGTAAAAATTCTTTGGCAACAACACAATATAAAAGAAGCTACTTGGGAGCTGGAGGATACTATGAGGAAGCAATACCTGAATCTTTTTACTGGTAAGATTTTTGAGGACGAAAATCCCTAAAGGGGGGAGAGTTGTAACAACCCATTTTTTAGTGAAATTGGAACAGTGGTTTCGGGACCACAAATCCGATCCGAAAATAAGGTTTATTTTTATTTTATTATATGGTCCATATTATAATAGGCATGTCATACGAAAATGTTGATACGATAATTTTATTGATTAAGTGTTTAATTACGAGAAGGACTAAATCGCATAAAATGCGAAAGTTGAATTCTAGTAGCTATAAGGATCAAGTAGCTATGGATTCAAAACTAGAGGTCCTTATATGGTAATTAGACTATTAAAGAAAAGTATGTAGATTCTTGCTTACTCATCCATGGAAATATAGAAAAAGGGCAAGGACTAAATTGAAAATAGCTAAATACTTAATAAATTAAAAGATGAAAGGAAAATATCATCTTATTTTTGTCCTTCAACCTAAAATTCTATGGAAACCCTAGGAGAGAGAGGGGAAACTTTCAAGGCTTAATTGGGTGAGTTTTCTTGTCTCGTTTTTAGTAATTTTGATAATTTTAAAACCGGGATAACTTAATCTCTCTATTTGAGGGATTAATTTAAAAAGTTATCAAAGTATGGAAAATGGGTCGAGGATGTATATGCTGAAAATTAGAAATTTATGGTAGAAATGAAAGGTTGTTGATAGATAAACAATTTTTACAAAATGATTTTTAATGGAAGCATGGTTTAGGGACTAAAATGTAAACTTGTGAAATTGAAGAAAAATTTTGAATTTTATGAATATATGTGCTGTAAAATTTATAATGAGATTTTGGTTAGGCTTGGAATAGGGAGTAAATTGCAAAAGTTTTATTTTTTGAGCCTAGGGACGAAATCAAAATTTATAGAAAAGTTAGGGGCAAAATGTTAATTTTTTCTAAGATGTAAATTGAGTCCATTTAAATATGAAATATGTGAAAATGATGGTTAAACTCATTTATATAGATCTAAAAACACTAATTCAAGGTTAGATCGAGGAAAAGAAAAGGTTTTGGATTAGTAGATTTCTAATGCGAACAAGTGTCGAGGTAAGTTCATGTAACTTAATCCAGAATGTGATTTATATTGATGTACATTACCTGAATGCTATCATCAGAAATTCAATACATGCTTGAAAAGGTGAAAAAGGGTTAAGTCCCGATTGAATATTAGATTTTGATGATTATATGCGCTTTCCCGAAACGAATAAGATCTTGCATTTGTTGCGAATGGGATTTAGCTCGGACGAGTAATCCTATTGACCTTGTTATAGAAAGGATATAGCCCAAATGGGTAATCTTGATATAATACCTCTCGAGAATACATTACATTTAGGGTTTAGCCTGGACTAGTATTCCTAATTGAGCTCTTTTTAGCTTACATTATATAAAGGATTTAGCCTGGACCAGTAATCCTGTTATACTATATGTAGCTCAAGAGTGTGTTCCTTGATTAAGTGCCCTAATGGGTACCTCAAATAAGAATTGATGGATTATTGAATCGTACACACCGAGTATACTACTTAAGTATCCATTGAAATTTCAATGATTCAATGGACATATAACTTTAGACATGGCATGAGAATTATAAGATGAAATGATAATATCTTGAAAGAGTGTTACATGATGAGCTCATCTATTCTTACTTGATGTATATGTAAACTTTGTGACTAACATGTTTGATTGGATGCATGTGTTTAGGTAATTTAGCCAAATGGATGGAAAACTTGTTATTGTATGCTTAGATTAAAAAAACAGGATTGGTAAGTTTAGTTTCTGTTATACGAACTTACTAAGCATGTAATGCTTACTCCATTTTATTTTTCCCCTGTTTAATAGTGCTTGAAAGCTCGCGAGGGTTGGAGATCACTAGAGCATCGTCACACTATCAACTAGTCATTTTGGGTATACTTAGTAAAATCATTTTGGTATAATGGCATGTATAGGATAACTTGACCATTAGTAGCTTAATAATGTTGTTTTGTAACCGAGCCATTGGAATGGCTAATAATGGTTTATTTTGGTATTACTAAGTAGATTATCATGATATATATATACATGTGTTATGTTAAGTATATGTGAACAAAGGATGCTATTACCTAGTTAATTTAAGGTAAGATTGTGAATACATATGCTTGTAATGGTATGCTATGTTGAATGATGGAAATTGCCTAAATTGATTATTTGAAATGGTTGGTATTGGTTGTGTTTCAAGTACAGGTCTTGGGTGAAATTTTGGATGAGAAGTGAAGCTCGAAATGACTTCTTTTTGTCCACATGGGCAGACACACGGGCGTGTGTCTAGACCGTGTATGACACACGGCCTGGTAATATGGGCATGTGGTTAGGTCACGTGTCCCCTGCACCTTAATTTTGAGAAAGAGAATGCTTAGAATTGGACACACGGGCAGAGACACGGGCGTGTGTCTCAGCCATGTGGTTGACACGGCCTTGGACACGGGCGTGTTACATGGCTGTGTGAAAACTGCGCCTAAATTTCAAAAATTAAATTTGTCACATAGCCTAGCACACGGACGTGTGACTTTGCCGTGTGACTTAAATTTCTTCATGCCTTAAAAGTCAGAAAGTTACATGGGTTAGGGACACAGGCGTGTGTAGTACATGGCCTGACCACATGAGCGTGTCCCTATACCACATGGGCATGTGAGCCCTACAACTTGGAAATTTTTTGAAAAGTTGTGAAAAATTCTTAGAGGTACCGATTAAGTTTCGACTCGACTCTAATGCTCGTAATAGGCCTTGAAGGTCCAATTAAGGGACATTTTGAATAGTCTCGATAATTGAATATCAACTTACACAAATTATTTGTAAAATGTTTTGAAAATTCTTGTAATACTTTGAAACCTTGTTCTAATAACGGATACGAGTTAGGGGTGTTACATGATCTGTCATAATTTAGTGTAGTAGATTAAACTAGTTTTCACACTTAAAGAGCCTGAATACAAGTATTTTCATTACATCTTAGTTAAGTTTATTTAGTATTACTTACATTCTATAAAATGTGCAAATCGGGTATTTTATTGACCTTAAAGGCTGAATAAGCCCTAAGGGAGAGCTAACATACTTTGTGAGTGTGTAAGATATCATTATAAGGTATTTTAAGCTGATGTTAGACGCTATGTCACAACACGGGAGGTTCGGTGTAGCAACATAGGGAATATAATGAAGAAAACTCAAGTCTGGCTTTGATGTCACTACACAGGCTGATGGTGTTGCGACATACCCCTGGAGATGGCTATAGAGAAGCATACTAGTTGCTATGTCGTGACACAAGTCTTGGTGTGTCACGACATCGACTTTGTGACGAAAATAAAACATGAAGCATGGGCATTTTGGTCTACACAATCAAACTTTTAAGCTCAAGAATGTCAGCTAACCTAGGGTTAAAAACAACGGCCACCTGAAAGCTATAAATAGGTTCATTTGTCACTTGTTATAGACATATTTTATTAACCTAGTTTCTTTCCTTAGATTTAGTTTTGTTTTCTTTTTTTCTCAGGTTTTCTAGAGTTTAGTTTATTTGTTCATTGTTTTCTTTCAAGAGATCTGGATTATGGAATCATTCAAACTCTATAGATTTGTGCTTAATATAAATACAATCAGGCTCTTTCATTGACTCTATCTTGTCGATTTAATTAGCATGTTTTCTCTTTATATTGATTATATATTGTTTTATGAATGCCATGAGGAATTAATCCTTTTATGAGGGATTAGCAAGTGGAGGTATGATCTATTAACTATATTGTAGGGTTACTCAACGGATCAGCTGTTTGGGAAAGGGAGAACGTGAAACAAACCTTAGGTCTGACAACCTTGGAAAGTCATCAAGGTGAGAATTAACCTAAATTTGGTATTACCCATCTGTGAACACTTAACCCCAAACCAGTCTGGATTGTGAGGTTAGAAGATAAGTAGTTCTCCCTAACTCGTTATGTTAGTGAAAGACAGGAAGATCCTACTAGGGTAACAACTAGTTGATTGACGAGGAATCTGAAACGACAGTTGATGGAGATTACCGAAGTGAGCTAATTACCCATAATCAGATATGGTTTATTCTTCCTTTTTAATCTCTTGAATTTTATCTTTTTATGTTATTTTATTTTTACTATTATTATAAAAACCCCAAAAAATCCTTTATTTTGTATTCTTCGTATTATAACTAAATTTAAAGTACTAATTAGATATCTTAGTGTTTAGGTTAGAGTTGATCTAGAAATAGCCTCCCTTGGGTACGATCCTCAAAGTACTCACCCACACCGTTGTAAAACTATATTACAACTAGACCCGTATACTTGTAGATACCGCCTCATAATTCTATATTTTATTGCAGTATTCACACTCTAGATGTTATTACGTCTGGAGGCGGTCAATATTGAAGTGTGTTGAATAAGGTTTTGTGACAGCCTTAAAACGACCCTAGTCGGAATGTGGTTTCGGGACCACAAAACCGAGGCATAAAAATAATTTAATATTCATTTTGATGCCTATAATATGTGTTAATTGTGTGACATTTTTGATGTTTTGATTTAGAGTTATAAATGTGAATTTCACTAAAAGGACCTAGTAGTAAACTTTGAAAGTAGGATAGGAAATGTGTGATGACTAATTGAATCGTGCATGCAAAACAATGGTTTTGCATGTCAAATACCCTTCTTTTTATAAGTGGTGGCGGCCATGATGGTCACATATATATAATATGTATTAAATCTTAATTAAATGACTATTATTTTATGCAAAAGAAAGGAAATAAATAAAAGAAAGAAAAAGAAAAGGGTAATGAAAACAAAGCTTGTATCCTTGGTTCTAGCTTGGCGAAACTTAAAGGAAGAAAGGGATATAGCATTCGGTTGTCTTAAGCTCAAAACAAGGTTAGTAATTCATGTTAGATTTTGGAATTTTAGCTTAATTTAAGTTAATTACTAAGTTCTTTAATTAGCCTATGTTAAAATTTTGGACTTGGGTGGTGAATGAAGCATTCGGCCATGGTTGTTAGTGAAGAAATTTGATTACCTTCTTCATGTTTTAATGAGTAAATGTGATATGGGTGTTAAGTTTTAATGATGTTTAAGTACTAATGTGTTTGGATGGATGGGCTTATGAGTATGACTTGAGATAAAATGGTGGTAATGTTGTATACACTTGATAAGTATGTTAGATGGTTTGAGATTTGAACTAGTTATCAAGTTCTTTAGGTAGCCCATGCTAGGAATTTTAATTTTGGCATGACTAGGACTTTCGGCCATAGTAGCTATTGAGGGTTTAGGTTTGTGATTCATGTTAAATTGGATGATAGGAAGAAAATCGGCTTGTGTATGTGTAGTTGCCGAATGTGAATTTAGGTAACATTTCTTGTAACATTGGCATTTTAAAAGTGATGGAATGGGGATTTAAGCTTGATAAGATTTTGTTAAGGATGAATGAAAAAAAAAATGTGTATTCGGCTAGGGATGATATGATTGATTGGTGAAGTGGCTAATAGGATTTTAATGAAATTATGCCAAGGCGAATTTATCATGAAGTAAATAAAATGCTAAATGCGCATTATGTGCTTATACGTATAATCGGCTAGGAAGGTTTGATATGAAGCTTTGATAAGTTTGAGAGATGAATGACCGAATGAGCAATAGGTTATGTATGGATGAATTTTATGCATATGTTTGTGTGTAGCATTAGTAATTTAATGGCATTCGACATTGTTTAATTAAAATTTGAAATGAATGCTTGGAAGATTAAATAGGTCGCTCTAATGACCAAATATGCTAAAAGCTAAAATATGGACAAATGATACGAATGAATTGGTTTTTTGAATTGTATATGGTAGCCGTATGGATGTGTTTAATTGAGAAGTAAATTTGTTTGAATTAGCTTAAGAGCTTAGAGGACCAAAGTTGGATGAAGGAAGGAAAAGTGATCGAATAGCCGTCAAATCGCTCGACAACATCCGAGGTAAGTCTTGAGTAATGACCCTACTTGAATTATATTGAAATGATTTGTCATATTATGGCGGATAGCCAATGTGCGTAGGGACTACGTTATAAAGTCAATTGAAATCATGTTCTTTGTGTGTGGCTATTGAGCCTAAATTGGAAAGGTTTGATAAATGTTTTGTGTTTGAGCCTTAGTAACGAAAATAAAATATGGATGTGTCATGATTATTGATATATGTGTGCATGAGCATTTGAATGATACCCGGCTAAGTCCCAAGGCATTTATGCTAGTGATTATATCCGGACTAAGACCAAGGCATTTGTGCGAGTTGTTATATCCGGCTAAGACCCAAAGGCATTTGTGCGAAGTTGTTATATCCGGCTAAGACCAAGGCATTTGTGCGAAGTTATATACGGGTTAAGACCAAGGCAATTGTGCTTGTGGTTATATCCGCTAAATTCAAGAAACTTGGTTTGAAGGTGAGCGTTTTGTGCTGTAATAAATTCAATTAATACGCTCGAAAACCCAAACAATAAGGTATGTTTGCATGTGCATCGGAAAAGTCGATTCGTTTGAAATAGTATTCGCTCAATCGACTAACGAACTTTCGGCTCTTAGATAGGTTGATACCTTGTGTGTGTATATGTTGATGAAGTGTGAAGTAAGTATGATTATGAGAATGTGTATTAATAAAGTGATTCATTTAGCTATGTGAACGTAATACTTTAGTCAAAGCCGATTTCATTACTTGAAACTTACTAAGCATTAAAATGCTTACCCGCTGCTTTGGCTCTTTGTTTTCTAGATTTTGTTCGTTAGCTATCAGATTCGGGATCATCGAAGTCGAAGTCATCCACACTATCAAAGCCCTTTGGTACTCTTTTAGTTAAACTCTGGATATGGCATGTATAGGACTACCCTTTGTTGTTTTTCAAGTACTTTTGTGATGTATGTGTGTACACCATGCGAAAATGGCTCGTAGGAGTGGAGTATGGCATTAGACCATTTGTGTTTATGTATATATATATGGTTTCATGATGTGACTATGGACTGGAATGGAAGTGTTGGGCAAATGATCAGCCATTGGAATGGCTAAATATGATCATATGTGGACCTATGTATGACAAAACTCTAGTTGGTCCATGGGAAACCACGAAATAGGTAAAATTTACCTTGAAAACAGATGCTGACAGCAGTAGTGGTGTGGATTTGAAAAATCACTAAAATTTGTAGGAATTGAATTAAATAGTTAATAAATTATGTAATCGAACCTTGATGAATCTATTTTCATATGAAAGTAACGAAAAGATCATATGAACAGTATATTAAGAGATATTAAAGTTCTCGTGAAGCAGGGCCAGAACGGTTTCTGGATCCCCTGTTTCGACTTTGAAAATTTACCATAAATTATCCAGAGACAATTAGAAGCTATGCCTTATATTTATAGATTCCCCTTTTAGTCTAGTTTCATTAGAAACAAACGGCATGAGTATTGAAGCTCTGTACAGGGAGATATCCAAGTCGTAATACATGAAGGTCAGAGTAGCCAAACCCAGAATCAGGGGAGACTTTAACTAATAAACTGTACCAATTGGCCCGACCAAAAATTCTAGAAATAAATCCACAGATGGATATATGAGTCTAATTTCAGGGAAAATTTACGGAATCAGTTTTTGAGTTTTGTAACTCGAGATATGATTTTTAAGGCGACAGTGATGCAGTTAGCCAGCCTGTCTGGAATTTCTTTTTTTTTTAAATGGACTGTGAAAACAAAGTAATTAAGTCTGTTAGCACCTCGCGTTCGACTCCGACAACGGTATCGGGTACGGGGTGTTACAATTTTATTGGTATCAGAGCTACGGTTTAGTCAATTCTAGGACTACCGTAGTACGTTTGGGTCTAGCTATACATGCCATTATGTGATTAATTGATAGTGTGGTGATTTCTGACATTTGAATTTGTGTTTATTTATAGTAATGGATCCCGATCCCAACCGAGCGATAGCTGATGATGTGGAGAGTGTGGTGCCTGCTCCCGACAAGGGACAGCCATGGACTCAACCTATTGCTAGTAATCCGAATGATGAGGCTAGGCAAGCTTTTATAGCGTGATGAATGATTGGTTCAACCAATACATTCGAACTAATACTACTGCTCCACAACCTCCATTCCCAACTAATACAACCTCAAGACCTACAATACCTCCGAATCGACCAAATAAGGTCAAATAAGCCCCAGCTGATGTAATCCGAAAACATGGGGCTACTGAATTTAAAGCTACGGATAGCGACGATGCCGAGCAAGCTGAATTTTGGTTGGACAACACTATCCGCACTCGATGAGCTATCTTGTACACCCGATGAATGCCTAAAGTGTACTATCTCCTTGCTACGCGATTCGCGCTACTATTGGTGGAGTACTCGACTTCACAGTGCCCGAGAGCAAGTAACTTAGGAGTTTTTCCAAACCGAGTTTGGAAAAAGTATATCGACGAGATTTGTTGATCAAAACGGAAGGAATTTCTTGAGCTTAAGCAAGGTTCTATGTCGCCATCGATGATTCGAGGAAAATTTGTTAGACTTAGTAGATACGCCGGAATGTGTTTCGTCCGAGGCTATCATGTAAACGCCGAGGATGGGCTGAATGAAGATATAAAATGTTCGTTGGCATTCTTGAAATACGAGAGTTCAGAGTACTTGTCGAGCGAGCTTGTAAAGTCAAGAGCTTAGAAAAGAAAAACAAAAGTTGATGTGGGAACCGGAGAGTTTCGTAAAAGATCCTCGTGAAAGTCTCTTCAACAGCATCAAGAAATTTCGAGATGATGTGGGCGGTCTAGAGGCACTTCGTGCCTTTTAGACGAGATCGTGATCGACCCCACAATGGGTACACGAGGCACTTTGCCCGCCAAAGGTTGGGAATGAACGTCGAGACGAACGAGAGTGTCGACATTGTGGTAAATGGCATTCGGGAGTCAGAGGTTCCATGACCGCCTCGCTATAAGTGTGGATCACTAACCACTTTATCAAGGATTGCCCGAGGTCGCTGAACAAAATGTAAGTCGAGTGGAAACCAGGTGCTACTATCGCTGGGGTAGACCGTCTAGAAACACGGGCAATGCTAGTGGCGGTCAGAGAGGATCTAGAGGTGCTACAACCAGATCTGAGGCTTGTGCGCCTGCTAGAGCTTATGCTATACGTGCCCACGAGGATGCTTTTTCGCCTGATGTTATTACCGGTACTTTTACTCTCTTTGATACTAATGTAATTGCTTTGATTGACCCCGGTTCTACTCATTCTTATATATGTGAAACCTTAGCATCCAGTAAGACTTTACCTATTGAGTCTACTGAGTTCGTAATTTGGGTGTCAAATCCCATAGGTCGTTACGTGCTTGTTGACAAAGTGTGTAAGAAATGCCCCCTAGTAATTCAGGGTTCCTATTTTCCGGCGGACTTGATGCTTTTGTCGTTCGATGAATTTGATGTTATTCTTGGTTTGGATTGGTTGACCATGCATGATGCGATTGTGAATTGCAAAAGCAAGACTATTGATTTGAGGTGCGCAAATAACGAGATAATCCGAGTTGAGTCTACGGACTTAAAGGGGTTGCCACCGTAATATCGCAATGTTGGCCCGTAAATATGTAAGAAAGGGTGCGAAGCATACCTTGCGTATGTACTTGATGACAAGAAATTGGAAAAGAAACCCGAATCTGTGCCGGTGGTTTGTGAATACCCGGATGTTTTTCCCGAAGAATTATCGGGTTTACCACCTGTTCGGGAAGTAGAGTTTGGTATTGAGCTTGTACCTGGGACTACGCCAATTTCGATAGCTCCGTATCGTATGGCACCAACGGAATTAAAGGAGTTGAAAGCTCAGTTGCAAGAGTTGGTGGATAGAGGTTTTGCTCGCCTGAGTTTTTCACCTTGGGGTGCACCGTGTTGTTTGTGAAAAGAAGGACGGAACCATGAGGTTGTGCATCGACTATTGTCGACTTAATAAAGTGACAATAAAGAACAAATATCCGCTATCACAGATCGATGATTTGTTCGATCAACTGAAGGGAGCCTCAGTGTTCTCAAAAATAGATTTGAGATCGGGTTATTATCAGTTGCGAATTCGAGATTCGGACATACCCAAAACTGCCTTCAGAATGAGATATGGTCACTACAAGTTCTTAGTGATGCCGTTTGGGCTCACTAATGCCCCTGCGGTATTTATGGATTTGATGAATCGGATCTTTAGACCATATTTGGATCGATTCGTAGTTGTGTTCATTGATGACATCTTGGTCTATTCAAGAGATGAGACCGATCATGCTGAGCACCTGAGATTAGTGTTACAAATTTTACGGGATAAGCAGTTATATGCCAAGTTCAGTAAATGTGAGTTTTGGTTACGAGAAGTTAACTTTTTGGGTCATGTAGTATCTGTATCGGGCATTCGAGTTGATCCGAGCAAAATTTCAGCCATACTTAACTGGAAGCCTCCAAGAAATATTAAAGAAGTTCGGAGCTTCCTAGGGCTTGCTGGTTATTACCGACGATTTGTAAAAGGTTTCTCGATAATAGCCACACCAATGATGAAGCTACTTCAAAAGGATGTTAAGTTCGAATGGACGGAGAAATGTCAGAAAAGTTTCGATCAACTGAAAACTTATTTGACTGAAGCTCCAATTTTAGTGCAACCCGAATCAGGCAAAGAGTTTGTCATTTATAGTGACGCATCCCTACTTGGGTTGGGTTGCGTATTGATGCAAGAAGGTCGAGTTATGGCCTATGCGTCGAGACAATTGAAGCCACACGAGAGAAATTATCCGACCCATGATCTCGAACTAGCCGCCATCGTATTTGCTTTAAAAATATGGCGACATTATTTGTTTGGTGAGAAGTGTCATGTATTTTCGGATCACAAAAGTCTCAAATATTTGATGACTCAGCGAGACTTGAATCTGCGACAAAGGCGTTGGCTTGAGTTGTTGAAAGATTATGAGCTTGTCATTAATTATCACCCGGGAAAGGCTAATGTGGTTGCAGACGCCTTAAGCCGAAATCACTGTTTGCTTTATGCAGTGATGAATGTACACTTGTCTGTTTCTACCCGACAATGTGTTAGTAGTGAATTAAAAGCCAAACCATTATTGATTCATCAAATTCGTGAAGCTCAGAAAGTCGATGATGAATTGGTTGCAAAAAGGGCTGAGTGTGTTCCGAACAAGGAATCAGAGTTTCAAATTGATGATGATGATTGTTTGAGGTTCAGAAGTCGTTTGTATGTTCCAAGGAATTCGGAACTCATTTCGATGATTCTGAACGAAGCCCATTGTAGCCGAATGTCAATTCACCCGGGGAGTACGAAAATGTACAACGATTTGAAACGTCGGTTTTGGTGGCATGGTAAGAAACGAGACATCTCCGACTTTGTTTCGAGATGTTTAATATGTCAACAAGTGAAAGCGGAACATCAAGTGCCTTCAGGATTACTTCAGCCGATCACGATACCCGAGTGGAAATGGGATCGAGTCACAATGGACTTTGTGTCCGGACTGCCATTGTCAGCAAGTAAGAAGGATGTGATTTGGGTTGTTGTTGATAGACTGACTAAGTCGGCTCACTTTATCCCCGTGCGTACGGATTTTTCATTGGATAAACTAGCTGAATTGTACGCTTCTCATTGTGAGATTACACGGGTACCGATTTCATTGTGTCGATAGAGATCCGAGATTCACCTCGCAATTTTGGAAGAAATTGCAAGAAGCCCTGGGTACCAAGTTGCATTTTAGCACCGCTTTTCATCCACAAACCGATGGTCAATCTGAGCGGGTAATTCAGATACTTGAGGATATGTTGAGATGTTGCGTCCTTGAGTTTAATGGTTTATGGGAACAATATTTACCTTTGATTGAATTCGCTTACAACAATAGTTTTCAATCAAGTATTAAGATGGCACCTTACGAGGCTTTGTACGGGCGTAAATGCCGTACACCATTATTGTGACAACCCGAATTAGGGCCTAATCGGAATAGTGGTTTCGTGACCACAAATCCGAGATAGAAATAATTGTTTTATAATTATTTTGGGGTTTATGATATGATTGCATGATTGTGTGAAAATTTCGTGATGAAATTCTATACCTAAAGTGCTTAAATTGAAAGTAGGGACTAAATCGAATAAGTTGCAAAATTTACATCCCGGAAGTTTTTAGTATGAAATTGTTTTGGAATATTAATTAGGAGGTCTTAAATAGCAATTTGACCAATTTTAAATTCATGGTCAAAATTAGGACATGGAAGGAATTTTTGAAAGTTTAGTAAGGAGGGGCATTTTGGTCTTTTGGATATTAAATGAAATAAAATGGGAAAAATAACACAAAATTGATCATCATCCTCCATAGTTGCTGCCGAATTCTCCTCTCTCCATAGCTAGGGTTTCTTCAATTTTCAAGCTCCATAGTAAGTGATTCCAAGCCCCGCTTTTAATGTTCTTTACGCTTTTGGAATCCGGAAGCTCGATTAAGCTTATGCTAGTAATAATTTAACCTAGGGTTCACATTTGGAAAAATACCCATAGGTGAAATTTGTGTATTTTGATGTTTTATGATAGAATATGAGGTTTTAAATTATGTTAAATAACTTGTGCTACTCGGTTTTAAGTGAAAACGAGTAAAAGCAAGATAATCCAGTAAAAATACCTATTGTTCATAACTATATGATAGAGTGAGAATTTGATGTTGTTGTAGAAGAGAAAATGTTCAGAATATCATAAAACATAAGAATAAGGGCTGAAATTAAATTCCGAGCCTAGGGGCAAAAATGTAATTTTGTAAAGTTAGGGGCAAAATGTAATTTTTCCATAATGTGATTTTTGGATTGAAATAAATAGTATGAGTATTAAATGAGCTAAATGTGTTATTATAGATCAAGAAAGACGCGAATTGATCTCGAACAGGGAAGGAAAAAGTTTTGGACTAAATCGCAAAATTTCCACATTTTGCACCAAGGTAAGTTTGTATGTAAATATTACAATAATTTCATGTACATTCTTATATTTCAGCCTATTATATAAACATACTAGCTGATGTTAAAATGTAAATCGACTATTGGAAAAATGGAAATAAATATAGAGAGATCCGGTTGAACATTCTGAGAGATCGAATGAAATAGAGGGCGTAGCTAGGTCACATGTATGATGCCGAGTGCACATCATGTGTACAAGAAAGCTACGAGACACCCTGTAGTAGTTAGGTCACATGCGTGATACGAGATGTATCCCATGTAGACAAGAGAGCTACGTGAAAGATAAATGTAGCTAGGTCGCATGCGTGATTCCAAGTGAAGGACACCATGTAGACAAGAGAGCTACGTGAAAGGTAAATGTAGCTAGGTCACATGCGTGATTCCAAGTGAAGGACACCATGTAGACAAGAGAGCTACGAGACAAATCGGCTAGGTCGCATGAGTGGTACTAAGTGTTCACCATGTGTACAAGAGAGCCGAACTAAACGAAGTATGATGGTGGGTGTGTCAAACCATTAAATATCGAGGATTGATCCGAATTGTTCAACGGGATGGTTTTGTGGTGATATTGTGGTTTGGACCTACACTTATGGTGAATGAAATATGGTGAAAATGATTTGTGGTATATACAAATATAAGATAAAATGAGGTTAGCATAAAGAATTTGTGAAAGAGTGAAATTAGCATTAAAACTGTTTTTCGATGGTAGCAGTGATGTGATTTTGAAAAATCACCAAAAATAGGAGGAATATAATTAGAGGTTGAATGAGATGTTAAATTAAAGTTTAATGAGTCTACTTTCATATAAAAGAAACAGAGAAAGCAAAGGAATTCTATATTTTGAGATATTCACAATTGTATGTGACTTGCTCAGGATGAATACGTGATCCCCTGTTCCAACTTTGAAAAATCATTAAAAATTGTACAAAGAAAATTAAGAAATATAGTTTACATGCCTAAATTCCTTATTGAGACTAGTCTTAAATGAAATAGACCTCAGGGTTGTTTGAATTGTGTACTGAGAGATATTCAATTCGTAGTGAACAGAGGTCAGATCAGTCGAGCTGTGTAACAGGGGAAACTTTAACTAATAAACTGTACTAATCGGCTGAACCAAAAATTATAGAAAAAATTAGCAAAAATTTTTATGAGTCTAGATTCAGGAAATTTTACGGATTTGAATTTCGAGTTTTGTAACCCGAGTTATGATTTATTTAGTGAATATGATGCAGAGAGACAGCTAAATCAAAGTGGAATGAATAGTGAAGTTAAAGTAGATAAACTTGAATTGTTGTGTAAACATGTTAGATTCTTTAATTAGTATTTACATACTTACTTACTAAGCTATAAGCTTACTTTGTTTCTCTCTTTTGTCTTATAGTGTTCTTCGGCTTGCTCAGGAGTTAAGGATCGTGAAGATCTACCCGCACTATCATACTTTAGGGTATTTGAACTAAACGTTTTGAATTATGGCATGTATAGTAGGCTTAATTATTTTGTTACGTGTCATATTTGTCTAGGTTTAAAATATTAGTTACAAGATTTCGACCACTACTTTGTACAAGCCATTAAAGTTGGCTAATATTATTCAAGACATATGTTATACGATGCACTATCAAATTGGATGACATATTTATATCTCGATTATGTTTAATGGTATGTGTTATGTTCTGGTAATACCTTATATCCTGTTCCGGCGATGGTAACGGGTAAGGGGTGTTACATTTAGTGGTATCAGAGCTATGGTTTAGTCGGTTCTCGGACTAATAAAGTGTGTGTAAAGGTCTAGCTATACATGCCATAAAAATATTGTGATAGTGTGGTGACTCCTGATTATTCTAAACTGTGTTTTGTTTTAATATAGTAATGGATCCTGAAAGAACTGCGGCTGATGATGCTGCTAGTAATGCGCCGGCTCCCCACAAGGGACCGCGCTGTGGAAAGTAGACTGAGACATTGAGACAAGGAGATGAGGCTCGGATGCCTTTCTCCAAATGATGAACAATTGGTATATTGAATTTATTCGAGCAAATCCAAATGCTCAACCTCCTCCACCCCTCCTATACCTCGGGCGATTCTGTGGCTGCTCAAGGTATAGATTTGGTAAGAATGAACAAGCCTCCGGTTGACAAGATTCAAAACAAGGGCCAAGAGTTTAGAGCAAAGGTTGATGATGATCCCGAGAAAGCGGAATTCGGCTTGAAAATTCTACCCGTGTATTTGATGAGCTCTCATGTACACCCGAGGAATGCTTAAAGTGTCTTTGTATCACTTTTGAGAGATTGACTTACCACCGGTGGAAGACTTTGGTTGCAGTGGTGCCAAAAGAAAAGTTACTTGGGATTTCTTCCAGAAGAATTTAGAAAGAAATACATAAGTCAGCGATTTATTGATCAAAAACGGAAGGAGTTCCTTGAATTGAAGCAGGGAAAATGTCTCAGAGCGAGTATGAACGCGAATTTGTAAGACTCAAAGCAAGTATGCTCGAGAATGTGTGTCTACCGAGGCCATTATGTGTAGAAGATTTGAAGATGGACTGAATGAGGACATTAAAATGCTTGTAGGAATTTTGGAGTTGAAAGAATTTGTAGTATTGGTTGATCGAGCTCTTAAAGTCAAGAATTGAACAAAGAAAGAAGAAAAGTCGCTATTGAGGCCCGAGACGCCGAAAAAAAACAGATAAGCAAGCCATTTCAATCTCAACCAAAGAGGTCTAAAGAGACAAACCCTCGAATGACAGTTTCAATTGGGGATTCACAGAGATCGTGGTAGAGCATATTTGGGGTCTAAAGCTCAAGCTACTTGGTGGCAAGTGTGGGTAATGTGCGACCTAGAAAGCCCGAGTGTCGACAATGTGGCGAGCAACATTATGGTGAGTGTTGGGGGACCGAGCGAGCTTGTTTCAAAAGTGTTCTCATGAGCATTTTATTAGAGATTGTCCGGAAAAAGTTAAAGAAGAAAGATTTGAGTGCTAGATGAATACCACCGCTAGTAGAGGTAGACCAACGAGAAATCTTGGAGGTGGGACTAGTAGTAAACTGTGATGAAAGATTTAACGGCAAGATCGAAGCTAGAGCACTGCTAGAGCTTATGCTATACGTGCCGAGAAGATGCATCATCTCCGATGTCATTCTTGGTACATTTTCTCTATGATACTATTGTTATTGCATTGATTGATCCGGGTCCACTCATTCCTATATTTGCATGAATTTAGTATCCAATAAAAAGTTGCTGTTGAATTTATTGAGTTTACGATTAAAGTGTCGAACCCTTAGGCCAATATGTGCTAGTTGACAAGGTTTGCAAGAATTGCCCATTAATGATTCAAGGTCACCGCTTTCCGCCAACTTGATGTCATACCATTTGGTGAGTTTGACGTTATCTTGGGAATGGACCGTTAACATTGTATGATGCTAAGGTAGATTGTAAACAAAAGACACTAGAGTTGAAATGTGAAAATGGAGAAATTCTGTGGGTTGAAACAGATGAATCAAATAAATTGCCTATGGTGATTTCGCACATGTCTGCACAGAAATACATGAGAAAAGGGTGTGAAGCTTATCTGGCTTATGTAATGAATATTGAGTTGCCCCAACTGAAATTTGAATCAGTGTCGATAGTCTGTGAGTTTCCAGATGTATTTCCAGAGGAATTGCCTGGGTTGCCTCCGAATAGAGAGATAGATTTTGCTATTGATTTGTTGCTGGGCACTGCATCGATCTCGATTGCTCCATATAGAATGGCTCAGACTGAATTAAAAGAATTGAAGGCTCGATTCAGGAGTTAATGCACAAGGGATTTGTGAGACCGAGTTTCTCTCCCCGGGTGCTCTCATTATTCAGAAGAAGAAGGATGGTTCAATGAGACTTTGCATTGATTACCGTCGACTTAATAAGGTGACTATAAAGAACAAGTACCCATTTCCGAGGATTGATGATTTATTCGATCAGTTAAAGGGGGCCACAGTGTTTTCAAAGATTGATTTGAGGTCCAGTTACTACCACCGAGAGTTAAGGAGTCAGATGTGCCGAAAACCGCCTTTAGGACAAGGTATGGACATTATGAGTTTCTTGTGATGCCTTTCGGCTTAACAAATGCTCCATCTATATTTATGGACTTAATGAATCGGATCTTCCAGCCATATTTGGATAAGTTTGTAGTGGTGTTTATAGATGACATTTTAATTTATTCTCGAGATGAGTCTGAACATGCCGAACACTTGAGAACTATATTGCAAATCTTGAGAGAAAAGAAACTGTTTGCCAAGTTTAGTAAAAGTGAGTTCTGGCTTCGTGAAGTCGGATTTTTGGGGCATATAGTCTCAGGTGATGGTATTTGGGTGAATCCAAGCAAGATTTCTGCGATTGTTGATTGGAAACCGCCCAAGAATGTATCCGAGGTTAGAAGCTTTTTAGGCTTAGCCGGGTATTATAGACGTTTTGTTGAAGGATTTTCGATGATTGCCTCTCCTATGACTAAGTTGTTGCAAAAGAATGTTAAGTTTGAATGGACTGATAAATGTCAACAAAGTTTTGAAAAGTTGAAAGCACGATTGATCAAGCGACAATTTTAGTACAAACCCGAGTCGGAAAGGAGTTCGTAATTTATAGTGATGCATCATTGATGTGCCTTGGATGTGTGTTGATGCAAGAGGGTAAAGTGGTAGCTTATGCTTCGAGACAGCTTAAAACCGCATGAGAAGAACTATCCTACACATGATTTGGAACCGTCATTGTTGTTTTTGCCTTGAAGATTTGGCGACATTATTTGTACGGTGAAAAATGCCGAATTTTTACCGATCACAAAAGTTTGAAGTACTTGATGAATCAAAAGGATCTCAATCTGCGACAATAAGATGGCTTGAATTATTAAAGGATTATGATCTAGTGATTGATTATCATCCGGAAAAGCAAATGTAGTTCTTGACGCCTTGAGCGAGAAAATTTCTTTTTACTTTGAGAGCCATGAACACGGGTTAGCATTGTCGATGATGGGTCAATCTTAGCGAAATGAGAGCTAAACCGTTATTTCTCCGATTGATTTGTGATGCTCAAAAGAATGATAGTGAGTTGCGGATCAAGAGAACTCAATGCGAATCGAGTTACGACTCGATTTTCGAGTTGGACCGGATGATTGTTTGATGTTTCGAGACAGGATATGTGTGCCGAAAAACGATAAATTGATTCGTAAAATATTACATGAGGCGCACAATGGTCATTTATCGGTTCATCCTGGTAGCACAAAATGTATAATGATTTAAAGAAGTCAGATTGGTGGCTAGGTATGAAAAGGGACATTTCAATTTGTAACCAAGTGTTTGATCATCAACAAGTAAAAGTGAACATCAAGTGCCTTCGGATTACTTCAACCGGTAATGGTGCTCGAGTGGAAATGGGACAAGATTACCATGGATTTTGTAACCGGTTTGCCTTTAACTCCTAAAAAGAAGGATGCTGTTTGGGTAGTGGTTGATAGATTAACAAAGTCAGCCCACTTTATACCAAGACGCACTGATTACTCACTTGATAAATTAGCCAATTATATGTTGCTGAAATTGTGAAGTTGCACGGAGTACCTATGTCTATAATATCGATAGAGATCCAAGATTTACCTCGAGATTTTGGAAAAGTTACAAGAAGCTTTGGGTACAAAATTGAACTTTAGTACCGCATTTCATCCACAAACAGATGGTCAAACAGAAAGAGTAATCCGGTACTCAAGATATGCTTAGATCTTGTGTTTTAGAATTTGGAGGTAGTTGGGAGAAATATCTATCTTTGATTGAGTTTGCCTACAATAACAGCTTATCAATCAAGTATACAAATGGCACCGCATGAAGCCTTGTATGGTTGTAAGTGTCGGACTCCTTTATATTGGACCGAGCTTAGTGAGAAACAGATTCATGGAGTTGATCTAGTTAAAGAAACCGAAGAGAAAATAAAAGTAATTCGGGATTGCTTAAAAGCTGCTTCAGATCGACAAAAGTCATATGCAGATTTAAAAAGAAAAGAGATTGAATTTCAGGTGGGTGATAAAGTGTTCTTGAAGGTGTCACCATGGAAAAGGATTCTGAGATTTAGTCGAAAAGGCAAGTTGAGTCCGCGTTTTATTGGCCCGTACGAGATTACTGAGAGAATTGGACCAGTGGCATATCGGTTGGCCTTACCGGCAGAGTTAGAAAGAATTCATAACGTGTTTCATGTATCAATGTTGCGACGTTATCGTTCTGATCCTTCACATGTGATTTCTCCAACAAAAATTGAGATTCGATCGGATATTACCTATGAGGAGGAACCAATAAAGATTTTGGCTCGAGAGGTTAAACAGTTAAGAAATAAAAGTATAGCTTTAGTGAAAGTATTGTGGCACAGACATGGGATAGAAGAGGCTACATGGGAACCCGAGGAAGCTATGAGGAAACAAAGACCCAAACCTCTTTACGGTAAGATTTTCTGGACGAAAATCTCAAAAGGGGGAGAATTGTGACAACCCGAATTAGGGCCTAATCGAAATAGTGGTTTCGTGACCACAAATCCGAGATAGAAATAATTGTTTTATAATTATTTTGGGGTTTATGATATGATTGCATGATTGTGTGAAAATTTCGTGATGAAATTCTATACCTAAAGTGCTTAAATTGAAAGTAGGGACTAAATCGAATAAGTTACAAAATTTACATCCCGGAAGTTTTTAGTATGAAATTGTTTTGGAATATTAATTAGGAGGTCTTAAATAGCAATTTGACCAATTTTAAATTCATGGTCAAAATTAGGACATGGAAGGAATTTTTGAAAGTTTAGTAAGGAGGGCATTTTGGTCTTTTGGATATTAAATGAAATAAAATGGGAAAAATAACACAAAATTGATCATCATCCTCCTTAGTTGCTGCCAATTCTCCTCTCTCCATAGCTAGGGTTTCTTCAATTTTCAAGCTCCATAGTAAGTGATTCCAAGCCCGCTTTTAATGTTCTTTACGCTTTTGGAATCCGGAAGCTCGATTAAGCTTATGCTAGTAATAATTTAATCTAGGGTTCACATTTGGAAAAATACCCATAGGTGAAATTTGTGTATTTTGATGTTTTATGATAGAATATGAGGTTTTAAATTATGTTAAATAACTTGTGCTACTCGGTTTTAAGTGAAAACGAGTAAAAGCAAGATAATCCAGAAAAATACCTATTGTTCATAACTATATGATAGAGTGAGAATTTGATGTTGTTGTAGAAGAGAAAATGTTCAGCATATCATAAAACATAAGAATAAGGGCTGAAATTAAATTCCGAGCCTAGGGGCAAAAATGTAATTTTGTAAAAGTTAGGGGCAAAATGTAATTTTTCCATAATGTGATTTTGGATTGAAATAAATAGTATGAGTATTAAATGAGCTAAATGTGTTATTATAGATCAAGAAAGACGCGGAATTGATCTCGAACGGGGGAAGGAAAAAGTTTTGGACTAAATCGCAAAATTTCCACATTTTGCACCAAGGTAAGTTTGTATGTAAATATTACAATAATTTCATGTACATTCTTATATTTCAGCCTATTATATAAACATACTAGCTGATGTTAAAATGTAAATCGACTATTGGAAAAATGGAAATAAATATAGAGAGAGATCCGGTTGAACATTCGGAGAGATCGAATGAAATAGAGGGAGCGTAGCTAGGTCACATGTATGATGCTGAGTGCACATCATGTGTACAAGAAAGCTACGAGACACCTCAGTAGTAGCTAGGTCACATGCGTGATACGAGATGTATCCCATGTAGACAAGAGAGCTACGTGAAAGATAAATGTAGCTAGGTCGCATGCGTGATTCCAAGTGAAGGACACCATGTAGACAAGAGAGCTACGTGAAAGGTAAATGTAGCTAGGTCACATGCGTGATTCCAAGTGAAGGACACCATGTAGACAAGAGAGCTACGAGACAAATCGGCTAGGTCGCATGAGTGGTACTAAGTGTTCACCATGTGTACAAGAGAGCCGAACTAAACGAAGTATGATGGTGGGGCCGTGTCTTTGAAACCATTAAATATCGAGGATTGATCCGAATTGTTCAACGGGATGGTTTTGTGGTGATATTGTGGTTTGGACCTACACTTATGGTGAATGAAATGTGGTGAAAATGATTTGTGGTATATACAAATATAAGATAAAATGAGGTTAGCATAAAGAATTTGTGAAAGAGTGAAATTAGCATTAAAACTGTTTTTAGATGGTAGCAGTGACGTGATTTTGAAAAATCACCAAAAATAGGAGGAATATAATTAGAGGTTGAATGAGATGTGAAATTAAAGTTTAATGAGTCTACTTTCATATAAAAGAAACAGAGAAAGCAAAGGAATTCTAAATTTTGAGATATTCACAATTGTATGTGACTTGCTCAGGATGAATACGTGATCCCTGTTCCAACTTTGAAAAATCATTAAAATTGTACAAAGAAAATTAAGAAATATAGTTTACATGCCTAAATTCCTTATTGAGACTAGTTTTAAATGAAACAGACCTCAGGGTTGTTTGAATTGTGTACTGAGAGATATTCAATTCGTAGTGAACAGAGGTCAGATCAGTCGAGCTGTGTAATAGGGAACTTTAACTAATAAACTGTACTAATCGGCTGAACCAAAATTATAAAAAAATTAGCAAAAAGCTTTATGAGTCTAGATTCAGGGAAGTTTTACGGATTTGAATTTCGAGTTTTGTAACCCGAGTTATGATTTATTTAGTGAATATGATGCAGTAGAGACAGCTAAATCAAAGTGGAATGAATAGTGAAGTTAAAGTAGATAAACTTGAATTGTTGTGTAAACATGTTAGATTCTTTAATTAGTATTTACATACTTACTTACTAAGCTATAAGCTTACTTTGTTTCTCTCTTTTGTCTTATAGTGTTCTTCGCTTGCTCAGAGTTAAGGATCGTGAAGATCTACCCGCACTATCATACTTTAGGGTATTTGAACTAAACGTTTTGAATTATGGCATGTATAGTAGGCTTAATTATTTTGTTACGTGTCATATTTGTCTAGGTTTAAAATATTAGTTACAATACTCGACCAGCTACTTTGTACAAGCCATTAAAGTTGGCTAATATTGTTCAAGACATATGTTATAATGATGCACTATCAAATTGGATGACATATTTATATCTCGATTATGTTTAATGGTATGTGTTATGTTCTGGTAATACCTTATATCCTGTTCCGGCGACGGTAACGGGTAAGGGGTGTTACAATTATTTTGGACCGAGCTCGGTGAAAGCAAAATTTCCGGGGTGGATTTGATTAAAGATGCTGAACAGAAAGTAAAAGTAATCCGTGAAAGTCTGAAGATAGCCTCCGATCGTCGTAAGTCGACGCGGATCTCAAACGAAAAGATATTGAGTATCGTGGGAGATAAAGTGTTTCTTAAAGTTTCGCCTTGGAAAAAAATACTCAGATTTGGCCGTAAAGGCAAATTGAGTCCGAGGTTCATCGGGCCATATGAAGTATCTGAACGAGTCGGTCCAGTTGCGTTTCGATTGATTTTGCCTCCTGAACTTGAAAAGATTCACGAAGTCTTTCATGTTTCGATGCTTCGACGTTATAGATCTGATCCATCGCACATAATTAATCCATCAGAGGTTGGAATTCAACCCGATATGAGTTATGAAGAAGAACCGATTCGTATCCTAGCTCGTGAAGTGAAAGAGTTGCGAAACAAAAGGGTTCCATTAGTGAAAGTGTTATGGCTCAAACACGGGATGGAATAAGCTACTTGGGAACCCGAGAACTCTATGAAAGAGCGACACCCAAACCTATTTACCGGTAAGATTTTCGGGGACGACAATTTCTAAAGAGGGGGAGAGTTGTGACAGCCTTAAAACGACCCTAGTCGGAATGTGGTTTCGGGACCACAAAACCGAGGCATAAAAATAATTTAATATTCATTTTGATGCCTATAATATGTGTTAATTCGTGTGTGACATTTTTGATGTTTTGATTTAGAGTTATAAATGTGAATTTCACTAAAAAGGACCTAGTAGTAAACTTTGAAAGTAGGATAGGGAAATGTGTGATGACTAATTGAATCGTGCATGCAAAACAATGGTTTTGCATGTCAAATACCCCTTCTTTTTATAAGTGGTGGCCGGCCATGATGGTCACATATATATAATATGTATTAAATCTTAATTAAATGACTATTATTTTATGCAAAAGAAAGGAAATAAATAAAAGAAAGAAAAAGAAAAAGGGTAATGAAAACAAAGCTTGTATCATTGGTTCTAGCTTGGCCGAAACTTAAAGGAAGAAAGGGATATAGCATTCGGTTGTCTTAAAGATCAAAACAAGGTTAGTAATTCATGTTAGATTTTGGAATTTTAGCTTAATTTAAGTTAATTACTAAGTTCTTTAATTAGCCTATGTTAAAATTTTGGACTTGGGTGGTGAATGAAGCATTCGACCATGGTTGTTAGTGAAGAAATTTGATTACCTTCTTCATGTTTTAATGAGTAAATGTGATATGGGTGTTAAGCCGGAATGATGTTTAAGTACGAATGTGTTTGGATGGATGTGCTTATGAGTATGACTTGAGATAAAATGGTGGTAATGTTGTATACACTTGATAAGTATGTTAGATGGTTTGAGATTTGAACTAGTTATCAAGTTCTTTAGGTAGCCCATGCTAGGAATTTTGATTTTGGCATGACTAGGACTTTCGCCATAGTAGCTATTGAGGGTTTAGGTTTGTGATTCATGTTAAATTGGATGATAGGAAGAAAATCGGCTTATGTATGTGTAGTTGCCGAATGTGAATTTAGGTAACATTTCTTGTAACATTGGCATTTTAAAAGTGATGGAATGGGGATTTAAGCTTGATAAGATTTTGTTAAGGATGAATGAAAAAAAAAATGTGTATTCGGCTAGGGATGATATGATTGATTGGTGAAGTGGCTAATAGGGATTTTTAATGAAATTATGCCAAGGCCGAATGTATCATGAAATAAATAAAATGCTAAATGCGCATTATGTGCTTATACGTATAATCGGCTAGGAAGGTTTGATATGAAGCTTTGATAAGTTTGAGAGATGAATGACCGAATGAGCAATAGGTTATGTATGGATGAATTTTATGCATATGTTTGTGTGTAGCATTAGTAATTTAATGGCATTCGACATTGTTTAATTAAAATTTGAAATGAATGCTTGGAAGATTAAATAGGTCGCTCTAATGACCAAATATGCTAAAAGCTAAAATATGGACAAATGATATGAATGAATTGGTTTTTTGAATTATATATGGTAGCCGTATGGATGTGTTTGATTGAGAAGTAAATTTGTTTGAATTAGCTCAAGAGCTTAGAGGACCAAAGTTGGATGAAGGGAAGGAAAAAGTGATCGAATAGCCGTCAAAATCGTTCGACAACATCCGAGGTAAGTCTTCGAGTAATGACCCTACTTGAATTATATTGAAATGATTTGTCATATTATGGCGGATAGCCGAATGTGCGTAGGGACTACGTTATAAAGTCAATTGAAATCATGCTCTTTGTGTGTGGCTATTGAGCCGAAATTGGAAAGGTTTGATAAATGTTTTGTGTTTGAGCCTTAGTTACGAAAATGAAATATGGATGTGTCATGATTATTGATATATGTGTGCATGAGCATTTGAATGATACCCGGCTAAGTCCCGAAGGCATTTATGCTAGTGATTATATCTGGCTAAGACTCAAGGCATTCGTATGCGAAGTTGTTATATCCGGCTAAGACCAAGGCATTTGTGCGAAGTTGTTATATCCTGCTAAGACCAAGGCATTTGTGCGAAGTTGCTATACCCGGTTAAGACCAAGGCAATTGTGCTTGTGGTTATATCCGCTAAATTCAAGAAACTTGGTTTGAAGGTGAGCGTTTTGTGCTGTAATAAATTCAATTAATATGCTCGAAAACCCAAACGATAAGGTATGTTTGCATGTGCATCGGAAAAGTCGATTCGTTTGAAATAGTATTCGCTTCAATCGACTAACGAACTTTCGCTCTTAGATAGGTTGATACCTTGTGTGTGTATATGTTGATGAAGTGTGAAGTAAGTATGATTATGAGAATGTGTATTAATAAAGTGATTCATTTAGCTATGTGAACGTAATACTTTAGTCAAAGCCGATTTCATTACTTGAAACTTACTAAGCATTAAAATGCTTACCCCGTTGCTTTGGCTCTTTGTTTTCTAGATTTTGTTCGTTAGCTATCAGATTCGGGATCATCGAAGTCAAAGTCATCCACACTATCAAAGCCCTTTGGTACTCTTTTAGTTAAACTCTGGATATGGCATGTATAGGACTACCCTTTGTTGTTTTTCAAGTACTTTTTGTGATGTATGTGTGTACAGCCATGCGAAAATGGCTCGTAGGAGTGGAGTATGGCATTAGACCATTTGTGTTTATGTATATATATATGGTTTCATGATGTGACTATGGACTGGAATGGAAGTGTTGGGCAAATGATCAGCCATCGGAATGGCTAAATATGATCATATGTGGACCTATGTATGACAAAACTCTAGTTGGTCCATGGGAAACCACGAAATAGGTAAAATTTACCTTGAAAACAGATGCTGACAGCAGCAGTGGTGTGGATTTGAAAAATCACTAAAATTTGTAGAAATGGAATTAAATAGTGAATAAATTATGTAATCGAACCTTGATGAATCTATTTTCATATGAAAGTAACGAAACGATCATATGAACAGTATATTAAGAGATATTAAAGTTCTCGTGAAGCAGGGCCAGAACGGTTTCTGGATCCCCTATTTCGATTTTGAAAATTTACCATAAATTATCTAGAGACAATTAGAAGTTATGCCTTATATGTATAGATTCCCCTTTGAGTCTAGTTTCATTAGAAACAAACGGCATGAGTATTGAAGCTCTGTACAGGGAGATATCCAAGTCGTAATACATGAAGGTCAGAGTAGTCGAACCCATAATCAGGGGAGACTTTAACTAATAAACTGTACCAATTCTAGAAATAAATCCACAGATGGATATATGAGTCTAATTTCAGGGAAAATTTACGGAATCAGTTTTGGAGTTTTGGAACTCGAGATATGATTTTTAAGGCGACAGTGACGCAGTTAGCCAGCCTGTCTGGAATTTCTTTTTTTTTTTAAATGGACTGTGAAAACAAAGTAATTAAGTCTGTTAGCACCTCGTGTTCGACTCCGGCAACGGTATCGGGTACGGGGTGTTACAGGTTTTAATATGTCCATATAAACATTAGAAGATATCTTAATGATTTGGTTTAATGCATTACATAAATGGTATGATTTTAGGTCATACGGTTGTGTGTCACACACGAGTTGGTGACACGGCTGTATGCCTCTAGTAATTAGAATGCATGAATAATAACATGGTCACAGTGAGTTACATGGTCGTGTGACTCAGTGATACACGGGCACAGCTTTTCACACGGTCGTGTGACCTCTGTTTTCATGTTTGCCCTTTTTTATTTCAAAAGTTTTAATTTGGTCCTCATTCAATCCCAAACTTGTTTTAGAGCTTTCGTAAGCTTGATTAGGACTTAGATTAGTTTGTAAATAATGTTTTGTATGGCATATGGAATGATTAATTATTTTTACGTCAGAATTGCATATGATGTTCTCTATTTTTTATGGTAGCATCTAGTAACTCGGATTCAATGATCACACTGGGTATGGGGTGTTAAATGAAGGCTCAAACTGTTTCATATGTTTTGGGTCACTTTTACAAATAAAGTCATTTGAAGGGTTAAAATTGTCTAAATTTTATTATAACGACTAAAATAACCATTTTTGCAATGTTGGAGGCTAAAAGGTCATGATGTCAATTTAATAAATTAGCATATTCTTAAAGCACTAGTTGTGGAACTGTCAACATGACCTTCCACCTACTAGGTTTCTAAGACCTCATCCTTACCTATATAACCTCAATCATGTCCGCTTTCAAGCAATATTTCAAACATAACATACTCATTCTTGGCAATGACTTAGAAACATTGATTCTTATCCTTTTCAACCTCAAGCTGTAGTTTTTACCCAACCTGAACATGGTGGTTATTACTATTAAAAAATAAAAAAGGGGAAAACTTGATTTGTTTAAGTTTTCTTTGTAGTTTTTCCCAAAAGCTGTTTTATTTATAAAATTATTTTTAATAAATAAACTCTATTTTAGAAAATGAGAAATAAATTTTCATTTATTTATGAATATTTTATAATTATGTATGTATTTTTATTAAAAATAAACTTTTAAATAATATTTTATTTTTAAGTTTTTAAAATTTTAATAATCAAGATAAAATTGATGCAAATGTGTAAAATTAAGGGTTAAATTAGTTGAACTTTTAGAATTGAATTAAATGGAAAGAATCTAAAAATAATAAAAGGTTGAATTTGTTATTATGTCAATAAAAATGCCACATCAATATTTTGTTAGTAATTTAATGCAAGAATAACCAAAATATTAAATTTTGAAAATATTAATAACTAAATGAAAAAATTTAACCTAAATGGCTAAAATAGAAATACGTTAATAATTGAGTAACTATTTATAGAAATTACCCAATATTTTTTACTAAATCTTAAATAAGATAAAAGGTCCCCGTCCAAAGTGGAATCTAAAAACGGTAGAAAATATACTTGCTATATAAACATGGGTGCTGTTTGAGAGAAGCAGGGACCACTAATGTCATCAAAAAGGTATAAACGATAAAACTACCCACTCCCAACATTTTTGTATTCCCTTTCATTGCCACCCTGGCATCGCCTCATTCTTCCACCGCCTACCTCCTCAACCGGTCACCAACCTTCCCAAATCACGTGCTCTCCACGTGCCCTTCCCCCCTCTCTCTCTTCCTTCTTTCCGTGACTGATTTGCAACAAATAAAAAAGTTAAGAGACATATAAGAAATGGCTATTATATTAGATTTATTATTATTAATTTGTTTTTTATAAAAAATATACAAATAAATTTCTTGGTTTTGATGATGTTATAGTAGTTGTTGTAGTATTTGGGTTTTGCACTTTCTTTGTTTTCCTTCCCTCTTTTCTTCTCATAGAAAAAAAGGAACCATTTCATTCTCTGGTTTTTCTTGATTTTCTGTTTGGCTTTCTTCGATTTTTCTTTTTAAGAAAAACTATATATTGCATCGGTTATGAGGATCAGGAAAAGGCAAGCTCAGCTACCTTTCTCTTCGATTTCACCACCACCTCTTTCATCAGATCCCAACTTTAACCGGTCTCCGGTGGTGCAACTTCCGCCTCTGCGGCAGCCTCTTCCACCTGCTGATCATCCAAATCACCCGATCCGAAGGCAGAAACCGACCCAAGGCCGTGATTCATCAGCTTTCCCCGAAACAACAACATCACATGGTGGAGAAGAGCTAAAGAAGAAAGAAGATTACTTGGTTAGTTCAATACAACTTTCCTTTTTTTTTTTCTTTTTCTTTTTCATTTTCGATCATAGTTTTAAGGTTGCTAAGTGCACTAGTGTTTGATGTAATGAAAAATTGATTTGCACCCATGAAAGCTTCGTATATTCAAATTACCTAAGTGAGATCCTTTGTATTTTTCACTTCTTTTAGGTTTTGAAGCATGAAGGAGAGGAGCAAAGGGGAGAAAATGGAGAGAAGAGTAATTATACTGCCAGGTAAGAAAGCTAATGTTCTTTTTTCTTACTTCATGAAATCTTGTAGTAAAAAACTAAAAGGTTAAAAAAAAAAAGGTCCCAAATAATAAGTTTTTTTAACCAACATTAGTAAAAGAAAATGAAAACTACACTAAAATAAATATAATTACTTTTAAGTGGAAATACTGTTTTAGGTTATTTTTATATCAGCTTTGCCTATCCACCACCATAGTCTTAAGTCTTTTCTTTTTCTTCTGCTGTAATTTTCTGGGTTTCTTTGTTTTTCTTTTCTCTAGGAAAAAGAATGATTTTGATGAAGAACTAGGAACTGGGTCTCTATCCCTTCAAGGTAAGAAAACAACTAATGAAAGTAGAGTCCATATATATATGTGTTGCACTTTTTGATTTGGGTCTTTGATTGCATTGAATAAAGGTGTTGGGAGTTGGTGTGAAGGAGAGAAGGCATTTCCGTTGAAGAAAAGAAGAGGGAGCTTCGAAAGAATAATGCAGAAAAAGGATGATATTATCAATGACCATAATTATAATAGTGGGAAGAAGAAAGGTCGAAACGGTGCGTTAATGGAAGGTTCAAGGTGCAGTCGTGTTAATGGAAGGGGATGGCGATGTTGTCAACAAACGCTCGTTGGTTACTCTCTTTGTGAACATCATTTAGGCAAAGGAAGGCTTAGGAGTATTACAAGTGTTCGAAGCCGATCGTTGGGTAGCAATAATAATAATGCAGGAATGAAGGAAGAGCAGCCGCTATTATCGAAACAAGAAGAGAAGCCATTGATGACGACGATAAAGAAGAGAGTGAAGCTGGGGATGGTTAAAGCTCGATCGATAAGCAGTTTGCTAGGCCAAAACGACAATGTAATTGCCGTAACAGATGATAATAATATTAATAATTAAAAACCAATCATGAAAACTCACTGTTTCCAGACTTTATTTATTTATTTATTTATGTTTTGTGATGATATAAATTTTGGTGGTTTTATTATACTTATGAATGAATGATGATGGGGTTAATTGTAATTATCTTCTAGTTGATTAGATTATGAAGTGAAAAATACGTATACGTGGGGAGCCACCTCATGAGATAATTACTGTTTATCTTTTGACTAAGGAAAGTGCATGAAAATCCAGTCATGGTCTGAAAATTTCTTGGAAAAAATAAATTAATTGAATATATAGGTTTTTCTTTTATTCAGTTTTAATGCTAAGGCGAATAGATATTTTATTTGATTTTCTTTTCCTTTGGTTTTGTAGATCTCTAATTAGTGTTGGAGATTTTCATTTTCCAAATATATTGGAGATTTTATATAAAATTCAGTGTCTAATATTTGAATTTAATCTCAATGAGACATTACAATATTAATAAAAGAAAAAATTTATGCGATGATTATAGGTGGAGTAATAAATATTTATATATTATTTTTGTTAATGTGTTCGATTTTTAGGTATGTGTTTTCAACTCTTTTATTTAAAAATTATATAAAAATATAAAATAAAATTTCATTATAATAATATTAGTTATCATTTAAAAACGTTCTCAATTATAATAACAATTTGAATTTATTATATATTATATATATGAGGAGATATGTAATTGCATTAGTGTAAAATTCAAGTGGTTTTACATCATGTTATAACTTTTTATGATTAATATTTTTATAATTCAACTATTGGACTTATCAATATATTTGTACTTGTCAAGTATTTAAATTTTAAATTTATCCAATATTTCTAGTATCTTGATCTAAAATATTATATATATTAATATGTATTTAATAGTTGAAAGTTTTTATATATTAAATTAATAGTTTAGAAGTTTCTAATTTATGTAAAACTTAACATGTATGATCAATATAAAAAAATATCGATTGAATTATTAAAATATTAATCGTATAAAAATTCTAAAATAACATAAAACCACTTTAAGACTTACATCAGTATCAAAAACTTTTCCCTTCATATCATATACCCATCAACTCAATACTAACTCTAATTAATTTATCAAATAATTGAAATCCATTAAATTTTTTATGAGGTAAAAATTATATAATTAACTCTCTATAACAAATTCGTTTGTCTATTAACATTTGAGATTTAAATTATATTTAAAAATTTCTAATTTTTAAAATAAAAATTATAATATTCTAATAATAAAATTTATTAGTGAGATTTAAATCTTGATAAATTTTACAAATATAATTTTATTTATTACAAAATATTTTTATTTAATAAAATATGGATAATAGATTTTAAGTAAATTTTAAATATTTTATTGATATAATATGTTTAAAAGAATTATGTTTTTTATTAATAAATAGAACCAATTTTATTAAAATTTAATATAAGAGACAATTATGGAGAATTTACTAATTTATTTTACCTATCTGATGAGCGAATGTTAATATCGAAAACATATTAAATAAATTCATATATTTTTTTATTAAAATTAATGGATTAATATTAAATCCATATATTTAATAAAATTCTAAACGATAAATTTCGATTAACTTTAAAAAAACTTAAGTATGTATTTATAATTAGTTTTCTTGATTGTGTATATTAATTTAATTTAATTTAATTATCTTTATTTGATAAAATTCAGCACAAAATTTGAATATATTATAATTTTAAAATATAAATAATAATTGTTTAGGTCAAGAATGCGTAATTTTTAAATTACATATTTAGTTATATATTAATTTTATTCAACAAAATATTTTTAGTTAAATTTTTACTTTTAATATTAATTTAAACGTAAAAAATAAACATTAACTATAAATAAGAAATACAATAAAGTAGGATATAACAAATTTAAACATTTAATTTTTTTAATATTTTAAAATAATTTAATTATTATTTTTTCAATATTCAAAATTAAACATTAACATATTTAAAATAGTAAAAATAATTTTAATATTTAAAAATAATTTAGTTTTTTAATATTTAAATTTATTTTATCTTTAAAAGTATGTATTACATTTTATAATTAAAAATACGTATTCATTTTACAATTAAAAATATATATTACCAACTTCAAAAAATGTATTGCCTTATTTTCAATTTTCTTTTATTTTTAATCCCATGTAAATTTTTTGATAATATTTGAGAACAATAAAATAAAATAAAATAAAGAACGCACAAATTTTACGTGGAAACCCTTTTAGGAAAAAACCACGGGCAGAGGAGAAGAAAATTCACTATGTCGAAAAATTTGAATCAAATACAAGAGGACTAGACTATGTCTATTTATAGGCTTGCAAAGCCATATTCTAGTAGGATTGAAACACCTTATCCTAATCAATATAAAATAGATGGAGTTTAATAAGGTTTAAAACCTTATTCTAAAATAAAATAAAAGAAGTCTAGTTCTATATGGATTTTACTTTTATTTTATTTTCCATCGTATTTTATTTAAATAAGAATTTGGGTCACTTAATTCTAACAATCTCCACCTTGACACAAATTCTCAATAAACAAGTTCTTCATCGCGAACTTTCAATAAACAAGTTCTCCACCTCTTCCATAAAACCCCTTAAGGGTTTAACTTCAACAATGAACACCAACCAAGTTTAAGCAATGCTCAAACTTGGTTATAGGAAGTGACTTAGTCATCATATCTGCAGGATTTTCATGAGTACTAATTTTGCTCACAACAATATCACCACGAGCAATAATATCACGAACAAAATGATACCGAATATCAATATGTTTTGTTCTCTCATGAAACATTTGATCTTTTGTAAGAAAGATGGCACTGATTGTCACAAAATCTTGTGGCTTGATTTGAAGGTCTTTATTGAGTTCACTAAATAGTCCTTTCAACCAAATAGCTTCTTTACAAGCCTCGATGAATCGCCATTTACTCACCTTCATGGTAGACAAATCGATCGTAGTTTGCAAAGTGGCTTTCCAACTAATTGCACAACCTCCGATTGTAAAGACGTAACTCGTGAGAGATCTTCTTCTATCAAGGTCTCCAGCAAAATCAGCATAACATACCCTATAACTCCATCTTTAGTTCTTCCAAACTGTAAGTAAATATCAGTAGTGCCTCTTAAGTATCTTAAAATCCACTGAACTACTTTCCAATGTTCTTTACCGGGATTTGCCATATATCTCGCTAATCTGACCGATCGCATATGATAAATCTGGACGTGAACAAACCATAGCACACATGAGAGATCCCACTGCACTAGAGTATGTAACATGTGACATGTACTCAATCTCATCATCTAATTGAGGAGACAAGGCCGATGAAAGTCTGAAATGGGCTGCTAAAGGAGTACTAACAGGCTTAGCACTCTGCATATTGAACCTGCAAAGAACTTTTTCAATGTACCTCTTCTAACTTAGGTACAATTTACTTGCTTTTCTATCTCTGAGAATCTCTATACCAAGTATCTTCTTTGCTGGTCCTAAATCTTTCATCTCAAATTCTTCACTTAATTGGGCTTTAACCTTTCTTATCTCTCCTTTATCTTTTGCTGCTATCAACATGTCATCACCATAAAGAAGTAGATACACAAAAGAACCATCATTGTTTTTCTTAAAGTAAACACAACTGTCTAAACTACTTCTTTTGAAATCATGAGAAGTCATAAAGGAATCAAACCTCTTGTACCACTGTCTTGGTGACTGTTTCAAACCGTAAAGGGACTTTCTCAGCAAGCAAACATAGTCCTCTTTTTCTGAGACTATAAAACCCTCTGGTTGTTGCATGTAAATATTTTCCTCAAGTTCTCCATGCAAAAATGTAGTTTTTACATCTAACTGCTCAAGCTCCAAATCATGCATGGCCACAATACCAAGCAAAGCTCGAATCGAACTATGCTTAACAACTGGAAAGAACACATCTGTGAAGTCCACTCCTGGAATTTGACTGTAACCCTTTGCAACAAGCCTTGCTTTATATCTGGGTTCTTCAACTCCTAGAGTCCCTTCTTTCTTTTTAAACACCCATTTACAACGAACAACCTTTTTACCTTTAGGAAGTTTCACAAGGTCCCATGTTCTGTTTTTGTGGAGTGATTCCATCTCTTCTTGCATAGCAAACATCCACTTTTCCGAGTCTTCATAGCTAACCGCCTCAGAATAATTAGATGGCTCTTGATTCGCATCTATATCTTCAGCCACATTTAAAGCATAAGCAACTAGATCAACCTCGACATACTTCTTTAGAGGTTTAATTTCTCTTCTAGTTCTGTTTTTGGCGATAGAGTATTGTGGTGAATAAGCAACTCTATTCTCAATTTTTGTTCTGGCTTGAGGAGTTGATTCTGTATTAATCTGATGCTCCACCTACTTTTGATTTTCTTTATTGGAAGAGTCTTTAAGAGATAAGTTAGGTAGCATAGCAGTTTCATAAAAAACAACATCTCTGCTAATCACAACTTTTCTATTTTAAGGACACCATAAATTATACCCTTTTACACCAGCTTTATAACCAAGAATAATGCATTTAATAGATCTCGGTTCCAATTTTCCATTATCAACATGAGCATACGCAGGACACCCAAAAATCTTTAAATCAGAATAATTAGCAGGATTACCAGACCATCCTCTTGTGGAGTCTTTTTCTCAATGGCAACGGATGGAGATTGGTTGATCAAAAAACATGCAGTAGAGGCCGCTTCTGCCCAAAATGTCTTCGGTAAGTTGGCATTTGACAACATACATCGAACCTTCTCCATGATCGTTCTGTTCATTCATTCTGCAATGCCATTTCGCTGTGGAGTATGACGAACTGTCAAGTGTCTCATGATCCCTTCTAACTTGCACAAGCTATTAAACTATCAGAACAAAACTCTAAGCCATTGTCTGTGCGGAGGTATTTTATCTGTTTTCCCTTCTATTTTTCAATCATAATTTTCCAAGACTTAAATGCGGAAAACACATCGCTTTTCTGCTTCAGGAAAAACGCCCAAACTTTTCTGGAAAAATCATCAATAAAGGTTAGCATATAATTAGCTCCACTTCTCGAAGGCACTCTGGATGGCCCCCATAGATCAGAATGAATATACTCCAACGTTCCCTTCGTGTTATGGATTCCTCTAGTGAATCGAACTCTCTTTTGCTTCCCAAAAACACAGTGCTCACAGAAATTCAGTTTGCAAATTCCTTGCCCATTAAGAAATCCTTTTTTGCTTAATTTTGCCATGCCATTCTCACACATATGCCCTAGGCGCATATGCCAAAGTTTAGTAATATCATCATCTGACAAGGAAGAGGAAGTGACAGCTGCATCACTAGTAACAAGAGAACCACAGAAACATATAACTTGGCAATCTTTCTCTGCCCTTTCATCACAACAAGGGACCCTTTGGAAATCTTTAAAACCCCACTTTCAGCTGTGTATCTGTACCCTTTTGAATCAAGAGTACTCAATGAAATTAAATTTATTTTCAATTCTAGAACATGCCGCACGTCACTAAGTGTTCTGACAACTCCATCAAACATCTTAACTTTAATTGTTCCAACACTTGCGATTTTACACGAAGCATTATTTTCCATCAAAACAACACCTTCAGATACTGTTTCGTAAGTCGTAAACAAATCCCGATTGGGACTCATGTGGAAGGTGCAGCCTGAATCAAGTATCCACTCCTCGCTTACTTTAGAATCGTTGACAGAAGCGACTAGAAGTTCACTATCGCTGTAGTCTTCTACAACATCAGCTTCACCGGAATTTTCTGGTTGTTTTCCCTTTTGATTTGTAGCCTCCCTTTTAATCTTATTTTGTAGCTTATAGCACTCAGATTTAATGTGCCCTTTCTTCTTGCAGAAGTTACAAGTTTTACCTTTGTTTGAAGACTTCGATCTACCCTTAGATTTACCACGAGGATTCCGTTCTGTGTCCTACCACGATCATCATCAAGATTCGATCTTGTCTCCTACGAACAATGAGACCCTCTCCACGAGAGTCGGGTTTAACCACAAGATACTTCATCTTATCATACGAGGTTAAAGAATCATAAACCTCATCAACTGTGAGAGACTCGCGGCTATATAAAATCGTGTCTCTAAAGGTTGAATAAGACGGGGGCAACGAACAAAGTAGAATCAACCCTAGATTTTCCTTATCATACTGAACCTCCATGGCCTCCAAGTTTTAGAGAATTTCTTTAAACACTGTTAAGTGTTCGTGTACAGACGCACATTCCTCCAAACGATGAGCATAAAGACGCTGCTTCATATGTAACTTGCTTGTTAGAGTTTTCGACATACATATTTGTTCTAGCCTCTTCTATAATGCAGCGGCAGTTTTCTCTTTCATCACATCCTGCAAAATTTTGTTGGACAAATGCAGATGTAATTGTGTTAATGCCTTTCGACCCTTACGCTTCTTCTCTTCATCTGTTAATGTCGAAGGCATCTTATCTATCCCTAGCAGGGCATCCTCCAGATCCATCTGTGCAAGAACTGCTTGCATCTTAATTTGCCACAACGCAAATCTGGTGTTGCGATCCAATAGCGAAATTTCATACTTCAAAGACGCCATTACCTGATCGAGATGAATAACCCGAAAGCTCTGATACCAATTTGAGAAAAATAAAATAAAATAAATAAAATAAAATAAAGAACACACAAATTTTACGTGGAAACCCTTTCGGGAAAAAACCACGGGTAGAGGAGAAGAAAATTTACTATGTCGAAAAATTTGAATCAAATACAAGAGGAATAGACTATGTCTATTTATAGGCTTGCAAAGCCATATTCTAGTAGGATTGAAACACCTTATCCTAATCAATATAAAATAGATGGAGTTTAATAAGATTTAAAACCTTATTCTAAAATAAAATAAAAGAAGTCTAGTTCTATATGGATTTTACTTTTATTTTATTTTCCATCGTATTTTATTTAAATAAGAATTTGGGTCACTTAATTCTAACAATATTATAAAATAATTAAAGGCTTTGATAAGGATTTTGTATAATTTTAATATCGCTTAATAATTAAAAGATTTTGTTTATAACATTTATTGTCATAAATAAAATTTTCATTTAAATTATGAAATCTATATTAATTTAATACATAAAATGTTGATGTGTCAAGTAAAGACATCATCCATTTGTCATTGTTTTCAATATGCCACCTAAGATTATTTCTAAAGTTTTTGTAATATAATATATATACTAGTTTTATTATCAAGCAATGCATTAGTTGGTTGTATATATTAATTAAAACATAATCATATAAGTTTAATTTAAATAAACAATATCTTGAAGTTATTTTTAAAATATAAATATTAGAATAGTAAATTATGTTTTATATATAGTTTTTAACTTAATCTTAATTATTAATTAGTGAATGTAAATTGTTAAATAAATTTAAATATTGTGGACCACTAAATAATTTATTGTAATATTATTTATATTTTAAATATTAATTTCATCTTAATAGTGTATTTACTTTACAAAAGTAGTGATAAACTTAGAACGATTATTACAATTAATAAAGTAGAAAATGTTACTCATGTATGAATAGTAATGAAAATCGACAAATAAAAGAACAATAATTTGACTTAAGACTATAGAAATTACAGATTTAAAGAAATTATTTTTCCTAAGAAAATAATATATGTAGCGACGTAAAAAAAAATTAGTTTCGCTTGGTCGCTAATTGTGGCGATTTATTAAACATTTGAAAACCAACTTTCGATTTTATTAACAAAGGAGTCGCCACGATCCTTTTTTATAGGTGTGATCGGACACCTAATAAAATTATTTTAAAATAAAAAGAAGGCCAAATTTAGGTCTACGTGAAAGTCCGAGAGAAAATTGGGGTTCGAGTCGATTCTGTGAGGAAGGTATTAGCACCCTCGCGACGCCCAAAATTGGTATCTCATAAACATTTGTTGACTTGATTTTCAAAAATACGAGTTCAATATAATATTTAATCGTGATCCGATTAAAAATGAGAATTTTAGTTTTCGATTTCTTTTTAGAAAGGGTGTCCGTTTTTAACACAAGCCGATGAATTTCACCCAACATAGCGATGAAATCGATGGCTTAATATTAAATCGGTACATTGCCTTATTTTTGAAATTAATTAAAACATGAGAAAAATATTCCTAAAGTGAGAAATTAAAATAGATAAAGGACGAAAAAAAATGATATCATTAATGAAAAATATTAACATGGAATACTAGAATATTAGAATAACAATAATAATGATATTTACAAAATAAAAACAAATCATGTACTAATAATAAAATAGGAAAAATGATATATTTGGTAATAATAATATAAAATAATAATATGTACATAAAATACATATATATATATATGCATATAATAAAAGTATGTAATAATAATAATAATAATATCTACAATAAAAGAAAATATTAGGAAACGCATTACCTAAAAATATATACATAAAAATTTACAACAATAATATAAAATAATGATATGTGCAAAAATATATATATATATATATATACATATGTACATAAAATATACACTAATATAATAATAGTTATAATAATACTAGCAATAGTAATAATTTGTAATAATAATATATACACAATATGGTATTTAAAATATATATATATATGTATATAATAGTATTTAAGAATATATACATAAGAAATATATAACTAATGGCATTAAAAATATATACATAATATATATAAAATACCTAAAAAAAAGAAGGGGGAAAGAAGAGAGAAGGGAGGGGGAAAAGGAAATCCGGCCAAGGGGGGCCGGTCACCGGTTGATCGTCGGTGCATGCCGTCGTCGAACACCACCACCACCGCCATACTGTGGTAGGAAAAGTTAAATTTTTAACAATATATGTATATATAAAGAAAGAAAAAACAATACAAAAAAAAGAAAAAAATTGGAAAGAAGAGGAAAAAAGAAAAAGATGCAACCTTTTTATTGATGTTTCTTTTGTGTTCAAAATTTGAAGGGATTTTTATGTTTTTTTTTTTTCAATCTTTGTAAAATCCCCCCTCCTCTTTTTTACATGATTTTTGAATGGCTTTTTATAGCCATCTTTTACATGATTTTCTTTTTTTTTTTCTATTTTGTAGGTGGTGGTGGTAGACAATGGGAGGAAAAATGGGGCAAGTGGGAAAGTGGTTAGGTGGCTAGGTTTTTTTATCTTTTTTTGTTAGGTTTTTCTTTTTTCTTTTTTTTTTTTTTGGGTTAGGTTTTTTTGGTAGGTTTTTCTTTTTCTTTTTTTTCTTTGTTTTTTTTTTTGGGTTAGGTTTTTTTTTGGGGGGCTTAATGGGCTTTTGAATTGGGTTTGGGTAGATGTAAATGGGTCATGGGTTAAGGGTTTTAGTGGGTTTAGAGGTTTGGTTGGGTTTTCATATAATTGGGCCGGGCAATTTGGGCTTCTATATTGCCCTCTTTGCTCATTGTCGTTAACGATAATAGAGCAAAGACTTTCAAGAAGACCAAACTTGCCGGTCTTGCTAGGTCTTGACTTGCTTTGGAACTCTTCTTGTTTAGTTAGTCTCTTTTCATCCACCGCATCTTGTAGCTTTGGTTCAATCCACGCAAATTCGAGATATGCCTTGTAGCTTCAATCTGCTCCAAAGTAACTTCAAGGATATGAGATTTGTGGCTTCGATCCGCTTCACTTGTAACTCCGGAAAGATAAGATCTACAATTTCAATATGCTCTTTTATCGCCCGGTGAGATAAGGTTTTGGTCTTCTCTTCTGCGACTCGAAAAGGCAAGATCGATGCCTCGATCAACTCCACTACAACTTTAAGGAGGCGAATCGGCGTCTTCAATCAGCTTCAATCTTTATTCTCTACTCGGCATGTGATCCCGAGCTCAACTCATTTTTGCAATATGAATTGACTCTCTAAAAGCAGACATTAAAAAAGAAATTGAAAATAGCTCATTAGCGTGAGCCAAGGCTCAACTCACCTCTCGCAATATGAGTTGATTTTTGAAACTTAACTTGAAAAGCGATTTTGAAAATACCTCGATATGTGATGGAGGTTCAACTCACCTCTCGCAATATGAGTTGATTTTTGAAAAGCAAATTAAAAGACTCAACTCAACTCTCGCAGAATTAAAAGCTCAACTCACCTCTCGCAATATGAGTTGAATTTTTTGAAAAAAAAGAATTGAAAATAGCTCAAGACGTGAGCCAAGGCTCAACTCACTTCTAATATGAGTTGATTTTTGAAAAGAATTTGAAAACAGATTTTGAAAATACCTCGACATGTAACCCGAGGCTCAACTCACATCTCGCAATGTGAGTTGATTTTTTTGAAAAATATAAATTGAAAAAATACCTCAGTGTGTGATCTGAAGCTCAACTCACCTCTCGCAATATGAGTTGATTTTTTTGAAAGATAGAAATTGAAAATAGCTCAACATGAGCCAAGGGTCAACTCACCTCTCGCAATATAAGTTGATTTTTTGAAAACAGAAATTGAAAATACCTCAACGTGTCTTGAGGCTCAACTCATTTCTCACAATATGAGTTGAATTTTGAAAACAGAAATTGAAATTACCTCAGCGTGTCCCGAGGCTCAACTCACCTCTCGCAATATGAGTTGATTTTTTTTTTTTTTGAAATGCAGAAATTGAAAAATGAAAATTGAAAATACCTCGACGTGTGATCTGAGGCTCAACTCACCTCTCGCAATCTGAGTTGACTTTTTGACAACAGAATTGAAATTACCTCAACGTGTCACGAGGCTCAACTCACCTCTCGCAATATGAGTTGATTTTTTTGAAAGGCAAAAATTGAAAAACGGAAATTGAAAATACCTCGGCGTGTGACCTGAGGCTCAACTCGCCACTCGCAATACCAGTTGATTTTTTTGACAACAGAAATTGAAATTACCTCAGCGTGTCCTGAGGCTCAACTCACCTCTCGCAATATGAGTTGATTTTGAAAAAGTAGAAATTAAAAGGTTCAACCTACCTCTCGCAATATGAGTTGATTCTTGAACAACGTAAATTGAAAACAGAAATTGAAAATACCTCAACGTGACTCGAGGCTCAACTCACCTCTCGCAATATGAGTTGAAATTAAAACACAAAATTGAAAATACCTCAACGTGCCCGAGGCTCAACTCACCTCTAGCAATATGAGTTGATTTTGAAAAACAAAAATTAAAAGGCTTAACTCACCTCTCGCAATATGAGTCAATTTAAAACATAAACTAAAAATACCTCAGGCGTGCCCAGAGGCTCAACTCACTTCTCAATATGAGTTGATTTTGAAAACAAAAATTAAAAATACCTCAACGTGTCTTGAGGCTCAACTCATCTCTCGCAATATGAGTTGATTAAAACACAAAATTGAAAATACCTCAACGTGCCCGAGGCTCAACTCACCTCTAGCAATATGAGTTGATTTTGAAAACAAAAATTAAAAGGCTTAACTCACCTCTCGCAATATGAGTCAATTTAAAACTAAAAATACCTCAGCGTGTCCCGAGGCTCAACTCACTTCTCATAATATGAGTTGATTTTGAAAACAACAATTAAAAATACCTCAACGTGTCTTGAGGCTCAACTCATCTCTCGCAATATGAGTTGATTTTCCTTGAAAAGCATGAATTAAAAACATCAAAATACCAAAACACGTCCTTTGGTAGAATTCGGTGTCTTTTCCTTTGATTCGATTCGACTTTCATTCAAGATTTCTTGCTCGTTGGAGTACCAGATATGCCATGTATGATGTTATCATGATATGCACATGTTTGTCTTAAATGCTTTTATGCCTACATGATTATGCAGTGCTCCTTAAGCATGTTTGTTGTATGTCCATTTAGCCACGATTGTTGAGGATCTGTGTTCATTGCTTTGATTCTCGACTTTCTCTTCAGGCCTTATACCCGTCTTCAAGCTTCACGAGTAATCGACGTTTCTCAGATATCACTCTTTTGCCCCCGATTGAACTTTGTTCTTACTTTGAGACTCTTGTGCTTATCAAATTTTCATCCAGGTAATGCTTAACATTTCTTTTGCTTAGAGTGTGTCATTTCACCATTTATCATGTAAATAAACACATAATGAGATGCATGAAAAAGGTCAGATAGGGACAAAAATGATATTTCATATTCATCTATTTCAAATGTGGCAAACAAAGCAAGTTAACCAATGAGAGTAAAAAATGTCAAAAGAAAGAAAGGATCGTATTCAACGGATACAAATGCTCTAGATATTCAACACATGAACTCTTCCTCGTTCCTCAATCAAAATCTTTTCGAGCGGCTTCTTGTGTAGAAGATTTCGAGCTTTAAAATGCTTCAAATCGTAGTCTCACTTTGTTTGACCCATTGTTAAAACGCCACGCTCTTTAAGCTAGGTTTACCTCATTAGGGCGCCTCTCGGTTTTCATCCTAATCTTTTGTGCTAATCAAGACGCCTTTGCGGGTTTTCGCCTTGATCCCTTTTTTTTTTGATGCCCTTTTCGGGTTTTCATCTCAAGCATAATATTTCTTCACAAAGATCTCGAGTTCATTGGATTCAGAGCTCCTTGCCATCCATCTCGGTAAGGATCAAAGGTCCTCCGAAAATGCCTTCTTTACGACGTATGGTCCTTCTCAATTTGGTGCCCATTTTCCTCGCAGGTCCTTTTGTATTGGGAGAATCTTCCTCAGTACGAGTTCTCCTTCGTGGAATTCTCTTGGCCATACTTTCTTGTCATGGGCCGCGATCATTCTCTTCTGGTACATCTGCTCGTGACAAATTACTCTTAGACGTTTTTCTTCGATGAGGTTCAACTAATCATATCGAGCTCGAACCCATTCTGCTTCTTCTAACTTTAATTCCATTAAGACTCGCAGGGAGGGGATCTCAACCTCAATAGGTAGCACAGCTTCCATTCCGTAAGCCAGAGAGAAAGGAATTGCTCCCGTAGATGTTCGCACAGATGTGCGATATGCAAACAAAGCAAATGGAAGCTTCTCGTGCCAATCTTTATATGTCTCAGTTATTTTCCCAATGATCCTCTTAATATTTTTATTGGTCGCTTCAATGACCCGTTCATCTTTAGGCGATAGGGCGAGGAGTTATGATGCTTTATTTGGAACCGCTCACACACTTCTTTCATCATCTTATTGTTCGATTCGTGGCACTATCTGAAATGATTCTTTCGAGCAAACCATACCGCAAATGATTTCCTTTTTCAAAAACACGCAAACTGCAATCCTCGTCACATTGGCAAGCGAGCGGCATCTATTCATTTTGTGAAGTAATCAATGACCACAAAATGAATCGATGTCCATTTGATGCTTTGGAGAAATTGGCCCTATGACATCCATGCCCCACATAGAAAAAGGCCACGGAGAAGTCATGACATGAAGGGGTGAAGGGCTACATGAATTTTATCGCCATAGATTTGACATTTGTGGCATTTTCGGCAAAATTGATTCATCATTTTCCATTGTCAGCCAATAATAACCGAGTCTCATGATCTTTCTGGCCATATTGAAACCATTGACATGCGTTTTGCAAATTCCCTCATGGACCTCTTCAAGTATTTTTCTGGCTTCAACATCATCCACACATCTCAAAAGCATCTGATCCTTTCCTCTTTTATACAGGATATCCCCATTAAGAACAAATCCCGCTGCCATTCTTCTAATTGTTCTTTTATCGTTCTCATTCGCTTGTTCGGGATACCTTTAATTCTTGATATATTCTAAGATATCATGGAACCAAGGCCGTCCGTCTACTTCTTTCTCAATGCTACAACAGTGTGCAGGGACCTCGTATATGCTCATTTTGAGGGGCATTATTTCTGCTTCTCTACTTGCTTTGAACATTGAAGCCAAAGTGGCCAGGGCATCAGCCAGTTGGTTCTCTTCTCGTGGGAAGTAATGAAAAGCTATTTCTTTGAATTCCTTGATCAATCCAGCCACTAAATCACTGTACTTAATCAATTTTGAGTCCCTCACTTCCCACTCTCCACGGATTTGGTAAATCACTAGGGCTGAGTCCCCGTACACCTCCAAGATCTTGATGTTTCGTTCGATAGCTGCACGAAGCCCCATGATACAGGCCTCATATTCTGCGATATTATTGGTGCGAAGAAGTTCGGTCTTGTGGTGAGCGGATAATGATTCCGTCTGGTGATACCAGATTGCTCCAATTCCATGCCCTAAAGCATTTGACGCACCATCAAAGCACATCTTCTATAACTTCTCTTTGATGACTCGATTCTATTTCGTGATGCATATTAAGTCTTCGTCGGGAAATCGAATCTTAAAGGCTCATATTCCTCGTCGTTCGAGTTGCTAAGAAGTCACTATTGCTCTCCCTTTTATCGACTTTTGACTTACATAGGCAATGTCATATTCCGAAAGGAGGATCTGCCATCGTGCCATTCTTCCTGATAGTACCGGCGATTCCATCACGTATTTTATTGGGTCCAGCTTTGAAATTAGCCATGTCGTGTGATACAACATATATTGTGCGAGTCTCCGAGCTACCCAAACCGAGCGCAACAATATTTCTCAATGGACGAATATTTTGCCTCATATTCGATGAACTTTTTCTGAGGTAGTAGATCGCTTTTCTTTCTTTCGACTCGTCGTGTTGCCCGATCGTAACCCATTGAACTTTCGAACACGTCAAATACAATATCAATGGTCTTCCGAGTTGGCGGTACTAGCATTGGAGGATGGACAAATATTGTTTTATCTTATCAAAGGTCGCTGGCATTTCTCGTTCTATTCTTCCGGGTTATATTTTCAAAGAAGCCGAAAGATTGGTCGCATTGGTTGGTAAGTTGAGCGATAAATCGGGCGATGTAGTTTAATCTCCTAAAATCCTCTAACTTCCTTTTGCGTCTTGGAGGTGGTAATTCTTGGATGGCTTTTATTTTATCTGGATCAACTTCGATACCTCTTTCATCGACAATGAAGCCTAGCAACTTTCCGAGGTAGCCCCAAACGTACATTTGGCGGATTAAGCCTTAGCTGGAACTTTCTCGGTCTGTCGAACAATTTCTTCAGTTCACTACATGCTCTTCCTCCCTCGGATTTAGCAATCATATCGTGAGCGTAGACCTCTATTTCCTTATGCATCATGTCATGGAATAACGTTACCATAGCCCTCGATATGTTGCTCCAGCATTCTTTAACCCAAATGGCATCACCTTGTAGCGAATGTTCCCCACATTGTTACGAAGGTAGTTTTCTCCATATCCTCGGGGCCATCTTGATCGATTATACCCCGAGAATCCGTCCATGAAAGAAAACAATGAATGTTTTCTTGTGTTATCCACCAACGTATCAATGAGTGGTAAGGAAAATTATCTTTAGGACTTGCTCGATTCAGTCACGATAATCCACGCACATTCGTACTTTGCCATCTTTCTTTGGTATCGGGACTATGTTAGCCACCCATTCGGATATTTGAGGCTTGTAGGAAGCCGACATCAAATTGCTTCTTGACTTCCACTTTTATCTTCAACAACATCTCAAACCTCATTCGTCTTAGCTTTTGTTGAATGGGCTTGCATCCGGCTTTAATGGGAGCTTATGGACCGCTATATCTTCATCCAATCTGGCATGTCTGATATGACCATACGAATACATCTTTGTATTCATGAGCAAAGCAATCAAATTATGCCTAGTGCCCCCGAAATAGAAGTCCCAATCTTCACTTCTTGCCTCCTTTCTTGGTTCCCAGATTTATTATTTCAACAGATTCTTGATGAGGCAAAATCTGTTCATCCTCTTGTTCTACCATTCTTAGCAAATCAGAGACGAGACATAGTCTTGACGTTTTCTTCGGTTTAATTCTTCTAAACAAACAGCCTTCTCAAAATCAATTTCGGGACTCAGAATTCGGCTTGTTCATCTTTGTTGACATCGAGCACCGAAAGTTGAATGGAAAAGGAACTATAGAGGGCATCCAAGTATTGAAACCAACAAACGAAATGTTATGGCATAGGATGAGGCAAATGTAAGGATTGGCTATGACATGAGAAAATGATTATGAAATTAGTGATAATGTGAAAGATTATGACGAAATGCATCTTCATTGATATTCATTTGAATGATAAAGAGCGAATGCAGGCTCTTACAAAAGAATTCTATTATATATAAGGACATAACAGAATGTTAACGTTTGAGCATTACTCTGAAGACTTATAAACTACAAGAAGGTCCTCGGTAGTCCAATTGTTCAACATGAAACCAGGAGGACAAGGCGTATCCTCGAGGCGTCTTTACTCACATCAGCCCCTTTGTCAATAACATTTATACTGACATTTTGAAGACCCTTTTCAATTAACCATAGCGTGTTTCGTGGACTATCTTGTCCAGGGTACATCATTCCCGCAGATGTAAATGTTTTTGACAAAGGAGGGTACTCTATTGGTTCCTATTCTGGTTCTCGGCCCAAAGTTCTTGCAATCCTTCTTTCCTGATTTTTTTTCACTGTCTTCTTCTTTGACGCATGTCAGGCTGGAACCCCAAATCGTATCGGGTCCTGTGGTGTACTGGCTTTAAAGCCCCGACTATTCCTTGCGAGATATCTCCTAAACCTCTTCTCGCCGAGCTCCCTTCCCTCATCATCAATTGACACCCATTCTAGTATTTCTCGGCTTTTGGTATCGAAATTGCTTTCCCTCAACGACAAAAGTGGCATTGACAAATTCAAGGGATCGGAAGGAACATTCCAATGCGTCTTTGTTCACTTCCAAGTACGGTGCATCGCCAGAGACAGATCGACAGTGTCTTCTTCTCCTCGACAAAGACCAAACAACCGTCCATGATAAATTTCACCTTTTGATGGAGGGATGATGGGATTGCTCCAGCAGAATGGATCCGAGTCTTCCCAAAAGGCGCTTATAAGAGGTGTAATGTCCATGACTTGGAACTCGACATCATAAATGTAAGGCCCACTTTCAAAGGGATTTCGATCTTTCCCATGACTTGGCGCCTCGTCCGTCGAATGCCCTTACCGTGGAATGACAGGCCTTAAGTAGGACAAATCCATCGGTATTCGAAAAGCGTGGCCAATGGCATAACATTTAACGCGACCCATTATCGATGAGCACGTTCGGTATTATGTAGCCCTTGCAATGAGTCGTGATATGCGGCGCTTTCATCGAGCCTCTACCATTGGGCGATATTTTATCATCACTAAAAGAAATGAAATTATCCGCATTCAAGTTGTTCATCCATCTAGTCGGTTTTCAACGGATACATTGTTTGCCACATAAGCTTGATTTAACACTTTCAGCAGAGCATTTCGGTGTGGTTACGAATTCAACAAAGAGATAATCTGAGATTCGTGACCGTCGCTTACTCAATTATTCTACCACTATGCTTGATAAATTTTAAGAATTCTGTGCTTCCTCCTCGTCCACGGATTTTTAGCTTCTTGTCCAGCGCAGCTTTCATGCTCATCATCATCCACGTGCATCGGTGCTTTTCCTTTCGCTTTCAAGTCACTTTGTTCTTCTTTATCTCCTTGAATAACATCTTCCACTAAGAGTGAAATGACCTACTTCCCGACGTTTCCAAATCATGGCTTTGGGATTTTCATCTTCAAGTGTAACGATGTTGACATCGTACTTCCACGGTACTGTTTTATTGTCCTTATAAGGGAAAGGAGATGGTACTTCAATTATCATTTTTGGTTTCACCGGCTCCTTCTTCGCGTCATAATAGATTATTAACGGTCGGTCGGCGCTATATGGGAAACCTGATGATTGATTGTGAGAGGCACATATTTCTCTTTCATTAGTCTCTTCCCTTTTGTTAAGGACCTTAATCTCTTTATTATCCATCCGGTCTTGAAGCAACCTTTTAAATTCCTCACACGATGAATGTCGTGTCCCACAATCCATGGAAATTGCAAAAACCTTGACCTTCTTCTCCAAGAATTCTATCGGGTGACAAAGTAATCCTTTCTTAACTAGTACCTCCAGATTCTCTGCGAGAGGTGTTTTTATTTCAAGAACCTATCTTCGACTTTCCATTCGTCCACTTTCCCCACTATGCTCACATCCCTTTCGGTATGGTTAGGGAATGGGTTCCCAGTTGCATTACTGGCACTATCGAATCATAGGATACCTGCATCAATGAGTCCTTGAACTCTTCTCTTAAAGGCTAGGCAGTTTTCCGTGGAATGTCCCTGGTTTCCTGTATGGTATGCACAACTAGCGAATTGTATGTTTTAACCTCAGGGAATGAGTATGGAATATGCAATGAATGAATGAATGCATAAATGAATGCATGAATGTTAAATGAATGTCAGTCATGAATGAATATGCAAAAATTTGGTGTTAATTTCAAGATAGCCCCTATTTAGGCATTTCCTTAATCAAAGGAGTATTACACAACATTTCGGTCACTCGTATAATTGACTCCTCTATTAGAAACCCGTTTTTGGCAACCAATCTCTAATCAACACCTTCCTAACAAGATGCCTTCGATGCATGATGAAAAATAAAAATACAGACAAACGACCTTGGTTAGCGCAACACATATAAACATAGAAAAACTGTGGAAAATCTAACAAATTAAGCTACTTGGTCCAAGTGGACTCGATTCCTTGCTTAGAAAGCACAAATGTAAAAGAAATAGAAGGTAAGATGTGCTTTTCCCGTGTACTTATTTCGGTGACTACTAAACGAGCGGAGGTTCGGCATGGCTCTAGTTAGGTGGCTCATATAGTTTATTATATGTGATTTTGGTTCTAGATAGGTACTCGAATTGTCCGTACTGTCATCTGCTAAGATTAGTACGAAGCCTCAGTCATAACCCATCACAGGCTCACGAGTTCAATTCGAGGGATTACATTTACTTATGCCTATGCGGAGGGACGAGTTAACTCACGAAAGCATAAGTCATATGTAACCCGAAAGTATTCACTAGCCTGTGCAGAGGGACGAGTTAACTCACGAAGGCGTAGCGTTTACTTTCACTTAAACGGACGGAGCCCGGGTAGAGAGCTCATGTTATGCAACAAAAATGCACGTGCACGGTGTGTGGGGAGAAACTTGCAAACCTTTACGTTTTATTTAAAAAACTAAACCAAACTAAAATCACAAAAATTTAAAGCTGAAAAACAACCAGATAAAACAAGTTAGAATATATACAACACGATGCAAATGCATGATTTTTTGAAAACAAAAATTTGAAGATCACGACTAAATGTTAATTTGAACAAGGAACTTTGAAAATTTTGACAACGCGAGTTTAATTCGACTCGACTCTCAAAAAGGGTCCCCAGTGGAGTCGCCAGCTGTAGCGACGTAAAAAAAAATTAGTTTCGCTTGGTCGCTAATTGTGGCGATTTATTAAACATTTGAAAACCAACTTTCGATTTTATTAACAAAGGGAGTCGCCACCGATCCTTTTTTATAGGTGTGATCGGACACCTAATAAAATTATTTTAAAATAAAAAGAAGGCCAAATTTAGGTCTACGTGAAAGTCCGAGAGAAAAATTGGGGTTCGGAGTCGATTCTGTGAGGAAGGTATTAGCACCCTCGCGACGCCCAAAATTGGTATCTCATAAACATTTGTTGACTTGATTTTCAAAAATACGAGTTCAATATAATATTTAATCGTGATCCGATTGAAAAATGAGAATTTTTAGTTTTCGATTTCTTTTTAGAAAGGGTGTCCCGTTTTTTAACACAAGCCGATGAATTTCACCCAACATAGCGATGAAATCGATGGCTTAATATTAAATCGGTACATTGCCTTATTTTTGAAATTAATTAAAACATGAGAAAAAATATTCCTAAAGTGAGAAATTAAAATAGATAAAGGACGCAAAAAAAATGATATCATTAATGAAAAATATTAACATGGAATACTAGAATATTAGAATAACAATAATAATGATATTTACAAAATAAAAACAAATCATGTACTAATAATAAAATAGGAAAAATGATATATTTGGTAATAATAATATAAAATAATAATATGTACATAAAAATACATATATATATATATGCATATAATAAAAGTATGTAATAATAATAATAATAATATCTACAATAAAAGAAAATATTAGGAAGCGTTACCTAAAAATATATACATAAAAATTTACAACAATAATATAAAATAATGATATGTGCAAAATATATATATATATATATATATACATATGTACATAAAATATACACTAATATAATAATAGTTATAATAATACTAGCAATAGTAATAATTTGTAATAATAATATATACACAATATGGTATTTAAAATATATATATATATATATATGTATATAATAGTATTTAAGAATATATACATAAGAAATATATAACTAATGGCATTAAAAATATATACATAATATATATAAAATACCTAAAAAAGAAGGGGAAAGAAGAGAGAAGGGAGGGGAAGGAAATCCGGCCAAGGGGGCCGGTCACGGATTGATCGTTTGGTCACCGTCGTCAAGTCAATCATCCACCGCCACCGCCTACAGTGGCGGAAAAGTTAAATTTTTAACAATATATGTATATATAAAGAAAGAAAAAAACAATACAAAAAAAAGAAAAAATTGAAAGAAGAGGAAAAAGAAAAGATGCAACCTTTTATTGATGTTTCTTTTGTGTTCAAAATTTGAAGGGATTTTTATGTTTTTTTCAATCTTTGTAAAATCCCCCCTCCTCTTTTTTACATGATTTTTGAATGGCTTTTTATAGCCATCTTTTACATGATTTTCTTTTTTTTTTCTATTTTGTAGGTGGTGGTGGTAGACAATGGGAGGAAAAATGGGGCAAGTGGGAAAGTGGTTAGGTGGCTAGGTTTTTTATCTTTTTTGTTAGGTTTTTCTTTTTCTTCTTTTTTTTTTTTTTGGGTTAGGTTTTTTTAGGGTAGGTTTTTCTTTTTTTTTTTTTTTCTTTGTTTTTTTTTTTTTGTTAGGTTTTTTTTGGGGGCTTAATGGGCTTTTGAATTGGGTTTGGGTAGATGTAAATGGGTCATGGGTTAAGGGTTTTAGTGGGTTTAGAGGTTTGGTTGGGTTTTCATATAATTGGGCCCGGGCAATTTGGGCTTCTACAATATAAGAACGTAAAATGTTTATTAATTTATTCGAATACCTTAACTTTGAATAATATGTTATTGGAAACCTAAAATGTCATCCAACTTTTCACTTATAGTACCTAGGTTTCTGAGTATTGGTTTAAGTTTAGTTTTGTATTTGGCTAACATGACCTTCTTCTCATTCTTAAGCTTCAATTTTTTTGTCTTTGAAGCTTATGGCTTCTCCATTGAATCATTCATTCTTATTTTAATTACTAACTTTTATAAAATAAAAGGTCCCATTTGTTAAGCACCTCATTGTCTTTTAGCCATTTTTATATCAACGTAATCATCATTGTCATTGTGAATAGTTGTATCTTCACTTGTGATCACAACACCTTTTATGTGATAATTCGTTTTTCAATAGTGTTAGAAACGATTGTTTTGGAATCTCGATTTCGATGATTGAGTCCGTAAATATTATTATTTAATATTTATGAGCCTAGGTTAGTGATATATTAAATTTTAGTTTGATAATTTTGATTAATTAGAAAGTTAGTTAAGGTACAAGTGTATCAATTTAAAAGTTAATAGTTTTGAAAATTGAGGTATTGGAATCTCGTTTCTGATGCGAGCCTAGCTGTCAAACCCATTGAGCTGCCTTCGGCTCCAATCACTTGATCCCAAGCCAAGAAGTTCCAAGAAGCTATCTCGAGATATATTGATCAAGCTTGGGGAGAAGAGATTGTGGGACCAATCGACCATTCATGGATCAGCTCAACAAGCGTCCCATGCAGCTTACTTAAAGCTGAATTTTAGCTTTCATTTTTAAGCTGATTGGTTGCTGGAATAAACTTCAATGACGATTAGTTATTTTAGTTTAAGTATTTAATTTTCCTTTAAGTATTTAATTTGTCTTAAGTTTATTTAGTTTGTTCTAATTAGTTCAGCTATTTAATATGTCCTAAGTTTATTTAATATGTTTTAGTTAATACAACTATTTAATGTGTCTTAAGCTTAGGCAAATTAAATGAGTTTTCAATATAACCTTAACCGAATTTATTGGTGCATATAAGTGTTCACACCAGCTGAATCAGCTAGCTCAAATTCAAGGAGCAATATTAAAGAAAGAGCATGTGTTTGGCAAGTTCATGAACGGCATTAAAGGAAGCTGCTGTTTTGAACTTCTCTAAGTGTCTTTTCATTGAGATCAAAGGCCAATGGTTGTTCACATTAGTTCATTCAGCTAGCAAGTGTTTTCACACTTTGGAGGCTGATCAATTCTGGCCGTTCACACCTGGAGGTTCAACAACTTCAGCTGTTCACACCAAGGACTGTTCGTGCGCCACAATTTCAATTAATTGGCTGCTACACAATTCGGCTTCCCAATGAGGAATCTAAACTTGTTCACACCCATGACCGATCTTCTACTTGAAGAAATTCAGCTCAGCTCATTTAATTCAATTGAAATACTAAATTGGGAATGCTAACAGCTTGTCCAATGGTGCCACCTAGGCCTAGGATTTGCTAAAAGTCTTGTTAATTATTTTAGGAGTGAAGTCAGCTTACTAATAGCTTAATTAGGCTGATACAAAGTGTCCATTCGGCTAGAGTTAGCTCAACCTATAAATATTTAGCTCATTCCACTTTGTAAGGACTTTTTTCTCATTTTATGAATATTATATTTCTTTTTGAGTATTCAACTCTCATAGTTCTCTCTAGACTGAATTGACTTATCAAGACAAGTCTTGTGGCATCAATCCCGTCTTTTCTTTAAACTTATCACTTGCTCAAGTATGGTGTTCATCTATACCTTTGGTTCCATAGTTACTAGGTCAAGGTTCTTTAGCTTTTCTCATCGAATTCACCTAAGTGCTACTATAAGTTTCGGGTCAGCATAGCCTATTGTGTTGGTCCATACTTTAGCCTTAGCCGAAACCTTTTCATTGTTAACTAAACCATCTCAAACCGCTTTGTTTAAGCCTATTTTTTTTTCAATTCCAAGCCAACTTTGCAAACAACTCAACCTTACTTAATTTTTTGATCGGGCAATCTAAATGACTCAAATCATCACTGAAGCGAGTTCGTATCATTTGGTATCAGAGTTGGTAAAAATTAAGTAAGTATCGATATTTTTAGCATTTTCAGGTTGTAATTAGTTGAAAAAAATTGAAAAAAAGAATATATATATTTGTAGTACAAATTTGAAAATATTAAAAAAGAAGAAGAAGGGGTTACGAAAATATATTTATATAAAAAAGAGAAGTTAGTTGTACAAAGTTCTTCTCCCTGATTCTACATCATTCATCATCTTATCAAATTCAGCCACACTTCAAACCCCTTCACTTTGTTTCTAGCCTATCCTTTTGTCCTAGCATCAACCCCTACCCAACTGATCATCATTTTTGCAAAATCGACTCAACAACGATTGTTGATCTGTCTAAGTAGTCCGTTGAGAACTTAGAGAAGCAAACTTGAGTGAAAAAGGCAAGAGTGCGCTGAGCTCAATCGAGCGAGTAAAAGCCAAAGTGTGTGAAATTTCTTTGTGAGAGAAGTTGTGAGATTTGTTGTGTGATTAAATACCATGTCAAGGAGTCGAGAAGGAATCCAATGGATTGTGGTGGAGTACGTCTTGTGAGGAACATTGCTCCTGGAGGTGGAGTGCCTGATTTGGCTCAACAAGCAATGTGGCGAGAATTCCAACGATTGCTCCACAATGAATTAGAACCAATACATGAGCATTGGGACAATTGGACGAACAAGTCCAACGAGTAAGAACACCACAAAATTGAAGGCAAGAGCATGGACATCTTAGGCAAAATCGAGAAGACCTTTATGAGCCTAGTGATAATGAAAGTGACTAATCTTCGGTTCAAAGTGAAAAGCGACAAGGCCATAAAAATCGAGGCCTTAGAGAAAGAGATCATGTAGACGATAGTCTTAAGAACATCAAGATGGCCATTCCCCCTTTCCAAGGGAAAAATAACCCCGAGGCATATTTGGAGTGGGAGAAGAAAATTAAACTTGTCTTCGAGTGCCACAATTACTTGGAGAGAAGAAAATGAAGCTCGCGGCCATAGAGTTCTCGGATCATGCTATTGTATGGTGGGATCAACTTGTGAAAAGTCGAAGGAGGAATGGGGAGAGACCCATCTCAACTTGGGCCGAGATGAAGGCAATCATGAGGAAAGGTTTCATTCCATCTTGCTACCACCAAGACTTGTACCAGCAATTGCAAAACCTCACCCAAGGCAAACGAAGTGTCGAGGATTACTATAAAGAAATAAAGGTGGCGATGATCTGAATTGATGTTAAGGAAGATCATGAGGCAACGATGGCTAGATTTCTTGCTGTGCTAAACCGTGACATCGCCAAAATTGTAACAGCCCGATTTAGACCCTAGTCAGAATAGTGGTTTTGGTGTTTACAGTATGTGAATTATTTTAATATTATTTTTGGTGTTTACAGTATGTGAATTAATATGTGTGAAAGTTTTGTATGAAAATTTTATCGTTTGTGTGCTCAATTTGCAAAAAGGACTTAGTAACTTGCTAATTGTTAAAGTGCTATATTGCCATGGCTTTTATTATGTGGGGCCTTATGTTGTAATTTAGCCATTGAACATTAGCATGGATGGCAATGGACTTAAATTATATGATTTTTATGTTTATTTATAATGGTTAAAATGGTAAATTATGTGTTAAATAATAAATAAATAAAACAAAACATTAAAAAGGCATGCATTATCATCTTATTGTTGGTCGAATGTGAGAAGAATAACACCATTGTTGAAGCTTTAAGTTTTGGCAGCTAGAAAGCTTAATTCGGGTATGTTCTTTGTTCGATTTTTGATAATTTTTACATTTTTGATATCGTTGCTTCGAATACTAGTAAACCCAAGCCTTAATTTTCAGATTTAATGAAGAATTTGAGCTTTGCCATTGTTGATAATGTGATGAGTTTGTTGTTTGATGATTAAAAAAATAAATATATGTTGTTAGATTGTTATGTTTAATTAAATGATTTTTTGGTAAAAATGTGTATTAAAGATTAAATTATGAATTTGTAAATTTAGGGGCTTAAATGTGAAATAAATTGAATAAATGGGCTGCTAAAGACTAGGGAGCATTCGTCCTAATATGGGCTTATTGAAATTTTGGGTATTTTGTGTTGTTTTGAATTAGGGACTAAATTGAGAAAATGTGAAATGTCAGTGGCTAAAATGCAAAATGCCCAAATTATGTATTTTTAGATGTAATTGAATGAATATGTTATTAAACAAACCAAATTTGTATTGAATTAGATCGAGAAATGAGGAAATCAAATTTGGATCGGGGAAAGTAAAAAATTATCGAATAGTCGTTCCGGCTTGTTCGTGTTAGTACGAGGTAAGTTCATAAGTAAATAAATGTTGTTAAATTGAAATGTATGTGCATTATATGTACTGAATTGAGTTGTAAAGAAATATATATGTGATGTCAAATTGAATTGAGCTTTGGAGAATCTGTTCCGACCATAGATTAATTGAATATGTGAAATTGAGAAAGTTTCGATAATGTGACAACGTCTGAAAAGCCCTGTATGAACCGTAGGAATAGTTAGGATACATATGTCATGACATAGGATTCCGATATGTGTTGTCGTGTAAGACCAAGTCTGGAACATTGGCATCGACTTGTTACGTGTAAGACTCTGTCTGGGACAGTGGCATCGATATTTGATTACATGTAAGACCACGTCTGGGACGTTGGCATTGTACAAGCTGATGAGCTATCCGAGTAACCTTATTGATTCCAAACAGTTCAACAGGCATTCCAAGAAATGAATAACTATGTGAAATTGTATCCGATTTAGGTACGTGTGATTTGTTTATGAAATTCAGAAATGAAAGCTGAGTATGTATCATATGACCATATGTGAAATATATGACAAAGAATGATATGAATGTATATAAATGAATGATGTGTTATATACGCTCGCTATATGAAATTGTGGTCTTATGTTCCGGACATGAGATTTATGAAACGTGAAACATGGCTTTGATGTATGATTTCTTGGTTCAAAAACTTGAACAGATAATGAAATTAAAATGGTTGAGTTGGTGTAGCTTTATATGTAATATACAATTAGTAAAATAAAGTTGATCTTGGTTGGCTATATGATTCATGTATGTAAATTTGGTTTATGTGAATAAGGGAATTATGGATGTTCGAGTTTGGAAGTGTTTATAAAGAAGTTGATATAACTTTATGTATGATTTGTAATAAATGACCATGGTTTGGTTGGCGATGTAATAAATATGTGCAAGCTTGGTTTATATGATTGAGCTAACGGTTGTTATTCAAATTTGAAACCATGGTTATACTTTCATTGATAAATAAGATAAGTGGATTTGTTTAATGTGGTTATATGAATTTACGAGGACAATGAATGTATATGTGATTGAGATTTGTTAAATTCGGTTTAGTGATATTGGTTTATAAATATCATTAAAATGATTTATTTTCTTATGGTTTACTAAGCTTTCAAAGCTTACTCTGTGTGTTTTTCCTATGTATATAGAGTTTCAGAGACTTGCTTGGGTTGAAAGTTGTAGGAGACATCATCACACTATCCGGTTATCGCTTCAGTAAATAAAAGCTTTGAGTTTTGGTTATGTGGCATGTATAGGCTAGTTTTGAGATGGTTCATTTTGATTTGGGTATATATATATATATCCATGCGAAAATGGCTTAATCATGATGCTAATATTGTGTATATTCGGTTATGTATTAAGCTCATTTTGGGAAGTATGTTTCATGGTTTATATGTATGGTGTAATTGGTTATATGATTCGACTTGAACATTGAGGTAAATATTGGCTGTATTTTTGACTTACGGTTCATGTTCCTAAAGGTAAAATGATGAGTATAACATTGATAGTGCATTAGTATTTGAATACGGTTTGAAATGGCAAATAATGTAATATGTTTTGAGATATATATATATATATATATATACGACCAAGTGAAATGGTCATTTTGGTATGTTCATAGTTGAGAATTTGGTAATATTTGACATGTGATTTTGGTATGTTTTGGTATGGAGAATGAATATGAAATTGGTTGATGATATTATGGATTGATTGATACATGTTTGGAGTTGAATTTGGCTGAAAATGTTGCATATATGATGCTTGATTTTGGAATTGTAGGGAGGACCCAAATGGGTGGCAAATTAGCCTTACAAATGGCCTATAATTGCCTACAAATATTTAAAAAATTTTAAATGAAAATTGTATATCCGTTTTAAAAAATGTTAAAGTTTTAAAATGTTTTCATTGATGAATGCTTGAAGCTTTTGATGTTAAGTTGGTGGATTTTGAGCTTAGAAATGAAAAATGGCTACTTTGTAAAGTTTAAATATTAGTTTTCACACTTATGGACTAAAGTGAACAATTGTGAACTGTGGGTTGAAATTTCTTTATTTATGGATAGTTGAGGGTTTTAGAAGGATATGTTTGAGATTGTTTTAAAAATTGAAACTCAAATTTGAAAGTTATGACAGATTTGGTTTTAGGGACTAAATTGAATCAAATGCAGAACTTGATGTAATATTTGTGAGATGAAATTGAATTGGAATATACATATAATAGGTTGAAAATTATAGCTGAATTGTTGAATTGAATGAAATTATGTTATAGATCGAGAATTGAACCATCGGAAGACAATTAAAAAAAAGGAAAAATTATGGAATAGTCCCTGATGTCGTGTTTCTACGATTTCGCCAAATAAACTCATATGGGACTTGCTTTATTAATTCAATATAAATTTGTATTTTTTATTTTCTCTTTATTTTTAAATTTTAATTATATATATTGTTTTGTACATTAAATGGACTAAATTGTAAATTATGATAAATATGAATAGATGTGTGATATTGAATGGATATGAAATTGTTATGTGATAGAATGATATGTATATGATGATGTTACAAGGTTTAAAATGTATATGAATTACTGTTTGAATTATGAAAAGTGTGTATATGGTTATAAGAATTTAAAATAGTATGAATTATTGAAATTTGTCCTGACGGACCTAATAATGTCTTGCACACAAGGTTACGGGTTGATTCTGATGATTTATGAGATCCAACATTTGTTACAGACTTGAAGATACATGTGACACAGGTTTAGCTTGAATGAGTAACTTACTGCTATTTTAAAGGTTTAGCCTAGACGGGTAACCTCACATGTATATTTTCAGCTGGCCAAGCAATTTGATGTGTCTTCAAAGGTTTAGCTCGGACAGGTAACCTGATACAAATATATATTTTCAACTCAGATGAGCAATTGATGTACCAAAGATACTTATGACACTAGTTTAGCTCAAATGAGTAACCTATTTTCGTTTTAAAGGTTTAGCCTGGATGGGTAACCTGACTTGTATACTACAACTTTGACCTAGCTACTTGATGTGTATTTAAAGGTTTAGCTTGGACGGGTAACCTGACATGATTATACATTCAACATAGATGGGCAATTGATATATCAAAGATACTTGGGACACAAATTTAGCTTAGACAAGTAATTTGATGTCATTTTAAAAGGTTTAACCCGGACGGGTAACCTAATGTATGCTTATAAATACATACAGCTCGGATAATAGGGGTAATAATATAATAGTGCATGATATGATTTTGATATTTTAAAGTGGTTAAATGTTGAATTGATTATGCACATAGTATTGAAAAGCTAAATTTGGATTGAATTGAATTGAACTATTTAAAATGTATTGTTTGAAATGTGTTTGAACATGTTTTATACAGGGTTGGAAGTGTACAAATATGCTAAAGGTGAAAATGGTAAGGAAGAGTGATTTATAAACTTGGTTGATATGTTTATAAAATGTAAATGTGAAAATAGCATAAAAATAGCTAGTATGGTAGCACATGATTGTGATTTGAATACTTTGATCTTGCAATGCCAATGTACTAACTTCTGGTTATTTTGTGAAGTTGTACAAGAATGCTTAATGATATCAAAGAAGTTTCATGTTATGCATATTTGTAATTCTATTGATTAAATTGATATAAAGTTTAGGTAACTTAAGTTAAATTTCATATGAACTTACTAAGCCTTCGATATGCTTACTGTTGTCATCCTTTACTTATAGATTGTTGATTGCGGAGCAGGATTATCGGATTTTCGGAGCTCACTGATGCGTGATATTCGTAACAGGTTTTAAAGATTTATAAATGAAACGTTCTTGAGACTAACTTATTATCACGATTAAGGCAAGTGTACCTATCAAACAGTAGTATAGCTCAGTAAGATCGGATTGTCGAAAGATCGGATTGTTGAACCCAAAGGAATTACGAGTACTAGTATTTACTTCTTTTTTATTATCTAGCCTAAAATTTAAGAGGTTTGGTTGTCTAAACTAATTACTAACTAAGAATGCACAGAAAGAAAAACTTGGGAAAATACTTTTGGGAAAATTCGATTGATTGAGACAATACCTAAGGAAAAATCCACCTAGATGTCACTTGTTATTTGACTCTGAATCAGACGATTTATTCATTTGACTTGATCCATAGAAATCCCTAAGTTATATTATTATCTCTCTCGAAACTAATAACGTCTAACCCTAGGGTGAATGATTGAAATCTCTTTCTAATTAATACCCTAGAATTGCATTAACTCGATCTATGGATTCCCTTATTAGGTTTCACCCTAATTCGGTAAAATCTTGTCACCCTATCTCTAGGCGCGCAATCAACTTCGCTTAATTATGATAAATTTAATCTTAGACAGGGTCTATTCCTCCTCTGAATAAGAGCTTAACTTGAATCAATATCTTGGAATATCAAAACAAGAATTAAGAACACATAATTAAGAACAAGTCAAATATTTATCATACAATTCAGATGATAATAACAAGATCTGTCTTAGGTTTCATTCCCTTTAGGTATTTAGGGGTTTAGTTCATACTTATGAAAGAAAACATCTTAAAAGCATAAAGATAACAAAACATAAGAAAACCCAAAACTCCTGAAGGAACTTGAAGGGAGATCTCCAGTCTTGATGATGAATCTGGCTCTTGAGATGGATCAATCGGCTTTCCTTGAGTAATTCCTTGCTTCCTACTCTGCATCCCTTCCTCAGTGCCTCCTCAAGTGTTTAAATAGGCTTTGGAATGCCTAAGAGCCCTCAAAATTGGCCTTTTTCGAATTGGACTAAACTTGGGTTTGGCAGGGACATGCCCGTGTGACACGCTCATGTGCGATTACTGAAGGCTGTGGTCAAGGCTGTTAAATGGGCACAGGCGTGTGATCCACCCGTGTAAGTCGTGCTTTGATCCTGCCAAATTGACACGGCCGTGTGACACGCCCGTGTGAGGAAATCCAGGCCGTGTTGTTTTCCTATGTAGGTCCATTTTCTCCGTTTTCAGCTTGTTTCTCGCTCTTTTTACTCTCCTATGATCTCCTAAGTATAAAACATGAAATTAAAGGATTAGGAGCATCGAATTCACCAAATCTAAGGAGAAGCCATCCATAAATGCGTTAGGCATGGGGTAAAAATATGTATAAATTACGGTTTATCACTCACATTATCCATCACCTAATCCAGTAGACTTTTATCGTTTGAACTTGATTATACATGGCATGTATTAGGGTGTGTTAAGTTGTTTGTAATGGTTAGGCTTGTTTTGAGACATAATTGAGTATGAACTATTATGGTAATGTTAAGCTGTTTATAATTCTAAGTTTTGGTATTAAGTTCATACGGTGTGGAAATCAACTTGATTTTGGTACTCATTACTCACTTTATGTTATAGAATGAATTAATATTATGGAATGATGAAAATGGCTTGAATGGTTGAAATAGTTCATTAGATCTAGTTTTGTTCTAACGCCAAATGTGACATATTGGTTAGATGTTTTAAAATAATGTTATATGTTATGTTTTGCAATGAATTTTGAACATTTTGAACATGTTTTCTTGTTGGTTTAGTGCATTATTTTGATGGTTTAGTGCATTATTTTGATGGTTTAAGTGATTTGTTTGGACAAAGATCAAAATGGTCAATTTTTACAGAAAATAGGGTTCACGTCGCGACGTCATGAATTCTCATCATGACAAGAAATGAGCTTTAGGCCACGTCGTGACAAGGAAATATGTTGTCGTAACAAGGCCTAGTTAGTTTTTCATGTTGTGAAGAGGGAACCCTTCACGTCACAACGTCGTTATGAACTTTTGAAAACTTTATAGTTTGGTCTTTGCTCAATCCCGAGTCAACTTTAAGGCTCACGTAAGCTCGTATAAGACTTGAGAAAGCTTTTATATTGTATTGAATTGTTGTATGATTGAATTATTGAAAATTTTAAATTTTAAGTTATTTGTTGAATGTCGTAACTGCTTCATTTTGTATTGTACCTTTTTGTAGTTCAATCTCGATGATTGGGAAGGGCTAGTGGTGTTACATTTTAGTTTAGCAAAGAAAGCAACCTATTTACGATGAACAAAAGAAGAAGAAAACAACACAATTACTTGTATGTTCGTTATCACATTCATCACTTTTTGACTCATCACTCCAACTGACATTGAAGGTGTAACACCATTACCCGTATCTAACGCCGGGATAGGGTTTGAGGCATTATTGGACTTAAACATACACAATTTCATGAAATTAGGCCATAAAATTTCATTTAAATTAAAAACATTCAATCACATGCACAATGTCCCTTACACGAGCTACCGAGGCTCTAAACATGCATTAAAGGCGGTCTGGGACTAAATCGAGAACTTTGGAAATTTTGGGAAAACTTAAAAAAAATTCAAGAAACAGGGTCACACGCCTTTGTGGACACAGGGACACGCCCGTGTCCATAGGCCGTGTAACTCTCTATTTATGACGTCAGCAAAACGAATTGAACCACATGGCCAGGCCATACGCCCGTGTGCTAGGTCGTGTCCTCCATACGATTGAGACACATGGGCGTGTCTCTACCCATCTGGCTAGGACTTAGGCTATTTTCCAAGCCTTTTTGTTACCATTAATACCTCACATACTTAAATACATTATAGACACATATAATGTAGCATCAAGTAAATGATTAAACATCCTCCATTAAGACTCAATTGTAATATTCATATGTCATCATACATGTGTTTTGCTTACTCATTTTATACCAAGTCTAAACACACCGATTCACAATCAATTGAACATGTCATTTTGATTATCATTTATACACCTATACAATGCTTGCCAATTTCATGTTCAAGCATTATTAACTTATTGCCATATCACACTTTTATTCTCTGATTATAACCACTTCGTTTGGTCATAAGACATTCATTAAACACACATACCGTAATACTAACCATTCATATCAAACAAATATAATCACATGACCACACCACAAGGCATTAATACTTAGCTTGGATAAATAGGCTTACAAGCCATGACCATCATAAGCCACATCTTGTAACAACCCGTTTTTAGGGCTAATCGGAATAGTGGTTTCGGGACCATAATCTGAAGTTAAAATATTTATTTTATTATTTTAATAAAGTCTACAGTATGATATTAGAGATGTGTGAAAGTTTCGTAAAGAAATTTTATAGTTTGAGTGGTTAATTTGGTAAAAAGGGCCTAATCGCGTAAAAAGAAAAAGTTGATAGTTAAATGTAAGGGTAACACCCTGATTTTGGGCCTAGTCGAAACAGTGGTTTCGAGACCAAAAATTCGATGATGAAAATTTTATTTTTATTATATTTTTATGGTCTACGAATTCACAGAATAATTTTGTGAAAATTTCGTTCGAAAATTTTGACGTTCGGGCACTTAATTTAGTCAAAAGGACTAAATCGTAAAAAGTGCAAAAGTTGAGTTCTACATACTACAGGTGTCCAATTGTTATGAAATTTTAAATTGAGGGTCATTAAATGGTAATTATACCATTGGTTAATTTCTGGACAAAAATAGACATGAAATGGGTGTAATAAAATATTTTTAAGTTAGGGGTATTTTGGTAAACTAATAATTAAAAGAATTAAAAAGGGAAATAAGCCAAATTAGCTATCATCTTCTTCATTCAACCGTTTCTACCAGCAGAAGCCATGGTTAAGGTTTGTTCAAACTCCCAAGCTCGATTGTAAGTGCTCCCTAGCCCTGTTTTTAAAATTCTTTACATTTTTGAAATCCCGGTAACTTGATTAAGCTTATTCTAGCAATAATTTAACCTAGGGTTTATATTTGGAAAAATACCCATAGGTGAAATGTGTTTATTTTGATGTTTCATGGTAGAATATGAAGCTTCAAATTGTGTTAAACAACTTTTACTAAGCGATTTTACGTGAAAACGAGTAAAACGACACAATCGGTAAAAATACCTAATGTTCATAAGTACATGTTAGAGTGTGAATTTGAGGTTGCTATAGAAGGGAAAAATGATCAACATGTCATAAAATATAAGGAAATAGGATGAAGTTTAATTTACAAGCCTAGGGGTAAAAATGTAATTTTGACAAAGTTTAGGGGCAAAATTTTAATTTTGAAAAAATATGATTTTGGGTTAATTTAAATAATGTGAGGCCTAATTAGGCTATATTTGAAATGATAGAGCAAGGAAAAATCGAAATTCAGGCTAAAATCAGAAAATATCAAGACAAAATGGTAAAAATGACCATTTTCGCATACAAGGTAAGTTCATATGATTTTTAATAATGCAATGTGTAATTTAATGTTATTACCTTCATATTAAATGAGATGTAAGTTCAGTGTAAATGTAGTAACATAATTGTCATTTTAAGTAATTTAATGTTATTTATATAATATGATGATTATTATCATGAAATATTATGTTTTGTGGATTATTATTTAGTAATATGCAAATTATGTGAGCTACTTGATAAATATGAAATGCTATCAATGTAACACCCCTATCCCGTAACCGTCGCCGGAATAGGTAAGGGGCATTACCGGACTTGTAACTCATGTCAGAACAGTAAAATTTTGAACTTTTTCTTGAAATAAAGATCATTCATTTAAATAAGTACTAAGCACAGCCAGGGATAAAATTTAAGCTTCTCTAAGTAAACATTCAAAAGATGCCATTTTCGCATGGCTTATATACATTAACCAAAAATATTCTTCCACCACTAGTCTATTCTATACATGCCATAAAATAATTCTAAACATAACAGTAACAAGCAGTGGATAGTGATAGTGAGACTAGTTGCTGACGATCCCCGAGCCTGTAGCTTCGAAATGAGATCTATAAAACAGAGAAAACAAAGTAAACGGAGTAAGCATTACAATGCTTAGTAAGTTTTAAGCAGTGACAACAGATAACAATCAAATTATAACATAGTGGTTCGTATTTTTATTTCACTCTTCCTTCGGGCATACCATCCCTTTACCGAATATGCACATCTCATCATATACAATAGGCAGATAAACTTTCACATAAAAGTGAGCTCATGTGACATAGATATATTGTATGTGTGACAGCCCTAAATTGACCCTAGTCGAAAAGTGGTTTCGGGACCACTAAACCGAGTCATAAAAATAATTAACTGTCATAGTTGATGCTCATTATAGGTACATATGCATGTGTGAAAATTTCATGTTTGGATTTTGTTAATTGTAAGTGAATTTTATCAAATAGGACTTATGTGAGAAAATTTAGAAATGTGCTAGGCAAATGTAAGGTGGCCTATAAGTTCCTGTTGTGAAAATGGTGGGTTTGCATGTCAATTTACCCAAATTTAAGCATGATGGCCGGCCATGCTATGGGTGGAAACATGTTGCAAACATGTTGGGTTAGTGGTTATGTCGAAAGAATAAAATAATGAAAAAAAAGGAAAATATGATGAAAACAAAGGAAAAAAAAGTGTCCATCCTTTCACATTTTCTTTGCTTGGCGAATGTTCTAAGAAGAAGGGGAAGAGCTTGAGAAAATCAGCCATGGGAGTTTGCTAGACTAAGGTATGTTTGATGTTGTCCATGAGATTCATGCATGTTTTAGTTGTTAGTTTGTGTTCTACTTAGCCCATGGTTTAAATCTTTGCTATGAGATGGAGATGATATTCGCCATGGGTGTTGTCTTCTTGTTTGATGTTTGATGTTTGATGTTGTGGTGATGAGGCATGAAGATGAGTTAAGTTTCGCTAAGGTAGGTTTGTGTTGATGTCATTTGCATGCTAAGTGTGAAGCTTTGTAATGATGCATGTGTATGGTGCTCTTGATGTTGTGAATGGAAGTAGAGGAAAGGTAAAAGAAAATTTAGGTAGAAATGTGGATTTATAGGATGTTACAAGTATATGTAAAGCCATGCTAGGTTAGGAAAAATTTGGTCAAGTGTTCATGAGATGAAATTTTGTGTTAGGTGAATTAAAGATGATAGTATAGTTGATATCATATATATATATGTATGCATATTCGGCTATCAATTAAGAGCATAGGTGATGATGAGTCTAAGCTTTGTACATTCGCCATATATATATATATGCATGTGTGATTGGATTATTGATAGTAGGGCGATAGCATATGGCTATTAGCGAATAACTAAAAGCACGAGGCAGCAAGATAAAATTTTACCATGCCGTTCAGTATGTCATAAAATCATTAAAATGTGAATACCAATATATGTAGCAAAGGGGTTGAATGAGTTAATTTATTTGTTTAAGCTCAAGATCCTAAAGGAGAGGCGTCCAACAAGGGAAATCGAAGGTCATCGAGTAGCCGACTTGGAATTAATTTACCCAACACAAGTAAGTCACTAAGCGTATATTTTGTATCGATTTAAATAGACATGATGTCTATGTAATTATGCGAATGGAATGATAAATTTATATACATGTATGTATGTGGTGATGAAAGTATTGAATGAAAAGAAAAGAGGTGAGATGTATTGAGTTGTGGATTTCGGCACTAAGTGTGCGGGTATAAACATTTATGATCATGAGATTGCACTAAGTGTGCGGGTTTTAAATTTGTACAGCACTAAGTGTGCGAGTTTGATTATATAGCACTAGGTGTGCGAGTTGATTTTATAGCACTAAGTGTGCGGACTCACTATATGTTTTGAATCACTATTGACACCGAGTGTGCGACATTATTAAGTTGATCACGGACAGCGGATCGGGTAAGTACCTTGAGTTCATGGCTAATAGGCGCTATGTTTATATTTGGAGTTGAGCTTGGTAAGTTTTGAACCTATGTGACAATTTTAATTGAAGTCACGTACATGAGAATTATCGTGGAATAAGTGAAAGGCCATTTAGTTGTATGATTGTAACGAAAACAAAATGATGTATAAAAACACCTCAAATATCCTATTGATTAGTATATGGAATGTGAATGTGTAATTTGGTGTGAGATTGAACCGAAAGGTCTAAGGAACTATGGTATAGTTCGGTTTGGATGAAGTAATTAGCATCGTTCCATTTTGTTTCCTCTTATGATAATGTTATTAATGGATGGTAGTGCATTGCTTATGACTTACTGAGTTATGTACTCATTTGGTGCTTATTGTTGCTTATTTAGGTTTTTGATCCATTTTGTGTACTCGGGACCGTCGTCGAAGTCATCACACCGGCTAGCAACTTTTGGTATTTTCTTCTTAGATGGTCTAAGAGAACATTTCGGCATGTATAGGCTATTATGTTTTGTTTGAACTTGGTATGTAAAACTTTGGATAGCCATGCGAAAATGGCTTATATACGTTTTGAGCATAATGTTATAGTCATCTTGAATGTATATGTTCATTAAGAAGCATGGAAATATTGGTAACGGTTAGCCATGGGAATGGTCATTCATGATCACTTTTGGTATATGTATGACAAACTCTAGTTGATCCATGGAGGATCATGAAATAGGTAAAGTTGCCTTAAAAATAGATGCTGACAGCAGCAGTGATGTAGATTTGAAAAATCACTAAAAATATTAGGAATGGAATTAAATAGTGAATAAATTATGTGAATGAACCTTGATGAATCTATTTTCATAGGAAAGCAAGAAAATGATCATGTGAATAGTATGTTAAGAGAAATTTAAGTTTTTGTGAGACAGGGCCAGAACAGTTTCTGGATCCCCTGTTCCGAATTTGGAAATTCATTGTAAATTAACCAGAGATAATTAGAAGTCATGCCATATATGCATAGATTCCTTTTTTAGTCTAGTTTCTATAGAAACAAACGGCACCAGTATTGAAGCCCTGTACAGGGAGATATCCAAGTCGTAATGCGCAAATGTCAGGGTAGTCGAGCCCTGAAACAGGGGAAACTTTAACTAATAAACTGTACTAATTGGCCCGACCAAAAATTCTAGAAAGAAAATTTTAGAAGCAAATATGAGTCTAGTTTCAGGGAAAAATCACGAAACTGATTTTCGAGTTGTGGAACGCAAGATATGATTTTTAAGGTGACAGTGACGCAGCTTGCCAGCCTGCCTGGAAAATTTTAAATGGACTGTGAAATTAATTAAGTCTGTATGCACCTTGTGTTCGACTCCGGCAACGGTCTCGGGCACGGGGTGTTACAGTATGATTTCACATATCCTCTCACACTGATCCGAAGTCACATGATCATAGGAATAGTCTCATAGATTGCTCTCATATGCATCACATAACTACCTTATGATTTAGTTCAAATCAAGCTCACATATAAACTTGGAGTACATACCTGTTTAACCTTTCGCATTGAATATATTTATATGCAATTCTTATTACGAAGTCTTATAGCTCTAACCTCTACTCGGATTATCGGCGAGACCTTTAGCTCAGACGAAATCTCCACATGAAGTTATCGGGTCTTACCCGGACAAAATCTCCACACGTAGTCATCGGGTCTTACCCGGACATAATCTCCACACGTAGTCATCGGGTCTTACCCGACAAAATCTCCACACGTAGTCATCGGGTCTTACCCGGAATATATTTCCAAGTTTCATGTACATTTAATCACATGTTACAACATTCACATCGACTGTCATATTTGTAATTCATTTGCCTCATCAAAAATCTAATAATACACAACTTTCACCGTTTGTCATTTGGCCACAATATATATATACACATCTCATACACGTTTCGCATTAGCCATTCGGCCTTACCACATATATTCATGTTCACATTCATCACATTGGCCATTCGGCCTTATCTCATATATGCATGTTCACATTCATCACATTGGCCATTCGGCCTTATCACACATACGCATGTTCACATTCATCACATTGGCCATTCGGCCTTATCACACATACGCATGTTCACATTCATCACATTGGCCATTCGGCCTTATCACACATATATATACGGGTTCACATTCATCACATTGGCCATTCGGCCTTATCACACATACGCATTGTAACACCCCGAACCCGAGACCGTCGCCGGAGTCGAACGCGAGGTGTTAACAGACTTCAACCCACTTATTGACAATTTTCAGACAAGCTGCCAATCTGAGTACTAGTCGCTCCAAAATTCATAACTTGAGTTTTACAACTCGAAAATCAGTTCCGTAAATTTTTCCTGAAACTAGACTCATATGTCCATCTACATATTTTTTCTAGAATTTTGGTCGAGCCAATTAGTACAGTTTATTAGTTAAAGTCTCGCCTGTTGTAGGGATCGACTACACTGACCTTTGTGCGTTACGAATTGGATATCTCCCTGTACAGGGCTTCAATACTAATGCCGTTTGTTTCTGTAGAAACTAGACTCAGAGAGGAATCTACACATATATGGAATGACTCCTAATTATCTCTGGTTAATTTACAATGATTTTCCAAAGTTGGAACAGGGGATCCAGAAACCGTTCTGGCCCTATTCCACAAGAACTTTAAAATCTGTTAACTTATAACTCATATGACCATTTCGTTTCTTCCATATGAAAGTAGATTCATCAAGGTACACTTACATAATTTATTTGCTATTTAATACCATTCCTACTATTTTTAGTGATTTTTCACATCCACGTCACTGCTGCTGTCAGCATCTGCCTTTAGTAGGCTTTACCTATTTCATACTTTCCATGATTCAATTGGCCCTTTTTACATACATAGCACAAAGTGTGATCATGATTAACCATTCCAATGGCTAATCGTTTCAAAATAATTCCATACCTCATAAGGGTCAACATACAAACGATTATAGTTCTATGCTAAAACGATATAAGCCATTTTCGCATGGCTATCTAAGTTTACACAAACCGGAAGGTACATGACCTTCAACAAAGGATGGTCCTATACATGCCATTTCAAAGTTCAACCAAAATTTGTACCAAAATGGGGCTTCGATAGTGTGGATGACTTCGACTTCTTTGATCCCGAATCCGATAGCTAACGAGCGAAACCTATAAAACAGAGAGCCAAAACAACGGGGTAAGCATTTTAATGCTTAGTAAGTCTCAAGCAATGAAATCAGCTTTGACTAAGGTATTTTATTCACATGGCTAATTAAACCACTTTACTAATTCACATTCCCATACTCATACTTATTTCACATCACCGACCCTTATGTTCATACACAAAAGAACAACTTAGCCCAAGGCGGTAGCTCGTTTATCAACTTAGCGCATACTTACTTGTAAGAATTCAATTAGTACAAGCACATACAAACATACCTCATTGCTGGAATTTTCACAAGTGTATAAGCTGAAATTTTCACAGCAAGATTGCTCACTTCTGAATCACATACTTTCGGGATTTAACCGGATATAGCGACTCGCACGATTGCCTTCGGGTCATAACCCGGATTTGGTGACTTGCACAAAGGCCTTCGGGTCTTAGCCCGGATATATCAACTCGCACGAATGCCTTCGGTCTTAGCCCGATATATCAACTCGCATTTAATGCCTTCGGTCTTAGCCCGGATATATCAACTCGCACGAATGCCTTCGGGTCTTAGCCCGGATATATTTCCAATGTTCACTTACACATATATCAATATTCAAGACACGTCCATAGTTCATTTTCGTTACTAAAGCTCTAACACAAAATATCTATCAACCTTTACTATTTCGGCTCAATGGCCACACAAACAAGGAGCATAATTTTGATATAATTCAAGTAGGGTCATCATCAAGACTTACCTTGAATGTTGTCGAGCGATTTCGACGGCTATTCAACTACTTTTTCCTTCCCTTTATCGGATTTAGCTCCCTTTGCTCTTGAGCTAATTCACACAAATTTAACTTATTAAAATCTCATCATGATAGCTTATGGCGAATATGACAAGGAGTGTAAATGGTCATATGGCCATCCTTTAGCTCAAATACACAATGGTCATGCACATTTTACATCACAACAAGCAATTCAATACATTCAAACATCAACGTGAAGTTCAAAGTACTTGGCCCTTATATACATACATCCACATATTTAAGCTCAAGAATTTTAACATAACATCAAGTGCTCAAATTACTCATGTGGCCGATTACACATGGTCATAAATACACAAAATCAAAAATAATTTCAAGGTTTTTCACACTATACATGTACTAGGCCGAATGTACATGCAAATTTCACAACATTCTTCAACAAATTTCTTCTTTAAACAAACATATTTATCACTTTCTTCATAATCAAAATATCATGTGCAAACATATATACACATATAGGTGCATGGTCAATCTCAAGGTGTTCATAACCCTCTAAAACACAAATTTTACCAATCAAGTAACAAGCATAAATCATGCTCATGAATGCATCATGGCGAATACATCACAATCATACCCCATTGAACTTTGGTCATGGTTAAACAAAGAACTCAATGTCTTACTCAAGATTGCTACAAAGAAATTTCAAGAGTAGTCAATCCATCATTGCATGCATCATTAGCAAGCTTCACATTTAGCATGCAATGGCTTTAACACAATATCAACCTTGGCCAAATACCATTTTCATGGCATAACAAGGATTTGAACCATGGCTAACATGCACATCAAGTTAGCAACCAAAACAAGCATGAATCTCATGACACAACCTCATACATACCTTAATCTTGATGCAAGTTTAGCCAAATCTCCTTCTAGATCTCTTCTAAACAAAGAAAATGAAGCAAAAATCTCTTCTTCCTCTTAGGAATTTCGGCCAAAGGAAGGAGGGGAAAAGATGAACAATTTTTTGTTTTTTCTTTCTTAGTCTTTGCTCAAAGAAAGGATGAATGACAACTTTTTTTTTTCTTTCTTTCTCTCTAGCTACGGCACCAAGGGGGGCATCCATGCTCATTTTTTTTTTTCATTTCTTAATTCTTTCTACATAATGCACTAACTAAACATGTTGGAAACATGTCCCTTGCCCATAATCTAGACATGGTCAAGCCACTCATTCAAAATAAATGGAGTATTTGACATGCAACTCCATTTATTTTGCTTCATTCCTTTATTAACCTCTTGAAATTAGCTACATATTTTAAATCCTTTCACATGAGTCCTTTTCCTTTCAATTCACAATCAAATTAACTAAATCAAAGAATTCAAAATTCACACACGAGCACACACATATTATAGGCATCAAAATAAATTTTAAATTATTTTTATGCCTCGGTTTTGTGGTACCAAACCACATTCGACTAGGGTCAATTTTGGGCTGTCACAACTCTCCCTACTTAAGAAATTTTCGTCCCGAAAATCTTACCGTAAATAGGGTTGGGTATCGCTCTTTCATAGAGTTCTCGGTTTCCCAAGTAGCTTCTTCTATCCCGTGTTTGAGCCATAACACTTTCACTAGCGGAACCCGCTTGTTTCGCAACTCTTTCACTTCACGTGCGGAGATACGAATCGGTTCTTCCTCATAACTCATATTGGCTTGAATTTCAACCTCGATGGACTAATCACGCATGCGATGGATCGATCTATAGCGTCAAGCATCGAAACATGAAAGACATCGTGAATCTTTTCGAGTTCGGGGGCAAAATCGACGATATGCGATCGACCGACTCGCCGGATATCTCATATGGCCCGATGAACCTCGGGCTCAACTTGCCCTTACTACGAATCTGAGTATCTTTTTCCACGGCGAAACTTTAAGAAACACTTTATCTCCCACCGATACTCAATGTCCTTTCGTTTCAAATCCGCATACGATTTCGACGATCGGAGGCTATCTTCGATTTTCACGGATTACTTTTACTTTCTGTTCAGATCTTTAATCAAATCCACTCCAAAAATTTTGTTCTCACCGAGCTCGGTCCAAAACAATGGTGTACGGCATTTACGCCGCACAAAGCCTCGTAAGGCGCCATCTTAATACTTGATTGAAAACTATTGTTGTGCGAATTCAATCAAAGGTAGGTACCGCTCCCATGAACCATCGAACTCGAGGATGCAACATCTTAACATATCCTCAAGTATCCGAATTATACGCGGATTGACCATCGGTTTGGGGTGAAAGGCGGTCTGAAATGCAACTTGTGCCCAATGCTTCTTGTAATTTCTTCCAAAATCGCGAGGTGAACCTCGGATCTCTATCCGACACAATGTAAATCGGACCCGTGTAATCTCACAACTGAGAAACGTATAATTCAGCTAGTTTATCCAATGAAAATCCATACGCACAGGGATAAAGTGAGCCGACTTAGTCGGGCCTATCAATAATAACCCAAATTGCATCCTTCTTACTTGTCGACAACGGCAATCCGGACACAAAGTCCATTGTGACTCGATCCCATTTCCACTCGGGTATTGTGATCGGTGAAGTAACCTCAAGGCACTTGATGCTCCGCTTTCACTTGTTGACATATTAAACATCTTGCAACAAAATCGGAGATGTCTCGCTTCATACCATGCCACCAAAACCGACGCTTTCAACTCATTGTACATCTTCGTACTCCCGGTGGATTGCCATTCGGCTACAATGAGCTTCGCTCGAATTATCGAAATAAGTTCAATTCTTTGGAACACACAAACGACTTCGAACCTCAAACAATCGTCATCATCAATTTGAAACTCCGATTCCTTGTTCGTAACACACTCAAATTGCTTTTGCACGCAACTCCTCATCAATTTTCGAGCTTCACGAATTTGATGAGTCAACAATGGTTTGGCCTTTAATTCGCTACTAACACATTGTCGGGTAGGATAGACAAGTGTACATTCATCGTCAGAAAGCAAACAAGTGATTTCGGCTTAAGGCATCCGCAACCACATTAGCCTTTCCCGGTGATAGTCAATGACCACTCATAATCCTTTAACAGCCGAGCCAACGTCTTTGTCGCAGATTTAAGTCTCTTTGAGTCATCAAATATTTGAGACTTTTGTGATCCGAATACACATGGCACTTCTCACCAAATAAGTAATGTCGCCATATCTTTAAGGCGAATACGATGGCGACCAATTCGAGATCATGGGTCGGATAATTTTTCTCATGTGGCTTTAATTGTCTCGACGATAGGCCACAACTCGACCTTCTTGCATCAATACGCAACCTAACCCAAGTAGGGAGGCGCCACTATAGATGACAAACTCTTTGCCGATTCGGCCGTACTAGTACCGAGCTTCCGTCAAATGAGTTTTCAATTGGTCAAAACTTTTCGACACTTTTCCGTCCATTCAAACTTGACATCTTTCTCAAGCGGTTTAGTCATGGGTGTGGCTATCATCGAGAATCCTTTTACAAACCGTCGGTAGTAACCGCAAGTCCCAAAAAGCTCGAACCTCAAGAATATTTCTTGGAGGTTTCAGCTAAGTATGGCTGAAATTTTGCTTGGGTCGACTCGAATACCCGATGCGATACCACGTGACCCAAGAAGCTAACCTCTCTAACCGTAACTCACACTTGCTAAACTTAGCATATAACCGCTTATCCCGTAAAATTTGCAACACTAATCTCGTGTGCTCGCATGTTCGGTCTCATCTCTTGAATAGACCAAGATGTCGTCGATGAACACAACTACGAACCGATCCAAATATGATCTCAAGATCCGATTCATCAAATCCATAAATACCGCAGGGCATTAGTGAGCCCGAACGGCATCACTAAGAACTCGTAGTGACCATATCTCGCTCAAGGCGGTTTTGGGTATGTCCGAATCTCGGATTCATGAATCGATAATAGCCCGATCTCAAATCTATTTTTGAGAACACCGAGGTTCCTTCAGCTTGATCGAACAAATCATCGATACGTGGTAACGGATACTTGTTCTTTATTGTCACTTTATTAAGTCGACGATAGTCGATGCACAACCTCATGGTTCCGCCCTTCTTTTCACAAACAACACCGGTGCACCCAAGGTGAAAAACTCAAGCGAGCAAAACCTCTATCCATCAACTCTTGCAACCGAGCTTTCAACTCCTTTAATTCCGTTGGTGCCATACGATATGGAGCTATCGAAATCGGTGTGGTCCTGTACAAGCTCAATGCCAAACTCTATCTCCGAACAGTGGCAAACCCGCAATTCTTCGGGAAAACGTCCGGTATTCACAAACCACCGCATGATTTGGGTTCTATTCCTAACTCCTTATCATCAAGTACATACGCAAGGTATGCTTCACACCCTTTTCTTACATATTTCGGGCCAACATTGATGATATTACACCGGCAACCCTTCAAGTTCGTAGACTCAACTCGGATCATCTCGTTGTTTGCATCTCAAATCAATAGTCTTGCTTTTGCAATTCACAACCGCATCATGCACGGTCAACCAATCCAACCCAAGAATAACATCAAATTCATCGAACGGCAAAAGCATCAAGTCCGCCGAAAAACAGTACCTCAATTACTAGGGGCATTTCTTACACACTTTGTCGACCAAAGACATAACGACCCAAAGGATTTGACACCGAATTACGAACTCAAGAGACTCAATAGGCAAAGTCTTCTTGGATGCTAAGGTTTCGCATATATAAGAATGAGTAGAACCAGGGTCAATCAAAGCAATCACATTAGTATCAAAGAGAGTGAAAGTACCGTAATAACATCCGGCGAGGAGGCATCCTCGCGTGCACGATAGCATAAGTCCTAGCTGGAGCGCGAGCCTCGGATCTGGTCGCAGATCTCTAGATCCTCTCGACCACCACTAGCCTTGCCCGTATTTCCGGATGGTCTACCTCGAGCGGTGGTAGTACCGGTTTCCCACTCCGATCTACATTCTGCTCGCACAACCTCGGGCAATCTTTAATGAAGTGGTCAACTGATCCACACTTGTAACAGAGCGGTCACGGAATCTACAGACTTCCAAAATGCCATTTGCCACAATCACGGCACTCATCCTCTCTCGTCGATCATTCCCACTCATCATGCGATCAAGTGATTCGTGGTCACAGGGTCGATCGCGATCTCGCCTAGAAAAGCCCGGTGTCTCTAGATCGGCCTAAGCCATCTCTAAGTTTCTTTGATGATGTTGGAAGGGCTTCCCAATACCTCTTACTGAAACTCCCTTGCTCCCGCTTCGCTTTCCTTTTTCCATACTAAGCTCCTCGGCTTTGCACGCCGCTCGACGAGAGTCACAAACTCTGATTTCCAAAATGCCAACATACTGCCTTTATCTCATCATTCACCCATCTTCAAGCGCTTACACATCACGCCTTCAAGAAATGCATTCTCGCTGCATCGCTAAGCCTCACGAATTTTCGCTCATAGTCGATGAACCGACATGGAACCTTGTTTAAGTTCGAGAAATTCCTTTCGCTTTTGGTCCATAAATCTCGATGATATACTTTTTCCGAAATTCGGTTTGAAAGAACTCCCAAGTTACTTGTTCATGGGCACAACAAGTCGAGTACTCCACCAATAGTAGGCGTAATCACGTAGCAAGGAGATGGTACACTTTAGGCATTCATCGGTGTACAAGATAGCTCATCGAGTACGGATCGTGTTGTCCAACCAAAATTCGCTTGCTCGGCATCATCACTATCCGTAGCTTTAAATTCAGTAGCCCCATGTTTTCGGATTCTATCAACTGGGGCTTATTCGACCTTATTTGGTCAATTACCGGAGGCATTGTAGGTGCGGGGTGTGTGTTTGTTGGGAATGGAGGTTGTGGAACAGTAGTATTAGTTCGAATGTATTGGTTGAACCAATCATTCATCACGCTATAAAAGGCTTGTCTAGCCTCGTCATTCGGATTGCTAGCAACAGGTTGAGAGTCCGCCGCGCTGTCCCTTGTGCGGGGCAGGCGCCACACTCTCCACATCATCACTATCGCTCGGTTGGGATCGGATCCATTACTATAAATAAACACAAGTTCAAACGTCAGAAATCACCACACTATCATATAATCACATAAAATGGCATGTATAGCTAGACCCAAACGCATTACGGTAGTCCTAGAATCGACTAAACCGTAGCTCTGATACCAATAAAATTGTAACACCCCGAACCCGAGACCGTCGCCGGAGTCGAACGCAAGGTGTTAACAGACTTCAACCCACTTATTGACAATTTTCAGACAAGCTGCCAATCTGAGTACTAGTCGCTCCAAAATTCATAACTTGAGTTTTACAACTCGAAAATCAGTTCCGTAAATTTTTCCTGAAACTAGACTCATATGTCCATCTACATATTTTTTTCTAGAATTTTTGGTCGAGCCAATTAGTACAGTTTATTAGTTAAAGTCTCGCCTGTTGTAGGGATCGACTACACTGACCTTTGTGCGTTACGAATTGGATATCTCCCTGTACAGGGCTTCAATACTAATGCCGTTTGTTTCTGTAGAAACTAGACTCAGAGAGGAATCTACACATATATGGAATGACTCCTAATTATCTCTGGTTAATTTACAATGATTTTCCAAAGTTGGAACAGGGGATCCAGAAACCGTTCTGGCCCTATTCCACAAGAACTTTAAAATCTGTTAACTTATAACTCATATGACCATTTCGTTTCTTCCATATGAAAGTAGATTCATCAAGGTACACTTACATAATTTATTTGCTATTTAATACCATTCCTACTATTTTTAGTGATTTTTCACATCCACGTCACTGCTGCTGTCAGCATCTGCCTTTAGTAGGCTTTACCTATTTCATACTTTCCATGATTCAATTGGCCCTTTTTACATACATAGCACAAAGTGTGATCATGATTAACCATTCCAATGGCTAATCGTTTCAAAATAATTCCATACCTCATAAGGGTCAACATACAAACGATTATAGTTCTATGCTAAAACGATATAAGCCATTTTCGCATGGCTATCTAAGTTTACACAAACCGGAAGGTACATGACCTTCAACAAAGGATGGTCCTATACATGCCATTTCAAAGTTCAACCAAAATTTGTACCAAAATGGGGCTTCGATAGTGTGGATGACTTCGACTTCTTTGATCCCGAATCCGATAGCTAACGAAATAAACCTATAAAACAGAGAGCCAAAACAACGGGTAAGCATTTTAATGCTTAGTAAGTCTCAAGCAATGAAATCAGCTTTGACTAAGGTATTTTATTCACATGGCTAATTAAACCACTTTACTAATTCACATTCCCATACTCATACTTATTTCACATCACCGACCCTTATGTTCATACACAAAAGAACAACTTAGCCCAAGGCCGGTAGCTCGTTTATCAACTTAGCGATACTTACTTGTAAGAATTCAATTAGTACAAGCACATACAAACATACCTCATTGCTGGAATTTTCACAAGTGTATAAGCTGAAATTTTCACAGCAAGATTGCTCACTTCAATCACATACTTTCGGATTTAACCGGATATAGCGACTCAAGACGATTGCCTTCGGTCATAACCCGGATTTGGTGACTTGCACAAAGGCCTTCGGTCTTAGCCCGGATATATCAACTCGCATACGAATGCCTTCGGTCTTAGCCCGGATATATCAACTCGCACGAATGCCTTCGGTCTTAGCCCGGATATATCAACTCATACGAATGCCTTCGGTCTTAGCCCGGATATATTTCCAATGTTCACTTACACATATATCAATATTCAAGACACGTCCATAGTTCATTTTCGTTATTAAAGCTCTAACACAAAATATCTATCAACCTTTACTATTTCGGCTCAATGGCCACACAAACAAGGAGCATAATTTTGATATAATTCAAGTAGGGTCATCATCAAGACTTACCTTGAATGTTGTCGAGCGATTTCGACGGCTATTCAACTACTTTTTCCTTCCCTTTATCGGATTTAGCTCCCTTTGCTCTTGAGCTAATTCACACAAATTTAACTTATTAAAATCTCATCATGATAGCTTATGGCGAATATGACAAGGAGTGTAAATGGTCATATGGCCATCCTTTAGCTCAAATACACAATGGTCATGCACATTTTTACATCACAACAAGCAATTCAATACATTCAAACATCAACGTGAAGTTCAAAGTACTTGGCCCTTATATACATACATCCACATATTTAAGCTCAAGAATTTTAACATAACATCAAGTGCTCAAATTACTCATGTGGCCGATTACACATGGTCATAAATACACAAAATCAAAAATAATTTCAAGGTTTTTCACACTATACATGTACTAGGCCGAATGTACATGCAAATTTCACAACATTCTTCAACAAATTTCTTCTTTAAACAAACATATTTATCACTTTCTTCATAATCAAAATATCATGTGCAAACATATATACACATATAGGTGCATGGTCAATCTCAAGGTGTTCATAACCCTCTAAAACACAAATTTTACCAATCAAGTAACAAGCATAAATCATGCTCATGAATGCATCATGGCGAATACATCACAATCATACCCCATTGAACTTTGGTCATGGTTAAACAAAGAACTCAATGTCTTACTCAAGATTGCTACAAAGAAATTTCAAGAGTAGTCAATCCATCATTGCATGCATCATTAGCAAGCTTCACATTTAGCATGCAATGGCTTTAACACAATATCAACCTTGGCCAAATACCATTTTTCATGGCATAACAAGGATTTGAACCATGGCTAACATGCACATCAAGTTAGCAACCAAAACAAGCATGAATCTCATGACACAACCTCATACATACCTTAATCTTGATGCAAGTTTAGCCAAATCTCCTTCTAGATCTCTTCTAAACAAAGAAAATGAAGCAAAAATCTCTTCTTCCTCTTAGGAATTTCGCCAAAGGAAGGAGGGAAAAGATGAACAATTTTTTGTTTTTTCTTTCTTAGTCTTTGCTCAAAGAAAGGATGAATGACAACTTTTTTTTTTTTTTCTTTCTCTCTAGCTACGGCACCAAGGGGGCATCCATGCTCATTTTTTTTTTTTTTCATTTCTTAATTCTTTCTACATAATGCACTAACTAAACATGTTGGAAACATGTCCCTTGCCCATAATCTAGACATGGTCAAGCCACTCATTCAAAATAAATGGAGTATTTGACATGCAACTCCATTTATTTTGCTTCATTCCTTTATTAACCTCTTGAAATTAGCTACATATTTTAAATCCTTTCACATGAGTCCTTTTCCTTTCAATTCACAATCAAATTAACTAAATCAAAGAATTCAAAATTCACACACGAGCACACACATATTATAGGCATCAAAATAAATTTTAAATTATTTTTATGCCTCGGTTTTGTGGTACCGAAACCACATTCCGACTAGGGTCAATTTTGGGCTGTCACACGCATGTTCACATTCATCACATTGGCCATTCGGCCTTATCACACATATATATACGGGTTCACATTCATCACATTGGCCATTCGGCCTTATCACACATACGCATGTTCACATCCATCACATTGGCCATTCGGCCTTATCACACATACGCATGTTCACATTCATCACATTGGCCATTCGGCCTTATCACACATGCGCATGTTCACATCCATCACATAAAATCCTAAATCAAAATATAAATTTTCATGTATTCACATCACAATTATCCAAATATACTTCACATACCACATATACTTTCACGTGTACACATTGTCTTGGCTGAATCTACATCTATCATTTTCCAATATCACAATTTAGAATTCACGTATGGGTTTAATCAATAGCTTATGAGCAACTAAAACAAGTTTATCAAGGTTTACAACATAATCTCAAATTCAGCACAAGCTGTTTTTCCTGAGCAATAGTCACTAAATTATTTATAACTGGAGCTACAAAACTCCAAATCATTTGCCGTTAATTTTTCCTGAATATAGACTCGTATATCTTCCATCCATAAAATTTCCAGAATTTTAGGTTAAGCCAATCAATACCAGATTTTTCTTAAAGTTTCCCCTGTTTCACTATTTGACTAATCTGACCACTCTTCACTACGAATCAAATTTCTCATTTTACAGAATTCAAAATGTGTTGTATTTGATTTCATTTGAAACTAGACTCATTAAGGAGTCTAAGAATATAAATTTTATCTTATAACCATTTTTGTACAATTTATAATGATTTTCTAAAAACAGAACAGGGGATTTCGGAGTCATTCTGACACCGTCTCACACAACTTTAAATATCTCTTTATAGGAAATTTCTTTGCTCACAAGGTCTCTTTTATAAGAAACTAGACTAATTAAGCCTTGATTACATATTTTATTCAGCCTATAATTCCACACCAACAATTTATAGTGATTTTCTAAAATCACGTTACTGCTGCTGTCCAAAGCAAATTATTACAATTTGCTCTTAAATTTCCAAGTCCAAACACTTATGAACTTACAATTTGAGTTTAAGACATATCATGGCCACATCATATCTTATTAAATCAACTCATTATGTCCTATTATGATTGAATTTACTCAACGTTTAATCACTTAAAACTTACCTCGGATGTTGTCGAACGATTTCGGCGGCTATTCGATCACTTTTTCCTTTCCTTTATCCAACTTTGGTCCTCTAAGCTCTTGAGCTAATTCAAACAAATTTAACTTATTAAAGTCTCATTATGCTAGCTTATGGCCGAATATGACAATGAATTTGATAGGTCATATGGCCACCTTTAGCTCAAATACAAAATGGTCATACGCATTTTTAATCACATTAAGCAATTTAGTACAATTAATCAAACATTTCCTCATGTGCACCTTTATGACCAAATACACACATCATTAACCTAATATCAATTAACTAAGCACTTAACAAATTCTCCTTGAGCCGATTGTCTAAGTCAAGATAGGATCATCATTATGCTTACCTATAGCCGAATGTACAACATCAATCTATGCATTCATTCGTGTGGCCGAACATGCATGTCTATGTTGAGGCCGATTGCATACTTAATACATTCTACAAGTATGGTCACTTGTATTGACCAAATACCATTTTGTTTCAAGTTCAAAACTTGGCTAATACACATATATGCACTATTAAAACATCCTCTCCATTCCATCAATTCAACACATGCATTACTCATTAATATACAAAATTATATTCGCCTTAGCACACCTCTTGCTGGCCGAATTTTTCTCCATCTAGCAACATTTTATGTACTATGCCGAACCAAAAAGATCAAACACCTAGCTTAATCATTTCCAAAACACTTAACTGCCATTGACCAAGACTTTAAACAAAGTCTATGTTCGGCTATCACACATATGGGCATTATTAGTTCAAAGTTTTAACAAGATTAATTTCTTTGATCTTAACCTAAATGACAACCCCCATTGTTCATCTAGATTTAGCATGAAACAAACACCAACCAAGAAAACAACACCCATGGCCGAGTATCATCTTCATCACATAGCAAGATTTAAACCATGGGCTAGGTAGAACTCAAACTAACATAAAAAATATGCATGGATCTCATGGAACAACATCAAACTTACCTTAACCTAGCTACAAGCATGGCCGAATCTCTTCAACATGTCCTCCTCCTAAACACCAACCAACCGAACATGAAGCAAGAAAATCCTCTTCTTCTTCCTTCCTCCTTAGAATTTTCGGTCAAAAGAAATGTTAAAGGATGGACACTTTTTTTTTCTTTGTTTTCATCACCCTCCATCTCCTTATTTTATTACTAACCCTTTATTTTATTATTTCTAACATAAACCATTAACACAACATGTTTATGACATGTTTTACCCATCACCCTTTGTCATGGCCGGCCACTAGTAATTAAATGGGGGAAATTGACATGCAAGTCCACCCCTTTGATTACATGCACTAATAGATCCTTATAGATTAACCTATCACATTTCAAAAGTGTCACACATAAGTCCTATTAACTAAATTCACATGCAATTAACTAAATCAAAGCTTAAAACTTTCACACATTCATATTCACATATTTTAGACAATAATTATCATATTCAAATAATTTGGTGACTCGGTTTAGCGGTCCCGAAACCGCTTTTCGACTAGGGTCACTTTAGGGGTGTCACAATCAAGTATTGGTTCCGACATTCCGTGGAAGACGGCAAAGATGTGTGATTGAGGAAAATCCCGTTTGAACCTTAGGAATAGATTAGGATACAAGTGACATGTCACTAGGATATTTGAGTTTCGAACTCGTTGAGTTGAGTCCGAGTTCGTGAGATGTAACTAGGCATCTGAACTCGTTTAGTTGAGTCCAAGTTCACTTATGGATGCGCACACCCGAGCTCGTTGAGTTGAGTCTGAGTTCACTTATGGGTGGGTTACATGGTAGCTTGGCTACACATATATTCCACAGGCTATTGAGTTTGTCTAGTTGTGGGCATGGCACTTATGTGCATGCATTTCGTGTATCCGATTATATTCCGAGTGTTCAACAGGTATGTACACTAAACTTATTTGTGATGCCAATGAGATAAACCATTGGTGAGTATGTCTTTGAGTTATGTTACAAGTTGTACAGGTATGTACGCTAAACTTATTTGTGATGCCTTGACATGTGATGATATATGATGTATATAGTATTTGGTGAATATTATGAAAATGACATGATTTGGAATAAGTCCTTGATACTTGATGACATTGAGATTATGGATTTATGCTTTTGAAGCATAATTATGTGTTCTTACCATTATGAATGAAATGATATTGTATGGATTTGGTGAATAATAGTAATGAATGAGTAAATTTAGCCTTGGCAGTTTTGGGTTACTATAGTGGTGCAACTTTGGAAATTCACCATAAATTGTGTAAATTGAATTATGGGCTGAATAAAATATGAGTTAAAGCCCAATGAGTCTAGTTTCACATAAAAGAAACGAATATGCAATCGAAATTTATATTATGAGATATTTAAATTTTTGTGAGACAGATTCTGAATGACTTCGTGATTCCCTATTTTGATTTGAGAAAATCATTAAAAATTGTATAAAAATAATTATGGGTTGTAATTTATATTATTAAAATCCTTAATGAGTCTATTCTCTAGAAAGATAGATAAGAGCATTATCCGAATTCTGTACCATGAGAAAAATAATTTTTAGTGAAGAGAGGTCAGAACTGTTGTACAGCAAAATAGGGGAAACTTTAATGAATAAACTGTACTAATTTTTAGGTTTATGATATGATTGCATGATTGTGTGAAAATTTCGTGATGAAATTCTATGCCTAAAGTGCTTAAATTGAAAGTAGGGACTAAATCGAATAAGTTGCAAAACTTGCATTCTAGAAGTTTTAGTATGAAATTGTTTTAGAATATTAATGAGGAGGTCTTAAATAGCAATTTGACCAATTTTAAGTTCATGGACAAAATTAGGACATGGAAGGAATTTTGGAAAGTTTAGTAGTAAGGGTATTTTGGTCATTTAGTTATTAAAATGAATTAAAAACAAAATTAAAAGCCAATTTTGTCCATCTTCTTCATTAGGCCGAAATTTCAAGGGTTCTCCATAGCTAGGGTTTTTTCAAGCTTCCAAGCTCCATAGTAAGTGATTCCAAGCCCGCTTTTAATGATTTTTACGTTTTTGAGATCCCTTAACTCGATAAAGCTTATGTTAGCAATAATTTAACCTAGGGTTTATATTTGGAAAAATACCCATAGGTGAAATTTGTGTATTTTGATGTTTTATGATAGAATATGAAGTTTTAAATTATGTTAGACAACTTGTACCGCTTCGATTTTAAGCAAAAATGAGTAAAAGGGTTTAATCGGTAAAATATCTAATAGTCACAAGTACATGTTAGAGTGAGAATTTGATGTTGCCATAGAAGAGAAAAGTGATCAGCATGTTGTAAAACATAAGAATAAGGAATAAAGTTTAATCCAGAGCCTAGGGGCAAAAATGTAAATATGCAAAAGTTTAGGGTAAAATTGTAATTTTGCCAAATTTTGAGTTAAGGATTAATTTGATAATGTGAGTATTAAATAAGCTAAATGTGTTATTTTAGATCAAGAAAGACGTGGAATCGACCTCAATCGAGGAAAAGAAAAGATTGTGGACTAAATTGCAAAATCTTTGTATTTTGGTACCAAGGTAAGTTCATGTGTAAATAATGTAGCATAATGGTTATTTTTAAGTTATTGATGTTAATTATATGTTATGCTGAATTTTATTATGAAATGTTTGCTTTGTGGTTAATTTCAAATAATATGTAAATTATGTGAACTACTTGTTAAATATAATTGTTACCGAGTATTGATTTCGGCATTCTACGGAAGACGGCAAGGATAAGTGTTCGAGGAAAAAGCCCGTTTGAACCTTAGGAATAGATTAGGATACAAGTGACATGTCACTAGGATGGTTGAGCATCCGAGCTCGTTGAGTTGAGTCCGAGTTCACTTATGGATGCGAATGTTCGAACTCGTTGAGTTGAGTCCGAGTTCGTGAGATGTAACTAGGCATCCGAACTCGTTGAGAGTCCGAGTTCACTTATGGATGTGAATGCCTGAGCTCGTTGAGTTGAGTCCGAGTTCGCTTATGGGCGGGTTACATGATTGCTTGATTGCATATATGGCACTTATGTGCAAGTTATCCATGTATCCGAATTATATTCCGATGTGTTCAACGAGTAAAGTTCTACTCAAATGGAGGAATATTCGAGATGTAAAGAGACGTATTGGTAAGTGATGTGAAATGGATATTTTGGACAGGTATGTATTTAACCCTCGGGTTGAGTATTGATACAACCACGATAAGGTAGTAATATGATGAAAAATGATTAAAAATGTCATATGTGTTTTAGTGATACATGCTAATGTTGATTGGTATGACTGTTTGTTATGTTACTTATTATTAGTATATGAACTTACTAAGCATTTATGCTTACTCCCTCCTTCTTACTCATTGTAGTTTTGGACAAGCCACTCAGAGTCTGGATAGGTCGAAGGCTCGATCCACACTATCCTAAGACTTTTGGTAATGGCTTGTAAATTTAAGTATGGCATGTATAGCAATATACCTTTTTTGTGTTAATGATCTTATGGTATGGTGATGGAATGGTTGAGGAAATGCTTGATAATGATAAATTATGAAAATAGTTAGTTTAGATTATATTTGATGTTAAGGAAAATTATTAAGATACTTAGTGCATAAAAACTCATAAAAGGGATGAAATTTGCCATAAACAGAATACTGCAGCAACACTGATGCAAGTTTAAAAATTTACTAAAAATCATAGAAATTGAACTTGATGATGGACTACATATCAAATTGAAGCTTATTATGTCTAGTTTCACATGAAACAAATGAAACAGGTAAAGGAATTATATGTTACAAGATATTTGAATTTTAGTGAAACAGGGTCATAGTAGTTTCTGAATCCCCTGTTCCAATTTTATAAATTCACCATAAATTGTAAAGATATAATTAGGTAGTGTATTTTATATTATCAGAATCCTTATTGAGTCTAGTTTCAGGAGAAATAAACCTCATAGTCATATGGATTTTGTATAGAGAGAAATGTGGTTTGTAGTAAACAGAGGTCAGACCAGTCAAGTCCTGAAACAGGGGTAACTTTAACTAATAAACTGTACTAATTGGCCCAACCAAAAATTCTAGAAAAAAATTAGTAGATAGGTATATGAGTCTAGATTTCGGGAAAATTTACGGATCTTGATTTCGAGTTTCGTAACTCTAGATATGATTTTTCTTGTGACTGTGATGCAAGTAGCTTAAAAGCTGTGAATGTAGAAATAAATAATCCAAAGTTCTAAATATGTTAAATTAAGCTTAGTAACACCTCATACTCGACTCCGGCGACGGTCTCGGGCGTGGGGGCGTTACAAGGGGTGTTATAGTGAGAATGTTTAATTGAAATTGTCTTTATAATATGATGCATTTATAATGTAATTAGACCATTATAAGGGTTAGTGGAATTCATGGCTTGGCAAATTGGTAAATAGAATAAGTTTTAAAGGTTGGTTAGGTAAATTGAATAATAATAGATTAAATAAAAAAAACAAATACAAAAGTATGACCATATTGCTTCATTATTGCCGAATATGCAAAGAAAGAATAGGAGAAAAGAGTTTTAAGGGTTCGACACATTTGGGGCTTGATTTAGGTAAGTTTTAAGCTCGGTTTCAATATTTTTTTATGTTTTTGAGATCGTTGCTTCGTGTTTTACAAAACCCATGCTTAAATTTTAGAATTTGATTATGATTTCATGAGATGCCATTGTTGATTTTGTGAGCTTTGTGATGATAAATGGTGAAATATGAAAGCTTGATGATAGATAAATATATTTTGTATTAGGATTTTTGATGAATTTGAATATTTTGGGCTAATTTGTGAAAATGAGAAATTGAGGGACTAAAATGTGAAATATATATGAGCTTATAAGGACTAGAGGAAAATTCGGCCAAGCATGAGTGTTGTCAAATTTTGAATATTTTGTGTTTTGTGAAATAGGGACTAAATTGTGAAAAATGTGAAATATCAGGGGCAAAAGTGTAATTAGCCCATTTATGTGTTTTTAGATGAATTTGATTGAGTATATGATTAAATAAGTTGAATTTGTATTGAATTAGATCAAGAAATGAGAAAATCGGATTTGGATCGGGGAAAGTCGAAAATTATCGACTAGTCATTCCGGTCCATTCGTATCCGTATGAGGTAAGTTCATAAGTAATTAAATGTTATTAAATTGAAATGTATGTGCATTATATATATATGATGAATTAAGTTGTAAAAGAATATAAATGTGAAGTTGAAGTATGTAAAATATGAACTAAATTTGAGGCACTAAGTGTGCGATAAATGAAATAGCTACGGCTATTAAAATGGCACTAAGTGTGCGAGATTATAACAGCATTGGCTGAGTAAATGGCACTATGTGTACGATACCGATATGAGTTCGGTTTAATTTAATGGCACTAAGTGTGCGATATAATTATAACTTCGGCTAATAAATTGGCACTAAGTGTGCGAGTTCGTTGAATGTTCATTGATGATCGAATGAATGGGTGCTTCGAGCATTAATGTGATAAAGGTGATAGGTAAGAACGTAATGGTATAGGTATGTACGAAATCTATGTGATTGATGATGTTAAATATGTAGTAGATGAAAAACTATGCAATGAAAGTGAATATGATTATGATTAGTAAATATATGATCTATGTGAAAACGAGATGTGGATACTAGTAAGTTATCTATGATCAAATGAATTATATGAGAAAGGTAGATTTGTAAATGTGATTTGCCATATATGATTCAGGTACATGGGATGTATATATGAAATTCTGATATGAAATGTGAGCATGATTCAAATGATGATATGTGAAATATATGAAAAAGAACGATGTATTATAAATATTCTTGTTATATAAAATTGTGGTCCTACGTTTTGGACACGAGAATTATGAAAAAAATGGAATATGGTTATTCGGGTTTTGAAATGCATAAAAAGGAATTTACATATTTTAATGCTTGAAATGAAATAAATGACTATGTTTTGGTTGGTTATGTAACGAAATTACATAATGTGGCGATGTTGGATTATATAGAAAAGTGATTGAATATGTGTATGAAGTTAACTAAATTTTGACTTAATCAAGTTGAACTATATGCATGATTTTGTGAAGATTTAATTGCTTATAACTTACTAAGCTCTCGAAACTTACTCTGTGTGTTTTTCCTTTGTTTATAGAGTTTCAGAGACTTGCTCGGGTTGGAAGTCATCACACTATCCGATTATCATTTCGATAAATAAAAGCTTTGATTTTGTGGTTAAGTGGCATGTATAGGCTAGATTTATGTCAATATGAATGTAATGTATATATAGCCATGTGATATGGCTTGGTTTCAGTTGTGATTGTATATATGTTTTTGATATGATTTGGTATGTGCACTAAGCATAGTTTTGGTGCTTGTAGGTTTGACCTAATTGGGTGCTTGTAGGTTTAACCCAATTGGGGTGGCAAATTGGCTATTCAAATGGCCTATTTTTGTCCACACGGGCAAAGACACAGGCGTGTGTCTCAGCTGTGTCGACACACGACACGTTACATGGCCTTGTGTCCCCTGGGGTACCTTACGAATTAAAGTCAGTATACCCTCCAGTTTTGGCACGGCCAAGCACACGGCCTGTTCACACGGGCGTGTGACCTATGAACCTTGGAAAAATGTTAAGCTTTCGAAACTTTTTTATATGTGTTCGGTTTAGTCTCGACCCCTTTCTAATACATGTTTAAGGTCTCAATGACCTATACATGGGACTCTATATTGATGTTTGATCTATGATGCTTCGATGTTTATGAAATGATTGTGAATGTTCAGTATTGTCTGGTAACACTTCATAATTCAATTTCGATGACAGATACGGGTTAGGGGTGTTACATTTAGTGGTATCAGAGCTATGGTTTAGTCGGTTCTAAGACTACCATAGCGTATGTGAGTCTAGCTGTACATGCCATAGTTAACCTGTGATTGTGTGACATCTCCCGGCTCTAACGAAATTGTTTTGTAAGACAAAGATGGCCTCCAATTGAGCTATTTACAGTAATGTTAAAAAAATGATATTGAGATGATTGAGATATGCTTATGATGTGTCGAAATTGGAAAGGTATGAATAGAAGTTCATGATATGTAGGTGCTAATGTAAGAAATGTGATAATCATGAGTTGAGGACTGTGGAAAAGAGGAATGAAATGAAAAATGATATAATCAAAAGTCCATCCATGTTTGATTGACGTTCATATGATGCTATGTGCCCAACATATTTGATTTCGTGAATATGACAAGAAAATTTACATCATAGACGGAATGTGTGCTTATGTATACTTCTTGAATGATGTCTAATCAGTATGTTAATATGGTTGACTCTTATGTTTAAATTGCTAAATTGAAGATATCATAATGTTATGTTTTATGGCTTTGTTATGGAATCATAAATATCATGATAGAATGAGAATTAAATTGAAAGATCAAATTGAGTGGAACGCAGGAAATGGGTACGATCGTTTGATGATGAATTGACGGATAAGACCATGGTTGGACCATGGCAGTACATGTGAGATCCTATGTAAGACCATGTCTGGGACATGGCATCGGCCTCGATGTGTGAGCTAGTGTAAGACCATGTCTAGGACATAGCATCGGCCTCAACGTGTGAGCTAGTGTAAGACCATGTCTGGGACATGGCATCATTATGAGACATCGTGTAAGACCATAGCTGGGCTATTGGCATCGATATGTGATCCCATGTAAGACCATATTTGGGATATGGCATTGGCATCTTATTATGTGTATGAGACTTTATGTAAGACCATAGTTAGACTATGGCATCAAGTAAACGATGTACTCAGACCCGTAAGACGCTCTCTAATTTGAAAAATTTTGGAAAGTAAAATTGAAGTTAAATGTTGAAATTTAATTAGATACTGATATTGGGCTCGAGTAAGTAAACTTTATTGTTTGAAATTGTGGATGACAGAAACATTTGTTAAATAAGTCAGTATGTTAAATTGCTTGGAGTGAACTACGTGATTGTGATGATATTATACTGATGATGAATGTTGAGTCATATGTATGTATTTATGAGAGTCAAGTTAGAGGCTTTACAACTCCCCTTTACTCTTGTTGCTTTTGTGACGAAACTTACGAAAATTTTGTTGAATAAGTTCACAAGTGTGAGACTAAAGAGTTCAATGGTGAGATAATTAGTAATGCAAACAAAGTAGAGTACAGGGTAACAAATGAGCTCAGTTTTAGAAGAAATATCAGATTATTTTAAAGATTATACAGATTATGTAATGTCATGGTTAAAGAAGGAAATTAGTCTCAGCTATTTGACTCAAATGGGTATGAAGTCTAAAGATATGGTTGCTGAGATTCTTTCTGAAATGGTTTTCATTAGTAAGTTGTATAATACAGAGTTCATGATAACAGAATTAGTCAAAGAATGATTATCGAGTTGTAAAGATGCATGTGTGTAACGGTTGTAGTTGAATAAATTATGAATATCTCTTTTGAGTATTCTATATATATATTCATTCATCCTTTGGGGCTCATGTGAATGTCTGTTTTCTGAAGAAAATATCATTTTATGAGTATAAGGGCTAAATTTGTATGTTAGATGAAAGCACCATCAGTCTGTTTGAATTATAATCGACATTTTCTTATTTCTCTGAGACTCCATTCTATTATGTTGGGGTAAAGATGAGGGTAAAAAAAAAATTATGTGAGGTTGTTCTTCTGTCTCTTTTGGATGTTGATATGACTTATGTGTATAAAGCATGATATCCCTGTTACAATGGAATTCCAGAGCGTGTAAATAGCAGCTTCCTTCTAGTTTTCTCTGGGAAATTACCCTGATCTTTATAATTATTTCCGTATGAGTTATGTTCTTGGATTTTTGCTATGACATCATATTTGGGTTTTCTTATCTTCTTTATTGTGTGGATAGTTTGACATGATTCATCTTTAAAGTGTATTCTTTGATCTGTGGTGAATATGTTTATTATGTAGTATTTTTGGATTCAATAATAAGAATGTAGATTTGGTAACTGAATTTTTCTGATTCTTGTGTAAGGAATAGTCATTGGCGAAGGTATGTATATTAGAAGATCGAGCTTGAATTGCATAGTGGTTTTATTTTCCCGAATGAGTATGACTAAGGTCAGTAAGTTAATCAGAATATCTTTGTTTCTCTGAGCTATTATGTTGCAAGATCTTTGCTTTGCATGTTAAGAGAAAGTTGAAAGATTGTCTGTTTGATTTGCTTTATCAGCATGAAAAGAAGGGTATTTTGATAAGTAATTATCCAAAAGTTGAGATCAACACAGTTGTTTTGTCAAAATGAACTGGTCAATTGAAGTATGAATTGAGTTACGTGTATTTAAAGATCCTTAGGTATGGTAATGAATTTTGTGCATTCACGAGTATGTAGACGGATAGTCCGGATGAAAAGAATTATATTCTAGAAAGTATGATTCAGAGATATGCTTATTGGACTGTTCTAATTGAGTGATGTTATTACGAGTTAAGCTGTTCTGATTGATAAAGCTATCACATTTGTGAAAGCTGGAATAGTCTATGGCATGTTACCAAGGTTGAAAACGATTGAGAGTATTACTAACTGAAGCTTTAGTGCTGAGTTTAGTTTGAATTGAGTAAAGAATTTATGAATTTCATTGATGTACTATTGAACAGACTGGAATAAGCTTTAATACGAGAATGTAAAGAAACAATTTGTACTTTCAGACGGCTAAAGTCATAATAAAAGAGAACTGTTCGATTATCGATTTAAAGACAGTCACTTTTATCTCTGTGGTGTGAATTTGATGATATCATGTGTTCGACAGAAAATGTCATATGCTTCTTGAATCATAATGGGTTAAATTATCTAATGTTACCGACAAAGATTTGAAATTAAGACAATGTCAATGACTTGAGATATAGAAAGATTCCAAGTGGTTACTTATTAATCTCTAAGAGAGCAGATATAGTTACAGATACGGAATGGAAAGATCTTTACTTATTTTGTGTGAGTGGTTACTCGAGTGATCTTATTTGATGATGGTTTGATGTTAGCTATATAAAAAAAGAAGAAGCTAAATTGATGCTTTCTTTGCTAGTTTGAAAAGCTTAAAAAGGTGTTAGTGAATTGCAAGCTAAACAGGCACAGTGTGAACCGACTTTTGATTCCGAATTTCAGAAGTTTTTGTATAAGGCTCAGTAGTAGCTTGTCTATTATCCGAGAGTAATAGAATGTACAGTTATATGATGTAAATGTTCTGGTGTATGGATATGAAACCCGATATTTATGATTCTAGGTTCAGATGTTGATTGTCAACAGGTTAAATCCGAAGATCAAATGTATTCAGGTTTAATACAGTCAGTGATGGTACGGGTGTGATAAAGAGATAGAGTCATTATAGACTTCGTATTAAGGTTGTTATTATCACTATAAAGGAGATGTTATTCATATTGTGGTTAATTGTTTGACCAAAAATCCACATAACTGTTTCAGTATACCTATTTGACAGATCAACTGAGCTATACGTTCTAAGTGAGTAATCCAAAAATCCGACAGTGCATGTTAAAGTTCTAAGGATTTGGGAAAAAGATATGTGAGGCTAAAATCGATTTGTGACCCTGAGAAATTAGCGAAAGTGATTCAAGACTTGGAAGCAACTTCTTCTGGTAAGATTTTCGAGGACGAAAATCCCTAAAGAGGAAGAGTTGTAACAGCTCGTTTTTGGGGTTAATCGAAAAAGTGGTTTCGGGACCATAATCCAATTTAAAATATTTATTTTATTATTTTAATAAAGTCTACGGTATGATATTAGAGATGTGTGAAAGTTTCGTAAAGAAATTTTACCGTTTGAGTGGTTAATTCAGTAAAAAGGGCTCAATCACGTAAAAAGAAAAAGTTGATAGTTAAATGTGAGAATGCTTAATTGAATTTGTCTTTATAATATGATGCATTTATAATGTAATTAGACCATTATAAGGGTTAGTGGAATTCATGGCTTGGCAAATTGGTAAATAGAATAAGTTTTAAAGGTTGGTTAGGTAAATTGAATAATGATAAATTAAATAAATAAAACAAATACAAAAGTATGGCCATATTTCTTCATTATTGCCGAATATGCAAAGAAATAATAGGAGAAAAGAGTTTTAAGGGTTTGGCACATTCGGGGCTTGATTTAAGTAAGTTTTAAGCTCGATTTTCGATAATTTTTATGTTTTCGAGATCGTTGCTTCGTGTTTTACAAAAACCATGCTTAAATTTTAGAATTTGATGATGATTTCATGATATGCCATTGTTGATTTTGTGAGCTTTGTGATGATAAATGGTGAAATATGAAAGCTTGATGATAGATAAATAAATTTTGTATTGGGATTTTTGATGAATTTGAATATTTTGGGCTAATTTGTAAAAATGAGAAATTGAGGGACTAAAATGTGAAATATATATGAGCTTATAAAGACTAGAGGAAAATTCGGCCAAGCATGAGTGTGGTCAAATTTTGAATTTTTTTGTTTTGTGAAGTAGGGACTAAATTGTGAAAAATGTGAAATGTCAGGGGCAAAAGTGCGATTAGCCCATTTATGTGTTTTTAGATGAATTTGATTGAGTATATGATTAAATAGGTTGAATTCGCATTGAATTAGATCAAGAAATGAGAAAATCGGATTTAGATCGGGGAAAGTCAAAAATTATCGACTAGTCATTCCGGTCCGTTCGTATCCGTATGAGGTAATTCCATAAGTAATTAAATGTTATTAAATTGAAATGTATGTACATTATATATATGATGAATTAAGTTGTAAAAGAATACAAATGTGAAGTTGAAGTATGTAAAATATGAACTGAATTTGAGGCACTGAGTGTACGATAAATGAAATAGCTACGACTATTAAAATGGCACTGAGTGTGCGAGATTATAACAGCATTGGCTGAGTAAATGATACTATGTGTGCGATACCGATATGAGTTTGGTTTAATGTGATGGCAATGTGATGGCACTAAGTGTTCGTTATAATTATAGATTCGGCTAATAAATTGGCACTAAGTGTGCGAGTTCGTTGAATGTTCATTGATGATCGAATGAATGGGTGCTTCGAGCATTAATGTGATAAAGGTGATAGGTAAGAATGTAATGGTATAGGTATGTACGAAATCTATGTGATTGATTATGTTAAATATGTAGTAGATGAAAAACTATGCAATGAAAGCAAGTATGGTTATGATTAGTAAATATATGATCTATGTGAAAACGAGATGTGGATACTAGTAAGTTATCTATGATAAAATGAATTATATGAGAAAGGTAGATTTGTAAATGTGATTTGCCATATATGATTCAGGTACATGGGATGTATATATGAAATTCTGATATGAAATGTGAGCATGATTCAAATGATGATATGTGAAATATATGAAAAGGAACGATGTATTATAAATGTGCTTATTATATAAAATTGTGGTCCTACGTTTTGGACACGAGAATTATAAAAAAAATGGAATATGGTTATTCAGGTTTTGAAATGCATAAAAAAGAATTTATATATTTTTATGCATGAAATGAAATAAATGACTTTGTTTTGGTTGGTTATGTAACGAAATTACATAATGTGGCGATGTTGGATTATATAGAAAAATGATTGAATATGTGTATGAAGTTAACTAAATTTTGACTTAATCAAGTTGAACTATATGCATGATTTTGTGAAGATTTAATTGCTTATAACTTACTAAGCTCTCGAAGCTTACTCTGTGTGTTTTTCCTTTGTTTATAGAATTTCGGAGACCTGCTCGGGTTGGAAGTCGCAGGAGATCTCATCACACTATACAGTTATTGTTTCGGTAAATAAAAGCTTTGAGTTTGTGGTTAAGTGGCATGTATAGGCTAGAGTTATGTCAATATGAATGTAATGTATATATAGCCATGAGATATGGCTTTGTTTTGGTTGTGATTGTATATAATTTTTTTATATGATTTGGTATGTGTACTAAGCATAGTTTTGGTGCTTGTAGGTTTGACCTAATTGGGGTGGCAAATTGGCTATTCAAATGGCCTATTTTTGTCCACATAGGTAGAGACACGGGCGTGTGTCTCAGCCGTGTGCGACACATGGCCACGTTACACGACCGTGTGTCCCCTGGGTACCCTACAAATTAAAGTTAGTATACCCTCCAATTTTGGCACGGCCAAGCACACGGCCTGTTCACACGGGCGTCTGACCTGTAAACCTTGGAAAAATGTTAAGCTTTCGAAAAATTTTTATACGTGCTCGGTTCAATCCCGACCCCTTTCTAACACATGTTTAAGGTCTCAATAACCTATACATAGGACTCCATATTGATGTTTCATCTATGATGTTTTGATGTTTACGAAATGATTGTGAATGTTCAGTATTGTCCGGTAACGCCTCATAATTTGATTTCAGCGACGGATATGGGTTAAGGGTGTTACGTATCTCATGATTATATAAAATGTACTAATATAAGCCAACATCTTGGCCAAATCATAAGAGCACATATCAATAACTAAGTCCCTATACATGCCACTCACTTGAAGACATTTAAGATTCATCAATACCCCGATAGTGATGGCTTGATAGTGTGATGTTGCCTTAGACGATCTCCAATCCCGAGCTAACCTGACAACACTAAAATAAATAGAAAGGAGAAGGGTAAGCTATATATCTTAGTAAGACCGTCTCAAGGTAATACAACCCTATTTGTACTTTTATTTATGCTCAGGTCAAGCTGTTTTCTCGAGTCATAGTCACTAAATTATTTATATCTGGAGTTACAAAACTCAAAATTAAGATCCACTAATTTTCTCTGAAACTACACTCACATATATTCTTACCATAAAATTTTTAGAATTTTTAATCTAGCCAATAAGTATAGTTTATTCTTCAAAGTTACCCCTATTCTGCTGTTTAACAGCTTCAACCTTTCTTTACTAAAATTCATTTATCTCTTAGTATGGGATTTGGATGGTGTTCCCGTCTATTACTCTTGAAAATAGACTCAGTAAGGATTTTTTCATATAAATTATAACCATAATTATCCTTGTAAAACTTTTAGTGATTTTACAAATTCAAGACAGGGGATTTCAAAATCGTTCTGACTCTGTCTCACACAAATTAAATAATATGAAATTCTTTTGCTTACACCATTACCTTCATAAGAAGCTACACTTGATAATATTTAATTCTATATTTTATTCAATCTCTAGCTCACTTTCCACTATTTTTGGTGTATTTTTAAATATGGACTACTGTTGCTATCCAAAATTATTTTAATGCAATATGATGATAACTATCATAAGTTCATTTTCAACTAATCATGAACTAACCATTTCGTGGATTCCATGTTCAATTACCAAAACACATAATACGTAACCATAAAGATTATTCATCATTCAAGCCTTTTTGCATACTTATCATATGATCATATATATACATGTACATAAACTTTCTCACCATAAGTCATTCTTCATCAAGGCATTGCTCATGAGTTTAGCGTACATACCTGTACTCACTCGTAGTATATCACATAACCATACCTTCTTTAGCATGCCCTCCTTGGGTCTTTTATCACATTATCCATTGCATTATCCGTTAAACACTCGAAATACTATTGGATACACGGGAATTTTGCACCTAAATGCCATGTAAGAAGCCAGAGCTACCTCATACTATGTAACGCTCGCATTTTGAGCTACTCACGGGCCTATTCATCAGTTAGTACCCGGACCCCATAGCACTATCATGTAACACCCGCTCATTGAGCTACTCACGGGTCTGTACCCAAAGTCAACACCCAAACCCATATAACGTTGACATCAAATGCTCGCTCAACGAGTTACTCATGGGTTTGGTCACGAAGTCAGTACCTGGACCCACATTACATATAACATTTTTCTCATGAACTCAGACACAACTCATGACTTTAGACCACATAGTTCCTCATGATATACCTTTTGTATCCAATACTATTCCTGAGGTTCAACGAGATTTCATATCTAACCAGATGTCGTCGTACTTGCTGATAATGTAGGTTACTTTTATATCACATTATTTATACTTTCGTGGTAACAAGTAAGATTATGATACATTATAACAATAAAACATTTAAACATATATATATATATATATATATATATAACCTATTTCCTATATCACTTGTCATATATCATCGTTTTCTTGCATTTCATGTAACATTCTTCCATGTCATATTTCCACTCATGTACACCATTTCATCAACTTTTTCAATTTATTCAATCATACAATTTATTCAATAATAGTAAAGAATTACAATTCAAACATAACAAATTCATTATTATTATCATACGAACTTATTTCGAATCTGAGCACAGCTAATTATTTTATTTTAGTCAATAATCTCGTACTTTCCCAATTTAAGCCCGAATCTCGATTTTCTTGATCTAAAATAATAAAATCCACAACTTTAATCATCATATTAACCAATACATTCCATAATTTATACTTTGTCCAAATGACCATTTTGCCCATAAACTTTCACAAAATTACGATTTTACCCTTAGGCTCGTAAATCGATTTTCATCGAATTTTCTCACTAACCAAGCCTAGTCAAATTCTTTTTATACTAGAAGTAGCCCACAATTCCAATTATTTCACAAATTTACAACCTATTTTATAAACTTCACAAAATGGTCCTTTTAGGTGTTTTCATGAAATTCCTTTCACAAAAGTTGTTTATTGCACAACCAAGACTGATTTTCTTCCATAAAAATTTAGCAAACAACATAAATGCTCTCAATGAAAAGCCCTAGACTTTCAACCAATTTGCAAAATAATCCCCCCCATCAGCTAAATTAAGCTACAAGGGTTCAAAAAATACAAAAATCAACAAAAATAACCACAAATTTTGCTTACAAGCAAAGGATTTAAGTTGCTGAAAATTTGAGCTTCAAAACCCCCACGTTTGCTGCCATTTTCGGAGGTTGAAGAAGAAGAAATGAAAAAGTTGACAACCTTTTTCCATATTTTATTTTATTACCAAAAAATTCACCTAATGCCACCAACCTTTGACTTTTCAAATTTTTTATCCCTATGGCCGGCCATCACTCTCTAAAAGGGCCAATTTGCAGTTTAAAGACCTCCAATTTTGTTCCCTAGCTATTTAACATATTTGGGTAGTAAAACAAAACTTTTTTCCTCTATGCGATTTAGTCCTTTTTCGCAATTAAGCTCACAAATGCTAAAATTAATTCACCAAAATTTTTATGCACTCATATAATCATGCTATAACACATAAAATAATATTAAAATAATTTATTAACCTGAGATTGTGGTTTCGAAACCACTATTTTGACTAGGCCCCAAATCTGGCTGTTACAACTCTCCCCCTCTTTAGGGATTTTCGTCCCCAAAAATCTTACTAGAAGAGTGGTTTGGTTTTCACATAAACTCTGCTATCTCATAATCATTGCTAAAGAACTTTTACTCAGGCTATGCTTAACTCTTAGCTCTTTAATTTCTCACACTAAAGTCATGAGCAATTCTTCGCCATATGACACATCAACTGAATCTTGATCTCTATCCGCTTATAGAGAACTAGCATACTAGGAATCTGACATTCTCGAAGATACATGATTCTATTGATCCGTTAAGCTAAAATTCAACACATACTGAAATGGTTTGCAGATTTCATCAAACATTTAGCAACAAACCACAAAACATTTTCTCTTTCAAGATAAGAATAATTCTGATAACAATCCATGTATTCAAATACAAAGATCAGAAATGTCGAGTTCCAAACTCGAGCACCAATACATCACTCCAGTGAGTTTTCTTGCAAACCTTCTGTATTGACTCTGGATTTTCTACCCAAGCACTTGCAACCACATTTTTCTTTACTCAAAGATCATACAATAACTAACTCAAGTCATCTACACTATCTCAAACTCAGATTCGGCTACAACATCGGATACTTTAAGCTATCACATTGCCTTTTTGTCTTATAAGACCTCGTAAACCATCCGACTACATATCACTGGAAACCCAAAAGTCTCTGCCCAATGCAGGCTGAACTAATTCAAAGGCTTCGATTAACAATGTTCTCATCCATTCAAAGCTTTACTAATATGCAATAGACCGTTTAACTTTCACAAGGCGATAACTTTATCATTCATAACAACTTTAAATCATACCAATTGAAATTCCCATTTTCACCGCTTATGTCCTTGCCGGTGTCAAATTTTTCACGAAGATTTAGAGAAATTCAGATATCAGAATCACCATGTTACTATAATCAACTAGGAGAATGATCATAATTAACATAGTCATCATAGGCGAAAGAACACATTTTAGATATGAGCCACAATCGACAATTTACAGAATAGAGGTGACATGAAAACCAAGACAAAGAAGCCCAAGACAAGGAAATCCTAGATAAAGAAATCCAAGATACGGAAATCCAAGATACAATATTATAATGAAAGACCCAGAACAACACTCATAAGAAAAATATGAAGGATCTCGATAATTCATCAGAGAAAAAAAGTCCGGAAGAATACATCTATCCAACCCACTAGAATTAAATGCAACAAAGATAATATACCTTCCCACATATGTATCGAATAGAACACCAATTAGAATAAACATAATTATAACATTATGTGTATTTTCTCATAAAGTCCCAATAGATGAAATGTAATAGAATGCCTGAGAGAAATAGAGCAATACAGGTTATATACCAATCGGACTATCAATACTTTCATCTATACATCATGATTAGAAAATATTCTCATAGAACAAGGATTTTATCAGAAGAGCAATAGCCATAGGAATAATCCCAATAACAATTAAACTTACAGAATACCTCAGAAGAAGCTGCCGAAATTTGTTCAGCCATAACTGTTACACTCAGATATCTTACCCTTCAACTATTATTCTCTCAACTATTTCTGTCATCACAAATCTCGTATTATTCCTTTCACTGAAGAAAATAAGTTCAGAAGGGATTCTGATTACTACATTCTTTCAACATCGTGTCTGAATAAGTCGATTTACCAAAGTTAAGTTCTTCTCTCATTGTGATGTTTCGTAAACTGAATAATCTTTAAATTAATCTGATACCTTTCTAGTTTTGTCTTTACTTATCAACTCATTTACAAATTCCGACCATATTTATAATCATTCTACATTTGAACTTTTTGGTTTCACACTTGCACGCTTATCCCACAGATCTCTTAAAATCCTTTATAAACACCACTCTGGTAAGGGGGTAGGGTTGTAAGGTCTCTAACTCGTCCCTTATACGCATATGCATATAACACTATTTCATCATCATAGCAACAATTTCACAAGCATACCATTCATTTCAGGAAAAATTATCATTCATATTTGTATTTCACAATTTTTCAATTGTCTTATTCACTCAAGTTCACTTATGCACACATTCTATGAATTCTGGATAACTTTTCTCATCACGTTCACTAAATTTAACATATCAAGCACATAATATCATATGAGAGTCACCAAACATGGATGAATACATTACAATCGAAACTTCAACCTCACACATCATCATATGCATGTCATTACACTCATATAAATCTATCCAAACAATTTAACACATTCACTCAAGCTATACGGGCTTGCCAATCATAATCATTCAATTAATTATACATGAACATTTGTTCTACCTGTATTTCGAGTAAGTTTTCTAAACACATGCATTCACTCGAACAAATCAATCATATACACTATGGGATTGTCAATCAATCACAGATAAGTTCATTATGCCATGTACACATTCTATTTCATGTTTCTCATATCACAAATATGTATATATACATTTCATGAATTCTTATTCATACCTTTCCGAGTTTCAACTCATCATAATTGCACTTTATTTGAATATCTTAATATCTTTATCTATGTGGTTGGGTGTAGCTCCGTTGGAGAGTACCTTGTCTACACAAGATGGTTCTCATTCACGTCGGGAGACATCACACTATCACAGATTGGTGGCATGTATAGCTAGACTCTCATGCAGGCCAGGTTAGTTCGAGAATCGACTAAACCATAGCTTTGATACCACTAAATGTAACACACTTTATCGTATCCGATGCTGAGACAGGGTTCGAGGTGTTATTAAACTTAAACGTACACAATTTCGTAAAATTGGGCCATAAAATTTCATTTAAATTAAAAACATTAAATCACATGCATAATATCCCTTACACGAGCTACCGAGGCTCTAAACATGCATTAAAGGCAATCTGGGACTAAACCAAGAACTTTGGAAAGTTTTGGGAAAACTTAGAAAAATTTTCAAGAAACAGGGTCACACGTTCGTGTGGACACAGGGAGACGCCCGTGTGTCTTCAACACGCCCGTGTCCTTAGGTCCTATAACTCTCTGTTTATGACGTCAGCAAAACGAATTGAACCACACGGCCAGGCCACACGCCCGTGTGCTAGGCCGTGTCCTCCACACGGCTAAGACACATGGTCGTGTCTCTGCCCATATGGCTAGCACTTAGGCTATTTTCCAAGCATTTTTATTACCATTAATACCTTACATACTTAAATATATTATAGACACATATAATGTAGCATCAAGTAAATGATTAAACATCCTCCATTAAGACTCAATTGTAATATTCATATGTCATCATACATGTGTTTTGCTTACTCATTTTATACCAAGTCTAAACACATCAATTCACAATCAATTGAACATGTCATTTTGATTATCACTTATACACTTATACCATGCTTGTCTAAGTCATTCCACACCAATTTCATGTTCAAGAATTATTGACTTATTGCCATATCACACTTTTATTCTCTGATTATAACCACTTTGTTTGGTCATAATACATTCATCAAACACACATACCGTAATACTAACCATTCATATCAAACAAATATAATCACATGACGACATCACAAGGCATTAATACTTAGCTCAGATAAATAGGCTTACAAGCCATGACCATCATAAGCCACATCTCATGGTTATATAAAATGTACTAATATAAGCCAACATCTTGGCCAAATCATAAGTACACATATCAATAACTAAGTCCCTATACATGCCACTCACTTGAAGACATTTAAGATACATCAATACCCCGAAAATGATGGCTTGATAGTGTGATGAGCTAACCTGAAAACACTAAAAGAAATGGAAAGGATAGGGGTAAGCTTTATAGCTTAGTAAGACCGTATGCGAATAATAAGTAATTTATTAACTTGCTTATCAAGGTAATACAACCCTATTTGTACTTTTATTTATGTTCAAGTCAAGCTGTTTTCTCAAGTCACAGTCACTAAATTATTTATATCTAGAGTTACGGAATTCCAAATTGAGATCCACTAATTTTCCTTGAAAATAGACTTACATATCTTCTTACCACAAAATTTTTAGAATTTTTGGTCTAGCCAATAAGTAAGTTTATTCTTCAAAGTTATCCCTATTCTACCGTTTGATAGCTTCGACCTTTCTTTACTAAAATTCATTTATCTCTTAGTACGGGATTCAGATGGTGTTCTCGTTTATTTTTCTTGAAATCAAGCTCAATAAGGATCTTTTCATATAAATTCTAAACCATAATTATTATTGTACAATTTTTAGTGATTTTCCAAAATCAAGATAGGGGATTTCAAAATCGTTCTAACTCTGTCACACACAAATTCAATTATTTTATATTATGAAATTCTTTTGCTTACACAGTTACCTTCATAAGAAAATAGATGCGATAAGCTGTAATTAAACATTTTATTCAATCTCTAACTCACTTTCTACTATTTTTTGTATATTTTCAAAGTCGAACTACTGCTGCTGTCCAAAACTATTTTAGTGCCACATGATGATAACTATCATAAGTTCATTTTCAACTAATCATGAACTCACCATTTCGTGGATTCCATGTTCAATTACCAAAACACATAATAACATAACCATAAAGATTATTCATCATTCAAGCCTTTTTGCATACTTATCATATGTTCATATATATACATATACATAATCTTTCTCACCATAAGTCATTCTTCATCAAGGCATTGCTCATGAGTTTAGCGTACATACCTGTACTCACTCATAGTATATCACATAACCATACCTTCTTTAACATGCCCTCCTTGGGTCTTTCATCATATTATCCATTGCATTATCCATTGAACACTCGAAATACTACTGGATACACGGGAATTTTGCACTTAAGTGCCATGTAAGAAGCCAAAGCTACCTCATACTATGTAATGCTCGCATTTTGAGCTACTCACGGGCCTATTCATCAGTTAGTACCCAGACCCCATAGCACTATCATGTAACACCCGCTCATTGAGCTACTCACGGGTCTGTACAAAAAGTCAACACCCGGACCAATATAGCGTTGACATGAAATGCTCGCTCAACGAGTTACTCATGGGTTTGGTCACGAAGTTAGTACCTGGACCCACATTACATATAACATTTTTCTCATGAACTCAGACACAACTCATGACTTTAGACCACATAGTTCCTCATGATATACCTTTTGTATCCAATACTATTCCTGAGGTTCAACGAGATTTCATATCTAACCAGATGTCGTCGTACTTGCTGATAATGTAGGTTACTTTTATATCACATTATTTATACTTTCGTGGTAACAAGTAAGATTATGATACATTATAACAATAAAACATTTAAACATATATATATCACCTATTTCCTATATCACTTGTCATATATCATCGTTTTCTTGCATTTCATGTAACATTCTTCCATGTCATATTTCCACATCATGTACACCATTCCATCAACTGTTCCAATTTATTCAATCATACAATTTATGCAATAATAGTAAAGAATTACAATTCAAACATAACATTTCATTATTATTATCATACGAACTTACTTCGAATCCGAGCACGGCTAATTATTTCATTTTAGTCCATAATCTTGTACTTTCCCGATTTAAGCCCGAATCTCGATTTTCTTGATCTAAAATAATAAAATCTACTACTTTAATCATCATATTAACCAATACATTCCATAATCTATACTTTGGCCAAATGACCATTTTGCCCCTAGATTTTCACAAAATTACGATTTTACCCCTAGGCTCGTAAATCAATTTTCATTGAATTTTCTCACTAATCAAGCCTAGCCGAATTCTTTTTACGCTAGAAGCAGCTCACAATTCCAATTATTTCACACATTTACAACCTATTTTATAAACTTCACAAAATGGTCCTTTTAGGTGTTTTCATGAAAATCCTTTCACAAAAGTTGTTTATTACACAACCAAGACTCATTTTCTTCCATAAAAATTTAGCAAACAACATAAATTCTCTCATGTAAAAACCCTAGGCTTTCAACCATTTTTCAAAATAATCCCCCCAGTAGCTAGATTAAGCTACAAGGGTTCAAAAAATACAAAAATTAACAAAAACAACCACAAATTTCACTTACAAGCAAAGGATTTAAGTTGCTAAAAATTTGAGCTTCAAAACTCCCATGTTTGCTACCATTTTCGGTGGTTGAAGAAGAAGAAATGAAAAAGATGACAACCTTTTTCCTTATTTTATTTTATTACCAAAAAAGTCACCTAATACCACCAACCTTTGACTTTTCAAATTTTTTGTCCCTATGGCCGGCCATCACTCCCCAAAATGGCCTATTTCCACTTTAAAGACCTCCAATTTTGGTTTCCTAGCTATTTAACATATTTGGGTAGTAAAACAAAACTTTTTCCCTTTATGTAATTTAGTCCTTTTTCGTAATTAAGCTCACAAACGCTAAAATTAATTCACCAAAATTTTCATGCACTCATATAATCATTCTATAACACATAAAATAATATTAAAATAATTTATTGACCTTGGATTTGTGGTTTCGAAACTACTATTCTGACTAGGCCCAAAATCGGACTGTTACGGAAGGATTTCTTCTTTTTCTTCAAAGTATTTACACATTGTAACTTAATGTGCCCATAACCTTCACACTCATGACATTGCATCACCTTTTTCTTCTCCTTTGATAAGCATAAATGAAAATGACCCTTCTCTTACCTTTGTTATCATTACTTTATGAAAACACTTTGTTAAAATTCTTTGCTAAGAAAGATAACTATTCTTGTAGCTCTTTGATAGCCCTTATTGTTTCATCTAATATGTCAACCTTTTTTGTCATAGTTAGAGCAATATTTTTATCTAAATTACCCTTGTTGCGCCTAAGTTCTTTAAGGTTCATTTCGAATGTTTGTAGAAATCTAATGAGTTCATCAATACGCATAGAATTGATTTTTTTGATTCATCAATGGTAACTACCTTAGTTGTAACAACCCGATTTTGGGCCTAGTTGAAAAACTGGTTTCAAGACCACAAATCCGACATAATAAGATTTATTTTTATTATATTTTTATGGTCTACAATTTCACAGAATGAATTTTTGAAAATTTCGTTTGAAAATTTTTACGTTTGAGCACTCACTTTAGTCAAAAGGACTAAATCGTAAAAAGTGCAAAACCTGAGTTCTAGAAGCTAAAGGTGTCTAATTACTATGAAATTTTAAATTGGAGGTCCTTAAATGGTAATTAGACCATTGGTTAATTTTTTGGACAAAAATGTTACGTTAGGGGCATTTTGGCCATTTGGTAATTAAAATGAGTTAAAAAAAATTAAAAGCCAGTTTTTGGCCATCTTCAACCCCATGGCCAAATTTCACAAGGGGAAACTATGGCTACGGTTTTTCAAGCTTTCAAGCTCAATTGTAAGTCTGTTTTAGCCCCGTTTTTAATGATTTTTACGTTTTTGAAATACTCGTAACAAGATCTACCTATCTTTACCATTTATTTGAGCTAAGGTTCATGTTCAAAAATTTACCCATGTGTGTCATGCATGTATTTTGATGTTTAATTGAGGAATATGTAAGTTTGATGTGTGATAAACATCTTTTACTAAGTGATTTTCGGTAAAAATACCGAAAAGGACTAATTTATAAAAGTTAGGAAATATGTCATAAAAGTGTGATAAAATGAAAAATGTGGGTTTCTATAGTTATTAAAAAGGTTCGGTTGGGCTTAAAGAACAAAGAAATTGAATGAAAATCATTTTACGAGCCTAGTGGAAAAAGTGTAAATATGACAAAGTTTAGGGGCAAAAACATAATTTTTCCATAATATGATTTTTGGGTCACAATGAATAATTTGACTAATAAATAAGCTAAATGTGATATTTTAGATCAAGAAAAACGAGGTTTGGACCTAGAATGGGGAAAAAACATGTATTTGACGATTAGGTCTTTTTCACCATTTTTGGTATCGAGGTAAGTTCGTATGTGAGTAATGCAATATGTACTTTATTTTAAATGCTTAATTATTTCATGTATGGTAAGTTCATATGTGATGTTATGTCATATTTCTATCGCTTTGATATCAAGTGAATTTTAATGCTTTATTACTATTATGAGTATGCATTGATCATTCCGTGAAAAAATGATGGATACTATGTACATTGAGATCGACATTAGGAACAAGTCCGACAGTGATGCGATAAGTATGGAAATCCTGTTTGAACCTTAGGAATATTTTAGGATACGAGTGACATGTCATTAGGAACTATGTGATCTGAGCTCATAAGATATGTGGTCTGAGCTCATGAGATATGTGATATATGTTTATATGGTTCCAGGTGCTAGTCTTGTACGTTCTACTAGTGGTTGGGTCATCCGGCATGTGTTGCAGATACCTGACAGCTTGTGTGAGCAGCTCGAGTAGTTACGTCCTGACTGACAGCTTGTTTGAGCAGACACGTGAGTAACTAGATCCCGTATAAGACCATATCTGGGATATGGCATTGGCATTGAAATAGGTTCTCCGAGTAAGACCATGTCTTGGACATTTGCATTGTATGAGATTTCTTATAAGGCCATATTTGAGATATGGCAATGGCAAGAGATTTTTTGTGTATCCAATAGTATTCGAAGTGTTCAACGGGTGAATTATCGAGTAACTTGACAGAAGACCTAAGGGGTAAGTCAATGAGAAGAATGAGTATAAGTTTTGTTACAAGTTGGTACAGGTATGTACGTAAAGTTTATAAGCTATGGCTTCGTGATATTATAAGTTCATGATGACTATGAAAGTAGCTTTGAGTTAACCTTGTGATTATTTGTTTATGTGTAAGATGTATAAATACATGGTTAAGTTGATTGATACTTATGAAAAATGCTTGTAGGCCAAATTGATTGGAGATATTATTATTGCTAGATTAAGTAAAGTTATGTGAAATTATGTTGGTAAATCAAAAGAATAAGCATTAGGAATTGATTTTATTACAATTTGAGATTTATAGCCACTTTATATTAACTTGTGTTTATATTGTTAGACATGGTATATGATTGGTACGAGTTGCTATTATTTTCATACGGGCTTACTAAGCTATGAAGCTTACCGCCCTTTCTTTCCCACCTCTTATAGGTTTATTCAACTAGCTCGGGTTGGAGATCGTAGGAGATTCTATCACACTATCAAGCTATCATTTGGGGTATGTATAGGGACTTAGCCATTTTGTGTATGTGTCATTATGATATGGCTAAATGTATTGACTTGTAATGAATAAGGATTTGATTTGGTATGTAGCCATATAAATTAGCTTATATTGGCTAATGGGTTGCAAGTATATTAATTTCTCAGATGCCTATGCCAATGTCATTGTGTGATGTGGTTTATAATGGTATGTTAATGAAAATTAGTACAAGGGAATCATGAAAGAGTAAAATTAGCATTAAAACAGTTTTGGACAACAGCAGTAGTATAACTTTGAAAAATCACCAACAATTGTGAAAATCAAATTAGAGGTTGAATAAAATATTAAATTAAATCCTATTGAGTCTAGTTGTACATAGAAGAAACGGTGTAAGTAAAAGAATTTCATTTTATGAGATATTTAAATTTTTTTGAGACAAAGTCTGAATGATTTCGAGTTCCCCTATTCTGACTTTGGAAAATCATTAAAAATTATATAAAAATACTTGGGGGTTTAAATTTATATTTTTATATTCTTAATGAGTCTATTTTCAATAGAACCAAATAGGAACATCATCTGAATCCCGTACTAAGAGATAATTAATTTTTAGTGAAGAAAGGTCAAAACTTTCAAACTGCAGAATAGGGATGAATTTGAAGAATTAAATGTATTATTTGCTAAACCATAAATTCTAAAAATTTTATGGTATGAAGATCTTTGAGTCTAGTTTCGGAAAAATCAAGCAGATCTTAATTTAGAGTTCTGTAGCTCAAGATATAAATAATTTAGTGACAATGACTCAAGTGGATAGTTTTGTTATGAATAGTAAATAATTGTTTTGATATGTTTAAGCCTTGATTCTGGTTGTGTTGGTAGCTTAATTGTGCCATGTTAAGTTCCATTGAAAGAGTGTATGTGAGTGCACAAATGAGGGTGGTAAATGGCTTGGTAAATAGCCATTATATTGGCCACACGGGCAGAGACACGACCGTGTGTCTCAGCCGTGTGAAGGACACAGCCCCGGACATGGGCATGTGACTTGGCCGTGTGACCCGAAATTGTGTATGACGTCATAAACAGAGAGTTACACAGGCTGAGGACATGGGTGTGTGTGACCACATGGCCTATCCACATGGGCGTGTCCCAAGCCACACGGGTATGTGATCCTTGTTTTGATGAATTTTTTTTAGTTTTCCAAAGTTCTTGGTTTAGTCCATGCTTGGCATATTTATGGATGATTTTTCCTTGGTTTTATTGAATTCGATGCTCATAATCTTTTAAATTCATATTTTATACCCAGGAGAGCTTAAAATGGCGAAAAGAGCAAGAAACGGGCCACAAACGGACAAATTGGGCCTAGTGTTTCACACGGCCTAGGCCCTTCCACACGGGTAGACCACATGCTCGTGTTTCATGATCATGTCGACATTAATCCAAGTCAGAATTCCACACGGCCTGAGCACCTTCACACGGGCATGGCACACGGTTGTGTCCCTGTCGAGCCCAAGTCTAGTTCTACTCGGAAAAGGGCACTTTTAAGGGTTTTTAAGCATTCTAAAGCCTATATAAACACTATAGAAGAGAATTAAAGGGGGACGAAGCATTAAAGATAGAAAACACTCAAGGACAGCCATCGAAATCACCTCGGAGACAGGATCTATATCAAGACTAAAGATTTCCATCCAATTTCCTAAAATTTCTTTGGGTGTCATTATGTTTTGTTGTTTTCTATACTTTGAGATGTTTTCCTTTATTATTATGAACTAAAATCCCTAAATACCTAAGGGAGATGAAACCTAAGACGAATCATATTACTCTTTGATTTATATGACAACTACTTGTTCTTATTCTTAATTGTGAGTTTTAATTCTTGCTTTAATATTCCAGGATATTAATTCAGGTTTTTGATGTGCTTATTCAGTGGAGTAAAAGTCCCTGTTTAAGAGTAGATCATTCATAATTAAGCAGAGTTGCATGCAATCCTAGAGATAGGACGACATAAATCTGTCAGGTCAGAGTCAAATCTAATAAGGGAATCCATAGATCAAGTTAATGCAACATTAGGGGTTTTAATTAGAAAGAGATTTTGATTAATCAACCTAGAGTCAGTTGTTTTTAGTCTCGAAAGGGATATTAACATAAATCAGGGATTTCTACGGAATTAGTTAAGTGAATAAATCATCTAATTCAAAGGTAATAAGTGAAGTTTAGGTGGATTATTTCTTAGGTATTGTCTTCTCAATCGGTTTTTCAAAAATATTTTTCAACTTTGATCTCTGTCGCTACTTTAGTTAATTAGATAATTTGTCTTAAATATTGCATTCCCTAAATTTTTAGGCTAGATAATAAAAAGATAGTAATTACTAGTACTTTTAGTCCTCGTGGATACAATATTTCCGGTCTCACCATAACTATACTACTGTTCGATAGGTGCGCTTACCTTAAGTCAAATTTTTAGTTAGTTTAGCAACCATCAGTCCTGAACCACCTCCAATGTATGTTTTGGGCCTCGTAAGCTCGTAATAGGGACGATATGCATCTCCATGAATGGTTTTAAATTGGAGGAAATTTTGTGGTCTGGTTTTGTATGATTGGTTATGTTTAAGTCCAGTAATGCCTCGTACCCTATCCTAGCGTCGGACACGGGTAAGGGGTGTCCTCAATCTCTTTGGTAATAAATTATATATATCTTTATTTTAACTTGTTTCTCTTAAGAATAAACTTCACCAAAAGCATAAATTTTATTAAAAATATCAAATAGATTACACTTAGAAATAGACTCAAAATTAGTCATTTTCAAGGTTTAAAACTTAGTCATAAGCATTTGAAGTTTTGACACTTTTATTCTAGTGGTTCCTTCAAGGGCAGTCTCTAAAATAGTCCATGCTTCTCGAGCTGACATGCATACAGGTATCCTCCTAAACTCCTTTTGATCAACTTCATAAAAGTTAACAATAGTGCTTTCGAGTAACTTTGTCTTCTTCTATTTTCCAAGAAGTTCCTATCCTATTAACACAACCTTTCAAGCTCAATTAACTTTATGAAAGTTCTCATCCAAGAGTAATTTAAACTATTTAGTAGTGATGGTTGTGTAATCAATCCTCATTCTTTTTTTGCCTCCATTTTGACTTACCAAACACAAGATATTCACCAATTAAATTAGGTGCTTGCTCTAATACCAAATGAAAGTACATTTAAAATTATATTATGGTAAAGGTAACAGTCTTTATAATTGGAATAACAAACGAAGAACTTGCATACCAAGATTGTTAACACAATTCGAGCTTAATGTACATGTATGAGGCCTTATAAAGAAAATCAAATCATTATGATAACCACCTTACAAAAGAACAATGGTTTATGCTCAACCCTAACACTTCCAAGTTATAACTTCACCTTTTGTAGGTCAGAGTGTAGTTCACTCAACCTACTATCCCTATCACCACTAAGTAAACATAATCATTCAAGGATGACAATAACTTTCAATGATAGTTCCAAGTTTGAACATATGTGTTTTCTACTTTCTCACTCAATAATCTAAGTAAGCAATCAATAATCAAATAAATAACTAGCTAAACAAGATATAAAACATCCTTCAAAATTATCTTTATCCTCAAAATATCCACTAAACCTTATCTTCAATCTTTATCATGATTAGCACAATCTTTTTGTAACACCCCATACCCGACCTGATTGTTAGGTCCGAGCTACAAGGTGTCACATGTCACACCTGGTTTTCACTAAAGTCCCAAAATTAAAGGAAACTAGGAGTTAAAATAGTAAGTTAGTAGGCTCTACTGGGAAACTTTGAAATTTTTTGGCTGATTGGTAATTAGTTGAGATCCAAATCTGGTTCAATTAAGCTGGAACCAACTAGTTCCTTAGTTGGAGACAAAATGATTAGTGATGGACGATTATTTTGGACTATGTAAGTCGTGCAAATAGCAGTATATTTATATGTGTGAGAAAGGATATTTCTGCAAAGGAATTCTTCTCAATTTTGTTTATGATTTTCTTCTCATTTACATTGTTTTCTTTAGTTGCTCTGAAAAAGAGAAAGTTAAGGAAAGCTCTGCATAGAGCAGTGAATGTGAGACTTGAGACTAGAAAGTAAAGAATCTAGTAAGCTGGTAAGCTCCTAAGTCTTTCTGTACTCGTGAATTAGAAGAAAAGAGAAGTAAGGACTCCTGAAAAGTTTTTTTGTATAATAATAGATTCTAGGTTTTTAAGGTTTGAATACCTTTGATTTAATTGATATATATATGGTTGTTGTGTTTAACTGCTGGGACAAATAAGGCTCTGGTGTTTAGACAAACTAAATTGATGAGGATAATGGATTAAAGGTGAGTTTTTGTACTCCACTCGAGTGTTTGTCTATGTTGTTGTGCTGGAATGTTCTGCTCATATGTTTACCATGATTCTGTTTGAATTCCATGGTTGTGTGATCACAATGAATCCATATGTTATGCATGCATAAAGTTGTGAAAATGTACGGGTGCTTGCAAGTATGTTTTCTGGGTGCAAAATGTGTTCATGTAATGATGTATTTAATATATGGCGTATTGTATGTTATAGTGATAAGTACAATGCCTTGCATGAAATGTATCTTTATAAAATACGGAGCTCGGAGGGAGTTACTTTAATGGGATAGTGAAGATAGGGAATTGGCTTAATGGAGAAATGGGCAGATTAAAAGGGAATGGAAGGGAGTTTGGCGGCATGACGAAATGGTTATCTACTGGTACTTCGAGGTGACACCAATGACGACAGTTATCTACTGGTCATTCAAAGCGACACTATGATGATGGTATATAGGTCTTTTAGGCCAACAACTTGAAAGAGGTTTATTTATTCTTCAAGATTAAAAGTCCATGGTTAGCCATGGCATGATCCAGTGATGAACATGTACATCTTATGGTGAAATGGAGTCTACCAAATTGGTAAAAAGAAATGTCATTGTAAGACTCACATAGAAAGCAGTTTGATATGATAAGCATGGCACATTTGAAAACACTGGTAAGCATATTGATAAGGGGATCCACCTAAATCTGTGAAGGTAAGAGGAATTGGAATATGTGTCTTAACGTGGGCTTATGTGTGAGGAAAGGGGTAATTCTGCCAAAGTATTAGCAATAAGTATCTGCCATTAAGAATCTGTCAGAGTTGGTGTAATTGTAAGTGTTCATGGGTAAGGAGGACGCCAGAAACGAGAAAGTTCGCCAATGATTTTCTTAGGAGGGAAGTCCACATGAAACTATTAGTTGTGGAAGTCCACCAAGGGAAATCTAAGAAAGAGATAGTTTTTCCGGAACTATTTGTTATTGGAAATGTCTTAGTAGACTATTATGAAGTAGGAAAATTCTACGGGACTATCTAGTGAGTACAAGCTTGCAAGGAATAGGCCGTTTATGCATCTGCCAAATCTCTTATTCAAGTTAGCAAATAAGAATGTTAGTAAATGAGTTTACCTTAGAAGAAGGGTTTAAACACAAACTAAGTCATAAGAAAATTTTTGGGGTAATATAGTAAGTCTATATAGAGTTCAGTAAAAATCCGTAGTTGTGACGAGACATTTGCCAGTTCGCCATTAAAAGTCACTAATCTGTATATTTCTACATATGGTTGACGCTATGGAAGTCTAAGATGATGTTAAACAGGGACAAGTCCCAGAAAAATGGTATTTGGAAGAATACCCCTACAACTAAATCGGTGGACGTGTCCATCAACGATTTGCTCAGAAAATGTAATGCATCAACTACACCAAAAAATCTGTAGAGCTCCCAACGATACACAAAAAGTTTAAACTCTGTGCTTTTAGTCTTATTGTGACACCCCATGCCTGACTTGATCCTCAAATTCGGGTATGGAGCATCAGAGGTTGACTCATTCTAAATCATGTCTATTTACTTTTCCTTTCTATAAGAGAATGTTAACCATTTCGGTGTATATCTTCTTTATCAAGGTGATATTCCCTTAGTCTAAATGGTGGTATCTAATAAAAGACCTAACACCCCCAACAATTACATGTTAACCCGGCTCATAAATAGCAGCAGATCTGATTGTGTCCCTTCAGTCACCATGCTTAACCTAAGAACTTGAAAGGAAGAATAAACTGGGTAAGTTTATAAGAACTAGTAAGTTCCTAGGAAAACAATCCCAACATCATTACTTTTAAATAAGAAGGAAAAAGAGATTTGATTAGTTCTGCATGCTTGGAGGATGCATTACTTTGATTACAAATCAACTAGTGGATGATATCTCAATTCAACTCAGTCGATTGGAGAACAACACTATGTTCTACCCTCAAATAAGACAATCACGGGCACATCTGCTTCGTAAATACCGCACTTTCATGGTTGACCCACTATAATGGATAAACTTACTGCTCATGTGCTCATGCAACATATAATATCACATGCACCCTTTTTCTACGTACTCACTTTCTTATGCTAGCTTCTAATCCCCGGTTCTCGAAGAACCAAATATTTCCTATATCTTCAAATCTACTCATCTACTCATCTAAGCTATGCAACCACATCACCTTCGTATCCTCCTAACTCCCATCCTTGTGTGAACATCTAAGCATTCTCCCGCAAGGTTGGATTTTCGTTAATCACAGTTTGTAACAAGTGTCATACTGAAGGCAAATCATATTATCCTATATCTTCTTTATCATTATATGCAATATCCTTCCGATACCTTATTACAACCATCTGGATACGGAGCTTGTGCACCAAAGAAGGAGTACTCATATTGTATATATATGTCTAGGTTTTCCTGGTTTGTTTAATTAAATTGTACATGCATGCATTGACTCTTTGAATGAGACTTCTCAAACATGAGCATCCGAAAAGGATGAAGAAGCCACTCACCTGGCTGTACAAAGTTTAGGAGTAAATGATTTAAAAAGGATAACAAACACAAGGTACAAATGAACTTATTAGAATACTTAGAGTTTTTTCTACTCTGCCAGTTCTTTTCCTTTAGCACTGGGATCGTCTCCTGTTTCTTTAGCTAAACAGTAAAACTACTTTTTTAATCATAAAAAAATCAAAAACTTAAGATACAACAAGAATCTATAAACATGCAAATGATTTTTGGTTAGGAGTTTCCTTCTTACCCAGTAGTCAAGGAAATCCTACCAATCTTCTTTTTAAGTTAGTCTCTATCTATCTGGTAAACTTAAAGGAAGATTTAAGAATTTACCAACAGATAATTAGCACCGAAGTTCTGCTAACTTTTATTGTTAATACCCTTTCTAGCAGTGAAAAACTCTTATGGTTTCTTCGATGATAACAAAGTTTGGTCGAGAAGATGAATTAGAAATATTCTTTCCATTACCAAGCTATTTTATTTATAGCTAACCAATGTCCAAATTCCAATTAGGATTATCTCTAATCATTACTTGTTCTTGCATGCTTCTACTAATTAATCACATCTTACGAGGCTCTACAAGTGTCCTAATTATTGACACATTGCCTCCACTAGGATGCCAGGTGACTTAAACGTATCCTATAAACCATTGTACTTACTTAAGTAATGGTAGTAAAACATAGGTGGTGATCTTATTAATAGGAAAGTTTGCTTAATAAGGTCTTCACCCTTCTATAGCCTTCCTATCACTAGGATTGGTACTTCACAAAATTGGAAAAGTTCTTTGTAACTCTCTACCACAAAGTTACCCTCACTTGTTCTAAGTTTCACAACTTAGATGGTCTCCATTGGCGTAGTCTCTCAAACCAATCCAATTCGCATAATCAGGGTGTGACACTTGTTCCTTTAAAATATAGTCTTTATGAGGCACTGCTGTACAAAATCTCACTAAGTTCATCTGAACTTACGATTGTACTGCTTTGTATGCAGGGTCAATGGATACTCGAGGATCGTGTAGAGGGATCAAGTCAAACATCGCCAAGTCTACGCGAATGGTGATAGTTCTTTCATGCATATAGAGGGGCACCCTTAGAGGCCACACCTTGGAGATTAATTAAGTGTAGTCGTAGTAAAATCTTAATTCTCAATAATTATTGTAATAATTATTCATGACTAATAAGGTGGAATGTTTGTAAGAACTTAGTACTTGTATGGCATAGAGTATAATTTAAATTTAAATTTTGAAATTTGTTATTATCTATAGAATTGAGTAAGGGTCGTTTAGTAGTAATGGATGTATAATTTAATATTGACTAAGTTTGTAAGTAACCAAATAGAAATGTTTTTAAGTAATTCGGGTTAATTGTGACACTTGGTACCCGAACCCAATGGTCAGGTCGAGTATAGGATGTTACACTATATTTGTTGCTAGAGAAACTACGATCAAATTAAATACAGTTCATATCGTTAGACATACAAATATGAGTAATATAAGCAAGTGATACGATAAATAATCATTCTCGAGTCTTATACGAGCTTATGAAAGCTCTAATGCTAACTCGAGATCAATTTAGGACTGAATTGTAAAGAATTCAAATTACAGGGTTGACGTTGCAACATGAGGGAGTTCCTATTCACGCTGTGACATACTGTTTTTGTAACACCCCTTATCCGTATTCAACGCCAAAATAGGATACGACGCATTACCATACTCACATCAAAAGCAAACATACAATTCTGAGTCAAATTTGAATCCAAATTAAAACCATTCGTATTCAATCATAGAGTCCTTACTACAGGCCTACGCCACCCAAAACATGCTTTGGAAGTGGTTCGAAACTAAACCGACAACTCGAGAAATTTTTACAAAACTTATAAATTTTTTTCTATGAACAGAGGTCACACGCCCATATGGTTTGGGACACACAAGTGCCCCTAACCCGTGTAACTCTCTAACTTGCAATGCATGTACAAATTGATGTCACACGGCCAAGTCACACGCCTGTGTGCTAGGCCGTGTGGGTAATTAAATTTTCATTAAATAAGTACAGACTTCACACGCTCGGGACACACGCCCTTAACGTCCATGTTTGAGGTTGTGTCCCTCACACGGCTGAGACACACGCTCGTGTCTCTGCTCGTGTGCTCAATTATGAGCATTCTGTTTCTCAAAATTTAGGTACAGGGGACACATGGCCAGAACACATGCCCATGAGGCAGACCATGTGTCACACACGGCCTAGACACACGCCCGTGTGCCTACCCGTATAGACAAAATAAAGGCTATTTACCAAGCTATTTGCCACCCTCATTTACATCTACACTTACACCAATTCAATGGCACAATTCATGGCATACTTACGCAACCAAAACATCCACAATCATGGCTAAAGCATATCATTTCATTGACAAGACTTAACATACTTACAAAATCATATTCCACCAAACCAAATCATACCAATTTCACAACCACAAGTATCAACACCAATACCTTCTTCGAGTAAAGTTTTGTTTGAGTTTTCTAACATTTCAAAATACCAACTTAACCATTCAACAACAAAACCAAATAGCCACATTCAACCATTTACCAAGCATTGAAAAACCATATCACCAACAAGACATTGGCACATACATGCATATATGTATATAACATATAAGCTTACAACCAATTCAACCAAAATGAACCAAGTTACATGGCCAAAGGCTATATCAAACCTTTAACAATTACCAGCCAGTACATTTGGCCAAATTCATAATGAAACATATAACAAAATGACCATATCCCTATACATGCCATATACTCAAAATGCTAAATTTCATCAATACCCAAAATGATGGTTTTGATAGTGTGAGGTGAACCTCTGACGATCCCCAATCCGAGCTAGCTTGGCGACACTATAAAACATGGAAAAATAAATGGAGTAAGCTATATAGTTTAGTAAGCTCATATGTAAGAAATAAGCAAAACTTACCATACATTCAACATTCAAATAATCTAATATAACACAATGTAATTTACCATAATATCATAATCATAATTCATTCCATCACTAACTTACCTCGGATTCATCATTTCACGAATTTAATAAACATAAGCTTTATGTACATACCTGTACCATCACGAAATGAACTTATACGTATTCTCATCTTTGACATACCCGTGAACCACTCAAAATAATAATGTCGGATACTCGAGAATTTTGCACACTAAGTGCCACATAGGCAGCCAATGCCACTTAAGTATCATATCTCATATTTGCTTGCTCTAGAGCTATCAACGGGTTTGCTCACACAAGCTGTCAGTCCAGACGTAACTATACGGTACTGCTCACACAAGTTATCGAGTAACCGTAACATATGCTAGTATACACAGCCACCAGTAGGACGTACAGGACCAGCACCCGGATCATATAATCACATAACACATGGTAACCCCAGTGACATGTCACTTGTATCCTACTCTATTCCTAACGTTCAAACAGGATTTCTTACTTGTCGAATCATCGTCGAACTCGTTTGTAGCATTAAACTCTTCCATATATTCAATCATATATTTCATGCAATATTAAAGCATTTAAACACAATTATATTAAAGCTTATTTAACATATGAACTTACCTCGGTTACAAAAACGACTATTAGTTCGATTTAGTCCACAACCTTGTTTTTTCCCCTGTCTAAACTTAAACTTCATTTTTCTTGATCCATAATATCAAATTTAACTTATTTAATCACCACATTATTCAATTCAGCCCAAAAACACATTATGACAAAAATTACATTTTTACCCCTAAATTTTTGACATTTTACATTTTAGTCCCTAGGCTCGTAAAATGATTTTCAACCAATTTCTTCATTATACAAGCCTAGTTGAACCTTTTTCATGCTCATGACAGCCCACGTTTTCCATTTATTCACATTTTACCACACATTTTACAACCTTTTACAATTAGGTCCTTTTTTTGACATTTTATCTAACCATGTCCATTTTTGTCCATTACAAAGTATAATGGTCTAATTACCATTTAAAGACCTCTAATTTAGAATTTCATAACAATTAGACACCTTTAACTTATAGAATTCAAGTTTTGCACCTATTGCAATTTAGTCCTTCTAGACAAATTGACCACTCAATCGATAAAATTTCTAAATGAAATTTTCACACAATTATTCTATCATGCTATAGACCATAAAGAAATAATAAAATAAATATTTCTACTTCAGATTTCTGGTTCCAAAACCACTGTTCTGATTTGACCCAAAAACGAACTGTTACAGTTTTGGCCTCGTTGAGATGACGGGGTCTCTCATCACACTGTAACATTATACGTTATTTCCCGTTGCAACAAAATACGTAACATCACATACTGTTTCTACAATTCCTAATTGAACTTCTACTTGCAAATTTCCAAATTAACTTATCTGCATAAACATACCATACTTCCAGTCAAATAATGTAATTTACCTTAAATCATAATATGTAACACCCCAAACCCGTGACCGTCACCGGATTTGAACACGTGGTGTTATCGGGCTTACTTCCCTTATTACTCTTTTTGAAACATTTGTTTTCTGTTCCAGGCAGGCTAGCTAACTGCGTCACCGTCGCCTTAAAAATCATATCTCGAGTTTCAAAACTAAGAAATTGATTCCGTAAATTTTCCCTGAATTTAGACTCATATATCCATCCATGGATTTATTTCTAGAATTTTTGGTTTGGCCAATTAGTACAGTTTATTAGTTAAAGTCACCCATGTTACAGGGGTCGACTACACTGACCTTCGTGCGTTACAACTTGAATATCTCTCTGTACAGGGCTCTAATACTGGTGCCGTTTGTTTCTAATGAAAATAGACTCAAAATGGAATCTTCACATATAAGGCATGACTTCTAATTCTTTCTGGATAATTTATAGTAAATTTTCAAAGTCGAGACAAGGGATCCAGAAAGCATTCTGGCCCTGTCTCACGAGAACTTTAATATCTCTCAGTATACTGTTCATATGGTCATTTCGTTTCATCCATATGAAAATAGATTCATCAAGGTTAAATTTCATAATTTATTAACTATTTAATTCTACTTCTACTATTTTTAGTGATTTTTCAATCTCATATCACTGCTGCTGTCCGCAACAGTTACTGCAGTAGACTATGCCAATTTCATGAATCTTTCCTTGACCTTACTAATCATCCATCATACATGACACAAATTATGGCCACCTTATCAAAATTAAAGTTTCTAAGACTCGTGGCTATAGGTTCTAGCATCCCACTCAACGACCACATAGGCCATTTTCACATGGCTTAAAGTTTACAACCCACAATTCAACAAAACATAATAGCCTATACATGCCAAATGTTCTCCTAGTTCAACTACGAAGACAATACCAAAAGATTTCCAGCCGGTGTGATGACTTCAACGACGGTTCCGAGCACGCAAACAATACGAGTCCAAGAGACCTAAAAGGGTGACAAGAAAACACCGAGTGAGTTTATAACTCAGAAGTCATAAGCATTCAACCACCATCCATTAATAAAGTTATCACAACATGAAACAATAAACGAGGCTAGGTACTCATCCATACCAAACTATACCATAATTCCTCGGACCTTTCGGTTCAATCTCATACCAAGTCATACATCCACATTTCATATTCTACACAATAAGATATTTGAGGCATTTTCACACAAGAACTCATTTTCACCACAATCACACAATTGCAATCATCACATAGATTTAAAGCTTACCAAGCTCAACCCCGAGCATGAACATATTGCCTATTCGTCATGAGCTCAAGGTACTTACCCGATCCGCTGTCCGGATTAACTCGATAATGTCGCACACTCAGTTCCAATTGTAATGCAAGAGCATATAGTGAATCCGCACACTTAGTGCTATATACATTCAGCTCGCACACTTAGTGCTATATAATCAAACTCGCACACTTAGTGCTGTACAATTTTAAACCCGCACACTTAGTGCCAATCTTGTCACCGTGTCCATTTATACCCGCACACTTAGTGCCGAGACCGATACCTTATGCATTTTGCTGCCTTTATACATTCAACAATGGCATATTCCATACACATACATTTGCATATATATTATGATCATTTAAATCAACACCAAATATATGCTTAATGACTTACCTCGTGTTGGGTAAAATAGTTCCAAGTAGGCTACTCGATGACCTTCGTCTTTCCCTTGCTTGATTCTCCTTCTTTGACTCCTTGAGCTTGATCAATAAATCAACTAGTTTAACCATCTTGCTAAACATTCATAATTCAACTACACATGCATATGTATGCTTGTATATTCGCAACCATTCTTACTAATCACCCATTTGGTCGATTATACACATAACTGAATATGCACCAAAACTTGATTCAACATCACCTACATACTCACCCTAATGGCCGAATATACTTGCAATTTTTACAAACATTCTCCAACAATTTATTCTTTAAACAAACACATTTATCATTTCCTTCATAACCAAAACATCATGTGCAACATATATACACACATAGGTGCAAGGCCAATTTCAAGGTGTCCATAACCATCCAAAACACAAATTTTAACTATCATGCAAGAAGCATAAACCATGCTCATGAGCATACCATGGCGAATACCTCACACACCATACCCTTTTAAATTTTTGGTCATGGTTAAACAAAGGACTCAATGCCCTACTCAAGAATACTAAAAAGAAATTTCAAGAGTAGTCAATCCATCATTACATGCATCATTAGCAAGCTTCACATTTAGCATGCAATGGCCTCAACACAATATCAACCTTGGCCAAAGACCATTTCCATGGCATAACAAGGATTTGAACCATGGCTAACATGAACATCAAGTTAGCAACTAAAACATGCATGAATCTCATGACACAACCTCATACATACCTTAATCTTGATGCAAGTATAGCCAAATCTCCTTCTAGATCTCTTCTAAACCAAGAAATGGAGCAAAAATCCTTCCTTTTTCCCTTAGTATTTTCGGCCAAAGAATTTAGAATGGATGAACAAAAATTTTTTTCTCCTTTCTTTTCCTCTACTCACGGCAACAAGGGGGCATCTATGCTCATTTTTTTGTTCATTTCTTTAATGCTAGTCTTTATTTTATGACTTCCTACATACACCACTAGCAAAACATGTTGGAAACATGTTCCTTGCCCATAACCTTGTCATGGCCGGCCACTCCTCCTTAGGAAGTGGATTATTTGACATGCAACTCCACCTTTTGTTAACATGCACTAATAAGCCATTTAAAATTAGCCTATCATATTTCCCCATGTTTCACATTGATCCCTATTTAATAATTTCTCATACAATTGGTAAAATTAGAGAATGAAACTTCCACATATGCATGCACACACATAGTAAGCATAGAATATAACAATTAATTGTTTTATGGCTCGGTTTAGTGGTCCCAAACCACTTTTCGACTAGGGTCAATTTAGGGCTGTCACAACTCTCCCCACTTAAGAAATTTTCGTCCAAAAATCTTACCGTAAATAGGCTCGGTATCGCTCTTTCATAGAGTCCTCAAGTTCCCAAGTGGCTTCTTCCATCCCGTGTTTATGCCACAACACCTTCACTAATGGGATTTTCTTGTTTCAGTAGCTCTTTTACTTCACGCATCGAATGCGAACCGGCTCTTCTTCATAGCTCAAGTTAGGTGAATCTCAATCTCGATGGAGTGATTACGTGCGACGGTCGACCTATATCATCGAAGCATCGAGACATGGAAAACGTTGTGAATATTTTCGAGCTCAGGGGGCAAAATTAATCGATATGCGACTGGCCCAACTCGTTCGGATACTTCATATGGCCCGATGAACCTCGGACTCAACTTGCCCTTACGACCAAATCTAAGCACCTTCTTCCAAGGTGAAACTTTGAGAAAGACCTTGTCTCCAACCTGATATTCAATGTCTTTTCTTTTCAAATCCGCATACGACTTTTGGCGATCCGGCGACTTTCAAACTTTCACGAATTACTCGAACTTTTGCTCGGCATCCTTAACCAAATCAACCCGAAGATTTTTCCTTCACTAAGTCCATCCGAATAATGGGATACGGCATTTACGATCGTGTAAAGCCTCGTAAGGCGCCATCTTAATACTTGATTGAAAGCTATTGTTGTGCGAATTCAACCAAAGGTAAATACCGTTCCCATGAACCACTAAACTCAAGGATGCAACATCTCAACATATCCTCGAGTATTTGAATTACCCGCTTCGATTGACCATCGGTTTGGGGTGAAAAGCGAGTGCTAAAATGCAGCTTGGTACCCAAAGCCTCTTGCAATTTCTTCCAAAATCGCGATGTAAATCTTGGGTCTCTATCCGACACGATAGAAATAGGTACCCCATGCAATCGAACAATTTGGGAGACGATAATTCGCCAATTTATCAAGCAAAAAATCCGTGCGGACAGAATAAAATGAGCGACTTGGTCATCTATCAACAATGACCTGCACCGAGTCTTTCTTATTCGAGTCAATGGTAACCCGCACACAAAGTCCATTGTTACTCGATCCCGTTTCCATTCGGGTATCGTGATCGGCTGAAGTAATCCTGAAGGCACTTGATGCTCCGCTTTCACTTGTTGACATATTAAACATCTCGAAACAAAGTCAGAGATGTGTCATTTCATACCATGCCACCAAAACCGACGTTTCAAATCGTTGTACATCTTCGTACTCCCCGGGTGGATTGCCATTTGGCTACAATGGGCTTCGTTCAGAATTATCGAAATAAGTTCCGAATTCTTTGGAACACACAGACGACTTCTGAACCTCAAACAATCGTCATCATCGATTTGAAATTCCAAGTCCTTGTTCGGAACACACTCAGCCCGTTTTGTAACCAACTCATCGTCGACTTTCTGAGCTTCACGAATTTGACGTATCAATAATGGTTTGGCTTTCAATTCAGCTACTAACACATTGTCGGGTAGAACAGACAAGTGTACATTATCGCTCACAAAGTAAATAGTGATTTACGACTTAAGGCGTCCGCAACCACATTAGCCTTTCCCGGGTGATAGTCAATGACCAGCTCATAATCCTTTAACAGCTCGAGCCAACGTCTTTGTCGCGGATTTAAGTCTCTTTGAGTCATCAAGTATTTGAGACTTTTGTGATCCGAATACACATGGCACTTCTCACCAAATAAGTAATGTCGCCATATCTTTAAGGCGAATACGATGGCACCAATTCGAGATCATGGGTCGGATAATTTTTCTCATGTGGCTTTAATTGTCTCGACGCGCAGGCCACAACTCGCCTTTCTTGCATCAATACGCAACCCAACCCAAGTAGGGATGCGTCACTATAAATGACAAACTCTTTGTCCGATTCGGGTTGCACTAGAATTGGGGCTTCAGTCAAATAAGTTTTCAGTTGATTGAAACTTTTCTGACATTTCTCCGTCCATTCGAACTTAACATCTTTTTGGAGTAGTTTCGTCATCGGTGCAACTATCATCGAAAAACCTTTTACAAATCGTCGGTAATAACCGGCAAGCCCCAAAAAGCTCCTAACTTCGGTAACATTCCGCTGAGGTTTCCAATCGACTATGGCCGAAATTTTGTTCGGTCCACCTCGACACCGATCACGGACACCACGTGCCTCAAAAAGCTAACCTCTTTCAACCAAAATTCACATTTACTGAACTTTGCGTGATAATCGCTTATCTCGTAAAATTTGCAACACTAGCCTCGGTGCTCAAAGATGTTCGGTTTCATCTCTCGAATAGACCAAAATGTCATCGATAAATACAACTACGAACCGATCTAAGTATGGCCTGAAAATTCTATTCATTAAATCCATAAATACCGCAAGGGCATTAGTAAGCCCAAACGGCATCACCAAGAATTCGTAGTGACCGTACCTCATTCTTAAAGCGGTTTTGGGTATGTCCGATTCTTAGACCCTCAACTGATAGTACCCGACCTCAAATCTATCTTTGAAAACACTGAGACTCCCTTTAATTGATCAAACAAATCGTCAATTCGTGGCAATGGATATTTATTCTTTATCGTCACTTTATTGAGTTGACGATAGTCGATGCACAACCTCATGGTTCCGTCCTTCTTTTTCACAAACAATACAGGTGCGCCCCATGGAGAAAAACTCAGTCGAGCGAAACCTCTATCCGTCAATTCTTGCAATTGAACCTTCAATTCCTTTAATTTCGTTAATGCCATACGATACGGGGCTATTGAAATCGGCGTAGTACCCGGTACAACTTCGATGCCGAATTCCACTTCTCGAACCGGTGGCAATCCCGGTAACTCCTCAGGAAAAACATCTGAATACTCACAAACCACTAGTACCGATTCAAGTTTCCTTTCCGTCTCTTTACTTTCAAACACATACGCAAGGTATGTTTCACACCCCTTTTTCACATACCTCCGAGCGGTCATAAAAGATATTATCGCCGCACCCTTTTAAATCAAGAGACTTGACTCGGACTACCTCATTATTTGCACTCCTCAAATCAATGGTTTTCCTTTTGCGATCCACCATTGCATCATGTACGGTCACCAATCCATACCAAGAATAACATCAATTCATCAAATGGTAGAAGCATCAGATTGGCGGAAAACAGATTCTCGAATTATTAGGGGCATCTCTTGCACACTTTATCAACGAGTACGTATTGACCCAAAGGGTTTGACACTGATTACGAACTCAAGAGACTCAACAGTAGAGTCTTCTTGGATGCTAAGGTTTCACATACATATGAATGAGTAGAGCCGGGTCAATCAATGCAATCACACTAGTATCAAAGAGAGTAAAAGTACCAAGTGATAACGTCGGGGAGGATGCCTCCTCTCGTGCGCGGATGGCATATGCTCTAGCAGGAGCACGGGTCTCGGATCGAACAGCCGTATTAGAGGCTCCTCTCTGATTACCACCCCTACCTCCAGAAATTCTCGGGGGCCTACCTCCAGCCGTCGTTCCACTAGGTCTTGCACCTTGCGTCTTATTCCTCTAATCTAGCTCCGTGCAATCTCTAATGAAGTGGTCATTCGAACCGCATCCATAACAGGCCCTATTAACAGACTTACCCCAACATTCACCTAGGTGTCGTCTTCCACATTGGGGGCATTTAGGTCTCTCTTGACGATTATTGCCTACACTAGCTACCGAAGTAGCTCGGGAGTCCGTCAATGGTCGGGCTCTAATAGAAATTCCCGCAGTCGTCCTCGACTTACTAGTGTCCTCCCTGAACCTCTTTACAGCCGAGAACGGAGCTTTACTCGTCGATCTTTTACGGTAATCTCTTGATTCAAATTCAGCCTTCTTCTTCTCCTTCCCAAGTTCTTCCGCCTTGCAGGCTCGTTCGACTAGTGTCACGAACTCCTTTATCTCCAAAATTCCCACTAGTAACTTTAACTCTTCATTCAATCCTTCTTCAAATCTTTTGCACATCGCAACCTCATCACCACACACTCCCGAGCATACCGACTAAGTCTTACGAACTCATGTTCAGATTCAGATCTGATCATCCGGCCTTGCTTGAGTTCCAAGAATTCCTTACGCTTCGATCGATGAACTGTTGACTAATGTATTTCTTTCAAATTGGATTGAAAGAAATCCCATGTAACTCATTCATTTGGGACTATGGAAATTAAAGTCCTCCACCAATAGTAAGCTGAGTCTCGCAACAAGGATATAGCACACTTAAGACATTCATCGGGTGTGCATGACAGTTCATCTGACACTCTAATGGTGTTATCGAGCCAGAACTCGGCCTCACAGGATTAGTAACTGGAGGCATTGTGGGCTCTTGGGGTGGGGTATTTGAATTCGGGAATGCTTGGACAGCCAGATTGGTTCGGGCATATTGCGCGACCCACTCATTCATCATGGTGAAGAAGGCTTGTTTCGCCCCTTCATTTTGATTATTCGCGGATGACCGAGGATCAACAGGGTGTCCCTTGCGCGGAGCAGATCGCTACACTTTCAACGTCATCCGCCAAGGGTCTCTCTACCGGGTTTCATTTGCTACCCAAGACAAAAATTTCAACCGTCAAGTCATCACATTATTAAGCACTAACAATTTGGCATGTATAGCTAGACTCACACGCGCTATGGTAGTCCTAGAACCGACTAAACCATAGCTCGATACCAATTAAATGTAACACCCCAAACCCGTGACCGTCACCGGATTTGAACACGTGGTGTTATCGGGCTTACTTCCTTTATTACTCTTTTGAAACATTTGTTTTCTGCTCCAGCAAAGCTAGCTAACTGCGTCACTCGTCTTAAAATCATATCTCGAGTTTCAAAACTCGGACATTGATTTCGTAAATTTTCCCTGAATTTAGACTCATATATCCATCCATGGATTTATTTCTAGAATTTTTGGTCAGGCCAATTAGTACAGTTTATTAGTTAAAGTCACCCATGTTACAGGGGTCGACTACACTGACCTTCGCGTGTTACAACTTGAATATCTCTCTGTACAGGGCTCTAATACTGGTGCCGTTTGTTTCTAATGAAACTAAACTCAAAATGGAATCTTCACATATAAGGCATGACTTCTAATTATTTCTGGATAATTTATAGTAAATTTTCAAAGTTGAGACAGGGGATCCAGAAAGTGTTCTGGCCCTGTCTCACGAGAACTTTAATATCTCTCAGTATACTGCTCATATGGTCGTTTCGTTTCGTCCATATGAAAATAGATTCATCAAGGTTAAATTTCATAATTTATTCACTATTTAATTCTACTTCTACTATTTTTAGTGATTTTCAATCTCATATCACTGCTGCTGTCCGCAACAGTTACTGCAGAGACTATGCCAATTTCATGAATCTTTCCTTGACCTTACTAATCATCCATCATACATGACACAAATTATGGCCACCTTATCAAAATTAAAGTTTCTAAGACTCGTGGCTATAGGTTCTAGCATCCCACTCAACGACCACATAGGCCATTTTCACATGGCTTAAAGTTTACAACCCACAATTCAACAAAACATAATAGCCTATACATGCCAAATGTTCTCCTAGTTCAACTACGAAGACAATACCAAAAGATTTCCAGCCGGTGTGGTGACTTCAACGACGGTTCAAGCACGCAAACAATACGAGTCCAAGAGACCTAAAAGGGTGACAAGAAAACACCGAGTGAGTTTATAACTCAAGAAGTCATAAGCATTCAACCACCATCCATTAATAAAGTTATCACAACATGAAACAATAAACGAGGCTAGGTACTCATCCATACCGAAACTATACCATAATTCCTCGGACCTTTCGGTTCAATCTCATACCAAGTCATACATCCACATTTCATATTCTACACAATAAGATATTTGAGGCATTTTCACACACTAACTCATTTTCACCACAATCACACAATTGCAATCATCACATAGATTTAAAGCTTACCAAGCTCAACCCCGAGCATGAACATATTGCCTATTCATCATGAGCTCAAGGTACTTACCCGATCCGCTGTCCGGGATTAACTCGATAATGTCGCACACTCAGTGCCAATTGTAATGCAAGAGCATATAGTGAATCCGCACACTTAGTGCTATATACATTCAGCTCGCACACTTAGTGCTATATAATCAAACTCGCACACTTAGTGCTGTACAATTTTAAACCCGCACACTTAGTGCCAATCTTGTCACCGTGTCCATTTATACCCGCACACTTAGTGCTGAGACCAATACCTTATGCATTTTGCTGCCTTTATACATTCAACAATGGCATCATTCCGTACACATACATTTTCATTTACACATCAACTCATTTAAACACATTTGCATATATATTATGATCATTTAAATCAACACCAAATATATGCTTAATGACTTACCTCGTGTTGGGTAAAATAGTTCCAAGTAGGCTACTCGATGACCTTCGTCTTTCCCTTGCTTGATTCTCCTTCTTTGACTCCTTGAGCTTGATCAATAAATCAACTAGTTTAACCATCTTGCTAAACATTCATAATTCAACTACACATGCATATGTATGCTTGTATATTCGGCAACCATTCTTACTAATCACCCATTTGGTCGATTATACACATAACCGAATATGCACCAAAAGTTGATTCAACATCACCTACATACTCACCCTAATGGCCGAATATACTTGCAATTTTACAAACATTCTCCAACAATTTATTCTTTAAACAAACACATTTATCATTTACTTCATAACCAAAACATCATGTGCAACATATATACACACATAGGTGCAAGGCCAATTTCAAGGTGTCCATAACCATCCAAAACACAAATTTTAACTATCATGCAAGAAGCATAAACCATGCTCATGAGCATACCATGGCCGAATACCTCACACACCATACCCTTTTTAAATTTTTGGTCATGGTTAAACAAAGGACTCAATGCCCTACTCAAGAATACTAAAAAGAAATTTCAAGAGTAGTCAATCCATCATTACAGGCATCATTAGCAAGCTTCACATTTAGCATGCAATGGCCTCAACACAATATCAACCTTGGCCAAAGACCATTTCCATGGCATAACAAGGATTTGAACCATGGCTAACATGAACATCAAGTTAGCAACTAAAACATGCATGAATCTCATGACACAACCTCATACATACCTTAATCTTGATGCAAGTATAGCCAAATCTCCTTCTAGATCTCTTCTAAACCAAGAAATGGAGCAAAATCCTTCCTTTTTCCCTTAGTATTTTCGGCCAAAGAATTTAGAATGGATGAACAAAATTTTTTTCTCCTTTCTTTTCCTCTACTCACGGCAACAAGGGGGCATCCATGCTCATTTTTTTGTTCATTTCTTTAATGCTAGTCTTTATTTTATGACTTCCTACATACACCACTAGCAAAACATGTTGGAAACATGTTCCTTGCCCATAACCTTGTCATGGCCGGCCACTCCTCCTTAGGAAGTGGATTATTTGACATGCAACTCCACCTTTTGTTAACATGCACTAATAAGCCATTTAAAATTAGCCTATCATATTTCCCCATGTTTCACATTGATCCCTATTTAATAATTTCTCATACAATTGGTAAAATTAGAGAATGAAACTTCCACATATGCATGCACACACATAGTAAGCATAGAATATAACAATTAATTGTTTTTATGGCTCGGTTTAGTGGTTCCGAAACCACTTTCTGACTAGGGTCAATTTAGGGCTGTCACATAATACCTTAATCAACTATACACTATTGCCAAATTACATATAAGTTCATCAACTAGCCTAATTCATTTGAGGTTTCAAACATACTTCATATCCACAAGTAGCATTTGCAAATATATCTTTTATACATACTAAACCACATAATAAACTTTATCCAATTTTTACTTATATGTAATTAAGTCCATTATATCAAAATTTCAAATTTAGTATCCTTAAAACATAGCAAAATATCAAAGCCAACTCAACCTAGGTACATGCCATATAACCAATAAATAGAATCTATACAAACATTGCTGAGTCCGGGACCCTAACTGAATGTTGAAGTTGGTGCTTGGGATCTCGATTGAGACTTAACTTGCACACGAAAAAACATACCAACGTTGAGAGATAAAGCTCAACAGTATTTTTATAATTCAAGTCAATGTAACATAAATGTTATTCAAATGCAAATAATCCATTCAAGTCTATTGTTCAACTAATTTGTATTACAAATTGTAATATAAATCTAATAATCAATTCATTTGGTTATTTAATATCTTACTTCCTAACCCCTATCCAACCATTTTCCACATATTGCACTTCAAACATATTTGACCATTTCATATCACTATTTATAAACATGTACCCATATATATATACACATTGATTAATTTACATATTCAATTGTATCTCATCAATTCAATCATTTTCGAGTCTATTGGCTTGTAAATACTCAATTGGCCTCTATGGCTTATTTTTAGCCAATTCGACAGTCTTTCACATGTTATCGAATATCACAATTCATATGTGAGCAATTATATCAAATCAATTTGTATTTCATTTCAATCTACTGTATAGCCTAGCCAAATCATGTTTATATAATCTTATTGACCTAACTCGAATTTTAAGATAGATACCAACACACGTAGTGCATCATCAGATATATCGAGAAATTATTTTGGCACATAAGTGCATCATTGGATGTGCTGAAGAAAATATACTTGACTCGTAAGTGTATCATCGACTAAATCGAAGTATATACCTGTACAATTAATAGGATAACCAGATTCAAATTTCATCAAATAGTTCAATTCACATCCCATCATTCTCAATTCAACATCAAATCATCATTTCATCATATCATATAACATAATTCAACTCAATTTCATACCAATTTCCTATATTAGTTATGTAACGCCCTCACGCCCAAGACCGTTGCCAGAGTCGAGCTTGAGGTGTTACTAAACTTAATTCATCAATTTAACAGCTCAAATAATTTATTTTTAAAATTTCCAGACAAGCTGGCCAACTGCATCACAGTCGTTTAAAAATTCATATCTCGAGTTACGAAACCCTAAATCCAATTCCGTAAATTTTTCCTAAAACTAGACTCATATATCTATTTAATAATTTTTTCTAGAATTTTTGGTGGAGCCAATTAGTATAGTTTATTAGTTAAAGTTTCCCCTGTTTCAGGGTTTAACTACTCTGACCCCTGTGTATTACGAATAGATATCTCCCTATACAGAATTTCAATAACTATTATGTTTGTTTCTTATAAAAATAGACTCAATAATGATTTCATAAATGTAAGATAAAACTCCTAATTATTTTTTTACAATTTATAGTGAATTTTTAAAATCAAAATAGGGGATACAGAGATCACTCTGACCCTATTCCACCAAAACTTAAATATCTCACAAAATATAACTCATATACCTGTTTTGTTCCATCCATATGAAAATAGATTCAATTTCATAACTTACTCATCATTTAATTCCATTTCTACTATTTTTAGTGATTTTTCAAATTTACATCACTGCTGCTATTAGATTCTGTTTTATGGCAAATTTTACTTTACTATAGATTTTCATGGACTAAATAGCATTTTAAACATACATAACATCAAATATGACTTAGATTGGCCATTCCAATGGCTAATCATTTACAAACCCTTTTCTTTCCAAACCATAGCCATATCATAAGATCATTTACACAAAGTGAGTATTTTGTCATACATGCCACATTCAAAACGCACAAGCCATTTTACCAATTTAGGCCTTCGGATAGTGTGAACGAGTCTTCGACCTATCTCGATTCTCAAGCCGGCTTGTCAACAACTACAATGAATGAAAAGAAGGGGGTAAGCATAAATGTTTAGTAAGTTCACATGCAAATAACGAGTAACATAATCATGAAATTCCACATAAAACATCATTTGCATAAACAACACTAAGACATTCATGTTTCATTTGCATTTAATATATTTCTACGATTTCATCATACCAAGTTCTCAACCCGAGGATTTAAGCACATACCTATCAAATTTTCTCATTCACCACACTTACCAATATTTCACCTTCGTTTTAGGCATTCTTCTCATTCACTTAAGATTCACCCGTTAAACACATCAGAATATAATTCGAATACGCGGATTTCATGAACGTAAGTGCCATACCCGCACTAGACAAACTCAATAGCTCATGGAACTTATGTAGCCAAGCTACCATGTAACCCGCCCATAAGTGAACTCGGACTCAACTCAACGAGCTCGGGCGTTCGCATCCATAAGTGAACTCGGACTCAACTCAATGAGTTCGAAACTCAAGTATCCTAGTGACATTTTTCGTCTTCCATGGAATATTGGAACCGATACTCGGTGATAGTTCATACTCATCAAGTAATTAACATAATTACATATTATTCAACAATAACCACAAAACATAACATTTCATGATAATAATAAGCATCATATCATATAAACAACATTAAATTGCTCAAAATGACAATTATGTTACTACATTTACACATGAACTTACCTCGATACAAAATTATTAGCAATCGAGCCTATTCTTCGTAAACTTTGTTTTTCCCTCGATCGCGACTTGAATCTCGTTTCTCTTGATCTATAATGCCAAATTAATCTTATTTAATACATACATTCATCAAAACAGCATTTAATACGAACTTTGGAAAAATTATATTTTTGCCCCTAAACTTTTGCATAATTACACTTTTTCCCCTAGGCTCGGGAATTAAACTTCATCCCTTATTCTTATGTTTTATGACATGTTGATCATTTTTCCCTTTTATGACAACATCAAATTCTCACTCTAACATGTACTTATGACTATTAGGTATTTTTACCGATTAAGCCCTTTTACTCGTTTTCGCTTAAAACCGAGTAGCACAAGTTGTCTAACATAATTTAAAACCTCATATTATATCATAAAACACCAAAATACACAAATTTCACCTATAGGTATTTTTCCAAATATGAACCCTAGGTTGAATTATTGTTAGCATAAGTTAATTCGAGTTACTCGGATTTCAAAAACATAAAAATCATTAAAAACGGGGCATGAAATCACTTACTATGAAGCTTGAAAGTTGAAAAAACCCTAGCTATGGGGAGAGGTAAAAATTTGGCAGCAACAATATGGAGAAGATGATGACTTCGTGTTATTTTTCCCATTTTATTTCATTTAATATACAAATGACCAAAATGCCCTTACTACTAAACTTTCCAAAAATTCCATCCATGTCCAATTTTTGTCCATAGACTTAAAAATTCGTCAAATTTCTATTTAAGACCTCCTCATTAATATTCCAAAGCAATTTCATACTAAAAACTCCTAGAATGCAAGTTTTGCAAATTATTCGATTTAGTCCCTAATTTCAATTTAAGCACTTTAGGCATAGGATTTCATCATGAAATTTTCACACAATCATGCAATCATATCATAAACATCAAAATAATTATAAAATAATTATTTCTATCTCAGATTTGTGGTCACGAAACCACTATTCCGATTAGGCCCTAATTTGGGATATTACAAGTTAAGTCATACAACTTTTTATTTTATTCAATTTAGTCTCTATCTCAATATTCAATTTCAACCATAGCATTTCAACTCAATAACCATTAATAACTAACCTCAACATTATGTAATGAAAAATGTCATGAATATACAATATTTAGATTAGTCTCGAGTCATAGAGATATAAATCGAGAGCTTGCGTCACTAGTCGTTAGCTTTCACCTTACCTCTCCCTTTCGATGGTCTTTAATCATTCTTAACTACAAGTAATAATTCAAAAATAATATAATATTAAATTCCATCAAAATCATATTCAATTACAAAGTCATACATATTTTGTAATTTATTTAATTTAGTCCCTAAAGTCGGGACTAACTTAATTTTCAATTTAAAGCTTTGAATTGAAATCTGATTTCAAAAATATCCATCAAGGACCTCGTATTCTTATTCCTACTATCAATTTTACATTTTATTCAATTTGGTCCCTAATATACAAAATTATCAATTAAGCTTTACAATTTAGTCATTTCCTTAAACTAAGCTTAATTTCTATCAATTTAACACCTAAAAATTTAAATTATCAGTAATAACAACTTTCAAACTTTAACAATTTTACAAATTGGTACATGGGCTAGCTAAATCAAGCTTCCATGACCTCAAATCTATAAAAATTACAAGAAAATGGCTTGATTGCACTAACCAATTTGTTGATTGAAAGCTTGAAAAATAATAACGTCGTCCATTCTTTAAGTTTCGGTGTTTAGGCCGTTTGGAAAAGATGGAAAACCCTCTCTCCATCCACCAATTTTGTTTTTATAGTTAGATTAAAATATAATTAGTTAAATAACTATGATTTATGTTAAATAAGTTAACATGTGTTTAATTAATTAGTTGTTAACTTAATATCCACTACTTCATAATTAAGCATGGTCTAATTGTTGTTTTCGACTTCTGGTTAATTGTAATTTAAGTTCTCAAGTTACTTTCTAATTAAAATTCTATAGTGATTAAACTTTACAATTTAGTCCCTAAACCCTAATTAACCATAACTTTGACTAAATTGACTATAAAAACTTCAATTCACCTATATTTTAACTCCATAAATATCTTTATTTAATATTTAAAGACTCGATTTATGAAAATGAGGTCCCAAAATAGCTTTTATTACACCATTGAAAACCGGGTCGTTACTATTTTTTTACTTAGAACTATTTTGTCACACCTCTTCTTTCCTTGGAAATGATAAATTTTTTAAATTTTATTTAAATATGTGATAACTACATGTTTTTGCTATATAATAATGAAAAAACTTAATATATTTTGTTGTGGATCTCTTGTGGTTGACTTTGTCAGCACAAGTCTAGCCACTTCTTTATAACTTAGTATCCTAACAAAACTATTGTTGTAAGGGGTATTTTAAGACACAAGAAAATAGAGGTTAATTGGAAAAGAAATTGTAAAGTGTCCTCTCACCATTCTTAAACACTAGCTATTTCATCATTTGGCTTGTCATTCAAGAGTTCCTACCAAAAAAAAGTAGACTTCTTTTCTATGGATATCAAGATTCACTAGATTGCATGTTATGTAAAATAGAAATTGAAATGAGGTATGTTATGATACTTACTATTACCGACCCACAACCCAAATAGGTCCGGGTCAGATTTTACATGGTTCACGCATTGAGCTTGCATATTGAGCTTGCACATTGGGCTCGCGTATCAAACTCGCATAACGCTAAGTGTTATTGCAAATGGGACCATGTGATGTAGGTTCACACGTCATTACATAGGTGAACCCCCATCGTATAAACAAATGTTAAGTCTAGAGTATGATACATATGATAATTGGTACAGATTAAGACTGGGCGACCTCTAGTGTAAATAGAAAGGCTCACTTTAGAAGTGTAATGTCAATCAGCCTGCCAAAAAGGCCGATCGGCAAGGAAAATGGAAGGTAGAATTTAATGATAAAGATGAAGAGTTGATTTGTGACGAAGAAGGAAATAATCCAATGGTTGTGTTAGCGACTATTGTAAGGTTCGAGGTGAAGAGAATATTGGTTGATAGTGGCAATGTTGTGAAGGTGTTAACTTGGAGGCTTACCAGAAAATAAGATTGAAGGAACAAGTTTTGAGAAGGGTGAGCCCATTGTATGGTTTCGTGAACCATCCTATCGATGTAAAGGGGTGCATTAATTTACCCGTGACCTTGGGAGATGGTGAGCACACCATAACGAAATATGTTTAGTTTTTTATGGTAGATCATCCAATGGCTTATAATGCCATTTTTGGGTGTCCTAACATGATAATGGCTAAGATGATGATTGCAACTTTCTCCATGAAGATTAAAATAAGGATAAGCTTTATAAAGTTTGATCAGTGAACAGCCAAACAATGTTACATGTTGTCAGTCAAGCAAACGTACAAACAAGTGCCGCAAAGACTATGCTTGCAGCATACAAGAATGGCTGGTCAAGTTTTGGATTTCAAAAATTTGGATGTCAGAGGTGAGGAAAGAATTAGGAAGCTAGAAGCAGTAGAGGTTACAGAAACTTTATAGTTGTTCTATGATAATGAGGATAAGGTGGTAAAAAATTTTTGGTGTTGGCAGAAAAGGGAAAAGAGGATTTGATTTAGTGTTTAAAGGCGAACTCCAATGTTTTTGTGTGGTCAACTGCAGACATACTCGAGATGGATCCTTAAGTAATTGTTCACAGGTTAAATGCATTTCTTGAGGTCAAATCAGTTAAATAAAAGAGAGGAAAGTTCACTCCGTAGGTCATAGAGGCAATAAGGTAAAAGGTAGGGAAATTGCTGTCAGTAAGATTTATCAGAGAAATAGCATACCTTGATTTGGTCTCAAATGTTGTGATGGTGAAGAAAGCTAATGAAAGTGACGAATGTGTATTGACTTCACCAACCTTAATAAAGCTTGCTTTAAGGATAATTTTTCTTTACCCTTGATTGATAGATTGGTGGATGTGTCCTCGGGGCATAAATTCATGAGTTTTATAGATGCATTTTCAGGTTACAACCAAGTATCCATAGCCACAGAAAATTAGGATAAGATAACCTTTGTTCCAAATGAAGGCTTATTTTGCTATTAGGTTATGCCCTTTGGTTTAAAGAAAGCGGGTGAGACTTACCAAAGGTTGGTTAACAATATTTTCAAAAAGAAAATCAGGCACAATGTCGAAGTTTATGTTGATGATATGTTGGTAAAGAGTTCTACCCTAAGGGGGCATGTTCAAGATTTGTCGAAGGCTTTCGCAGTTCTGCGAGCTCACAACATGAAGTTGAACCCAGGGAACTGTGTCTTTAGAGTAAGAACGAGTAAATTTCTAGGCTTCATGGTCTTAAAGAGAGGGATAGAAGCAAACCCGGAGAAGATTCGAGCAATTTTAAATATGTCTCCCTTGAGTACTATTAAGGATATTCAACGATTAATCGAAAGGATAGTGGCACTTAACAGGTTCGTTTCCAAAATGGCAAACAAGTGTTTATTCTTTTACTTGGTCAAAGGAGTGCCAAGTTGCTTTTGAGAAGCCCAAGCTATATCTTACCTCTCCACCACTCCTGGTGTCACCTCATGTGGGATAAACTTTTTACCTTTATTTGGTAACCTCAAATAAGTAGTAACAGAGGTTTTGATTAGGGTAGAAGGAACTTGCCAATTCTCAGTGTATTATGTTAACAAAATGTTGCAGAATGATGAACAATGGTATTCAAAAATAGAAAAAAAAAACTAATTTTTTCTATAATTGTGGCAGCTCGCAAGTTGTGTCCTTATTTTCAGGCTCATCCTGTAATTATCATGACAAACCAGCCTATCAAAGATATTCTATCTATAGTGGATATTTTAGGAAGAGTGACAATATGTGGAACTGAATTAGCTGAATTCAATATAGAGTATGCTCCAAGGACGACGATCAAGGGTTAGATCCTAGCTGATTTTATGGTAGAGTGTTGTTTTGATAAATCATCAAATCTCGCATATAACTTTTAAATTGAAATATTGTTATTCACATACTATTATTGGAATTGTACTTAATAGATACTTATTTTCTCCTACAATGTCTTATTATAAATACAGGTTAGCTCTAAAAAAAATTATTTTTTGTTCACCACACAAGATGTTGTAGTTAGTTCATCACAGGGGGAACCGAATTCAATTACGAAGCCATAGTTTGGGTAGTTTATGTTGATGGCTCCACAAAAAGGATAGGATCAGAAGCAGGTGTTCTTCTATTCAACCCCGAAAAAAATGAGTGGTTGTATGGACTATCTTTTGGCTTCCAAGCTTCCAACAACAGTGTGGAGTACGAGGCACTTATCTCAGGATTACAATAGTGGAGGAGTGAGAAAACTAGTTATACATACAGATACTCAGCTCATAGCAAACCAGATGATTGGGGAGTATGAAGTGAAAGAACCAATCTTGAAGAAATATTACTCCATAGTAGCTCAACTACTCACAAAGTTTGATAAAACACAAGTCAAGCAGCTTTCAAAGAAGGCAACCTTACCATATAAAGAGGATTGAGGAAAACACTCAACAAAGGTACCATATTTTTCCCCGCTACTATTACTTAAAGTTAATGATATAGAGATTCTCTCTTAATGACACTCAAGAATTTTGAAAATAATTATTCCCTAGGTTGTTCAGAACCTACAAGGAAAAAACTACTTGGTCAATATTATTGAGAATTTCGAAAATAATTACACCCTAAGTTGTTTCGAACCTACAAGGAAAAAACTACTTGGTCAATATTATTGAGATGGCGTTGAATGCATATGTTTATTTCCTTTGGTAAGAAAGAGATTGGAGAATCCATGAGGGTCGAGCTTGACAAATTCAAGAACTTAGCAAAGCTAATCAAAGGGATGAAACAACAATTAGCCTTTACATTTGAAAATTTTTCTCAACTTAATCCTTGAATTTTTTTTTTGGATCCATATTAGTCCCCAAACTTGATAACTATTTTTCCAATTTTAATCCTTTGTAATGATGTAATACTATAATATTGTGTCACATCATCACAAGGATCTAAATTAAGAAAAAAAAATGTCAAATTCAAAAGCTAAATGTTACCAATTCTTGGGCACACAATTTCTGCAAATCAAGACAACATTTTACTTTATAGATCATAGAGCTTATTATATGACTATAACTTGTAGGTTTTAGGTAAGGTTTTAGTGCATAGTTTGCTTCTGTTTGTAATAATAAGATTTTAATAACTTATAAAAAAAAATAAAAGATTTGAATGCAATTTAAAATTTTAAATAAACATGAATAAATAGTAAAGTAAATAGAGATAAATTCATTCAAAGTTGATTAATTTGCTATTTTAATAAAAAAATTAGTTACTTTATTTAATCTTGGAATTACAAAGTAGGATTGATCTAGATCACCTAGTCAACTTTGAGTTGAAGATCATTTTATGTTCGAATACTTCTGGATTTGAATTATTCAAATTTAAAGTTGAAGCTTTTCAAGTTGGATCGTAAATTTGGATTATTTAAAGTTATAATCATATTATTTCGATTCATGTAATTTCAATTTTAAATTATCTAATTTAAATCAATTTTATATTCATATTTATCAAAATTAAAATAAAATATTTCAAAATTTTATAATCAAATCTAATTTAATCCGGATTTATTTATTTAGGAAGGAATCGATCCGCCATTTTACCTAAAAAGGCCCTTTTCTAAATTTAATTACAGAAATGGTCTATTTTTTGGGTTATTTACCCGATTAGGCCATTTTTCAAGAAAACACGTCCACATCAGCATGTTTTCAAAGTACGTGTCAGCAAAACGCTTCCTTGGGGGAGCATTTTACTCGTGGTTTTTAGGGTTAGGGTTTTTTAAGGTTTAATTAATTTAGGGTTAAGGTTTTTTAGGATTTAGGGTTAGGGTTTTTTAGGATTTATAATTTAAAGGTTTTAAGAAAAAAATTAATTGAATTGGGGTTTAAATTAACTATTAATTTTAAATACTAAATACTAAATTAGAGTTTAGGTATTAAGGTTAATTGATTAAATTAGGGTTAATTGATTAATTTACGATTAATTGATACATAATCGTTTAAACATACTATTTTAATATTTATTTCTTATAATATTTTAGTAAAAACCCTTAAATAACTCTTAACATGTAAACAACAACTTGGTAATTCGATTACTTCAGTTTTTAGGTTTTTTTCCCTTATCAATGGCTTAGATCATTTTATTTTTGATCCACCGGCTAAGTTTCTTTTACCTTGTAACAAGCTCATTTCTGATTTTTTTTAATTATTAATTTACAATATACATACACGAAAAAGAAATTCTCAAAGATAACATGATTGTAGCATATATACATACTAGTGCTATGCTAAGTTTAGGGTTTCGAGAAAAAAAATTGAATTAAGGTTTAGGGTTTTAAGGTTAATTCATTAAATTAACTATTAATTTTAAATGCTAAATACTAAATTAGAGTTTAGGGTATTAGGGTTAATTGATTAAATTAGGTTTTAGTTTTTTTAAATAAATTTGTGTTTAGGGTATTAGAAAAAACATATAAGCAATATAATTTTTTTGTTTTAAGGTTTAGGGTTTTTGCAAGAATAATTTTGAGTAGACGTTTCTGAACAAATAATGTCGAAAACACTTCAGGCAGGATTCACTGTTAGCAAAATTTCTAAAAAAAGCTCCCACGTTAACGTTCTTTTGCTTCAGTAGTTCGTAGAAAAATAATTCTGAGTAGATGTTTCTGAACAAATAGTGTCAAAACGCTTCAAGCAAGATACACTGTCAGCAAAATTTCTGAAAAAAGCTCCCATGTGGACGCTCTTTTGCTACAGTAGTTCGTAGAAAAATGAGGCTATAAATAAGGCAAATTTTATTCTCAGGTTGACAGCAAAAAAAATTAGAGAGGCTAAGAAGAAAAGAAATTGAAGATGAGTGAATGTATTAGTGCTGTTATTTACTATGATGGTGAGGTCTGTAACACCGAGAACGGTGTTGTTTTTTTATCGGAGAACACAGCGAGACTGGTTTTTAACCAGAACATAGATTTGACAGAACTTCGTAAAAGAATTAGGCGCAAAATCTTCGGAATGATGCCAATGAAAGTTTTGTCTATTAAGTATCGATTTTGTGCTTCAGTTGATCGTGTGACATATGACTCATTCAACATCAAAGGTGCTCGTAGCTTGGAGGCAATGGTGCAGACTTATCTCGCTAGTGGATCACATTATCTTGAGTTATATGTACAATTTTCATCACCAAATGATGCATTTGCAGCTTCAACATTTACTGCTAGTCGAGAGGAATACACGACCCCTGCCTAACACTCCATTAATGGGTGGCAAAACACAGAAGCGCCCGTGTTTAGTAGCAGTATGGAATACCCAACCCCTGCACGACACTCCGTTAGTGGATGGGACATGCACCTCAGTGGATTGATGTTTGATGTTGGAAATACGTACTGGGGAATGATATCAACTTTTAGTGGTTGGCAATCCACATCTGATTGGAGACATTATGAAACATCCATAAGGACGGATGATGTACTCCCTATGATGTCTACTGGCGAGGGGACATTGTACGTTGTACATGATGATGGGTTAGATGATGACTCCGATACAGAAGTTGCATTAATTTCTAAACTAGAGCCTGTTCCAACCATACTTGAAGATGTCGAAGAAGGTTTAGATGATGAAGAAGAAGATTCGCAATTCAGGGCGTACTCGGCTCTAGCCCACATGTATAATGTCGATCTATCTCAAGATAATGCATTGGAGTTTCCAGATCTACCATACAGAAGGCGTGACCGTACAAGTTTCTCATTGGATTCGGGTGAATTGGAAATTGGTAAGGAGCTTTCCAATAAAAATAGTTTTCTTGGTGCATTAAAACAACATAGCATCATGATCACGGTTAACTAAAAAGTGGTTAAATCCAAATTCGATAAGTTTGAAGCCAAGTGTGCAGTGCAAGACGGTACATGTTCATGGAAAATCATGGCCTCGTTAAGGAAAAAGACAGGCTTGGGGAAGATAAAAAAGTACAAGGGTCCACATACATGTGTTGCCAGTACAATATCACTAACTGTTTAGAGTTTTTTAATAGTACCATTATTACGCACTGTTGTATTTTTTAACGTACTTCATTGACAGGTATTTCAGAAGATCATCCCAAGATGGATTTAGATATGTTAGCTACCTTAATCCTACCGGCGATGAAGGCGATCCCAGAACTTTAGTGTCGGTCTTAATTGCCAATATTCGTAGCCAGTTGAGGTACACGCCCTCTTATCGCAAGGTTTGGATAGCTTAGCAGAGGGCATTAGAAAAGATGCATGGTGGGTGGGACGCTTCATATAATAAAGTGTGGTAGTGGTGTCGGGTGCTGGAAAGATATGTCCCAGGTTGCGTAACAGACCTTGAAACGGAACATGCGTACTACAACGACTGATTGCTCCGTGGATGCCAAGTATTTAAGCGTTTGTTTTGGAGCTTTATGTAATGCCAAGACGCATTTCTATATTGAAAGCCATTGGTACAAATTGACGGTACCTTTATGTACGATAGATATACCCATCGGATATTGCTAGCTGTGACACAGGATGGCAGTGGGATAATCCTTCCAATTGCGTTTGCAATAACACTAGGAAAGCTAGATGATGGCTGGGATTTCTTTCTTTCTAGGTTAAGGAGGCATGTCTGCCCCCAACCTAATATCTGTGTCATATCAGATTGGGGCACCGGAATACTAGCCGTAATTGAACGACAGGGAAGCCTGTGGCATCGCACACACCACCAGTATTGCCTAAGGCACGTTGCGTTCAACTACTACAGGCAATTTCGATTTACAAGTGAAAAATGACAAGTGACCAACATGGTTATTTAATATCTATTAATATAATTTCGTTTGTAATATTGAATTTATTTTAAATGGAAAAGTGGTATGCAATTTTCGCTATCAACTTATATTGACAGGGGATGAGATAACTAAAGACCGTTTTCATGAGATGTTGGCGGTTTTGCATTCAGTTAACGAAGAAGGCGCAGATTACCTCTGTAACATACCTTTTGAATAGTGGACACAAACATACAACGACAGCCTACGATATGGTCATATGACCTCAAACCTGGCTGAATGCATAAATTCTGTTTTAAAAGGAACATGTTATTTGCAGATAACATCGGTTGTTCGAGACACATATTTTTGTTTAGCGATACTATTTTTGAAGCGAGCAGCGATTGTAAAGGCCAAATGCAATGAGGTGATGTATGGTGCGCAAAGGTATTGTAAGAAATTAACAAGACGAAGGCGCGGGCGAATACTATGCACACAGTCTGTCACAATCGAGACAACCTATGGTTTCGTGTGACGGAGTTTGAAAGACCTCATGAAGGTATTATTGGCAGGCAATATCATGTGCACTTGAGAAATAAGACTTGCTGTTGTGGGAGGTTTGATGCACTTCGTTATCCATGCGCTCATGTAATTGCAGCTTGTCAGAATCTCTGTCTAGATCCCATGAGCTACGTCGACGAAGTGTACAAACTAAAAACCATGTACAATGTGTGGAGACACGTATTCCCACCTGTCCCAGATGAACGTAAGTGGCTGCGTGTATCGCTTGCTCCATTTAAGCTGTTACCGGATAGAGAATTGCATCGCAAACCAAAGGGTTGACCTTGCTCGACTAGAATACGTACCAATATGGATATCCGAGAAACAACCAATCAATAGAAATTGTGCGGATGGTGTAGGAACCCAGGTTATACAAGTAGATCATGGTTATTGTAAAAAACCATGTTGTATTATTTATATTTTATTAAATGAATCTATGTTTTATTACAATTGTCTTATTCAAAAGAACTTTTATTTTATTAAATGAAATAATATAAAAAAGTTTGTACAAATATATTAAAAAAATCAATGTCCGTGGCGGTCGGAATCAGTGCCACATGGGGGTCGTCGATGGGTATTCCTCCTTGGATCAGCTTCTGGCGGAGGTTGTGATTCCTCCGGCAAAGGATCTAGTTGTGGGTGTTGGGAGGGTAACCCCCTTAATAGAATAATAACTGTGGCAATGTTTACATCAACTATGGCGGAGGTGTTTGAATCCCGTAAGGTGATGGGGATTGGTAAAAATAAGAGCTCCCCGATGGCGCCTCATGCGATCCCTCATGCGACGGCGGCCTATAGATCGGTAGATAACTCGGAGTAATCAGAAACGGAGATAAACCAGGCCATGAATTCCAACCTGCCATAAGACTAGGAAAAGGAAACATATAAGGGTTAGGATACATATAAGGGCTAGGATACGCACCTAGCATAATCTGAAAAGGCTATGATGTGGGTGTCACCGGTTGAACTGTTGGGCCTGTTGATTGTGTGGGCGCTGTTGATGGGCTTTCTTCGTCGTCCCTTCTTCTTGGATTTAAAGGGCCCCGCCATTCCCTTTGGACACGAATTTGTCGTCGCCTCTCCTCTTTCGATAGTAAATATGGCTTGCCGTAGATCCTAAATAATGGCATGTATTCTGTTGCGCACACTAACTCTAGAACGATGATTGGTTCCCAAGTAGGTATATAATCATACTGATTTTCCCATATTTCAATATAGTGTGACCAGAATTTCGGCCAATCTGTATGCAGTTACCGTAAGTCGACTTTGTGCTCATCATCAAACACCTCAGGTACCACGGGAATCGGTTGTCAGAATCCAAATTGCCGCAATACTCTATCTGACTGGTGCATCTCCACGATAACATCGTTCACCAATGGAACCTTCACATGCCAAACGTTTGGATTTTGAAGGAATTCATCCGGAATTACTACCCGAATTGCCGGATCCTCGTATGGTGTCCATTGAAACTATATGAACATGATAAAAATATTACTTATATACATAATACATAATACCAAATACTAAATACTAAATACGAAACGATTATTTTATTATGTATATATATTTTATTTAATACTTACTTGTGCTTCCGATCGTTGGTCTAATAGAAGTCATATATCTTCGAGAGAGGTAGGTATTTCAACATAACTCATCGAATGGTTTCACCTAATTAAATAAATTTTTAGCATACAATTATATTCTAAATCTACGTAATAATTGTAAAATCTAATATAAAATTTACTTCGTTATAAGTGAAAATGTATATGGGTGGTCCACTGGAGGACGTAAAAATAGAAAGCGAAACCATGCCCATGATTGCAGTAGTGATTGGCAAACTTTTATTTTGGCTTTGTGTGGTCGCATCACCCCGCACATTCCCTTGTACAATGTTGCCAACACGGCAGACCCCTAACTCAATTCGCCGACTGCTCTAAAATCTACGAGTTTCAGTAACCATCTCAAATGTAAGAGGTTATGTGACAAGTTCGGCATCAGATAACCTCCAATCATCTTAAGAATGTATACCCGAGCATATCATATTCTTTCGAGTTCAGTCGAATCATTATCCGGCGCCGAGAATGTGTTTCGTAATCAGCCCATCTCGATCCGACCTCTGTTAATATTATCCGGTATAGCACCCAAAAGCTCGTAACATACGGCACCCCAATCAGTAGATGATGTGGACCAGGTGACTGCGTACCCATCCATCGACAATCTCAATTGCAAATGCACATCTTCTAGAGTGATAGTACACTCTCCGCATGGAAGATGAAAAGTGTGCGTCTCAGGTCTCCATCTCTTTATCAACGCACTAATTACACTAATTAGTTTCAGGTCCAACTTGCACCCCCGCCTATCGTGGCCACGTGCCAAAATCCCGCTTCCCGCAAGTAACTCTCGATCAACGGCAATGGAGCACCAAAAAAATTACGGATGTAGCATTGCAACACCCGATCTATAGACTATTATAAAAATTTATAAAACAAAAATTAATTAAAATTGTATAAATTAATTAATGCAAACATCATAAATGAAAAAAAAATCAAGCAATATTGAAATTTTAATTATAATTGCATAAATGAATAAAATATCAAATAGTATTGCAAATTTAATTAAATTTGCATAAATTAAAAAAATATCGAATAGTATTGCAAATTTAAAATTATCACTTACCATTGTCATTTGATCAACGGAGATGTGCTTATTATCGAGACGGATTAATTCTCCGGCCATTGCTATCACGATCGGATTTTTTTACTTTAAAAAAATTAAATTCAAAAAAAAATTAAACAAAGAATTTTGATAGATTTTTGAGAAAATTTCAATAAAATTTGATAGATTTTTTAAGGGAATATTGAAAGAATGTTGAGAATTATGAGAGAATTGTGTGAAAAATAAATTAAGGGAAATGAATTTTGAGAGAATTATAGAAATTGTGAGAGATTTGTGTGAAAAAATGATTTGGGGGGCCTTTTTATATTTTTTTTGGACCGTTGAAAGTCAACGGTTAAATTTTTTACCGTTACACAGGCAAAACACTTCCTTGGAGGAGCGTTTTGCTGACGTGGACACTAAAGCATGCTGACGTCAGAACGTTTTCGGGAAAAACGACCTAATCCGATAAATAACTCAACCAACAGCTCAATTCTATTAGTAATGTTTAAAAACGTGCTTTTTGGGTAAAATGGCCAATCGATCCGTCAAACACAAATTTATAAACCCAAAGGGGCCAGCTGTTTCTACCATGAATGTGACGAAAAATAAGGTCTGTAGATTAGGGGTAGACAAGGGAAACGGACGGCCAAGATCTAACGATATCGTATTTGAGGTGAATTTACAAATAGCTTTCCTTAAAGCAAATAGCGCGGGTTCCTTTCACCGCATAATTCTACGAAACTCAACGGTCCATTAAAACTGCAAGAAAAAAAGAGAATCGACAAAAAAGAAAAGTATCCTTTTCTTTCTTCATCTTATTTTTTAATTCAACCTGTCTGTTTCATCCGATTTATCTTCTACCAATTTTTTGGTATTAATTTGATCGGATTTTGGTGCTTAGATCTTCAACTTCAGGCAGGATCTTTTTAATGTAGATCCTCATATTTTACCTAATTTTGCGTTCAATTATGAATGATCCACATTATAATAGTACAACATCTGAAATTTTATCCTCAGATTTTCTATTTCTTTAAGAAAAAGAAAACTGAAATTACAGTTGAATCACACATTTGCAAATTGAATTTCTTAGTTCAAGTTCATTTTCAATTCATGGCGGAGGGAACAATGCCAGTGTTCTACTTGTTTATGATTAATTATGATGTTATTTTCGACTTCGCGTTTTTTGCGTTTAATTACTAAATCTGCATTATCATGTTATGAAGTGTGAACTTTTATCCTTAAATTTTCTGGTTATTCAACAACAAAAAAACAAGAAAACTGAAATTACAGTTGAATCGAATATTTGCGCGTTGAATTTCTCAGTTGAAGTTCATTTTCAGTTCATGATGACAGTGTTATTCTTGTTTATGATTAATTATGCAGTCATTTAGGTTAGTCTCAGTAGATTAATTAATAACCACATGATCTTACAAATTGTTCCGGTGATGGGATGTGACAGATTCAGATATGAGATTATTTTTTGTATTGTATATGTTCACTGATGTTTGTATTGTATTTTGGTTGAATCAGGCGATAGAAAATGGCAGAATCCGAAGATATTCAGCTCTTGTTTGTGACAATGGGACTGGAATGGTGAAGGTAATCATGGGTGTGAAATCCGTGCAGCGATTCAGGTTCTGTCAACCTTTATTTTCGATAATGATTGATGTTTAAACTTTTCAGGCTGGATTTGCTGGAGACGATGCTCCAAGAGCAATGTTCCCCAGTATCGTTGGTCGCCCTCGGCACACCGGTATGATGGTCGGTATGGCCAAAAAGATGCTTATGTTGGAGACGAAGCTCAATCGAAAAGAGGTATTTTGACATTGAAGTACCCAATTGAACATGGTATTGTTAACAATTGGGATGATATGGAGAAAATCTGGCATCATACTTTTTATAACGAGCTTCGAGTTGCCCCTGAAGAACACCCAATTCTCCTTACTGAAGCTCCTCTTAACCCAAAGGCTATTCGTGAGAAAATGACCCAAATCATGTTTGAAACATTCAACGCCCCTGCAATGTACGTCGCTATCCAGGCTGTTCTTTCCTTGGATGTTAGTGGTCGTACAACAGGTTAGGCCTCTTTCACCATCTTCTTCTTTACTGTTCAACTTTATATTTATGATCATAAGTGATATATTGAAAATTGGCAAATAGGTTGAAAATGAGGGTCTGGATTTGAGTATTTGTGGATATTTGATTTTTTTTTAGTATTTGAGTATCCTATTAAATTTACTTTTAGAGATAATGAACTCGAATTTGTACATTTATTATTAAAATTCGTCATTTCTTGTAAAAATGTTATATTTTTAAAAAGTGATACCATCGTGTTAGAGGACGAGTTCACTATGTATGTGACATGTGTCACACTTTATCAAAACTTTTCATATTTCAATTTTTTGATGGTTTCATCGGAGGTTGACATGAAGTAATTCGATCTCACATATTGGATCTATTATGACATAATGGGATCACTTTGTGAGGAGAGAAAATTACTATATTTTTAAATAACTAAAACCACCATATTTTTCTAAATAATTTTAAAAATACAATATTTTTATAATTTTTATGAAAAAATTAAGATTTTAATATTCAAATTCATTATTTGTTACCTTTTAAATTTTTATTTCAATTCTTTAAATTTATGAAATTGAATATTTAATGCATGTGGGTATTTGATGGATAATTCAATTTAAATTGAAATAATAATTTGTTGGGTATCAAAATAATAAATAAATAATAAATATATTAAAATTTTAGAAATTTTTGGATTTGAAATGTAGAGGAAGGATGATATAAAATTGTGGTTTTACGCCATCTCTATTCCTATTCCTTTCTAACAGAAGAATGACAAATCAAATTTTTTCTCCTGATTTTTAGCCTTTTTCTCCTGTAAAAATTTAAATCCAACTAAAAATGGTAAAAATCAGGAGGAAAAAGTTGATTTATCATTCTCCTATTAAAAATGAATAATGACGTGAAATTACAGTTTCATACAATCCCTTTTCTTAAAATGTAGGTACCTAATCTAATATGAAATGTTGTTGCCTAGATATTGTTAAAAAAACATATGTGCTGAACTCCTCAATGATGAACAATAAATCAAGATCCTTGTAAGCCGGTTAAACATATCGCTTTACATTATGCGTAACGGTGTTTAATTGTTTGCTCTTGAATTTCCTGTTTTGATGTACCCAAATGAAAAATCTCTAGCTACTTTTTATTTCTTTTGTTAAATGTTATTTTGTTTGCCTCAAATATGCATTTGTTTAGGTATTGTTTTGGATTCTGGAGATGGTGTGAGCCACACAGTTCCTATCTATGAAGGCTATGCTCTCCCACATGCCATCTTGCGTCTCGACCTAGCTGGTCGTGATCTCACAGATGCCCTCATAAAAATCTTAACGAAACGTGGCTATTCCTTCACTACGACCGCCGAGCAGGAAATTGTAAGGGATGTGAAGGATAAGCTATCTTACATTGCTCTTGACTTTGAACAAGAGCTGGAGATAGCGAAAACCAACTCTTTTGTGGAGAAAAGCTATGAGCTACCCGATGGATAGGTTATTACCATTGGGTCTGAGCGATTTCCCTGCCCTGAAGTCCTCTTCCAACCATCAATGATTGGAATGGAAGCTGCTGCCATTCATGAAACCACATACAACTCAATCATGTAGTGCGACGTGGATATCTGTGTTGGTGTTTTGGGACACTTTATCCGGATGAAGTATGAACTTCAGTATGAACTTAAACAACAATGTAATATATCCGGATCAGGAATGAAGAAAAAACTGAGTCTTGAGCAACAAGGCTCGAAGCTTGTGGAAGAAACAAACAGAATTTGCAAGGGAAAACAAGAATAGAATTGAAAGCAAAGAAAAAATGGAGCATAAATTGAATGAAATTCTATATTTTTCATTAAAATGAACTTTGGCATGAAGCCATTACATATACCAGACATTGGCTGGTCAAAATCAACAAGTTTATCACCTAAACATTACCTAACTCCACTTAATTCATCGGAACTAGATAAATTTGACTTGCATACTAAAGCAAAGCTAGTAATTAGCTCTTTTACCATCAAGTTACATCAATTGTCATCCAAACATAGTTCAAAATGAACTAAATTACAAAAACATTGTTAAAAAATAACAAAATGAAACTGAGATGAAACAGTAGCATTAACATCTTCAGTTGCATGTGTTTCATCCGGAAGACTTATGTGCATGAATTCTTACGCGCATGAATTTCTCCTTGATTGCATGAGCTGCATGGAGGGCCATTTCTAACAATCCGAAAAGATCTCTATGGAAATATTGTCCTGAGTGGCGGCACCACTATGTTCCCTGGAATTGGCGATAGGATGAGCAAGGAAATCACAGCATTAGCTCCAGGCAACATGAAGATTAAAGTGGTTGCACCACCGGAGAGGAAGTATAGCGTTTGGATTGGAGGCTCCATTTTGGCATCCCTCAGCACCTTCCAGCAGGTATTATCTCCTTTTATCTTTGAAAAACTCATGGCATCTTTAGATTCCTTTATAGTCTTCTTTAGAATCTTGTGTTTAGCGTAAACATGCTTTGGACAGTTTTGTTTGATTCAGATACCTTTTAGGGTTAATTATATCAGATGTACTCAAACTACGATTATTAATATGGCATTAATAAGCTGAGACTCAATTAGAACATTTTAAAGCCTGTAATTTAGGTCATAATTTGAAGACATTTGATACAATTAATCCAATATTTTTACACAAATTTTGCATTCCTTGTTAAAATGAACATCTCTACCTGTATAGAAACTATGCTGCTTCGACTTTTTATTTTTCTTAAGGCAGTTGTGTTTGACACTTATGCCAATGCATACGCCAACATGAGAATAAAGATATAACCCTCCAAAACTCTTCTAAATACATGAAAAATTTGAAAAGAAAAAAAGAACACATATCTTGTACTCTCACACTCTATTTGAGTAAATTTTGATTGTTTTGTATGCAGATGTGGATCGCAAAAGGAGAGTATGATGAATCTGGGCCGACCATTGTCCACAGGAAATGCTTCTAGTTATGCAAAAAGCAAGATTTTGAGCAATGAAATACACAATGCCCATTTTTGTTATAAGGCAAGGCTGATAAACCAAGTGAGTTGCTAATTTTTTTCTTTTTCCACTGTTAATGTCCAGAAAATGAACATGGAGAGGTTCATTTTCGTTCTTTTTTTTATTACAATTTTGTTTGATTGTAGAAAAGTTCTTTCAGTTCTCATTGACTTAAAATGACTGATAGTTGCTTAGGCGTTATAACCAACCTCATATTAGAAACACTTAATTATTGTAATATTTTCTTATGAAATAAGAGGTTCTAGCTTAGAGATGAAGAAAATAGAATTGTATTTGCTAACATATGAATTTAAGATCTATATATATTACTAATTCAATGCGATTTCATGAATAAAATTTATTATTTTGATATATTAACAGTGAAATTTTGACGTGGAAATTTGATAATGTGCTCTGTTAAAATGTTTTTGAAATTTTAAACAGTGATATTTGTAGTAATAAATAGGGTTATGCTTGAGCCAACCCAAATAATGGCAAGTAGAAGCTTGAATTAGATTTTTTTTAGCTTGAATCTTGTCTCGTATTCGATTAAATTCAAGCACAACTCAATTAAACTTTGTTTATTTGGGTTTGACTTCTTACTCAAGGTCAAATTAGATATTTTCTTTAAATAAATTTTTATATTAATTTAACATAATAAATTAAATATTTTACTAATTAATCAATAAAAATTCCGACAATTTAAAAAAATTCTAATTAAACTGCACAATATATATAAATTCTTCACAATAAAATTATAAAAATAGTTAATACTTAATATTTTAAATAATTTAACTAAACGATGGAAATAATTTCAAGGAAAAATAATAATGTTTCTGGTAAATGTTATACAAATCTTATAAAGTTTTGACAATGTAGTGGAAATGAAGAGCTAGGTAAAAAAAAAAACATGAATTCCATGCATATGGCACTTGGGGGGCGAAATGGTGATGAGAGAGAGAAAAGGGTTATAAGATTTTAAAGTGTATATAAAATTAGGGTAAAAGAGTAAATTAATAATTATATCATAAATAAAAAGTTGGATTAAGTTTGTGAGCTTTTCAATATACAATCAACCTTTTTATAACAACTATCCGCTATAACAATATTTTACTATATCAATCAACTTTCTAGTAAAACTAATTTATTATGTTTTATTTTAATCTTTATAACAACTTTTCACTTATAACAACAACATTCATAGTTATAGAGTACATTCTTCATTAAATTAATTTTTATAATATCATATTGTCTAAATTTTTAAGTAAAATTATAGTTATTTCATATAAGTAAGTGTATTAATTATCATTTATTAAATGAAAACGATTTTAATTAAAATATTATTTCAATAAAATGATTAAATTTCATGTGAAAATTCTATTAATCATATTTCGTTAAATGAAAATAATATTCAATGAGTGGAATTAAAATATCAAATTATTAAACTATTAAGTTCCCTAATTATATATTCTATTATAAATTTGGAACATCATAAACTTATAAATTGATTACATGAATTTAGTAACTCATGATAAATTAATTAATTTAATTTGATAACTTATATTTATTAATTGAACTAATTAGATTTATAAACTTTATAATTAATTATATGAAAGAATGTAAAATAAAATGTACATACAAGAAATAATGCATGTACCTATCTTAGGTCTTTTAATTTTATTGATTTGATTCTCACTTTCTTTCTTTTTTAACATAATTCACATTTTCTTTATTTTATGAAAATTCACAATATAAATATTATGGTAAGTTCACAATGATTATATCTATATAACGACATGATGTCATGAGTGTATAATAGTCTCATCTTTATAATAGATAAATAAAACTGTTATAGAGAGGATTGACTATATTTAAATTTAGCTCATTATATGGTTTGAACTTAACTAAACAATAATCGAATTAAATTTAAATTTATTTTTTAATCAAATTTAAATAATTAATGAGAACATATATTTCTGGTTTAAATTTATAAATTGATAGTTAATATTCTAATTTGTTTCAGTTTGTAATAATAAGCGGTCTACAATCGTAATGTTGAACGATTTATGTTTATATTACAATTTCGAAAGTTTATATTTAAATAAATCCGAAGTTATTCATTTAAAAGTTGTTGGATATTATTTTGTATATTAAGGAAGTTATAGATTGTGATTATTAGCATAGTAATTTATGCACAAACAACATATCAAATAAAATTTAAAAATATTACATTTTAAAATAATGATTATTCAACTGTATATAATTTTATACGCCATTAGAAAATTAAATGATAACACATAATTTAAAAATAAATTTAAGTAAATTAATTTTTAAAATTTGATTAATTAATAAATCCCATTAAATAAAAATATTAAAGTAAATTACTACTTTTCAATCCAAATTGTCTTGGTATGTATTTATTTCTTCAACATTTGATAGTCAACAATACAGTTAAGAATCACAATTATACAAACATATATATTGGTAAGTGTTTAGTAAAATAGTGAAATACGAATTTAAATTTTAAAGATAATATTACTATCAAATATAGTTATAAATTCAAGCCGAACATATATCATGAAACAACCACCAATCTATCGGTCTACTATTACGTACGATGGGCTGCATAAAATATCCTCCAAACAACAAAAACGAACACATTCCTAAGGTAAAATGCAAATGTTTAAAGCTTGTTTCTAAACCATAAAACACCTTTATCATTATCACCCTCATCTGGTTCAACGTAAACACACTCCTTCAACTCCCTCCATATCGCCTCATAAACGGGTGTCCCATCGAACTGGTAGTATTCCCCCAAAACCGGCTTTATCACCTTGGTAGCCTCCATTGCATGATAGTGAGGTATTGTCGGAAACAAATGGTGAGCCACGTGTATGCGGGTTATGTCATGGAAAACCTTGTTTAAAATCCCATAATCTCTGTCCACGGTCGATAAAGCTCCCCTCAACCAGTCCCACTCCGAAGACTCATAGTGCGGCAAAGATGGGTGAGTGTGTTGCAAATACGTGATCATTACTAAGAAGGCATTAACCACCAATAATGGCACCCCGTAAACGCTAATAACCCAACCTACCCCTTTGGCCAACACGAGACGGTAAAGAGCATAGGTGACGGCGAGGACGCCGGCGTCGGAGACGTATATTTGGAGCCGTTGGCGGTCGGAAAAGATGGGGCCATAAGGGTCATAGTGGCAAGCTAACCTATCGTAAGGTGGACCAGTGATGTTGAACAGTAAGTAAAGCGGCCAGCCGAGGGTAAGTTGAATGGAGATTTCCAAAAACCGGCCTAGTGGATTATTGAAGTGTTTAGCCCACCATTTTAAAGCGGATTTTTTCTTTGGAACGAAGACTTCGTCCCTTTCGAGGGAACCAGTGTTGGAATGGTGACGGCGATAGCTATATTTCAACGAGAAATATGGAGTTAAGAGAAAAGTGTGGAGGATAAAGCTAATAGTGTCGTCAAGCCATTGATAATCACTGAAAGCTTGATGACCACATTCATGGGCAAGCGCCCAAAAGGCGGTGAAAATACAACCTTGCATGGCCCAGTAAAGAGGCCAAGCCACATACGGGAGAGGTTGAGGAAGGCTAGGGAAGTAATTGGTGGCCACATAGTAGAAAAGAGAGGCCAATACAAGGTCGTAAATAAGATAAGAGAATGAGCGTAAAACGGAGCGCTTGAAACAGTGACGTGGGATGGCTTTTTTTATTTGACTCAGAGTGAAGGGTGGCTTTGAGCATGGAACTCGCTTCAGTGGGTAGAATTCGGGTTTTTTGGGACTCGGTGGAACTGACGTTCTACCTCCAGCACCCATTGGACTAGGTTGAACCTTGTGAAAGCTATGTCACAAGCACACTTAACACTGGAGACTAGAGAAGAAGAATATATAAATATATATAGATAAAAGGAAAGGATTAAGGCCGAATCAAGGTTTTAATGTAAAACAAATAACTAACTAAATTTATTACTGTCAACTTTGGCTCCTTTGACTAACCATTAACTAACTAAACTTATTGCTGTATATTAATTACACGAGCAGCTACCTAAATGCAAATTATTGTTTTTATTTTTATATTATACTTAATCATAATTTCACCATTAAATTACATAAAGCAATCAAGTTCGGGTTGTTTTTGTTTTTAATTAACCGAAAATTTTAATAAGTTAATTATTTGAATTAAATATAACATCAGTGCATAAACTAAATCTTCAATTTAACAAACCAAAACTTAAAATAAAATTATAAATATAATAACTTAAAATAAAATTATTTTATTACATTTAATGAGACTAACACTGTCCTAAAAAGAAAGAAGACTAACTCTGAAATTTTATAATTATGGAGGCGAAGACTGCTCCTTTCACTCCCAGCGCCGCCGCTTACCATTCTTGTCACACGAATTTAATACCATTGTTATAGCCAAGGCTATCAGTAATCTGCTAAATTATTTTCTGTACTAGTCATAGAAAACTATTCTCCACATCTTATACGTTGTTATTCTCTATACTTTCACGGAATTTGAGATCTGTGATTTAAAAGTTTAAAATCCAATTTTCTTATTTTCTTCAGTTTTAAAATTAAGTTCAACTATTTAATATGCTTATTTTTCATATTTTTCTATCAAGTTATATAAGGGCAACTTAATTATTATGTCAAGTTGATCAATTTTGACAAAATAACAATCTTAATAATTGAACTAGAATTTTAAATTAGAAAAGTAGGACTTATTTTATAACTTTCCAAATATATAACTTAAATCTTAAATTTTATCAAAATATAAAGACTAATAGCATATTTTAACCTATCTTTTAATCACCTTATTTACAACTTAGGTGCAATAAGTGTATAAGTTAAAATTATTTTAATATTTTTGAATTGTGTTATTTAACTGCTTAATTATTTTATTGTTCATGACAAGGTAGATGAATTAGAGCAAAAGAAATTTCAATATTATTTTGGCAAGTTTTATGATCTGGATCCATTTAAAAATCTCAATTTGACCCTGTGATTATATCTTGAGCTACAATACTCTTATTTGGTTCCATAATTTATTGTTTCAGAGGGAATTGAAAGATTTAATCAAGCTATTTCAATGTTCAAAGCCTAAAAACATTTAGAAGATTCCAAAAATGAACTTGAAGTTTGCGCCACAAATGTGTCAAAAACCTCAAAAAAAAAATACTTTATTTCATTAAAGGCACTTTGATTTTTTTTTTTCTCTTATGCGAATTTTAACCTATAATTACATAGCTCTAGGATCAGGATTAGAGTTGGTTGCACTTAATATTATTTTGTTTTTGTGTTTTCTTCCCTACAAGATTTACTAAACTATATTTCTAGTCAAAAGAATTCCCAAGTTTTGATTATTCAAGTTTATGAGATCTAATTCGGTTTTATCTTTATCTTGTTGGTATTTATTTAATTACAAATATTCAAATTTATTAAATATAGTTATTGTATTTGATAGTTTGAAATATTTGTCTTATCGATTAGCATTTTTAGGTCCATAATTATTTAGTTATTCTAATACTTGTGACAAATAACATGATTGGGTATAAATTAGATGTACAATTCATATTGTTTGGATATGTGATCTAGTCTAAATAAACCCTGTTTATGTGTGCTTGTTGGCTAAAATTAGGACTCTTTAATTTTTCATAGTATTGATAAATTTAATCCTACACACTTCGTTATAGGGCTATCTATTAATAAGAAAAGTAATTTCAACGAGCTTCCTCTTAGTTGTCGAGAAGGTAAGGAAATATTGGTTACTAGGTGCGATGTTAGCAACTATAACTAATTTATTAAATAATATCAAAATTATTTTTGCATTGATGATCAAACACATGAATCAAAGTTGAAATTTTATCTTTGACTAGATTTCCATTCAGTTAATTCCTTAAATTTCTATTTGCGAATTTCCTTTGAAAGTTTTAAATTTTAAAAAATCCTATTTATTTTTATTTCACTTGTTTTTATTAAAGAAATAGAATTATCACTAATCTCTCTCTATTTGACCCTGCTCATTGTTCTATACAAATTTTATATTTTTCTTATTTGGAATTTTATTTTTGTTTAAAGTTGCTCGGGATTGGTGTGAATAATTTTATTCCTTTTCCTAACTCAATCTTCTCATGCAGGTGAACTCCAATACAATTCTGAGATTAAGAAAATTGCTCAAAAACTAAGAAAAGAAAATGAATTGCAATCCAACCAATCGTCTTCATCTACTAACCTAGACACCACTTAATTTAGTTGATTCATCTAACACATCTGAACCAGAAGAAAAGATGGTTAATCAAGAGAGAACCATGGGAGAATTAGCGACCCCAAGTCTGAATCAACAACTTGTTTGCATCCAATAACCTGCATTAGAGACATATTTTGAATTAAACAACTTGTTTGCATCCAGTACCCTACATTAGAGACATATTTTGAATTAAACTTAGGCTAATTTATTTGTTGCCTACTTTTCGTGGTTTAAAAACGAAGATCCATATAAGCACTTGAATGAATTACATGTGATATATTCTACTATAAAACCTTAAAGAGTATCTAAATAACAAATCAAGCTAAGAGTATTTCCTTTTTCATTTGTCGATAGAGCAAAGGGTTGACTATTTTATTTACCTTTCGAATCTATAACCACATAGACATACATGGTAAGGTTATCTTTAGATAAAATTTTCTTCCTTCAAGTGTTACTTCTATTAGGAAGAAGATTTGCAACATAAAGCAAAATGACATAGAGATTCGTCATGATATTAGGAGAGGTTCAAGCAATTATATGTTAGTTGTTCACAACATGGAATTTGAGCAATTGCTTATCCAATATTTTTACAAAGACTCTTACTCATGGAAAGAAAGATGATGGATGCTGCTAAAAGTAGTTCCATAGTGAACAAAACTCCTCTATGAAGCTAGATAATTGATTTCGATCATGGCCTCCTATTCACAATAGTCCTGATTTATACAAGACGTATCCGGAAGAGTTATCAAGGTAAATTTATCTTCTCTTGAAAATTGAATTTTTGAACTAACTTCTCTTCTTTAACAAATTGTTGTAGGACATACTTACTAGATGAAGGCTTGTGAGATTTGTGCTAGTTTTAGTCACACAAATGGATTTGTGTAGGTAGTCATGTTGACAGCATTGGTTCAAATTAAAAAAAAATGGTATTTTTTTTTTGTGTCGATGTTCTCATTGCCGGAACTGGTGTGCTTTTTGATTTTTTCTTTTTTTGTCGGCATGCTCTGGTTGCTATCAGTGGTGGAACGCCAGCCTTGAGAACATCAGACTTGTTCTTGAAGCGACAGGCATCGGCTTATTTAACATTGTAGCTTAATTCGAAAAAGCTAAAGAAAAAATGAAAAAGAAGAGAAAGAGAAGAAGAGAGCAAGATAGACTTGAGAAATATAACAATTAATAATAACAATAACACCATTAATTAATCGTAAAATAACTAAAAGACTAATAGGGTCAAACGAAATGACAAATTAGAAACAAAAAGAGATAGTAAAATAATTATTCGAAAAAATTAATTGATAAATTTAATTTTCAAATTTATGATTTCAGTGTACTTTACTTAAAATAAAAAATATTTTTATTCTCTTAAAAAATTGTATATAGGATTAAAAGTTTTAGGAATTGAAGAGTATGAAATGAATTATTTATTATAATTAAATCTTATGTTAAAAAAAGGGTTGTATATGAGGCTTTTCCATGCAATTAAAACGTTTATTTAACTAATCAAAAGAAACCATTAATTTCCATTCTGTCTTTCCAATTCTAAAACAGCAATTTCCTTTATTAGCTTCGTGCCAACTCTAAAGAGTCAAGAGGGAGACATGAAGACACATACTCATCTTTCCTCTTTAATGGTTTCTTTTGATTAATTAAATTCCATTAATGCAATTTAAACCATTGTAGCTGATTCATTGACTTTTTGTTGTTGATTGTTCACTATTCTTTTACCAATACTAAACCTAGAAACGGTGGTTCTTTTATTTGAGATTTTTTATCAATAAAAATTCCATTAATGCTATTAAAACCATTGCAGGTGATTCATTGACTTCTTTTATTGATTGTTCATTTTTCTTTTATCAATACTAAAGCTAGAAATGGTGGTTTTTTATTTCAGATTTTTTATCAATAAAAATTTCATTCCAGTCATTTCAGTTCCTTAAATTTTATATTCCAAATAATTCCTTTCAAAAACCACATAGGTGTCAGCAACGAGAATGTCAATATCAAAAAAATAAAAAAAAAATTAATTTGAATCGGTATCAACAACGTGAACACAGTGTATTGATTAAAATATTATCATTTTTTATTTTTTAAAATAAATCTCGAAATATAAGTCTTTTAAAATGTATTTGAAAAAAATACATATCGATGCTGGTGAACACAGTGCTGGCACAAAAAAAAATATTTTTTATAGATTGAGCAATCATTAGGTGATGATGAGGGTGATGCTGGCGGTGAGATGGCTGACACCTACAATATAGAAAACAGATCATTGTTATACAAAATTTTGTACTTGAATCATTTTCATAAATAATCAATTTATTTGAGTCTACTTTGAAAAAAATGTCGAAATAAATATTTAAATTTAGATATTTGAATGCATTATTTTTTAAAAAATTTTAAATCTTCTATTTTAAGAATTGTACAGATTAATTCAAATGTTTAGTAATTCAAGTAGCAACCTATTTTTATCAGTGTTGAAAAAATTGATTTCGAGGTGGAATTGAGTAAATCGAATCAATCTAAAATGTTTTAGTTGGGCAACTACGGGTCGAATAGCATTAGAAAATAGAATTATTTAGCAATTAATTGTATAAGTCATTAAGAATAATACAGAGACTGAATTAAAGTGAACTAAACTAGAGAGATTTGGTCAAAACATTGAGTAATTTCTTAATGTGAAATTAAGCTACGGCATTAATAAGCAATTGACCAAAAAAATAAATTAAACTTGGGAGATTTTATATATGTTATGTAAATACTTTATTATTTTTATTTCTATATCTATTTAGATTCGATTTCGTTCTATATTTATGTATATATAGTATTTATATCTATCCATTTATACATTTTCCTATATATATATATATTTGTATTTCTGTTGAGCAATCCCAATTTTTTTAATGCATATTTTATAAACTCGTTGCACTGCACTTGCATAAAAAAACTACTACTATTAGGGATATAAATTACCTTGTGTGTTCTTTTTCCGGGTTTCTTTATTCCCATACCACTTAGATACCTTTTACCTTTATCCTTTCATGCCTTCCCGAACCATGTTCAAGAGAGCCAACATCAAATGTGCTAGAGCTAGTGGATCCGGTTTTAAGCTTGCTGTTAATTCTTCTCCTCCATCCTTTTAGATTGTTTCGGTAACACCCCTTTCCCAGTCCGATCGTTGGACTTGAGCTATAAGATTGCATTAAATTATAAAAATGATATAATCCAAGCAAAATATGATTTATAAACATATTCGAGTCTCAAACGAGCTTACGAAACTCTTAAACCAACTCGGAAATAAGTTAGGACTAATTTGAAACTTTTATGAAAAGATAGGTAAAAAGCGTGTAACCAAGCCGTGTGATAGGTTGAGGCCGTGTGAGATTAAAACACATAGTTGTATAGCCCAACCATCTATGGGAACTAAGGCCGAATATGCAGAGTCACATGGTTGTGTCAACAGGTTGTGTAACTAGCTATGGTCGAGTTAGACCTAATTATAAAACTTTGTAAATATTCATACGACCATGCCATATGCACGTGTATGGCGCACAGTGTGTGTCAGACTGTGTGTGCCTAAATGGTACCCTACAAGGCAAGTTACCACACCAAACATGCAAATATACCACAACCATGCAATATATCATTTCTTAGCATGTTAAAATACATTAAAAGCATGCCAAAACAATAATTATAACATTCATTCACGCCTCAATATTCATACTTAACATTCACATATGTTCATCATTTCAAATTCCAAGATTTCATCAACAAAATTCATCCTTTCTAAGTGTCAAAACTATCAAGTAAAATAAACCATATTGACCAAAACATATATGCAACTCATGTTGCAAATCAACCAAAATAAGATCACCACTTCCAAACATTACACTTATATCCACATCAAAATGAACTGATACATAAGTTTCAATCTCATTCACATATGCATATCCATTAGATTTAGTAAATCACATTTCAAGTTGGCTATTCACTTGCCATTTCATTTATCATAATAATACCAAATCATCCAACATCATCAACATCATTAGACTACACTGACCTTCATGCATTACGACTTGGATATCTCCCTGTACAGGGCTTAAATACTGATGTATTTTGTTTCTATAGAAACTAGACTCAAAAAGGAATCTATACATATATGGAATGACTTCTAAATGTCTCTGGTTAATTTATAATGAATTTCCAAAGTCGGAACAGGGAATCCAGAAACCTTTCTGGCCCTATTTAGCGAAAACCTAAATATCTCTTAACATACAACTCATATGATTGTTTCGTTTCTTCCATGTGAAAGTAGATTCATCAAGGTTAATTTACATAATTTATTCACTATTTAATTCCATTCCTACTATTTTTAGTGATTTTTCAAATCTACATCACTGCTGCTGTCAGCATCTGCCTTTAAGGTAGATTTTACCTATTTCATAGTTTCCATGATTCAACTAGCCCTTTTGCATATACAGCCCAAAAATATAATCATGATGAACCATTCTAATGGCTAATCGTTGCCAAACATTTCCATGCCTCTTAATGAACATATACATTCAAGATGATTATAACATTATGCTCAAAATATATATAAGCCATTTTCGCATGGCTATCCAAATATATACAACACCAAAATACTTGACTAATAACAAAAAAAAGGGGTGTCCTATACATGCCATTTCAAAGTTCTACCAAAAGTGTACCAAAAAGGAGCTTTGATAGTGTGGGCGACTTCGACTTCAAAATCCCGAGTCCGATAGCTGAAGAACCAAAATCTATAAAAGCAGATTTACTGAGCGGAGTAAGCATTTAATGCTTAGTAAGTTTTGAGCCATACAATTTGACACAACTAAAATGTAGCATTCATATGGCTAAATGGATAATTTGACATGTACAAATTCTCAATATCATACTTACTTCACATTACCAACCCTTATATTCATACACAAAAGATCAACATAGCCAAAGGCGGTAGCTCATTTATCGATTGAGCGAATACTTATTTGTAAGGGATCAACTAATTCAAAGCACATACTGAAACATACCTCATCACTGGATTTTACGAGCGTATTAATTGAAACTATTCCAGCAAGGTAGCTCATTCCCAAGCCAAGTACCTTGAAATTAACCGGATATAGCTACTCGCTCGAATGCCTTCGGACATAGCCGGATATAGTAACTCGCATACGAATGCCTTCGGGACTTAGCCCGGATATAGTAACTTGCACGAATGCCTTCGGGACTTAGCCCGGATATAGTAACTCGCACAAATGCCTTCGGGACTTAGCTCGGAACTAGTCACTAGCGCAAATGCCTTCGGGACTTAGCCCGGTTATCATCCAAACATTCATGCACATATCAACAAATCATGACACATTTATATTCCATTTTCATAATCAGAGTTCAAACACTAGTCACGTATTAAGCAATCCCATTTTCGGCTCACTAGCCACATACAAACAGCATGGTTTAGTTTGCTTTATGACACGATCTCTATGCACATACGGCTACCTGTCACACGTATAGACAAATTAACTCAACATAAAATTCAAGTAGAATCATCATATCACCGTATATTTGTTACGCTCATACGTCATGACTTAATCAAATCGTAAACTAAGTCTCGTTACTTGAAAACTTACCTCGGATGTTGTCGAACGATTTCGATGGCTATTCGACCACTTTTTCCTTCCCTTTATCGGATTTAGATCCCCTTTGCTCTTGAGCTTAATTTAAACAAATAAATTCATTTAATTATTTTTCACTTGGGCAATTCCATTCAATACATGTATGTCATACAATTTAAGTACAATGACCTTGCTCAATACTATTTAAACATCATGCATTACCGAATTTCATCAACACCATCTAACTTCATATAGAAACACATATCGTCCTAGGTCGGTACACAAGTCAAATGCATCATTTAAATTGTCAAAGTCCACAATTTAGTCATATTTCTCTATCATAGTTTCTTCACTTAAACCGAATTAGCAAGCCCATATAGTCCTTGGCCGAATGCTATTTAACCCAAGTCATCAAGAATTTCATTATTTAACACCTTAGATATCCATAGCTAAATAGGTTATTTGTACATACATATATATACATAAGTGCATAGATACTATGTTACTAACAATTATTTCCTTGCTTAGCAATCGAACCAATATACACATTACTTCATATCTACCCGTCACGTTTTCTCTACTTAAACCGAATAAACTTGCACATAAGGTCCTTGGCCGAACCTCACTAAAAACAAGTCAACCAAAATCTTAGTATTTATCTTGTGTATAACCTTATTTACCTTCCAAAAATCACAAAACATCAAACTCTTAATGTTTATGTACAAGGCGAATCTTAACATGATCCAACCTCCAACTCATTCCTTTCAACAACCAAAACCGAATGTTCAAGCCATCACCGAGATTTCAAATTTTGCCATGGTTTGTGTAAGAAATTAGCTAATTAACTAGAAACAAGTTTAAAACTTAAGAATTTAACACAACATACTAACCTCCCTTAAGCTCAAGGTGACCAAACCTCTCTTCTTCCTCCTTTCAAACCGGCTAAGAAGAACCAAAGGATGAAGCCTTTCCTTTTCTTTTTTTTTTTCTAGTTTCGCAAAATGGGGAACAACCATACACTTTTTTTTTCTTTGTTTTCATCATATTCCTTTCATTATTTTATTCCCATGCTCCTTATTTTATCATACCTCCCATGAAACACTAACTTAACATGTTTATGACATGTTTTTGCCCATCACACTTGGTCCACCATACTTGTCATGGCCGGCCACTACTAATTGGGGGGGGGGAATTGACATGCAAGTCCCCCCCTTTTTATTTCATGCACTAAAAGATCCTTATGTTTTGACCTATCACATTTCAAAATTTTCTCACATAAGTCCTATTTACTAAAATTCACCTACAATTAAACAAAATTCAAATATGAAATTTTTCACACATGCATATATACATATAATAAGCATCAAATATAACAGCTAATTATTTTTATGACTCGGTTTTGTGGCCCCGAAACCACTTCCCGACTAGGGTCACATTAGGGCTGTCATAACTCTCCCCTACTTAAGAAATTTTCGTCCCGAAAATCTTACCCAGAATAGGTTTGGGTATCGTTCTTTCATGGCATTCTCGGTTTCCCAAGTAGCTTCTTCGATCCCGTGTTTGAGCCATAACACTTTCACTAATGGAACCCTTTTGTTTCGCAACTCTTTCACTTCTCGAGCTAGGATACGAATCGGTTCTTCTTCATAACTCATATCGGCTTGAATTTCGACCTCGGAGGGGTTTATTACGTGCGTAAGATCGGATCAGTAACGTCGAAGCATCGAAACATGAAAATGTTGTGGATCCTTTCGAGTTCGGGGTAAAAGCAACCTATATACAATGGGCCAACTCGTTCGGAGATCTCATACGCCCAATGAATCTCGGACTCAATTTGCCCTTACGGCCAAATCGAGTATCTTTTCCAAGCGATACCTTAAGAAACACTTTGTCTCCCACGATACTCAATATCTCTTCGTTTTAAATCCGATACGATTTACGACGATCTGTGGATCGCCTTCGACTTTCACGGATTACTTTTACTTTCATTCAAAGATCTCTAATCAAATCAACTCAAAAAATTTTACTTTCACCGAGCTCGGTCCAAAACAATGGTGTATGGCATTTTCGACCATACAAAGCCTCGTAAGGCGCCATCTTAATGCTTGATGAAAACTATTGTTGTGCGAACTCAATCAAAGGTAGATACCGTTCCCATGAACCATCGAACTCGAGGATGCAACATCTCAACATATCCTCAAGTATCCGAATTATCCGCCGGATTGACCATCGGTTTGGGGATGAAAAGCGGTGCTAAAATGCAACTTGGTACCCAAAGCTTCTTGTAATTTCTTCCAAAATCGCGAGGTGAATCTCGGATCTCTATCCGACACGATAGAAATAGGTACCCCGTGTAATCTCACAATCTGAGAAACATACAATTCAGCTAGTTTATCCAATGAAAAATCCGTGCGTCTGAGGGGATAAAGTGAGCCGACTTAGTCAGTCTATCAACAACGACCCAAATCGCATCCTTCTTACTTGCTGACACTGGCAACCCAGATACAAAATCCATCGTGACTCAATCCCATTTCCATTCAGGTATCATGATCGGCTGAAGTAAACCAGTAGGCACTTGATGTTCCGCCTTCACTTGCTGACATACTAAGCACTTCGAGACAAAATCAAAAATGTCTCGTTTCATACCATGCCACCAAAACTGACGTCTTAGGTCGTTGTACATTTTCGTACTCCCCGAGTGAATTGACATTCGGCTACAATGAGCTTCGTTCAGAATCATCGAAATAAGTTCAATTCCTTGGAACACACAAACGACTTCAACCTCAAACAATCGTCGTCATCAATTGAAACTCGATTCCATGTTCAAACACATTCACTGTTTTGCAACCAATTCGTCATCGACTTTCCGAGCCTCACGAATTTGATGAATCAATAATGGTTTGGCCTTTAATTCACTACTAACACGTTGTCGGGTAGAAACAGCACAAGTGTACATTCATCGTCAGAAAGCAAACAAAGGATTTCGGCTTAAGGCATCCGCAACCACATTAGCCTTTCCGGGTGATAATCAATGACAAGCTCATAATCTTTCAACAACTCAAGCCAACGTCTTTGTCGCAGATTTAAGTCTCTTTGAGTCATCAAATATTTGAGACTTTTGTGATCCGAAAATACATGGCACTTCTCACCAAATAAGTAATGTCACCATATTTTCGTAGGCGAATACGATGGCAGCTAATTCGAGATCATGGGTCGGATAAATTTTCTCATGTGGCTTTAATTGTCTCGACGCATAGGCCACAACTCGACCTTCTTGCATCAATACGCAACCTAACCCAAGTAGGGAGGCGTCACTATAGATGACAAACTCTTTGCCCGATTCGGCCGCACTAAAATTGAGCTTCATCAAATAAGTTTTCAGTTGATCAAAACTTTTCTGACATTTTTCCGTCCATTCGAACTTAACATCTTTTTGAAGTAGCTTCGTTATGGGTGTGGCTATCATCGAGAAACCTTTTACAAACCGTCGGTAGTAACCGGAAAGTCCCAAAAAGCTCCGAACCTCAGTAATATTTCTCGGAGACTTCCAGTTAAGTATGGCGAAATCTTGTTCGGTCAATTCGAATACCGATCGCGGATACCACATGGCCCAAGAAGCTAACCTCTCTTAACCAGAACTCACACTTACTGAACTTAGCATATAACTGCTTATCCCGTAAAATTTGCAACACTAATCCCAGGTGTTTAGCATGATCGGTTTCATTTCTCGAATAGACCAAAATATCATCGATAAACACAACTACAAACCGATCCAAATACGGTCTAAAGATCCGATTCATCAAATCCATAAATACCGCAGGGGCATTAGTGAGCCCAAACGGCATCACTAAGAATTCGTAGTGACCGTATCTCGCTTACGAAGCGGTTTGGGTATATCCGAATCTCGAATTACAAGAATGGTAATAACCCGATCTCAAATCTATCTTTGAAAACACTGAGGCTCCCTTTAGTTGATCAAACAAATCATCAATACGCGGTAACGGATATTTATTCTTTATTGTCACTTTATTCAGCTGACGATAGTCGATGCACAACCTCATGGTTCCGTCCTTCTTTTTCACAAACAATACTGGTGCACCCCAAGGTGAGAAACTTGGTTGAGCGAAACCCCTATCCGTCAACTCTTGCAACTGAGCCTTCAACTCCTTTAACTCGGTTGGTGCCATACGATACGGAGCTATCGAAATCGACGTAGTCCCAGGTACAAGCTCAATACCAAACCCTACCTCCCGAACAGGTGGAAAACCCGGTAATTCTTCAGGAAAAACATCCGGGTACTCACAAACCACTAGAACAGATTCAGGCTTCTTTTCTAACTCTTTGTCATCAAGTACATACGTAAGGTATGCTTCACACCCTTTCTTACATATTTCTGAGCCAACATCGACGATATTATAGCTGGCAACCTATTCAAGTCAGTAGACTCGACTCGGATTATCTCGTTATTTACACACCTCAAATCGATGGTTTTTCTATTGAAATTTACAATTGCATCATGTACGGTCAACCAATCCATACCGAGGATAACATCAAATTCGTCAAACGGTAAAAGCATCAAATTGGTCGGAAAACAGGAACCTCGGATTACTAGGGGACATTTCTTGCACACTTTGTCGACAAGCACGTAATGACCCAAAGGATTTGACACCCGAATTACAAACTCAGTAGACTCAACAGGTAGAGTCTTACTGGATGCTAAGGTTTCACATATATAAGAATAAGTAGAACCAGGGTCAATCAAAGCAATCACATTAGTATCAAAGAAAGTAAAAGTACCGGTAATAACATCTGGCGAGGAAGCATCCTCGCGTGTGCGTATGGCGTAAGCTCTAGCAGGAGCACGAGCCTCGGATCTGGTTGTAGCATCTCTAGATCCTCTCTGACCTCCACTAGCATTGGCCGTATTCCTAGATGGTCTACCCCGGGTAGTAGTAGCACCGTGTTTCCCACTCGATTTACGCCTGCTCGGACAATCTCGGGCAATCTTTGATAAAGTGGTCGGTGACCAAGACTTGTAACAGAGCGGTCATGGAATCTACAACTCCCAAGTGCCATTTACCGCAATACCGACACTCGCTTCGTCTCGACGATCATTTCCAACACTGGCGACCGAAGTGACTCGTGTACTCACAGGGGGTCGATCACGGTCTCGTCTAGAAAAACCCAATGTGTCTCTAGATCGGCCCAAATCATCTCTAAATTTCTTCAATTACTGTTGAAAGGGCCTCCCCGAAGACCTCTTACGAAACTTCTTTGCTCCGATATCAGCTTTTCTTTTCTCCATACTTAGCTCCTCGGCTTTGCAAGCTCGCTCGACAAGTACCACAAATGCTCGGATTTCCAATATGCCAACATACAACTTTATATCATCATTCAATCCATCCTCGAAACATTTACACATTATGGCTTCTGAGGAAATGCATTCTCGTCATGTCTCGGCTAAGCCTTACAAACTTTCGTTCATAGTCGAGAACCGACATGGAACCTTGTTTAAGTTCAAGAAATTCCTTCCATTTTGATCCATAAATCTCGATCGATATACTTTTTTCAAACTCGGTTTGGAAAAACTCTCAAGTTACTTGCTCTCTAGGCACTGTGAAGTCAACGTATTCCACCAATAGTAGGCGTAATCACGTAGCAAGGAGATAGTACACTTTAGGCACTCATCGGTGTGCAAGATAGCTCATCAAGTACCGAATAGTGTTGTCCAACCAAAATTCAGCTTGCTCGGCATCATCACTATCCGTAGCCTTAAATTCAAGAGCCGTGTTTTCAATTACATCAACTGGGGCTTATTTGACCTTATTTGGTCGATTCTGGGAGGTATGGTAGGTCTTGGGTGGTATTTGTCGAATAGAGGTTGTGGAACAGTAGATTAGTTCGAATGTATTGGTTGAACCAATCATTCATCACGCTATAGAAAGCTTGTCTAGCTTCATCATTCGGATTACTAGCAATAGGTTGAGAGTCCGCCGGAGCTGTTCCTTGTGTGGGAGCAGGCGCTACACTCTCAAGATCATCAGCTACCGCTCGGTCGGGATCGAGATCCATTACTATAATAAACACATTTTCAATGGTCAGAAATCACCACACTATCAAATAATCACATAATGGCATGTATAGCTAGACCCAAACGTATTACGGTAGTCCTAGAATCGACTAAACCGTAGCTCTGATACCAATAAAATTGTAACACCCGTGCAGAGACCGCTGTCGAGTCGACACGAGGGTTTGCGGACTTAACTCGCTTATTTGCACAGTCCATTTTAAATTTCCAGACGAGCTGGCTAACTGCATCACTGTCACCTTAAAAATCATATCTCGAGTTCCAAAACTCGAAAACCAGTTCTGTAAATTTTTCCTGAAACTAGACTCATATATCCATCTACAAATTTTTTTCTAGAATTTTTTGGTCGAGCCAATTAGTACAGTTTGTTAGTTAAATTCTCCCCTGTTTCAGGGTTCGACTACACTGACCTTCATGCATTACGACTTCGATATCTCCCTGTACAGGGCTTCAATACTGATGTCGTTTATTTCTATAGAAACTAGACTCAAAAAGGAATCTATACATATATGGCATGACTTCTAAATGTCTCTGGTTAATTTATAATGAATTTCCAAAGTCGGAACAGGGAATCCAGAAACCGTTCTGGCCCTATTTCGCGAAAACCTAAATACCTCTTAACATACAACTCATATGATCATTTCGTTTCTTCCATGTGAATTTAGATTCATCAAGGTTTGATTACATAATTTATTCACTATTTAATTCCATTCCTACTATTTTTAGTGATTTTTCAAATCTACATCACTGCTGCTGTTAGCATCTGCCTTTAAGGTAGACTTTACCTATTTCATAGTTTCCATGATTCAACTAGCCCTTTTGCATATATAGCCCAAAAATATAATCATGATGAACCATTCTAATGGCTAATCGTTGCCAAACATTTCCATGCCTCTTAATGAACATATACATTCAAGATGATTATAACATTATGCTCAAAATATATATAAGCCATTTTCGCATGGCTATCCAAATATATACAACACCAAAATACTTGACTAATAACAAAAAAAATGGGTATCCTATACATGCCATTTCAAAGTTCTACCAAAAGTGTACCAAAAAGGAGCTTTGATAGTGTGGGCGACTTCGACTTCAAAAATCCCGAGTCCGATAGCTGAAGAACCAAAATCTATAAAACAGAGATTTACAGAAGCGGAGTAAGCATTTAATGCTTAGTAAGTTTTGAGCCATACAATTTGACACAACTAAAATGTAGCATTCATATGGCTAAATGGATAATTTGACATGCACAAATTCTCAATATCATACTTACTTCACATTACCAACCCTTATATTCATACACAAAAGATCAACATAGCCAAAGGCCGGTAGCTCATTTATCGATTGAGCGAATACTTATTTGTAAGGGATCAACTAATTCAAAGCACATACGAAACATACCTCATCACTGGGATTTTACGAGCGTATTAATTGAAACTATTCCAGCAAGGTCGCTCATTCCCAAGCCAAGTACCTTCGGGATTTAACCGGATATAGCTACTCGCTCGAATGCCTTCGGGACATAGCCCGGATATAGTAACTCATACGAATGCCTTCGGGACTTAGCCCGGATATAGTAACTCACAAAAATGCCTTCGGGCTTAGCCTGATATAGTAACTCACACAAATGCCTTCGGGACTTAGCCCTAACTAGTCACTAGCATAAATGCCTTGGGACTTAGCCCGGTTATCATCCAAACATTCATGCACATATCAACAAATCATGACACATTTATATTCCATTTTCATAATCAGAGTTCAAACACAAGTCACGTATTAAGCAATCCCATTTTCGGCTCAATAGCCACATACAAACAGCATGGTTTAGTTTGCTTTATGACACGATCTCTATGCACATACGGCTACCCGTCACACGTATAGACAAATTAACTCAACATAAAATTCAAGTAGAATCATCATATCATCGTATATTTGTTATGCTCATACGTCATGACTTAATCAAATCGTAAACTAAGTCTCGTTACTATCAAAACTTACCTCGGATGTTGTCGAACGATTTCGATGGCTATTCGACCACTTTTCCTTCCCTTTATCGGATGTAGATCCCCTTTGCTATTGAGCTTAATTTAAACAAATAAATTCATTTAATTATTTTTCTCTTGGGCAATTCCATTCAATACATGTATGTCATACAATTTAAGTACAATGACCTTGCTCAATACTATTTAAACATCATGCATTACCAATTTCATCAACACCATCTAACTTCATATAGAAACACATATCGTCCTAGGTCGGTACACAAGTCAAATGCATCATTTAAATTGTCAAAGTCCACAATTTAGTCATATTTCTCTATCATAGTTTCTTCACTTAAACCGAATTAGCAAGCCCATATAGTCCTTGGCCGAATGCTATTTAACCCAAGTCATCAAGAATTTCATTATTTAACACCTTAGATATCCATAGCTAAATCGGTTATTTGTACATACATATATATACATAAGTGCATAGATACTATGTTACTAACAATTATTTCCTTGCTTAGCAGCCGAACCAATATACACATTACTTCATATCTACCCGTCACGTTTTCTCTACTTAAACCGAATAAACTTGCACATAAGGTCCTTGGCCGAACCTCACTAAAAACAAGTCAACCAAAATCTTAGTATTTATCTTGTGTATAACCTTATTTACCTTCCAAAATCACAAAACATCAAACTCTTAATGTTTATGTACAAGGCCAATCTTAACATGATCCAACCTCCAACTCATTCCTTTCAACAACCAAAACCGAATGTTCAAGCCATCACCGAGATTTGAAATTTTGCCATGGTTTGTGTAAGAAATTAGCTAATTAACTAGAAACAAGTTTAAAACTTAAGAATTTAACACAACATACTAACCTCCCTTAAGCTCAAGGTGACCAAACCTCTCTTCTTCCTCTTTTCAAACCGCCAAGAAGAACCAAAGGATGAAGCCTTTCCTTTTCTTTTTTTTTTTCTAGTTTCGTAAAATGGGGAACAACCATACACTTTTTTTTCTTTGTTTTCATCATATTCCATTTCATTATTTTATTCCCATGCTCCTTATTTTATCATACCTCCCATGAAACACTAACTTAACATGTTTATGACATGTTTTTGCCCATCACACTTGGTCCACCATACTTGTCATGGCAGCCACTACTAATTGGGGCGAATTGACATGCAAGTCCCCCTTTTATTTCATGCACTAATAGATCCTTATGTTTTGACCTATCACATTTCAAAATTTTCTCACATAAGTCCTATTTACTAAAATTCACCTACAATTAAACAAAATTCAAATATGAAATTTTTCACACATGCATATATACATATAATAAGCATTAAATATGACAGCTAATTATTTTTATGACTCGGTTTTGTGGCCCCGGAACCACTTCCCGACTAGGGTCACATTAGGGCTGTCACACTAATATCATGAACATTCAAAATAACTTTCATGCAAATAAAACCATATATACATGCCACATAACCGAATTTAGAATAAATAAAAATTACTGAATCAGAGACTGGATAGTGTGAGCTTCGAGTTGATCCAACTGACGCGTTCTACAAAATAATCTATTTAGAAATAGAACAGTAAACAAGATAAAAATTGTGAATGCTTAGTAAGCTCGTATGAAATTCATTTAACCTACCTCAATAAATTTACAATTATATTTTGAAAACCTAATGTAACAAGTACGAATATTATTTGGCATCATGTAACATCCACAAGTACATCACTTAATACTTCCAAAGGTTAATACATTATATTGCACAGGCTTATAATATAATCATTTATCTTTAATACTATCAAACACACATTTGACCAATTATAACTCAAATCATTTTGTTATTTATCATACGCAACTTAAAACAATATAACTCGCCTTAATTCACATTTAATTAAATGGACTAGATACTATATAGTTCCATGTTATCACAATTTAACAACAACAAGTGAGATTATCACACACGAATCAAATAACATTTCCATTGATACCATTTAATCTATATAAAAAATGTTTAGCAAATAGAACATTTATGTCATTCCATCCTCATGTATCCATTTTAGATTCAGTATTGAAATTATTTAAACAATTTCATTTCATATTATGTTTATTTTCATCGCCCGGAGAACTATAGAGAATATAGCTCGAATAAACAAGATAATCATGCTCACATAAGATAACAATAGGGATATTAACCATTACTCAATGCTGCTCACACAAGCTATCGATAATTTGCAACAAATGTTATATTCCAGCCATTGGTATAGTATCCACCATTGGTACATAGTACTTGATAAATATAACACCGGCATAGAGTGCCTGGTAACCGTAACACTGGTACAAAGTACCTGATAACTGTAATCACTGGCACATAGTGCTTGATAAACCCTAATGGCACGTCATTTGTATCCTAGCTATTCAATAAGTTCACATGGGCCATGTATCACGTATTCAATCTTTTCTATTCTTTTAAACATTTTTTACACATATCAATTAACCATGTACTTATTCATTTTCGTTCACATATCAAATTACAATATACTTGTAATTTAAACCAATTAATATTTCATAATCATTCCATATCATATAACCATTCATATTAGCCACTGATAGCAAGATAAATTTGTATTTTTAATATATTTATTTTTGGCTAATTATTGGATAAAATGCTATTAAATTTGGGTTTTTCTTATCAAGAATGATGTTGGTGTACTGAATTCAAACTCTTACAAAGAGGGGCTAAATTGGAATAAAAAGCAAAGAGGAGGGCTTGATTGAAAGATTGAAGATTCAAAGATGACTGGATAAAGATTGAAGGATTGAAGATTTTTTTTTTTAAAAGTGGCTGGATAAAGATTAGATGATTTTTTATATTGTTAAAATTCTGTAATTAGTTTGAATTTAATCTCTAGTTTAAATTTGATTTTTAAATTTTTGATTTATGTAATGATAATATTTAGAAAAAATATATCTAAATATTAGCACTAGAAGTGTGTATAAATACCTAGTGGCTACAACCAATTAAACACACACTTGGCTTTTGGAATCAAGCAAATTCCTTAATTTCTTTCCCTTCCTGTGTCACTTTTGTGTTATGCTGTTTTATTCTTTTTTTTTCTTTACTTTCAACTTTTTGGTTTAATTACCTTCCAAGGCCCTTTCCCTTCCCACTTTCTACAATTCCATTTGAACCATTTATTTTTAAGCATGATTCTTTTCATGATTAACTAAACCATTTTTAGCTTTAGCCTGGTTATCGCTTCGACAAAGTAATCGTGAGATATGAGCCCACACTAAATACATTGCAATTCAATATTTGTTATTTCTCCGGTATATGGGATAGTACAAATTCATCCATTAAAGTTGATTCGATTTCAATTCAAAAAGCGCGCATTGGGTTGGAATCGTTTGGCGTACAGTTGGGAAGTTGATTTGGCGATGCTGTATTCAAAATCCCGCGAACAAATTGGCGTGTTTTATTGGAAAATGCTAGTTGGATTCTGTCAAGGGAGATAGTGATCAGATTTAAACGACCCACACAGTTGAGGCTATTAATTTGAGTTGGGCTTTTCAAATTGCAAGGTTGTCGAAGTCTTAAATTACGGGTACGTGCCACATGGTTGGAAATTCGACAAGGGTTGATTTAGAGGTGATACTGGGATTGACTATGAGAGAAAGAGTTGGCTATTTGATGGATCCTTGATTGTTATAACCAGCTTATCGCTTGGAAGGGAAAACCTATTTTAAGGATCAACTCAAGATTGGAGTACACCAAGGCTAAGGCTAAGCTTAAAAATATTTTATTTAACCATTTATTTTATTTTCTTAAATTTATCTTTTTGCCATTTTGAATTTGTTTTTATTTTATTTTATTACACTTTGCATTTCCTTATTTTATTATCTTAATCAATTTAAATGCCCCATTTTTTTTTTTTTTTAGCATTGCTACGCATAGGTGGTGGGCACAACTGTGACCGTGACATCGATTCTGGTAACTGAAAAAGGCAAAATTAGATAGCTAGTCCCTATGGATTCGACCTTACTGCTCTATTCTGCTATTATTGTTATTTTGTTATAGGTATTTATATTTGGTGGTTTTGACGCCCATCAAATTTTGGCGTCGTTGCCGGGGACTGGTGAAAATTCCTAATTTTTATTTTTTTTATGACCAGATCAGAATTGGGGACTCTAGCATTTGAACCGAAGATAGAAAAGTTGGCTAGAACACTTCGAGGAGAAGCTATTCGGTGCGATAAACACCACAACCCGACTTTGAATAAGGATCTTACACTGAAGATATTTACTCATCCGAAGATTAAGACGAAATGGTAGGTCAAACTATACGCCAACTTGCAGCTGCACTAAATGGACAACAATCGCTATGCATAACTTATCCGATGGGTGAAACACCATTTGAGTTAAAGTCGGGATTAATACATTTATTGCCTATTTTCTGCAGTTTAAAAAATGAGAACCCTATACTCTTCTGAAAGAGTTCCACATGGTTTGTCTAAGCATGAAACCAGAAGGAGTAACTGAGGATCAAATAAAACTACAAGCTTTTCCTTTTTCATTAGCCGACTCTACTAGAGAATGACTGTTTTATTTACCTCCGGGATCTGTTAATACTTGGACTGATATGTCTCGATTGTTTCTTGATAGGTTTTTGCCAGCAATTGAGTAGTCCAATTAAGGAGAAGTATAGTTGGAATACAACAAAAAGAAGCATAATCACTTTTTGGATATTGAGAGCAATACAAGAAGTTGTGCACAAGTTGCCCATAATATGGCCTGACTAAACAATCACATTTACAGTACTTTTATGAGGGGTTACTCCCAATGGAAATGAAGATGATTGATGCCGCTAGTAGAGGGGCTCTTGTGAACATGACTCCTTAAAGAGCTAGGGAATTAATTTTGACCATGGCTGCAAATTCTCAACAGTATTGACCACCTATGGAACCTACTAGAAGGGTTCATGAGCTAAGTACTCATTCCATAGTAAATAAGATTAATGAACTTACTAAAATGGTTAAAAATATGCTTGCAGGATAGACGAACCCATCTCAGTTGTGCGGGATTTGTACTAAACTTAATCATCTTACAGATTCGTGCCCAATTTAACTTGAGGACACAAGTGCACAAGTATATGCCGTTGGGAACTTTCCAAAGCCACCTCAAAGGCATTACAATCCATATTCAAGCATGTACAATACAGAGTGGAGAGACCATCCAAATCTAAACTATGGATCGAACCCTCGATACAGTCAACCATATCAACCAAGACCACCTCTGCCTCAATAGTATCAACCTCCAAAATCATCTCTTGAAACCATAATAGAGAGGTTAGCCATTAGCACCAAAAAGTTCCAACAAAAGAGTGAAGCACATATCTAAGAAATAGATCAAAAAATAAGTAAACTAGCGCTCACGGTTAGTCGTTTTGAGAACCAAGGAAAACTATCGTTTCAAACTAAGCCAAACCCATGTCAAAATGCAAGTTCTATGACTGTAAAAGATGGAATAATGTCAGAACCAGTGCCTGCACGAGTCATGACCACGGTGTTGAACTGGAAGCTGAACTAGCAGCTCCCACTAAGCCGACACCACAAAAACCATTTTTTGTACCTCCCCCATTTCCTAGAAGGCTCGCTCAAGTTTAAAAGGAACGAGAGGAAAAAGAAATCCTTGAGAAATTTTAGAAGGTAGAAATCAATATTCCTTTACTTGATCTAATTAAACAGGTTCCATGCAATGAAAATTTTTGAAAGAACTGTGCACCGACAAAAAAAAAATCCAAGGGAACAAATAGGTGAATGTAGGAGAAAACGTTTCTATAGTGTTACAAAGGAAAATCCCGCCTAAGTGTAAAGACCAAGGTATGTTTTCTATATCTTGCAAAATAGGTAATATTGGCATAAAGGAATCCATCTGTGATTTGGGAGCATCTATTAATATAATGCATTTATCTATTTTTAAATTGCTAAACATAGGTCCTTTGAAACAAATTGGGGTGATTATTCAATTGGTAGATATATCATGCGTATATCCAGAAGAGGTGTTACAAGATGTCCTTATTAAGGCAAATGAACTAATTTTTCCTGTCGACTTTTACATCATCGATATGGAGGACGACCACTCAAGAAATACTTCTGATATTCAACTCGGGAGACCATTCCTAAGTACTGCATGTACAAATATTGATGTTTGAAGTGGAGCCCTCACTATGGAATTTGACGGTGAGGTGGTAAAATATAATGTTTATGAGGCGATGGGCCAACCCAACACAATGTAGAATATTTAAGTGTTGATATTATTGAACCACTAACGAAATTTCATTTTGAGTATCATGAAGAGGATAGGTTACAAATGATACTTTGCAAGAGTTTTAGGCCTCAATACAATGGATAAATTGGAGGAGATAATGACATTCAGAGAACCGATTCGTGAAGTTGTTATTCTACTAGAGACTCCACAAATTCCTAGAAGTCAAGGTAAATATTTTGAGCTGTCTCATTCTAAAACTAAACTCTTGCCATCTATTTTGTAGGCTCTAAAACTGGAACTCAAACCATTATCGGTATATTTAAGGATTCCGATTGAGAAAAAGGCAAACTCAAACGGAAAAGTTCAAAAACGCCTCAATCCACCAATAATAGAGAAATCTAGGAAATACTTTAAGGACAATGAGAAAAGTTTGAGATCTTTATACTAGAACTTTCAAGTGCACATAATAGAAGAATTAATTCTCGAGAAACCAAACAAATAACACTCAGGTCATTGAGCTAACGTCGTTAAACAAAAGCGCTTTATGGAAGGCGACCCATATTTATCTTTTTTTATTTAATTTAATTTTGAATTCTAGTTTAATTAGAGAAATAAATAAAATATTGTTTAATATATTTTCTCGCATTATATTAGGTACACAAACTGCTCATAGCAATAAAGTCTTACGACAAAGACGCGATCCGACTACTAGAAAATAATAAGAGCAATCACCTTATACTGTAGATGAATGACTTTATTGCATTAAAGCTTGCTTCGAAACAATGGAAACCAACATCTTAAGCATCCTCAACTCCGTCCTCCAATCCATTGAATATACACGGGGAGTACACTTTGCCTCAACTTTTATTATTCTTTTTGTACATTGTGGGAGATGTGGGCTAAGTAGGGGGATCATGCCATACTTTTTTCTTTGCATGTGTTTTGCTAAGAATAATTTCTTAATATGTTTTGGAAATAAATTTTTAATTCTTATGTTTAGTTTATTTAAATAAGTGGGTGAATCATAAATAAATATTGCTTGCTTGATCAATGAATATTTTGTAGAATTGAAAATGTTATGGCTTAGTCAATGTTTCATGAAAATTGTTGGCTCTTTTGAACTTGCCTAATGAAAGAACTCATTTAAATAAATAAATAAATTTTCTAATAGCTTGGTTAAGAGTGAAGATTTAAAAATGTGACCAAATTGAGTAACCGGGATGAGGTGCTTGAGTTGTCATCTCATTTTGCATCAAAAGACTTGACTATGTTTGAAAATAAAATAAAATAAAATAAAATAAAAATATAAATAAAAGTATAAATTGGGTATGATCATTTCGCATGTTTGATTAAGTCATTTCGCATGTTTGATTAAGCCTAAATTTAGTGAAATACTTGAATTTGACATATTGTTCGAGATTTTATAAAATGATTATCGATTGAGTTTAACAATTATTTATTTTTTATTCACCTAATTGTTTGAATTATGCTTGACTAGGAAAGAGGGTTTTAATTTTGAAAAGGATTAATAAGTTATTTTTAGTAGATACCATGCTAAAGGACAAGCATCGACTAAGTAGGGGGAATTTGATAGCAAGATAAATTCGTATTTTTAATATATATATTTTTGGCTAATTATTGGATAAAATGCTATTAAATTTAAGTTTTTCTTATCAGAAATGAAGTTGGTTTGCTGAATTCAAACTCTTACAAAGAGGGGCTAAATTGGAACAAAAAGCAAAGAGGAGGGCTTGATTGAAAGATTGAAGATTCAAAGATGACTGGATAAAGATTGAAAGGTTGAAGATTTTTTTTAAAAGTAGCTGGATAAAGATTGGAGGATTTTTTATATTGTTAAAATTCTGTAATTAGTTTGAATTTAATCTCTAGTTTAAATTTGATTTTAAAATTTTTGATTTATTTAGTGATAATATTTAGGAAAAATCTAGCTAAATTTTAGCACTAGAAGTATGTATAAAATACCTAGTGGCTACAACCAATTAAACATACACTTGGCTTTTGGAATCAATCAAATTCCTTAATTTCTTTCCCTTCGTGCGTCACTTTTCTATTTTACTGTTTCATTCTTTTTTTTCTTTACTTTCAAATTTTTGGTTTAATTACCTTCCAAGGCCCTTTCCTTTCCCACTTTCCACAATTCCATTTGAGCCATTTATTTTCAAGCATGATTCTTTCCATGATTAACTAAACCCTTTTTAGCCTTAGTTCGGTTATTGCTTCGACAAAGTAATCGTGAGATATGAACCCATACTAAGTACTTTGTAATTCGATATTTGCCATCTCTTCGGTATATGGGATAGTACAAATTCGTCCTTTAAAGTTGATTCGATTTCAATTTGAAATGTGTACGTTAGGTTGGAATCATTTGGCGTATAGTTGGGAAGTTGAGTTGGTGATGCTGTATTCAAAATCATGCGACCAAATTGGTGTGTTCAAATAAAAAAGTTAATTGGATTCCGTCAAGGGAGGTAGTGATCTGATTCACGGCTAAGGCCATTAATTCGAGTTGGACTTTTCAAATTGCATGGTTGTCGAAGTCTTAAATTACGGGTACGCACCACGTGGTTGGAAATTCAACAAGGGTCGATTTGCAAGTGATACCAGGATTGACTACTAGAGGAAATGTTGGCAGGTTGGGGGATCCCCGTTTGCAATAATTAGCTTATCGCTTGGAAGGAAAAACCTATTTCAATGACCGATTCAAGATTCGAGTATACAGAGGCTAAGGCTAAGCTTAAAAGTATTTTATTTATCACATATATTAGACTTTGCACTATAGTTGTTTCGATGCCAATAATTATTGTATTACAACAATTAAACCATCAAAAAATTAAATAACACAATAATAAAAAATCATTAACAAATTAAATCTCATATGAAACTTACCTAATCAAAATCGATAATGAATACGACACCAAGGACTTTTAGGCAATTTTTTTTTCGTTTATTGACCGGTTGATTCATTTCTTGATCTATATAATAAATCAACTCACTTAACCATTTTAAATACCTTAAAATATCTAAATACTTAATCATATTTTACATTATTATCCTAAATTTTTACCTTTTATTCAATTTAGTCCCTAAAATTGAAACTTATACATTTATCACAATTAAGCCCAAAAAATGTAAGCTGAATTTACCCTTATTCAATTAAGTCCATAATTAATGAAATTTTACAAGAATTTTGGTAAATTCATTATTTTATCATTTTAGTCCCTAAACTCAAAATTAACCAATTCCACTTTACAAGTCCTATTTCATTTCTAAGCTTCAAATTCTACCATTTAATATAAAAAAAAATCAAGATTCATCAAATGGAAACACGTCAAAATTTTAACAGTTTTGAAAATGGAGGTACATGTTAACTAGATTAAGTTACAAAGATCTCAAAAACATATAATTCAGTAAAAACAGGGATAGATAATACCCACATGCAAGAAGAACAATTAGTCAAAACTTTCTTAGCTTAAAAATAAAGGAAACAATTTTGGGAGCTTGAAGAGGATGACACATTTTCTTTCTTTTCACTACATTTTGTTTTTATTTCATGTATGCCTTTTATGAAAAAAATCCATAGCGATTAACTTTTATGGTTTTTACGATTTAATCCTTTTTTTCCTTAATTAATATCGGCAAAACTACTTATCCAAAATCTAATTCACTTATACAATAACTCCGTAAACATTTGATAAAAATATGTACAACCTTGATTCTAAAGCCACTAACTTTTGGTACGCACCACCTGTACCTTAACTAATGACCTCTTATCAACGAGTTATCATTCATAGAATAAATATAGCATCAAAATATCATAATTAAGAACGATTGTGTTCACAAGTGCACGAGTCAAATTGTAATATATAATACAACGAAATACCTTGAAAGTACTCTAAGGATCGTGCCTAAGGGAGGATGGAATAAATAATGAAAATAATTTTTACAATAATAAGTCTAAGTAGTAGTAATTATTTCCTATATTATGATGGATCATAAAAAAATTTAGAGGAATAAAAATAAATAAATAAAAAAAGTAAATAAAGAAAGAAAAATGAGCAAATGAACTAAATTGGTAGACCAATCAGGAAGATTAACTCGCTTCACAATTTGCAACTAACTCCGGATTAGGGGTTTAGAGTGGATTAATCATCAATTAAACAATTATTACCTTCCATATCTAATTAACTTAATCGATTGGTTGATAGTTGATTATCTTTCGACCTCACTTTCTTAACCAGGATAAATTATGATTTACTCTATTCGAATTATCTCCCAAACTTGTTTAGCCTATGATAACTTATTGAGGTTGTCAAGCCTAACAATTTAGGAACACATAATTTATACAAACTAATCCATCTCCAGAAGTCCCAAATCATTTATTAATCACATCCCCCGTCCACTCGTTAATCTGCCCTAAGGGATTTAGTCACTCATGTTATTCATAACATCAACTTTTATTGAATAAACCATGTAAGAAACATGATCAATTCGGAGAAGAAAATATATGTCAATAATTGTGGATTGAGTATCGAATGGAAAGTAGAGTAGCAAATCTCTTGATTAGAAAAACAAAATAAAACAAATGCAAAGGAAAATATAAATTGAATATTTATTTAAATAAGCAAATCCTGTGACAGCCCAAAATTGACCCTAGTCGGAAGGTGGTCTCGGGACCACAAAACCGAGGCATAAAAATAATTAAAAATTTATTTTGATGCCTATAATATGTGTGTGCTCATGTATGACATTTTATGATGATTGATTTAGTGTTATAAGGGTGAATTCCACAAGAAAGGACTTAGTAATGAACTTTGAAAGTATGATAGGAAATGTGTGATGACTAATTAAAGCATGCATGCAAAATAATGGACTTGCATGTCAAATTCCCCTTTTATAGGTGGTGGCGGCCATGACAAGGAGGATGGGCTAAACATGTCATGGAACATGTTTTGTTGGTGCATTAGGGTGAAATAATAAACAAAGTTGTATGGGTGATAAAAAATGAAAAAAATGTGTGTGAGTGTGGTAATCCCCCTATTGCCGTGAGTTGTAGAGAAGGAAAGAAAAAATTTTGTTCATCCTTTCTTTGAGCCAAAACTAAGGAAGAAGGAGGATTTTTGCTTCATGCTTGGTTTGGAAGAGATCTAGAAGGAGATTTGGCTAAGTTTGCATCAAGATTAAGGTATGTATGAGGTTGTGTTAGGAGTTTCATGCATGTTTTGGTTGCTAACTTGATGTGCATGTTAGCCATGGCTCAAATCTTTGTTAAGCCATGGAAATGGTATTTGGCCAAAGTTGTTATGGTAGTAAAGCCATTGCATGCTAAGTGTGAAGCTTGATGATGATGCATGCAATGATGGATTGTCTACTCTTGAGTAAGATTTTGAGCTTTCTTTTGTTTTATCATGATTGAAGTTGAAAAGGAGCATGATTGTCATATTCGCCATGATGCATTCATGAGCATGGTTCATGCTTCTTGCATGTTAGTTAAAATTTGTGTTTTGGATGGCTATGGACACCTTGAAATTCGCCATGCTCATATATGTATATATATGTTTGCACATGATGTTTTGGTTATGAAGGAAGTGATGAATAAGTTTGTTTAAAGAAGAAGATGTTGAAGAATAATTGTGAAATTGTAAGCACATTCTGCCTAGCACACATATGAGTGCTTGATGCTATATTGTAAGTTTTGAGCTACAATATGCAAAGCATTAACTAGTAAAATGCATGCTGTTTTGTGTGGTATTAAGTGCATAATTGGCCTCAACATGGACAAGTATATTCGGCCTTGGGTAGCCTATTGAAGGCCTTAGCTTTTCCTTGATGCTCGAATAAATTGTATTGAATTGCTTGATGTAGTATAAAATGTGCATGACCATTGTGTATTCAAGCTAAAGGGTGGCCATATGACCATTTAAATTCCTTGTCATATTCGCCATAAGCTAGCACAATGAGGTTTTGATAAATTGAATTTGTTTGAATTAGCTCAAGAGCTAAGAGGGCCACAATTGGACAAGGGAAGGAAAAGTGATCGAATAGCCGTAAAAGCCGTTCGACAACATCCGAGGTAAGTCCTCAAGAAGTGACCTTACTTGAATTATGTGGAATGAAATATGGATGTATTGATTATTGATTTATGTGTGTATGAGTATTGAATGATACCCGGGCTAAGTCCCGGCGATTATGTTAGTGATTATAATTGTGTTTGAGCCTTAGTAACGAAAATAAATATGTATGTCCAATGATTATTGATGTATGTGTGCATGAGAAATTGATTGATATCCGGCTAAGCCCCAAGACAATTATGCTGGAAATTATAACCGGTTAAGACCAAGGCAATTGTGCTAGTGGCTACATCCGGCTAAGACCAAGGCATTCGTGCGAAGTCATTCTATCCGGCTAAGACCAAGGCATTTGTGCAAATCGTGATATCCGGGTTAAGTCCCGTAGGCCTTGGTGCGGGTTACCATAACCGGCTATGTCCCAAGGCGATTGATCGAGTAGCGACATCCGGTTAAACTCCGAAGGTATGTGATTTGAAAATTATAAGCTTGCTGGAAAATTTCAGCTAATGCACTTGTGAAATTTCCCAATGACAAGGTAAGTGCGGTGTGTGCTTTGCGCGCTAGGAGTAAGAGCGTGTGAATATCCGCTCCTATGATGGAACGAGTTATCGGCCTTAATGAAGCCGTTATTTGTGTATGAACATAAGAGTTGGGATGGTGAAGTAAGTATGATTATGTGAATGTGCATTAATGAAATGATGCATTTAACTATGTGAATGTATTGCTGTAATTAGAGTTGATTATATTCCTTGAGACTTACTAAGCATAAAATGCTTACTCCGCTGCTTTGGCTCTCAGTTTTCTAGATTTCGCTCGATAGCAATCGGATTCGGGATCGTTGAAGTCGAAGTCATCCACACTATCAAGCCCCCATTTTGGTATAAATTCTTGGTTGAACTTGAAATGGCATGTATAGGACTACCCCTTGTTGGTTTAAATATGTTATGATGTATATGTGTACGGCCATGCGAAAATGGCTCGTAATAGTGAAGTATCAACTTAAACTATTTGCGGTTTGTATATATATATATGGTGTCATGATGTGACTATGAATTGGAAATGGGAATGTTGGTCACATGATCAGCCATTGGCATGGTTAAAATGATCATATGTGGACCTATGTAAGGCAAGACTAGTTGGTTCATGGAGACTACAAAATAGGTAAGACCTACCTTAAAAACAGATGCTGCCAGCTGCAGTAACGTGAATGTGAAAAATCACCAAAATTTGTAGGAATGGTATTAAATAGTGAATCAGCTATGTAAATTAACATTGATGAGTCTATTTTCATATGGAAGAAACGAAATGGTCATAGGAGTTACATGTTAAGAGATATTAAAGCTATTGTGAGACAGGGCCAGAACGGTTTCTGGGTTCCCTGTCGCAACTTTAAAATTTACTATAAATTATCCAGAAATAATTAGGAGACATACCTTATATGTACAGATTCCATTTTGAGTATAGTTTCATTAGAAACAAACGGCACCAGCATTAAAGCCCTGTACAGAGAGATATTCAAGTTATACCGCGCGAAGGTCAGAGCAGTCGATCCCTGTAACATGGGTGACTTTAACTAATAAACTGTACCAATTGGCCCGACCAAAATTCTAGAAATAAATTCATGGATGGATATATGAGTCTAAATTCAGGAAAATTTACGAAACCAGTTTTCGAGTTTTGAAACTCGAGATATGATTTTAAAGACGACAGTGACGCAGTTTTTCCAGCCTGACTGAAATGTCCAATGAATGGGCAAAACAAGTGAACTTGGCTTGCTAACCCTCGTGTCCGACACGGCGATGGTCTCGGGTTCGGGTGTTACAATTTTATTGGTATCGAGCCACGGTTTAGTCGATTCTAGGACTACCGTGAGGTGTTTGGGGTCTAGCTATACATGCCATTAAATGATGAATCGATAGTGTGGTGATTTCGACAATTTGACTTTGAGTTTGTTTATAGCAATGGATCCCGATCCCAACCGAGCAATAGCTGATGATGTGGAGAGTGTGGCGCTGCTCCCGCACAAGGGACAGCGCCGCGGACTCTCAACCTATGGCCAGCAATCCGAATGATGAGGCTAGGCAAGCCTTTTATAGTGTGATGAACGAATGGTTTAATCAATACATTCGAACTAACACGGTACCGTCCCACAACCTCCATTCCCGACAAATGCAACCCCTGACCTACAATACCTCCGAATCGACCAAATAAGGTCAAGTAAGCCCCAATCGATAGGATTCAAAACATGGGGCCACTGAATTTAAAGCTACGGATGATGATGATGCCGAACGAGCTGAATTTTGGTTGGACAACACTATCCGGTGCTCGATGAGCTATCTTGTACACCGATGAGTGCTTAAAGTGTACCATCTCCTTGCTACGTGATTCCACCTACTATTGGTGGAGTACTCGACTTCGTGGTACCTAGAGAGCAAGTGACTTGGGAATTCTTTCAAACCAAGTTCAAAAAAAAAAAAAGTATATCATCGAGATTCATCGACCAAAAGCGAAGGAATTTCTTGATCTTAAGCAAGGTTCTATGTCGGTTATCGACTATGAACGAAAATTTGTGAGGCTTAGCCGATACGCGAGAATGCATTTCGTCCAAGCTATTATGTAAACGCTTGAGGATGGGCTGAATGATGATATAAGGATGTTCGTTGGCATTCTCGAAATACGAGAGATCGTAGTACTTGTTGAGCGAGCTTGTAAAGTCGAAGAGCTTAGAAAGGAGAAACAAAAGCTGATGTGGGACCGAAGAATTCGAAAGAGGTCCTCGGAAAGTCTCTTCAACAGCAATCAAGAGATTTCGAGATGATGTGAACCGGTCTAGAGGCGCTTTGGGCTTTTCTAGACGAGGACGCGATCGACCCTGTGACCACACGAGTCACTTCGATCGCCATGGTGGAAATGATCGCCGAGAGAGGGCGGAGTGTTAACATTGTGGCAAATGGCATTCGGGAGCTGTTGGTTTCGTGATCGCTCCTGCTATAAGTGTGGATCGGCCGACCACTTTAGGAAGGATTGCCCGAGGATGCTTGAATGTAATGTGAGTCGAGTGGAAACTCGGGTGCTACCACTTGCCGAGGTAGGCCACCTAGAAATATGGGCAATGTCGGTGGTGGTCGAGAGGATCTAGAGATGCTACCATCGATCCGAGGCTCGTGCTCCTGCGAGGACTTATGCCATCGCCAGCCGCGAGGATGCTGCCTCTCCGGATGTCATTACGGTGCTTTCACTCTTTTCAATACTAATGTGATTGCTTTGATTGACCTGGTTCTACTCAATCTTATATATGTGAAACCTTAGCATCCAAGAAGACTTTGCCTATTGAGTCTCTTGAGTTTGTAATTCGGTGTCAAACCCTTGGGTCATTACGTGCTTGTCAACAAAGTGTGCAAGAAAAGTCCCCTAGTGTTCGAGGTTCTTGTTTCCGCGGACTTGATGCTTTTGCCGTTCGATGAATTCGACGTTATTCTTGGTTTGGATGGGTTGACCATGCACGATGCGGTCGTAAATTGCAAAAGCAAGACTATCGATTTGAGGTGCGAATAACGAGATAATTCGGGTTAAGTCTACGGACTTAAAGGGGTTGCCACCGTAATATCGCAATGTTGGCCCGAAAATATGTAAGAAAAGAGTGCGAAGCGTACCTTGCGTATGTGCTCGATGACAAGGAATCGAAAAGAAACCGAATCATGCGTGGTTTGTGAATACCGGATGTTTTCCACGAAGAATTGCTGGGTTTACCACTGTTCGGAAATAGAATTTGGCATCGAATTGGTACCGGTACCACTCAATTTCGATAGCTCCGTATCGTATGGCACCAACGGAATTAAAGGAGTTGGAAGCTCGGTTGCAAGAATTGGTGGATAGAGGTTTTGCTCGCCGAGTTTTTCGCCTTAGGGTGCGCCGGTGTTGTTCGTGAAAAGAAGGATGGAACCATGCGGTACATGCATCGATTATCGTCATCTTAATAAAGCGACAATAAAGAACAAATATCCGTTGCCACGTATCGATGACTTGTTCGATCAACTAAAGGGAGCCTCAGTGTTCTCGAAAATAGATTTGAGATCGGGCTATTATCAATTGCAAATCCGAGATTCGGACGTACCCAAGACTGCCTTCAGAACGAGATATGGTCACTATGAGTTCCTAGTGATGCCGTTTGGGCTCACTAATGCCCCTGCGGTATTTATGGATTTAATGAATCGGATTTTTGGACCATATTGGATCGATTCGTAGTCGGGTTCATTGATGACATCTTGGTCTATTCAAGAAATGAGACCGAAAATGCTGAACACCGCGGTTAGTCTTTGCAAATTTTACGGATAAGCAATTATATGCTAAGTTCAAAAAGTGTGAGTTACGGTTAAGAGGTTAGCTTCTTGGGTCATGTGGTATCTGCATCGGTATTCGAGTCGAATCGAATAAAATTTCAGCCATACTTAATTGGAAGCCTCAGAAATATTATGAGGTTCGAGCTTTTTGGGCTTGCTTAGTTATTACCGACGATTTGTAAAAGGCTTCTCAACGATAGCCACGATGATGACGGCTTCTCCAAAAGGATGTTAAGTTCGAATGGACGAGAAATGCCAAAAAGTTTCGATCAATGAAAACTTATTTGATGAAGCCCCAATTCTAGTGCAACCCGAGTCCGCAAAGAGTTTGTCATCTATAGCGACGCCTCTCTACTTGGGTTAGGTTGCGTATTAATGCAAGAAGGTCGAGTTGTGGCCTATGCGTCGAGGCAATTAAAGCCACATGAGAAAAATTATCCGACTCATGATCTCGAATTGGCGCCATCGTATTCGCCTTAAAGATTTGGCGACATTACTTATTTGGTGAAAGGTGCCATGTATACTCGGATCACAAAAGTCTCAAATATTTGATGATCCAAAGAGACTTAAATCTGCGACAAAGACGTTGGCTCAAGTCATTAAAGGATTACGAGCTGGTCATTGACTATCACCCGGGAAAGGCGAATGTGGTTGCGGATGCCTTGAGTCGTAAATCATTATTCGCTTCTGACGATGAGCGTGCACTTGTCTGCTTGATCCGATAGTGTGTTAGTAGCTGAATTGAAAGCCAAACCACTATTGATACATCAAATTCGAGAAGCTCGAAAGTCGACGACGAGTTGGTCGCAAAACGGCCGAGTGTGTTCGAACAAGGATTCGAGTTTCAAATCGATGATGACGATTGTTTGAGGTTCAAAAGTCGTCTGTGTTCCAAAGAATTGAACTCATTTCGATAATTCAATGAAGCCCATTGTAGCCGAATGGCAATCCACCCGGGAGTACGAAGATGTACAATGATTTGAAACGTTGGTTTTGGTGGTATGGTATGAAGCGAGACATCTCCGACTTTGTTTGAGATGTTTAATATGTCAACAAGTGAAAGCGGAACATCGGTGCCTTCGAGGATTACTTGACCAATCACGATACCCGAGTGGAAATGGGATCGAGTCACAATGGACTTTGTATCCGGACCGCCATTGTCGCAAGTAAGAAGGATGTGGTTTGGGTCGTGGTAGATCGATTGACTAAGTCGGCCCACTTTGTCCCCATACGTCACGGATTTTCAATGGACAAATTAGCTAAATTGTACGTTTCTCGATTGTGAGATTACACGGGTGCCTATTTCCATCGTGTTTGATAGAGATCCGAGATTTACCTCGCGATTTTGGAAAAAGTTGCAAGAAGCTTTGGGTACCAAGTTGCATTTCAGCACCGCTTTCACCCCCAAACCGATGGTCAATCCGGCGGATAATTCAGATACTTGAGGATATGTTAAGATGTTGCGTCCTCGAGTTTAGTGGTTCATGGGAGCGGTATTTGCCGTTGATTGAATTCGCTTACAACAACAACTTTCAATCAAGTATTAAGATGGCACCCTACGAGGCCTTGTACGGTCGTAAATGCCGTACACCATTGTTTTGGACCGAGCTCGGTGAAAGCAAGATTTTCGGGTGGATTTGATTAGGGATGCTGAATGAAAGTGAAAGTAATCCGTGAAAGTCTCAAGATAGCCTCCGATCGTCGAAGTCGTGACGCGGACTGAAGCGTAAGGATATCGAGTATCGGTGGGTGATAAAGTGTTTCTCAAGGTATCGCCTTGGAAAAAGATACTCGATTCGGTACCGTAAGGGCAAGTTGAGCCCGAGGTTCGTTGGGCCATATGAGATATCCGAGCGAGTCGATCCAGTGGCATATCGTTTGATTTTGCCCCCTGAACTCGAAAAGGTTCACGATGTCTTTCACGTTTCGATGCTTGACGCTATAGATTCGATCCATCGCACGTGATTAGTCCATCGAAATTGAAATTCAAGCTAATATGAGTTATGAGGAAGAACCGATTCGTATCCTATCACGAGAAGTGAAAGAGTTGTGAAACAAGCGGGTTCCGCTAGTAAAAGTGTTATGGCTCAAGCACGGGATAGAAGAAGCTACTTGGGAGACCGAGAACTCTATGAAAGAGCGATATCCAAACCTATTTACGGTAAGATTTTCGGGACGAAAATTTCTTAAGTGGGGAGAGTTGTGACAGCCAAAATTGACCCTAGTCGGAAGGTGGTCTCGGGACCACAAAACCGAGGCATAAAAATAATTAAAATTTATTTTGATGCCTATAATATGTGTGTGCTCATGTATGACATTTTATGATGATTGATTTAGTGTTATAAGGGTGAATTCCACAAGAAAGGACTTAGTAATGAACTTTGAAAGTATGATAGGAAATGTGTGATGACTAATTAAAGCATGCATGCAAAATAATGGACTTGCATGTCAAATTCCCCTTTATAGGTGGTGGCGGCCATGACAAGGGAGGATGGGCTAAACATGTCATGGAACATGTTTTGTTGGTGCATTAGGGTGAAATAATAAACAAAGGTGTATGGGTGATAAAAAATGAAAAAAATGTGTGTGAGTGTGGTAATCCCCCCATTGCCGTGAGTTGTAGAGAAGGAAAGAAAAAATTTTGTTCATCCTTTCTTTGAGCCAAAACTAAGGAAGAAGGAGGATTTTTGCTTCATGCTTGGTTTGGAAGAGATCTAGAAGGAGATTTGGCTAAGTTTGCATCAAGATTAAGGTATGTATGAGGTTGTGTTAGGAGTTTCATGCATGTTTTGGTTGCTAACTTGATGTGCATGTTAGCCATGGCTCAAATCTTTGTTAAGCCATGGAAATGGTATTTGGCCAAAGTTGTTATGGTGATAAAGCCATTGCATGCTAAGTGTGAAGCTTGATGATGATGCATGCAATGATGGATTGTCTACTCTTGAGTAAGATTTTGAGCTTTCTTTTGTTTTATCATGATTGAAGTTGAAAAGGAGCATGATTGTCATATTCGCCATGATGCATTCATGAGCATGGTTCATGCTTCTTGCATGTTAGTTAAAATTTGTGTTTTGGATGGCTATGGACACCTTGAAATTCGCCATGCTCATATATGTATATATATGTTTGCACATGATGTTTTGGTTATGAAGGAAGTGATGAATAAGTTTGTTTAAAGAAGAAGATGTTGAAGAATAATTGTGAAATTGTAAGCACATTCTACCTAGCACACATATGAGTGCTTGATGCTATATTGTAAGTTTTGAGCTACAATATGCAAAGCATTAACTAGTAAAATGCATGCTGTTTTGTGTGGTATTAAGTGCATAATTGGCCTCAACATGGACAAGTATATTCGGCCTTGGGTAGCCTATTGAAGGCCTTAGCTTTTCCTTGATGCTCGAATAAATTGTATTGAATTGCTTGATGTAGTATAAAATGTGCATGACCATTGTGTATTCAAGCTAAAGGGTGGCCATATGACCATTTAAATTCCTTGTCATATTCGGCCATAAGCTAGCACAATGAGGTTTTGATAAATTGAATTTGTTTGAATTAGCTCAAGAGCTAAGAGGGCCACAATTGGACAAGGGGAAGGAAAAAGTGATCGAATAGCCGTAAAAGCCGTAAAAGCCGTTCGACAACATCCGAGGTAAGTCCTCAAGAAGTGACCTTACTTGAATTATGTGGAATGAAATATGGATGTATTGATTATTGATTTATGTGTGTATGAGTATTTGAATGATACCCGGCTAAGTCCCGGCGATTATGTTAGTGATTATAATTGTGTTTGAGCCTTAGTAACGAAAATAAATATGTATGTCCAATGATTATTGATGTATGTGTGCATGAGAAATTGATTGATATCCGGCTAAGCCCAAGACAATTATGCTGGAAATTATAACCGGGTTAAGACCGAAGGCAATTGTGCTAGTGGCTACATCCGGGCTAAGACCAAGGCATTCGTGCGAGTCATTCTATCCGGCTAAGACCAAGGCATTTGTGCAAATCGTGATATCCGGGTTAAGTCCGTAGGCCTTGGTGCGGGTTACCATAACCGGCTATGTCCCAAGGCGATTGATCGAGTAGCGACATCCGGTTAAACTCGAAGGTATGTGATTTGAAAATTATAAGCTTGCTGGAAAATTTCAGCTAATGCACTTGTGAAATTTCCCAATGACAAGGTAAGTGCGGTGTGTGCTTTGCGCTAGGAGTAAGAGCGTGTGAATATCCGCTCCTATGATGGAACGAGTTATCGGCCTTAATGAAGCCGTTATTTGTGTATGAACATAAGAGTTGGGATGGTGAAGTAAGTATGATTATGTGAATGTGCATTAATGAAATGATGCATTTAACTATGTGAATGTATTGCTGTAATTAGAGTTGATTATATTCCTTGAGACTTACTAAGCATAAAAATGCTTACTCCGCCGCTTTGGCTCTCGGTTTTCTAGATTTCGCTCGATAGCAATCGGATTCGGGATCGTTGAAGTCGAAGTCATCCACACTATCAAGCCCCCATTTTGGTATAAATTCTTGGTTGAACTTGAAATGGCATGTATAGGACTACCCTTGTTGGTTTAAATATGTTATGATGTATATGTGTACGGCCATGCGAAAATGGCTCGTAATAGTGAAGTATCAACTTAAACTATTTGCGGTTTGTATATATATATATGGTGTCATGATGTGACTATGAATTGGAAATGGGAATGTTGGTCACATGATCAGCCATTGGCATGGTTAAAATGATCATATGTGGACCTATGTAAGGCAAGACTAGTTGGTTCATGGAGACTACAAAATAGGTAAGACCTACCTTAAAACAGATGCTGCCAGCTGCAGTAACGTGAATGTGAAAAATCACCAAAATTTGTAGGAATGGTATTAAATAGTGAATCAGCTATGTAAATGAACATTGATGAGTCTATTTTCATATGGAAGAAACGAAATGGTCATAGGAGTTACATGTTAAGAGATATTAAAGCTATTGTGAGACAGGGCCAGAACGGTTTCTGGGTTCCCTGTCGCAACTTTAAAATTTACTATAAATTATCCAGAAATAATTAGGAGACATACCTTATATGTACAGATTCCATTTTGAGTCTAGTTTCATTATAAACAAACGGCACCAGCATTAAAGCCCTGTACAGAGAGATATTCAAGTTATACCGCGCGAAGGTCAGAGCAGTCGATCCCTGTAACATGGGTGACTTTAACTAATAAACTGTACCAATTGGCCCGACCAACAATTCTAGAAATAAATCCATGGATGGATATATGAGTCTAAATTTAGGGAAAATTTACGAAACCAGTTTCCGAGCTTTGAAACTCGAGATATGATTTTTAAGGCGACAGTGACGCAGTTTTTCCAGCCTGACTGGAAATGTCCAATGAATGGGCAAAACAAGTGAACTTGGCTTGCTAACCCCTCGTGTCCGACACCGGCGATGGTCTCGGGTTCGGGGTGTTACAAATCCTTGAATTAAAACTGATTCAGAAGGGAAAAAAAATTATTTAAAAAGCTAAAAAGAAAAATAAACTAAAGCTAATTCTAAACTACGAAGGTTTTTGAAGGCGTTAGGATAACTTGATTACATTCAACCCATAATGTCTTATTCATAGAGGTGTTGGCAGCCCAAATTGGGTCTTTGGCATGTCCTAGATCTTTGTATAAGTCTGATTGTGTAGACAAAAAATAACCCCAAAATACTTGGGCGGTACAACGGCCTTGTGTCGCGCCACACCCTGTGGGTGGCATGACCTGACACTCAATTACTGCCTTGTGTCATTCCTTTGGTGCTTTGACATCCCGGGAAGCTTGTGCATCACTCAGCCTTTGCTTCCACGTCAATTGGCCTTTTATATCTCCATCCTACACACTCAATTAAACCAATTAGCACAACCAAGGGCCCGTGTTGGCATATTGGGTCACAACACCTATAAAATGTGTTAAAAACACTTATATTTATCAACTTTCTATCCTAAGACCTAAATACTGAAAACGTATATTAAAATCACAAATTTCTTAGAAAACTATCTCCTTCAGTGTGGAATTGACCTGAATTAACTACTACATTTGACGGTAGGTCAACTAACTAACCAATTAACAAAAATTATCATATCAAAATCCAATAAAACACTATAATAAACTCATAAATATTATTAAATCATATTTACTAACTTGATCATCGGAATATGGAGTTTCAAAACTTTCATTTCTGGTACCATTGAAAAATGAACTATTACAACTCTCCCCATTAGAAAATTCCGTCCTTGAAATTTTTACCTCTGAATGGATTTGAATACTAGATTTCATCAATTCTTCCAGTTCTTACATAACTTGACAATGCAACAAAACTTTTCCAAAGGGTACTCGTTTATTCCGTAGGTCTTTTACTTCCTAAGTTAACACTTTCATTGAACTATAGAATCTTTTTCTCAAGTCGAGACTTTTAGGAACAGAATGTCATCATTCTAAGATTCGATGTCCATTCTTTTTAGATCAATTTACAATTTCGGATGATCTAAGGCGATTTCCAAATAGTTTCGGATAATGCGGACTTTACCTTATGTCTCTATAATCAAATTTGTCTCAACTAGTTTTCTTTCGCACAATTCTAACCAGTATATTTGAGTGTTGCAATTCAAATTGTATAAAACTTTATATAACACCAATTAATACTTAAATGAAATATGTAGACTTAGTGAGTCTGCCAAGTGATGGAGATAAACTTGATACAAAGTCCATAGTGAATTGACCATATTTCCATTTCAAAATCATCCTAGGCTATAACAAACTTGATGCAACTCGATACTCGGCTTTAACTTGCTAACGAAATAGACTTCTAGTCATATATTCTGGAGTTCCTCTTCTTAGTATTTACTACCAATACAATTATTTTATAAAATTGTATACTCTAATACTACCTTAATAATACAAATAGATACTACTGTGAGATTCATGAAAGTAATATCATTTTAGTTCTGAATCTTTTGGCATACTCAAATAGTTATGAAGACGTAGATTTTCTTTGTCATCAATATTGAACTCGGAAGTACACGTCTTCATTTAACTAGGAAACTTTAAATTGTCTTTGTGAAATTCTTGAATCTTTGAAGATATACTAATTTAATTCTCAAGTCTGTTGAGAATAGAATTATCTTAACTCCAAGTTAAACGATTATCCACAATAAGTTCTAACAACCACTTCCTGACCCTGTGAAGCTAGTAGTTATTTGTAACAGTTTCATTATCGGTAATCCACCTTGAAGCCTTAATTAACCATTTACAACACTTACCCATTCTCAAAAATTGTGATCTTCTATACATTTTTTAGAGGTTTCCAAATCAAATCCATTGACTTTTGGTTTGGTTAACACGGATACTTTTAGCTGAAATTTCATGTTTCAAGAATATTATCTCTAGAAGTTAGATTTCACACCTGATAAATATTTTTGCATACTATACTCTTCTCGTAAAGTCTATAACATCATCCTAAGATACTGAGTACGTTCAAATTCATTCTTCGAGTAACTTAACATATCATTAGTGCGACAAGAAATATCTATATTTCACACTCAATTGAATAAACTCTCAATGTAATGGTTCTTACAACTACATCTTCAATTCTTTCAATGCTGCCAGTGCCATTCCATACGATGAAATAGATATTAAAGTAATTTACATTGCTAATTTAATAACAAATTCAACTTTTCTTTTTAAGCGACAACTTTGACAAATCTTCTGCAAACATACTAAAGAATCTATTAACCAACGAACTTGTTTCATCTTCATTCTTTGTATTCTGATATTTAGAATGCAAGACCTTTTCTGATCAATATTTGAGAACATAAGATATCTAGAACGCAAGACCTTCTCTGATTGATATTTGAGCACATAACATTACCATGATATTGGTGGAATATTTAGATTTGTGATCTCAATCATTAATTGATTTACTCACTTGTTCACAATATAATCCATTTCTGTTTACAGTGTCTACCATTTCATATCAATTCAACCAATCTATATTTGGAATAATATCAGATTTTAAGGAAAAACACCGGTAATGACATCAGGAACAACAATCTTCCCATGAACTCGAATAACAAAAGCCCTGAAAATAACTTAAAATTATGATCTGACAGTCGTATCTTTAATCTTCACTTTACTGTCCCTCACGCTACCATTATATTCTCGTTTGTCTACTTTTTTAAGGAATGGTCATAGATTTCATATTTTTTTTTTCTCATTTCAGTCTGTCCAGTTTGGACAATCTCATTTTCAATGTTCCTAAGAACCATATAAATACTAGCCTTGTTATTTAATCAACACTCACTTCAATGAATTTTTCACCGTGAATACAAATCGATCTGTTTATTCTATGAACACTACCAACACTGGCTGTTGATTTAGTCGAGGATATCAAGTTACTCGATTTTGGCTTAGCTTTTTCGAAAATCTTAACGAAGAACTGAGACAACTATAAACATCTTTTAATTTCTTCAATGGAGGAATCAGAAAAGATATAATCGTACTTTGTTTATCAGAATCTCGGAGTCTCAACTTGGTATGTTCCTTTTCATTACATACATCTTCTATTTACTATGATCGTTTAGATAAAATCACAAACTCTTTCAATTTCAAAGCTCTCACTAACATCTGTATGTTTTCGTTTAAATCACATTCGAAGCAACTATACATTCCAACTTCTGCCGATACAATATCTCTAGTATATTTATTAAGTTTGATAAATTATCATTCATTCTCTACCATAGACATAATTCTTTGTTTCAGTTCTAGGAATTCTCTATACTTCTTATCTAGGTACAATTTCCTAGTGTATTTCTTTTTAAATTTTGATTGGAAAAATTACAATTTACTCGATCTTTAAAGATAACTACTGCCAAAGTTATTCATCTCCAATAAGCTTTATTGTTCAAAGTGACATAGCACTTCAGGCTATCTTTAGAAGAACATACTATTTCATCAAAACTCACTGAGTTTTTTCTAGTAATATTCAGTTCTGATAGGAGCATCATCATTTTTATCCTTGAATCATTTAGTTCCACATTTTCGAATCTTATCAATTTGAAGTCTGTGAACACTTACAGGATTTTGAGGACAAGAGAGTGTTGTTGAAGGCATCATCAAGGGTAGGGGTTGTAGAGCCACAAAATTAACTCGCATAACTCTAATAATATTATGTCAACTTTTAAAAGAAAACAACTCTTGTTTCACTATCTAACGTTTGTAAAATGACACATTATGACTAACTCCCTAATTGGAAGCGGAAACATTACCATTTACCTTATCTGATATGACACAATTAGACTCAACCAATATAGAAAATTTGTAAGAAAAAAGAGTCAGATCGGATCATATTGCATTACACTATCCCAAACTAATGTAACATGTGTTTCTAGACCCAACACACACTACATTCAGTCCTAGAATTGAGTAAATCGTAACTCTGATACCACTAAATATAACACCCATCACTTGGTCCGGTCGTCAGACCCAAACTATAGGATGCTACCACAATTAACCAAACATATCACAAATAAATTCAACTTTAAACATTCTATTGAATAATAAACATGATATAATCCAAGCAAAATATGATTTATAAATATATTCGAGTCCCAAACGAGCTTACGAATCTCTTAAACCAACTTAGAAATAAGTCAAGACTAATTTGAGTCTTTTATAAAAAAAATACGTAAAAAGCAAAAACAGGGGTCGTGTGAATGTTGAGACTGTGTGGGATTAAAACAAAAAGTCATGTATCCCAACAGTTTATTGAAACTAAGACAATGTATGCAAAATAACACAGCCGTATCGACAAGCCGTACAACTAACTGTGGTCGTATTGGACCTAATCCTAAAACTTTGTAAATATTCACAGTCGTGCCGTCGGGCCGTGTGACAGACTCTTACCGTGTGCATCATTTGTTACCCAAAACATTTAGACCACACAGTCGTGTCATATGCCTGTGCTTAGCACATGATCGTGTGTCAGACCATGTCTGCCTAAATGGTACCCTACAAGGCAAGTTACCATACCAAACATCCAAGTATACCACAACCATGCAATATACCATTTCTCAACCTATTAAAACAATACTTATATCATTCATCCTATGTGCCTAACTAAGGCCACAATTGGCACCTCAATTCATATATTACCGTTCATCATCATTAATGCCTCAGTATTCATACTTAACATTCACATATGTTCATCATTTCAAATGCCAAATTTTCATCAATAAAATTCATCCTTTCTAAGTGTCAAAACTATCAAGTAAAATAAACCATATTGACCAAAACATATATGCAACTCATGTTGCAAATCAACCAAAATGATATCATCCTTTACAAGCATTACACTTATATCCACATCAAAGTGAACTGATACATAAGTTTCAATCTCATTCACATATGCATATCCAGTAGCTTGAGTAAATCACATTTCAAGTTGGCTATTCACTTGCCACTTCATTTATCATAATAATACCAAATCATCCAACATCATCAACATCATTAGACCAATATCATAAACATTCAAAGTAACTTAAATGTAGATAAAACCATATATACTTGCCACATAACCGAATCTAGAATAAATAAAAATTAATGAATTAGAAACTGGATAGTGTGAGCTTCAAGTTGATCAAACTAACGCGTTTTGCAAAATAATCTATTTAGAGATAAAAAAGTAAACAAGATAACCATTGCGAATGCTTAGTAAGCTCGTATGAAATTCATTTAAAAGTACCTCAATAAATTTACAATTATATTTTGAAAACCTAATGTAATAAGTATAGATATTATTTGGCATCCTGTAACATCCATAAGTACATCACTTAACACTTCCAAAGGTTAATACATTATATTACACAGGCTTATAATATAACCATTTATCTTTAATACTATCCAAAACAAATTTGACCAATTATAACTCAAATCATTTTGTTTATTTATCATACGCAACTTAAAACAATATAACTCACCTCAAATCACATTTAATTAGATGAACTAGATACTATACAGTTCCATGTTATCACAATTTAACTTTGTTGTTCAGCATCTTGGACTAGCCATCCCTTAGAAGGTATCGTTAAAAGATCATCAATTCCTAATGAAATGGATGTAGCGGGGCTTCTTTGGAAACCCAGAGCTTTTACATGATCGAGGATGTGTGATGTATATGCCATTCAAGTGATCTATTAATCTGCTAATAAGCCGTTTAATGGCGGTTCCATCTATCACTTTATTGTGAAATACCAGATTGGCCCGTTCGCCATAAATACCCCTTATTCCGCGAGTGGACTTCGCCAATGGGTTTGAGTCAATGATTGGAAAACTTCCTTTTCTCGATCTTGATTTTGGTAAAAAGTCGGTCAGAACTGGGGTCCTAGTTGAACCGGAGAGACCAATTCATATTGGTGTCATAGAATTTTTAGCTTAGATACCATATGATTGGGTATCATATGAGTAGGCTGAAAAAACCCTTGTATAGCTTCTTGATTTCTCGGTAAAGAGAAATATGACCAACAATGGTTCAATGTATATACAAAGAAATTTTTTAAACTTCTTACTATTAGATAATGTCCATAAATCTCATGATAGGTACCCGGAGATTCATAGTGAACTTCGATGGGAGCTTCTCTTGAAGCAATAATGCATTGCTCTAGTCGCCACCGAGCCACAAAGGACTATCTAAATTGATTCTTTTCGCCTATAAGCTCCAATCGCATCATAGGAATTACAAAAAAAGGCTCCCTTGTAGACTTATAGTTATTATCGTCAATTCTTTCATTTTGATAGCTTTTTCGATTCCATAGATTATACCTATTCGCACAAATACCTCGACGATTCCCACTCGTTAATACATAGAGCCCAATAAGCATATCTTGAGTAGGTACGAAAATGGGATCCCCAATAGTTGGAGACAAGAGATTCATATGAGAAAACATAAGTAAGCGAGCCTCCGCTTGCGCCTCTAAAGATAAAGGTACATGAACGCCATTTGATCCCCATCAAAGTCGCATTGAATCCCTTACAAACTAATGGATGTAAACAAATAGCGCGTCCTTCCACTAAAATAGGTTGGAATGCTGTATACCTAATCTATGCAGAGTAGGCGCTCTATTCAAGAATACAGATGTCCCCGCATAACTTCTTGCAAGATTTCCCATACAATCGGCCCTTTTTCCCGAATTTTACTCTTAGCAACTCCTATGTTCGAGCAAGATGTTGTCTAATTAGACCGCGAATTACAAATGTCCGGAAAAGCTCTATTGCTATTTCATGAGGCAATCCACAATGATGTAATGAAAGTGAGGGCCAACAACAATGATAGAATGTCCGAATAATCGACTCGTTTGCCAAGCAACGTCTCGCGAAATCTTCCCTCTTTGCCTTCAATTACATCTTCATGTGAGATTATCACACACGAATCAAATAACATTTCCATCGATACCCTTTAATCTATATAAAAAATGTTCAGCATGTACATATATTGTTATTCCATTTTTGATATCCTTTAATCAAATAACATTTTCATCGATACCATTTAATCTATAACATTATATTCTATTCTCATGTATCCATTTTAGATTTAGTATTCACATTATTTAAACAATTTCATTCCATATCATGCTTTATTTCATCGTCTAGAGAACTATACCGAATATACATCAGATACACAAGATAATAATGCTCACACAAGCTGACAATAGGGACATTAAACATCACTAGATGTTGCTCACACAAGCTGTTGAGAATCTACAACGAATGCTAGTTTCTAGCCATCGATATGGTATCCACCACTAATACATAGTACCTGATAACTGTAACATCAGTACAGAGTACCTGATAAATGTAATACCAATTCAAAGTACCTAAACTGTAATCACTGGCACATAGTTCCTGATAAACCCTAATTACATATAATTTGTATCCTAGCTGTCCACTGAGTTCACATGGGGCTTGTATCACGTATCAAATCTTTTCTATTCTTTTGAATATTTTCGTACACATATCAAATAACCATATACTTCTAATATAAACTAATTTATATTTCATTATCATATAACCATTCGTATTAGCCACATATATTAGACTTTGTACTATAGTTCTTTCGATGCCAATAATTATTGTATTATAACAATTAAACTATAAAGCAATTAAATAACACAATAATAAACAATCATTAACAAATTAAATCTCATATGAAACTTACCTAATCTATAATAGCCCGATTTTGGGCCTAGTCGGAATAGTGGTTTTGGGACCACAAATCTGACGAGAAAAAAATTATTTTTATTATATTTTTATGGTCTATAATTTCATAGAATAATTTCATGAAAATATCGTTCGAAAATTTTCCTGTTTGGGTACTCAATTTAGTCAAAAGGACTAAATTTTAAAAAGTGCAAAACTTGAGTTCTAGAAGCTAGAGTTGTCTAATTGCTATGGAATTTTAAGTTGGAGGTCCTTAAATGGTAATTAGACCATTGGTTAATTTTTTGGAAAAAATGGACATGAGATAGGTGAAATAGAATATTTTTAAGTTAGGGGCATTGTGGTCATTTAGTAATTAAATGATTAAATAAACAAAATAAAAGCCAAATGTTGGTCATCTTCAATCCCTTGTCTGAAATTTTGAAGACCACCATGGCTAGGGTTTTGTTCAAGCTTTCCAAGCTCCATGGTAATTTTGTTCTTGCCCCGTTTTTAATGATTTTCACGTTTTTGAAATCTTCGTAACAAGATTTACCTATTTCTACCCCTGATTTGAAGTAGGGTTCATGTTTAAAAATTTAACCACGTGTGACCTGTGTGTATTTTGATGTTTAATGGAGGAATATGAATTTTTGTTGTGTGTTAAACGGCTTTTACTAAGTAATTTTCGGTAAAAATGCCTAAAAAGACTCATTTGTAAAAGTTATAAAATTTGTCATAAAAGTATGATTTAGCAAAAATTGTGGGCTGCTATAGTTATGAAAATGATTCGACTAGGCTTGTATGTTAATGAAATTGAAAATAATTTTACGAGCCTAGGGGCAAAAGTGTAAATATGACAAAGTTTAAGGGCAAAAATGTAATTTTGCCATAGTATGATTTTTAGATCACATTGACTAATGTGACTAATAAATAGTCTAAATGTGATATTATAGATCAAATAAAATGAGGTTCGGACCTAGAACAGGGAAAAAAATGAGAAATTAACGATTAGGTCCCTTTTTTCCATTTTGGTGTCGAGGTAGGTTCATTTGCAAATAATGAAACATGTACCATAATTTAAATGCTTTAATATTGCATGTATGATAAGTACTTCCATATTTGATATGTTGTTGTATCATGTGTTATTACCTAAATTTTATCATGAATTATACTTTGATCATCCCATGAATATGTGATTGGTACTATAAGTATTGAAATTGAAATTACAAGCAAGTTCGATAGAAATATGGTATCGAAGAGTCCTATTTGAACCTTAGGAATAGTTTAGGATACAAGTAACATGTCACTAGGAATTATGTGATCTGTACTCATTGAGTTGTGGTCTGAGTTCATGATATATGTGACATCTGAACTCATTGAGTTGCGATCTGAGTTCTTGATGTATGTGACACATGTTTTTGCGTTCTGGGCACTGGTCTCATATATTCTACCCATGGCTGGGTAGTTTGGCATGTGTTGCGGATACCCGATAGCCTAGGTGAGTAGACCCGTGAGTAGCTCAAAAGCTAGCAACATGTGATATGTGATATGAGGTAGCATTGGCTACATATGAGGCACTTAGGTGCGAGATTTCAATGTATCTGATAGTATTTTGAGTGTTCAACGGGTGGTCCAAAGAGAAGTTAAATGGTAATCTTGATGAATACGTCAAAGATGAGAAAGTAAGTTGTTATGTGCAAGTGGGCACAGGTATGTATATCGAACTCATGAGAACATCATGAGATGTGATGAACTTGTGGTAAGAATATATATATATATATATATATGAAGAATAAGTTTAAGTGATTTGATAATAAGGTGCAAGTTTATGTTCATTAAGTTAATGTATGATTACTGCTTGTTTAAATTGCATTCTATTTGCATGTGAACTTACTAAGCTATGAAGCTTACCCCCCTTTCTTCCCCATCTCTTATAGGTTTATTTAGCTAGCTCGGGTTGAAGAGCGTCGGAGATTCTATCACACTATTAAGCTATCATTTGGGGTATAAGTGAATGTAAGTATGTTAAGTCTATGGAATGTATAGGGACTTAGTCATTTTATGTATGTTTCATCATGATATTGCCAAATGTATTGGCTTGTAATGAATAAGGATTTGATTTGGTATGTAGCCATACAAATTGGCTTATATTGGGTAATGGGTTGCAAGTATCTTAATTACTCATATGCCTATACCAATATCATTGTCTGATGTGGTTTATAATGGTATGTTAATGAAAGTTAGTACAAGGGAATCATGAAAGAGTAAAATTAGCATTAAAACAGTTTTGGACAACAACAGTAGTATAACTTTGAAAAATCACCAAAAAATGTGGAAATAAAATTAGAGGTTGAATAAAATATGAAATTAAAGCCTATTGAGTCTAGTTTTACATAGAAGAAATGATGTAAACAAAATAATTTCATTTTTTGAGATATTTTAATTTTTATAGGATTAGGTTAGAATGATTTCGGGTTTCCCTGTTTTGACTTTGTAAAATCATTAAAAATTGTATAAAAATACTTGGGGGGTTTAAATTTATATGTTTAATTTCTTAATAAGTCTAATTTCAAGAGAAACAAACGGGAATATCATCCGAATCCCGTACTAGGAGATAATTAATCTTTAGTGAAGAAAGGTCGAAACTGTCAAACATCAGGATAGGGACGAATTTGAAGAATTAACTATATTTGAGTCTAGTTTCAGAAAAATCAAGCTGATCTTAATTTAGAGTTCTGTAGCTCAAGATATAAATAATTTAGTGACTATGATTCAAGTGGACAGTTTTGTTATGAACAGAAAATAATTGTTTTGATATGTTTAAGCCTTGATTATGGTTGTGTTGGTAGCTTAATTGTGTCATGTTAAGTTCCATTGAAAGTGTGTATGTGAGTGTGCAAATAAGGGTGACAAGTGGCTTGGTTAATAGTCATTTCTTTGGCCACACAGGCAGAGACATAGCCGTGTGTCTCAACCATGTGAAGGATACAGCCCTGAGACACGCGCGTGTGACTTGGCCGTTGACCCCAAATTGTGCATGACGTCATAAATAGAGAGTTACATGGGCTGAGGACAAGGGTGTGTCCCAAGCCTGTAACACCCCGTACCCGAGACCGTTGCCGGAGTCGGACGCGAGGGGTTAACGGGCTTAATCCACTCATTTTCACAGTCCATTTGAAAATTTTCCAGACAACTGGCTAACTGCATTACTGTCACCTTAAAAATCATAACTTGAGTTCCACAACTCGAAAATCAGTTTCATAATTTTTTCATGAAACTAGACTCATATATCCATCTACATATTTTTTTCTAGAATTTTTGGTCGGGCCAATTAGTACAGTTTATTAGTTAAAGTCTCCCCTGTTACAGGGTTCGACTACACTGACCTTCTTGCATTGCGACTTAAATAACTCCCTGTACAGGGCTTCAATACTGATGCCGTTTCTTTCTATAGAAACTACACTCAAAAAGGAATCTATACATATATGGCATGACTTCTAAATCTCTCTGGTTAATTTATAATGAATTTCCAAAGTCAGATCAGGGGATCCAGAAACCGTTCTGGCCCTGTCTCACAAAAACTTTAACATCTCATAATATACTGTTTATATGAATGTTTCGTTACTTTCCTATGAAAATAGATTCATCAAGGTTCGATTATTATTCACTATTTAATTCCATTCCTACTATTTTTAGTGATTTTTCACATCCACATCACTGCTTGTTCCAGCATCTGTTTTTAAGGTAAACTTTACCTATTTCATGATCCTCCATGGATCAACTAGAGTTTGTCATTCATATACCAAAAGTGATCATGAATAACCATTCCCATGGCTAACCGTTACCAACATTTCCATACCTCTCGACGGACAACATACAAAACGATTATAATGCTAAGATCGAAGTATATTTAAGCCATTTTCGCATGGCTATCCAAATTTACACAAAACCGAAAGGTTCATGACCAACAACAAAAGGGTGGTCCTATACATGCCATTTCAAAGTTCAACCAAAAGTATACCAAAAGGAGCTTTGATAGTGTGGGCGACTTCGACTTCAAAATCCCGAGTCCGATAGTTGAAGAACCAAAATCTATAAAACAGAGAATCAAAGAAACGGAGTAAGCATTAAATGCTTAGTAAGTTTTGAGCAAAGAATTTAAGCACATCTGAAGTATAGCATTCATATAACTAAACGGATAATTCCATATATACATATTCTCGAATCATTCCTACTTCACATTCCAACCCCTATATTCATACATAAGGGATCATCTTAGCCAAATACGGAAGCTCATTACTCGATTGGCGAATATTATTCAAGGAATCAACTATTCCAATGCACATACTGAAACATACCTCATTGTTGGGATGTTACAAGCGTATTAACTGAAATTTTTACAGCAAGATCGTTCATTCCTGAATCACGTACCTTCGGAATTTAACCGGATATAGCTACTCGTTCAAATGCCTTCGGGACATAGCCCGGTTATAGTAACTCGTACAAATGCCTTCGGGAGTTAACCCGGATTTAGTAACTCGCACCAATGCCTCCGGCTTAGCCCTAATTAGTAACTTCAGCGCAAATGCCTTGGATCTTAGTCCGGATATAGTCACTTAGCACAAAGCCTTCGGGACTTAGCCCGGACATCATTCGAATAATCATGCACATTTATCAATAAATCATGACACATCCGTATTTCATTTTCATTAGCAAAACTCAAACACAAGACACTTATCACACTTGCAATTTCGGCTCAATAGCCACATACAAAGAGCATGATTTTGATTTGCTTAAAACATGATCTAATCAAATCATAATCTAAGTTCCATTACTTGAAAACTTACCTCGGATGTTGTCGAACGGCTTCAACGGCTATTCAATCACTTTTTCCTTCCCTTTATCCAACTTTGTTCCTCTAGGCTCTTGAGCTAGTTCACACAAGTTTAACTTATTAAAGTCTCATTATGCTAGCTTATGGTCGAATATGACAAGAAATTTAATAGGTCATATAGCCACCTTCTAGCTCAAATACACAATGGTCATACGCATTTTTAATCACCTTAAGCAATTTAATACAATTCATTCAAACATCAAAAGAGAAGCTCAAGGTACTTAGCCCATATATACATTAGACATTAAAGTCCCATATGTACGAAATCACGAATCGAATTTAACATAGTAGCTAATATTCCCCTTAGCCGAATTTTCTAAGTCAAGATAAAGCCATCAATATGCTTACCTATGGCCGAACATACACATTTACTCATGTACTCATTCATGTGGCTGAACATACACATCTATGCTAAGGCCGATTGCAAAACTTAATACGTTCTACAAGTATGGTCACTTGTATTGGCTAAACACCATTTTGTTTCAAGTTCAAAACTTGGCTAATACACATATATACACTATTAAAGCATCCTCTCCCTTTCCATCAATTCAACACATGCATTACTCATTAATATACAAAATTATATTCGGCCTTGGCACACAACTTGCTAGCCGATTCTTCTCCATCTAGCAACTAATGCACATATGTGCTCATTTGTTAGACTCTACTTCATCTAACAACAACCATATTTCCCTTCTACTTCCTACCATGGCCGAATGCATCACAACACCATACCATTTCGATTTTTGGTCATGGTTAAACAAAGAACTTAATGTCTCACTCAAAAATGCTAAAAAGAAGATTCAAGAGTCATCAATCCACCATCACATGCATCATTACAAATCTTCACTTTTAGCATGCACATGACATCAACACAAATCCACCTTAGCCGAATATCATCTCCATGACATGGTAAAGATTTGAACCATGGGCTAGTTAGAACTCAAACTAACAACTAGAAACATGCATGAATCTCATGGACAACATCAAACATACCTTAGTCTAGCAACCCACCATAGCCGATTTTCTCAAAGCTCTTCCCCCTTCTTTTCCTTTCTCCTATTCGGCCAAGAACAACATGAGAGCTTTTCTCTTCTTTTTTTTTTCTTTTTCTTTCTTCTATTCACGGCAATGGAGGGGGGGGCAACCACACATATTTTTTTTTTGTCATCACTTACCTTCCCATTATTATTTTATCCTTTCTCACATAAACCATTAGCACAACATGTTTTATGACATGTTTTGCCCATCACCCTTTGTCATGGCCGGCCACTAGTAATTAGGGGGGGAAATTGACATGCAAGTCTTCTCTTTTGATTACATGCACTATTAGATCCTTATAGATTAGCCTATCACATTTCAAAAGTGTCATTTGATTTCATTTGAAACTAGACTCATTAAGGAGTCTAAGCATATAAATTTTATCTTATAACCATTTTTGTACAAATTATAATGATTTTCCAAAAATGAGCAGGGATTTTGAGTCATTCGACCTTTGTCCCACACAACTTTAAATATCTCTTTATAGGAAATTTCTTTGCTTCCACGGTCTCTTTTTAAGAAACCAGACCAACTAAGCTTTGATTACATATTTTATTCAGCCTATAATTCCACACCAACAATTTATAGTGATTTTCTAAAATCACATTATCACATCTTGTCCAAGCAAATTATTACAATTTGCTCTTAAATTTCAAGTCCAAACACTTAAGAACTTACCATTTGAGTTTAAGACATATCATGGCCACATCATATCTAATTAAATCGACTCATTATGTCCTACTATGATTGAATTTACTCAACGTTTAATCGCTTATAACTTTCCTCGGAAGTGGTCGACGATTAGATGTCCACGGCTATTCGTTTACTTTCTCTTTTCCCCTATCCGACTTTGATCCTCTTTACTCTTAAGCTTAAGTAAAACAATAGATTGCTTAAGTACTTAACTAATATTATTCACTTAACAATCACATTTGGCAATCACATATCATTTAATCTTTGATTAACCAATTTAACACATACCAAAATCCAATCATACACCTAACCTTTATCTCAATACCAAACCGAGTTATAAGATCATACATTATACTAAGCATATCATTAAACATACCCATTCAATTTAGCTAATTTCATAGCCGATTAATCACCTTACCCCACATTACTCAATGCCGAATATTAGCCCAACATCACAAGCATAATCACCATGAAACTTACCTTAATACACATTTTATCCCATTGTCGAATACATATATATATATCATCAAACAAATATTTATTCACATAACAACAATTCAAGCACATCAAAGCATAGTCGAATGTATCATTCTTCTTAAATTCAAAAATAAATACATGGGCTAACTTCAAAATCTATTCAACAACTCAACTTTATAAACACGTATTCGGCTAAGAAGAAAGATTGATAATTTAACAGCCTTAGCTTAACATATATATATATATACAACCTAAATCCCTTTCTTAACTCGTGATTCACTAACTTGGGAGTTATTTTCTAACAAATTTTAACTTACTCTAATACCGAATGCTACTCAAGCTTTAAGCTCATGTCCTTTCATTATTAAGCAAATGTTATAACATAACTAACATCCCTTTTTCAATTTGAGCATCAACACATAAAGAAATTAAACACAAAGATTCTTAGCCGAAACCTATACATAACATCATTCAAGGTTTAATCCCCTAAATTCATGCACAAAGCCGAACCTATTGAGAGATGTATATAAAACAATATCTAGTTAGTACATTCAAACACCTACGGCATTCCCTTCAATTTAATACAAAGACAAACCAAAAGATTTATTCATGTAAATTCAAAAATTTCAAGTTCATCTCTTTCACATATAAATACCAAAAATTAAGTATTTACTAGCTTAAACTCTATTAGACCTTAAAACATCAATCTATCCCCTACCATTTTCCCCATGGCCGAATGCTCAAGACACCATAAAACTAAAAATTTTGTCATGGGCTATGTAATGAACTAACATCTAACTCAAAATATGCTAAAAAAATCCATAAGCTAACATGAATTTCTCACCTTATTTGACTTAGAATCACCGAATGGTTGCTCCCTCTCTCCCTCTTAGAATCGGCCAAGAAGAAACAAGAATAAAGACTTGTTTCTTTCACCCCTTTTCTTCTTTTCTTTACTCTATTCGGCTAACTTGAGCAACATGATAACCTTTTTTTTATTTTTTATTTTTTTATTTTATTGTTTCCTACATACCACATCAACAGAAAGTGTTTATAATATGGTTAATCCCATAGCATGGCCGGCCACTAGTTCATCTTTTGGGTATTTTGACATGCAAGGACAACATTTTCTAAGATGCATCAATAGGCCACTTTAACATTTGCCTAGCACATTTCTAATTTTTCTCACACAAATCCTATTTAGCAAAATTCACTTACAATTAACAAAATTCAAACATGAAATTTTCACACATGCCTATATACATATAAGAAGCATCAAATATAATGGTTAATTATTTTTTTATGACTCGGTTTTGTGGTCCCGAAACCACTTTCCGACTAGGGTCACTTTAGGGGTGTCACAACTCTCCCCCCCTTTAGGGATTTTCGTCCCAGAAAACTTCTACCGATGCATAGTTTAGGATAACGCCCTCTTATTGAATTATATTCATATAAACATTAGATCATCGATAGCAATTGTAATTCATTATTGATTTCGCATCGATCTATAAAATCATTTTCTTATCTTAAAACAAATACATAAACATTTCTATAAGTATGCACATATATCCCATTTTCTTGATTTCATAAGCAATAATCACTTAATTTAATTCACAAATGCATTTCAAACACATATTAAGCACATATTAACACGTATAATTCACATCATCAACCCACATATTTGTAACCCACATTTTCATCCATGTATAAGTCAGTAACTAACCGAAAGTACACATATACTCAAACATCCCATAGACTAAATCCGTAACACATTTATAACATGAATTCATTTCTTAACAACATATCCACCATCTTTTACGTATTCACTTACTTAGTATACATAACATAATATAATATGAACTCACAAATTTTTATTTTCATTTGATTTTCACATACCTTCCGTACATACCCGTATCACTTATTCTGATCTTACTTTATTTATCATCTTAAATATACCCGTTGAATCATTCGAAATCATTACGGGTACTCATTAAGCACATATAGCTCTTACAATGCCATATCCTAGATATGGTCTTACATATTCTCACATATCGAGCCAATGCCATGTCCCAGACATGGTCTTACACACTATCTCAAATCAATGCCTTCGTCCCTGCACGAGGTCTTACATGAATTCCACTTCACACACTTAGTGCCCATCGACCGATCTCGCACTCATAGTGCTCGGTTAAAGGAATTCGCACACACACAGTGCCTCTAATCATTTACACACATAGTGCTCTTATTCATTCGTTATTACACAATGAAATGGCTTAACCAAGTCGATAAACATCATGTATGTACACTTTTAAACATATCATCTCATTTAAATTTGAATTTGTATAGTAATGAACACTTAAACTTTGCTCAAATTACCGGCACGAAGCCTACTAGGCACGAAGGCCCGAATACACGTCACCAGCATGATTGCTCTTCGGGACCTAGCCCGGATACATCACTAGCACGAATGCTCTTTGAGACTTAGTCCGGTTACATCACTAGCACGAATGCTCTTCGGGACTTAGTCCGGTTACATCACTAGCACGAATGCTCTTCGGAACTTAGTCCGGATACATCACTAGCACGAATGCTCTTCGGAACTTAGTCTGGATACATCACTAGCACGAATGCTCTTCGGAACTTAGTCCGGATACATCACTAGCACGAATGCTCTTCGGAACTTAGTCCGGATACATCACTAGCACGAATGCTCTTCGGGATTTAGTCCGGTTACATCACTAGCATGAATGCTCTTCGGAACTTAGTCCGGATACACCACTCTCAATTCTCATGTACATCATTTACATTTCTTGAATACAACACAACATGCTTATCGACCATTCAACTTCCAGTTCCATAGCCACGTACAAAAATCACATTTATAGTCATAACACTATTTCAAAATTGCATCACTTATACCCTTATAATTCAATCCAAATCGAAATTCAAATACGAGTACATGATACATACCTGATCAACTTAATAATTTAGGCATATCTAAGTGAAGTTATATCGCAAACTCTCATAGTCAGAAGCTTGCTACAGCTCGATCGGGATCAAGATTCATTACAATATAGCAACCACATTTTAATAGTAAAAAATCATCACACTATCATTTTATCACTTTATGGCATGTATAAATAGACTTACGCGTGCTACGTTAGTCCTAGAATCGACTAAACCGTAGCTCTGATACCAATAAATGTAACACCCCTATCCCGTAATCGTCATTTAATAGGTAAGGGCATTACTGGACTTGTAACTCATGTCGAACAAGAAAATTTTAAACTTTTTCTTGAAATAAAGACCATTCATTTAAATAAGTACTAAGCACAGCCAAAGGTAAAATTTAAACTTCACTAAGTAAACATTCAAAAGATGCCATCTTCGCATGGCTTATATACATTAACCAAAAATATTCTTCCGCCACTAGTCTATTCTACACATGCCATAAAATAGTTCTAAACATAGCAGTAACAAGCGGTGGATAGTGATAGTGTGACTAGTTGTCAAGATCCCCGAGCACAGTAGCCGCAATGAGATCTATAAAATAGAGAAAACAAAGTAAACGGAGTAAGCATTACAATGCTTAGTAAGTTTTAAGCAGGTCAACAGATAACAATCAAATTATAACATAGTTGTTCGTATTTTATTTCACTCTTCCTTCTGCATACCATCCCTTTACCGAATATGCACAACTCATCACATACAATAGTCGATAAACTTTCACATAAAAGTGAGCTCATGTGACATAGATATATTGTATGATTTCACATAACCTCTCACACTGATCCGATGTCACATAATCATAGGAATAGTCTCATAGATCGCTCTCGTATGCATCACATAACTACCTTATGATTTAGTTCAAATCAAGCTCACATATAAACTTGGAGTACATACCTGTTTAACCTTTCGCATTGAATATATTTATAAGCAATTCTTATTACGAAGTCTTATAGCTTTAACCTCTACTCGGATTATCGGCGAGACCTTTAGCTCAGACGAAATCTCCACACGAAGTTATCAGGTGTTACCCGGACAAAATCTCCACACGTAGTCATTGGGTCTTACCCGGACAAAATCTCCACACGTAGTCATCGGGTCTTACCCGGAATACATTTCCAAGTTTCATGTACATTTAATCACATGTTACAACATTCACATTAGCCATTCGGCTTTACCACATATACATATCACACATATATTGCACATTAGCCATTCGGCTTTACCACATATACATCTCACACATATATTTCACATCAGCCATTCGGCTTTACCACATATACATATCACACATATATTTCATATTAGCCATTCGACTTTACCACATATACATATCACACATATATTTCACATTAGCCATTCGGCTTTACCACATATACATATCACACATATATTTCACATTCGCCATTCGGCTTTACCACATATACATATCACACATATATTTCACATTAGCCATTCGGCTTTACCACATATACATATCACACATATATTTCACATTAGCCATTCGGCTTTACCACATATACATATCACATACATATTTCACATTAGCCATTCGGCTTTACCACATATACATATGACATACATATTTCACATTAGCCATTCGGCTTTACCACATATACATATCTCATATATATTTATCTTGTACATCAATTTCAGCCATAGCTTATAAGCAACTCAAATAGTTTCATCAATGTTTACAACAAATTCACATATTCACACAAGCTATTTTCCTGAGTAATAGTCACTAAATTATTTATAACTGGAGCTAAAAAACTCAAAATCAATTGCTGTCAATTTTCCCTGAATATAGACTCATATATCTTCCATCTATAAAATTTTCAGAATTTTAGGTTTGGCCAATCAATACCAGATTTTTCTTAAAGTTTCCCCTGTTTCACTGTTTGACTAATCTGACCACTCTTCACTACGAATCAAATTTTTCATTGTACGGAATTCAAAATGTGTTCTATTTGATTTCATTTGAAACTAGACTCATTAAGGAGTCTAAGCATATAAATTTTATCTTATAACCATTTTTGTACAAATTATAATGATTTTCCAAAAACAAAATAGGGGATTTCAGAGTCATTCTGACATTGTCCCACACAACTTTAAATATCTCTTTATAGGAAATTTCTTTGCTTCCACGGTCTCTTTTATAAGAAACCAGACCAACTAAGCTTTGATTACATATTTTATTCAGCCTATAATTCCACACCAACAATTTATAGTGATTTTCTAAAATCACATTACTGCTACTGTCCAAGCAAATTATTACAATTTGCTCTTAAATTTCCAAGTCCAAACACTTATGAACTTACCATTTGAGTTTAAGACATATCATGGCCACATCATATCTTATTAAATCGACTCATTATGTCCTAATATGATTGAATTTACTCAACCTTTAATCGCTTATAACTTACCTCGAAAGTGGTCGACGATTAGATGTCCACGGCTATTCGTTTACTTTCTCTTTTCCCCTATCCGACTTTGATCCTCTTTGCTCTTAAGCTTAAGTAAAACAATAGATTGCTTAAGTAATTAACTAATATTATTCACTTAACAATCACATTTGGCAATCACATATAATTTAATCTTTGATTAACCAATTTAACACATACCAAAATCCAATCATACACCTAACCTTTATCTCAATACCAAACCGAGTTATAAGATCATACATTATACTAAGCATATCATTAAACATACCCATTCAATTTAGCTAATTTCATAGCCGATTAATCACCTTACCCCACATTACTCAATGCCGAATATTAGCCCAACATCACAAGCATAATCACCATGAAACTTACCTTAATACACATTTTATCCCATTGTCGAATACATATATATATATATCATCACACAAATATTTATTCACATAACAACAATTCAAGCACATCAAAGCATAGTCGAATGTATCATTCTTCTTAAATTCAAAAATAAATACATGGGCTAACTTCAAAATCTATTCAACAACTCAACTTTATAAACACATATTCGGCTAAGAAGAAAGATTGATAATTTAACAGCCTTAGCTTAACATATATATATATACAACCTAAATCCCTTTCTTAACTCGTGATTCACTAACTTGGGAGTTATTTTCTAACAAATTTTAACTTACTCTAATACCGAATGCTACTCAAGCTTTAAGCTCATGTCCTTTCATTATTAAGCAAATGTTATAACATAACTAACATTCCTTTTTCAATTTGAGCATCAACACATAAAGAAATTAAACACAAAGATTCATAGCCGAAACCTATACATAACATCATTCAAGGTTTAATCCCCTAAATTCATGCACAAAGCCGAACATATTGAGAGATGTATATAAAACAATATCTAGTTAGTACATTCAAACACCTACGGCATTCCCTTCAATTTAATACAAAGACAAACCAAAAGATTTATTCATGTAAATTCAAAAATTTCAAGTTCATCTCTTTCACATATAAATACCAAAAATTAAGTATTTACTAGCTTAAACTCTATTAGACCTTAAAACATCAATCTATCCCCTACCATTTTCCCCATGGCCGAATGCTCAAGACACCATAAAACTAAAAATTTTGTCATGGCTATGTAATGAACTAACATCTAACTCAAAATATGCTAAAAAAAATCCATAAGCTAACATGAATTTCTCACTTTATTTGACTTAGAATCACCGAATGGTTGCTCCCTCTCTCCCTCTTAGAATCGGCCAAGAAGAAACAAGAATAAAGACTTGTTTCTTTCACCCCTTTTCTTCTTTTCTTTACTCTATTCGGCCAACTTGAGCAACATGATAACCTTTTTTTTTTTTATTGTTTCCTACATACCACATCAACACAAAGTGTTTATAATATGGTTAATCCCATAGCATGGCCGGCCACTAGTTCATCTTTTGGGTATTTTGACATGTAAGGACAACATTTTCTAAGATGCATCAATAGGCCACTTTAACATTTGCCTAGCACATTTCTAATTTTTCTCACACAAATCCTATTTAGCAAAATTCACTTACAATTACCAAAATTCAAACATGAAATTTTCACACATGCCTATATACATATAATAAGCATCAAATATAATGGTTAATTATTTTTTTATGACTCGGTTTTGTGGTCCCGAAACCACTTTCCGACTAGGGTCACTTTAAGGGTGTCACATATTCGGCCTTGGCACACAACTTGCTAGCCGATTCTTCTCCATCTAGCAACTAATGCACATATGTGCTCATTTGTTAGACTCTACTTCATCTAACAACAACCATATTTCCCTTCTACTTCCTACCATGGCCGAATGCATCACAACACCATACCATTTCGATTTTTGGTCATGGTTAAACAAAGAACTTAATGTCTCACTCAAAAATGCTAAAAAGAAGATTCAAGAGTCATCAATCCACCATCACATGCATCATTACAAAGCTTCACTTTTAGCATGCACATGACATCAACACAAATCCACCTTAGCCGAATATCATCTCCATGACATGGTAAAGATTTGAACCATGGGCTAGTTAGAACTCAAACTAACAACTAGAAACATGCATGAATCTCATGGACAACATCAAACATACCTTAGTCTAGCAACCCACCATAGCCGATTTTCTCAAAGCTCTTCCCCCTTCTTTTCCTTTCTCCTATTCGGCCAAGAACAACATGAGAGCTTTTCTCTTCTTTTTTTTTTTTCTTTCTTCTATTCACGGCAATGGAGGGGGGCAACCACACACATTTTTTTTTTGTCATCACTTACCTTCCCATTATTATTTTATCCTTTCTCACATAAACCATTAGCACAACATGTTTTATGACATGTTTTACCCATCACCCTTTGTCATGGCCGGCCACTAGTAATTAGGGGGGAAATTGACATGCAAGTCCTCTCTTTTGATTACATGCACTATTAGATCCTTATAGATTAGCCTATCACATTTCAAAAGTGTCACACAAGTCCTATGTACTCCATTCATATGCAATTAACTAAATCGAAGCTTAAAAATTTTCGCACATTCATATTCACATATTTTAGACAATAAATATCACATTCGAATAATTTGGTGACTCAGTTTAGCGGTCCCAAAACCGCTTTCCGACTAGGGTCACTTTAGGGCTGTCACAACTCTCCCCCACTTAAGAAATTTTCGTCCCTGAAAATCTTACCGGTAAATAGGTTTGGGTCTCGCTCTTTCATAGAGTTCTCGGGTTCCCAAGTAGCTTCTTCGATCCCGTGTTTGAGCCATAACACTTTCACTAATGGAACCCTTTTGTTTCGTAACTCTTTCACTGCACGAGCTAGGATACGAATCAGTTCTTCTTCATAACTCATATCGGCTTGAATTTCGACCTCGGAGGGGTTTATTACGTGCGAAGGATCGGATCTGTAACGTCGAAGCATCGAAACATGAAAAACGTTGTGGATTCTTTCGAGTTCATGGGGTAAAACCAACCTATATGCAACTGGGCCAACTCGTTTGGAGATCTCATACGGCCCAATGAATCTCGGACTCAATTTGCCCTTAAGGCCAAATCTGAGTATCTTTTTCCAAGGCGATACCTTAAGAAACACTTTGTCTCCCACCTGATACTCAATATCTCTTCGTTTTAAATCCACATACGACTTCTGACGATCTGATGCTGCCTTCAGACTTTCACAAATTATTCTTACTTTCTGTTCAGCATCTTTAATCAAATCCACTCCGAAAATTTTACTTTCACCGAGCTCGGTCCAGAACAATGGTGTACGGCATTTACGCCCGTACAAGGCCTCGTAAGGTGCCATCTTAATACTTGATTGAAAACTATTGTTGTAAGCGAATTCAATCAAAGGTAAATACCGTTCCCATGAACCACTAAACTCGATGATGCAACATCTCAACATATCCTCAAGTATCTGAATTATCCGCTCAGATTGACCATCGGTTTGTGGATGAAAAGCGGTGCTAAAATGCAGCTTGGTACCCAAAGCTTCTTGCAATTTCTTCCAAAATCGCGAGGTGAATCTCGGATCTCTATCCGATACGATAGAAATAGGTACCCCGTGTAATCTCACAATCTGAGAAATATACAATTCAGCTAGTTTATCCAATGAAAAATCCGTACGTACGGGGATAAAGTGAGCCGACTTAGTCAGTCTATCCACAACAACCCAAATCGCATCTTTCTTACTTGCCGATACTGGCAACCCAGATACGAAATCCATCGTGACTCGATCCCATTTCCATTCAGGTACCATGATTGGCTGGAGTAAACCCGTAGGCACTTGATGTTCCGCCTTTACTTGCTGACATATTAAACACTTCGAAACAAAATCGAAAATGTCTCGTTTCATACCATGCCACCAAAACTGGCGTCTCAGATCGTTGTACATTTTCGTACTCCCCGGGTGAATTGACATTCGGCTACAATGAGCTTCGTTCAGAATCATCGAAATGAGTTCTGAATTTCTTGGAACACACAACCGACTTCTGAACCTCAAACAATCGTCATCATCAATTTGAAATTGGATTCCATATTCGAACACATTCACCCGCTTTTGCAACCAATTCATTGTCGACTTTACGAGCTTCACGAATTTGATGAATCAATAATGGTATGGCCTTTAATTGACTACTAACACATTGTCGGGTAGAATGACAAGTGTACATTCATTACTAAATAAAGTAAATGCGATGATTTTCGCTTAAGGCGTCCGCAACCACATTAGCCTTTCCCGGTGATAATAAATGACAAGCTCATAATCTTTCAACAACTCAAGCCAACGCCTTTGTCGCAGATTCAAGTCTCTTTGAGTCATCAAATATTTGAGACTTTTGTGATCCGAAAATACATGGCACTTCTCACCAAATAAGTAATGTCGCCATATTTTCGTATGAATACAATGGCGACTAATTCGAGATCATGGGTCGGATAATTTTTCTCATGTGGCTTTAATTATCTCGACGCATAGGCCACAACTCGACCTTCTTGCATCAATACGCAACCTAACCCAAGTAGGAGGCGTCACTATAGATGACAAACTCTTTGCCCGATTCGGCCGCACTAAAATTGGGGCTTCATCAAATAAGTTTTCAGTTGATCAAAACTTTTCTGACATTTTTCCGTCCATTCGAACTTAACATCTTTTTGAAGTAGCTTCGTCATGGGTGTGGCTATCATCGAGAAACCTTTTACAAACCGTCGGTAGTAACCGGCGAGTCCCAAAAAGCTCGAACCTCGAATATTTCTCAAGGCTTTCGCCAAGTATGGCTGAAATTTTGCTCGAGTCAACTCGAATACCCGATGCGGATACCACATGGCCCAAGAAGCCAACCTCTCTTAACCAGAACTCACACTTACTGAACTTAGCATATAACTGCTTATCCCGTAAAATTTGCAACACTAATCCTGTGTACTCAAAGATGTTCGGTCTCATCTCTTGAATAGACCAAGATGTCGTCAATGAACACAACTACGAACCGGTCCAAATACTATCTGAAGATCCGATTCATCAAATCCATAAATACCGCAAGGGCATTAGTGAGCCCAAATGGCATCACTAAGAACTCGTAGTGGTCGTATCTCGCTCGAAAGCGCTTTTGGGTATATCCGAATCTCGAATTCATGAATCGTAATAACCCGATCTCAAATCTATCTTTGAAAACACCGAGGCTCCCTTTAGTTGATCAAAAAATCATCAATACGCTGTAACGGATATTTATTCTTTATCGTCACTTTATTCACCGACGATAGTCAATGCACAACCTCATGGTTCCGTCCTTCTTTTCACAAACAATACTGTGCACCCCAAGGTGAGAAACTTGGTCGAGCAAAACCTCTATCCGTCAACTCTTGCAACCGAGCTTTCAATTCTTTTAACTCGATTGGTGCCATACGATCACGGCTATCGAAATTGGCGTAGTCCTGTACAAGCTCAATACCAAACTCTACCTCCCGAACAGTGGTAAACCGGTAATTCTTCAGAAAAACATCCGGTAATCACAAACCACCCAAGCATGATTCGGGTTTCTTTTCTAACTCTTTTCATCAAGTATATACGCAAGGTATGCTTTGCACCCTTTCTTACATATTTCTAGGCCAACATTGCTGATATTACAGCTGGCAACCCCTTTAAGTCCGTAGACTCAACTCGGATTATCTCGTTATTTGCACACCTCAAATCAATAGTCTTGCTTTTGCAATTCACAACCGCATCATGCACGGTCAACCAATCCAAACCAAGAATAACATCAAATTCATCAAACGACAAAAGCATCAAGTTCGCCGGAAAACAGGAACCTCGAATTACTAGGGGGCATTTCTTACATACTTTGTCGACAAGCGCGTAACGACCCAAGGGACTTGACACTCGAATTATGAACTCAGTAGACTCAATAGGTAAAGTCTTACTAGATGCTAAGGTTTCACATATATAAGAATGGGTAGAACCAGGGTCAATCAAAGCAATCACATTAGTATCAAAGAGAGTAAAAGTACCGGTAATAACATCTGGCGAGGAAGCATCCTCGCGTGCGCGTATAGCATAAGCCCTAGCAGGAGCACGAGCCTCAGATCTGGTCGCAGCATCTCTAGATCCTCTCTGACCACCACTAGCATTGCCCGTATTTCTAGATGGTCTACCCCGAGCAGTGGTAGCACCCGGTTTCCCACTCTGATTTGCATTCTGTTTAGACCACCTCGGGCAATCTTTGATAAAGTGGTCGACTGACCCGCACTTGTAACAGGAGCGGTCATGGAATCTACAACTCCCCGAGTGCCATTTACCACAATGCTGACACTCCGTTCTGTCTCGACGGTCATTTCCAACACTAGTGACCGAAGTGACTCGTGCACTCACAGGGGGTCGATCACGGTCTCGTCTAGAAAAACCCGAAGTGTCTCTAGACCGGCCCGAATCATCTCTAAACTTTTTCGATGATTGTTGAAAGGGCCTCACCGAAGGCCTCTTACGAAACTCCTTTGCTCCCATATCAACTTTTCTTTTCTCCATACTGAGCTCCTCGGCTTTGCAAGCTCACTCGACAAGTACCACAAATTCTCAGATTTCCAAGATGCCAACATACGCCTTTATATCATCATTCAGGTCCATCCTCAAACGCTTACACATCACGGCTTCTGAGGAAATGCATTCTCGCGTGTACCGGCTAAGCCTCACAAATTTTCGTTCATAGTCGGTAACCGACATGGAACCTTGTTTAAGTTCAAGAAATTCCTTCCGTTTTTGATCCATAAATCTCTGACTGATATACTTTTTCCGAAACTCGGTTTGGAAAACTCCCAAGTTACTTGCTCTCTAGGCACAATGAAGTCAACGTATTCCACCAATAGTAGGCGTAATCACGTAGCAAGGAGATGGTACACTTTAGACACTCATCGGATGTGCAAGATAGCTCATCGACTACCGGATAGTGTTGTCCAACCAAAATTCAGCTTGCTCGGCATCATCATTGTCCGTAGCCTTAAATTGGTAGCCCCATATTTTCGGATTCATCAACTGGGGCTTATTTGACCTTATTTGGTCGATTCTGGAGGTATTGTAGGTGCGGGGTGGTATTTGTCGGGAATGGAGGTTGTGGAACAGTAGATTAGTTCGAATGTATTGGTTGAACCAATCATTCATCACGCTATAGAAAGCTTGTCTAGCTTCATCATTCGGATTACTAGCATTAGGTTGAGAGTCCGCCAGTGCTGTCCCTTGTGCGGGAGCAGGCGCTACACTCTCAAGATCATCAGCTACCGCTTGGTCGGGATCAGGATCCATTACTATAAATACACACATTTGCAAATGTCAGAAATCACCACACTATCAAATAATCACATAATGGCATGTATAGCTAGACCCAAACGTATTACGGTAGTCCTAGAATCGACTAAACCGTAGCTCTGATACCAATTTAATTGTAACACCCCGTACCCAAGACCGTTGCCAGAGTCGGACGCGAGGGGTTAACGGGCTTAATCCACTCATTTTCACAGTCCATTTGAAAATTTTCCAGACAACTGGCTAACTGCGTCACTGTCACCTTAAAAATCATAACTTGAGTTCCACAACTCTAAAATCAGTTTCGTAATTTTTCCCTGAAACTAGACTCATATATCCATCTACGTATTTTTTTCTAGAATTTTTGGTCGGGCCAATTAGTACAGTTTATTAGTTAAATTCTCCCCTGTTACAGGGTTCGACTACACTGACCTTCTTGCATTGCGACTTAAATAACTCCCTGTACAGGGCTTCAATACTGATGCCGTTTCTTTCTATAGAAACTAGACTCAACAATGAATCTATACATATATGGCATGACTTTTAAATGTCTCTGGTTAATTTATAATGAATTTCCAAAGTCAGATCAGGGGATCCAGAAACCGTTCTGGCCCTGTCTCACGAAAACTTTAACATCTCATAATATACTATTCATATGAACATTTTGTTACTTTCCTATGAAAATAGATTCATCAAGGTTCGATTACATAATTTATTCACTATTTAATTCCATTCCTATTATTTTTAGTGATTTTTCACATCCATATCACTGCTACTGCCAGCATCTATTTTTACGGTAAACTTTACCTATTTCATGATCCTCCATGGATCAACTAGAGTTTGTCATGCATATACCAAAAGTGATCATGAATAACCATTCCCATGGCTAACTGTTACCAACATTTCCATACCTCTCGACGGACAACATACAAAACGATTATAATGCTAAGATCGAAGTATATTTAAGCCATTTTCGCATGGCTATCCAAATTTACACAAAATCGAAAGGTTCATGACCAACAACAAAAGGGTGGTCCTATACATGCCATTTCAAAGTTCAACCAAAAGTATACCAAAAGGAGCTTTGATAGTGTGGGCGACTTCAACTTCAAAATCCCGAGTCCGATAGCTGAAGAACCAAAATCTACAAAATAGAGAATCAAAGAAACGGAGTAAGCATTAAATGCTTAGTAAGTTTTGAGCAAAGAATTTAAGCACATCTGAAGTATAGCATTCATATAACTAAACGGATAATTCCATATATACATATTCTCGAATCATTCCTACTTCACATTCCAACCCCTATATTCATACATAAGGGATCATCTTAGCCAAATACCGGAAGCTCATTACTCGACTGAGCGAATATTATTCGAAGGGAATCAACTATTCCAATGCACATACGAAACATACCTCATTGTTGGGATGTTACAAGCGTATTAACTGAAATTTTTACAGCAAGATCGTTCATTCCTGAATCACGTACCTTCGGAATTTAACCGGATATAGCTACTCGTTCAAATGCCTTCGGGACATAGCCCGGTTATAGTAACTCGTACAAATGCCTTCGGGAGTTAACCCGGATTTAGTAACTCGCACCAATGCCTTCGGGCTTAGCCCGGAATTAGTAACTCGCGCAAATGCCTTTGGATCTTAGTCCGGATATAGTCACTTAGCACAAAGCCTTCGGGACTTAGCCCGGACATCATTCGAATAATCATGCACATTTATCAATAAATCATGACACATCCGTATTTCATTTTCATTAGCAAAACTCAAACACAAGATACTTATCACACTTGCAATTTCGGCTCAATAGCCACATACAAAGAGCATGATTTTGATTTGCTTAAAACATGATCTAATCAAATCATAATCTAAGTTCCATTACTCGAAAACTTACCTCGGATGTTGTCGAACGGCTTCAACGGCTATTCAATCACTTTTTCCTTCCCTTTATCCAACTTTGTTCCTCTAGGCTCTTGAGCTAGTTCACACAAGTTTAACTTATTAAAGTCTCATTATGCTAGCTTATGGTCGAATATGACAAGAAATTTAATAGGTCATATAGCCACCTTCTAGCTCAAATACACAATGGTCATACGCATTTTTAATCACCTTAAGCAATTTAATACAATTCATTCAAACATCAAAAGAGAAGCTCAAGGTACTTAGCCCATATATACATTAGACATTAAAGTCCCATATGTACGAAATCACGAATCGAATTTAACATATTAGCTAATATTCCCCTTAGCCGAATTTTCTAAGTCAAGATAAAGCCATCAATATGCTTACCTATGGCCGAACATACACATTAACTCATGTACTCATTCATGTGGCCGAACATACACATCTATGCTAAGGCCGATTGCAACACTTAATACGTTCTACAAGTAGGGTCACTTGTATTGGCTAAACACCATTTTGTTTCAAGTTCAAAACTTGGCTAATACACATATATACACTATTAAAGCATCCTCTCCCTTTCCATCAATTCAACACATGCATTACTCATTAATATACAAAATTATATTAGGCCTTGGCACACAACTTGCTAGCCGATTCTTCTCCATCTAGCAACTAATGCACATATGTGCTCATTTGTTAGACTCTACTTCATCTAACAACAACCATATTTCCCTTCTACTTCCTACCATGGCCGAATGCATCACAACACCATACCATTTCGATTTTTGGTCATGGTTAAACAAAGAACTTAATGTCTCACTCAAAAATGCTAAAAAGAAGATTCAAGAGTCATCAATCCACCATCACATGCATCATTACAAAGCTTCACTTTTAGCATGCACATGACATCAACACAAATCCACCTTAGCCGAATATCATCTCCATGACATGGTAAAGATTTGAACCATGGGCTAGTTAGAACTCAAACTAACAACTAGAAACATGCATGAATCTCATGGACAACATCAAACATACCTTAGTCTAGCAACCCACCATAGCCGATTTTCTCAAAGCTTTTCCCCCTTCTTTTCCTTTCTCCTATTCGGCCAAGAACAACATGAGAACTTTTCTCTTCTTTTTTTTTTCTTTTTCTTTCTTCTATTCACGGCAATGGAGGGGGGGCAACCACACACATTTTTTTTTTGTCATCACTTACCTTCCCATTATTATTTTATCCTTTCTCACATAAACCATTAGCACAACATGTTTTATGACATGTTTTGCCCATCACCCTTGTCATGGCCGCCACTAGTAATTAGGGGAAACCGACATGCAAGTCCTCTCTTTGATTACATGCACTATTAGATCCTTATAGATTAGCCTATCACATTTCAAAAGTGTCACACAAGTCCTATGTACTCCATTCACATGAAATTAACTAAATCGAAGCTTAAAAATTTTCGCACATTCATATTCACATATTTTAGACAATAAATATCACATTCGAATAATTTGGTGACTCGGTTTAGCGGTCACGAAACCGCTTTCCGACTTGGGTCACTTTAGGGCTGTCACAAAGCCAATGACGTGTGTATGAACACACGGCCTACCCACACGGGCATGTGACTCTCCAAAGTATGAAAATTTTCTACGTGTAGTAAAAGTTCCAAAAGTTTTTGGTTTAGTCCCGAAGCACTTCCAACGTATGTTTTGGGCCTCGTGGGCCTGTATAAGGGACGATATGCATGTGATTAGATGATTTTGATTTGGACCAAATTTTATAGTGTTTATGTTTAATTTCGGTAACGCCTCGAACCCTGTCCCAACGTCGGATACGGGTAAGGAGTGTTACATTTAGTGGTATCAGAGCTATGATTTAGTTGATTCTCAAACTAAAATAGCGTATGTGAGTCTAGCTATACATGCGATATTACTACTCGTGATAGTGTGATATCTCCTGACTCTGACGAAATTGTTTTCTTAAGATAGATATGACTTCCAACCGAGCTATTTTTTGATAATGTTGATAATGATATTGAATTGATTGAAATGTGCTTATATGTGTCGAAATTTAGAAAGGTATGAATAGAAATTGACTATATGTATGTGTTAATGTACGGAATGAGATAACCACAAGTTGGGAAATGTGAAAAGTGGAACGAAATGAAAGTTTATATGCCGATAAGCACATCCTTGTTTGTTTGGCATACCTATGATGTTATGTGCACAACATATTTGATTAAGTGAATACGATAAGTAAATTTATTCAAATTGACAGAATGTGTGTTTATGCACACTTGTTTGAATAAGATAATCGAAAAAGTTCATGTAACATGACTATGTATGTTAATTAGCTTGAAGTGAATTATGTAATTGTGATGATATGATGTTGGTGATGAATGCTAAGTCATATATGTGTACTTATGAGAGTCAAATTAGAGGCTTTACGACCTCACCCCCTTACCAGTGTTGCTTTATAACAAAAATTCACAAGAATCATATGGAATAAGTCCATAAATGTGAAACTAAAGAGTTTAGTGGTGAAACAATTAGTAATGCATACAAAGATAAGAATAGTTTAGAAAGTGAAAACAATTTTGGAAGGATATCAGAATTTTTTAAAGATTATACAAATTATGCAATGTCACGGATAAAGGAGAAGTTAGTCTTGGCTAATCGACTCAATTAGGTATGAAGTCTAAAGATACGTTTGCTGAAATTTCTCCCGAATTAGTTTTCGTTAGTAAGTGGAATAATAAGGGGTTCATGATGACAGAATTAGTCAGAGAAATGATAATTGAGTAGTAAAGATGTTTGTGTGTGTGACAGTTACAGTTGAAATGATTATGATGATCTTTTATGGGTATTCTATATATTCTTTTATCCTTGGAAATATGTGTGTGATTGTTCAATTTCTGATGGAGTTCTTATGTTACGAGAATGCTAGCTAACTATGATGTTAGATGAAATCCCTGTTGGTCTGGTCGGTTTATGATTGGTATTTCTTTATCTCTTCGGAATCCTATTCTAATATGTTGGAATGAAGTCGATGGTAAAAAAAAATTATGTGAGACTATTCTTATGTTTCTACTAATTATGGTTTTGTTTTATATATACAGAAAATATATAATCTCTATTATGATGGAAGTCTGGAGCCGATAAGTATTGTTTTTCTACTAGTTTCCTCTGAAGAATTATCAAGATCTTTATTATCTTCTTGTGAGTTATGTTCTCGGGCTTCTGGTATGGTATCGTATCTTGGGTTTCTTTATCTCAATTTTTCTATCATTCTTATTTCGTGAATTATCAACCATGTCTTATCTTTAAAGTGTGTTCTTCAGCTTATGATAACTATGTCTATTATGATTATACTTCAGGTTCGATCATAGAAACGTGCCGATTTTGGTATCTGGATTTCTCTAATTTTTGTGTAAGGAATTGACATTGGCAAAGGTATAAGTGGTGAAATCACAAGCTTCAATTTGTATAATGGATTTCTTTTCTCAGGTAAGTTAATTAAATTCAATGTATTCAATCGGGATGTCTTTGTTTCTTTGAGCTAATGCAATTGTAAAGGTCTTGATTAGCATGATAAGAGAATTTTGAAAGATTGTGTGTTTGAGTTGTTTTAATAGCATTTAAAAAGGAGCATTTTGTTATGTTATTATTTGATATTCGAAATCGACTCGGTTGTTTTTATCAGAGTGAGTTGGTCAGTTGAAATGTGATTTGAGTTACATGTTGTTAAAGTATCCTCAGTTATTGTAATAAATTTGTGCATCCACGAATATATCATTGGACAGTTTGAATGAAGAATTGATATTCTAGAGAGTATGATACCGAGATATACCTATTAGATTTGTTCTAATCTGATGATGTTATTATGAGTTAAAGCTTTTCTGAATGATATGGTTATCACATTTATGAAAATTTTGATGGTTTGTGCATGTTAGCAACGTTGAAAATAGTTGAAGGTACTATTAACCAAACTCTGGTTCTAAGTTCAGTTTGAATTGAGTAATGAATTTATGATTTTTCAGTGATGCACTATTGAATGGATTAGAATGTGTTTTATTGCTAGAATATAAAGTGATGATTCATGTTTTCAGACAGTTAATGTCACATTAAAAAGAACTATTCGACTAGTGAATTAGAGATGGTCACTATTATGTCTGCAATGAGAATTTGATGACATTGTTTGTTCGATGAAGATTGCCATATGTTGCCTGATTTCAAGATTTAAAGTATCAAATGCCATAGAAAGATCAAAAGTTAAGATAGTGTTAAAGACTTGAGCTATTGAAAGATTACGAGTAGTTATTGATTAATCTCTGGGAAAGCAGATGTAGTCATAGATGCTGAATGGAAAAATCTTTTTTTTATTTTGTGAGTGGGTTACATGATTGATCTTAATTGATAATGATCTGATTTTAGCTAGATTAAAAGCTAAGGCGATGTTTTCATTGCAAGATTGAGAATCTCAGAAAGAATGGTAAGCTAAACGAGTTTAGTATGTGTCGATTTTTGATTCTAAATTTCAGGTCTGACCTGATGATTGATGTTATGGTTCTGAGATAAAGTTATTATAGATTCTATATCTAAATTATCTTTATCTCTAAACAGGAAGATGCTATCGGATTGTGATTAATCGTTCGTATACAAATTTCTTGCTTAACAAACCAGCCGAGGAAGATGTTTCTAGGATTATTCAATTATGCGAAGTATCAGTCTCCATTATTTCAGATTGAGATTCGAGGGCTATATCCCAATTATGGAAAAAAAGCTACAAGAAATTATGAGTAGCAATGCATCTTGGCGCTGTAATACACCTGTAAATCGGAGGTAAGTTTGATAGAGTAATTCAAAACTTTGACGATATGCTCCGACACTGTGTGTTAAAGTTCAAAGGTTGATTTGATTTGTGATTCTGAGAAATTAGTGGAAGTAATTCATGAGAGTTGAAAGCAATTTCTTCTGGTAAGATTTTTGGGGACGAAAATCCCTAAAGGGGGAGAGTTGTAACGGCCCGATTGTGGGCCTAGTCGGAACAGTGGTTTCAGGACCACAAATATGACAAGAAAAAATGTATTTTTATTATATTTTTATGGTCTACCAATTCACGGAATGATTTTGTGAAAAATTCGTTCGAAAATTTTGATGTTTGGGCACACAATTTAGGGTATGAAATTTTAAATTAGAGGTCCTTAAATGGTAATTAGACCATTTTTTAATTTCTTGGACAAAAATGGACATGAAATAGGTGAAATTGAATATTTTTAATTTAGGGGCATTTTGGTTATTTAGTAATTAAATGATTAAATAAACAAAATAAAAGCCAAATTTTGGTCATCTTTAACCCCTTGGCCGAAATTTTGAAGACCACCATGTCTATGGTTTTGTTCAAGCTTTCCAAGCTCCATAGTAAGTCCGTTCTTGCTCCGTTTTTAATCATTTTCATGTTTATGAAATTCTTGTAACAAGATTTACCTATTACTACCCTTGATTTGAAGTAGGGTTCATGTTTAGAAATTTACCCATGTGTGATATGTGTGTATTTTGATGTTTAATAGAGGAATATGAATGCTTGTTGTGTGTTAAACGACTTTTACTAAGTAGTTTTCGGTAAAAATGCCTAAAAAGACTAATTTATAAAAGTTATAAAATTTGTCATAAAAGTGTGATTTAGTGGAAATCGTGGGCTACTATAGTTATGAAAATGATTCGACTAGGCTTTTATGTTAATGAAATTGAATGAAAATCATTTTACGAGCCTAGGGGCAAAAGTGTAAATATGATAAAGTTTAGGGGTAAAAATGTAATTTTTCCATAGTATGATTTTTTGATCACATTGACTAATGTGATAATAAATAGACTAAATGTGATATTATAGATTAAGGAAAACAAGGTTCAGACCTAGAACGGGGGAAAAATTGAGAAATTAACGGTTAGGTCCCTTTTTTCCATTTTGGTGTCGAGGTAAGTTCATTTGTAAATAATGAAACATGTACCATACTTCAAATGCTTTAATATTGCATGTATGATAAGCACTTACATATTTGATATGTTTTTGTATCATGTGTTATTTCCTAAATTTTATCATGAATTATACTTTGATCATCCCATGAATATGTGATTAGTACTATGAGTATTGAAATCAATGTTATGAGCAAGTTCGACAAAAATGTGGTATCGAAGAATCCGATTTGAACCTTAGGAATAGTTTAGGATACAAGTGACATGTCACTAGGAATTATGTGATCTGAACTCATTAAGTTGTGGTCTGAGTTCATGATATACGTGACATCTAAACTCATTGAGTTGTGGTCTGAGTTCATGATGTATGTGACACATGTTTTGGCATTTCAGGTACTAGTCTCGTATATTCTACTGGTGGCTGAGTAGTCCGGCATGTGTTGCGGATACCCAATAGCCTAGGTGAGCAGACCCGTGGGTAGCTCGAAAGTGAGCAACATGTGATATGTGATATGAGGTAGCATTGGCTACATATGAGGCACTTAGGTGCGAGATTTCAATGTATCTGATAGTATTCTGAGTGTTCAATGGGCAGTCCAAAGAGAAGTTCAATGGTAATCTTGATGAATACATCAAAGATGAGAAAGTAAGTTGTTATGTGCAAGTGGGCACAAGTATGTATATCAAACTCATGAGAACATCATGGGATGTGATGAACTTGTGGTAAGAATATATATATATGAAGAATAAGTTTAAGTGATTTGATAATAAGGTGCAAGTTTATGTTCATTAAGTTAATGTATGATTATTGCTTGTTTAAATTGCATTCTATTTGCATGTGAACTTACTAAGCTATGAAGCTTACCCGCCTTTCTTTCCCATCTCTTATAGGTTTATTTAGCTAGCTCGGGTTGGAGATCGTCGGAGATTCTATAACACTTTCAGGCTATCATTTGGGGTATAAGTGAATGTAAGTATGTTAAGTCTATGGCATGTATAGGGACATAGTAATTTTGTGTATGTGTCATTATGATATTGCCAAATGTATTGGCTTGTAATGAATAAGGATTTGATTTGGTATGTAGCCATATAAATTGGCTTATACTGCCTAATAGGTTGTAAGTATATTAATTGCTCATATGCCTATGCCAATGTCATTGTGTGATGTGGTTTATAATGGTATGTTAATGAAAGTTAGTACAAAGGAATCATGAAAGAGTAAAATTAGCATTAAAATAGTTTTGGACAGCAGTAGTATTATAACTTTGAAAAATCATCAAAAATTGTGGAAATCAAATCAGAGGTTGAATAAAATATGAAATTAAAGTTTATTGAGTCTAGTTTTACATAGAAGAAATAGTGTAAGAAAAATAATTTCATTTTATGAGATATTTGAATTTTTATGAGACAATGTTAGAATGATTTCGGGTTCCCCTGTTTTGACTTTGGAAACATCATCCGAATCTCGTACTAAGAGATAATTAATCTGTAGTGAAGAAAGGTCAAAACTGTCAACAGTAGAACAGAGACGAATTTGAAGAATTAACTGTACTTATTGGCTAAACCATAAAATTTGAAAATTTTTATGGTAGGAAGATATTTGATTCTAGTTTCGAAAAAATCAAGCGGATCTTAATTTAGAGTTCTGTAGCTCAAGATATAAATAATTTAGTAACTATGACTCAAGTGGATAATTTTGTTATGTACAGTAAATAATTGTTTTGATATGTTTAAGCCTTGATTATGGTTGTGTTGGTACTTTAATTGTGCCATGTTAAGTTCCATTGAAAGTGCGTTTGTGAGTGTGCAAATAAGGGTGGCAAGTGGCTTGGTAAATAGCCATTTCCTTGGCCACACGAGCAGAGACATGGCTGTGTGTCTCAGCTATGTGAAAGATACGGCCCTGAGACACGCGCGTGTGATTTGGCCTTGTGACCCAAAATTGTACATGACGTCATAAATAAAGAGTTACACGGGCTGAGGACACGGGCATGTCCCAAGCCACACGGGCGTATGTATGACCACACGGCCTACCCACACAGGCGTGTGACTCTCCAAAATATGAAAATTTTCTAAGTTTAGTAAACGTTCCAAAAGTTTCGGTTTAATCCCGAACCACTCCCAAAGTATGTTTTGGGCCTCTGGGCCTGTATAATGGACGATATTCATGTGATTGGATGAATTTGATTTGGACCAAATTTTATGGCCTGGTTTGTATGAATGTTTATGTTTAAGTCCGGTAATGCCTCGAGCCTTGTCCCAGCGTCAGATACGGGTAAGGGGTGTTACATAATCAAAATCGGCAATGAATATGACACCAAGAAATTTTAGGCAAATTTTCCTTCTTCCATATTTATTGACCAGTTGATCTATTTCTTGATCTATATAATAATTTCACTCAGTTGACCATTTTAAACACCTTAAAACATCTAAATTCGTGCATTTGTGTCTTTAATAACATTTTTACATTATTACCTTTAACTTTTATCTTTTATTCAATTTAGTCCCTTAAATTGAAACTTACACATTTATCACAACTAAACCAAAACTTGTTAGCCAAATTTAACCTTATTAAATTACAACACATAATTAATAATTTTATAAAAATTTCATGTTAAATTCATTATTTTATCAAATTAACAAATTTCACATTACAAATTAGTCCTATTTCATTTCTAAGCTTCAAAGTTACCATTTAATATAAAAAATTGAAATTTATCAATGGCAACATTTCAATACTTTAACAGTTTTGAAAATGAAGTTACGAGTTAACTAGATTAAGCTACAACAACCTCAAAAACATAAAATTTATTAAAAATGAGACTAGATAATACTCACATGCTAAAAAAAACATAGCCAAAACTTTCTTAGCTTAAAAATGGAGGAAATGATTTTGGAAGCTTGAAGAGGATGACACATTGTCTTTCTTTTCACTGCCTTTTGTTTTTATTTCATATTTATTTCCATTACCAATATTTTAATCATAATTTTTCTAATAAAATTAATGCCATCTTAAGCTTAAATCGTCCACCTAAATGCAGTAAGGCTTAATTACCTTGCAATTCCTTAAATGTTTCCCATATATGCCTTTTATCAAATAAAAATCTATAGAGATTAACTTTAATGGTTTTTACGATTTAGTCCTTTTTCTTTAACTAATCACTAAATCGGGAAAACTACTTATCCAAAATCTAATTCACTTATACAATAACTTCCTAAACATTTAATAACAATATTAAAGTTTAATTTATAGAAATGAGGTCTCGGTATCTCAATTTTCAAAACCATTACCTTTTGTACGCACCACTTGTAACTTGACTAATTGGTCAATTAACAAAAATTATCATATCAAAAATCAATAAAACACTATAATAAAGTCGTAAATATTATTAAATAATATTAACTAACTCAATCATTAGAATACAGAGATCCGAAACTGCCATTTTTGGTTCCACTGAAAAATGAGCTTTTATAGATTCCTCACCTCGGTCGAACTTTCTCATTATAATCACTACTTTTCCACTAGGAAAGTCCTTACATCTCGTCCGATCGGCTATGATATTTTGAAAAAATGACCTCAATTTTTGCTATCTTAACACTTTTGATGAGTAGGGATGGATAAAGTTCTTGTAGTATAATGACCTTTGCCATGACATCTTGTCCATGCTTTCTACTGCCAAACTGGTTCATGATCCCACGATTGTAAAGTCCTATATATTATGTCTTATCTTATGGGTACTGAGAAGGAGATCGATATTGAAACCATTTCCATCCATTTAGATACTCCTAATATTGATGCTAAAGAGATCAATGGTGATTTCCTTCAATCTATTCGACCTTATGGGGATAGTGTTGATTGGTTCCCTTGAGCTTCACGGCCATTTTCTTTAGTTAATAAACTTTTGGCAAATCAAACCACCCATAAACATGCCACAATTTGTCTTACAGATTATTGGATCATCCATTGCGTCAAATCCAAACATAGGTTGAACTTAACGTCCATAATTTCTGTTTATATGATAAGAGTTATCAAGAAACTTTGCAAGAGCATCTTTTCTCTCAAGTATGGTACTCTCCTATCCATTATTTTTCGTATGCTAGGTATCAATTTTGATGTTAATCCGAGACATCTTGTGTCAAATTATACTAATATCACATCTCATCAAAATTGTGGTTACTCTTTTTTTTTATAGTCAATAGATCATACGGTGATCCAAAGTCAATACTTTTCAATGAGGACAATACATTCTTGCTCTACAAGATTAAGAAGAAAAAGAGGATGATGAGGCTACCGACAATGATTCCCCTTACCAAGTTGCTTCTACTTCTCCTAGAACATCCACAATTTTAGAGTCTCTTCGGCCTACTTCCAATAACATTTGTGCTCATTTGGATGCCCTATTTGATTTTTTTTGTTACTTCCTTTGAAGGGTGGATATCTACTCTTCAAGAGAACAAAACAATATTTATAACTCATTTCCCTCCTCCTCCTATGAATGATTAGGTTGTTTGAACTTTTACTTCTTTTTTCACTATCTATCACTCTTTTGTTATGGATTTTTTTTGTGTTTTGCTTGATATACTTTTTGCTCTCTTTTGGTTGCTTTATCACTAGAATTATAACACCCTTAATATCGTTAAGCTATAAAAGTAATATTAAGTGAGAATTGAGTGCCATGGATTTCCCAGTAAAGTAAAATAAAGAAATGAAAGTGATAATAGAGAAATTTGAGGAGTATCAAAGAAAGTTTAATTGAGAAGTATGTTGTGGTATATTAAATTAAAGTAAGGACTAAATTGTAAAAGTGTTAAAATTTTGAGGTTGAAGCATAATTATTCAAAATTTAAGGGGTTGAAGCATAAATATAAGAAAATTGAAAGACCAAATGTGAAAATAACCCAATTTCTTATGACATGAAATTGGTGTAAGGGACCAAATTGAATAAGTGAAGAAATACGAGGGACTAAATTGTAATTTTATAAAATAAAGGATTTAAGGGTGGAATTTTGAAGAAACATGAAGGGTAAAATGGTCATTACCCAAATTAGATAATTATATGGTGTAATAATTAAGGATGAAAAGTGTTGAAACATGATTGGTTGATTATTTTATTATTATTTTATTATAAGATATTTATTAATATTTTATTTAATTAAAATTAGTATTAAAAGAAAGAAAGATGAAGAACATTTTTCACCAAAGCTTCCAGCGTCTATGAAAGAGAGATGAAAGAAAGTTTTGCTTTCTTCCCCATTTAGTCTTTTCATCAAAATCCATTATTTTAAACCTAGAAATCAAAGGAATTTCCATAATCACCAAGAGAGAAAAATGTAACACCCCTCGCCCTCATCCGACGCCGGGACGGGGTTCGAGGTGCTACCTGACTTTTACTAACACTTCCATACTAAACAGGGCCATGAAATCTCAAATAATTAAAAACTTTTCTTTTCACATGCAATCTGTCCCTTATGCGAGCTTACGAGGCCCAATACATGCATTCGGGGCGGTTCGGGACCCACTCGAGAACTCATGAAAAACTTAGAAAAATCTCTTGCGTTAAGGCTTCACACGCCCATGTGCTCAGGCCGTGTGGCCAGAAATAGGCTAATTATCAAGCCTTTTGTCACTCTCACACCACATGCATAGATACATACTTATCCAATAACATACAACGTGGCATAAATGAGCTCTTAAACATCTACAAACATGTTATGCTCAAGTTATTTTCTTATGCAATAAATATTATAGAATTTGCCCATATCATTACCACATACTAGACATAACTATCATTACATCACAAACCATTCATGAAGCATTATTAACTATTTACCAATCACTTAATCCTGCATTAGTTCTTGGCTCATCAATGAATCTCAATTCAATCTCTAGGCATACATGTTGTAAGCCACATCACAAGAGATAATAACATACATGCATAAGAATAATCATATGGGCCCATAATGTCATTAGCCGACATAGGCCAATTTACATGACTAATACTACCTTAATAACAAGCCAATGCCTTTGGCTAAATCATAATATTACATACTCACATTAAAACCCTATACATGCCATAGACTCGAATCACTTGAGTTTACTTACTCCGATAATGTTAACTCGATAGGGTGATAATATCTCTGACAGCCTCCAACCCGAGCTAACCTGGAAACTCTAGAAAACATGGGAAAGAAGGGGGGGTAAGCTTTCGCTTAGTAAGTTCATATGAAAACAATAAGCAACTCATTAACTTGTTTTATCAATGTTTACAACATATTTTCAAGTTCACTACAAGCTGTCTTTCTGAGCAACGGTCACTAAATTATTTATATCTGGAGCTACGAAACTCCGAATTAAGTTCCGTTAATTTTCGCTGAAACTAGACTTATTTTCCTTTCTTCCATAAAATTTCCAGAATTTGTGGTTAAGCCAAATAGTACAGTTTATTAGTTAAAGTCTCTCCTGTTTCAGGGTATGACCACTCTGACCCCTGTGCACTACAAACTGAATTTCTCCCTGTAAAAAATTCCAACGACCATGCCGTTTATTTCCCATAAAAATAGACTCAATAAGGAATCCATTCATGTAAGGTATAACTCTTAATAATTTTTTTACAATTTTTGGTGAATTTATAAAGTTAGAACAGGGGATCTCGAATTCATTCAGACCCTGTTTCACAAGAATTCAAATATCAAACAGTATGGAATTCTTTTTCTTCCTCTGTTTCTTTCATGTGAAAATAGACTCATTAAGCTTTAATCCCATATTTTATTCTGCCTCTAACTCATTTTCCACTATTTTTAGTGTATTTTCAAAGTTACACTACTGCAGTAACTCAAATCTGTCAAGGCTAAATTACTCATTCATGATCATTGTTCATAATATTAATACAACACCATTTTATCCATCATGGTAAGAACACATATTATGCATCATAGATCATCACATATCAAGGCATTCTCATAGGATTAGTATACATACTTGCACAACTCGTAACATAACTCGAGTGCATACTCACCAATGACTTACCTCATTGAGACCATCATTAACTCTTTCCTTGGATTGCCCGTTGAACACTTGGAATACTAATTAGATACTCGGAAAAGCCTTTGCACATAAGTGCCTCAATTGTAGCTAAAGCTACCTCATATCTCATGACATTTCAATGCTCACTCTCGAGCTAGTCATCTAGACTCATAATTCCTAGTGACATGTCACTCGTATCCTATTCTATTCCTAAGGTTCGAACGGGATTTTTCCTCGTCTATTAAGGCTTTGTCTTATCATATTTCTATTAATTACATACACATTAATATCTGTACAATTCATGTAATGATAACATTTAAATACATGTATAGCATGGTATTGTTTACATACGAACTTACCTCGATACCACAAATGTGAAAAGGACATATTCGTCCATAAATCGATTTCTTTCCGTTCTAGGTCCAAGTCTCAATTTTCATCATCTATAACATCACATTTAGCCTACCAATCAGTCACAATATTCATATGGGTCTAAAAATCATATTTTTACAAATTTTCATTTTGACCTCTAAACTTTTGCATATTGCACTTTTGCCCCAATGCTCGTAAATTAATTTTTATTCAATTTCTATAAGGTTTAAGACATGCTGAACATTTTTCTCTTCTATGGCAACTCCAAATTTTCACTAATTCACACACTTATGACGAATTTGTAACTTTCACAATTTAACCCCTTTTTGACATTTTTACCGAAATTCATTGAATAAAACTCATATTTAACACATCAAACATTCATTATCCACTATAAATCATCAACACACAACCATATCATGAATGGGTAAATTTTAAACTCTAATTTCTCTTCAATCAATTGGTAGAAATAGAAAATTTAAGCTTCCTAATCTCAAAATACGAAAATCATTAAAAACGGACAAAACCGTACCTATATAAGCCATAAAAGCTTGGCGAATGGAGCTCATCCATGGCTGCTATTTTCTGTTCTTTCCACGGTTGAAGAAGAAAGAATGAAAAAATGATAGCTTTTATCATTTGTCTTATTAGGTTATTTTAATTAATATACAAAATTACCCTTTTATTTCAACCAAATTTCAAAATACCAAACAAATATCCATTCACTAACTTATTAAAGGAATAATTGTCACATAAGGACTTTCAATTTAAAACTCATAACAATTAGGCACCTTATATATAAAGAACTCAACTTTTGCACTTTTTACAATTTAGTCCTTTTGACTAAATTGAGTGCTCAAACGTCAAAATTTTTGAATGAAATTTTTACGAAATATTTTCATAAATTTATAGACTATAAAAATATAATAAAAATATATTTTTTTTTCTCGTCGGGTTTGTGGTCCCGAAACCACTGTTCCGACTAGACCCAAAATCGGGCTATTACAAAAAATGATAAAAGAGACTATGGAGAGTAAAATAGAAGTTGAGGAGAGAGGAAAGCAAGTTAAAGTTTGATTCCAAGAGAACAAGGCATGAATTGTGACAGTCCTAAGTAGACCCTAGTCGAAAAGTGGTTTCGGGACCACGAAACTGAGTTTTATAAATAATTGAAAGTTATATTCTATGTTCATGATGTGAGTAAATGCATGTGTAAAAATTTCAAGCATTAATTTTGCCATTTGTATGTGAAATTTTGAAACAGGACTTATGTGAAACATTGGTAAAATAGGTTAGGTAAATATATAAAGTGATCTAATAGAGCATGTATTCAAAATGTGGGCTTGCATGTCAAATTACCCACTTTTGAGATGGTGGCAGTCATGATATGGTGTTATATATATAATATGTATTGTGATTTAAGATATTATATTACAAATGAATTAATAAAAGAAAAAAAAAAGAGAGATTAGATAATAGTTAGTGGGAGGAGAAACCAAAGTTGGTTCATCCTTGTCCTCCATTGCCGTAGCCTAAAGGGAGGGAGAAGAAAGTTTGGTTGCTTTAATTTTTGGCTTAGAAGATGGCTAGAATGAGGTATGTATTGAATGATTCTTGAAAATCTATGCATGTTTGAGATGATTAGTTCAAACTCTACTTATCACATGGATTAAACTTAGAATTTTGAGGTTTGAGATTCGGTCAATAAGCTTGAAACTCATAGTAGTTTGTTTTGGTAAGCTTGGTATACGGATGATAGATGTGTTTTGGTTTTGGTTTGATAATGATGTTAATGATGGTGATTTTCGGTCATGTATTAACTTAAATTGTAAGTATGATCTATGGTATAATTTGTGTGATGGAATGGTCTTGAGATTTGGCTTGATTAAATGGGTAAAATGCTAAGTGTATTAAAGATGATGTAATGGTTATTTCGGGTTATGTGAAGTAAATATAGATGATGGTTATAAGCTGTTTTATGATTTGATAATGGTGATTAAATCTTGTAGTTAAGTGTTTAGATATATATATATATATATATTAATAATGAATTTAGTGTACTTGCTATGTGAGAAATATGCAATGCTATAGGTATTTGATTATTAGATATGGTTATTCTATGTTGATTTGTAATGGTATGATTGCATTGATGAATTGGTTTGGAAATGGTGGATAATATGTACATGAATATTAGGATAGGGCTTTAAGTTCATATTGATAAGTATGCAATATAGGTATTTGGTATGTATATATATTGTTGATGTCGTATGCATTGGTCATTTTTTTTTATGATTTGTAATGGTAAAAATAAATTTGCATCACTTTGTGTTATTTATATAAGTGGCTGTATGTTCGGCCGTGGTAATTGGCTATCTAGGTTCCATTTAAAATGGCAAGTAATGTGAATTCTTGTTTGTGCATGTGAATTAGGTATTAGTGAAATAAACATAAAAGTTAGTCATGGTATATTTCATAAATACATTATGCACTGAAGTTATACGATTATCAATTGTGACTATTAAAGAAGTAATGTTGAATAAGTAATGAAACAAATTCATTTGTTTTAATTAAGCTCATGAGCAAAGAGGATCTAAATCAAATAGGGGGAAAGAGAAAGCCGTCAAGTAGCCTATCCGCAGTTGCTCAAATAAATAAAGTAAGTTCTTAAGTAATTGAGTTTGATTCCTTTGTAAGTTTTAAGTTTTAAAACGGGATGAATATGAATTATGTATATACGTTAAGGTCAATGACTTTTCTAAATGAAGGCATATATGATATTATGTTTTAAATATGTGAATGAGAACTTTACAGAGTAAATTGTATAAATCTGCTAGGGACAGCAGCAGTAGCGTGTATTGGAAAAATTACCATAAATTGTGGGAGTTGAGTTAAAGGCTGAATAAATTATGTAATTAAAGGTCGATGCGTCTAGTTTCGTATAAAAGAAATCGTGTAAGTAAAGGGGTTGCCGATAATGAGATTTTCAAAGTTGTGTGAGACAGAGTCAGAACGGCTCCGAAATCCCCTGTTCAGTATTTGGAAAATCATTATAAATCGTACAAAAATGATTATAAGATAAAATTATATGTTTAGATTCCTGAATGAGTCTAGTTTCAAACAAAATAAACAAAAACATATTTTGAATTCTGTACATTGAGAAATTAAATTCTTAGTGAAGAGTAGTCATAGTAGTCAAGCAGTAAAATAGGGGAAACTTTAAGAAAAATCTGGTATTGATTGGCCAAACCAAAAATTCTGAAAATTTTTTGTATAGAGGATATACGAGTCTATTTTCATGGAAAATTAACGGCACATAATTTGGAATTTCATAGCGCCAGTTACAAATAATTTAACGACTGTTGCTCAGGAAAATAGCTTGTAGAGAAATTATGGTTATGTTGTAAACATGGATAAAACTTGTTTTAGTTGCTCATAAGCTATTGATTAAACCCATACGTGAATTCTAAATTGTGATATTATAAAATGATATATGAGTGTTAGATGGATCTTTGATATTAAAATTTGTGAAATTGTAAGTTTATAAGTATTCGAATATGAAATGATAGTATGGCTTGAAATTGAATTATTCATTGGAAAATGATAGATGTAGATTCAGCCAAGACAAAGTGTATACATGAAAGTATATGTGGTATGTGAAGTATATTTGGATAATTGTGATGTGAATACATGAAAATTTATATTTTGATTTAGGATTTTATGTGATAAATGTGAATGTGTATATATGAGATAAGGCCGAATGGCCAATGTGATGAATGTGAACATGCATATATGAGATAAGGCCGAATGGCCAATGTGATCAATGTGAACATGCATATGTGTGATAAGGCCGAATGGCCAATGTGATGAATGTGAACATGCATATGTGTGATAAGGCCGAATGGCCAATGTGATGAATGTGAACATGCATATGTGTGATAAGGCCGAATGGCCAATGTGATGAATGTGAACATGCATATATGTGATAAGGCCGAATGGCCAATGTGATGAATGTGAACATGCATATATGTGATAAGGCAGAATGGCCAATGTGATGAACGTGGAAGTGTATATATGTGGTAAAGCCGAATGGCTAATGCGAAATGTGTATGAGATGGATATGAGGTAAAGCCGAATGGCTAATGCGAAACGTGTATGAGATGGATATGAGGTAAAGCCGAATGGCTAATGTGAAATGTGTATGAGATGGATATGTGGTAAAGCCAAATGGCTAATGTGAGATATGTATGAGATGTGTATATATATATATTGTGGCCAAATGACAAACGGCGAAAGGTGTGTTTTATTAGATATTTGATGAGGTAAATGAATTACAAATATGATAGTCGATGTGAATGTTGTAACATGTGAATAAATATGCATGAAACTCTATGATGTAAACCCAGGATTAAAGACCAGATGACCATATGTGGTGACTATGTCTGGGTTAAGACCCGCTGACTCATGTGGAGATTTCATCTGAGCTAAAGGTCTCGCCGGTAATCCGAGTAGAGTTTAAAGTTATAAGACTTCGCAATAAGAATTGCTTATAAATATATTCAATGCGAAAGGTTAAACAGGTATGTACTCCAAGTTTATATGTGAGCTTGATTTGAACTAAATCATAAGGTAATTATGTGATGCATACGTGAGCAATCTATGAGACTATTCCTATGATTATGTGACATCGGATCAGTGTGAGAGGTTATGTGAAATTATACAATATATCTATGTCACATGAGCTCACTTTTATGTGAAAGTTTATCTGCCTATCGTATATGATGAGATGTGCATATTCGGTAAAGGGATGGTATGCCCGAAGGAAGAGTGAAATAAAAATATGAATAACTATGTTATAATTTGATTGTTATCTGTTGACACTGCTTAAAACTTGCTAAGCATTGTAATGCTTACTCCGCTTACTTTGTTTCCTCTGCTTTATAGATCTCATTTGGAAGCTACAGGACTGGGATCATCAAGAACTAGTCACACTATCACTATCCACCGCTTGTTATCTGTTATGTTTTGAATTATTTTATGGCATGTATAGAATAGACCAAAGGGTCAAGAATATTTTGGTTAATGTATATAAGCCATGCGAAAATGGCATCTTTTGAATGTGTACTTATAGAAGTTTAAATTTGTATCCCTGGCTGTCTTTAGTATTTATCTAAAGGAATATTCTCAAAAATAAAATAAAATAAAAAATTACAGTTCTGATATGAGTTTCAAGTCAGGTAATGCCCCTTCACCTATTCTGGCGACGGATACGGGATAGGGGTGTTACATGAATGTTCATGTTTCATTTTGTTTTCAAGTTTAATCTTGATAGAAAAGTATAGAAAAGATGTTAAAGTGAATAGTACTTATGAAATGTTTTATGTTTTGATATGATGTTGAAGAAAAAGATTGAGAAAATGAATCAAGTGATGTGGAAAAAGGAATAGCAAGTGATTTGAGCTTGGAAAAGGTAAGCACCCATGAATTCTCTTGTTATTTAAGGATTAATATGCAGATTTGGTGAAGTTTTGTGGTAAATTAGTAAATAATGTGTGAAACAATTTAATATGTGAATAAGGAAAATATGATAAAATTTTAATGAATGTGTTATGAGATGATGAAATATGTATATATAATATTGTAAAAGTGAAATTGTGGGAAAATATGAAATTTTATCATTTCAAGGACTAAATTATAAAATTTGTAAAATTTAAAATTGAAATAAGAGAAGTGAAGTGCATAAAAAGTGAAATTTTCATGTGAAATAATATATTATAATAAATTGTTTGGTTGAAGTGATTATGTAGTAAAATAAATAAATAAATAAATAAATTTCATATTAAAAGGGACAATTTTATAAAATATACAAAAGTGATTAAGTGTATTAAGATTTAAATAACATATTCAAGTGTAATGATGTATAGAAGTGAAGTGAATACTAATTAAGAGGATGGTGATTAATGAAAATACCTGTTAGTAGGGACTAAATAGGAAAGATTGTAAAGTAAGTGAAGTGAAATTTATGCAAAGAAGACTTTGAGGTGTAATAAAGTATTAATGGAGAATTTAGGGAAGTGTTTATGATATTGAATTTAATTCTACTGAAAAATAGGTTATTACATTTGTTGCATTTTGCTCCCTATGTTGCGACATCAAACTTCTCGTGTTACAACACAACAATCAATATTGAGTTTATATGCCCTCAGATAGTCTCCTATACACTCACTAAGTATGTTAGCTCACCTTTAGGCCTCATTTGGTCCCTAAGGTAAATAACAGACTCAAAATACACTTTTTATTGAATTTAAACTAAACTATGAAAACTTAACTAAAGCATAATAAAAATGCTTGTATTCAAGCTCCTTAAGTGTGAAAACTAGTTTCATCTGCTACACCATATTACTGTAGATCAAACTCCATCACACTTAAGTCATTGCTTGTCTTCAAACAAATAACAAAAACAACAAATTAAAAGATGACCCTTGAGCAAGTATAGTATAAACATTATTTTCGAAGTACATAACTAGGCATTTCATATTTACACATAATCTTGACATGATATATAACTGACATACTACTTTTGATATCAAACATCTAAGTTCTGTATATTATGAAGTAGACAAACGTTAAGGTTTTCAAACGTATGAGCCCATCAACAAATCATACAGGTAATTTGATTATCCTAGAAGAATACAAACTTTCAAAAATGCAATTGTTTAATATGATGTCAATTCATAAATAGGTCTACCTAGATCACACAGGACTTTTCATCTTGTAATGTTCTCAGGCTTAGGAAAGGTATAAAGTTCAAGAATAGTAAGCGTCAAAATAGTTTCAAGAACGAAAATAGTTTGACACATCGTATTATTCCCTATTCTCCCCCTTAGTGACCCTTACCCTCTCACCATATTATTTTTCCTTCTCTTACATTCCTTATTTCACCACATAGGAAGCCACCGCAAAATATAACAATTATAGCTAGCTCACGAGTTTTTGTGCACTAATGAATGAGCATTTCTAATTTCGTGACTTTGTCACATTTTTTTTTCTTTTTCAATACATCTCACTCACAAATGCTTTTACTTTTCAAGTATTCTTTCTACTTGTTTTGATTTCCTTTTTGAATTTTTCTTTTGTTGCACATATTGGCTAACTTATAATCACTATATCACACTAATCCTTCCTATTTCACTCTATTTTTACAAAATTCATTGTACTACATTGTAACACCCCTAACCCGTATCCATTACCGGAACAGGGTTATAGAGCATTTCCGAAATTTACAAAATAATTATAGATAATTCAAGACATTTACTATTCATATTCAAAATTAACCATATCGTCCTTTAGATGGACCCTCGAGGCCTAATTTAAGAAGTAGAAACAAGTCGGGACTAAATTGGGAACTTAGAAATTTTTTTGCAAAATTTCAAAAAAAAATTCAGATATAAGGATCACACACCCGTTTGAGTGACACGCCCATGTCTTAGGTCGTGTAGTCAATTTTATTTTTTTCACAAATTAGGTGCAGGTTTCACACAGCCAAGACACACACCCGTGTTCTAGGCCGTGTATCACACACAGTTGAGACACACGCCCGTGTCTCTGCCCATGTGCCTAATTCTGAGTATTCTATTTCTAAATTTTAATATGTAGGGGACACATGGCCAAACCACACTCCCATGTGCCAGGCTATGTGTCACACACGGTCAAGACACAGGCCCATGTGTCCACTTGTGTAGATAAAGTAAGGTCATTTCTTAGCCTTATTCTCACCCAAATTTGCCAATAGCCTACACCAATACTTGCAATCATATACCAACCAATTCAAGCATTATAACTAAGCCAACTCTATCATCTAGCATATTATATCAACACATGCATTCATGTTTATAATCTTACCTTTTATAAATATGCAAGTTTAACAAAACTCATTTAAATATACTAAACAAAAATATGTATTTATCATGATATAACGTTATAAATATACCAAAACCAACTATCACTAGCCATTCCAGTGGCTAGATTACAAAGAACTATTTACAAGCCAAACATGCCATTATACCAAAATAAGTTTACTATTTATACCAAAATGAGTTGGTGGATAGTGTGATGATGCTCTGACCGATATCCAACCTTTGTGAGCTTTTGAGCACTATAAAATAGAGAAAAGAAAATCTAGTAAGCATTTTAATGCTCAGTAAGTTTGTACAATAGGAATTAAACTTACCAATAACATTTATTAAAATAAGCATTCAATAACATGCTTCTCAACAATTTGGCATTTTGCCTAATCACATACACTCAATTAAGCAAGTTATTTACATAATTCACATCTACATCAAATAAACATGGATAAGCTCATCATGCTACAAACTTTCTGGTATTTAAGAAGCATTTAGAACATAATTCTTTTAATCTCGTAATTTTCTCATGTCAAGAATTTTATCCGTTGAATCATTAAAATTTTGATGGATACTCAGATAGTATACGCGAGGTATACAAATCAGTGATCCGTCAATTCATGTTCAGGGGTACCCAATGGGGTACATAATCAGGGAGAAAATTCTCGAGCCATATATATCAGGATGCTCAGATGAGCCATGTAAAAGGACACTTATCCAGGCTATACAGGAAACTCATAAGAGTTTTAATCAGAGAGCTCATAGAGCTTAACAAATAACTCCGAAGAGTAATTATCAGGGAGCACCAGATAGCGTAACAGGGATTTCAAGCGAGCCATGTCGGGAAACTCATAAGACCTTATATCAGGACGCTAACGTAGAGCTACGTTTGTGTCCGTATTATATGCTGGATCAGAACCGATCAAATCATGTAACAGGATGCTCACAAAGAGTTGCGGTAGTGTGCAACACATGCAGAATCACTATCGGTCAAGATGCTCATAGGAACTAAGAAGGCTTTTAACAGGATTGCTCGTTCGAGCTGTAGTCTGTTCGCAACATATGCAGGACTTTAATTAATACGGGAAAATACTGTATCCATCGAATTTCATTATTCATACGAGACTTAACATTTATCCAACTTTATTGATCATGTATTCAATTTCAGATCAATAGCATTTAAACAATTCATACATACAATATTCAATTTAAGCATATAAATAAACACGATTTAGTTACACAAACTTACCTCAATACTTGTTCGTATACGGAAATCTACTAATCAGAAACATTTTGTTTTCCTCAATCCAATTCCGTATTTGGTCTTTCCGGATCTATATAAATGAATTTAATCATCAATTTATTACATTTCATATTTAATTGAATTTAATTCACATCCTAGGTAAAATTACCATTTTGCCCCTCTACTTTTCATAAATGACAATTTTGTCCCTAGGCTCAGAAAATGAAATTCATGCAATTTAATCCTTATTCCAAGCCTAGCCAAAATTTTCATTTAACATTTACAACACTTGTATTTCAAAAAATTCAGAATTTTTCCATAACTTTTGCATCTTTACAATTTAGTCTCTAAATCATAATTTCATCAAAATTCTCTTTGTAAAATTTGTTTATCTATCAACAACCTTTCATTTTCTACCAAAATTTTCAAAATTTCAGCATATTCATCCATGGAAAAACTTTGTTACTTTGATAACTTTTCAAATTAATCCCCAAAATAGATAGATTAAGCTATACCGATCTCAAAAATATAAAAATTACTAAAAACAGAACAAATATACTTACCCAATTAAGCCAAGAAAGCTTGTTTTCTCTTTCCTATGGTTTCCATAAAATTTTGGGGATGAAGATGATAATAATATGATGATATTTCTTTCTCTCTTTTTTTTTTAATTATTTATCATCCTTTAATTATTTACATTTCTAATTTAGTCCTTTTCTTTTTCTAATTTTCCATGAATGAATCATCAAAAATATCTACTAACTTTTCTTTAATGGTCTAATTACCATATAAAGACCTCAAGTTTTGAATTCTATATCTATTTGGTACTTATAGCTACTAGAACTCAACTTTTGCATTTTATACAATTTGGTCCTTTCCATAATTAAACACATAATCGGTAAAATTTTTCTTATTAGAATTTTCATTTAACATTCCTATCATAATACGAACCACACAATAATATTCAAATAAATTTTATTTCTGGCTCGAATTTGTGGTCCTGAAACCATTGTTCCGATTTCACTAAAAATGGGCTGTTACAACTCTCCCCCCTTTAACAATTTTTGTCCTCGAAAATCTTACCAGTAAAGGGGTTTGGATATTGTTTTCTCATGGAATCCTCTAGTTCCCAAGTAGCTTCTTCTATTCCATGTCGCTGCCAAAGAATCTTTACCAAAGCTACCTTTTTATTTCTTAACTCTTTTGTTTCACGTGCCAGGATTTTAATCAGTTCCTCACTGTAAGTCATATTAGGCTGAATCTCAACTTCTGTTGGAGAAATAACATGTGAAGGATCCGACCGATATCATCATAACATAGACACATGGAAAACATTATGAATTATGTCAAGCTCTGGTGGTAATGTGAACCGATATGCAACAGATCTGATTCTTTCAATAATCTCATATGGCCCGATAAACTATGGACTCAATTTTCATTTACGGCCAAACTGGAGAACTTTCTTCCAATGTGATACTTTCAAAAATACCTTATCACTGACCTAAAATTCTATCTCTTTTCGTTTATCGGTATAAGACTTTTGACGATCAGAGGCTACTTTCAAACTATCTTGAATTACTTTTACCTTTTCTTCAATTTCACGGGCTAAGTCAACTCCATGTATCTTTTGCTCACTAAGCTCTGTCCAATACAATGAAGTTCTACATTTACGACCAGACAGAGCCTCATACGGTGCCCTTTTAATGCTGGATTGATAACTATTATTATATGCAAATTCAACCAAAGGTAGATATTTTTCCCAGTTACCTTCTAATTCCAAAACACAACACTGGAGCATATCCTCTAAAATTTGTATTATACGTTCAGATTGATCATCAGTATGAGGATGAATTGCAGTACTGAAGTGTAATTGCGTACCTAGAGCTCTTACAATTTATTCCAGAATCGAGATGTAAACCGGGGATCTCTATTAGATATAATAGAGACTGGTACTCCATGCAGTCTAACAATATTAGAAACATATAATTCAGCCAATCTATCCAACAAAAAATCCATACGTACCGAAATAAAGTGTGCAGAATTTTTCAACTGGTCGACGATTACCCAAATGACATCTTTCTTTTTCGAAGACAAGGGTAATCCTGATATAAAGTCCATGGTAAATTTTTTCCATTTCCATTTCTGTATCGTAATTGGCTGCAATAATCCTGAAGGCATCTAATGTTCAATTTTTACTTGCTGACATATCAAACATTTAGATACAAGTTAAAAAATATCCAATTTCATTCCCGGCCACCAGTACATCTTTTTCAAATCATTGTACATTTTATTACTACCTGGATGAACAAACATAGTACCATTTTGAGCCTCATGTAGAATCTTCTGTACCAGTTTTGAATTCTTCGATACACATATTCTATGTGACAGCCCTAAATTGACCCTAGTCGGAAAGTGGTTTCGGGACCACTAAATCGAGTCATAAAAATAATTAATTGTTATATTCTATGCTTACTATGTGTGTGCATGCATATGTGGAAGTTTCATTCTCTAATTTTACCAATTTTGTGAGAAATTATTAAATAGGGATCAATGTGAAACATGGTGAAATATGATAGGCTAATTTTAAATGGCTTATTAGTGCATGTTAACACAAAGGTGGAGTTGCATGTCAAATAACCCATTTCTTAAGGTTAGTGGCCGCCATGACATGATGATGGCAAAGAAAACATGTCCTAGACATGTTGGCCTAGTGCATTATGGAAGGAAATAAAGAAATGAAAAAAAAGGAAAATGATGAAGAAAAATGTGTGTATGGATACTCTTGTGCCGTGACAAAACAAAGAAAAAAAGGGAAGAAAATTGGTTGTTCATCCTTCCTCATTTTTGTTACAATTGCCATGACTTGAAAAGATGAAGAAATAGGGGAAATCTCCCTAAAGCAAATCGGCATTCTTCTTTAGCTAGCAAGAGGGTGATGAAAACAAAGCTTGGAACTTAAGCTCTTCTTGGCCGAATGTAAAGAGGAAGAGGGGAGAAAGACTTTCGGTCATGGAAGGAGAAGAAAGGTTAGTGAAAAGTGTTAGATTTGTTTTGAAATTCAAGCTTGTTTTAGGTTAATCATCTTGCTTCTTACTTAACCCAAGCCAAAAGAATCTTGAAATCTTGATGGAGGTATGGTACATTTGTTTACGGTTAATGGGAGAATAATTTGATTTTAGCCTTTAAACCTTGAGGAAGAAATTGTTGTTGCAAGAAGTTGAGCTTATTGATAGTATAAATTTCTAATGCACCTAAGGTAATAGCCGAACATGTAGTGGTTTAATGCCTTGAACAAGTGTCGTTTAGATGTTCTAAGATTGTCTAAATTAGATGTTTAATCATCTAAGGGTTCGCATGGTGCATTCTTGAGAAGAGTTTGATTTGAAATCATGAGATCTTGTTGACTTGTGTTTAAGTTGTAATCGGCCATGGGCTATGGGTGTTTGCTAATCCGGTTTTGTTGCATAGGTGTTAAATACCTTGTATTGGGAATTTGATGAATAAGTAGCAATAAATTAAGATGAGATTGAGTAAATTTTAGCTTAGTTGTGTTAAGTATTCGCAATAATCATAATAATGTATATGAATGCCGTATGTTTGTGTTTGATAGAGAGGTGAATTGTTTGATTTAGCTCCGAGCAAAGGGGACTAAATCGGACAAAGGAAAGGAGAAAGCAAACGAGTAGCCAATTGGAACCGTTCTACACTACATAATGTAAGTCATTAAGCATATATTTGGTGTTGATGTAAATGACCATAATATATACGCAATTGTGTTTAAATGAGTTGATGTGTAAATGAAAATGTATGTGTATGGAATGATGCCATTGTTGAATGTATAAAGGCAGCAAAATGCATAAGGTATTGGTCTCGCACTAAGTGTGCGGGTATAAATGGACACGGTGACAAGATTGGCACTAAGTGTGCGGGTTTAAAATTGTACAGCACTAAGTGTGCGAGTTTGATTATATAGCACTAAGTGTGCGAGCTGAAAATATATAGCACTAAGTGTGCGAGCTGAAAATTATATAGCACTAAGTGTGCGAGCTGAAAATTATATAGCACTAAGTGTGCGAGCTGAAAATATATAGCACTAAGTGTGCGGATTCACTATATGCTCTTGCATTACAATTGGCACCGAGTGTGCGACATTATCGAGTTAATCCCGCATAGCGGATCGGGTAAGTACCTTGAGCTCATGACGAATAGGCAATACGTTCATGCTCGGGTTGAGCTTGGTAAGCTTTAAATCTATGTGATGATTGCAATTGTATGAGTGTGGTGTGAATGAGTTGGTGTGTAAAATGCCTCAAATATCTTATTGTATAGAATATGAAATGTGGATGTATGACTTGGTATGAGATTGAACCGAAAGGTCCGAGGAATTATGGTATAGTTTCGATATGGATGAAGTACCTAGCCTCGCTTATTGTTTGATGTTGTGAAAATTTTATTAATGGATGGTTGATGAATGCTTATGACTTATCGAGTTATAAACTCACTCGGTGTTTTCTTGTCACCCATTTTAGGTCTCTTGGACTCGTATTGTTATGTGCTCGAACCGTCGTTGAAGTCATCACACCGCTGGAAATCTTTTGGTATTGTCTTTGTAGTTGAACTAGGAGAACATTTGGCATGTATAGGCTATTATGTTTTGTTGAATTGTGGGTTGTAAACTTTAAGCCATGTGAAAATGGCCTATGTGGTCGTTGAGTGGGATGCTAGAACCTATAGCCACGAGTCTTAGAAACTTTAATTTTGATAAGGTGGCCATAATTTGTGTCATGTATGATGGATGATTAGTAAGGCCAAGGAAAGATTCATGAAATTGGCATAGTCTACTGCAGTAACTGTTGCGGACAGCAGCAGTGATATGAGATTGAAAAATCACTAAAAATAGTAGAAGTAGAATTAAATAGTGAATAAATTATGAAATTGAACCTTGATGAATCTATTTTCATATGGACAAAACGAAACGACCATATGAGCAGTATACTGAGAGATATTAAAGTTCTCGTGAAACAGGGCCAGAACGGTTTCTGGATCCCCTGTCTCGACTTTGAAAATTTACCATAAATTATCCAGAAGGAATTAGAAGTCGTGCCTTATATGTGAAGATTTCCCTTTGAGTCTATTTTCATTAGAAACAAACTACATGAGCATTGAAGCCCTGTACGAGAAGATATCCAGGTCGTAATGCGCGAAGGTCAGTGTAGTCGACCCCTGTAACATGGGTGACTTTAACTAATAAACTGTACCAATTGGCCCGACCAAAAATTCTAGAAATAAATCCAGGGATGGATATATGAGTCTAGTTTCAGAGAAAATTTACGGAATTGATTTTCGAGTTCTGGAACTCGAGATATGATTTCGAAGGTGACAGTGACGCAGTTAGCTAGCCTGCCTGGAACAGAAATCAATTATTTCAATGAGAGAAATAAGGGAAGTAAGCCCGGTAACACCACGTGGTCAAATCCGGTGACGGTCACGGGTTTGGGGTGTTACATTTTATTGGTATCAGAGCTATGGTTTAGTCGGTTCTAGGACTACCATAGCGCGTGTGGGTCTAGCTATACATGCCCAAAATGTTAGTGCTTAGAAATGTGATGACTTATGACGGTTGAAGTTTTTGTTTTGATTTGCAAGTGGAACCCGGGGTAGAGAGACCCTTGGCGGATGACGTTGAAAGTGTAGCGACTGTTCCTGCGCAAGGGACACCGCCTGTTGAGCCTCGGTCATCCGCGAATAATCAAGTCAAGGGCGAAACAAGCCTTCTTCACCATGATGAATGAGTGGGTCGCGAATATGCCCGAACCAATCCGATCGTCCAACCATTCCCGAATTTAAATACTCCATCCAAGAGCCCGTAATGCCTCCATTCGATCCCGTGAGGTGAGTAAACCACCGTGGACTTGATTAGGAAGCGTGGGGCGAGGAGTTCAAGGCCATAGTTATGATGATGCCGAAAAGGCCGAGTTCGCTCGATAACACCATTAGAGTGTTAGATGAACTGCCATGCACACCGATGAATGTCTTAAGTGTGCTATATCCTTGTTATGAGACTCACTTACTATTGGTGGAGGACTTTAATTTCCATAGTCCCAAATGAACGAGTTACTTGGGATTTCTTTCAATCCAATTTCAAAGAAATACATTAGTCAACTGTTCATCGATCGAAGCGTAAGGAATTCTTGGAACTCAAGCAAGGCCGGATGATCAGATCAAATACGAACATGAGTTCGTAAGACTTAGTCGGTATGCTCGGAGTGTGTGGCTGATGAGGTTGCTATGTGCAAGAGATTAGAAGAAGGCTGAATTTGAAGCTAGAGATTTTCGTAAAAGATCGACGAGTAAAGCTCCATTCTCGGCTGTAAAGAGGTTCAGGGAGGACACTAATAAGTCGAGGGCGACTGCGGGAATTTCCATCAGAGACCGACCATTGACGGACTCCCGAGCTACTTCGGTAGCTAGTGTAGGCAATAATCGTCAAGAGAAACCTGAATGCCCCCAATGTGGAAGACGACACCTAGGTGAATGTTGGGGTAAGTCCGTTAATAGGGCTCATTATGGATGCGGTTCAAGGACCACTTCATTAGAGATTGCACGGAGCTAGATGAGAAGAATAAGATGCAAGGTGCAAGACCTAGTGAAATGATGGCTAGAGGTAGGCCCCCGAGAATTTCTGGAGGTAGGGGTGGTAATCAGAGAGGAGCCTCTGATACGGCTGTTCGATCCGAGACCCGTGCTCCTGCTAGAGCATATGCCATCCGCAGCACGAGAGGTGGCATCCTCCCCGACGTTATCATCGGTACTTTTACTCTCTTTGATAGTAGTGTGATTGCATTGATTGACCCCGCTCTACTCATTCATATGTATGTGAAACCTTAGCATCCAATAAGACTCACTGTTGAGTCTCATCGAGTTCGTAATTCGGTGTCAAACCCTTTGGGTCAATACGTACTGTTGATAAAGTGTGCAAGAGATGCCCCTAATAATTCGAGATTCCTGCTTTTTACCGATCCGATGCTTCTACCATTTGATGAATTCGATGTTATTCTTGGTATGAATTGGTGACAGTACATGATGCAAGGTGGACCGCAAAAGGAAAACCATTGATTGGAGGAGTGCAAATAATGAGGTATTCCGAGTCGAGTCTCATCGATTTAAAAGGAGTGCCGATATAATATCTTCTATGACCGCTCGGAGATATGTGAAAAGGGTGTGAAACATACCTTGCGTATGTGTTTGAAAGTAAAGAGACGGAAAGGAAACTCGAATCGGTACCAGTGGTTTGTGAGTATTCGATGTTTTTCCCGAGGAGTTACCGGATTGCCACCGGTTCGAGAAGTGGATTTCGCATCGGTTGTACCGGTACTACGCCGGTCTCAATAGCCCCGTGATCGTATGGCATTAACGGAATTAAAGGAATTGAAGGTTCAATTGCAAGAATTGACGGGTAGAGGTTTCGCCGACCGAGTTTTTCTCCATGGGGCGTACTGTATTGTTTGTGAAAAGAAGGACGGAACCATGAGGTTGTGCATCGACTATCGTCAACTCAATAAAGTGACGATAAAGAATAAATATCCATTGCCACGAATTGACGATTTGTTTGATCAATTAAAGGGAGCCTCGGTGTTTTCAAAGATAGATTTGAGGTCGGGGTACTATCAGTTGAGGGTCCGAGAATCGGACATACCCAAAACCGCTTTTAGAACGAGGTACTGTCCACTACGAATTCTTGGTGATGCCGTTTGGGCTTACTAATGCCCTGCGGTATTTATGGATTTAATGAATAGAATTTTCAGGCCATACTTGGATCTGTTCAGTAGTTGTATTTATCGATGACATTTTGGTCTATTCGAGATGAAACCGAACATGCCGAGCACCGAGGCTAGTGTTGCAAATTTTACGAGATAAGCGAGCTATACGCAAAGTTCAAGAAATGTGAATTTTGGTTGAAAGAGGTTAGCTTTTGGGGCGGTGGTGTCCGATCGGTGTCGGGTGGACCCGAACAAAATTTTGGCCATAGTCGATTGGAAACCTCCGCGAATGTTACCGGGTTAGGAGCTTTTGGGGCTTGCCGATTATTACCAACGATTTGTAAAAGGTTTTTCGATGATAGTCGCACCGATGACGAAACTACTCCAAAAAGATGTTAAGTTCGAATGGACGGAGAAATGTCGAAAAGTTTCAATCAATCGAAAACTTATTTGACCGAAGCCCCAATTCTAGTGTAACCCGAATCGGGCAAAGAGTTTGTCATTTATAGTGACGCATCCCTACTTGGGTTGGGTTGCGATTGATACAAGAAGGGCGAGTTGTGGCCTATGCGTCGAGACAATTAAAGCCACATGAGAAAAATTATCCGACCCATGATCTCGAATTGGCTGCCATCGTACCCGCCTTAAAGATATGGCGACATTACTTATTTGGTGAGAAGTGCCATATGTATTCGGATCACAAAAGTCTCAAATATTTGATGACCCAAAGAGACTTAAATCTGCGACAAAGACGTTGGCTTGAGCTATTAAAGGATTATGAGCTGGTCATTGACTATCACCGAAAGGCTAATGTGGTTATGACGCCTTAAGTCGTAAATCACTATTTGCTTTACGAGCGATGAATGTACACTTGTCTCCGTTTCTACCCGACAATGTGTTAGTAGCGAATTGAAAGCCAAACCATTATTGATACGTCAAATTCGTGAAGCTCGTAAAGTCGACGATGAGTTGGTTGCAAACGGGCTGAGTGTGTTCCGACAAGGACTCGAATTTCAAATCGATGATGACGATTGTTTGAGGTTCAGAAGTCGTCTGTGTGTTCCAAAAAATTCGGAACTTATTTCAATAATTCTGAACAAAGCCCATTGTAGCCAAATGGCAATCCACCCAGGGAGTACGAAGATGTACAATGATTTGAAACGTCGGTTTTGGTGGCATGGTATGAAACGAGAAATCTTTGACTTTGTTTCGAGATGTTTAATATGTCAACAAGTGAAAGCGGAGCATCAAGTGCCTTCAGGATTACTTCAGCCGATCACGATACCCAAATGGAAATGGGATCGAGTAACAATGGACTTTGTGTCTGGGTTACCATTGACTCAGAATAAGAAAGACTCGGTCTGGGTCATTGTTGATAGACTGACCAAGTCTGCTCATTTTATTCCTGTCCGCACGGATTTTTCGCTTGATAAATTGGCAGAATTATATGTCTCCCAAATTGTTCGATTGCATGGGGTACCTATTTCTATCGTGTCGGATAGAGACCCAAGATTTACATCGCGATTTTGGAAGAAATAGCAAGAGGCTTTGGGTACCAAGTGCATTTTAGCACCTTTTCACCCCAAACCGATGGTCAATCCGAACGGTAATTCAAATACTCGAGGATATGTTGAGATGTTGCATCCTTGAGTTTAGTGGTTCATGGGAACGGTATTTACCTTTGGTTGAATTCGCCACAACAATAGCTTTCAATCAAGTATTAAGATGGCACCTTACGAGGCTTTATACGATCGTAAATGCCGTATCCCATTATTCTGGACTGAACTTAGTGAAGGAAAAATCTTTGGGGTTGATTTGGTTAAGGATGCCGAGTAAAAAGTTCGAGTAATTCGTGAAAGTTTGAAAGCTACTTCGGATCGCCAAAAGTCGTATGCAGATTTGAAAAGAAAAGACATTGAATATCGTTTGGAGACAAGGTATTTCTCAAAGTCTCACCGGAAGAAGGTGCTTAGATTTGGCCGTAAGGGCAAATTGAGTCCGAGGTTCATCGGTCTGTATGAAATATCTGAACGAGTTGGGCCAGTAGCGTACCGATTAATTTTACCCCCTGAGCTCGAAAGGATCCACAACGTTTTCCATGTCTCGATGCTTCGACGATATAGGTCTGACCCGACACACGTAATTACTCCATCCGAGGTCAAGTTCACCTAATTTGAGTTATGAAGAAGAGCCGTTCGCATTCGATGTGCGAAGTAAAAGAGTTGCGTAATAAGAAAATCCCATTAGTGAAGGTGTTGTGGCATAAACACGGAATTGAAGGAGCCACTTGGGAACTTTAGTACTCTATGAAAGAGCGATACCCGAGCCTATTTACTCGGTAAGATTTTCGGACGAAAATTTCTTAAGTGGGGAGAGTTGTGACACCCTAAATTGACCCTAGTCGGAAAGTGGTTTCGGACCACTAAACCGAGTCATAAAATAATTAATTGTTATATTCTATGCTTACTATGTGTGTGCATGCATATGTGGAAGTTTCATTCTCTAATTTTACCAATTTTGTGAGAAATTATTAAATAGGGATCAATGTGAAACATGGTGAAATATGATAGGCTAATTTTAAATGGCTTATTAGTGCATGTTAACACAAAGGTGGAGTTGCATGTCAAATAACCCATTTCTTAAGGTTAGTGGCCGCCATGACATGATGATGGGCAAAGAAAACATGTCCTAGACATGTTGGCCTAGTGCATTATGGAAGGAAATAAAGAAATGAAAAAAAAGGAAAATGATGAAGAAAATGTGTGTATGGATACTCTTGTGCCGTGACAAAACAAAGAAAAAAAGGGAAGAAAATTGGTTGTTCATCCTTCCTCATTTTTGTTACAATTGCCATGACTTGAAAAGATGAAGGAATAGGGAAATCTCCTAAAGCAAATCGGCATTCTTCTTTAGCTAGCAAGAGGGTGATGAAAACAAAGCTTGGAACTTAAGCTCTTCTTGGCCGAATGTAAAGAGGAAGAGGGGAGAAAGACTTTCGGTCATGGAAGGAGAAGAAAGGTTAGTGAAAAGTGTTAGATTTGTTTTGAAATTCAAGCTTGTTTTAGGTTAATCATCTTGCTTCTTACTTAACCCAAGCCAAAAGAATCTTGAAATCTTGATGGAGGTATGGTACATTCGTTTATGGTTAATGGGAGAATAATTTGATTTTAGCCTTTAAACCTTGAGGAAGAAATTGTTGTTGCAAGAAGTTGAGCTTATTGATAGTATAAATTTCTAATGCACCTAAGGTAATAGCCGAACATGTAGTGGTTTAATGCCTTGAACAAGTGTCGTTTAGATGTTCTAAGATTGTCTAAATTAGATGTTTAATCATCTAAGGGTTCGCATGGTGCATTCTTGAGAAGAGTTTGATTTGAAATCATGAGATCTTGTTGACTTGTGTTTAAGTTGTAATCGGCCATGGGCTATGGGTGTTTGCTAATCCGGTTTTGTTGCATAGGTGTTAAATACCTTGTATTGGGAATTTGATGAATAAGTAGCAATAAATTAAGATGAGATTGAGTAAATTTTTAGCTTAGTTGTGTTAAGTATTCGGCAATAATCATAATAATGTATATGAATGCCGTATGTTTGTGTTTGATGGAGAGGTGAATTGTTTGATTTAGCTCTAGAGCAAAGGGGGACTAAATCGGACAAAGGAAAGGAGAAAGCAAACGAGTAGCCGAATTGGAACCGTTCTACACTACATAATGTAAGTCATTAAGCATATATTTGGTGTTGATGTAAATGACCATAATATATACGCAATTGTGTTTAAATGAGTTGATGTGTAAATGAAAATGTATGTGTATGGAATGATGCCATTGTTGAATGTATAAAGGCAGCAAAATGCATAAGGTATTGGTCTCGGCACTAAGTGTGCGGGTATAAATGGACACGGTGACAAGATTGGCACTAAGTGTGCGGGTTTAAAATTGTACAGCACTAAGTGTGCGAGTTTGATTATATAGCACTAAGTGTGCGAGCTGAAAATATATAGCACTAAGTGTGCGAGCTGAAAATTATATAGCACTAAGTGTGCGAGCTGAAAATATATAGCACTAAGTGTGCGGATTCACTATATGCTCTTGCATTACAATTGGCACTGAGTGTGCGACATTATCGAGTTAATCCCGGACAGCGGATCGGGTAAGTACCTTGAGGTCATGATGAATAGGCAATACGTTCATGCTCGGGGTTGAGCTTGGTAAGCTTTAAATCTATGTGATGATTGCAATTGTATGAGTGTGGTGTGAATGAGTTGGTGTGTAAAAATGCCTCAAATATCTTATTGTATAGAATATGAAATGTGGATGTATGACTTGGTATGAGATTGAACCGAAAGGTCCGAGGAATTATGGTATAGTTTCGATATGGATGAAGTACCTAGCCTCGTTTATTGTTTGATGTTGTGAAAATTTTATTAATGGATGGTTGATGAATGCTTATGACTTACTGAGTTATAAACTCACTCGGTGTTTTCTTGTCACCCATTTTAGGTCTCTTGGACTCGTATTGTTGCGTGCTCGGAACCGTCGTTGAAGTCATCACACCGGCTGGAAATCTTTTGGTATTGTCTTCGTAGTTGAACTAGGAGAACATTTGGCATGTATAGGCTATTATGTTTTGTTGAATTGTGGGTTGTAAACTTTAAGCCATGTGAAAATGGCCTATGTGGTCGTTGAGTGGGATGCTAGAACCTATAGCCACGAGTCTTAGAAACTTTAATTTTGATAAGGTGGCCATAATTTGTGTCATGTATGATGGATGATTAGTAAGGCCAAGGAAAGATTCATGAAATTGGCATAGTCTCTGCAGTAACTGTTGCGGACAGCAGCAGTGATATGAGATTGAAAAATCACTAAAAATAGTAGAAGTAGAATTAAATAGTGAATAAATTATGAAATTGAACCTTGATGAATCTATTTTCATATGGACAAAACGAAACGACCATATGAGCAGTATACTGAGAGATATTAAAGTTCTCGTGAAACAGGGCCAGAACGGTTTCTGGATCCCCTGTCTCGACTTTGAAAATTTACCATAAATTATCCAGAAGGAATTAGAAGTCGTGCCTTATATGTGAAGATTTCCCTTTGAGTCTATTTTCATTAGAAACAAACTACATGAGCATTGAATCCCTGTACGAGAAGATATCCAGGTCGTAATGCGCGAAGGTCAGTGTAGTCGACCCCTGTAACATGGGCGACTTTAACTAATAAACTGTACCAATTGGCCTGACCAAAACTTCTAGAAATAAATCCAGGGATGGATATATGAGTCTCGTTTCATATAAAATTTACGGAATTGATTTTCGAGTTCTGGAACTCGAGATATGATTTCTAAGGTGACAGTGATGCAGTTAGCTAGCCTGCCTGGAACAGAAATCAATTATTTCAAAGAGAGAAATAAGGGAAGTAAGCCCGGTAACACCATGTGGTCAAATCCGGTGACGGTCACGGGTTTGGGGTGTTACATTCTGCCTCTGAATAACAAGCAACCATCAAACCCAATCTGAAATTTTGAATCAGGATTCAACTTATATTGTTCTCGTTTATCTTGTAATTCATCATCACTCTTCTGAGCTTCATAGATTTATTGCAAGAATATTGGTCTAGCTTTTAACTCAGCTGCAATTGAACCATCATCAGACAAAGATAACCGAGTGTTCATTACTCGTAAAGAAAATAGAGACTTCCTACTCAGAGCATCTGCAACCACATTGGCTTTTCTAGATGATAGTCAATAACCAGATCATAATCTTTTAACAACTTAAGCCATCTACGCTATCTCAGATTCAAGTCTTTTTGCGACATCAGATACTTAAAACTCTTATGATCAGTGAATATGTGACATTTTCACCAAACAAGTAATGCCGCCAAATTTTCAATGCAAATACAATAGCTGCTAACTCCAAATCATGTATTGGGTAATTTCTTTCATGTGGTTTTAATTGTCTAGAAGCATAGGCTATTGCTTTGCCTTCTTACATCAAAATGCAACCTAAACCATTCAAGGATGTCACTATAAATCACAAATTCTTTACCCGATTTAGGCTAGACTAGTACTGGAGCTTAAGTCAACAAGGCTTTTAATCTGTCAAAACTCTGCTGGCAATTATCAGACCACTCAAATTTCACATCTTTTTGCAATAAACGAGTCATTGGAAAAGCTATCATTGAAAACCCTTGAACTAACCTCCATAATATCCTACTAGTCCTAGAAAACTTCTGACCTTGGACACATTCTTTGGTGGTTTCCAATTAACAATAGCTGAAATTTTATTCGGATCCACCCGAATACTTTCTAGAGATACTATATGCCCGAGAAAATCAATTTCCCTGCAGCTAAAATTCACACTTACTGAATTTGGCAGATAATTGTTTCTGATGCAGAGTTTGCAACACAATTCTCAGATGATCAGCATGTTCATTTTCATTTCAAGAATGTACCAAGATATCATTAATAAATCCACCACAAACCTGTTTAGATACGGTTTGAAAATTTTGTTCATCAAATCCATGACTACTGCAGGTGCATTTATCAAGCCAAATGACATTACAAGAAACTCATAGTGCCCATACCTAGTTCTGAAAGTTGTCTTTGGAACATCTAATTCTTTTACCCGTAGCTGATAGTAATTGGAACGAAGATCAATCTTCGAAAATATAGTGGCACATTTCAATTGATCAAACAAGTTATCAATACGAGGTAGTGGATACTTATTCTTTATTGTAACTTTGTTGAGCTGCCTGTAGTCAATACACAACCTCAATGACCCATCGTTCTTCTTTACAAAAAGAACTGGTGCACCTTAAGGTCAAAAACTAGGTCGAGCAAAGCCTCTATCAGTAAGTTCTTGCAACTGTGCTTTCAACTCTTTCAATTCGGTAGGAGCCATTCTGTAGGGTGCTATGGATATCGATGTTGTTCCTGAAACAAGATTTATAGAGAACCCACTTATCTAACTGGTGGTAAGCCTGGTAATTCCTTCGGAAATACATCAAGAAATTCACAAACAACCAGTACTGATTGAATATTTGACTCAGATACTTTACTATCCAACACATATGCAAGATAAGCATCATACCATTTTTTGATATATTTCTGTGCTGGTATTGCTGAGATTACATTAGATATAACATCCAATTTATCAGATTCAACATAGAGTAACTCACCATTCTGACACTTCAACACAATGTATTTTTGTTTACAATTCACTACTGCATCATGTTGAGTTAGCTAGTCCATTTCCAAAATCACATCAAATTCATCAAAAGGAAGTAGCATTAAATCAGTTGAGAAACAATAATCTTTTACCATCAACAAACAATATTTACAAACTTTATCCACCGTAACATACTGGCCCAGGGGATTTGAAACTTTAACCACAAATTTAGTGAATTCAATAGGTAAATTTTTAACAGACACTAATTTCGTGCATATGTATGAATGTGTTGAACCGAAACCAATCAAAGCAATAATATTAGTATCAAGTAGAGAAAATGTACTATAATGACGTCTGGTGTAGAGGCATCCTCTCTTGCACATATAACATATGTCCTTGCCGGTGTTCTTACTTTAGATTTAACTGTTGAATCTTTTGTAATACCTCAGCTACCACTGACATTGTTGGGGTGACGAGGTGGTCTGCCTCTCAAGGCGGGACTACTCGGCTTCGAAGTTTGATCAGTATCTTTTTCAATTCTTTCTAGAAAATCTTTAAGGAAATGATAAAGAGAACCACATCTATAGCAAGCCCCACTTTTCAAACGTCATTCCCCAAAATGAAATTTATTACAATTTTTACACCTTAGTTTGGGGTTACCAACACTTCCAACACTTGTTACACATGGAGACGAAGATCTCAGATTAGAGCATTGTGAGCCTCGTTCTTTTCCAGAATACCTCATAAATGTGGTAAAACGATCATGGTATTTCTTTGATTTCTTTGAAGTAAATGCTTGTGACTTCCCCATAAATCTTTTATTAGAAATCTGGGCTTCTCTCTCTACTTATCTCTTCTATTTGCTTAATTCCTCAGCTTTGTGTGCCCGGTTAGCCATACTACAAATTCTCTTAATTCAAGAATTCCTATCAATAGCTTGATGTCTTCATTTAATCCTTCTTCAAAATGTTTGCACATATCAGCCTTAGTCGGGACCTATTCTTTGGCATTCTTGCTTAACCAAACAAATTCCCGCTCGTATTCAGATACAGTCATGTTTCCCTATTTAAGATCTAAAAATTCTTCCTTTTTTTGATCCAGAAATCTTTAACTAATATACTTCTTTCTGAATTCTGTTTGGAAAAACTCCCATGTATCATTTTCCCATGGCACAATAGAAATCAAAGTATTTCACCACTGATAACCTGAATCTTTTAATAATGATACGGCACATTTCAAACAATCAGCTGGTGTACATGATAATTCATCTAAAACCCTGATAGTATTTTCCAACCAAAATTCATCCCTTTCCAGATCTTCTTCAGCAGTAGCTCTAAATTCTTCAGCTCCATACTTACGGATTTTATCTATCGAAAGCTTACCAGTTCTAGCAGGTTCAACACCTTGTGGCATGTTAGGAACTGGTTGAGGACCAAGAGGGGGAGGTTGTTATACAACAGAATTTGTTCTCAAGTATTTAGTAAACCACTCATTCATCATTTGAAAGTAGGCTTCTTTAGCTTCCTCACCTCGGCCCTTAGATGCGAGTCTTCTACTACTACTAGATATAGCCCGTTGAACAGAAGCTTGAGTAGTGCTCTCAGCTTCCACAGATTCAGCTCTAGCTTGGTTGGATGACATTACTATATGAAAAACACATTTAAAAATGGTCAGGAGATATCACACTATCAAAAATTATATAATGGCATGTATAGCTAAACTCATACTAAGAATTGACTAAACTGTAGTTTTGATACCAATAAATGTAACACTCCTAACCCGTATCCATTACCAAAACAGGATTATCGAGTATTACTAAAATTTTAAAAATAATTATAGGTAATTTAAGACATTTACTATTCATATTCGAAATTAATCATATCGTCCTTTAGATGGACCCTCGAGGCCTAATTTAAGTATTAGAAACAAGTCAAGACTAAATCGGGAACTCATAAAATATTTTGCAAAATTTCAAAAAAAAAATTATATACAGAGGTCACATGCCCGTGTGAGTAAGCGGCTTGACTCACAAACCAAGTGACTTGCCCATGTCTCAGGCCGTGTAGGCATTCGTTACTATTTTCCAGGGTGAATGATACATCTTTACCTCTTGTCGTTACTGTTTTCCACCGGACATTGTGTGGTTTTCGTGTCTTTCCTTCCCTAAGAGCAGCATAAAATTCTTGGACGAGTGGAATAACAGCATTATTCGTTGGGGTTATGCAAAAATGACCCTGTCTATGGTATCACACTAAAGACTAAACTTCATTGCACAAAACCATCGACAGTTCGAATCCTCTTTCTTGAATAAAGATTTTTCCTTGTAGTTTAAGTAAATATTTTTCGGCATTATAATTTTGGAATTTTAAAGGATTCAACACTACCGTGGTTCTTGTACATTATCTTTCCTAGATTTCCTAGGAGGCATATTTAGTACAAATCTATGCTAGAACCTAATGAAATATCAAATAATGTTTCAACTAGAATAGTGAAAAAGAAGTTTAGAACCCTTAACCTCAAGTGGAAATGCGTTGATTCCCTCGTAAAGACTTGTTCTCCTTTCCTCATGATGTAATGGGTTTGCATTGATTTATATCACAACAAAATAAACAATAGTGTGCAAAGAAAAATGAAACGAAGAAGAAGAAAGGGTTTTAGGGTTTAAGAAGAGTTTAAGGGATTTTAAAGGATTTAAAAGTTAAGAAGGTTTTAAGTATTAGTTACAAGGTTTTTTAAGTTTTAAGAAGGGTGTTTTGCGGTTTAAAACAAGCTAAAATTGAGTTCAATTAGCCAGATTGTGTATTCGGGTTAGGTTGACCCTGTAAAGATTAACAGCGATGTCACGACACCCTTGGCAAGTTACCGATGTCGTGACACTGTGGTTTTTTGTCACGACAAGAATTTGTGTCGCGACATCGAGAAAATTTTCTTGATTCTTCCAATTCTGGTTGAGGAGTCGCGACACAGGGATGTTGTTTTGCGACATTGACTCTGTTTTTGCCCAAACTTCATATTTTTAAAGTGTCTCAGCTCCTATAAAAAAATTAATAAAAATTAAATTATAATATTTCGATTAACTTAAAATAAAATAATATACATAAAATTAAAACTTAATTAAAAATTTCAAGTTTTGTAGCCGGATTCATTTGTCAGCTCTATTAGGGTATATGTAGGTGCTTTTCTTGTTTTGTTTTTGTCGGTATTAGTCCAATATCCGTCGTGCCACTTTACTTTTCCTTTTTTATCCCACTCCTTGAATCTACTCTTTCGTCCTATATTTATCACAGAAAATACTTTACACAAATTAAAGTAATTAGCCACATTTGTAAATATTCTATAACCTAATGGTTCTAAATACCTCTTGTAGCCCTGATTCTGTGGAGTATTCTTGTAGGACATAAAAAATCTTCCAAAACCAAGGATTTTTTAAAACTCACCTCGAAATCTAGAGTCATTTATTCATCCCACATCTTATACCTATCTTGTTCAATTAAGCTCTCTTTCAATAGTTTTATTAACTGAATGCTGATTTTATCATATGATTCTAATAAAAAAGTGGATGCTTTCTAATTCTCTTAACTCTAGGTCTTATGCCAAGAACTCTTTACTCTCAAAAAATGAACTTCAATGTTATGATACACACGGTTAAATTTGGTTCTTTGAGTTTGCATTTAAATCCTAACTTCACATTTGACTTTGCTTAATTAGGAAACACTTTATATGAGTTTATTTGACATTAATTCATCAGGTTTATGCAAAAATTTATGATTATATGGGAATTATATGATTGAATATAAAATAGTTTGATGTAGTGATTTGAAATAGTCTGAGTTGCTTCGGCAACATAATGTGATGACATGAAAATAGATCCGACGATCGGATCAGGTGTAGGGTGTCACATCTAAGGACTAAAATTTAAATATGTGACATCACATTACATTGTCGAACTAACTCAGAATAACCTAATTTCACAAAATTAAATTTATAATCATTATTCAAAACAATAAACTCATTTAATAAAATCAATTAAATACATTCATAGTACATAATAATTTATTTTTATCTAATTACAGGATTATGATAAATAAAACTCAAATGTAATATTTCAACTTTATGTTTTGAGACAAAAGTATGTTTATTTCGAGGCAAATAAAAATAACCTTTGAAAAACAGTAATTTTAAAATTAATATGTTTCAAGACATTAATGTTATATCTGGAGATAAAATCTTATATGATTTAATTAAACGATTTGTACATATAAATTCAATGCATCTACAACTTTATCAGATTACTTCCAATGCAACGATGAAGCTTTCCCATCATATAGTAAACTATAAATCAAACAACCTTTTTTTTCCCCTAATTACTAAAGAAAATGACACAAAAATAAACATGAACCTTTCCCGTCATCATATCTCACTTCCATCACTTCATTAATTGATAGATTCATTGAATTTGAAGATAGTAATACAATAAATTAACTTGCAAGTAGTCTTCTAAAGAGTTCATCAAGAGTAGTCAATAGTTTTTCATATCACAAAATTTTAGAGAATCCTAAACCCTAAATTATCTATCTCATCGTCCATATATGTGAAGGAGATAGAAAAGTAATAATTTTAGTTAATTTTAATTATATTGAAATAAATGTATCTTTTCTAATATTTATTATTTTATTAAATGATGAGTTAACATGCTATAATTAATTCATGGTGCATCAAATATAAGCTTTAATATAAAATAACTTTTCTATCATAATTGTATTATTAAAATTATAGTTTCATATTTAAATTATAATTATCTTTTAATACTAAATTACCCACAAATAACTCTATAAATACTATGGTGAATTTTTTTTAATTTATAACTTTCATTTTGAATTGAAGAAAATAGATAACTTCTTAAATATTTTTCATTAAAATTAAAAATATTGTCACAATAATTTTAATTCAAGAGATGAAATTAAAAATAAAATTTAATTCCAAAATTAAGAGATAAATTAAAGTTTTTAACTAAATATAAATTTTATATTATATTATAATCTAGATAGATAAATTGAGAGATAAATTTAAGAAATTTCTAAATATACATTTGTAACCTAAAATAAATTTAAATATTTCTTATCATTATAATTAAAGATATATATCAATATATTTATGTATAAATCCTAATTGTACATGAAATTTAATATTTATGTATATATTATAATCAAAATAGATGATTAAGCTTTAAATTTAAGAAAATTTTAAAAGTTTATGGTTTAAATATTTCTTATCATTTGTGATATCTTGCATAATTAATTGATATTATATCATATCTTTCTTCATTTGTATCTAATATTAGCATAATACCATATCGTATCACATCTTTCCTTATTTGTATATCTAGTTTCTATTATAAATAGGCTATGTAACCCAATGAAAATTAAGACGAAATATTATTTCTTTCTCACAGAAATTCATTCATCATTATTTTTCTTAAGTTCGTAACATGGTATGAAGAGCTTGGGTTTCCCTTTTATTTATTTATTTATTTATCAAGAGCTTGGGTTTCCCTTTTATTTATTTATTTATTTCTTTTCTTTTCTTCTCCAAGTCATTTGCTTCTAATGTTTTGCCCAATAGTGGCGATGTTAGCTTCCAAGCTAACTATCGCCTACTTTTTTATCCATCTTACCAAGCTTTTCTTTCTTTATTTTTACCATTCACTTCACATGTCTTCTCTCTTTTCAATTTGCAGATATATTTTGTGGACAGTCATTGTTGTTGCTAAAACCCCAATTTTATTTTATTTTTTACCATTTTTGGTCTTGTTTCTAGTTTTGCCCTCTGTTTCTCGTGATTTGGTTGTCTGTTACTCCAAGTCATATTCACGTTTCTCAATTTAGACAGCCAAACACTTGCTACCGATGGTTGTTCGTTGTCCTCCTTATTCTACTCTATTTTCAAATGTCATCCTCTCGATTTAATAACCCCTTTCGGGGGCCTTGTCTCCTTGTTCTGCTCTATTTTTGATGTCCTCCTCTCGGTTTAATAACCCCTTTTGGGGGCCTTGTTTGAGCTTTGGTGGCTTTTTTATTTTTTATTTTTTTTCTTCTCACAAGTGAACCTTTGTTGTGGAGAGACTGATGTGTTCCGATGCCAGTGTTCCATTTTTTGTGAGACTTTTATTACAACTCTCGAATGGTGGATGGGTGGTGGTGACTAAACTCTATAGATGCTACATTTCTTATTTTTCTATTTTCTTTCTAGATCCAATATCTCCGTCGATTTAGTCATTGTTTGGGTGTTTTTCTAAGATTGATGTTATCGATGGCTAATTTTGATCGGTCTAGGGTGGCTCCAAGCCTCCGCTCTCTTACGATGTCTTCTAATGGGTGATCAAGGACGCTCGACTCTACCTTGTGCTTTATTGTTTCTCTCTCCCTTTGTAAACAAGGTCTCATCAGCTCATATCATAGGCATTTTCCCAAAAACCCATCTTCCAACTAGATTTCTAGACTTAGTTTCCATAGTCAAGCTACGGCCCACAACACCACTTTGAGCTTGAGGAGGATGTTAATTTGATATCTTGCATAATTAATTCATACCATCTCATATCTTTCCTTATTTGTATCTAATTTATTAGCACAATATCACATTCTATCTTTCCTTATTTGTGCATCTAGTTTCTATTATAAGTAGGCTATGTAACCTAATGAAAATTAAGACAAAATATTATTTCTTTCACGCAGAAATTCATTCGTCATTCTTTAAATTAAGTTTGCAACATGGTATCAAGAGCTTTGGTTCCTATTTTATTTATTTATTTTCTTTTATTCTCCAAGTCATTTTCTTCTTATCTTTTGTTTTGCCTAGCAGCGTGGTGGTGTAAGCGTTCGGGCTGGTTATCACCCACATTTTTCTCCCTCCCACTAACCTTTTCTTTCTTTATTCTTCTCATTCACTTCACATGTCCTCTCATTTCAGTTTGCAAATATATTTTTGGATGGTGCTTGTCATCGTGAAAACTCCAATTTTATTTGATTTTTTTACCTTTTTTGGTCTTGCTTCTAGCTTTGTCCTCAATTTCTCGTACTTTGGTTATTTATTACTCCAAGCCATATTCTTGCTTCTCGATTTAGATAGCCCAATACTTGCTACCGGTGGTTGGTTGTTGTCTTTCTTGTTTTGCTCTATTTTTTTTTTTGTCCTCCTCTCTGTTTAATAAACCCTTTTGGAGGCCTTGTCTCCTTGTTCTACTCTATTTTTGGATGTCCTCTTTTCAGTTTAATAACCCCTTTGGGGAGCCTAGTCTAAGCTCTCGTGGTTCTTTTATTTATTATTTTTTTCTTCTCACAAATGAACCTTTGTTGAGGAAGGACCGATGTGTTCTGATGCCAGTGTTCCATTTTTTTGTAAGAGTTTTACTGTAACTCCTAAATGGTGGATGGGTGGCGGTGCCTAAAGCCTCCAGACGCAACTTTCTTGTTTTTCTTTTTCTTTTTGCTAGATCAAAGACCTTCATTGATTTAGTCATTGTTTGGTTGTTGTTTTAGGATAGATGTCGTCAGTGGTTGATTTTGGTCGGTCTAGTGTGGCTCCAAGCCTCTACTCTCGTACGGTATCTTCCAGTGGATGATCAAGGGCGTACAACATTGTCTCCTCCTTCATTGTTTCTCTTCCTCTTTGTAAGTAAGGTTTCATTAGCTTAGATCGTAGATATTTTCCGAAAAACCCATCTTCTGACTAGATTTCAAGACTTAGTTTCCAAAGTCAAGCTACGATCCACAACACCACCTTGAGTTTGAGGGAGATGTTAATATGATATCTTTCATAATTAATTCATACCATACCATATCATATCATATCATATCATATATTTCCTTATTTGTATCTAATTTATTAGCACAATATCATATCATATTTTTCCTTTTATGTGTATCTAGTTTCTATTATAAATAGACTATGTATCCTAATAAAAATTAAAAAGAAATATTATTTCTTCCATACAAAAATTTATTTATTTTATTTTTCTTTAAATTTGTAACAATTATAATTAAAGAGATTATATATACATGTATCTAAAAATCCTAATTATGTACAATGTGTGTCTTTCACGATAAAACTTTTATCCTAAAAGATGAATCTTTTAAATAATAAAACGGTGATATTTTTTTATGAATTTTTTTCTTTCGAATTTTATTTGCATTTTCTTACAAATTTAAGGTATTTTTATTCGCCATTGGTTTTAATTACTTTATCATACTATTTCTCCTTCAAATAATCAATATATATCATGCTTTTAACTCTATTCTATTATTTGCATTCTTAAAACTTTCAAATAAAAATTATAATAGTCTTGGTAGTGGGTAATTTAATGGATTTTGTAATCTAAAGTGACTTTTTTTTCTTTTAAAATTGGTGTTTTTCCAAAGCAGTTCATTATTGTTATTTAAATTTATATATGATATTGTTAAGAGAGATAGCCACAAACTCCAAATATGAATTATAAAATAGATATGAAAATATAAAAAAAATTGTAGATGATAAACCATTAATAGTTTACCAAACCAAATTTATAGATGTTAAAACGACATGTGTTGCCAATCATAGTTTAACCTATCAGCTATCAATTATGCAAGAAACTTATATATAAAATTTATTTGGAAATTAAGTATTTTATATATTAATGTTAAAAGAATTTGATTCTTTATATACGTGTCACGGGACTAGAGCTTTAGTCTCGCAATCTGTGCGGCCTTATACAATTTCTTCGCTACAAAAACACCTAAGTCAACCTAATTCCAAACAATTGAGGATTCAAACAGAATTCTTCTAAGGCACCAACGAAAAGCAAAGTGAAAGCAACACAAAAGTTGAAAGAACTTGAAAGATGAACAGAGCCACAAAAAAGCAAGAACACACGAGAGAATGTTTGAGTGAATGCTCTAAAGAATTCTATTACTTAATGAATGAATTACAATGAGGGAGAGAGGCATCTATTTATTGTTGAGCCTCTCCAAAATCAACGATATAAATTAAAGTACATCAATAGCTAGGATTAAAAGCTATTTACAAATCAAATCTCTAAGATTATAGAACCATATCTTCTAATATTACAAGTCATCTCTAAGATTGCATATCTTCGAAGATTACGTTCCATATTTGTCATGCTTTGTAGATGGGCCTTCAATCTCTCCAAGCAACAAGTCAGTCCCGTTAGGCCAAATGACCTCCCTTCAACATGATGAATTGCACAATTATGCCATTGTTGTGGGCTCCCATAGTAACCCATGACATTCTCCCCCACCTGTTCTAGCGACACCCTTGTCGTGTCCTTCGCATTAAACTGGTCTATCTTATTTTGGAACTTCCATAAGGGCTCGATAGGTTTCTAACTTGCTTCACTATTGGGAAGTCCCTTCCATTGAACTAAGTATTCATGTTATGCCCTATACTACTTTCGTCTAATCATAGGGTCTGGCTCAATGCTTTCAATTTCACGATCTCAGGAGACCTTCACCCCTATTGGTGCTCTTTCAGACTTGCTTCGATTTAGATCCGCATGATCCTCATGGAATGACTTAAGCATACTAACATGGAATGCTAATGAACCTTGAGTTTTGATGGAAACTTAAGTTTGTATGCCACCTTGCCTACTCTTTTCACAACTTAGAATGGGCCCTCATGCCACTGCATAAGCCTTTTGTGTAAGCCATTGTGATGAAAAATCAAATGTACCTTCACAAGGACAATATCACCAACCTAAAAATTCCATATCCCTACAATTTTGATTGGCCCACTTCTTGTTGCACTTATTTTTCTTGTGTAGAAAAGCTTTGGCTAAGTTATTCTACTATTGCCAATCCTTCCTAAAATGAGAAGTTGTTGGATTTGGTCCTATATAATGGGTCACAACAGCATTGGGTGTAAGTGGCTATTGCCCCATCACTATCTCGAACGAACTTTGGTTTGTGGCCCCACTTTGCTACAAGTTGTATGAAAATTAGGTCACATCCATCAATTTTGGCCATTCCCTCTATGTGGCACTCACATTGTGTTGAAGAAACGTCTCTAACAACGCAATCACTCTTTCAGCTTGCCCATCAATTTATGGATGCATGCTAGTAGAAAAGTTCAAATCTGAGCCTATCAACTTGAACAACTCTGTCCAGAATCGGTATGTAAATCGCCCGTCCTAATCACTGATGATAGACTATGGCACTCTCCAATATTTCACCACATGTCGAAGGAACAAATAGGCTACCTCTTCAGCAAGGCACCTCTTTTTTCCTGGAATGAATGTTTCATACTTGGAAAATCTGTCCACCACAACAAAAATACTTAGAAACCCATTAGACTTAGGCAAACCAATGATAAATTCCATGGATACACTCTTACATGGACACTCTGAAATGGGAAAACAATGTAGCAACCCGGCCGGAGTCTTTAACTCTACCTTGTCTTGTTGGCACGCTGGACAAGTTTTTACATAGGTCTCAACATCATCACCCATATGAGGCCAATAGTTGTGGTCGTCCAAAAGAGCCATAGTGCAGTGCATACCTAGATGATCAGCCCATCTTAAGTCATGACACTCATTCATGACTTCCTTGCGTAAACTCTCATATTGAAGAATATAAAGACAATGGCCTTGAGTGTATAACAATTCTCTCTAAAGCAAAAATTGCCACGTTTTTTCATCCTTGGCAAGCACGATTAAATTTATAACTGTGGGATTAGAGGAAAATCCCTCTCAAATGTGCTCCAATAGAGAGTTATCAGGCTGATTGATTGTCACTTACTCCATCAGCCATAGTGTTGGCACTCTCTGGCTTATATTTCATGCTAAAATCAAACTCTGGGAGGAAAATATGCCAACTATCTCGTTTAGAATACAATTTTTTCTGGGTTAGAAAATAAATATTTGCAACATTATCAGTGAATATCACGAACTTGAAATCCAAAAAATAGTGCCTCCAAGTACACAAACAATGCACCATAGTGATCATCTCTTTTTCTTAAATCGTATATCTCCACTTCATCTCGTTAAGCTTTCAAATATCTAAAGCAATTGGATACCCATCCTGCATCAATACTCCCTCAATCGCATAGTCCGATGCATCCGTGTGTACTTCGTATGGCTTTAAATAATCTGGCAAAGAAGTACGGATTCCCTTGTCATCATTTACTTCACTTGGTTAAAGGCGTTCTCACATTGAGGATTCCAACCCCACACCTTACCCTTTTTCAACAAGTCAATCAAGGGTGTGGTGATTTTAGAGTAGCCTTCGATGAATCATTGGTAGTAGTTAGTCAACCCAAGGAAAGATATCAGTCCTGTGACCTTAGTTGGTGGTTCTCAATCAATAATAGCCCTAATTTGCTTTCATCCATCTAGATCTTGCCACCTCCCACAATGTTTCCTAAAAAGGGTACCTCATGTTAGGTGAATTATCACTTCTCCTCTTTGACATATAGCTCATTTTTTCACAAGGTATGGAACACCTACATCAAATGTTACTATACACCACAATATCATCAAGATAAACAACCACAATATCGCCACGCCCAATTACTTCTCAATTTTGAGCCCAATGGCACGAGCAGTATCTTTGGATATGAACAAATCTGACGCACCTATGTCAACAAGCACATTCAATTTTCTACCAGGCACGGTGATGTCGACAAACATCAGCCCATGGCTCAACTTGTCTTTAACACCACCCAATATCAAGCCAAGATTCTGGTTGCCTCATCGTATGTGAACCATCACAATGGAAGTAAGTTAAAGGCCCTGTAATATCCTGATTTTGGGCCTAGTCGGAATAGTGGTTTCATGACCACAAAATCCTAGATAGAAATAATTATTTTATGATTATTTTAAGGTCTATGATATGATTGCATGATTGTGTGAAAATTTAGTGAAGAAATTTTATGCATAAAGTTCTTAAATTGAAATTAGGGACTAAATCGAATAATTTGCAAAACTTGCATTCTAGAAGTTTCTAGTATGAAATTGTTTTGAAATATTAATTAGGAGGTCTTAAATAGCAATTTTACCAATTTCTAAGTCTATGGACAAAATTGGACATGGATGGAATTTTGGAAAGTTTAGTAGTAAGGGCATTTTGGTCATTTAGGGGTAAAATGAATTAAAATACAAAATTAAAAGCCAATTTTGCTCATCTTCAACCCCATGGCCGAATATAGCAAGGAGAAACCATGGCCAGTGTTTTTCAAGCTTCCAAGCTCGATTGTAAGTCCGTTCTAGCCTCGTTTTTAATGATTTTTACGTTTTTGGAGTCCCGGTAGCTCGATTAAGCTTATGCTAGCAATAATTCAACCTAGGGTTCATATTTAGAAAAATACCCATAGGTTAAATTTGTGTATTTTGGTGTTTTATGATAGAATATGAGGTTTTAAATTATGTTAGACAACTTGTACTACTCGGTTTTAAGTGAAAACGAGCAAAAGGGCTTAATCGATAAAAATACCTAATAGTCAAAGTACATGTTAGAGTGAGAATTTGATGTTACCATAGAAGGGAAAAATTATCAGCATGTCATAAAACATAAGAAAATAGGCTGAAGTTTAATTTACGAGCTTTGAGGCAAAAGTGTAAATATGCAAAAGTTAGGGGCAAAATTGTAATTTTTCCAAAATATGATTTTGGGTCAATTTGAATAATGTGAGTCCTAATTAGACTATATTTTAAATGATAGAGCAAGGAAAACTAAAATTTGGGCTAAAATAGGGAAAATACCAAGTTGTGGACGAAATGGTAAAAGTAACCATTTTCGCATACGAGGTAAGTTCATATGTAAATGTTGGTGACATGGTTATTATTTTAAATGTTTTAATGTTATTTAAATGATATGATAATTATTATGAAATATTATACTGTGATAATTGTTTGTTAATATGTCAAATTATGTGATATACTTGGAAAATGTGAAATACTACCGAGTATCGGTAACGGCATTCCGTAGAAGATGGTTGAGACACATGATTGGGAAAAGGTCCTGTTGAACCTTAGGAATGGATTAGGATACAAGTGACATGTCACTAGGATATTTGGGCAGCCGAACTCGTTGAGTTGAGTCCGAGTTCACTTATGGATGCGAATGTCCGAACTCGTTGAGTTGAGTTTGAGTTCGAAAGATGTAACAAGGCATCCGAGCTCGTTGAGTTGAGTCCGAGTTCACTTATGGATGCGAACGCCCGAGCTCGTTGAGTTGAGTCCGAGTTCACTTATGGGTGGGTTACATGGTAGCTTGGCTACATATGTGGCACTTATGTGCAAACTTTCCATGTATCCGAATTATATTCTGATGTGTTCAACGGGTAAAATTCTACTCAAATGGAGGAATACTCGAGATGAAAGGGACGTATTGGTAAGTGTTGTGAAATGAATACTTTGAACAAGTATGTACTTAACCCTCAGGTTGAAAACTCGATATAACAACAATATTGTAAGATGATAAATGAAAATGTGATATGAATGTCTCTGTGATGATTATGCAAATGATGTTTTATGTTTGCTTATATAGTTGTGTTACTTGCTATTTGCATGTGAGCTTACTAAGCATTTATGCTTACTTCCTCCTTTTCATTCCTTGTAGTGTTGAAAAGACAACTCGGAAAACGGAAACGATCGGAGGCATGCTCACACTATCCGTATACCATCTTGGCATAATGGCTTGCATATTTTGAGTATGGCATGTATAGCATTATAATCATTTTGTATATATGGTCTTATGATATGGTTATTGAGTGGTATGAAAATTATTGGTAATGATTAGCCATTGGAATGGCTAATCATGATCATATTTGGTGTTATGTATGCTAAATTACTAGCTAATCCATGGAAACCATGAAATAGGTAAAATTTACCATAAAATAGATTCAGACAGCAGTAGTGACGTGAATTTGAAAAATCACTAAAAATAGTAGAAATAGAATTAAATAATGAATAAGTTATGGAATCTAAGCTTGATGAGTCTATTTTCATATGGAAGAAGCGAAACAGGTATATGAGCTATATTTTATGAGATGTTCAAATTTTTGTGAAACAGGGCTAGAGCAATTTCTGGATCCCCTGTTCTGACTTTGGAAATTCACCATAAATTGTTCAAAGATAATTAGAAGTCATAATTTATATGTACATATTACTTATTGAGTCTAGTTTTATTAGAATCAAACGGTATAGTCATTAAAACTCTGTACAGGGAGATATTTGATTCGTCATACACAGAGGTCAAAGCAGTCAAACTCTGAAACAGGGGAGACTTTAACTAATAAATTGTACTAATTTGCTCGACCAAAAATTCTATAAAAAAATTAGTAAATAGATATATGAGTCTAGTTTCAGGGAAAATTTACGGAATTGGATTTCAAGTTTCGTAACTCGAGATATGAATTTTTAAGCGACTATGATGCAGATTGTTAGCTTGACTGAAAATTCTAAAAATAAATTGTTTGAGCTGTTTAAGTAATGAATTAAGTCTATTAACACCTCGTGTTTGACTCCGGTGACGGTCTCGGGAACGGGGTGTTACAGGCCCCATCTTCTTTTCCCATGGGTTTTAAACCTTACCATCACCATTCATAATGGGCTTATCTTTGTCTCCCCCACCATTGCCTATTGGTTTGAATTTAGGCTTGGAAGACTCTGGCTTGTCTTTCCTTAGACCAAGCTCGACAAAAGATTCTGCTACAGTCATAGCTTTGGTAAGCTCTTGAACTCCTCAACGTTGCAATTCTTCCTTCTCCCATGGCTTCAATCCATTCATAAAGGAAAAGAGCTCTTTCTCACCCATATTCAAGATCTGAAGCTTGAGTTCACTAAACTTTCACACATACTCCCTAACAGTGCCTTGTTACGTAAGCCAGTGTAACTTTGCCCGAGCCTCATCCTCAGCATACTCCGAGTAAAACTGTGCTTTGAACTCCCTTTGGAACTCCTCCCAAGTCCCAATTTTGATTCCACCACGTCTCATATATGTGGACCTATGACACCACCACAACAAAGCAACGTCAATAAAATACATAACAATAGTATTTATCTTAGTAGCATCATCCATGATTCCTTTAGCACAGAAGTATTATTCCATTCCCCCACAAAAAATTGTCCACATCTCTTACGGACCTTGTCCTTTTGAATTCTTTGGGCTTGGGAACATCCACATTAGGCTTAGGTGTCACAGCAAACCCTCCATTGCCCAAAGCAGTCTTGTAGATTGTGAGTTCACCCTTGAGCTCCACAATCTCCTCTTTCAAGACTGTCATCACAGCCTCGAGGGCATCATCCCTTCCTGTCATCTTGTTCTCAATGAAATTGAAAGGCTCCCATACATAGTTATTGAGTTGCTCTTCATTGATTGCAACCCATCGGTGAATCCCCCTGACTTCTTCAAGCCTCCCTTTGCATCCCCCATGGACTCTATGAGAGTGACTACCTGTCCTTCTGAAGTCAATAGTATGTCCCTCAATCGGCTAGCTTTTTTGGCCCTCCCACAGGTCTCCATTGGCTCACTCTGATCAACAACTTCTTTGGATATCTTTCAACGGTGCCTTCGATACCTTAGCTCGAATACCAACTGCCACGGGGCTTGAACTTTACTCTCACAATCTGTGTAGCCTTAGGCAATTTCTTCACTACAAAAACACCTAAGTCAACCTAACTCCCAACAATTTAGGATTCAAATAGAAATCATCCAAGGCACCAAACGAAAAGGAAAACGGAAGCAACAAAAAAGTTGAAAGAACTCGAAAGATGAATAAAGCCACAGAAAAAACAAGAACACAAGAGAGAATGTTTGAGTGAATGCTCTTAAGAATTCTTTTACTCAATGAATGAATTATAATAAATGGGAGATGCCTCTATTTATAGTTGAGCCTCATTAAAATCAACAGTATAGATTAAAGTACATCAATGGCTAGGACTAAAAGCTATCTACAAATCAAATCTCTAAAATTATAGAATCATATCTTCTAAGATTACAAGTCTCTAAGATTGCATATCTTTGAAGATTACGTTTCATATTTTCTGTGCTTTATAGATGAGCTTTTAATCTCTCCAAGCAATGAGTCAATCTGGTTGGACCAAATGACCTCCTTTGAACATGATGAATCACACAATTGTGTCATGGTTGTGGGCTCCCATGAGCAACCCATTACATATGCACGTGATTCTGTTAAATTGTCTTGCAAACTAATCCTAAACTAATTACATTTGAGTTTCAAAACTTTGGTTTCTATTAAATTACTATACACACTTCATATATTAATTTGTGGGCCGGTTTTAATTTTATTTGTTTCTAATAATAGCATATTTCAATAAATAATATCAATTATAAGTAGCATATTGCCTCCAAAAATTTTAGAAATTCTACAAATGGTTCAATATAATTTTGGAAAATGAAAATAATATACGGGTTTAACTTTTAATATAATAATTTAATTTGATATATTTTTGGAATGATGGTATTTATATTTGTTAACTTTGAAATGAATTTGCTATAAATTGATTACACCAACTTTAGGTATATTTGTATTTTTCTAAAATCATTTTCAATTAACCGTTTGATTTTAGTTTCATATTTTTTTAAAAAAAATCAGTTAAACTTTATTATTTTTATTCAAGATTAAAATACAATGAAACTATCAAAATAAAGAAAAAATAATAATAATGAAACAATAACTATTTTGTAAAGAAACTGTGGAAGTATGTCTCGTGTTTTGATTAAAACAGTTTGTGACGTTGTAACGAGAAGAAACTTTTTGTCCCGACGAGTAGCCGACGTCACGGTGAGAAGAAAGTCCTCGTCCCGACGAACAGCCGACGTCACGATGAGAAGAAAGCCGTCATCCTGAGGATGCGATCCTTCTTCGTCCCAATGACCAAACGCCAAGTCATGATGTGATGACGTGGTCCTCAATTTTCTCTATCTTCTTCTCTCAAATAAACTTTGTTTTTAGTTTATCAAATAAACTCTAATTAGCTTAGGAATATTCTTCTCATAAATGCTATGAATTTCATCCTATAAAAAGGTCTTAGTTACTCTAGGTTTTATATAACAGAAATATTTAGATTGCAAGAATTTTGATATTTGTTTTGAAGGGTTTTTCTTTCAAAGTTTCGGGTTTTCTTTTGATTCTCTCTATCTTCTGTACTATCCTTTTATTATAGTGAAATCTTTTTTTACTTGTATTTTTTTATTCTCATTTGAGGAATTTTTCCACGTGAATTTGTGTGTTTGATCTTTTCAATTTCTATTTTATTTACTTATTTGTTACATACCCGAGTTATTTCCCTAAAAAAACCGATTTAATTTTTAAATTGAGATCATTTGAAATCAACATTTTGAAAAGGAGTACAAAAAAATTTAAAACAAATATAATTTATGTTATTGAAATAAGGAAAGAGAAAGGATTCTGTAGTGCAGCCAATGTCTTTAGGCCCTTTGCGCTCCACTTTAGATCCTCATGCAATAACACTATAAAAACACAAATAGTTCTAGAATTAGTGTTTATTAAAATTTTATATATGATATGCTTTTTAAATAATGAATATAATCATTTAATAATATATATTCTATTTTTTAACAAGTTTTTAAGAACCATATTTGTATCTTCTATTTTTCACTTTAATTTGTTATTTATAAACATTTTTTATAGCATTTGCGCAGACCCATATAATGGTCAAATTGATTAAATAATAATTTCTTTTTGTTCTTACAATTTTAAGAATGATGGGTATCTACCAAATTTTTATTGTTTATTAACTTCAACAAATTTATGTAAGAACATGACCGGTTAATCTTTCGACAAGAATTTCCAAAAGAATTTGGTGAAGAAGTAATAGAAAATTATAATTAATTTTGCAATTTATTGTTTATGATTTACAAAATGCAAATTAATTTCATATATTACTTATTCTGCATTTCAGTTTTAATATTGTTAAAAGAGAAAACAAGTTTTTAACTTAAATGACGAAGATTACTTCTATTAAATTGATGAATAACTCTAAATGGTTCTAGTATTTTATAGGCTTTACAATAACTAAAATTAGTGATAAGGACTCGTGCGAAAAAGGATCGTAGGTTTATCCAAGTCGAGGTTTTGACTTAGGGCTCTAAATGATCAAAAAGAAACTTAGATTTTGACACACCCTGAAACACAAACAAACTCAAGTCAGAACCAAGAATTTAAAAACTAAAGGAAACAATTAAAATAGAAAATTAAGATATAAAAATATCTCAACAATTAAAGATACATATATGATGTTAAAGGCCAAGTATTTTCATGAACTTGACAAATGATGCCAACTTGAGAGGCTTGGTAAATACATTAGCAACTTGATTCTCACTTTTGCAATACTCTAGTTCAATTGCTCCTTCATTGCTAAAATCTCGCAAAAAGTAATATTTTACATCAATATGCTTGCTTCTTCCATGCAGCATAGGATTATTCGACAACTTGATGGCTGAGTTGTTATGACATAAAATTTTAATGGCTCTTTTTGGCTTGAATTGTTGTTATTCAAGGATTCTTGTAAGCCAAATAGCTTGACAATCGCAACCTTTAGTAGCAACAAATCAACTTCTATGCTTGATAATGTGACAATGGATTGCTTCTTAGATGACCATTAAATAGCCCCTGTGCCAAGCATAAAACCAAAGCCTGAAGTGCTCCGTCTGTCATCTTGATCTCCTGCATAATCACTGTTGAAGCCAATCATGTTTGACTTTTCACCCTTCCTATAAAAAATCCCAAAATCCTTGGTTTCTTGTAAGTAACGAAGGATTCTCTTGGCAACAAATAAATTCTTTTTAGTCGAGCTTTCCATGTACCTGCTAATTGTTGGGAAATGTGTTTATATTGTAGTAAACCTGTAACTATTTTCTATGTATTTAAACGATGAATAAATGAGTAAATTTAATTTCACATTTCACTATTATATCTTTTGTGTTTCTATCTTTCATGTTTTGCATACATAGCATGTAACACCCCTTACCCGTATTCAATGCCGGAACAAGGTACGAGGCATTACCGGACTCACATCACAAACAATCATACAAATTTGAGTCATAAATTTGCATCCAAATTAAAACCATTTGAAATTAATCATAAAGTCCCTATAACGAGCCTATAAGGCCCAAAACATGCTTTGGGAGTGGTCCGGGACTAAACTGAGAACTTTAGAAATTTTCACGACACTTAGAAAATTTTTCCACTAAACAGAGGTCACACGCCCGTGTGGATATGGGACATGCCCATATGGGTAGGCCGTGTAGTCACACACGCCCATGTCCTAACCCCGTGTAACTCTCTGACTTGTAACCCATGAACAAATTGAGGTCACACGGCCAAATCACACGCCCGTGTGCTAGGCCGTATGGGAAATTAATTTTCATAAAATAGGTGCAGACTTCACACGACTAGGGCACACGCCCGTGTTCGAGGCCGTGCCATCCACACGGCTGAGACACATGCCCATGTCTCTACCCGTGTGCTCAATTCTGAGCATTCTGTTTCTCAAAATTTAGGTACAGGGGACACACGGTATATACAGATGCTTATTGGGCAGACTGTGTGTCACACACGACCTAGACACACGCCTGTGTGTCTACCCGTGTGGACAAAATAAGGGCTATTTACCAAGCTATTTGCCACTCTCATTCACACATACACCTACACCAATTCAAAGGCACAAAATATAATATACTTAGGCAATCAAAACATTCACATTTATGACGAACACATGCCAATACAATATCAACGTCTATCATACACACAACATTTATCAAACCACAATTGACTACTTTCAAGATACCTAATTGTACACAAATTTTATCATTTCATCCATAGATCATATCACCAAACATTTCTTATTCATGCCTTAAATCACAATTCCATCATTCACCAAGCATTCATAGACCACATCACACAAGGATGATTGCATATGCATTCATTCATAAGAAAATATATATAAATATGCTTACAACCATTCCAATCAAAATGAGCCAAGTTACATGGCCAAATACCACATCAACCTTTGACAATTACAAGCCAATATTTTTGGCCCAAACACAATGACACATATAACAAAATGACCAAGTCCCTATACATGCCATGTTTTCAAAATACTAAGATCATCAATACCCAAAATGAAAGTTTGATAGTGTGATTCGAATCTCCGACAATCTCTAATCCGAGCTAGCTTCGCAACACTATAAAAGCATGAAAAATAAACGGAGTAAGCTATATAGCTTAGTAAGCTCATATACAAGAAATAAGCAACCTACCTTACGTGTAACATTCAAATAATATAACATAATTAAATGTACATTTACCATAGTCTCATAATCATAGCTCATCCCATCACAAAACTTACCTCATATTCATCATTTCAAGCATTTATTAGATATGAGCTTCAAGCACATACCTGTATCATCTCGAAAGGGATTTACACATAATCTCATCTTTGACATACCCGTGAACCACTCTAATTCAAAATGTTGAATACTTGGGATTCTTGCATACTAAGTGCCACATATGTAGCTAATGCTACCTCAAATCTCATATCACATAGTTTCTCGCTCTCGAGCTATTAACGGGCCTACTCACACAAGCTGTTAGTCGAGACGTAGCTACGCTGTGCTGCTCACACAAGCTTTCAAGTATCCTCAACATATACCTGTATATTCAACCATCGATAGGACGTACAAGATGAGCACCTGGATCACATGATCACATAACACATACTAACCCTAGTGAAATGTCACTTGTATCCTACCCTATTCCTAAGGTTCAAAGAGGATTTCTTGCTTGTCAATTCATCTTTAGACTCATTCATAGGAATAAGCTCATCCACATTTATCAAACATACAATTGATGCAATATTAAAGCAATAAAGTAAAATCATATTAAAGCTTATTTTTAACATACGAACTTATCTCGGTACAAAATGGCTAATTGTTTAATTTAGTCCAGAACTTCGTTCTTTCCCTAGTCTAGGTCAAAACCTCATCTTTCTTGATCTATAATACCATATATAACTTTTCAATTATCACATTATTCAATTTAATCCCAAAAACACCTTATGGCAAAAATTACATTTTTACCCTTAACTTTTCAAGTTTTTACATTTTAGTCCCTAGGCTCGTAAATTGATTTTCATTCAATTTCTTCATTACCTATTATTAATACTCATATCAGTCCATGTTTTTCATTTATTCACATTTTTACACACATTTTACAACTTTTAGAAATAGGTCCATCACTTGGTAAATGTTGTTTATCTAACACCAAACATACATTTTCTACCATTAAACATCAAAATACAAAAATATTCAACATAGATAAAATTTTAGACTTTGATTTTATTTCAAATTAGTCCTTAGAATAGCTAAATCAAGTTACAACATTCACAAAAACGTAAAAATCATTAAAAACAGGACAAAGACGGACTTACAATCGAGCTTGAGAGCTTGGCAAACCCTAGCTATGGTTTTGTCCTTGTGAACTTCAACCATGGGGGATCAAATTAGAAAAGATGACATCTTTTTATTAGTTAATTTTGACTTTATTTACCAAATGACCAAAATACCCTTCACTTAAAATTTTGAAATTTCACCTAGCCATGTCCATTTTGGTCCAACTTAAGGTATAATGGACTAATTACCATTTAAGGACCTCCAATTTAAAATTTCATAGCAATTGGACACCTCTAGCTTCTAGAACACAAATATTGCACCTACTGCAATTTAATCCTATTAGTCAAATTGGACACCCTATCGATAAAATTTCTTAACAAAATTTTCACACAATCATTCAATCATACTGTAGACCTTAAAGAAATAATAAAATAAATATTTCTACTTCAAATTCATGGTCTCAAAACAACTATTCGGACTTGACCCTAAAACGAGTTGTTACAACTCTCCCCCTCTCAGGGATTTTCATCCCCGAAAATCTTACTGAAAAAGAGGTTTTGGTACTATTTTCTCATCACTTCTTTGGTTTCCCTTGTAGCTTTTTTGACCCCATGTCTTTACTACAGAACTGTCACTAGGGCTATATCTTTATTTCTCAACTGTTTAACTTCCCGGGCTAGGATCTTGATCGATTCTTCACCATAAGTAATATCTGGTTGAATCCCAGCCTCTATCTGTGAAATCACATGCTATGGATCTGATTGATATCTTTGCAACTTAGACACATAAAACACGTTGTGGATCCTTTCCAATTCTGACAGCATAGCTAGCCGATACGCCACTGGTCCTATCATTTCAATAACCCAATACGAACCAATAAAACGTGGACTCAATTTACCCTTGCGACCGAATCTAAGAATTTTCTTCCACGGAGACACTATCAAAAATACCTTATCATCGACTTGAAATTCAATCTCCTTTTGTTTCAAATCCGCGTATGACTTCTTTCTATTTGAAGCTGCTTTTAAACAATCACGAATAACTTTCACTTTTTCTTCAGTTTCTCTAACCAAATCAATCCCGTGAATTTGTCTCTTACTGAGCTCACTCCAGTACAATTGTAACACCCCGTTCCCGATACCGTCGCCGGAGTCGGACACGAGGGGTTCTCATACCAGCTCTCATGTGTCACACAGACTATTTTTCACATTTCTAGTCCAGCTGGCAAACTGCGTCCCTATCACCTTAAAAATCATATCTCGAGTTCCAGAACTCGAAAACCAGTTCCGTAAATTTTCCCCGAATTTAGACTCATATATCCATCCGTGGATTTATTTCTAGAATTTTTGGTCGGGCCAATTGATACATTTTATTAGTTAAAGTCACCCCTGTTTCAGGGTTTGACTACACCGACCTTTGCGCATTACGACCTGGATATCATCTCGTACAGAGCTCCAATGCTCATGTCGTTTGTTTCTAATGAAACTAGACTCAAAGGGGAATCTATGCATATAAGGAATGATTTCTAATTGTTTCTGGATAATTTATGGTAAATTTTCAAAGTCGAAACAGAGGATCCAGAAACCGTTCTGGCCCTGTCTCACGAAATCTTGAATATCTCTTAAAATATAGCTCATATGGTCGTTTCATTTCGTCCATATGAAAATAGACCCATCAAGCTTCGATTACGTAATTTTTTTTTGCAATTAATTCCTCTTCTACTATTTTTAGTGATTTTTCGATCTCATATCACTGCTGCTGTCTGCAATTCTTACTGCGATGAACTATGCCAATTTCATGAATCTTTCCTTGGCCTTACTAATCATCCATCATACATGACACAAATTATAGCCACCTTATCAAAATTAAGGTTTCTAAGACTCGTGGCTATAGGTTCTAGCATCCCACTCAAACGACCACATAGGCCATTTTCACATGGCTTAAACTTTACAACCCAAAATTTAACAAAACAAAATAGCCCATACATGCCAAATGTTCTCCTAGGTTGACTAAGAAGACAATACCAAAAATTGCTCGCCGGTGTGATGACTTTGTTGACGGTTCCGAGCACCCAAAAGGAGACGAGTCCAAGAAACCTAAAATGGGTGACAAGGAAACACCGACTGAGTTTATAACTTAGTAAGTCATAAGCACTTCATAATTATCTATAAGCAAAATTCATCACAAAGTGAATCGATGAAACGAGGCTAAGCGTTTCATCCATACCGAACTATACCATAGTTCCTTAGACCTTTCGGTTCAATCTCATACATTCACATTTCATATACTAATCAATAGGATATTTAAGGCATTTTTATACTTCAACTCATTTTCACCACCATCATACAATTTACATCATCACATAGTTTTAAAGCTTACCAAGCCCAACCCCGAGCATGAACATAGTGCCTATTCGCCATGAGCTCAAGGTACTTACCCGATCCGCTGTCCGTGATCAGCTCGATAATGTCGCACACTCGATGCCAATAGTGATGCAAATGTATATAGTGAGTCCGCACACTTAGTGCTATATAATCACTTCGCACACTTAGTGCTATATAATCAAATTCGCACACTTAGTGCTGTACAAATTTTAAACCCGCACACTTAGTGCCAATCTTGTCACCATGTCCATTTATACCCGCACACTTAGTGCCGAGACCAATACTTTAAGCATTTTACTACCTTTATACATTCAACAATGGCATCATTCCATACACATACATTTCCATTTACACATCAACTCATTAAACACAATTGCATATATATTATGATCATTTAAATCAATACCAAATATATGCTTAATGACTTACCTTATATTGGATGAAACGATTTCCAATCGGCTACTCGATTATCTTTGTTTTACCTTTGTTTGATTTTCCCCCTTTGATGTCTTGATCTAGAATAAATACATTTAGTAGTAAATTTTTTTTATTCTAATGTACAACATCATGAATCAACTCAACCGAATTATCTCTATCACCCGAACTAAAATTCGCACCTTAACTTCATCTCATTACCCCTTAAAGTCTGAATGCACACATACACAATTTATATACAAATTTCATCCTCACAATGTATATAATTCATTCGCCATTCACCACTCACCTAACAAAACTTCATATCAAATTTCCATGACCGATCACACCTATACTTACATTCCATATAGCGAACATTACTTGTATATGTACCCATAAATTAAATGTGAGAATTTAGCAAAGTTACCTTTGAAAAACTCACCCGAACAACATGGAAATGACCAGCTTTGGACAGCATTGAATTTTCAAATGAGACATGCATTAAACTTAACCGAATTTTTCATAAAATTTACAATATTGGACAGCATGTAAAAGCAAATTAAGGCACATAATAAGATAGTCACAATTGCACACGTCAACACATATTTGAGCAGCCATACCACACCATTTACTTCACCATTTAGCCACGGTTTCGTGAGCAAATTAATCCACACTCACCAAACAAAACTATCAAAATCTTACATGCATGTCGCATGCAACAACAATCTCAAGCATCGCAACACTTAAAACCGAACAGCTTAGGAAGAAAGATAAAATATTTGCAAAGAACTGAAAAAATTCCTCCAAGATGGAAATCACCTATTTGATTTGCTCCATTGTATTTCTCTATTATTGCTTCCTCTTCTTCTTCTAGTTACAACAATTGCAAAAGAAAGAAAACATGAACACTCCTTCTTCTTCTCAAGTCATGGTAATTGTAACAAAAATGAGAATGGATGAACAACAAGGATTTTTCTTTCTTCTTCCTCAACTCACGGCAATGGGGGGACATTCACCATTCTCTTCTTTTTTTTTATTTCTTTACTACTAGCTTTCTATTTTATTGTTTCCTACATACATCACTAGCCTAACATGTTGGAAACATGTTTCCCTTGCCCATCACTCTTGTCATGGCCGGCCATTAGCTAATATCAAAGGGGAATTTGACATGCAAGTCCACCCCTTTGATTACATGCACTAATAGGCCACTTACATTTGCCTAGCACATTTCTAAGTTTTCTCACATAAGTCCTAATCACAAAATTCATCTACAATTAAGCAAAATCCAAACATGAAATTTTCACACATTCATATTCACATATTCTAGACAATAAATATTACGTTCCAACATTTGGTGACTCGGTTTAGCGGTCCCAAACAACTTCCCGACTAGGGTCAATTTTGGGCTGTCACAACTCTCCCCACTTAAGAAATTTTCGTCCCAGAAAATCTTACCGATAACAGTGTTTGGGTATTGCTCTTTCATAGAGTTCTCGGGCTCCCAAGTAGCTTCTTCTATCCGTGTTTGAGCCATAACACTTTCACTAGTGGAACCTTTTGTTTCACAACTCTTTCACTTCACGTGCTAGGATACGAATCGGTTCTTCTTCATAGCTCAAATTAGGTTTGAACCTCGACCTCGGATGGAGTAATTACGTGTGTCGGTCGACCTATATCGTCAAGCATCGAGACATGAAAACGTTGTGAATCTATTCAAGCTCGGGGGCAAAATTAATCGATGGCGGCGCCCAACTCGTTCGGATACTTCATACGGCCGATGAACCTCGGACTCAATTTGCCCTTACGGCCAAATCTAAGCACCTTCTTCGTGGTGAAACTTTGAGAAATACTTTGTCTCCAACCCGATATTCAATGTCTTTTCTTTTCAAATCCGCATACGACTTTTGGCGATCCGGCGACTTTCAAACTTTCACGAATTACTCGAACTTTACGCTTCGGCATCCTTAATCAAATCAACCCAAGATTTTACTTTCATTAAGTTCAGTCCGAATAATGGGGTGCGGCATTTACGATAGTATAAAGCCTCGTAAGGCGCCATCTTAATGCTTGATTGAAAACTATTGTTGTAGGCGAATTCAATCAAAGGTAAATACCGTTCCATGAACCACTAAACTCAAGGATGCAACATCTCAACATATCCTCGAGTATTTGAATTATCCGTTCGATTGACCATCGGTTTGGGGATGAAAAGCAGTGCTAAAATGCAGCTTGGTACCCAAAGCCTCTTGCAATTTCTTCCAAAATCGTGATGTAAATCCGACACGATAGAAGTAGGTACCCCATGCAATCGAACAATTTGGGAGATGTATAATTTTGCCAACTTATCGAGCGAAAAATCCATGCGTACGGGGATAAAGTGAGCCGACTTAGTCAGTCTATCCACAATAACCCAAATCGCATCTTTCTTACTTGCCGACACTGGTAACCTAGATACAAAATCCATTGTCACTCGATCCCATTTCCATTCAGGTATCATGATTGGCTGAAGTAATCCTGATGGCACTTGATGTTCCGCTTTCACTTGTTGACATATCGACACCTTGAAACAAATTGAAATGTCTCGTTTCATCCGGGCCACCAAAATTGGCGTTTGGTCATTGTACATTTTAGTACTACCCGGGTGGACTGACATTCGACTACTGTGAGCCTCGTCCAGAATCTTCGAAACAAGTTCCGAATCCCTTGGAATACATAATCGACCCTTGAATGTCAAGCAATCATTGTCGTCAATCTGAAATTCTGATTCCTCATTCGAAACACATTCGACTCGTTTAGCGACCAATTCAGCGTCGACCTTCTGGGATTCAAGTATTTGATGAATCAATAACGGTTTGGCCTCTAATTCGACTACTAGCACCTCATCGGGTGAAATGGATAGGTGAGCATCCATCGCTCTCAAAGCAAACAGTGCCTTGCGACTTAAAGCATCGGCCACCACGTTGGCCTTTCCCGGGTGATAATCAATGATGAGTTCATAGTCTTTCAACAACTCAAGCCAACGTCTTTGTCGCAGGTTTAAATCTCTTTGAGTCATCAAATATTTAAGACTCTTGTGGTCCGAATAAATATGACACCTTTCTCCAAACAAGTAATGCCGCCATATTTTCAAGGCGAACACTATGGTCTGCTAGTTCAAGGTCATGGGTGGGATAGTTTCTCTCATGCGGCTTTAGTTGTCTCGACGCGTAAGCCACAACTCGACCTTCTTGCATCAACACACAACCTAACCCAAGCAAGGATGCGTCATCAGTATATGACAAACTCTTTCTTGGACTCATACCGTACTAATCTTGGGGCCTCGATTAAGCAGTTTTTAGTCGATCGAAACTTTCTTGACAAATGTTCCGACCACTCGAACTTAACATCTTTTGGAGTAGTTTCGTCATTGGTGCAGCTATCATCGAAAAACCTTTCACAAATCGTCGATAGTATCCGGTAAGCCCCAAAAAGCTCCTAACTTCGGTAACATTCCTTGGAGGTTTCCAATCGACTATGGTAGAAATTTTGTTCGGGTCCACCGACACACGATCACGGACACCACGTGCCCCAAAAAGCTAACCTCTCTCAGCCAAAATTCACATTTACTGAACTTTGCGTATAACTGCTTCTCTCGTAAAATTTGCAACACTAACCTCAGGTGTTCCGCGTGATCGGTTTCATCTCTTGAATAGACCAAGATGTCATCAATAAACACAACTACAAATCCATCCAAATACGGTCTAAAGATCTGATTCATCAAATCCATAAATACCGCAGGGGCATTAGTAAGCCCAAACGGCATCACTAAGAATTCGTAATGACCGTACCTCGTTCTGAAAGTAGTTTTGGGTACATCCGAATCTCGAATTCGCAACTGGTAATAACCCGATCTCAAGTCGATCTTCGAAAACACTGAGGCTCCTTTCAGTTGATCAAACAAATCATCAATACGCGGTAACGGATATTTATTCTTTATTGTTACTTTATTAAGTTGACGATAGTCGATGCACAACCTCATGGTTCCTTCCTTCTTTTTCACAAACAATACAGGTGTGCCCCAAGGTGAGAAACTTGGTCGGGCGAAACCCCTATCCGTCAACTCTTGCAACTGAGCTTTCAATTCCTTTAATTCCGTTGGTGCCATGCGATACGGAGCTATTGAAATTGGTGTAGTCCCAGGTACAAGCTCGATGCCGAACTCTACCTCCCGGACGGGTGGTAAACCCGGTAATTCTTCGGGAAAAACGTCCGGGTATTGACAAACCACCGGCACAGATTCGGGTTTCTTTTCTAACTTTTTGTCATCAAGTACATACGCAAGGTATGCTTCGCACCCCTTTCTCACATGCCTTTGAGCGGTCATTGAAGATATTATAGCTGGCACTCCGTTTAAATCGGTAGACTCAACTCGGACTATCTCATTATTCGCACTCCTCAAATCGATGGTTTTCTTTTTGCAGTTCACTACTGCCTCATGTACGGTGAGCCAATCCATTCCAAGAATAACATCAAATTCGTCAAATGGCAAAAGCATCAGATCGGCCGGAAAATAAGATTCTCGAATTGTTAGGGGGCATCTCTTGCACACTTTATCAACAAGTACGTATTGACCCAAAGGGTTTGACACCCGAATTACGAACTCAGTAGACTAAATAGGTAGAGTCTTACTGGATGCTAAGGTTTCACATACATATGAATGAGTAGAGCCAGGGTCAATCAATGCATTCACACTAGTATCAAAGAGGGTGAAAGTCCCAGTGATAACGTCAGGGGAGGATGCCTCCTCTCGTGCTCGGATAGCATATGCTCTGGCAGGAGCACGAGTCTCGGATCGAACAATCGTATCAGAGGCCCCTCTCTGATTACCACCCCTACCTCTTGAAATCCTCGGGGGTCTACCTCTAGTCGTCGTCCCACTAGATCTTGCACCTTGCATCTTATTCTTCTCATCTAGCTCCGTGCAATCTCTAATGAAGTGGTCCTTCGAACCGCATCCGTAACAGGCCCTATTAACAGACTTACCCCAACATTCACCTAGGTGTCGTCTTCCACACTGGGGGCATTCAGGTTTCTCTTGACGATTATTGCCCACACTAGCTACCGAAGTAGCTCGGGAGTCCGTCAATGGTCGAGCTCTGATGGAAATTCCCGCAGTCGCCCTCGACTTATTAGTGTCCTCCCTGAACTTCTTTACAGCCGAGAACGGAGCTTTACTCATCGATCTTTTACGATAATCTCTTGCTTCAAATTCAGCCTTCTTCTTCTCTTTTCCAAGTTCTTCTGCCTTGCAGGCTCGTTCGACTAGTGTTACGAACTCCTTTATCTCCAAAATACCCACTAGTAGCTTTAAATCTTCATTCAATCCTTCTTCAAATCTTTTGCACATAGCAACCTCATCAGCCACACACTCCCGAGCATACCGACTAAGTCTTACGAACTCATGTTCGTATTCAGATATTGTCGTACGGCCTTGCTTGAGCTCCAAGAATTCCTTACGCTTCTGATCGATAAACCGTTGACTGATATATTTCTTCCGAAATTTCGTTTGAAAGAAATCCCAAGTAACTTGTTCCTTTGGGACTATGGAAATCAAAGTCCTCCACCAATAGTAGGCTGAGTCTCGCAACAAGGATATAGCACACTTTAGACATTCATCGGGTGTGCATGATAGTTCATCGAACACCCGAATGGTGTTATCAAGCCAGAACTCGGCCCTTTCGGCATCATCAGTAATTATGGCCTTGAACTCCTCGGCCCCGCGCTTCCTAATCAAGTCCACAGGGGGTTTACTCAGCCTCACCGGATCGATGGCGATGGCATTACGGGCTGTTGGGGTGGATTATTTATATTCGGGAATGGTTGGACAGCCGGATTGGTTCGGGCATATTGCGCGACCCACTCATTCATCATGGTGAAGAAGGCTTGTTTCGCCCCTTCATCTTGATTATTTGCGGATGACTGAGGCTCAACAAGCGGTGTCCCTTGCGCAGGAGCAGCCGCTACACTTTCAACGTCATCCGCCAAGGGTCTCTCTACCCCGGGTTCCATTTGCTAATCAAAACAAAAATTTCAACCGTCAGAAGTCATCACATTTTTAAGCACTAACAATTTGGCATGTATAGCTAGACTCACACGCGCTATGGTAGTCCTAGAACCGACTAAACCATAGCTCTAACACCAATAAAATTGTAACACCCCGTTCCCGATACCGTCGCCGGAGTCGGACACGAGGGGTTCTCATACCAGCTTTCATGTGTCACACAAACTATTTTCACATTTCCAGTCCGGTGGCAAACTGCGTCCTGTCACCTTAAAATCATATCTCGAGTTCCAGAACTCGAAAACCAGTTCCGTAAATTTTCCCCGAATTTAGACTCATATATCCATCCGTGGATTTATTTCTAGAATTTTTGGTCAGGCCAATTGGTACATTTTATTAGTTAAAGTCACCCCTGTTTTAGGGTTCGACTACACCGACCTTTGCGCATTACGACCTGGATATCATCTCGTACAGAGCTCCAATGCTCATGCCGTTTGTTTCTAATGAAACTAGACTCAAAGGGGAATCTATGTATATAAGGAATGATTTCTAATTGTTTCTGGAAATTTATGGTAAATTTTCAAAGTCGAAACAGAGGATCCAGAAACCGTTCTGGCCCTGTCTCATGAAATCTTGAATATCTCTTAAAATACAGCTCATATGGTCGTTTCGTTTCGTCCATATGAAAATAAACCCATCAAGCTTCGATCACGTAATTTTTTTTTGGAATTAATTCCTTTTCTACTATTTTTAGTGATTTTTCGATCTCATATCACTGCTGCTGTCCGCAGCGATTCTGCGATGAGACTATGCCAATTTCATGAATCTTTCCTTGGCCTTACTAATCATCCATCATACATGACACAAATTATAGCCACCTTATCAAAATTAAGGTTTCTAAGACTCGTGGCTATAGGTTCTAGCATCCCACTCAAACGACCACATAGGCCATTTTCACATGGCTTAAACTTTACAACCCAAAATTTAACAAAACAAAATAGCCCATACATGCCAAATGTTCTCCTAGGTTGACTAAGAAGACAATACCAAAATTGCTCATGGTGTGATGACTTTGTTGACGGTTCCGAGCACCCAAAAGGAGACGAGTCCAAGAAACCTAAAATGGGTGACAAGGAAACACCGAGTGAGTTTATAACTCGATAAGTCATAAGCACTTCATAATTATCTATAAGCAAAATTCATCACAAAGTGAATCGATGAAACGAGGCTAAGCGTTTCATCCATACCAACTATACCATAGTTCCTTAGACCTTCGGTTCAATCTCATACATTCACATTTCATATACTAATCAATAGGATATTTAAGGCATTTTATACTTCAACTCATTTTCACCACCATCATACAATTTCCATCATCATATAGTTTTAAAGCTTACCAAGCCCAACCCCGAGCATGAACATAGTGCCTATTCGCTATGAGCTCAAGGTACTTACCGATCCATTGTCCGTGATCAGCTCGATAATGTCGCACACTCAGTGCCAATAGTGATGCAAAAGTATATAGTGAGTCCGCACACTTAGTGCTATATAATCAGCTCGCACACTTAGTGCTATATAATCAAATTCGCACACTTAGTCTTGTACAAATTTTAAACCCGCACACTTAGTGCCAATCTTGTCACCGTGTCCATTTATACCCGCACACTTAGTGCCGAGACCAATACTTTAAGCATTTTACTACCTTTATACATTCAACAATGGCATCATTCCATACACATACATTTCCATTTACACATCAACTCATTAAACACAATTGCATATATATTATGATCATTTAAATCAATACCAACTATATGCTTAATGACTTACCTTATATTGGATGAAACGATTTCCAATCGGCTACTCGATTATCTTTGCTTTGTCTTTGTTTGATTTTCCCCCTTTGATATCTTGATCTAGAATAAATACATTTAGTAGTAAATTTTTTTTATTCTAATGTACAACATCATGAATCAACTCAACCGAATTATCTCTATCACCCGAACTAAAATTCGCACCTTAACTTCATCTCATTACCCCTTAAAGTCCGAATGCACACATACACAATTTATATACAAATTTCATCCTCACAATGTATATAATTCATTCGCCATTCACCACTCACCTAACAAAACTTCATATCAAATTTCCATGACCGATCACACCTATACTTACATTCCATATAGCGAACATTACTTGTATATGTACCCATAAATTAAATGTGAGAATTTAGCAAAGTTACCTTTGAAAAACTCACCCGAACAACATGGAAATGACCAGCTTTGGACAGCATTGAATTTTCAAATGAGACATGCATTAAACTTAATCGAATTTGTCATAAAATTTACAATATTGGACAGCATGTAACAACAAATTAAGGCAACATAATAAGATAGTCACAATTGCACACGTCAACACATATTTGAGCAACCATGCCACACCATTTACTTCACCATTTAGCCACGGTTTCAGGAGCAAATTAATCCACACTCACCAAACAAAACTATCAAAATCTTACATGCATGTCGCATGCAACAACAATCTCAAGCATCGCAACACTTAAAACCAAACGACTTAGTAAGAAATATAAAATATTTGCAAAGAATCGACCGAAAATTCCTCCAAGATGGAAATCACCTATTTGATTTGCTCCATTGTATTTCTCTATTATTGCTTCCTCTTCTTCTTCTAGTTACAACAATTGTAAAAGAAAGAAAACATGAACACTCCTTCTTCTTCTCAAGTCATGGTAATTGTAACAAAATGAGAATGGATGAACAACAAGGATTTTTCTTTCTTCTTCCTCAACTTACTGCAATGGGGGACATTCACCATTCTCTTCTTTTTTTTATTTCTTTACTACTAGCTTTCTATTTTATTGTTTCCTACATACATCACTAGCCTAACATGTTGGAAACATGTTTCCTTGCCCATCACTCTTGTCATGGCTGGCCATTAGCTAATATCAAAGGGAATTTGACATGCAAGTCCACCCTTTGATTACATGCACTAATAGGCCACTTACATTTGCCTAGCACATTTCTAAGTTTTCTCACATAAGTCCTAATCACAAAAATTCATCTACAATTAAGCAAAATCCAAACATGAAATTTTCACACATTCATATTCACATATTCTAGACAATAAATATTACGTTCCAACATTTCGGTGACTCGGTTTAGCGGTCCCGAAACAACTTCCCGACTAGGGTCAATTTTGGGCTGTCACAACAATGGAGTACGACACTTACGACCATACAATGTTTCATACGGTGTCGTCTTTATACTCAACTGAAAACTGTTGTTATAAGCAAATTTGACTAAAGGTAGATATTTTTTCCAACTACCTTCGAACTCTAATACACAACAATAAAGCATATCTTTGAGAATCTGAATCGTTCTTTCTAATTGACCGTCAGTCTGCAGATGAAATGCGATACTAAAATTCAACTTTTTGCCCAAAGCTTCTTGTAACTTCTTCCAAAACCTTGAAGTAAATCTCAGATCTCTATCCGAAATAATTGAAATAGGTACTTCGTGCAATCTAACAATTTCAACTATGCACAACTCAGCTAGCTTATCAAAAGAATAGTCGATACGTACCAGAATAAAATGAGCTGATTTCATCAATCTATCAACAACGACCCAAACAACATCTTTCTTCTTCGAAGTCAGAGGTAATCTAGTTACAAAATCCATTGTAAATCTGTCCCACTTCCACTCGGTAATCATCACTGGCTGAAGTAAACCGAAAGTTACTTGGTGTTCGGCCTTTACTTGTTGGCAAATCAAACATCTCGATACGAATTCAGAAATCTCTTTTCATACCTGACCACCAATACAATTTCTTCAAACCGTTGTACATCTGTATACTTCCTGGATGAACAGACTGACACTATGTGCCTCGTGAAGAATTTTCTAAATAAGCTTGGTATCTCTCAGTACACAAATCCTACCTTGGAACATCAAACAATCATCGACCCTAATTTGAAAAACTGAATCATTAGTCGATTTGCACTGAACTCTTTTAGCTTGAAGTTCCTTGTCACATTTTTGAGCTTTGCGAATTTGCTGAAGAAATATCAGTCTAGATTTTACTCGGCTAGAATCGATCCATCATCAAACAAAGTCAGTCGTGTATTCATTACTTTCAAGGCAAACAAAGATTTCCAACTCAAAGCTTCAGCGACTACATTCGCCTTCCCAGGATGATAATCAATTACCAACTCATAGTCTTTCAACAAATCAAGCCATCTCCATTGTCGCAATTTGAAATCTTTCTGAGTCATTAAATACTTTAAATTCTTGTGATCAGTTGTAACATCCAAAATTAAGGCCTAGTCAGAACAGTGGTTTCGGGACCACAAATTTGACACAATAAAATTTGTTTTTATTATATTTTTATGGTCTAAAATTTCATGGGATGATTTCGTGAAAATTTCATTCAAAAATTTTGACGTTTGGGCACTCAATTTGGTCAAAAGGACTAAATTGTAAAAAGTAAAAAAGTTGAGTTCTACATGTTAGAGGTGTCTAATTGTTATGAAATTTTAAATTGGAGGCCCTTAAATGGTAATTAGACCAATGGATAATTTTTTGGACAAAAATGGGCATGAAATGGGTGAAATAGAATATTTTTAAGTTAGGGGCATTTTGGTAATCTAGAAATTAAAATGAATTAAAAACAAAATTAAAAGCCAATTTTTGTCCATCTTCTACCCCATGGCTGAAACTTGCATGGAGAATACATAGGTAGATTTTTCAAGCTTTCAAGCTCGATTGTAAGTCCGTTCTAGCCCTGTTTTTAATGTTTTTTACATTTTTGAAATCCTTGTAACAAGATCTACTCATTTCTACCCATATTTTGAGCTAGGGTTTGTGTTTAAAAATTTACCCATGGATGAAATGCATGTTTTTTTATGTCTAATGGTAGAATATGAATGCTTAGTGTGTAATAAACAACTTTAACTAAGTGATTTTCGGTGAAATTGTTAAAAAGGACCGTTTTGTAAAAGTTACAAAATTTGTCAAAAAAGTCTAATTTAATGGAAATTAGGGGCTGCTACAGTTATGAAAATGATTCGGATAGGCTTAAAATGCAAGGAAATTGAATAAAAATCATTTTACAAGCCTAGGGGCCAAAGTGCAAATATGTGAAAGTTTAGGGGTCAAAATGAAAACTTGTAAAAGTATGATTTTTGGACCCATATGAATAATGTGACTAATTAGTAAGCTAAATGTGGTATTATAGATCAAAGAAAATGAGATTCGGGTATAGATTGGAAATGAATGAGATTATGGACTAAAATAGAATATATAGTCGTACTCGAACCCGAGGTAAGTTCATGTGATTTTAATAATGCGATACTGTATTTGAATGCTAATGCTTCGATATTACACGAGTTGTAAGTATATATATGTGAATAATTTGATATTATGTGGATATTTTAATGATATAACCTGTTCTTGATGTTTTGCTATTATGATGAAAATGTTGCAATGCCATGTGATTATGAGATATTGCTATGTGAATGAAGCCACAATTCGAGTACGTCCAGTAAAGGTTTGGAAGTTTGATGGAATATGATGTTTCTTTGAAACGAGTAAGTTTGCATGTAAATAATATTTCGATTCTTTTTATGTTATTATCTTTTGTTACTATATGAAATGTTAATGATCAATTGATGTAAACTACGAATTGGGATTGACTAAGAACGAGTTAGTAAAATGTTGAAAAGTGAAGAATTTCCCGATTGAACCTTCGGAATAGAAGAGATACGAATGATCCGTTGTGAGAACACATGTGCAGTACTATGTGCAGGCTACTATGTGTTTAAGACAGTTTTAGGTCACGTGTGTAGTACTAAGTGCAGGCTACTATGCATACCCGATAGTTTCGATCAAGTGTGTAGTACTAAGTGCAGGCTACTACGTGTACCGGATTGATAGGTTGCATGTGTAGTACTAAGTGCAGGCTACTATGTGTACCTGTTTACTTCGATCAAGTGTGTAGTACTAAGTGCAAGCTACTACGTGTATCAGATGGATAAATCACATGTGTAGTACTAAGTGCAGGCTACTACGTGTACCAAATTGATAGGTCGCATGTGTAGTACTAAGTGCAGGCTACTATGGGTACCAAAGAACTTCGGTTACAAGGGTGGTTATGCATAGGCCACCGGGTATCTGTTATTATTCCAATGAGTTCAACGGGAAATTTACTAAGTGAAAATACATATGTACATGACTATGTGATGAATAAGTGCTAGTATATCTATGTGAAAAGTTGTGAACAATGTGCTCGATAGTTGAGTGAATCTTTTGGTAAGACAGAATGGAGTAAGTGAAATTATGTAAAAATGAAATTTTGCAATAAAACAAATTTGGACAGGAGAAGTTGTGTGACTTTTAAAAACCACCAAAAATGGTAGAAATTGAATTAGAGATTGAATAAGATATTAAATTAAATCTTAATGAGTCTATTTTCTCACAAAAGAAACGGTGAAGGCAAAAGAATTTCATATTCTGTGATAGTTAGATTTTTGTGAGACAGGGTCAGAATTATTTTGGAATCCCCTGTTCTGATTTTGGAAAATCATTTAAAATTGTAAAAACTAATTATGGATCATAATTCGCATTGTTAAAATCTTTAATGAGTCTAGTTTCTGGAAAAATTAGTGATTCTCAATTTGGAGTCCCGTACCATGAGATAAATGATTTTTAGTGAAGAGAGGTCGTAACTGTTAGATAGTGAAATAGGGGTATATTTAATGAATAAACTGTACTTATTGGCTGGATAAAAAATTCTAAAAATTTATGGTAAGAATATATATGAATCTAGTTTCATATAAAATTAACGGATCTTAATTTGGAGTTTTTTAGTTCCGGATATAAATAAATTAGTAACTATGACTCGAGAAAACAACATGACCAGAAAATCAGCAAAAGTGTAATTATGATTACATTTTCATGGAATCATGTTGATAATTTGCTTATTATTTTCATATGGACTTACTAAGCTTTAATATTACTCCCTCCTTTCCATTTCCTTAGTGTTCTCAGGTCAGCTCAGGATTGGAGACCGTCGGAGGCAGATCACACTATCAAGCCAACAACTCCGGAGTATTGTCATATGTGTATTAAATACTTTCAAGAGAGTGGCATATATAAGGACTAGTTTTTATGTTAGATGTTGTTATGATTAGCCAAATGTATAGGCTTATATTGATTTATTGTATATGGCCATGAGATGTGGCTTTAATGGTTATGGCTTGTAAGCCTAATTATTCTTGCTATGTGTTAAGGTTTGTGATGTGTTTATAATTGGTTGCTATGAATGATTAGTATAACAGATGTACATGATGAATGCTCTAAGACCATTTGAGGTGGTCATGGCCATGGAATGAATGTGTGGCATGCTAGTAAGTTGATAATGATTGAATATGGACAATTGTAGAATGTGAATTGGAATGTCTAACTTGGTGTAACATGAGTATAGGTAATAAATACAACATGTAAATGCTTTAACGAAATTTTACTAAAGTATGATTAACCATTAAATTGATGTTATAATGTGTGTCTATAATGTGTATAAGGATGGGAGAGAATTAAGGACAACATAAGGCTTGGAAAATAGCCTAAGTGTTGGCTACACGGGTAGAGACACGGCCATGTGTCTTAGCCGTGTGGAGGACACGGCCTAGCACACTGGTGTGTGGCTTGGCCGTGTGGATCAATTTGTTTTGCTAACGTCATAAACAGAGAGTTACACGGCCTAAGGACACGGGCGTGTTGAAGACACATGACTGTGTCTCTGTGTCCACACGGGCATGTGACCCTGTTTCATGAAAATTTCTCTAAGTTTTCCCAGAGCTTTCTGAAGTCCTCGGTTTAGTCCCGAACCACCCCGATGTATGTTTTAGGCCTCAAAGGCCTATATGAGGGACGATTTACATGTGTTTGAAAAGTTTTAATTTGGGTGAAATTTTATGGTCCGGTATTGCATGTTTGTGAATGTTTAAGTCTGATAACTCCTCGAACCCTGTCCCGGCTTCGGATACGGGTAAGGGATGTTACATCAGTAAAGATGTGATACTTTTCACAAAATGAATGGTGTCACCAAATTTTTAAAGCAAATACAATGACAACCAATACCAAGTTGTGCGTCGAATAATTCCTTTCGTCCAGTTTCAACTGTCTTGAGGCATAAGCTATCACTTTACCCTCTTGCATTAGCACAGAACCAAGACCGTTCAATGACGCGTCACTGTAAATCACAAACTCTTTTCCCTACTTAGGTTGCACTAATACCGGTGCCTCAGTCAACAATGCTTTTAACTGATCAAAACTCTTTTGACATTTCATAACAATTTGGTCATAGGTGTAGCAATCATCAAAAATCCCTTAACAAGACGTCGATAATAACCTACTAAGCCCAAAAAACTTCTAACCTCGGATACATTTCTCTGAGGTTTTCAATCAATAATTGCCAAAATCTTACTCAGGTTGACCCTTATACCTTCCACGAAGACAATATGTCTCAAAAATCTGACTTCTCGGAGCCAAAACTCACTTTTGCTGAACTTAGCAAACAAATTTTTATCTCTCAAAGTCTTCAACAAAATTCTTAAATGTTTGGCATGCTCAGACTCATCTGGAGAATAAATCAAAATGTCATCAATGAACACAACTACAAACTTGTCTAAATACGACTGGAAGATCCGATTCGTCAAATCCATAAAAATAGCAAGAGCATTAGTTAATCCAAAAGGCATAGAAAGAAATTCATAATGCCCATACCTCATTCTAAATGTGATTTTCGGCACATCCGAGTCTTTAACTCTCAGCTGATAATAGTCAGATCTCAAACTATCTTTGAGAACACTGTTTCCCCTTTCAACTGGTCAAACAAATCATCAACTCCCGGCAAAGGATAATATTTGTTTATTGTAACCTTATTAAGTTGACGATAATCAATACAAAGTCTCATGGATTTGTCCTTCTTCTTGATGAACATGTAACACGCCTTTCCCATATTCGATGCCGGGACAGGGTTCAAGGCATTACCGGACTTAAACATAAACATTCATACAAAATCGAGCCATAAAATTTCATTCAATTTAAAACAATTCATACATATGCATATTGTCCCTTATATGGGCCTACGAGGTCCAAAACATACATCGGAGATGATTCAAGACTAAACCGAGAACTTTCAAAAATTTTACAACACTTAAGAAATTTTCCATTTTTAAAGAGTCACATGCCCGTGTGGAGTAGGCCATGTGGTTACACATGCCTGTGTCCTCAGCCCGTGTAACTATCTATTTATGACATCATCATTCATTTAGGGGCACACGACCAAGACACACGCCCGTGGGGGCGGACCGTGCGTCACACACGGCCTAGACACACGCCCTTGGGTTTGGTCGTGTGAAAGATTGCAACGCTATTTTCCAAGCCATTTTGTCACCCTTACTTGCACAATTTCATATCACCTGACATGGAACATTATGAAGTATATAAATGCAATTTAAACTAACCACATTCATGCAATAACATGTCATTTACATATGATTAAGCATATGATTATCATAAGCCACCATTTGTGGCTATGTATATTCAAATTGAATCACAACTCATTATAGGTCAACACACTTGGCCCTAATAGTAATGACTAATATAAAAAAAGACATAATTCCTATACATGCCATAAACTCGAGTACTTGAATACTTATACCCCAGATGGTAGCTTGATTGTGTGATAGCATCTCCGGCGATTCCAACCCGAGCTAGCTAAATAAACCTATAAGAGATGGAAAGGAAGGGGAGTAAGCTTAAAGCTTAGTAAGTTCATTTGAAAACAATAAGAAATTTATTTACATGCTTTTTCCAAATTCTTATAACATGGTCTCAAGGTATCACAATCATATTTGCACATTATTCCACTATTTGCTCAAATTCCAGTTAAGTTATCTACTCAAGTCACCGTCACTAAATTATTTATATCTTGAGCTATGGAACTCAAAATTAAGTTCTGAAAATTTTCCCTAATACTAGACTCACAATCTCCTTATCATAAAATTTCAAAATTTTTTGGTTTAGCCAATAAGTATAGTTTATTCTTTAAATTTGACTCGGTTCTCTTGTCTGATAGTTCCGACCCTTCATCACTAAAGATTAATTAACTCATCATACAGGATTCAGATATGTTCCCATTTGTTTCTTTTGTAACTAAACTCATTAATGACTCTAAGCATATAAATTATGAACCATAATTATTTTTTTACAATTTTTGATGATTTTCCCAAATCAAAATAAGGGATGCCGAAAACATCATGACTCTGTCTCACGAAAACTCAAATATCTCAAATATCTCATAATCTCATATTCTTTTTCTTATACTGTTTCTTCTATGTAAAACTAGCTCAATAAAATTTAATTTCATATTTTATTCAGCCTCAAATTCAATTTCTAAAATTTTTGGTGAATTTTCAAAGTTGGACTACAGCTACTGTCCAAAATAGTTTTAGTACAAAAATGATGATAACTAAGTTCATAACACCTTCATTTCTTTTAAATTAGAAATCTATCATAGTCCTCCAAATTAACACAACATCATTTCACAATACTCATGGACTTATCATTCATAGATTTCATATTCAATTGAGTTTTTGTACATACCTGTACTCATTTGTAACATAACTCAAGTTCATTCTCCCAATGACATACCTCATTGGGACCATCATCAAATCCTTCCTTGAAATACCCGTTGAACACTCAGAATACTAATGGATACACAGAAACTTGCACATAGTGCCATATACACAGTTAGAACCAACTTATAGCTCGTAAAGTATTTAGCTAAAGATACCACATATTATGTAATGCTCGCATTTGAGCTACTCATGGGTTTTTACACAAAGTCAGCACCCAGACCTCAAAACATTATCATGTAATGCCCGCTCATTGAGCTACTCATGGGTTTATACACAAAGTTAGTACCTAGACCCACATTACATATATCACTTATCTCGTGAACTCAGACACAACTTATGAGTTCAAACCATATTATTTCTCATAACATATCTCGTATATCCTATACTATTCCTGAGGTTCAAACGGGATTTCTTGTCTAACTCAATGTCGTCGCACTTGCTCATAATGTAATTTATTCTTCCATCATGCATTTCATACTTTCATGATAGTAATAAAACATTTAAATGCACATATTATCAAAGCATTAAAATATGCTACAACATCCCATTATTTGCTTATGTACTTACTTTTGGGATCTTCATCAAGAATATTCATATAATCAATCATACAATTTATATAATAATAACAATAAAGCATTTAATATTCAATTATAACATTGCATTATTATTATCACACGAACTTACCTTGACATAAAATCGGTAATTGGACATAACCGTCATATTCTTTGATTTCCGTCGTTCTAAGTCCGAATCTTGTTTTTCTTGATCTAAAATATCACATTTAGTCTAATTATTAGTCACATTATTCAATGTGATCTGAAAATCATATTTTGGAAAAATTAAATTTTTTCCCCTAAACTTTATCATAATTACACTTTTGCCCCTAGGCTCGTAAAATGAAATGAACTCAATTTCTTTGTACTATAACCCTAGCCGAACCATTTTCATAACTATAGAAAACTACAATTTTCATCAAAACACACTTTTATACCATTTTTACAACTTTTACAAAATGTTCGTTTCGGATGTTTTCACCGAAAATCACTTAGTAAAAGTCGTTTATTCAACAACAAGGATGCATTTTCCATCATCAAGCATCAAAATACACATATATTCATCAATGGAAAATTTTACAAGCTTTAACAGTTTTGAAAACGAAGGTACAAGATAGCGAAATTGAGTTACAACGACTCCAAAAATGTAGAAATAATTAAAAACGAGACAAAAACCTTACCTAGATGAGCCATAGAAGATTGGCCGAATGTTTTCTCATCCATGGCTGCCCATTTTCTTCATAAACGATTGAAGAAGAAAGAAAGAAAGATGATAGCTTTTAAATTTTTGTCTTATTATGCTTTTATTAACTTAATTACCAATTTGTCGTTTTCTTTTCAAACAAATTTCAAAAGTGCTATAGCTATTTAATGGGCTAATTATCATATAAGGACTTATACTAAAAATCCTATAGCTATTTAATACCTCTGGCTTCTAGAACTCAAGTTTTACACTTTTTACAATTTAATCCTTTTTTTTTACGAAATTAAGCATGCAACTGTTAAAATTAATTCACCAAAATTTTTAAATATCTATAAAATCATGCTATAACACATAAAATAATATCAAAAATAATTTCTCCGATATTAGATTTGTGGTTCCAAACTACTGTTCCGATTAGGCCCAAAATCAGGATGTTACAAAACAACACTGGTGCACCCTAGGGCAAAAAACTCAGTCTCGCAAAACCCTTATCTGTCAACTCTTGCAACTGAGATTTCAATTCTTTCAACTAGGTTAGAGCCATTCTATATGGAGCTATTGATATCAATGAAGTTCCCGGCTCCAAATCAATAGCAAACTCCACCTCTTTGACTAACAGTAAACCAAACAACTCTTCTGGAAACACATCCGAATATTCACAAACTACTAGTATTGATTAGATCTTCAATTTAGACACCTTCGTATTCAGTACATATGCGAGAAATGCTTCACAACCCTTTCTTACATACCTCTAAGCCGAAAGTGATGAAATCACAATAGACAATTCACCCCATTCATCCGATTCAACCCGGAGTATTTCATTTTTTTGACACTTCAATTCAATAACTTTTCATCTACAATTCACTACTACATCATGTGGAGTTAACCAATCCATTCCAAGAATCACATCAAACTCATCAAATGGCAAAAACATTAAGTCAGCTGGAAAACAATGACCGCAAATCATTAAAGGACAACTCTTGCAAACATTATCAACTAAAACATATTTGCCTAAGGGATTCAACACCTTAATCAAAAACTCAGTGGACTCAACAGACAAATTCTTACTAGATACCAAATTCATGCAAATATAGGAATAAGTCGATCCAGGATCAATTAATGCAACTACATTAGTATCATAGAGAGAAAATGAACCAGTGATCACATTAGGGGATGACGCATCTTCGCGAGCGCAAATAGCGTAAGTTCTAGCAGGTACCCTGACCTCTAATCTTGTAGTTAACTCTTTCGTCACACCTCTGCTACTGTTCCCACTCCTAGTATTTCTCGGTGGCCTCCCTCTAGTGGCAGTTTTGCTTAGTCTTGCATTCTGAAAATTGTCTTTTTCAACCATTTTCGGGCAATCCTGAATAAAGTGATCTTAAGAGCTGTATCTAAAGTAAGCCCGGTTATTCATCCTACGTTCACTGGGATATCGTCTACCATAGTATTGGCATTCAAGCTTATTAGACCTAGCATTACCAACGCTCGCTATGGATGTAGTCTGGGCCTTAGAAACTGAATATTGCTATCCATGATCTCGTTTGGGATACCCAGATAAAGCATTCGATTGAGCATACAAATGACTCGATTTCTTTGACGAGGATTGAAATGGCTTATTCATCGGCCTCTTCCCTAAATCTCTAGTCTCAAACTCAACTTTCCTCTTTTCTTTACTCAACTCTTCGGCTTTGCAAGCTCGTCCGACTAGCACAACAAATTTATTCAGCTCTAAAATCCTAACTAACAGTTTGATGTCCTCATTCAGTCCGTCTTCAAATCACTTACGCATAATAGCCTTTGTCCACACACATTCTCGAGCATACTTACTGAGCCTAACAATTTCTCGCTCGTATTCAGTCATAGACATACGGTCCTGTTTCAACTCTAGGAACTCTTTACTTTTCTGATTAATGAACCGCTGACTGGTATATTTCTTTCTAAACTTATCTTGAAAGAATTCCCATTTAACTCTTTCCCTCGGTACCACGGATACAAGAGTATTCCACCACTGATATGCTCTGTCTCTCAAAAGCGATATAGCACATTTCAAGCACTCATCTGGTGTGCAAGAGAGCTCGTCAAATACTCTGATAGAGTTCTCAAGCCAAAACTCTGCTCTCTCGAGATCATCGTCAATATTAGTTCTAAATTCTTTGACCCTTTGCTTTGGAATCTTATCAACTGGATGCTTATTCAGTCTTACTAATTCCACACCTTGGGGAGCTACGGGAACCAGTTGAGGGTCAGGTGGGGGTGGACGAAGTTGGGCAACCAGATTTGTTCGAACAAACTCGGTAAACCACTCATTCATCCATTAGAAAAAGGCTTCCCTAACCTCTCCTCATTGACTAATCGTCGCTGGTCTACTTTTAGATGGACCAGTCCCTTGAGCGGAAGTTGACGCATTACTTTCACAGTCATTAGCCAATACTTGGTCGGGGTCCATTTACTATATGAAAACATAGTTTAAATTGTCAGGAGTCGTCACACTATCAAAATTTATATATGGCATGTAAAGCTAGAATTTTACACACGCTACATTAGATCGACTAAACCATAGCTCTGATACCACTAAATATAACACCCCTTACCTGTATTCGATGCCGAAACAGGGTACGAGGCATTATCAGACACTCATTACAAGCAATCATACATTTTCAAGTCATAAATTTGTGTCCAAATGAAAACCATTTAAAATTAATCATAAAGTCCTTATTACGAGCCTACAAGGTCCAAAACATGTTTTGGGAGTAGTCCAGGACAAAACCGAGAACTTCAAAAATTTTCTTGAAACTTAGAAAATTTTTCCACTAGACAAAGTTCATATGTCTGCGTGGATATGGGACATGCCCGGGTGGGCAGGCCGTGTTGCCACACACGCCCCTGTCCTGACCCCGTGTAACTCTCTAACTTGTAACCCATGAACAAATTGAGGTCACACGGCCAAATCACACGCCCGTATTTTGGGAGTAGTCCAAGACTAAACCGAGAACTTCAGAAATTTTCACGACACTTAGAAAGTTTTTCCACTAAACAAAGGTCACATGTTCGTGTGGATATGGGACATACCTGTATGGGCAGGCCGTATGGTCACACACGCCCTTGTCCTGACCCCATGTAACTCTCTGTCTTGTAACCCATGAACAAATTGAGGTCACACGGCCAAATCACACTCCCGTGTGCTAGGCTGTGTGGAAAATTAATTTTCATAAAATAGGTGTAGACTTCACAAGGTTAAGGCACACTCGTTTTCAAGGCCGTGCCGTCCGCAGGGCTGAGACACACTCCCGTGTCTATGCCCGTGTGCTCAATTATGAGCATTCTATTTCTCAAAATTTAGGTGTAGAGGACACACAGCCTATACAGATGCCCATGGGGTAGACTGTGTGTCACACATGGCCTAGACACAAGACCTTGTGTCTACCCGCGTGGACAAAATATGAGCTATTTACTAAGCCATTTGCCACCCTCATTCACACATACACCTGCACCAATTCAAAGGCACAAAACATAATATACTTAGGCAACCAAAACATTCACATTTATGACTAACACATGTCAATACAATATCAACGTCTATCATACCCACAACATTTATCAAACCACAATTGACTACTTTCAAGATACCTAATTGTACATAAATATTATCATTTCATCCATAGATCATATCACCAAACATTCCTCACTCATGCCTTAAATCACAATTCCATCATTCACTAAGCATTCATAGACCACATTACACAAGGATGATTGCACATGCATTTATTCATAAGAATATATATATGCTTACAACCATTCCAATCAAAATGAGCCAAGTTACATGGCCAAATACCATATCAACCTTTGACAATTACAAGCCAATATTTTTGGTCCAAACACAATAACACATTTAACAAAATGACCAAGTCCCTATGCATGCCATACTTTCAAAATACTAAGACCATCAATACCCAAAATGAAAGTTTGATAATGTGACTCGAATCTTCGACGATCTTCAATCCAAGCTAGCTTGGAGACACTATAAAAACATGAAAATTAAATAGAGTAAGCTATATAGCTTAGTAAGCTCGTATGCAAGAAATAAGCAACCTACCTTACGTGTAACATATAAATGATATAACATAATTAAATGTACATTTACCATGGTCTCATAATCATAGCTCATCCCATCACAAAACTTACCTCATATTCATCATTTCAAGCATTTATTAGATATGTGCTTCAAGCACATACCTGTACCATCTTGAAAGGGATTAACACATAATCTCATATTTGACATACCCGTAAACCACTGGGAATAAAAATGTTGAATACTCGAGATTCTTACACACTAAATGCCACATATGTAGCCAATGCTACCTCAATCTCATATTGCATAGTTGCTCGCTCTCGAGCTATTAATGGGCTTGCTCACACAAGCTACTAGTCAAGAAGTACCTACGCGGTGCTGCTCACACAAGCTGTTAAGTATCCGCAACATATGTCAGTATACTCAGCCACCAGTAGGACATACAAGACCAGTACCTGGATCACATGATCACATAACACATGCTAACCCTATTGACATGTCACCTATATCTTACCCTATTCCTAAGGTTCAAACGGGATTTCTTACTTGTCGATTCGTCTTCGGACTCGTTCATAAGATTAAGCTCATCCACATTTATCAAACATACAATTGATGCAATATTAAAGCAATAAAGTACAATCATATTAAAGCTTATTTTTAACATACGAACTTACCTCGGTACAAAATGGCTAATTGTTCGATTTAGTCTACAACTTTGTTCTTTCCCCAGTCTAGGTCAGAACCTCATTTTTCTTGATCTATAATACCACATTTAACTTATTCCATTATCACATTATTCAATTTAATCCCAAAAACACCTTATGGAAAAAATTACATTTTTGCCCTTAACTTTTCAACTTTTTACATTTTAGTCCCTAGGCTCGTAAAATGATTTTCTGTAACAGCCCAATTTTGGGCCTAGTCGAAACAGTGGATTCAGAACCACTAATCCAAAGTCAGAGAAATTATTTCAATGTTATTTTATGTGTTATAGCATGGTTATATAAATGCTTGAAAATTTTGGTGAACTAATTTTAGTGATTGCATATTTAATTTTGAAAAAGGACTAAATAGCATAAAGTGTGAAAATTTTGTTCTGCTAGCTAAAGGTGTAAAATAGCTATGAAGTATTAAATTAGAGGTATTTATTGAGTAAATAGACCACAAATTTGTTAGTGACTGAACATGGAGACAAAGAAATTGTGAGGTGAAAGTTAGGTGAAATTTGGTGACTAATTTGACTAGAAATATAATAAAATAAGGAGATGCTTTCATCTTTTTCATTCTTTCTTCTTCTCCACCGATTTTATCCAAGAAAGAACGCCATGGGAGCTTAAAATTTTTAGCAACTTTAGACTCTTCCAAATAAGTGATTTTGATGGTCTTTCTTCATGATTTTTGTACTTTTAGGTCTCTTGTAGCATAAGCTAACTAATGGGGGGACTATTTTGCAAAATAGTTGAGAGTCTAGGGTTTTTCCGTGATAGTAATCTTGTTGATTTATGAAATTTTATGGAAAAAAATGAATTATGGTTGTTAAATAAACAACTTTTGTGAAGTGGTTTTCATGAAAGCCTCTAAAAGGGACCATTTTGTAAAAGTTACAAAATAAGTAGTAAAGGTGTGAAATAATTGGATTTGTGAGTTGCAATAAGCTTAAAATAGATTCGAATTTGCTTGGTTAATGAGGAAATTTGATAAAAATTGATTTACGAGCCTTGGGGAAAAATCATAATTTTGTAAAAGTCTAAGGGCAAAGGTCATTTTGCCAAAATATGAATTATGAAACGTCTTGATTAGTGTGATGATTAAATTAGTGAACTTTATCATTATAGATTAAGAAATAAGAAATCCGGACCTAAACCGAGGGAAGACCAAGCTTGTAGACTAATTCAATCTAGTCACCCGTTTTTTGTATACCGAGGTAAGTTGTACGTAAATACTACAACTTTATTGTTTTTATGTATCGAATGATTGATTTTGTATAATATGGTTGAATACTCTTATGAGTAATGCATGGTGAAATTTAATGTGGTAAACTCCTGGTTGAACCTTTTTGGAATAGATTAGGTATCCATGCCATGACATTTGGTTGATATGGGTGCGAGTGTAAGACTATGTCTGGGACATGGCATCGGCCACATTATTAGAGCCAGTGTAAGACTATGTTTGGGACATGGCATCAGTGTTGATATGTGTGCTAGTGTAAAACCATGTTTGGTACATGGCATCGGCCACATTATGAGAGCCAGTATAAGACCATGTCTAGGACATAGCATCGGTGTTGATATGTGTGCTAGTGTAAGACCATGTCTGGGACATGGCATCGGCCATATTATGAGAGCCAGTGTAAGACCATGTTTGGGACATGGCATCAGCATTTTACCCTCTTGTGCAAGGCTTATTGGATATCCTTTAGTATTCCAAATGGTTCCAAGGGTTATTTAAAGCTTATGATTAAGTTATGAAAGAATATAATCCTGTTGTGAGTTGTACAGGTTCTTACTCGAAACTCATGAGATATAAGCTTAGTTATGATGCCTTAATGGTAAGGATGAAATTGAGTAAATTCTATCTATACGAATGATTTCGGGACGATCTTGTAATCTTTGGCTTATTCTTGTGATGCTTAAATATGTAGTAAATCTACTATTGTTAAATAAACAATGTTGTGCTGGTTTATAATATGCTATGTGATTAAAGATGCATGGTTGATGTTGTTACTTATTTACATGCAACTTACTAGGTTTTATGCTTACTCCCTCTCTTTTCCATTCACTTATAGTGCCGCCAAGCTAGCTCGGGGATCAAAGGGAGTCAGAGACTCGATCACACTATCAATCAGAATATTGGGTATAATTAGACTTAACATTTTGAGTATGGCATGTATAGGGGTTTGGCCTTTTTGTTATGATTTAGCCATAAGTGTTGGCTCATATTGATGTGATATTCCTTTTGTATAGGCCAATGATGTTGGTTAATATTGATTATTGCTAAATGCAATTGATGAGGATTTTCATGGATGTGGTTATTGCATAGGTTGTGTTGATAAGTAAGAGATGTGGCATGTGAAAAAAAATAGCTTGGAAATGATGTGTGTATGCATTGGTATTGGTTGATATGGTCATTTGTTTATGTTCGTATTAGTATTGTTTGATGTTTCATAGGTTGGTGTAAGTAAGGGTGACAAAAACGCTTGGTAGATAGCCTTGTTTTTGTCTACACGGGTAGACACATGGACGTGTGTCTAGGCCGTGTGTGACACACAGTCTGTCCCATGGGTGTCTGGTTTGGCCGTGTATCCCCTGCACCCTATTTTGGCAAAACAGACTGCTCAATAGTAACCATATAGGCAGAGACACGGCTATGTGTCTCAACCGTGTAGGGGACATGGCCATAGCACATGGGCATGTGCCCAGGCTGTGTGAAGTCTGCACCTTAAATGACAAATTAAATTCACCACACAGCCTAGCACATGAGCGTGTGCCTTGGCCGTGTGCCCCTAAATGGTTGATGACGTCAGAAATAGAATGTCAAGGTTTTAGTACACAGGCTAAGACATGAGCGTGTCATGGCTGTGTGAGGGACACGGACCACAGACACAAGTGTGTGCCAGGCCATGAGAAAACCCCTTTAGGTTTGAATTGTGAAATAAATTCAGACGGCAACACAGCCATGTTAAAAAGACACATGGGCATGTCACTCTTCCACACGGGCGTGTGCCCTTGTTGCCTTGAAATTTTTTTTTAAAGTTTTCTAAACTACTTAGTTTAGTACTGAATCAATTCCAAAGTTTTTTTGGGGCCTCATAAGCCCATAGTAGGGACATTAAAATGAATTGAGAAAATTTTTAAATTAGAACAGAATTTCATGACTCAGAAATGTATGTTTGCATGGGTTTGAAATAGGTAGCGTCTTACACCCTGTCCCAGCGTCGGGTACGGGTAAGGGGTGTTACATTTTCATTCAATTTCTTCATTACCCAAGCCTAGCCGAATATTATTAGTACTCATATCAATCTACATTTTTCATTTATTCAAATTTTTACTCACATTTTACAACTTTTTAGAAATAGGTCCCTATTTGACATTTTCATCAAAAATCACTTGGTAAATGTTGTTTATCTAACACCAAACATACATTTTCTACCATTAAACATCAAAGTACACAAATATTCAACATGGGTAAAATTTTAGACTTTGATTTTCTTTCAAATTAGTTCTTAGAATAGCTAAATCAAGTTACAATAATCACAAAAACGTAAAAATCATTAAAAACGGGACAAATACGGACTTACAATCGAGCTTGAGAGCTTGGAAAACTCTAGCTATGGTTTCTCCTTGTGAATTTTGGCCATGGGGGATCAAATTAGAAAAGATGACATCTTTTTATTAGTTAATTTTGTCTTTATTTACTAAATGACCAAAATGCCCTTCACTTAAAACTTTGAAATTTCACCTAGCCATGCCCATTTTTGTCCAACTCAAAGTATAATGGTCTAATAACCATCTAAGGACCTCCAATTTAAAATTTCATAGCAATTAGACACCTCTAGATTCTAGGACACATATTTTGCACCTATTGCAATTTAGTCCTATTGTCAAATTGGACACCCTATCGATAACATTTCTTAACAAAATTTTCATACAATCATTCAATCATACTGTAGATCTTAAAGAAATAATAAAATAAATATTTCTACTTTAGATTCGTGGCCTCAAAACTACTGTTCTGACTTGACCCTAAAACGGGCTGTGACAGCCCTAATTTGACCCTAGTCAGAAAGTGGTTTTGGGACCACAAAACCGAGTCATAAAAATAATTAACTGTTAAATTCTGTGTTTATTATATGTGTAAATGCATGTGTGAAAGTTTCATGCTTTAATCTGGTCATTTGTATGTGAAATTTATAAGATAGGACTCATGTGATAAAACTTGAAAGTGTGATAGGTAAATTTTAAAGTACCAAATAATGCATGAAATGATGACATGAGGGATTTGCATGTCAAATGGACCAATTTTGTTTAGTGGCCTGCCATAAATGATGGTTGATGTATAATATATGTTTTATTTTAGTATTATAATAAGTGATGGCTTTATTTTTGAAATAAATTAATTAGTAAAACAATAAAGATGACCAAAAAAAACTGGATGTTCATCTTTTATCTTGATTGCCAAAATTGGGGAAAGAAAATATTGAAGAAAGAAAAGGGGGAAGACTTTCGGTCATTTGAAGGCTTAAGAAGGTTAGTATATTGTGTTAAAGTTGTGAAATTTTAGCTTGTTTTAGGTTAATCATCATGGTTCTTACTTAGCCCATGCTAAATTTTAAATTTTGATGGATGGATGAGCATTCGGCTATGGTTATCAAAGAAGGAATTTGATTATTTCCTTTAAGTTTTGATGAAGAATGTGTTGAGGAAAGAAATTGATCTTGCTAAAAATATGAATTTTTAATGCTCATATATGTAATAGCTGAAAATAAAAAAAAAATGCTTGATGTCTTGAACAAATGTTGTTTCGATGTGTTGAATTGAGTAAATTAGATGATTGAACACCTAAAGATTCGGTATTGTTCATGATTCTTTTATTTAGAATGTGATTTTGAATGTTATGAGTATTGGAATGTAAGTATATGTGTGCTCGGTCATAGGAGTTTGATATGAAGCTTTGTTAGGTTTGAGTGATGAATGGCCGAATGAGCTATAGGCTATGTAAGGATGAATTCTGTATATAAGTTGTGTGTGTGGCTTTATTAGTTAATGGCATTCGGCATTATTATTATTATTGTTATTTTATATATATATACATTCGGTCTTTGGGGGTAATAAGATGAAGTTAAAATGTTAAAGAATGTTTCTAAGACTTGTTAAGTCGTTGTGACCATTGCTGAATGTATGTTTGGTTAAAGGAAATTTTTCAAATCGTTTATGTATGTGTATGTGAACTAAATATTTAATGAATATTCGGCAAAATGGGGTTAAGGGTTAAGTCATAAGAATTTTGGGTGGTATTAATATTTGGACATTAAGGTTATATGTACTTTGGCTATGTGAGTTAGGTGTTAAGTAACCTAATTATCTTGATATGCATATTACAAGGTATATATGATTTGTGTTTTGGTTGCATAACTATGTTTGGTTAATAATATGAATGTAAAGAGTTGTGAATTAGTATATTGTAATAAATCGCTTGAGACAACAATCGTAATGTGATTTTGGAAAATCACCATAAATTGAGGGAAATGAGTTAGAAGTTGAATAAATTATGTAATTAAAGCTTAATGAGTCTAGTTTCTTATAAAAGAAACTGTATAAGCAAAAGAATTTCCGATAATGAGATATTTGATGTGTATTCGGGTTAAATCCATGAGCTTCGTCTTGGTATTATATCCGTGATAAATCCCGAGCCTAGTCTTTGGTATTATATTCGCCTTCGTGCCTAGCGTGCTTAGTGCGGTGATGTGTATTCGGCCTTCATGCCTAGCGAGCTTAGTGCCGATGATGTGTATTCGGCCTTTGTGCCTAGCACCTTCGTCTTGCGGTGATGTGTATTCGCCTTCGTGCCTAGCGTGCTTCGTCTTTGGTGATGTGTATTCGACCTTCGTGCCTAGCAGCGTAATCTGGGTGAAATGATATGTTATGTGAATTTGGTGTTCCTTGTAAGACAAGGGTTTAGCCGAATGTTAAAGATGAAATGATAGTGTATTGTATCATGCTTATATGGCCTAATGGCAAGTATAACATGTTGGTAAAAATGCAATATTCTTTTATAATCGAATGATAAGTTTGAAATGAATGTGAGTGAAATGTTATGCATAAGCTATCAAATGCTAAGTGTGAAAATGAGATGAAAGAAAAGTGTTTGAGATGTATAATTATATACGTTCGAATGATGTTAGTACTTAACTGATATGAATATGTTATATGGAACTTGTTGACTTGATTATTTGGGCCTTTGAGCTTAGCAAACTATAATGCCGGTGAGATGCTATTCGGGCCTTCGAGCCTAGCAGGCTATAATGCCGGGGAACTAATATCGGGCCTCGAGCCTAACAGCCGAAATGCCGATGATTTGAGAAAAGTCCATGACTAAGGAACCTCGTGTTAGGTTGACAAATGAATACATTCAGTACGTTAAGTGGGCCAGGTACGCATTATGTACTCATATGTGAGTTTGATCTGCAATGAATCGTAAGCGCGCATTGTGATACATACGTGAATAAATGTTATAACTATATCTATGATCATGATACACCGGGTCAGGGTGTGAAAGTATGTGAAAGTATTCGATTTAATTATGTTATACGAATTCAGATTAAGTGTGATAAGAATGCTGAATGTGCATTATGTGTTTGTGTGTATTTGGCCAGATGGCAATATACCTAGAATATGGCCACTTAAGAAATTGAATAATCGAAGTATAATTACGTTTATTTGTTTGCATTGCTTAAGACATACTAAGCTTATGAAAGCTTACTCCGTTGTTACATTCCTCTGTTTTATAGATTGTTGACTTCGGTTACCTGCGCGGGTTGGAGTTCGTCGGAGATATTATCACACTGTCGAGCTCACGCTATTGGTGTAGGTAAATCCTAGTATTTCGAGTCTACGGCATGTATACGGTTTTAATGTTGAGTATGTGATATTATAATTTAGCCAAAAGTGTTGGCTAGTGATGTTTTGGGCCTCGTAAGCCTATATATGGGACAGATTGCATGTGAAAAGAAAAGTTTTAAATTGATTGAAAATTTTCGGCACTGTTTTTGTGTGATTGACTGAGTTTAAGTCGGGCAACACCTCGAACCCTGTTCCGGCGAGGGATACGGGCGAGAGGTCTTACACGGGCTATCACATAGAAAAATTTGTGACAAGCAAATATTAGCTCATTGATTGCTTAAGTTCAAGCTAATGATAAGTGGCACTGTAAGAACGTTTACATTGTGAGAAAGACAACTTACTTTAGTAGATAATCTAAACAAGTTTGTAATCCCGTAAAAAAATCAAAGTGAGCATTTCATTCAATTACTTAGAAGGATTATTATGTCGTCTACAATTCCAATTAAGGAGATGGCTAGTCTTAGCTATCGGAGCAGTCGACTCCACAAGTAGAGACATAAATATACTCATTGGAAGAATGATACATTGGACAAGACCCAAGTTGAATTAATTCACTTGTGACGTTTATGGTATGACTTACCTAAATCTTAAGCTAGTCACTAACCATTTGTATGTAACTCATGTGCTTTGATATAAATGGAGCTTATGCTCTAAATATGATCGAGCCAATAACCAATATGTTGGGTACATAACATGTGTATGGGATGACTTTACTACCAATAATTGAATTCATAGCTCAATTAAAGAGCTAACAATATTCTCCCATTGGCATTATATGGATTGATAAATATGAAATGTGGTCACGGGTTACTTAATCTTGAACGAGCAATTTATGACAGTCATTAGTTGACAATGATCATATTAGTCATTAAAAAGACACAATGATGGCAATGAGTTAAAATATGTAACGCCTTGAATTTGGGCCTAGAAGTATTGGACCTTGAGTATGGGTCTGTAAGGAAGTTGTATATAAGTATTTAATTGTGCAAGGAAATGACACAATTAAATGTCTACTTTGGTGGTTAATGGCTCTGAGAAGTGTTAGAGAAATCTTGGATTAAACACTATATCAATAGATTAACGTGACATGTTTTAAGTAAAGCAAAAATTACAGGAACTGTGGTTGAAGTGGTCATATAAAAATAAGGAATTTTCCTAATGGTTGAAAGTAATCCCACATCGGGAAGCTAACATGGGAATCAGTGAGAAGCTAGCTTTAAATAGAGCAAAGAAGATGAGTTGGTGAGGGAAAAAAGTGATTAAGACTCAATACAGGATGTGTCAAGGTTAGTGATCGTGGACTTCAGCGCGTTCTCATAAACAGGTGTGTATTCACGCCCTTCTTTGTTGGAAGTCAACAAAAGACGAAAAGAAAAAACTTCAGCATTTGAAGCCTCACGAGCGTGCAATCGCTCATGGGGTAAACCAAGCCCACGAAACATGGGCATACAACGAGGAAGGCCACCATGAGCGATCTCATGGGCCTGGGCCAAAATGGGCAGATGGGCCCAATAGGCTTATGGGCCTGTAATATCCTGATTTTGGGCCTAGTCGGAATAGTGGTTTCGTGACCACAAAATCTGAGATATAAATAATTATTTTATGATTATTTTAAGGTCTATGATATGATTGCATGATTGTGTGAAAATTTCGTGAAGAAATTTTATGCATAAAGTGCTTAATTTGAAATTTGGGACTAAATTGAATAAATTACAAAACTTGTGTTCTAGAAGTATTTTGCATAAAATTGAATTAGATTATTAATTAGAGGTCCTTAAAGAGTAATTTTACCAATTTCTAAGTCTATGGACAAAATTAGACATGGATGGAATTTTGGAAAGTTTAGTAGTAAGGGCATTTTGGTCATTTAGGGTAAAATGAATTAAAATACAAAATTAAAAGCCAATTTTGCTCATCTTCAACCCCATGGCCGAATATAGCAAGGAGGAACCATGGCTAGGGTTTTCAAGCTTCCAAGCTCGATTGTAAGTCCGTTCTAGCCTCGTTTTTAATGATTTTTACGTTTTGGAGTCCCTTAGCTCGATTTAGCTTATGCTAGCAATAATTTAACCTAGGATTTATATTTGGAAAAATACCCATAGGTGAAATTTGTGTATTTTGGTGTTTTATGATAGAATATGAGGTTTTAAATTATGTTAGACAACTTGTGCTACTCGGTTTTAAGTGAAAACAAGCAAAAGGGCTTAATCGGTAAAAATACCTAATAGTCATAAGTACATGTTAGAGTGAGAATTTGATGTTGCCATAGAAGGAAAAATGATCAGCATGTCATAAAACATAAGAAAATAGGCTGAATTTTAATTTACGAGCTTTGGGGCAAAAGTGTAAATATGCAAAAGTTTAGGGGCAAAATTGTAATTTTTCCAAAATATGATTTTGGGTCAATTTGAATAATGTGAGTCCTAATTAGACTATATTTTAAATGATAGAGCAAGGAAAACTGAAATTAGGGCTAAAATGGGAAAATACCAAGTTGTGGACGAAATGGTAAAAGTAGCCATTTTCAGCATCGAGGTAAGTTCATGTGTAAATAATGTAGCATAATGGTTATTTTTAAGTTATTGATGTTAATTATATGTTATGCTGAATTTTATTATGAAATGTATGCTTTGTGGTTAATTTCAAATAATATGTAAATTATGTGAACTACTTGTTAAATATAATTGTTACCAGTATTGATTTGGCATTCTACGGAAGGCGGCAAGGATAAGTGTTCGAGGAAAAGCCCGTTTGAACCTTAGGAATAGATTAGGATACAAGTGACATGTCACTAGGATGGTTGAGCATCCGAACTCGTTGAGTTGAGTCCGAGTTCACTTATGGATGCGAGCGTCCGAACTCGTTGAGTTGAGTCCGAGTTCGTGAGATGTAACTAGGCATCCGAACTCGTTGAGTTGAGTCCGAGTTCACTTATGGATCTGAACGCCGAGCTCATTGAGTTGAGTCCGAGTTCACTTATGGGCGGGTTACATGGTAGCTTGGCTACATATGTGGCACTTATGTGCAAACTTTCCATGTATCCGAATTATATTCCATGTGTTCAACGGGTAAAGTTCTACTCAAATGGAGGAATACTCAAGATGAAAGGGACGTATTGGTAAGTGTTGTGAAATGGATAATTTGAACAGGTATGTACTTAACCCTCGGGTTGAAAACTCGATATAACAACAATATGGTAAGATGATAAATGAAAAGGTGATATGAATGTCTTGGTGATGATTATGCAAATGATGTTTTATGTTTGCTTATATGGTTATGTTACTTGCTATTTGCATGTGAGCTTACTAAGCATTTATGCTTACTCCTCCTTTTCATTCCTTGTAGTGTTGACAAGCCAGCTCGAAATCGGAAGCGGTCGGAGGCACGCTCACACTATCCGTATACCATCTTGGCATAATGGCTTGTATATTTTGAGTATGCCATGTATAGCATTATAATCATTTTATATGTATGGTCTTATGATATGGTTATTGAGTGGTATGGAAATAGAAATGCTTGGTAATGATTAGCCATTGGAATGGCTAATCATGATCATATTTGGTATTATGTATGTCAAATTGCTAGCTAATCCATGGAAACCATGAAATAGGTAAATTTTACCATAAAATAGATTCAGACAACAGCAGTGACGTGAGTTTGAAAAATCACTAAAAATAGTAGAAATGGAATTAAATAATGAATAAGTTATGGAATCGAAGCTTGATGAGTCTATTTTCATATGGAATAAGCGAAATAGGTATATGAGCTATATTTTATGAGATGTTTAAATTTTTGTGAAACAGGGCCAGAGCGATTTCTGGATCCCCTGTTCTGACTTTGGAAATTCACCATGGATTTTACAAAGATAATTAGAAGTCATGCTTTATATGTACAGATTCCTTATTGAGTCTAGTTTTATTAGAGATAAACGGCATAGTCATTGAAGCTCTGTAAAGGGAGATATCTGATTCGTAATACACTGAGGTCAGAGTAGTTGAACCCTGAAACAGGGAGACTTTAACTAATAAACTGTACTAATTGGCCCAACAAAAATTCTAGAAAAAATTAGTAGATATATATATGAGTCTAGTTTCAGGAAAAATTTACGGAATTGGATTTCGAGTTTCGTAACTCGAGATATGATTTTAAAGCGACTGTGATGCAGTTAGCCAGCTTGTCTGGAAATTTTAAAATGAATTGTATGAGCTGTTTAATTAATGAATTAAGTCCGTTAACACCTCGTGTTCGACTCGCAATGGTCTCGGTGCGGGTGTTACATTTAGTGGTATCGAGCAGGTTTAGTCGGTTCTCGGACTAACCTAGCATGTGTAAAAGTTTAGCTATACATGCCAGCGATCCGTGATAGTGTGATGTCTTCCGACGCCGTATAAGTACCTTCTTATTTAGGCAGGTACTCTCCAACCGAGCTGCGCCAACCATGTTCAATGTTAAGTAAAGGTATTTGAGTAAAATTATGATTATGATAAGTCTTGGTTCAGAAAAGTATGAATAAAGGTTTATGATACATATGTGATAATATGTGAGATGAAAGTTCATGTTGTGATAAATATTCATATTTGCTTAATGCTCATATGATGTAGTGTATGTGGCTTACTTGATAAGATGAACGGAATAAATAGAAAGTAGTAGAGGTATGAATAAAGGTCATAATATTATGATACTGAATGAAAATGTCCTTGTCTTGATTGGATGTCGAATGTTGATGAATGTTAATGGTATATAATTTTATGAGGTAAAGGATTATAATGAAATGAACTTATCTATGTTAAATTGTTGGACTGAATTATATGATTGTAATGATATGTACATGATGATGCACGAAATGAAAGTTGTGATTGTGATGCAAATATCTATGTTTGTTTGGCCTTATATAATGTCATGAGCATGAATTAATTTAATTAATTGAATGGATAAGTAAAGCTGTCTAGAAAACATAGAATGTATGCATAAGTATATTGTCTAAATGGGACAATAGGAAAATTGGTGTAAGCCAACATGAATGAATGACATGATTTTGATGATGTTACTATGATGATGGAAGTTGTGTCATATGTGTATGTATAAGAAAGTCGAGTCGAGGTCCTACAACCCTCCCCTTACCAAAGTGGTACTTATAATGGAATTTCATGAGATTTGTATTGAATAAGTTTCTGTTGAAAACCCAAAGAGTTCAAAGATAGAATAATTATAAGTATGATCCGAGATTGAAAATGAGCTGATAAGTAAAGTCGAGCGAGAAAGTATCGATTGATATAAAGATTATTGGAATTATGCATTTGTCCCGAGTTAGAGAAGGAATTCTCTTTGGTAAATCGAATTACTCAAGTGCAAGGTCGAGAAAAGTGTAAATCGAAATTTATTCAAACCGACATTCTTTAGTGAATGATTTAATATGAAATTTGTGACGGCAGAACTAGTTGGGGAAATGATATTTCAAATGTGAATTATCCGAGTGTGACAGTTATGACCGGACAGATTTAGCAATCTCTTTTGAGATGTTCTATGTGTTCACCCGTTCTCAGAAATATTTCTATGGCTATTGATCTTCTGAAGAAATTCTTGTTATATAGGAATGTCTTCTAATTTGGTGTTGGATGAAAGCATTGGTAGTCTGACTGGTTTATAATTTATATTGCTCTATTTCATCGGGTATTCTATTTCATTTCGTCGATAAGAATTGATGAGAGAATTCATATGATATTATGATTCTGCTTTCTTCTACTTGATGCTTCATCGATATATATGTATGGGAAGATATATTGATCTTGTTATATTTGATTTCAGTGGGATTAAATGATGTTTTCTTTTGGACTTTCTTTCTTTGAAGAATTATCAGGGTATTCTGTATTTTCTCTATGAATTTGGTTTTCGATTCTCGGCATAGTATCGTATCTTGGGTTTCTTTATCCGGATCTCTTTATTCGGATTTCTTTATTCCGGTTTCTCTATCTTGGATTTCTTTATTCGGTTTTCTTGTTATCTTTGTTCCATAATTTGTCAATTATGACTCATGTTCAATCGTTCTTCACTCGTGATAATCATGTCAAATATGACTATACTTCTAATTTGATCTTGGTAATGTGGTGATTTTAGTATTGGGATTTTTCTAATTTACGTGTAAGGATTTGACATCGAAGAAGGCATAGGTGATAAAAGCGCGAGTTTTAGTCGGTATGGTAAATTATTTATTTGAAAGATTTCATGTGACAATTATGTCAGGATTATTTTTCCCAAGTCTGATAATAGAATTTCATTTTGTACATATAAAAGAGTAAATAGTTTGAACGAGAAGTGTATATTTATTAGAAAGAGTTGAATATTAGTTTAAGTCACTACGAATGATAAGGTTTCCATCTTGTGAAAGCTGAAAAGTTTATTACATGTTGACAGAGTTCGGATAGATGAGAATATTGGTAACAAAGCGTCGAACTAGACTAGTCTACATTGAGCAAAGACTTCCTGACTTTCAGTAATGTATTGTTGTATGAATTGTGATGTGTTGCAAGACAGTGAGGTAATGTGATAGTTTAGAGCATCCGATGTTACATAAAATCGGAGTTGTTAAAGGGGTTAAAGCCGAGCATTGGGATCTATCAAAACTATCCTTGTCAATGTTGATATTGGGATGGAAATGAGAAGGATTATTCTTGAGGCCATATCAGAATTATTTCTATGACGGAAAGAGGAAAATGTGATGTATCCTATTGTTAAATGTTTGGCGAGATCTATAAATCACATCTCAGATTGAATGAATTCCTACTCATCGATTCATGGAATTTCGGTCTCTTTAATTGTCGGATTTCTTGGAATTCGGTCTCCATTAAATCAAGTTGAGATCCGTGTTTTATGTCATGATATCATGGGAAATTGAGAAGGGTTGAAAATTTAAGAACAGTTGAGAGTTGAAACTGTAAGCTTTTAGATCATATGAGAAATTGAAGAGATGTATTGGAGGTGCAGTCTAAGTGCAAGTTCTTGACACCAAATATGAGATTAAAAGTGAAGACCACTTTTTGGTAATATTTTGGGGACGAAAATCCCTAAAGGGGAGAGTTGTAATATCCCGATTTTGGGCCTAGTCGAATAGTGGTTTCGTGACCACAAAATCCGAGATATAAATAATTATTTTATGATTATTTTAAGGTCTATGATATGATTGCATGATTGTGTGAAAATTTCGTGAAGAAATTTTATGCATAAAGTGCTTAATTTGAAATTTGGGACTAAATTGAATAAATTGCAAAACTTGTGTTCTAGAAGTATTTTGCATAAAATTGAATTAGATTATTAATTAGAGGTCCTTAAAGAGTAATTTTACCAATTTCTAAGTCTATGGACAAAAATTAGACATGGATGGAATTTTGGAAAGTTTAGTAGTAAGGGCATTTTGGTCATTTAGGGGTAAAATGAATTAAAATACAAAATTAAAAGCCAATTTTGCTCATCTTCAACCCCATGGCCGAATATAGCAAGGAGAAACCATGGCTAGGGTTTTCAAGCTTCCAAGCTCATTGTAAGTCCGTTCTAGCCTCGCTTTTAATGATTTTTACGTTTTTGGAGTCCGGTAGCTCGATTTAGCTTATGCTAGCAATAATTTAACCTAGGGTTTATATTTGGAAAAATACCCATAGGTGAAATTTGTGTATTTTGGTGTTTTATGATAGAATATGAGGTTTTAAATTATGTTAGACAACTTGTGCTACTCGGTTTTAAGTGAAAACGAGCAAAAGGGATTAATCGGTAAAAATACCTAATAGTCATAAGTACATGTTAGAGTGAGAATTTGATCTTGCCATAGAAGGGAAAAATGATCAGCATGTCATAAAACATAAGAAAATAGGCTGAATTTTAATTTACGAGCTTTGGGGCAAAAGTGTAAATATGCAAAAGTTTAGGGGCAAAATTGTAATTTTTCCAAAATATGATTTTGGGTCAATTTGAATAATGTGAGTCCTAATTAGACTATATTTTAAATGATAGAGCAAGGAAAACTAAAATTTGGGCTAAAATGGGGAAAATACCAAGTTGTGGACGAAATGGTAAAAGTAGCCATTTTCGCATACGAGGTAAGTTCATGTGTAAATAATGTAGCATAATGGTTATTTTTAAGTTATTGATGTTAATTATATGTTATGCTGAATTTTATTATGAAATGTATGCTTTGTGGTTAATTTCAAATAATATGTAAATTATGTGAACTACTTGTTAAATATAATTGTTACTGAGTATTGATTTGGCATTCTACGGAAGACTAGAAGGATAAGTGTTCGAGGAAAAGCCCGTTTGAACCTTAGGAATAGATTAGGATACAAGTGACATGTCACTAGGATGGTTGAGCATCCGAACTCGTTGAGTTGAGTCCGAGTTCACTTATGGATGCGAGCGTCCGAACTCGTTGAGTTGAGTCCGAGTTCGTGAGATGTAACTAGGCATCCGAACTCGTTGAGTTGAGTCCGAGTTCACTTATGGATGCGAACGCCTGAGCTCGTTGAGTTGAGTCCGAGTTCACTTATGGGCGGGTTACATGGTAGCTTGGCTACATATGTGGCACTTATGTGCAAACTTTCCATGTATCCGAATTATATTCCGATGTGTTCAACGGGTAAAGTTCTACTCAAATGGAGGAATACTCAAGATGAAAGGGACGTATTGGTAAGTGTTGTGAAATGGATAATTTGAACAGGTATGTACTTAACCCTCGGGTTGAAAACTCGATATAACAACAATATGGTAAGATGATAAATGAAAAGGTGATATGAATGTCTTGGTGATGATTATGCAAATGATGTTTTATGTTTGCTTATATGGTTATGTTACTTGCTATTTGCATGTGAGCTTACTAAGCATTTATGCTTACTCCTCCTTTTCATTCCTTGTAGTGTTGACAAGCCAGCTCGGAAATCGGAAACGGTCGGAGGCACGCCACACTATCCGTATACCATCTTGGCATAATGGCTTGTATATTTTGAGTATGCCATGTATAGCATTATAATCATTTTATATGTATGGTCTTATGATATGGTTATTGAGTGGTATGGAAATAGAAATGCTTGGTAATGATTAGCCATTGGAATGGCTAATCATGATCATATTTGGTATTATGTATGTCAAATTGCTAGCTAATCCATGGAAACCATGAAATAGGTAAAATTTACCATAAAATAGATTCAGACAACAGCAGTGACGTGAGTTTGAAAAATCACTAAAAATAGTAGAAATGGAATTAAATAATGAATAAGTTATGGAATCGAAGCTTGATGAGTCTATTTTCATATGGAATAAGCGAAACAGGTATATGAGCTATATTTTATGAGATGTTTAAATTTTTGTGAAACAGGGCCAGAGCGATTTCTGGATCCCTGTTCTGACTTTGGAAATTCACCATAAATTTTACAAAGATAATTAGAAGTCATGCTTTATATGTACAGATTCCTTATTGAGTCTAGTTTTATTAGAGATAAACGGCATAGTCATTGAAGCTCTGTAAAGAGAGATATCTGATTCGTAATACACTGAGGTCAGAGTAGTTGAACCCTGAAACAGGGGAGACTTTAACTAATAAACTGTACTAATTGGCCCAACAAAAAATTCTAGAAAAAAATTAGTAGATATATATATGAGTCTAGTTTCAGGAAAAATTTACGGAATTGGATTTCGAGTTTCGTAACTTGAGATATGATTTTTAAAGTGACTGTGATGCAGTTAGCCAGCTTGTCTGGAAATTTTAAAATGAATTGTATGAGCTGTTTAATTAATGAATTAAGTCCGTTAACACCTCGTGTTCGACTCCGGCAACGGTCTCGGGTACGGGGTGTTACAGGGCCCGCGCGGGTAAACTTCACTGTTAAGTGGGATGTATATAGACTTTTCATGTCGCATACACGACTTAGGTAGTTTTGCGGTACATTGGGCCTAGATGGGCCGTGTAGGCCCAATGGGCTTATGGGCCCCACACGGATTAAATCTGTAATTTGTGATAATTATTGGATTGGGTTGTGTAGGTCACATAGCCATATCTAAATTTGGGCTTAATAGGCCACATGAGGGTATGGGCCCACTTGGGTCAAGCAATGGGCCTTAGGCCCATTTTCACCGTTGTGTCTGTTTAGGTTACTTAAGTTGCTCAAGGCGACGGTGGACCTTCTGTTGGGTCGTTAAGACCCAGATTTGTGAAATCACCAAAATACCCTTGTAGGGAAAAAAGATCGTACTACCCCTATATGATAGATTGACGATTATGCTCTTATGTTCCGTTTAACTGATGTGCTTATGATTTACATATATGATTGTGCTGAGTATGACTTTGCGTGCATGTAATATTTATGACATGACACATTGCATGGGGTTAAGTTATTATTGACGGAGGAAGTGTACGGCCAATAGCTGAACTATACAAGGCTTTCAGCCTTTCTACGATACTTATGGCTTATAGCCGTTCTGTTAACTGGCAGCGTTGCTGTGATATTTACGGCCTGTAGTTGTCCTGTATAAGGCTTTTAGCCTTTCTGTGATACTTATGGCTTATAGATTTTCTATTAAATGGCAGCATTACTGCGATATTTACGGCCTGTAGTCGTTCTGTATAAGGCTTTCAGCCTTTTTGTGATACTTATGGCTTATAGCCGTTCTGTTAACTGGCAGTGTTGCTGCGATATTTACGGCCTTTAGCCGTCCTGTCTACAACGTTGAGTCATCCTGTCAATGACGTTAAGTCATCCTATCTACGGCGTAGAGCCGTCCTGTCGACTTAGTGCCGTAACCGGTGCTAAGCTTGGTGAGTTGGCTGGGTGGGTTGATTGTATCCCTACATGGTGAGTTGGCTGGTACGGGTGGTGTGTTAGTTGGACTGGGCTGGGAATCTGTCTGCATATCTGCATCTGATACTGATTTTGTACTGGCTTAGGCCCACCTGATTCTATTAATGGGCTAGGCCCAACTGTTACTGATTTTGAGAATGGGCTAGGCCCAATTGATTTCGATGAGGGCTGACACCCAAGTGAAATTGTACTAGCCATTGGCCCACACACATTGTTTTGCTATTATAATGGGCTTCGGCCGAAACTGATTCTGAATTCTGTCTGTTTACTAACTGTTTTAGTTTAGGAGGGGATTACACACTGAGTTTTCATAAACTCACCTTGTTTATTAACTATGTAGGTAATCCCGGACATTAGGAGGATCGGTGCTGCGAGGGACTCGGAGGTGGCCACACAACTGCTATTGTTTCCGATTTTCTTTTAAGTTATCTATTTACAAGTACTTATATTTGATCTGGGTTGTAACAAGGCCTCTTTTAATTTCTGGTTCTAAAATTGAAATTTTATATACTGTTTTATAACCACTGGAGTAGAACACGTTTTTCTTTTCCAATACAATAACTGTTTTTCAAAATGACAGGTTTTCGCAAAACTTTAAATTAAGCTTCCGCAGCAAAAAAAGTTTTAAAGGTCATAATGTTTTACACGAGAATAACTTTTAATAAACCAACGGAAACTGAGGTTTTCACAGGTTTTAAAATGGCCAAAGGTTTTAAATAGTAATAAGGGTTTTCAATGAGAATATGGTTTTCGAAAAACACTTCAATGTGACACACCAAATTTCGGCCATAGCGTCTAGGCCAGGTTTGGGGTGTTACATTTAGTGGTATCAGAGTCAAGTTGCAAAACTCAGCTTTGGAATGGGTTTTAAAATTGGATTTTTGAAAGAATTGTTTCAAAAAGGTTTGAAAAGATTTGAAGTATTTGAAATATTTTTCTGAATATTTTCCTAAAAGTGTGGTTACCGAGTGTCCGGTGCCGAATCCGTAAGTTTTCTATTAAACTATACTTAAAGTTAGATTTTGTATTTGTATAATGTATGTTCTGGAAATTAGATTTTTTTAAAGTTTGCAACAATAGTGTGATGGATTCCCAAGGCAAGCAAGGTCACGAGGAGTTGCCCGTCTCCCCGGAACATGAGATGGTTCAGGAAACTATAGTCAAGGTAAGTCCACCAACTTCGTGTAACAATAACTCGAAGCTTGGTACGGAGGCACTGACCCGGTTGGTAAGGAAAGTGCTGGAAGAAGCGTTCGAGGCAAGGGTTAAGGCATATGGTGAAACACTTTAGGCTAGGCGCTTGGAGTGCAGTAAGAAGAGGGATCACAGTCCTATGAAGTAGGAGCCTCGTTCTGTGAAATGCGTTAAGACGCGTCCAAACTTTCTGACTTGCGAGAGTTACAAAAGGCACCATCCGAGAGCATGCTGGAGAAGTCAGGAACATGTCTCAGATGCAGGTCTAAGGAGCATTGGGTATGGGATTGCACAGTTCCTTTTAAGTCAGGTTTGTTTTGTTTGGATGTGATGTTTGAATATAGAAATTCTATGCATGTGTGGTAAATATCTGTTTACTTCTATGGTTGGATGTTTGGTTGGTTGTGAGAGGTTTTGAGATGAAGTTAAAATTGTATTAGTGAAGTTTGGAACTAGAGTGCGCAGCGGGAGCGTAGTGGTGTAGATTCAGCTAAGCGCTTGTTCAGATAGTTGAAATTTTGAGGAAAATTTTTTTTTAATGGGAATAGAAGGTAACGCCCCGAATTTGGGCCTAGAAGTATTGAACCTTGAGTATGGGTTCGTAAGGAGGTTGTATATAAGTATTTAATTGTGCAAGGAAATGACACAATTAAATGTCTGCTTTGGTGGTTAATGGCTTTGAGAAGTGTTGGAGAAATCTTAGATTAAACTCTATATCAATAGATTAACGTGACATGTTTTAAGTGAAGCAAAAATTACAGGAACCTGTGGTTGAAGTGGTCATATAAAAATAAGGAATTTTCCTAATGGTTTAAAGTAATCCCACATTAGGAAGCTAACATGGGAATTGGTGAGAAGCTGGCTTTAAATAGAGTGAAGATGATGAGTTGGTGAGGGAAAAAGTGATTAAGACTCAATGCAGGATGTGTCAAGGTTAGTGATCGTGGACTTCAGCGCATTCTCATAAACAGGTGTGTATTCACGCCCTTCTTTGTCGGAAGTCGGCAAAAGCTGAACAGGAAAAACTTTAGCATTTGAGGCCTCACGAGCATGCAATCGCTCGTGGGGTAAACCAAGCCCACGAAACGTGGGCGTACGACGAAGAAGGCCACCATTAGCGATCTCATGGGCCTGCGCCAAAATGGGCCGTATGGGCCTAATAGGCTTATGGGCCCGCATAGGTAAACTTCACTGTTAAGTGGGACATACATAGACTTGTCATGTAGCGCACACGACTTTAGTAGTTCTAAGCCACGTTGGGCCTAGATGGGACGTGTGGGCCCAATGGGCTCGTGAGCCCTACACGAATAAAATCTGCAATTTGTGATAATTGTTGGACTGGGTTTTGCAGGTCATATAGTCATAGCTAAATTTGGGCTGAATAGGCCATACGAGGATATAGGCCCACTTGGGTCGAGTAATGGGCCTTAGTCCCATTTGCACCGTTATGTCTGTTTAGGTTACTTAAGTCGCTCAAGGCGACAGTGGACCTTCTGTTGGGTCGTTAAGACCCCGGTTTGTGAAATCACCAAAATACCCTTGTAGGAAAAAATGACCGTAATACCCCTATATGATAGATTGACGATTATGCTCTTATGTTCCGTTTAACTGATGTGCTTATGATTTACATATATGATTGTGCTGAGTATGACTTTGCATGCATGTAATACTTATGACATGACATATTGCATGGGGTTGGGTTATTATTGACGAAGGAAGTGTACGGCCAATACCCATTCTGTACAAGGCTTTCAGCCTTTCTACGATACTTATAGCTTATAGTCGTTCTGTTAATTGGCAGCGTTGCTGCAATATTTTTAGCCTGTAGTTGTCCTGTATAAGGCTTTCAGCCTTTCTGTGATACTTACAGCCTATAGTCGTTCTGTATAAGGCTTTCAGCCTTTTTGTGATACTTATGGCTTATAGCCGTTCTGTTAACTGGCAGCGTTGCTGCGATATTTACGGCCTTTAGCTGTCCTATCTACGACGTTAAGTCATCCTTTCTATGACGTTAAGTCGTCCTGTCTACGGCGTTGAGTCGTCCTGTTGACTTAGTGCCGCAACCAGTGCTAAGGTTGGTGAGTTGGCTGGGTGAGTTGGTTGGTACAGGTGGTGTGTTAGTTGGAATTTGACTGGGAATCATCTACATATCTCATCGATACTAATTACATCGGGCTTAGGCCCACCTGATTCTATTAATAGGCTAGGCCCAACCGTTACTGATTTTGAGAATGGGCTAGGCCCAATTGATTCTGATGAGGGCTGAGACCCAAGTGAAATTGTACTAGGCATTGGCCCACACACATTGTTTTGTTACTGTAATGGGCTCCGGTCCAAACTGATTCTGAATTCTGTCTGTTTACTAACTGTTTTAGTTTAGGAGGGGATTACACACTGAGTTTTCATAAACTCACCCCGTTTATTAACTGCGTAGGTAATCCCCAGCATTAGGAGGATCAGTGCTGCGAGGAACTCGAAGGTGACCATACAACTGCTATTGTTTCCGATTTTCTTTTAAGTTATATATTTACAAGTACTTATATTTGATCTGGGTTGTAACAATGCCTCTTTTAATTTCTGGTTCTAAATTTGGAATTTTATATATTGTTTTATAACTGCTAGAGTAGAACACGTTTTTCTTTTCCAAAACAATAGCTATTTTTCAAAATATCACCTTTTCGTAAAACTTTAAATTACGCTTCTACAACAAATAAAGTTTTAAAGGTGATAATGTTTTACACGAGAATGGCTTTTAATAAACCAACGGAAACTAAGGTTTTCACAAGTTTTAAAATGGCCAAAGGTTTTAAATAGTAAGAAGGGTTCTCAATGAGAACATGGTTTTCGAAAAACACTTCAATGTGACACGCCAGATTTCGGCCATAGCATCTAAGCCGGGTTTGGGGTGTTACATTTAGTGGTATCAGAGTCAAGTTATAAAACTCAGCTGTGGAATGGGTTTTAAAATTGGATTTTCAAAAGAATTGTTTCAAAAAGGCTTGAAAAGATTTGAAGTATTTGAAATATTTTTCTGAATATTTTCCTAAAAGTGTGGTTACCGAGTGTCCGGTGCCAAATCCGTAAATTTCTATTAGACTATACTTAAAGTTAGATTTTGTATTTATTCAGTGTATGTTCTGGAAATTACATTTTTTTTAAGTTAGCAACAGTACTGTGATGGATTCCGAAGGCAAGCAAGGTCGCGAGGAGTTTCCCGTCTCCCCGGAACATGAGATGGTTCAGGAAACTGTAGTCAAGGTAAGTCTGCCAACTTCGGGTAACAATAACTCGGAGCTTGGTACGGAGGCACTGACCCGGTTGGTAAGGGAAGTGCTGGAAGAAGTGTTCGAGGCAAGAGTTAAGGCGTATGGTGAAATACTTCAGGCTAGGCGCTTGGAGTGCAGTAGGAAGAGGGATCACAGTCCTCTGAAGTAGGAGCCTCGTTCTGTGAAACACATTAAGACGCGTCCAAACTTTCTGACTTGCGAGCGTTGCAAAAGGCGCCCTTTGGGCGAATGCTGGAGGAAGTCAAGAACATGTTTCAAATACAGGTCTAAGGAGCATCGGGTTCGGGATTGCACAGTTCCTTTTAAGTCAGATGTGTTTTGTTTGGATGTAATGTTTGAATATAGAAATTCTATACATGTGTGGTAAATATCTGTTTGCTTCAGTGGTTAGATGTTTCGTTGGGTGTGAGAGGTTTTGAGATTAAGTTAAAAGTGCATTAGTGTAGTTTCGAACTAGAGTGTGCACCGGGAGCATAGTGGTGTAGATTGAGCTAAGTGCTTATTCAGATAGTTGGAAATTTCGAAGAAAAAATTTCTTTAATGGGAATATAATGTAATGCCCCGAATTTGGGCCTAGAAGTATTGGACCTTGAGTATGGGTCCGTAAGGAGGTTGTATATAAGTATTTAATTATGCAAGGAAATGACACAATTAAATGTCTCTTTGGTGGTTAATGGCTCTGAGAAGTGTTGGAGAAATCTTGGATTAAACTCTATATCAATAGATTAACGTGACATGTTTTAAGTGAAGCAAAAATTACTGGAACTCTATGGTTGAAGTGGTCATATAAAAAAAGGAATTTTCCTAATGGTTGAAAGTAATCCCACATCGGGAAGCTAACATGGGAATTGGTGAGAAGCTGGCTTTAAATAGAGCGAAGAAGATGAGCCGGTGAGGGAAAAAGTGATTAAGACTCAATGCAGGATGTGCCAAGGTTAGTGATCGTGGACTTCGGTGTGTTCTCATAAACAGGTGTGTATTCACGCCCTTCTTTGTTGGAAGTCCGTAAAAGTCGAAAAGCTGAAATTTCAGCATTTGAGGCCTGACGAGCGTGCGATCACTCGTGGGGTAAACTAAGCCCACGAAACGTGGGCGTATGGCAAGGAAGGCCACCATGAGCGATCTCATGGGCTTGGGCCGAAATGGGCCGTACGTGCCCAATGGGCTCATAGGCCTGCGTAGGTAAACTTCACTGTTAAGTGGGATGTAGATAGTCTTGTCATGCCGCGCACACGACTTAGGTAGTTCTAGGCCACGTTGGGCCTAGAGGCCCGTGTTGGCCCAATAGGCTCGTGGGCCCCACACAGATTAAATCTGCAATTTGTGATAATTATTGGACTGGGTTATGTAGGTCATATAGCTATATTTAAATTTGGGCTAAATAGACTACATGAGGGTGTGGGCCCACTTGGGTCGAGTATAGGGCCTTAGGCCCATTTGTACCGTTATGTCTGTTAGGTTACTTAAGTCGCTCGAGGAAACGACTAACCTTTTTTTGGGTCGTTAAGACCCAGGTTTGTGAAATTACCAAAATACCTTTATAGGTCAAAATAACCATAATAGCCTTGTATGGTAGAATGACGATTATGCTCTTATGTTCCGTTTAACTGATGTGCTTATGATTTACATATATGATTGTGCTGAGTATGACTTTGCATGCATGTAATATTTATGACATGACATATTGCATGGGGTTGGGTTATTATTGACGGAAGAAGTGGACGGCCAGTAGCCGTTCTGTATAAGGCTTTCAGCCTTTCTACGATATTTATGGCTTATAGCTGTTCTGTTAACTGGCAGCGTTGCTACGATATTTATGGCCTGTAGTTGTCCTGTATAAGGCTTTCAGCCTTTCTGTGATACTTACGGCTTATAGCAGTTCTGTTAATAGGCAACGTTGCTGTGATATTTACGGCTTGTAGCTGTTCTGTATAAGGCTTTCAGCCTTTCTATGGTACTTATGGCTTATAGCCGTTCTGTTAACTGGCAGCGTTGCTGTGATATTTATGGCCTTTAACCATCCTGTCTATGACGTTGAGTCGTCCTGTTGTCTTAGTGCTGCAACCGGTGCTAAGCTTGGTGAGTTGGCTGGGTGGGTTGATTGTATCCCCACATGGTGAGTTGGTTGGTACAGGTGGTGTGTTTGTTGGACTGGGCTAGGAATCTGTCTACATATCTGTATTTGATACTGATTCTATACTAGGCTTAGGCCCACCTGGTTATGTTAATGGGCTAGGCCCAACTGTTACTGATTTTGAGAATGGGCTAGGCCCAATTGATTCTGATGAGGGCTGAGACCCAAGTGAAACTGTATTGGGCTTTGGCCCCACACACATTATTTTGTTACTGTAATGGGCTCCGGCCCAAATTGATTCTAAATTCTGTCTGTTTACTAACTGTTTTAGTTTAGGAGGGAATTGGTACTACGAGGGACTCGGAGGTGGCAACACAACTGCTATTGTTTCCGATTTTCTTTTAAGTTATCTATTTACAAGTACTTATATTTGATCTGGGTTGTAACAAGGCCTCTTTTAATTTCTAGTTCTATATTTGGAATTTTATATACTATTTTATAACTGCTAGAGTAGAACACGTTTTTCTTTTCCAAAATAATAACTGGTTTTCAAAATATCACATTTTCGCAGAACTTTAAATTAAGCTTTCGTAGTAAATAAGGTTTTAAAGGTGATAATGTTTTGCACAAGAATGACTTTTAATAAACCAACGAAAACTGAGGTTTTCACAAGTTTTAAAATGGCCAGTGGTTTTAAATTATAAGAAGGGTTTTCAATGAGAACATGGTTTTCGATTCAATGTGACACGCTAGATTTCGGCCATAGCGTCTAGGCCAGGTCTGGGGTGTTACAAAATATGATAGTATTGTGTGAATGAGTTTAACTCAAAACAATAAAGGATATCATACGGGGCATGGCGAGGTCATTGGACAAAGCAACTGGATGAATTGCTTTCATAAAGAGTATACAATAAGGAGTTTTCAGTCATGGTACTTCTTGTGTACTGACTCTATAATTAAATATATTTTGAATTATTAGAGCAATGCTTCTGGACATAATTGCAATTAACTCGAGCCTAATTTTATATTCACGATTGGTCCCTCCACTTGCTCAACAAAAGCTCGATCGGATTTCATTTGATTCAGAAGAAAATTCTATGATTTTGGAAATAATTTAATTGAGATGATTTATTCGATGTGGAATTAAATTAGGTGGTCACTATAATTGTTCAACTAGAAAATTTGATTAAATAATTTTCTTGAAAAATTAATTTGGAAAATCTCAGTGAATTTTGAGAAAATTATTTGATCAAGTAAAATTAGATTAATCAAATTAATTAAAATAAATATGATATTTTTGGAAATTCATTTTCAAGTTAGGCAATAAGCCCAGTAGGTAATTGAACTTGAAAATTGGACTTAATATCAAAAATTGAACCCGAGAACCAAAACCTGAGATCGAAACCCAAAAACTGGTTGAACCAGGCCCCGTGTATGAAACTCAGTCGATGGTCTAATCGGTGGCTGGACAAAACTAGCCGGGTTGTCACCGGCCCAGATTGAATCGGTTGTAGCCAAACCGACCAAGCCCATTCAGGCAAAACGTCAACGATTCAGGGTTTTGGGGGTGTCCCACCAGCGATAGCTCTACTAGGCATGGCAATTGCTACGGCGATGATCCACCGGCCGGCGGATAGCCTGTGGTAGTGGTTCTTCAGTGGTAGAGTAGTGGAAAAATTAGATACCTAACGGGACTGTAACACCCCTCGCTTTATCCAATCACCGGACTCGAGTTATAAGATGCTACAATAGAACAAAGACATTCATAAACAAAACCTGTACCACCCCATACTTAGCCTAGGCAACAAATCCAAGTTTGGAAAGTTACATCGAAAATCACATAAAACACAACTTCTGAATCTTAGTTTAAAAGTCTTTCCAAAACAAACCAAAATTTAACAAGCACAACCCGTAGTACGAAATCTAGTATCTTCAACACCATATGTCTTGAAACTACTGGAAATGAGCTAATAATTGTAATAATGATAAAGTTAATAAGTAGTATGACCGAGCTCCTGATGAGCCGACCCAATCAAGTTTGTGGGTTACCTATAATTCAGTCAATAGGAGAATTGAATTAATGATTCTACAATGAAAAAACTATATGAGCAAATAGATTTAGGTTAGAATCAGTAAAGCTCCAAATTCGAGTTCAAAACAGAAAAAGATCCAGAAGGTAAATCAATCAGTTTAAAAATCAGAATAGTTCAGACAAACGATTAGCCAGATTATTCTCAAATGCAGAGTAGATCAGAATAGATGCACTTTTCCTATTCCTTATACCACCCCTTATCCATATTCAATGCCAGATCAGGGTTTGAGGCGTTACTGGACTTACCACGCAAAAAAACCATACAATTCCGAGCCATAAATTTGCGTCCAAACTAAAACCATTTGCAATGAATCATAAAGTCCCTAATACGAGCCTACAAGGCCCTAAACATGCTTCGAAAGTGGTTTAAGACTAAACTGAGCACTTAAGAAATTTTTACAAAGCTTATAAAACTTTTGCTATTAACAGGGGTCACACGCCCATGTGGCTGGGGACATGCCCGTTTGTGCAGGCCATGTGGTCACACACGCTCATGTCCCTAACCCGTATAACTCTTTTTTTTTGTTTTGCAATGCATGAACAAATTGATGTCACACGGCCAATTCACACGCTCGTGTGCTATGCCGTATGGGTAATAACATTGTAATTAAATAGGTGCAGAATTCACACACCCAGGACACACACCCGTGTCTGAGGCCGTGTCCTTCACATGGCTGAGACACGCACCCGTGTCTCTGCCCATGTGCTGAATTTTGAGCATTTTGTTTCTCAAAATAAGGTGCAGGCGACAACAGCCAAAACACATGCCTATGGGACAGGTCGTGACACACTCTTGTGTGTCTTCCCATGTGCACAGAATAAAGGCTATTTACAAAGCCATTTGCCACCCTTATTCCCACATACACATACACCAATTCAATGGTACACAACATAATATACTTAGGCAACGAAAACACCCATAATTATGACCAACACATGCCAATACAATAGCAACATCTATCATACTCACAACATTTATTATGCCCTAAATCAATCACGCAAACTTCACATTCATTAAGCCTCAATTTACTACTTTCAAGACACCTAATTGTGCACAAATTTATCATCTCATCAATATATCACATTTACAAACATTTCACATTCATCATATGAATCACATTCCATCATTCACCAAGCATACCATGACTATATCACTAAAGACATTGGCACATATATGAATATACTTAGGCTTACAACCATGTTAGCCAAATTAAGCCAATTTACATGGCCAAATATCAAATCAAGCCTTTGATAATTACAAGCCAATACATTGGCTAAAATCATAATGACACATATAACAAAATGACCAAGTCCCTATACATGCCATACTTTTAAAATACTAAGATCATCAATACCCAAAAATGAGAGTTTGATAGTATCATTCGAATATCTGACGATCTCTGATTCGAGTTAGCTTGGTGACACTATAAAACATGGAAAATAAACGGAGTAAGCTATATATCTTAGTAAGCTCGTATGCAAGAAATAAGCAACCTTACCATGCATCTAACATTTAAACATTATAACATAATTAAATGTAAATTTACCATAGTCTCATGATCATAACTCATTCCACCACAAAACTTACCTCATATTCATCGTTTCAAGCATTTAATAAACATGAGCTTTATGTACATACCTGAACCATCTCGAAGTGAATTTACAAACATACCCGTGTACCACTTGGAAAAATAATGTCGAATACTTGAGATTTTTGCACGCTAAGTGCCACATACGTAGCCAATGCTACCTTAATCTCATATCACATAATCACTTGCTCTCGAGCTATCGATGGGCCTGTTCACACAAGCTCTCAGTCAAGACGTAGCTAAATGGTGCTACTCACACAAGTTGTCAAGTATCCGTAACATATGCCGGTATACTCAACCACCGGTAGGACGTACAAGACCAGTACCTGGATCACATAATCACATAACACATAATGACCCTAGCGACATGTCACTTGCATCCTAATCTATTGCTAAAGTTCAACAGGACTTCTCACGTGCCGAATCATCGTCGAACTCGCTCGTAGAATTATACTCATTCACATAATCAAACATACAATTCAGGCAATATTAAATCATTTAAATACAATTATTCTAAAGCTTATTCTTAACATACGAACTTACCTCGGTACAAAATGGCTCATAAAATGATTTTTCATTCAATTTCATCACACCCAAGCCTAGCCGAACCTATTCCTTGCTCATAACAACCCACGTTTCTCATTTATTCACATTCTTACACACATTTTACAACTTTTACAAATAGGTCCCTATTTGACATTTTCATCAAAAATCACTTGGTAAATGTTGTTTATCTAACACCAAACATACATTTTCTACCATTAAACATCAAAATAAAAAAAATATTCAACATAAATAACATTTTAGACTTTGATTTTCTTTCAAATTAGTCCTTGAAATAGCTATATTTGGTTGAGACAACTTCAAAAACATAAAAAAACATTAAAAACAGGACAAAGACAGACTTACAATCGAGCTTGGAAGCTTGGCCAAAACCCTAGCTATGGTGACCCTTGAAATTCGGCTATGGGGGATGAAATTAGAGAGATGAACATGTTTTATTTTTTTTTATTTTGTCTTCATTCACCAAATGACCAAAATTCCCTTAATGCCAAACTTTGAAAATTCACCTAACCATGTCCATTTTTGTCCAACTTAGAGTATAATGGTCTAATGACCATGTAAGGACCTCCAATTTAAAATTTCATAGCAATTAGACAGCTCTAGCTTCTAGAACACATATTTTGCACCTATTGAATTTAGTCCTATTAGTCCAATTGGACACTCTATCGATAAAATTTCTTAACAGAATTTTCACACAATCATTCAATCATACTATAGACCCTAATTAACATTTCTACGTCGAATTTGTGGTCCTAAAACCTCTGTTTTGATTTGACCCAAAAACTGGAAAAAAGGTTTGGGTACTATTTCCTCATAGCTTCCTCAGTTTCCCACGTAGCTTTTTCGACCCCATGTCTTTTCCACAATGTTTTCACTAGGGCTATATTTTTATTTCTCAACTGTTTAACTTCCCGGGCTAGGATCTTGATCAGTTCTTCACCATAAGTCATGTCGGGTCAAATCTCGACCTCAATTGGTGAAATCACATGAGATGGATCTAATCAGTATCGTCGCAACATAGACACATGAAACACATTGTGAATTCTCTCTAATTCCGATGATAAAGCTAGCTGATAAGCCACTGGTCCTATCCTTTCAATAACCTCATACGGAATAATAAAGTGTGGACTCAGCTTGCCTTTACGACCAAATCTAAGAATTTTCATCCTAGGAGACACTTTTAGGAATACCTTATCACCGACTTGAAATTCAATATTCTTTCATTTTAAATCCGCATACAATTTCTATCTATCTGAAATTGCTTTCAAACAACCACGAATTATTCACTTTTTCTTTGGCTTCTCTAACCAAATCAACCCCGTGAATCTGTCTCTCACAGAGCTCGATCCAGTACAGTAAAGTTCAACACTTGTGACCATACAATGCCTCATATGGTGCCATTTTTATACTCGACTGAAAATTTTTGTTATAAGAAAATTCGACTAAAGGTAGATATTTCTCCCAACTACCTTTGAACTCTAAAACACAACAACGAAACATATCTTCGAGTACCTGAATCGTCCTTTCAGATTGACCGTCGGTCTACAGGCGAAATGCGATACTAAAATTCAACTTTGTGCCCAAAGCCTCTTGCAACTTCTTCCAAAATTGAGACGTAAACCTCAGATCTTTATCCAAAATAATAGAAATAGGCACCCCGTGCAATCTAACAATTTCAGCAATGTACAATTTAGCTAGCTTATCAAGTGAATAATTAGTATGTACCAGAATAAAATGAGTCGATTTCGTCAATCTATCAACAACGACCCAAACAACATCTTTCTTCTTCGAAGTCAGAGGTAATCCAATTACAAAATCCATCGTAATTCTGTCCCATTTCCACTCGAGAATCATCACAAGCTGAAGTAAACCCGAAGGTACTTGGTGTTCGGCCTTTACTTGTTGACAAATCAAACATCTCGCTACGAATTCAGAAATATCTCGTTTCATACCTGATAACCACCAATACAATTTCTTCAAATTATTATACATCTTCATCCTTCCTGGATGAATAGACAGACAACTACTATGTGCCTCATGAAGAATTTTCTGAATAAGCTCGGTATCTCTCGGTACACAAATCCTACCTCAGAACATCAAACAATCATCAGCCCCAATTTGAAAATCTGAATCACTAGTTGATTCACACTGAACTCTTTTAGCTTGAAGTTCTTTACCACTTTTCTGAGCTTCTCAAATTTGCTGAAGAAATACTGGCCTAGCTTTCAACTCAGCTATTATCGATCCATCATCAAATAAAGTCAGTCGTGTATTCATTGCTCTCAAAGCAAACAAAGATTTCCTACTTAAAGATCAACAACTACATTCGCCTTTCTCGGATGATAATAGATTACCAAATCATAGTCTTTTAACAACTCGAACCATCTCCGTTGTCGTAAATTCAAATCTTTCTGAGTCATCAAGTACTTTAGACTCTTGTGATCGGTATAGATGTGGCACTTCTCACAAAATAAATGGTGTCACCAAATCTTTAAAGCAAACACAATGGTAGCTAATTCCAAGTCAAGCATCGGATAATTCTTTTCCTGCGGCTTCAACTGTCTCGAGGCATGAGCTATCACTTTGCCCTCTTGCATCAACACACATCCAAGACTGTTCAATGACGCGTCGCTATAAATCATAAACTTTTTTCCCGACTCAGGTTGCACTAATACCGGTGCCTCAGTTAACAATGCTTTTAACTGTTCCAAACTCTTTTAGCATTTCTCTGACCACTTAAACTTAACATTTTTCTGTAACAATTGTCATAGGTGTAGCAATCATCGAGAATCCCTTAACAAAACGTCGATAATACCCGGCTAAGCCCAAAAAGCTTCTAACCTCAGATACATTTCTCATAAATTTCCAATCAACAATTGCAGAAATCTTACTCGGATCAACTCTTATACCTTCCGCTAAGAAAATATACCTCAAAAATGTAATGCCCCCACGCCCGAGACCATCACCGGAGTCGAGCTTGAGGGCTTACCGAACATAATTTATCAATTTAAGAACTTCAAATCATTTGTTTCTACATTCACAGCTTTCTAGCTACTCGCGTCACAGTTACAAGAAAAATCATATCTCGAGTTACGAAACTCGAAATCAAGTTCTGTAAATTTTCCCTAAATTTAGACTCATATATCTATTTACTGATTGTTTTCTAGAATTTTTTATTGGGCCAATTAGTATAGTTTATTAATTAAAGTATCCCTATTTCAGGGTTCATTTGCTTCGACCTCTGTATTACGAATCAGAAATATTTCTATAAAAATTTCAATGGCTATGAGGTTTGTTTCTATTAAAACTAGACTAAATAAGGAATCTGTACATATAAATGAAAACTTCTAATTATTTTAGTAAAATTTATTATGAATTTTTAAAGTCGAACAGGGGATCCAAAATCACTCGCCCTGTTTAGTAAAAGTTTAAATATCTCATAAAATATAATTTACATTCTGTTTTGTTCAATCCATATGAAAATAGACTCATTAAGCTTCAATTTCATAACTTACTCATCATTTATTTCAATTTATAATATTTTTAATGATTTTTCAAATTCATGTCATTGCTGCACCAATATTCTGTTTTAAGGCAAGTTTCATCTTTCCATGAATTTTTATGAACTAGATAACCTGTTAAACTTCCATGATATCAAACATGACCTAAATTAGCCATCACCATGACTTATCAATATCAAACATTTTCTCAACCAAACATGGCCATATCATAAAATTATTTACACAAAATAGGTATATTGCTATACATGCCATACTTAAGTAGTTGTACAAGCCATTTACCAAGATAAAAGTCCTTTGGATAGTGTGATCGAACTTTCGACTGCACTGATTCCCCGAGCCGCTTGTTCAAAACTACAGTGAATAAAAGGAAGGAGTAAGCATAAATGCTTAGTAAGTTCATATGTAAATAATAAGTAACATAACAATACAAATATACCAAACAACTTTAGCATGGTACCACCAAAACATATATCACATCTTTAAACATCATTCATCATCTTACCACCTTATCGTTGTTGTATCTATTTTCAACCCGAGGGTTAAGAACATACCGTCCAAAGTGTCCATTTCACAACACTTACCCAAAACGTCACTTATATCTTAAGTGCTCTTCCATTAAACTAGAAATTTCACCCGTTGAACACATCGGAATATAACTCGGATACATGGATAATTTGCACATAAGTGCCACATATGTAATCAAGAAATCATGTAACCCGCCCCTAAGTGAACTCGGACTCAACTCAACGAGCTCGTGCATTCGCATCCATAAGTGAACTCAGACTCAACTCAACAAGTTCGGATGCCTAGTTACATTTCACGAACTCGGACTCAACTCAACGAGTTCGGACATTTGCATCCATAAGTGAACTCGGACTCAACTCAACGAGTTCGGATGCTCAACCATCCTAGTGACATGTCACTTGTATCCTAATCTATTCCTAAGGTTCAAACGGGATTTTTCCCTTGATCTCACATTTGCCGTCTTCCATGGAATATCGGAACCGATACTCGGTAGCAATTCATATTTATCAAGTAGTAAACATAATTTGCATATTACTCAACATTAACCACAAAGCATAATATTTCACGATTAAAAATCAGCCTATCATATAATTAACATTAATAACTTAAAAATAGCATTTATGCTACATTATTTACACATGAACTTACCTTGGTACCAAAATATAAAGATTTTGCAATTTAGTCCACAATCTTTTCTTTTCCTCGATCACGACTTGAATCTCGTTTTTCTTGATCTATAATACCAAATTAATCTTATTTAATACATACATTTATCAAAACAAAGATTTAATACTTAACTTTAAAAATTACACTTTTGCCCCTAAACTTTTGCATAATTATACTTTTGCCTCTAGGCTCGGGAATTAAACTTTATTCCTTATTCTTATGTTTTATAACATGCTGATCACTTTTACCTTCTATGGCAACATCAAATTCTCTCTCTAACATATACTTGTCACTATTAGGTATTTTTGCCGATTAAGCCCTTTTACTCGTTTTCACTAAAAACCGAGTAGCACAAGTTGTCTAACATAATTTAAAACCCCCATATTCTATCATAAAACATCAAAATACACAAATTTCACCTATGGGTATTTTTCCAAATATAAACCCTAGGTTGAATTATTGCTAGCATAAGCTTAATCGAGCTTCCGGATTCCAAAACGTAAAGAACATTAAAAGCGGGCTTGGAATCACTTACTATGGAGCTTGGAAGCTTGAAACAAACCCTAGCTATGGAGAACCCTTGAAATTTCGACCTAATGAAGAAGATGGACAAAATTGGCTTTTAATTTTGTTTTTAATTCATTTTAATAACTAAATAACCAAAATACCCTTACTACTAAACTTTCCAAAATTCCTTCCATGTCCTAATTTTGTCCATGAACTTAAAATTGGTCAAATTTCTATTTAAGACCTCCTCATTAATATTCCAAAACAATTTCATACTAAAACTTCTAGAATGCAAGTTTTGCAACTTATTCGATTTAGTCCCTACTTTCAATTTAAGCACTTTAGGCATAGAATTTCATCACGAAATTTTCACACAATCATGCAATCATATCATAAACATCAAAATCATTGTAAAATAATTATTTCTATCTCGGATTTGTGGTTACGAAACCACTATTCCGATTAAGCCCTAATTCAGGATATTACAACTCTCCCCCCTTTTTAAGGATTTTCGTCCTCGAAAATCTTACCGGTAAACAGGTGTGGGTATTGGTTTCTCATAGTTTCTTCAGGTTCCCATGTAGTCTCTTCTACCCCATACTTTTGCCACAACACTTTTACAAGTGCAACACTTTTATTTCTTAATTGTTTGACTTCTCGAGCTAAAATCTTAATCGGTTCTTCTTCATAAGTCATATCCTATCACAGTTCAATTTCTGTCAGTGAAATTATATGTGAAGGATCCGAACGATACCTACGTAACATAGATACGTGAAACACAACATGAATCTTCTCTAATTCGGGTGGTAACACTAGCCGATATGCTACCGGTCCAACTTTTTCAATTATTTCATACGGTCCAATAAAACGCGGACTTAACTTGCCCTTTCGTCCAAATCTAAGGACTTTCTTCCATGGAGACACTTTCAAAATACCTTATCACCAACTTGAAACTCCATTTCCTTTCGTTTCAAATCCGCATAAGATTTACATCTATCTCAAGCGACTTTCAAACAATCTCGAATCACTTTCACCTTTTCTTCGGTTTCTTTTATTAAATCAACTCCATAAATCTGATTTTCCTTGAGTTTAGTCCAATACAATGGCGTCCGACATTTACAACCATATAATGCTTCATAAGGTGCCATATTCAAACTTGTCTGATAACTATTATTATAAGCAAATTCTACCAATGGTAAATACTTTTCCCAACTACCTTGAAATTCCAATACACAACATCTGAGCATGTCTTCAAGAATCTGAATTACTCTTTCTGATTGTCCATCAGTTTGTGGATGAAAGGCAGTGCTGAAATTTAACTTTGTACCTAATGCTTCTTGCAACTTTTGCCAAAACCGTGAGGTAAACCTCGGATCTCTATCCAAATAATTGACAAAGGTATCCCATGAAGTCTAACAATCTCTGGATATACAATTCAGCCAACTTATTAAGAGAATAATCAGACGCATCTAATAAAATGAGCTGATTTAGTCGATCATCAACTATTGCCCAGATGCCATTTTTCTTCCCCGAGTTAACGGCAACCCCGATATAAAATCCATAGTAATCCGATCCCATTTCCATTCAGAACCATAATAGGTTGGAGTAATCCCAAGGTACTTGGTGTTCAAATTTCACTTGTTGGAAAACTAAGCACTTTGATACAAACTCGAAATATCTCTTTTCATTCCACTCCACCAAGACATTTTCTTCAAGTCATTATACATCTTCGTACTACCCGATGAACCGCTAAACAACCATTATGTGCTTCATGCAAAATCTTTTGAATCAACTCATCATTTTTCTGCACAAATCTGATTTTTAAACATCAAACAACCATCGAACCGATTCAAATCGATCTCGACGACTTCACATCGCTTTTCTTTTGGCTAGTAAATCTTGATCATTTTTTGAGCTTCAAATCTCTTGAAAAACATCGGTCTTGCTCTTAACTCGCTAGAATCGAACCGTCATCTGAAATTTTCAACCGAGTGTCCATAACTCTCAAAGCAAACAACAACTTTCGCTTAAAGCATCGGCAACCACATTCGCTTTTCGGATGATAATCGATAACAAGCTCGTAATCTTTCAATAACTCCAACCATCTTCGCTGTCTCAAATTCAAGTCTTTTTGTGACATTAAGTATTTAAGACTTTTGTGATCGGTATATACTCGGCACTTTTCACCATACAAATAATGTCACCAAATCTTCAAAGCAAATACCACCGCAGCCAATTCCAAATCGTGAGTAGGATAATTCTTCTCATTAGGTTTTAACTGTCTCGAAGCATAAGCCACCACTGTTCCTTCTTGCATGAGTACACACCCCAAACCATTTAGAGAAGCATCACTATACACCACAAATTCTTTACCTGATTCGGGTTGTATCAACACTGGTGCTTCAGTTAATAACTTTTTCAATTCTTCGAAACTCTGTTGACATTCTTCCGTCCATTCAAATTTAACATTCTTTCGGAGTAGTCTAGTAATAGGAGCAGCAATTATAGAAAATCCATTTACGAACCGCCGATAATACCCAGCTAGCCCCAAGAAACTTCTAACTTCGCACGCTTTGGTGGTTTCCAATCAACAATGGCTGAAATTTTACTAGGATCAACTCGTATACCATCACCAAAACAATATGACCCAAAAATCCAACTTCCTGAGCCAAAATTCACTTTTACTAAACTTAGCATACAATGCTTATCTCTAAAAGTTTGAAAACTATCCTCAAATGCTCAAGATGCTCTGTCTCATCTTTTGAATAAATTAAAATATCATCTATAAACACCACAACAAATCTGTCCAAGTATGGTCGAAATATACGATTCATTAAATCCATAAACACAGCAGGAGCATTTGTCAACCCGAATGGCATAACTAAAAATTCATAATGACCGTACCTTGTTCTAAAAGCAGTTTTAGGCACATATGACTCTTTTACTCGCAGCTGATAATACCCAGATCTCAAGTCAATATTTGAAAACCATGTCGCTCCTTTTAGCTGATCAAACAAATCATCAATTCTCGGGAACGGATACTTGTTTTTGATTGTCACCTTGTTTAACTGCCGATAATCAACACATAATCTCATAGAACCATCCTTCTTTTTCACAAATAACACGGGAGCACCCCAAGGTGAAAAACTCGGTCTCACAAAGCCTTAATCAGTCAACTCTTGCAACTGCAACTTTAATTCTTTCAACTCTGTTGGTGCCATTCTATATGGAGCAATCGAGATCGGAGCTGTTCCCGGTATTAAATCAATATAAAATTCTACTTCCCTGACTGGAGGCAAACCCGGCAATTCTTTTGGAAATACATCCACAAATTCACACAAAACCGACACTGATTCAACTTTCTTTTCAACTTCTTTTGTATTAATTACATACGCCAAATAAGCTTCATAACCCTTTCTCAAATATCTCTGAGCGGACATCGAAGAAATTATACTAGATAATGCCTCTGATTTGTCTAGCTCAACCTGTAGAATTTCACCACTTTCACACTTTAATTCTATAACCTTTTCTTTGCAATTTATTAAAGCATCATGCAATGTCAACCAATCCATACCCAAAATAACATCAAATTCATCAAACGGCAACAACATCAAGTCGGTAGGAAAGTAATGACCCGAATCATTAAAGGGCATTTCTTGCTTACTTTATCAACTATCACGCATTTGCCTAACGGGTTCGACACTCTAATCATAAATTCTATGTTCTCAACGGTATATTCATACTAGACACCAGCTTAATGCCTACGTATGAATGAGTAGAACCAGATCAATCAAAGCAATAACATTAATATCATAAAGAGAAAATGTACCAGTAATCACATCGGGTGAGGAAGCATCTTCACGCGCTTTAATAGCATAAGTTCTAGTTGGAGCTCTTCCTCGATCTAACCTGCTGCATCTCTGGCTACATTCTTCTCGCTTGTTTCACTTCCACTTTTCTGGATACCTTCCCTCGAGTTTGCACCACTAGCATTTACACTCTGAAATTTTTCTTTCTCGGCTCTCTCTCGGGCGCTCTCTAATAAAATGATCGGAGAACCACATCGAAAACATTCATTTGCTCAAGACGGACCAAAATTATTTCTACCACACCACGGCACTTTCGGGTTTAACAAATCTCGAGTTCCCTACACCGGTCATAGTAAGTATTCGAGATTTAGGACCCACATTCGCTTCTTAAAATTTCCATATGATTGCCCAGCTGAAACTTGGGAACGAGGATTCATATTTCTTGACTTTCCGGGTTGCTTTGAAGGTGCCTTACTCATTGGCCTTTTCTTCCAATTTCGTGAATCAGCCTCTACCTTCCTCTTCTCTTTAAGTAGTTCTTCAACCTTACAAGCTCGATCAAATAGGACTACCATTTCTTTCAGTTCAAGGATCCCGACAAATACTTTAATGTCTTCGTTGAGCCCGTCTTCAAATCGTCGGCACATCTTGGCTTCTGTAGGAACATATTCCCTGGCATACTTACTCAATCGAACAAACTCTCTTTCATATTCGAGATCGTCATATTACCTTGCTTCACTCAAGAAACTCTTTACATTTCGATCAATAAATCTTTCACTAATATATTTCTTCCAAACTCTTCTTGAAAGAATTCTGTGTTACCTTCTCTTTCGGTACCACCAAATCAAAGTCTTCCACCAATTATAGGCTGAATCTCTCAATAAAGATGTAGCACATTTCAAACATTCTTCGTGTACAAGATAATTCATCAAATACCGGATAGAATTTTCAAGCCGAACTCTACTTTCTCTCATCATCATCAATATTTGCTCTAAATTCTTCAGCCCTTGTTTACTTAATTCTATCAACGGGATTCGTGAAATTTTATCATATCCACTCCTTGAGGCATTGGAGGCATAGGTTGAGGAATTGGGGAGGTGGGAGAGGTCGTACATTTGGGTTCGTCTTTAACAAACTCGATGTACCATGCACTCATCATTTGGAGAAAGGCTTCCGATCCCTTTCTCCTCCTCCCCGACCAAGAGTAGGAGGTGGGTTTTCGGTCGTGCCACCCTTCAGCCGAGTCATGGCATTACTCTCTACTTCATCGCCATAGCTGGATCGGGATCCATTTACTATATAAAATTATTTAAAAGGTCAAGTCGTCACACTATCACAATTCATACATATGGCATGTATAGCAAAATCCGTACATACAACACATAGTCTTAGAACCGACTAAACCTGCTCTGATACCATTAAATGTAATGCCCCCATGCCCGAGACCATCACCGAAGTCGAGCTTGAGGGGTTACCGAACATAATTTATCAATTTAAGAATTTCAAATTATTTGTTTCTACATTCACAGCTTTCTAGCTACTCGCATCACAGTTACAAGAAAAATCATATCTCGAGTTACAAAAATCAAAATCAAGATCTGTAAATTTTTCCTGAATCTAGACTCATATATCTATTTACTAATTTTTTCTAGAATTTTTTATTGGGCCAATTAGTACAATTTATTAATTAAAGTATCCCCAATTTCAGGGGTTCAATGCTCGACCTCTGTGTATTACTTAATCAGATATATTTCTATACAAAATTTCAATGACTATGAGATTTGTTTATATTAAAACTAGACTAAATAAGGAATCTGTACATATAAATAAAAACTTCTAATTATTTTAGTAAAATTTATTATGAATTTTTAAAGTTAGAACAGGGATGTAGAAATCACTCGCCCTATTTCGTAAAAGTTTAAATATCTCATAAAATATAATTTATATTCATGTTTTGTTCAATCCATATGAAAATAGACTCATTAAACTTCAATTTCATAACTTAATCATCATTTAGTTCTATTTATACTATTTTTAGTGATTTTTCAAATTCATGTCATTATCTGCAGCAATATTCTGCTTTTAAGGCAAGTTTCATCTTTCCATGAATTTTATGAACTAGATAACTGTTAAACTTCCATGATATCAAACATGACCTAAATTAGCCATCACCATGACTTATCAATATCAAACATTTTCTCAACCAAACATGGCCATATCATAAAATTATTTACACAAAATAGGTATATTGCTATACATGCCATACTTAAGTAGTTGTACAAGCCATTTACCAAGATAAAAGTCCTTTGGATAGTGTGATCGAACTTTCGACATCCCCGATTCTGAGCTAGAGCTTGTTCAAAACCACAGTGAATAAAAGGAAGGAGTAAGCATAAATGCTTAGTAAGTTCATATGTAAATAATAAGTAACATAACAATACAAATATACCAAACAACTTTAGCATGGTACCACCAAAACATATATCACATCTTTAAACATCATTAATCATCTTACCACCTTATCGTTGTTGTATCTATTTTCAACCCGAGGGTTAAGAACATACCTGTCCAAAGTGTCCATTTCACAACACTTACCCAAAACGTCACTTATATCTTAAGTGCTCTTCCATTAAACTAGAAATTTCACCCGTTGAACACATCGGAATATAACTCGGATACATGGATAATTTGCACATAAGTGCCACATATGTAATCAAGAAATCATGTAACCCGCCCCTAAGTGAACTCGGACTCAACTCAATGAGCTCGGGCATTCACATCCAAAAGTGAACTCAGACTCAACTCAACGAGTTCGGATGCCTAGTTACATTTCACGAACTCGGACTCAACTCAACGAGTTCGGACATTTGCATCCATAAGTGAACTCGGACTCAACTCAACGAGTTCGGATGCTCAACCATCCTAGTGACATGTCACTTGTATCCTAATCTATTCCTAAGGTTCAAACGGGCTTTTTCCATCGATCTCACATTTTCCGTCTTCCATGGAATATCTGAACCGATACTCGGTAGCAATTCATATTTATCAAGTAGTAAACATAATTTGCATATTACTCAACATTAACCACAAAGCATAATATTTCACGATTAAAAATCAGCGTATCATATAATTAACATTAATAACTTAAAAATAACATTTATGCTACATTATTTACACACGAACTTACCTTGGTACCAAAATATAAAGATTTTGCAATTTAGTCCACAGTCTTTTCTTTTCCTCGATCACGACTTGAATCTCGTTTTCCTTGATCTATAATACCAAATTAATCTTATTTAATACATACATTTATCAAAACAGCATTTAATACGAACTTTAAAAAATTACACTTTTGCCCCTAAACTTTTGCATAATTATACTTTTGCCCCTAGGCTCGGGAATTAAACTTTATTCCTTATTCTTATGTTTTATAACATGCTGATCACTTTTACCTTCTATGGCAACATCAAATTCTCTCTCTAACATATACTTGTCACTATTAGGTATTTTTGCCGATTAAGCCCTTTTACTCGCTTTTCACTAAAACCGAGTAGCACAAGTTGTCTAACATAATTTAAAACCCCATATTCTATCATAAAACATCAAAATACACAAATTTCACCTATGGGTATTTTTCCAAATATAAACCCTAGGTTGAATTATTGCTAGCATAAGCTTAATCGAGCTTCCGGGATTCCAAAACGTAAAGAACATTAAAACGGGCTTGGAATCACTTACTATGGAGCTTGGAAGCTTGAAACAAACCCTAGCTATGGCGAACCCTTGAAATTTCAGCCTAATGAAGAAGTTGGACAAAAATTGGCTTTTAATTTTGTTTTTAATTCATTTTAATAACTAAATGACCAAAATACCCTTACTACTAAACTTTCCAAAAATTCCTTCCATGTCCTAATTTTGTCCATGAACTTAAAATTGGTCAAATTGCTATTTAAGACCTCCTCATTAATATTCCAAAACAATTTCATACTAAAAACTTCTAGAATGCAAGTTTTGCAACTTATTCGATTTAGTCCCTACTTTCAATTTAAGCACTTTAGGCATAGAATTTCATCACGAAATTTTCACACAATCATGCAATCATATCATAAACATCAAAATCATTGTAAAATAATTATTTCTATCTCAAATTTGTGGTCACAAAACCACTATTCTGATTAAGCCCTAATTCAGGATATTACAAAAAATCCAACTTCTACTAGCCAAAACTCAATTTTGCTGAATTTAGCAAATAATTTCTTACATACACAAGAAATGAGTATTCAGTATATACGCAAGAAATGCTTCACAACCCTTTCTTACATACCTTTAAGCCGACATTGACGAAATCACAATAGGCAACTCACCCAACTAATCTGGCTGAACCCGAAGAGTTTCATTGTACCTTTTGTGTACAATTCATTACGACATCATGTAGAGTCAACCAATCCATTCCAAGTATCACATCAAACTCATCAAATGGAAAAAGTATTAAGTCGACTAGAAAAAAGAGACCTCGAATCATTAAAGGACAACTCTTGCAAACTTTATCAACTAAAACATGTTTGCCTAAGGGGTTCGACACCTTAATCACAAACTCAGTAGACTCAACAGGAAAATTCTTACTAGATACCAAATTTATGCAAATATAGGAATGAGTCGGTCTAAAATCAATTAATGCAACTACATTAGGTGGCCTTCCCTTAGTGGTAGTGTTACTTGGCCTTACATTTTGAAAACTATCTTTCTCAGCCATTCCTGGACAATCTCTTATAAAATGATCTAAGGAGCGACATTTAAAGCAAGCCCGGTTATTCATCCTACATTCACCGAGATGTCATCTACCACAGTGTTGACATTCAGGTCTATTAGACCTAGCATTACCAACAGTCGCTATTGACGTATTTGGGCCTTAGATACTGAATACTGCTTCTCACAATCTTTATTGGGATACCAGCTGAGGCATTAGAATGAGTATACAAATCCCTCGACTTCTTTGATGAAGGTTTAAATGAATTATTCATCGGTATTTTTCTTGAGTCTCTAGCCTCAAGCTCAACCTTTCTCTTTTCTTTGCTCAACTCTTTGGATTTGCAAGCTCGATCGACCAGTACGACAAATTCCTTCAACTTTAAATTCCTAACTAACAGTTTGATATCCTCATTCCACCCATCTTCGAATCTCTTGAACATGATAGCCTCGGTAGAAACACATTCCCGAGCATACTTACTAAGCCTAACAAACTCTCGCTCATATTCAGTCACAAACATACAGCCTGCTTCAGCTCTAAGAACCTTTGCGTTTTTGATCAATGAACTGCTAACTGATATATTTCTTTCTAAACTCATCTTGAAAGAATTCTCATGTAACTTTTTCCCTCAGTACCACAGATACAAGAATATTCCACCACTGATACGCTATCTCTCAAAAGTGATATAGCACATTTCAAGCACTCATCTGGTGTACAAGAGAGCTCATCAAATACCCTGATAGAGTTCTTAAGCCAAAACTATACCCTCTCTAGGTCATCATCAATATTAACTCTAAATTCTTCGGCCCCTTGCTTTCAAATCTTATCAACTAGAGGCTCGTTCAGTCATACCAATTCCACACCTTAGAGAGCTATGGGAACCGGCTGGGGGTTACGGGGTGGAGGATGTTGGGCGGCCAGATTTATTTGAACAAACTCAGCAAACCACTCATTCATTCTTTGGAAGAAGGCTTCACTAGCCTCTCCTCCCTGACTAACTGTAATAGCCCTAATTTGACCCTAGTCAGGAAGTGGTTTCGGAACCACAAAACCGAGTTATAAAAATAATTAAATGTCATATTCTATGTTTTTGATGTGAGTAAATGCATGTGTAAAAGTTTCATGCTTTGATTTGGTCATTTGTATGTGAATTTATTTAATAGGACTTACGTGAGACACTTTTGAAATGTGATAGGATAATTTTATAATGGTCTATTAATGCATGTATTGAAAGGAATGGTTTTGCATATCAAATTAACCATTTTAGATAATGGCCGGCCATGTTATTAGTTAACATATAATATATGAATTTTATATTAGCATTATTTTAATTAAATGGCTTTATATTATAGAATAATAAGAAATAAAAATGGGAAAAAGGGTGAAGAAAACAAGGTGTTCATCCTTGTTCCTTCTTAGCCGATTTTAAAAAAGAAAAGGGGGCAAACCATTCGGTGATTTTAAGCCTTAAATACGCTCGAGAGCTAAGAGGATCGAAATCAGATAAGGGAAAGGAGAAAGCAATCGAGTAGCCTATCTGTAACTGTTCAAATATACTCGAGGTAAGTCTTTGAGTAATGAAACCTAGCTTATGATTTGATAAAATCATGGTATATAAGCATAATAAATAAATTGTGACCTATTGGTTCTACTTCAATTACGTAGTGGGATAAATAATTTGTGTATATGACTTGTAGCCGAATGGTTATAGAAATCATGTTGGATAGCGAAACGAAATCGTGTTCTTTGTATGTGGCTATTGAGCCGAAAGTGGAATGGCTGATAAGCACGTTGTGCTTGTGTTCAAGTAATGCAAATAAAATGCTAATGTGTTATGATATATATATATATATATATATGTGTGCATGATAATGAAGAATTATATCCGAGCTAAGTCCCGAAGGCATTCGTGCTTATGTTATATCCGGGATAAACCCCGAAGGCATTCGTGCTAGTGTTATATCCGGGCTAAGTCCCGAAGGCATTTGTGCTGGTGTTATATTCGGGCTAAGCCCCGAAGGCATTCGTGCTGGTGTTATATCCGGGCTAAGCCCCGAAGGCATTCGTGCTGGTGTTATATCCGGGCTAAGCCCCGAAGTCATTTGTGCTGGTGTTATATCCGGGCTAAAGTCCCGTAGGCTTTGTGTTGGTATTATATTCGGGCTTAAAGTCCCGCATGCTTTGTGGTGGTGATTGGATTTGGGTTTTAAACCTAGCAGACTTAATGCCGATGATTGGAGTAAGATTATGATTTCGAATGTTCGTAGTAAACTACCATTGAATATGTCAAATACATTAAGTTGATCAGTTACGTATTATATACTTTTATATGTTAGATTGATCGGAATTGAATCATGATTGAGAAATGATAAGTATATGTGAAAATCTCATATGTGTATGTGTGTATTCGGTTATGGTGAAAGGTTATATGAGATTGATTTGGTGATATACATGTTAAATAATATGAATGCAAGAATGGGTAATAAATTTGCTTGGGACAGTAGTAGTAATGTGATTTCAGAAAATCACTATAAATTGTGGGAGTTGAGTTAGAAGCTGAATAAATTATTTCATGAAATATTAATGAGTCTAGTTTCTTATAAAAGAAACCGTGTGAGCAAAAGAATTTCCAATAATGAGATATTTGAAGTGGCGTGGAATAGAGTCAAAATGACTTCGAGGTCCCCTGTTCTGTTTTCAGAAAATCATTATAAATGGTAAAAAAATGGTTATAAGATAAAATTTATATCCTTAGACTCCTTAATGAGTCTAGTTTCAAATGCAAAAACGATAACATATTTCGAATCCTGTATAATGAGAAAATTGATTCGTAGTGAAAAGTGGTCAGAATAGTCAAACAGTGAAATAGGGGAAACTTCAATAAAATTATGGTATTGATTGGTCAAACCAAAAATTCTGAAAATTTTATTGATGGAAGATATATGAGTCTAATTTTAGGAAAAATTAACGATACTTGATTTGGAGTTTCTTATCTCCAGTTATAAATAATTTAGTGACTGTTGCTCAGGAAGACAGCTTGTAGTGAATTTGTGATTTTGTTGCAAACATGGTTAAAACTTGTTAATGAGATGGTTTTCGAGTTCTTATGATCTTATTTGTGATTTCAATATTTGGTTTTAATTGAGTTCAGATTCAAGTGAGGTGAATTTGCTAAATATGCATTATGTTCATGGATACTTGGCCAAAATGGCAATTATCTAGGAATGATTTCTTGAAAATTTGAAATAATCGATCTATAAGTAAATTAATTGTTTGCATTGCTTAAAACTTACTAAGCATTGAAGCTTACTCCATGTTATCTTTTCCATTTCTTATAGGTTTATACTTTAGGTCGAGTTGGAAGGGTCGGAGATATCATCACACTATCGAGTCATTATGTGAGTTGAGAAGATTGTATATCATCATGGTTTAAGGCATGTATAGGATAGACTATAGGTAGAATGATATTTCGACTTCGTATACATTATAGCCATGCGAAGTGGCTTGCTCATTTTGTTTTAGAAGCCTTATAATTGAACTAATGTGGTGAAATGTTTTAGTTATAACTTGACAGTAGTTAATTTGTTATTAGATATCCGGTTATGTTTTGATAGTGAGTATCTTTGACCTTATAGAAGTTTTGTTCAGTCAAGTAATACCTCATAATTCCGGCAACGGATACGGGTTAGGAGTGTTACATTTAGTGGTATCAGAGCTATGGTTTAGTCGGTTCTCGGACTAACATAGCAAGTGTAAGAGTCTAACTAAACATGCCGTAAGTAAAGTGCGATAGTGTGAGGTCTCCCGGCTCTTATAAATTGTTTTGCTCAGGTAATGATGTGTTCCAACCGAGTTATTATTAATTGATCTGAAATTGATATTGAACTGATTGTAATATATATGTGTTATGATGGAATTGAAAATGTATGAAAAGAATTTTATGATATGTGTGTATCAGTGTAAAGATATGTATGAGATTGTATAAAGTAAATGGTAATGAAAGATCAAATTGGGTAAAACGTAGGGAATGAGTACGATCGTTCAATAATGAATTGACGGAAAAGACCATGGTTGGACCGTGGCAATACATGAGACAGATAAGCTAGTGTAAGACCTATCGGAAATAGGCATCAACATGGGTAGAGCAAAGTTAGTATAAGACCATAGTTGGACTATGGCATCAAGTAAGCGACGTACTCAAAACCGTAAGACGTTTTTCAATGGGATAAATATTGACAAATGATCAAGACTAAATGTGGAAATTTGATAAGAAATTACTTAGTAATTTGAGTAATAGAAATGAAAGTTTGAATCGTGATATTTCACTTATGTTTTGTTAATACTCACATGAAATAAAGTTGCATGTGAAACTGTGATATGTGAAAATGTGTTCGTAACAAGATGAAAAAAAAAATTGAAATGTTTGAATGAAGTGTTTGAATCAAAGTGTGTAATACTATGATGATGAGTGATGAATTTATCTGTGTATTCAAATATGAAACTCCCTTTCGAGGCTTAATGACCTCACCCCCTTACCAGTGATATGATTATAAGGTTTCAATGGAACGAAATAGAACGAGTTCGCAAAGAAAGATTAAAGAGTTAAATAGCGGGATAATGATTAAGTAAGCAAAGTTCAGAACGATTTGGCAATGAATTAAGGCTGGAAGGACTTGTACAATGTCCCGAAGGTTCTTCAGATTGAATATTGTCATTAGTAAAAGAAAGTTGGTCCGTAATTTAATTCAATCGATATGATGTATAAGTATGTATCTCATGGGAATTCTTCCAGTGGTTTTCATTAGTGAATGAAATAGAATGGAATTTGAAATGATGAATGAATAGTAAGAGTGTCTGAATTGGATAATTACAGTCAAGTGAATTTCGATGATTTCTTTTGAATATTCTGTATATTTCTTATTCTCAGGGACACATGTGTGATTGTTCCTTTTTCTGATGAAAATGTTATAAAGTGAGAATGTTATCTGACTCCGATGTTTAATAAAAGTATTGCTATTTTGATTGGTTTATAATCGGTATCATCGTATTCCTCTGTTTGAGAATTCATTGTAGTATGATCGGAACGAATTCGGGGATAAATTCATATGACGTTATTCTTCTGCTTCTATTGATTTGCATTCCATCTTATAAAAATGTTGAAGAATGTGTTATTTCTATTATAGAGGAGATCTAATAGAATGTATATTTGAAGAGTTACGACATGCACAAAGAAAAGTGGTCTTGAAAAGTTATTATTTGTTAGACAAGACTGATTCAGTTGTGTGGTTTAACTCGGATTATATGTATGATTGAATTTGTTAAAGATTCAAAGAAAAATGTTAAAGTTATTATAAAAAGAACTATTCGGCTGATGATTAGAGATGATTGTGGTTGTGTTAGTGTTGCATATTTGACAGTTTCGAGTATTCGAGGGAAAATTTTGAATGTTTCTTGAACCATGGAATAAAAGCAATAAGTGATGTTATAGAAGTGGTTATGAGACAGAATTGATATCCAAACCGAAAAAAAAATTATTTGTCTCCTGAAAAAGAAATATCATTGGGTCATGATCGATCTTTTAACAAGGAAGAATCTGTGTCTTCAGTTTAGTATGTACAAAATTCCGATCGACAAAGTTGTTGAGATATTTATAATATAGTCTGTCAATGTGATCTGTCAGTGTGAATTAAAGTTTAGAGATTGTTGGTAAAAAGAGATACATGTGATGAATGGAAATTTGTGATTCCGAAATTTTTGAAAACGTTTTCAAAATGGAAACTATTTTTTTTGTTGATACGATTTTCGGGGACGAAAATCCCTAAGGGGGGAGAGTTGTAATAGCCCTAATTTGACCATAGTCGGGAAGTGGTTTCGAAACCACAAAACCAAGTTATAAAAATAATTAAATGTCATATTCTATGTTTTTGATGTGAGTAAATGCATGTGTAAAAGTTTCATGCTTTGATTTGGTCATTTGTATGTGAATTTATTTAATAGGACTTATGTGAGACACTTTTGAAATGTGATAGGCTAATTTTATAATGGTCTATTAATGCATGTATTGAAAGGAATGGTTTTGCATGTCAAATTAACCATATTAGATAGTGGCCGGCCATGTTATTAGTTAACATATAATATATGAATTTTATATTAGCATTATTTTAATTAAATGTCTTTATATTATAGAATAATAAGAAATAAAAATGGGAAAAAGGGTGAAGAAAACAAGGTGTTCATCCTTGTTCCTTCTTAGCCGATTTTAAAGAAGAAAAGGGGGCAAACCATTCGGTGATTTTAAGCCTTAAATAAGCTCAAGAGCTAAGAGGATCGAAATCAGATAAGGGAAAGGAGAAAGGAATCGAGTAGCCTATCCGTAACTGTTCAAATATACTCGAGGTAAGCCTTTGAGTAATGAAACTTAGCTTATTATTTGATAAAATCATGGTATATAAGCATAATAAATAAATTGTGACCTATTGGTTCTACTTGAATTATGTAGTGGGATAAATAATTTGCGTATATGACTTGTAGCCGAATGGTTATAGAAATCATGTTGGATAGCGAAACGAAATCGTGTTCTTTGTATGTGGCTATTGAGCCGAAAGTGGAATGGTTGATAAGCACGTTGTGCTTGTGTTCAAGTAATGCAAATAAAATGCTAATGTGTTATGATATATATATATATATATGTGCATGATAATGGAGAATTATATCCGGGCTAAGTCCCGAAGGCATTCGTGCTGGTGTTATATCCGGGCTAAGCCTCGAAGGCATTCGTGCTGGTGTTATATCCAGGCTAAGTCCCGAAGGCATTCGTGATGGTGTTATATCCGGGCTAAGTCCCAAAGGCATTCATGCTGGTGTTATATCCAGGCTAAGCCCTAAAGGCATTCGTGCTGGTGTTATATCTGGGCTAAGCCCCAAAGGCATTCGTGCTGGTGTTATATCCGAGCTAAGCCCCGAAGGCATTCGTGCTGGTGTTATATCCGGGCTAAAGTCCCGTAGGCTTTGTGCAGGTATTATATTCGGGTCCCGTATGCTTTGTGGTGGTGATTGGATTTGGGTTTTAAACCTAGCAGACTTAATGCCGATGATTGGAGTAAGATTATGATTTCGAATGTTCGTAGTAAACTACCATTGAATATGTCAAATACATTAAGTTGATCAGGTATGTATTATATACTTTTATATGTTAGATTGATCGGAATTGAATCATGATTGAGAAATGAGAAGTATATGTGAAAATCTCATATGTGTATGTGTGTATTCGATTATGGTGAAAGGTTATATGAGACTGATTTGGTGATATACATGTTAAATAATATGAATGCAAGAATGGTAATAAATCGCTTGGGACAAGAGAGAGTAACGTGATTTCGGAAAATCACCATAAATTTTGGGAGTTAAGTTAGAAGCTGAATAAATTATGTCATGAAATCGTAATGAGTCTAGTTTCTTATAAAAGAGTCGTGTGAGCAAAAGAATTGCCACAATAATGAGATATTTGAAGTGGCGTGGAATAGAGTCAAAATGACTTCGAGGTCCCCTGTTCTGTTTTCAGAAAATCATTATAAATGGTACAAAAATGGTTATAAGATAAAGTTTATATCCTTAGACTCCTTAATGAGTCTAGTTTCAAATAAAATAAACGATAACATATTTTGAATTCTGTATAATGAGAAAATTGATTTGTAGTGAAGAGTGGCAGAATAGTCAAACAGTGAAACAGGAAGATTAACGGCACTTGATTTGGAGTTTCTTATCTCCAGTTATAAATAATTTAGTGACTGTTGCTCAGGAAGACAGCTTGTAGTGAATTTATAATTTTGTTGCAAACATGGTTAAAACTTGTTAATGAGATGCTTTTCGAGTTCTAATGATCTTATTTGTGATTTCAATATTTGGTTTTAATTGAGTTCAAATTCAAGTGAGGTGAATTTGCTAAATATGCATTATGTTCATGGATACTTGGCCAAAATGGCAATTATCTAGGAATGATTTCTTGAAAATTTGAAAAAATCGATCTATAAGTAAATTAATTGTTTGCATTGCTTAAAACTTACTAAGCATTGAAGCTTACTCTATGTTCTCTTTTCCATTTCTTATAGGTTTATACTTTAGGTCGAGTTGGAAGGGCCGGAGATATCATCACACTATCGAGTCATTATGTGAGTTGAGAAGATTGTATATCATCATGGTTTAAGGCATGTATAGGATAGACTATAGGTAGAATGATATTTCGACTTTGTATACATTATAGCCATGCGAAGATGGCTTGCTCATTTTGTTTAGAGAAGCCTTATAATTGAACTAATGTGGTGAAATATTTTAGTTATAACTTGATAGTAGTTAATTTGTTATTAGATATTCGGTTATGTTTTGATAGTGAGAATCTTTGACCTTATAGAAGTTTTGTTCAGTCAAGTAATACCTCATAACCTTATTCCGGAAACGGATACGGGTTAGGAGTGTTACACTAACCGTTACTATTCTACTTTCAGATGACGTTTTCCCTTCGGCGGGAGCCGGCGCATTACTTTCAACATCTGTATCTACCTCTCGGTTGGGATCTCTTTACTAGAGGAAAACACAATTTAAATTGTCAAGAGTCGTCACACTATCAAAATTTGTATATGGCATGTATAGCTAGACTCTTACACATGCTACGTTAGTTCGAGAATCGACTAAACCATAGCTCTGATACCACTAAATATAACACCCCCTATCCATATTCAATATCGAATCAGGGTCCAAGGCATTACTGGACTTAGCACGCAAACAACCATACAATTTCGAGCCATAAGTTTGCGTCCAAATTAAAACCATTTGCAATGAATCATAAAGTCCCTAATACAAGCCTACGAGGCCCTAAACATGCTTTGAAAGTTGTTCGGGACTAAACTGAGCACTTAGGAAATTTTTACAAAACTTAGAAAACTTTTGCTATGAACAGGGGTCACACACCCGTGTGGCTTGGGACACACCCATGTGGGCAGGCCGTGTGGTCACACACGCCCGTGTCCCTAACCCGTATAACTATCTGTTTTGCAATGCATGAACAAATTGATGACACGCGACCAAGTCACAAGCCCGTGTGCTAGGTTGTGTGGGTAATTAAATTTTCATTAAATAGGTGCAGGCTTCACACGCCCATGTTTGGGGTCGTGTCCTTCACACGGATGAGACACGCGCTCGTGTCTCTGTCCGTGTCCTCAATTCTGAGTATTCTGTTTCTCAAAATTAAGGTGCAAAGGACAGACGGCCAAAACACATGCCTATGGGACAAGCCGTGTGTCACACACGGCCTAGACACACTCTCCTGTGTCTACCTGTATGGGCAGAATAAAGGCTACTTACCAAGCCATTTGCCACCCGTATTCCTACATACACCAATTCAATGGTACACAACATAATATACTTAGGCAACCAAAACACCCACAATTATAAACAACACATGCCAATACAATAGCAGCATCTATTATATTTACAACATTTATTATACCCTAAATCAATCATGCAAACTTCACATTCATTAAGCCTCAATTCACTACTTTCAAGACACCTAATTGTGCACAGATTTATCATCTCATCAATATATCACATTTCCAAAGATTTCACATCCATACTATGAATCATATTCCATCATTCACCAAGCATACCATGACCATATCACTAAAGACATTAGCATAAATATGAATATACTTAAGCTTACACATATGTTAGCCAAATTAAGCCAATTTACATGGCCAAATATCAAATCAAGCCTTTGACAATTACAAGCCAATACGTTGACTAAAATTATTGATATACCATAATTTATACATATTTTTATCTCATGCTTAACACATTTATTGATGATTTCTCCTTAGATTTGGTGAATTCGATGCTCTTAATTCTTTAATTTAATATTTTATACTTAGGTGAGAATAGGAGAGTAAAAAGAGCGAAAAATGGGCCGAAAATGGAGAAAACGGACCCACATAGGAAATCAACACGGCCTGGACTTCCTCACAAGGGCGTGTCACACGGCCGTGTCTCTTTGGCAGGATTGAAGCATGACTTACACGGGTAGACTAAACACCCGTGCCTATTCAACAGCCTTGACCACGAGCTGGAGTAATCGCACACAGGTATGTCCCTGCCGAGCCCAAGTATAACCCTATTTGGAAAAGGCCAATTTTGAGGGCTCTTAGGCATTCTAAAGCCTATTTAAACACCTAATGAGGCACTTAGGAGGGGGATGCGGAGTAGGAAGCAGGGAATTACTTAATGGAAGTCGATTGATTCATCTCAGAAGCCAGATTCATCATCAAGACTAAAGATCTCCCTTCAAGTTCCTTCAGGAGTTTTGGGTTTTCTTTATGTTTTGTATTCATTATTCTTCTGAGATGTTTTCTTCTATAATTATGAACTAAACCCCCTAAATACCTTAGGGGAATGAAACCTAAGACGGATCTTGTTATTATTATCTGAATTGTATGATAAATATTTGACTTGTTCTTAATTATGTGTTCTTAATTCTTGTTTTAATATTCCAAGATATTGATTCAAGTTAATTCTCTTATTTAGAGGAAGAATAGACCCTGTCTAAGAGTAAATTTGTTATAATTAAGCGGAGTTGATTCCATGCCTAGAGATAGGCCGATAAGATTTTTCCGGATTAGGGTGAAACCTATTAAGAGGATCCATAGATCTAGTTAATGCAACACTAGGTGTTAATTAGAAAAAGATTTCAATTAATCAACCTAGGGTTAGACGTTATTAGTCTCGAAAGAGATAATAATATAACTTAGGGATTTCTATGGATCAAGCCAAATGAATAAATCGTCTGATTCAGAGTCAAATAACAAGTGAAGTCTAGGTGGATTTTTCCTTAGGTATTGTCTTAATCAATCGAATTTTCCCAAAAAGTATTTTCCCAAATTTTCTTTCTGTGCATTCTTAGTTTAGTAATTAGTTTAGATAACCAAATCCCTTAATTTTTAGGCTAGATAATAAAAAGAAGGTAATTACTAGTACTCTTGGTTCCTTTGGGTTTGAAAATTCGGTCTTGTTAAAGCTATACTACTATTCGATAGGTACACTTGCCTTCATCGTGATAATAGTTAGTTTCAAGAACGATTAATTATAAATATTTAAAACCTGTCACGATTATCATGTATCAAGTTTTTGGCGCCGTTGCCTGGGAACTAGGATATTAGGAACACTCAATTTTTATTACTTTAGCCATTCTACTTTATTTACAATTTAAATTTTTATTTTCTTTTCTAATTTTTCTTTATTTCATTCCTGGCAAGTTTTTATAGTGTATGACTAGAAGAAACCCATCAGGACCATTACTGTTTGATAGTGAGATCGATCACACAGTTCGTAGAAATCGAAAAAAATAAGGCGAAGCTTACGATACGCAGAGGAAGAGCAAGAGGATGATACTTCAACCACAACTGAGGAGATCACTGAAAACCAAGAAAATTCGCTACCTCCTGCGATTGCTGCTAATCAGAATCCTGCTCCACGCTCTATGTATGATTATACAAAACCTTCTTCAATAGGAACTTAATCGAGCATAGTTAGACCTGTTGTAGCTGCAAATACTTTTGAACTGAAACCTAACACAATTCAAATAATACAGTAATTTGTTCAGTTTGATGGTTTGCAGGACGAAGATCCCAACGCTCACCTGGCAAACTTTTTGGAACTATGTGATACATTTAAAATTAATGGCGTTTCTGATGACGCCATTTACCTTTGGTTATTCCCTTTTTCATTGAGAAACAGAGCTAAACAATAGTTGAATTCGTTACCACTAGGATCAATCACTACTTAGGAACAAATGACCGAAAAGTTTTTATTAGAATATTTTTCGCCGGCTAAAATGGCTAAATTACGTAATGATATCTCTTCTATTGTGCAGATGGATTTAGAAACACTCTACGATGCATGGGAGAGATACAAGGATCTCTTGAGAAGATGCCCTCACCATCGGTTACCACTCTGGCTATAAGTTCAAACATTTCATAATGGCCTGAATCCTTCGACTCGACAAATGGTTGACACAGCCGTTGGTGGAACTATCAATAATAAAACACTTGAAGATGCTTATGAATTTATAGAAGAGATGTCATTGAATAATTACCAATGGCAAGTCATAAGGATAAAGCCAAAAATAAGTAGCCAGCATTTATAATGTTGATTCGGTCACCATGTTCTCTAATCAGGTAGAACTCTTGAATAAGAAAATTGATGGTATTCTTAGTTCTTCATGGGTTTACCCAATAATGCAGTGCGAAGCAAGTGGAGGTGGATCAAGCAATTCAGAATACCTACCCTATGGCCACAACATGGAGAACGAGTAGTTAAATTACATGGGTACTAATCCTCGACCTCAAAATAATCCTTATAGTAATACTTGCAATGCAGGTTGGAGGAACCACCCAAATTTCTCATAGGGAGGCCAAGGGAATCAGAGACCACGACCTCTAGGCTTCCAACAACCACCCTACCAATAAGAGAAAAAGCCGAACCTTGAGGAGATGCTAACAAAATTCATCTCGGTGCCAGAAACTCATTTTTAGAATATCGAGACAGCTCTTAAAAATCAACAAGCATCAATCGAAGGGCTCGAAACTCAGATAGGCCAACTCGCCAAACTGATTTCTGAACGACCACAAGGTGGTTTTCCGAGTAACATAGAATCTAACCCAAGGGAAAAACTCAATGCGATTACCACTCATGATAAGGAAGGGTTAGTTGAGCCTGTATCAGAACCGATGCAAGGCATTGTGGTAAGTCAAGATAAAGGTGAGGTTGTCCACAATTAGCAAAGAATGGTAAGTAAAGAGTACAAACCACAGGTGCCATACCCCAATGCGAAAGGAAAGACCGTACAAATGAACAATTCGGTAAATTCCTTAAACTATTAAAGAAATTACATATTAACTTACAGTTTATCGAAGCTCTCTCGCAGATGCCAAACACAATCCAAATTTTAAGAGAGCTTCTAGCAAACAAACGAAAGTTGGATGAGGCATCGCATGTAGAGTTGAATGCAGTTTGCTCAGCCACATTACAGAATAAGCTACCCAACAAATTGAAAGATCCAGGGATTTTTACGATTCCTTGTTTAATTGGTAGTTTAGATGTTCATAATGCATTGGCTGACTTAGGGGCAAGTATTAATCTTATGCCTTATAAAATGTTTAAACAGCTAGGTCTTGGGAAACCCAAACAAACTAGGATGAGCATTCAATTGGCTGATAAAACCATTAGATTTCTTAGAGGTATCACTGAAGATCTTTCTGTTAAGATCGATAAATTTATATACCCAGTAGACTTTGTTGTTCTAGACATGGAAGAGGAAACTAACGCACCTTTGATTTTAGGACGACCCTTTTTAGCGACTGCTAAAACCATTATTGATGTTGGTACAGGTCACACTTCATTTGGGAGACGAAACAATCACCCTTCAAGCTCATAATTCGAGTAACACATCAAAAATTGAAGGTGGTTATATAAATTATTCTACTAATACTGATCATGTGGTGAAACCCTCTGTGCAAGAAATAATTGTGAAGAACCTACACGAGCCATGTTCAAGCAACAACAAAGGACCGATCTATGAAAAACGAAGGCTACAACTCAAGGAACTAGATGAATGGCTGACACAGAAACCAAGAACATCCGATAAACCAAAACCGAGCTAGGACGAGCTCAATACATCACCAAATCAACTTAAGGTTGGAGACAAAGTACTACTAGATGCAGTAGATCCTCGCATTACCACTTCTGAACCTAATGAAGAAATTCCTCTCACGGTACTCAGTATTTTTCCATATGGTATAGTCGAGGTAATTCACCCCAAATTCAGAACTTTTAAGGTAAACAATACTCATCTTAAACCTTATATTGGTAAAGTTGATAGCAGGGATGAGGAGAGCAAACTCCTCGAGCCACCATGATCACATACCAGAGAGGTAAGTCAAGCTTAGACTATAAATAAGCACTTCTCAGAAGGCAACCCGAGCACTAACAGTAATGATTTATTTGAATTCTTGTTTTTCAAATCTCACCTACTAACTGAGTCTTGAAACACAGGGTTTTCCCATCCACACGACCAGACACACGGGCGTGCCTTACTCTGTGCACACACCACGGGAGGAGACACGACCGTGTGAAAACAGGGCAAAAATTTTTCCCAACACGGGATGCAATAAGTCACCACGGCCGTGTGATAAGGCCGTGGGTGAAACTACCAAACCAACACGGGCATGCGACACGCCCGTGTTTTGAAACAGTAGGCAGACTTGTCAAATTAGCACGAGCGTTCGACACGCCTGTGCCCACCCTCTGTGGTTGACACTGTCAACCTAACACGGGGGTGGGCTACCATAAAAGGGAGTGGGAGAAGCGAACGAAGCAAGACACAGCTGTGCGACACAGCCTGTGCACCCACACGCCTAAGAAACACGGGCGTGGGACGAATGTCAGAAGCACCTAAATTTAAACACACGGGAAAAAATTAGGCACACAGGTGTGCCCCACGGCCTTGTGCCCCAAAATCCATATAAACCCCTCACTATTTATCATCTCCCTCCCCAAAAATCCTTAACCCTAGCCGCTGTAACTCCACACGGCCTACCTGCCATGCCCGTGTGCCGCCTACAACACTGTTCTGACAACCCAAGCTTCTCCCTTTTGCATATACAATGTCATCCTCACGTGGTAAGAAGACCGCTGTCCCTGACTCAAAGAAGAGGAAAGAAGCAGCATCATCCTCGAGTCCTACCGCTGAGATCCGTCACCCTTTCCTCGAGTTCCCCTTGGGACCCCAAAAGGAGCTATTTCAGACATTAAGACCCGACCCTTAGGTGTGGGCTACTGCATTGACTGGGCGACACGTGAACAGATTTAGTTGGCTGACGCAGTCCGAGCCATCCTAATGATTGACCCGTGGGAGCTCTTCTTTGAGATTGTCGAGCTAAAGTCTCTTGAGTTCACATTGGAAATCTGCTTGACGTTCCATCTTCAGACTGTTATGACCAACTTCGACGATCCTGGAACGGTCTAGTTCTTCCTTGGTGGTCTAGTACGTCATTAAGCGTACCCGAGTTAGGGATTGCACTAGGGCTGTACACGGAGGATTTCATGGATGACAATGAACTTGACATCGTCTACCACTACATCCACTACTCTCTCTCAAAGTGCTGGAGGGACCTCATCCCTGCCTCGGCCACCTACGATCCTAGCCGCTCCAAGGCATCGGCTCTCCCTCCATCCTTGAGCTACCTACACGCCCACTTGGTTCACACTCTGACAGGAAGACGAGAGAGCACCGGCATCGTCACCACCCACGACACCTACTTCCTATGGAGCATGGCGAACGGGCATGTCCTCGACCTCACCTACCTCATCGCCCTTACCATCAGCCATTAGACGGAGCGACATCGGAGGGGGGTCATCTTTATCGGGCCCTATGTAACTCAATTGGCACTACACTTTGGGCTCCTCAACACAGCGGCACAATCATCCTCCTTCACTCTCATCGGCCAGATGTCCCCACAGGGCATCTTGAGCATGCTAAACATGAGGATGATCAAGAAACGATGTGGCACCTACCCTCCTCAGTACCGCCTCGTCCAGTCCACCGAGGAGGAGGACCTAGAGGACATTACTGATGATGTCCCTCCACGTCATGAGGACCTGCCATCTCAACCACCACCCATCCATCGTCCAGTTCATGCAGCGGCTTCATACTCTAACATCTCTGAGCGCCTTACACCATTTGAGCAACAATGTTTTCAACGCTTTGATCACATTGATGTGACTCTACATCAGATTTGTCAGCACTTCCACATCTCATCGCCACCACCACCTCGCGAACCATTCAGCGATGACGATGTTTAAAAACTTTTTATTTATTATTTTTATTTTCACTTTTATCTTTATTTATCTTATTTAAAACTTTTTATTTCATTTCCTTTATTATCATTTTACTTTTAGTTTTTATAATTTTTCTTCAATAATTTTTAGTTTTGGCTATTGCATTACGAGTAATTATGCTTCATTATATTTCCTAAAAAGTTCCTGATTCTATCACAGTTATAAAGAGCTCTAAAGCTCATCATCGCATAGGAACTAAAAACTCCACTGGCAAAGATTCTCCACGATTGCCATGTCCTGCTGGACCACGACCATAGCTACCACCAGATATAATATTCTTTTGGCACAGGACTTATGGACTACTGAACCTCTACCACCACCGGAGTATCCTCTTCCACTCTCATCATTACCTTGGTCGATTATTCTTCATAACTCCAATTAAAGGAGTTCATTCATCATTCAGAAAGTTTCACTTCTCTCCCTATCTTATGATTATTTATCTATATTTTTCAATATATCTATCTTTGTACATTGAGGGTAATGTACATCTTAAGTGTGGGGGAGTCTTTCATATCATCATTAGAAATCCCTGAATTTTGTCTTATTCTCACGTGAATCACTTATATCACTATTAGAATGAATTTTAATTAATTTATGATTTTTATTGATATGTCTTGAATTAAAACATAGGCATTTATGCGTTGATTGTTTAAACTTTAAGACATTAGGGAATCAAGCATGATAAGTTGATTTTTGAATGATTATAAACTTTTAGGTTGTTTCCCTAAGTTTAGGTATTATCGTGAGTTGAAATTCACAAGTTTAAACATCAAAAAGCCATAATTTTTGTGAGATCTTGAGCCTTTAGAGCATATTTTATTTCTTTCATGCTCACTTTTATTATGAGTGCGTCAGTATTGATTTGTTATTCTAGAACTTGCTTGATTATGCATGTCAAGACCACACCATTTGATTTGATATGCCAAGATGATAAAGGCACTTAAGTTTAACCCACGCACTCCACAAAAGTCTACCTTCATAATTAACCCTTAGTGAACCCCTTTGAGCCTAACAAACCATTAATTGATTTACCCTCAATATTAACCCATAACCCATTACTGTTGAAATCCCCTAATTTGATCCCTATTTTTGTCGAGATTTGATGTGAAATAATTGCTTATCTATGTTTTATTCTTCTATGTATTTGACTTGTTCTTAAAAAAATACTTCAACACATGTTAATAGTAATTCGTCGTTTTTAAGCTTGAGTGTTAATTCTATATTCTAAGAAGAAGCTCCCTTGTATTCAACTGATGACTAGTTATTTTTCTAGTTAGGTGATTTCTTCAATTCAATCTCGATTCTAACCTTTTCTTTCAGCTTGTGACCACACCCCCTAACCAAAGCCACGTTACAACCCTCTAAAGACCTTTTTGATTGATGTATCATCTCAATATCTAGTGGTGGAGATTTGATTTCCATGCAAGCCTATGGTAATAACTTTTCATACTGACTAATGAGTGCTTTATTTGATGTCCATAAAACACCTCGAGTGATTTGAATGAATCTTTAGTGAGGATGTTAAACTCTGTGATATTTTGATCAAAGGGTAATCACTTAGATAAGGGAAGACACCTATATTTTTGTGATAAAATACTCAACTTGGAACGTTTGAAACTTTGATGTACTTTTAGTTGAATTTTCAATGTATTAATACTTATGGATTATTTTGAGATATTATTGATAGGGATTACAAATTGAGAAGAATTTATTTTGATTGTGAGTTGAGGATTTTGCTTGAGGACAAGCAAACGCTTAAGTGTGGGGGTATTTGATAAACTGTAATTTATACATATTTTTATCCCATGCTTAAAACATTTATCGATGATTTCTCCTTAGAATTGGTAAATTCTGTGACAGCCCTAAAGTGACCCTAGTCGGAAAGTGGTTTCGGGACCGCTAAACCGAGGCACCAAATATTTGAATGTGATAATTATTGTCTAGAATATGTAAATATGAATGTGTGAAAGTTTCAAGCTTCGATTTAGTCGATTGCATGTGAATTCAGTTAGTAGGACTTATGTGTGATACTTTCGAAATGTGATAGGGTAACCTATAAGGATCTAATAGTGCATGTAATAAAAAGGGGGGACTTGCATGTCAAATTTCCCCCCCTAATTAGTAGTGGCCGGACATGCTATGAGTGGAAACATGTCACAAACATGTTATGTTAGTGATGTATGGTAGGAAAAATAAAATAAGAAGTATGGGTAATAAAGAAATGAAAAAAAAAAGGAAAGAATGTGTGAGTGTTTCTCCCCCCCCTATTGCCGTGAGTGAAGGAAAGAGAAAAAAATTTGTTCATCCTTTTTCATTTCTTTTGGCCGAAAATTCTAAGGAAGAGGGGAGGAGTTCTTGCTTCATGTTTGGTTTGGAAGAGAATTAGGAGGAGGTTCGGCCATACTTGTATCTAGATTAAGGTATGTTTGATGTTGTGTCATGAGATTCATACATGTCTTTAGTTGCTAGCTTGAGTTCTAATTAGCCCATGGTTCAAATCTTTGCTATGTCATGGGGATGATATTCGGCCAAGGTGGATTTTGTGTTAATGCCATTGCATGCTCAATGTGAAGCTTGTTAATGATACATGTGATGGTGGATTGACGACTCTTGGATTTTCTTTTTAGCATTTTTGAGTGAGACATTAAGTTCTTTGTTTAACCATGACCAAAATTGAAATGGTATGGTGTTGTGATGTATTCGGCCATGGTATATTCATAAGTATGATTTATGCTTATTGCATGGTAGGTAAGATTTGTGTTTTGGATTTATGTTTATGTTTGGTTATAATCAACTTAGTGATTCGGCCCTTGCACATATATATATATATATATATATGTTTGCACATGATGTATTGGTATGACATATACAATATATCAAGGTATATATTTACACATGATGGTGTTTCGGTTATGGAGTAAATGATGGATGCGTATTGAGTTATAATATGTAATGCATTAGTTAGTAAAATGTATGCCATTTGTGTGTGGTATTGAGTATATAATTGGCCTCAACATAGACATGCATATTCGGCCACATGAATGAGTACATAGGTTGATGTGTTTGTTCGGCCATAGGTAAGCATATTGAAGGCTTATTCTTGACTTAGAAAATTCGGCTAAGGAGAATATTAACTAATGTGTTGAGTTTGATTCACTATTCCGTACATATGTGACTTTAATGTCTAATGAATATATATGGGCTAAGTACCTTGAGTTCCTCTTTTCGATGCTCAAATGATTAAATCAATTTATTTGTTAAATTAAGCTTAAGAGCAAAGAGGAACTAAATCCGATAAAGGGAAGGAAAAAGTGGTCGAATAGCCATCGGAATCGTTCGACAACATCCGAGGTAAGTTTTCGAGTAATGGAACTTAAATTATGATTCGATTAGATTATGTCTTAAGTAAATCAAAATCATGCTCTTTGTATGTGGCTATTGAGCCGAAATTGTAAATATGATAAGTGTCTTGTGTTGAGCTTTGGTAATGAAAATGAAAGATGGATGTGTCATGATTTATTGATATATGTGTGCATGGTTCTTGAATGATGTCCGGCTAAGTCCCAAGGCTTTGTGCTAGCGACTATATCCGGACTAAGATCCGAAGGCATATGTGCGAGTTACTAAATCCGGACTAAGATCCGAAGGCATTTGTGCGAGTTACTAAATCCGGGTTAAGTCCGAAGGCATTTGTGCGAGCTACTATAACCGGCTATGTCCCAAGGTATTTGAACGAGTAGCTATATCCGGTTAAACTCTGAAGGTACGTGATTTGGGAATGAATGAACTTGCTGTAAAAATTTCAGTTAATACACTTGTGAAATCTCAACAATGAGGCATGTTTCGTATGTGCTTGAATTAGTTGAGCTCTTACAAATAAGTATTCGCTCAGTTGATAAATGAGCTACCGGCCTTTGGCTAAGTTGATCTTTGTGTATGAATATAAGGGTTGGTAATGTGAAGTAAGTATGATATTGAGAATTTGTACATATGAAATTATCTGTTAGCTACATGAATGCTATACTTTGGTTGTGTTTAAATTCATGGCTCAAACTTACTAAGCATTAAATGCTTACTCCGTTTTCTTTGATTCTCTGTTTTATAGATTTTGGTTCTTCAGCTATCGGACTCGGGATTTTGAAGTCGAAGTCGCCCACACTATCAAAGCTCCTTTCGGTATATTTTTGGTTGGACTTTGAAATGGCATGTATAGGACTACCCTTTTGTTGTAGGTCATGTACCTTTCGGTTTTGTGTAAATTTGGATAGCCATGCGAAAATGGCTTAAGTATACTTTGGGCATGGTATTATAATCATTGTATGTTGTTCACTAAGAGGTATGGAAATGTTTGGAAACGATTAGCCATTGGGATGGTTAATCATGATCATATTTTGTGCTATTTATGTTAAATGGGCTAGTTGAATCATGGAAACTATGAAATAGGTAAAGCCTACCTTAAAGACAGATGCTGACAGCTGCAGTGACGTGGATGTGAAAAATCACTAAAAATATTAGGAATGGAATTAAATAGTGAATAAATTATGTAAACGAACCTTGACAAGTCTATTTTCATAGGAAAGTAACGAAATGATCATATGAAAAGTATGTTAAGAGATATTTAAGTTTTTGTGAGACAGGACCAGAACGGCTTCTGGAGTCCCTTTTCCAAATTTGGAAATTCATTATAAATTTACCAGAGATAATTAGAAGTCATGCCATATATGTACAAATTCCTTTACGAGTCTAGTTTCTGTTGAAACAAACGGCATCAGTATTGAAGCCCTGTACAGGGAGATATCCAAGTCGTAATGCGCAAAGGTCAGTGTAGTCGATCCCTGTAACACGGGAGAATTTAACTAATAAACTGTACTAATTGGCCTGACCAAAAATTCTAGAAAAACATTTGTAGATGCATATATGAGTCTAGTTTCAGGGAAAAATTACGAAACTGATTTTCGAGTTGTGGAACTCAAGATATGATTTTTAAGGTGACAGTGACACAGTTAGCCAGCTGTCTGGAAAATTTTAAAATGAACTGTGCAAATAAGTGGATTAAGCCCGTTAACCCTCGTGTCCGACACCGGCGACGGTCTCGGGTACGGGGTGTTACAGTTTTATTGGTATCAGAGCTATGGTTTAGTCGATTCTAGGACTACCGTAATGCGTTTGGGTCTAGCTATACATGCCATTTTATGTGATTATTTGATAGTGTGGTGATTTCTGACATTTGCAAATGTGTTTATTTATAGTAATGGATCCCGATCCCGACCGAAGCGGTAGTGATGATCTTGAGAGTGTAGCGCTGCTCCCAAGACAAGGGACAAAGGCCGGACTCTCAACCTAATGCTAGTAATCCAAATGATGAAGCTAGACAAGCTTTCTATAGCGTGATGAATGATTGGTTCAACCAATACATTCGAACTAATACGGCTGTTCCACAACCTCCATTCCCAACAAACACAACCCCCGCACCTACAATGCCTCTGGTAACTGACCAAATAAGGTCAAATAAGCCCCCAGTTGATAGAATCCGAAAACACGGGGCTACTGAATTTAAGGCTACGGATAGTGATGATGCCGAGCAAGCTGAATTTTGGTTGGTCAACACTATTCGGGTACTCGATGAACTATCTTGCACACCCGATGAGTGCCTAAAGTGTACTATCTCCTTGCTACGTGATTCTGCCTACTATTGGTGGAATACGTTGACTTCTGTTGTGCCTAGAGAGCAAGTAACTTGGGAGTTCTTCCAAACCGAGTTTCGAAAGAAGTATATCAGTCAGAGATTCATTGACCAAAAACGGAAGGAATTTCTTGAACTCAAACAAGGTTCCATGTCGGTTACCGACTATGAACGAAAATTTGTGAGGCTTAGCCAGACGCATGCGAGAATGCATTTCCTCGAAGCGTAATGTGTAAATGTTTCGAGGATGGACTAAATGATGATATAAAGTCAGATCTTGGAATCTTGGAAATCCAAGAATTTGTAGTACTTGTTGAACGAGCTTGCAAGGCCGAGGAGCTCAAGATGGAGAAAAGAAAAGCCGAGGTGGGAGCAAGGGAGTTTCAGAAGAGGTCTTGGGAAGCCCTTCCCATCCATCGAAGAAATTTAGAGATGGCTTGGGCGGTCTAGGGACACTTCGGGCTTTTCTAGACGAGATCGCGATCGACCCCCTGTGAGCACACGAGTCACTTCGATCGCCAGTGTTGAAAATAACCGTCGAGACAGAGCGGAATGCCAGTATTGTGATAAATGGCATTCGGGGAGTTGTAGGTTCCATGACCGCTCCTGTTACAAGTGCGGGTCAGCCGACCACTTTATCAAAGATTGCCCGAGATTGTCTGAACAAAATGTAAATCAGAGTGGGAAACCGGTGCTACCAACGCTTGCTGGGGTAGACCATCTAGGAATACGGGCAATGCTAGCGGCGGTCAGAGAGGATCTAGAGATGCTGCGACCAGATCTGAGGCTCGTGCTCCTGCTAGGGCTTATGCTATACGCGCACACGAGGATGCTTCCTCGCCAGATGTTATTACCGGTACCTTTACTCTCTTTGATACTAATGTGATTGCTTTGATTGACCTGGTTCTACTCATTCCTATATATGTGAAACCTTAGCATCCAAGAAGACTTTACCTATTGAGTCTCATCGAGTTCGTAATTCGGTGTCAAATCCTTGGGTCGTTACATGCTTGTTGACAAAGTGTGTAAGAAATGCCCCCTAGTAATTCGAGGTTCCTGTTTTCCGGCGGACTTGATGCTTTTGCCGTTCTATGAATTTGATGTTATTCTTGGTTTGGATTGGTTGACCGTGCATGATGCGATTGTGAATTGCAAAAGCAAGACTATTGATTTGAGGTGCGCAAATAACGAGATAATCCGAGTTGAGTCTACGGACTTAAAGGGGTTGCCAGCTGTAATATCAGCAATGTTGGCCCAGAAATATGTAAGAAAGGGGTGTGAAGCATACCTTGCGTATGTACTTGATGACAAGGAATTGGAAAAGAAACTCGAATCTGTGCCGGTGGTTTGTGAATACCCGGATGTTTTTCCCGAAGAATTACCGGGTTTACCACCTGTTCGGGAAGTAGAGTTTGGTATTGAGCTTGTACCTGGGACTACGCCAATTTTGATAGCTCCGTATCGTATGGCACCAACCGAGTTAAAAGAATTGAAAGCTCAGTTGCAAGAGTTGACGGATAGAGGTTTCGCTCGACCAAGTTTCTCACCTTGGGGTGCACTAGTATTGTTTGTGAAAAAGAAGGACGGAACCATGAGGATGTGCATTGACTATCGTCAGCTGAATAAAGTGACGATAAAGAATAAATATCCGTTACCGCGTATTGATGATTTGTTTGATCAACTAAAGGGAGCCTCAGTGTTTTCAAAGATAGATTTGAGATCAGGGTATTACCGATTCATGAATTCGAGATTCGAATATACCCAAAACGCTTTCGAATCGAGATACGACCACTACGAGTTCTTAGTGATGCCGTTTGGGCTCACTAATGCCCCTGCGGTATTTATAGATTTGATGAATCGAATCTTCAGACAGTATTTGGACCGGTTCATAGTTGTGTTTATTGATGACATCTTGGTCTATTCAATAGATGAGACCGAACATGCCGAGCACCTGAGATTAGTGTTGCAAATTTTACGAGATAAGCAGTTATATGCTAAGTTCAGTAAGTGTGAGTTTTGGTTAAGAGAGGTTAGCTTCTTGGGTCATGTGGTATCCGCATCGGGTATTCGAGTGGACCCGAGCAAAATTTCAGCCATACTTAACTGGAAGCCTCCGAGAAATATTACTGAGGTTTGGAGCTTTTTGGGACTTACCGGTTACTACCGACGGTTTGTAAAAGGTTTCTCGATGATAGCCACACCAATGACAAAGCTACTTCAAAAAGATGTTAAGTTCGAATGGACGGAAAAATGTCAGAAAAGTTTTGATCAACTGAAAACTTATTTGACTGAAGCTCAATTTTAGTGCGGCCGAATCGTGCAAAGAGTTTGTCATCTATAGTGACGCCTCCTACTTGGGTTAGGTTGCGTATTGATGCAAGAAGGTCAAGTTGTGGCCTATGCGTCGAGACAATTAAAGCCACATGAGAAAAATTATCGACCCATGATCTCGAATTAGCTGCCATCGTATTCGCCTTGAAAATATGGCGACATTACTTATTTGGTGAGAAGTGCCATGTATTTTCGGATCACAAAAGTCTCAAATATTTGATGACTCAAAGAGACTTGAATCTGCGACAAAGGCGTTGGCTCGAGTTGTTGAAAGATTATGAGCTGGTCATTGATTATCACCCGGGAAAGGCTAATGTGGTTGCGGACGCCTTAAGCCGAAAATCACTGTTTGCTTTACGAGCAATGAATGTACACTTGTCTATTCTACCCGACAATGTGTTAATAGCAGAATTAAAGGCCAAACCATTATTGACTCATCAAATTCGTGAAGCCCAGAAAGTCGATGATGAATTGGTTGCAAAACGAGCTGAATGTGTTTCGAATATGGAATCAGAGTTTCAAATGGATGACGACGATTGTTTGAGGTTCAGAAGCCGGTGGTGTGTTCCAAGAAATTCAGAACTCATTTCGATGATTCTGAACGAAGCTTATTGTAGCCGAATGTCAATTCACCCGGGGAGTACGAAAATGTACAACGATCTGAGACGTTAGTTTTGGTGGCATGGTATGAAATGAGACATTTCCGATTTTGTTTCGAAGTGTTTAATATGTCAGCAAGTGAAAGCGGAACATCAAGTGCCTACGGGTTTTGTGACAGCCCAAAATTGACCCTAGTCGGAAGGTGGTCTCGGGACCGAGGCATAAAAATAATTAAAAATTTATTTTGATGCCTATAATATGTGTGTGCTCATGTATGACATTTTATGATGATTGATTTAGTGTTATAAGGGTGAATTCCACAAGAAAGGACTTAGTAATGAACTTTGAAAGTATGATAGGGAAATGTGTGATGACTAATTAAAGCATGCATGCAAAATAATGGACTTGCATGTCAAATTCCCCTTTATAGGTGGTGGCCGGCCATGACAAGGAGGATGGGCTAAACATGTCATGAAACATGTTTTGTTGGTGCATTAGGGTGAAATAATAAACAAAGGTGTATGGGTGATAAAAAAAATGAAAAAAAAATGTGGGTGTGTGGTAATCCCTTCCCCATTGTCGTGAGTTGTAGAGAAGGAAAGAAAAAAATTTTGTTCATCCTTTCTTTGAGCCAAAACTAAGGAAGAAGGAGGATTTTTGCTTCATGCTTGGTTTGGAAGAGATCTAGAAGGAGATTTGGCTAAGTTTGCATCAAGATTAAGGTATGTATGAGGTTGTGTTAGGAGTTTCATGCATGTTTTGGTTGCTAACTTGATGTGCATGTTAGCCATGGCTCAAATCTTTGTTAAGCCATGGAAATGGTATTTGGCCAAAGTTGTTATGGTGATAAAGCCATTGCATGCTAAGTGTGAAGCTTGATGATGATGCATGCAATGATGGATTGTCTACTCTTGAGTAAGATTTTGAGCTTTCTTTTGTTTTATCATGATTGAAGTTGAAAAGGAGCATGATTGTCATATTCGCCATGATGCATTCATGAGCATGGTTCATGCTTCTTGCATGTTAGTTAAAATTTGTGTTTTGGATGGCTATGGACACCTTGAAATTGCCATGCTCATATATGTATATATATGTTTGCACATGATGTTTTGGTTATGAAGGAAGTGATGAATAAGTTTGTTTAAAGAAGAAGATGTTGAAGAATAATTGTGAAATTGTAAGCACATTCTGCCTAGCACACATATGAGTGCTTGATGCTATATTGTAAGTTTTGAGCTACAATATGCAAAGCATTAACTAGTAAAATGCATGCTGTTTTTGTGTGGTATTAAGTGCATAATTGGCCTCAACATGGACAAGTATATTCGGCCTTGGGTAGCCTATTGAAGGCCTTAGCTTTTCCTTGATGCTCGAATAAATTGTATTGAATTGCTTGATGTAGTATAAAATGTGCATGACCATTGTGTATTCAAGCTAAAGGGTGGCCATATGACCATTTAAATTCCTTGTCATATTCGGCCATAAGCTAGCACAATGAGGTTTTGATAAATTGAATTTGTTTGAATTAGCTCAAGAGCTAAGAGGGCCACAATTGGACAAGGGGAAGGAAAAAGTAATCGAATAGCCGTAAAAGCCGTTCGACAACATCCGAGGTAAGTCCTCAAGAAGTGACCTTACTTGAATTATGTGGAATGAAATATGGATGTATTGATTATTGATTTATGTGTGTATGAGTATTGAATGATACCCGGGCTAAGTCCCGGCGATTATGTTAGTGATTATAATTGTGTTTGAGCCTTAGTAACGAAAATAAATATGTATGTCCAATGATTATTGATGTATGTGTGCATGAGAAATTGAATGATATCCGGCTAAGCCCGAAGACAATTATGCTGGAAATTATAACCGGGTTAAGACCAAGGCAATTGTGCTAGTGGCTACATCCGGGCTAAGACCAAGGCATTCGTGCGAAGTCATTCTATCCGGGCTAAGACCAAGGCATTTGTGTAAATCGTGATATCCGGGTTAAGTCCGTGAGGCCTTGGTGCGGGTTACCATAACCGGCTATGTCCCGGCGATTGATCGAGTAGCGACATCCGGTTAAACTCAAGGTATGTGATTTGAAAATTATAAGCTTGCTGGAAAATTTCAGCTAATGCACTTGTGAAATTTCCCAATGACAAGGTAAGTGCGGTGTGTGCTTTGCGCTAGGAGTAAGAGCGTGTGAATATCCGCTCCTATGATGGAACGAGTTATCGGCCTTAATGAAGCCGTTATTTGTGTATGAACATAAGAGTTGGGATGGTGAAGTAAGTATGATTATGTGAATGTGCATTAATGAAATGATGCATTTAACTATGTGAATGTATTGCTGTAATTAGAGTTGATTATATTCCTTGAGACTTACTAAGCATAAAAATGCTTACTCCGCCGCTTTGGCTCTCGGTTTTCTAGATTTCGCCGATAGCAATCGGATTCGGGATCGTTGAAGTCGAAGTCATCCACACTATCAAGCCCCCATTTTGGTATAAATTCTTGGTTGAACTTGAAATGGCATGTATAGGACTACCCTTGTTGGTTTAAATATGTTATGATGTATATGTGTACGGCCATGCGAAAATGGCTCGTAATAGTGAAGTATCAACTTAAACTATTTGCGGTTTGTATATATATATATGGTGTCATGATGTGACTATGAATTGGAAATGGGAATGTTGGTCACATGATCAGCCATTGGCATGGTTAAAATGATCATATGTGGACCTATGTAAGGCAAGACTAGTTGGTTCATGGAGACTACAAAATAGGTAAGACCTACCTTAAAACAGATGCTGCCAGCTGCAGTAACGTGAATGTGAAAAATCACCAAAATTTGTAGGAATGGTATTAAATAGTGAATCAGCTATGTAAATGAACATTGATGAGTCTATTTTCATATGGAAGAAACGAAATGGTCATAGGAGTTACATGTTAAGAGATATTAAAGCTATTGTGAGACAGGGCCAGAACGGTTTCTGGGTTCCCTGTCGCAACTTTAAAATTTACTATAAATTATCCAGAAAGAATTAGGAGACATACCTTATATGTACACATTCCATTTTGAGTCTAGTTTCATTAGAAGCAAACTAAACCAGCATTAAAGCCCTGTAAAGAGAGATATTCAAGTTATACCGCGCGAAGGTCAGAGCAGTCGATCCCTGTAACATGGGTGACTTTAACTAATAAACTGTACCAATTGGCCTGACCAAAAATTCTAGAAATAAATACATGGATGGATATATGAGTCTAAATTCAGGAAAATTTACGAAACCAGTTTCCGAGTTTTGAAACTCGAGATATGATTTTAAGGCGACAGTGACGCAGTTTTTCCAGCCTGACTGGAAATGTCCAATGGATGGGCAAAACAAGTGAACTTGGCTTGCTAACCCCTCGTGTCCGACACGGGCGATGGTCTCGGGTTCGGGTGTTACAATTTTATTGGTATCGAGCCACGGTTTAGTCGATTCTAGGACTACCGTGAGGTGTTTGGGGTCTAGCTATACATGCCATTAAATGATGAATCGATAGTGTGGTGATTTCGACAATTTGACTTTGAGTTTGTTTATAGCAATGGATCCGATCCCAACCGAGCAATAGCTGATGATGTGGAGAGTGTGGCGCCTGCTCCGCACAAGGGACAGCGCCGCGGACTCTCAACCTATGGCCAGCAATCCGAATGATGAGGCTAGGCAAGCCTTTTATAGTGTGATGAACGAATGGTTTAATCAATACATTCGAACTAACACGGCTGTCCCACAACCTCCATTCCCGACAAATGCAACCTCAAGACCTACAATACCTCCGAATCGACCAAATAAGGTCAAGTAAGCCCCGATCGATAGGATTCGAAAACATGGGGCCACTGAATTTAAAGCTACGGATGATGATGATGCCGAACGAGCTGAATTTTGGTTGGACAACACTATCCGGTGCTCGATGAGCTATCTTGTACACCCGATGAGTGCTTAAAGTGTACCATCTCCTTGCTACGTGATTCCACCTACTATTGGTGGAGTACTCTGACTTCTGTGGTACCTAGAGAGCAAGTGACTTGGGAATTCTTTCAAACCAAGTTCCGAAAAAAAAAAAAGTATATCAGTCAGAGATTCATCGACCAAAAGCGAAGGGAATTTCTTGATCTTAAGCAAGGTTCTATGTCGGTTACCGACTATGAACGAAAAATTGTGAGGCTTAGCCGATACACGCGAGAATGCATTTCGTCCGAAGCTATTATGTGTAAAAGCTTCGAGGATGGGCTGAATGATGATATAAGGATGTTCGTTGGCATTCTCGAAATACGAGAGATCGTAGTACTTGTTGAGCGAGCTTGTAAAGTCGAAGAGCTTAGAAAGGAGAAACAAAAAGCTGATGTGGGAACTGGAGAATTCGAAGAGGTCCTCGGAAAGTCTCTTCAACAGCAATCAAGAGATTTCGAGATGATGTGAACCGGTCTAGAGGCGCTTTGGGCTTTTCTAGACGAGGACGCGATCGACCCCTGTGACCACACGAGTCACTTCGATCGCCAGATGGTGGAAATGATCGCCGAGAGAGGCGAGTGTCAACATTGTGGCAAATGGCATTCGGGAGCTGTTGGTTTCGTGATCGCTCCTGCTATAAGTGTGGATCGGCCGACCACTTTAGGAAGGATTGCCCGAGGATGCTTGAGCAGAATGTGAGTCGAGTGGAAACTCGGGTGCTACCATCGCCGAGGTAGGCCACCTAGAAATATGGGCAATGTCGTTGGCGGTCGAGAGGATCTAGAGATGCTACCATCGGATCTCGAGGCTCGTGCTCCTGCGAGGACTTATGCCATACGCGCACGCGAGGATCTTGCCTCTCCGGATGTCATTACCGGTGCTTTCACTCTTTTCAATACTAATGTGATTGCTTTGATTGACCCCGGTTCTACTCAATCTTATATATGTGAAACCTTAGCATCCATAAGACTTTGCCTATTGAGTCTCTGAGTTTGTAATTCGGTGTCAAACCCTTGGGTCATTACGTGCTTGTCAACAAAGTGTGCAAGAAAAGTCCCCTAGTGTTCCGAGGTTCTTGTTTCCGGACTTGATGCTTTTGTCGTTCGATGAATTGACGTTATTCTTGGTTTGGATGGGTTGACCATGCACGATGCGGTCGTAAATTGCAAAAGCAAGACTATCGATTTGAGGTGCGCGAATAACGAGATAATTCGGGTTAAGTCTACGGACTTAAAGTGGTTGCCACCGTAATATCAGCAATGTTGGCCCGAAAATATGTAAGAAAAGAGTGCGGCGTACCTTGCGTCGTGCTCGATGACAAGGAATCGAAAAGAAACCCGAATCTGTGCGTGGTTTGTGAATACCGGATGTTTTCCTTGAAGAATTGCGGGTTTACCACTGTTCGGAAATAGAATTTGGCATCGAATTGGTACCGGTACCACTCCAATTTCGATAGCTCGTATCGTATGGCACCAACGGAATTAAAGGAGTTGGAAGCTCGGTTGCAAGAATTGGTGGATAGAGGTTTTGCTCGCCCGAGTTTTTCACCTTGGGTGCGCCGGTGTTGTTCGTGAAAAGAAGGATGGAACCATGCGGTACAGCATCGATTATCGTCGACTTAATAAAGCGACAATAAAGAACAAATATCCGTTGCCACGTATCGATGACTTGTTCGATCAACTAAAGGGAGCCTCGGTGTTCTCGAAAATAGATTTGAGATCGGGCTATTATCAATTGCGAATCCGAGATTGGACGTACCCAAGACGCCTTGAGCGAGATATGGTCACTATGAGTTCCTAGTGATGCCGTTTAGGCTCACTAATGCCCTATGGTATTTATGGATTTAATGAATCGGATCTTTAGACCATATTTGGATCGATTCGTAGTCGTGTTCATTGATGACATCTTGGTCTATTCAAGAAATGAGACCGAACATCTTTGAACACTGCGGTTAGTCTTTGCAAATTTTACGGGATAAGCAATTATATGCTAAGTTCAGCAAGTGTGAGTTCGGTTAAGAGAGGTTAGCTTCTTGGGTCATGTGGTATCTGCAGATCGGGTATTCGAGTCGATTCAAATAAAATTTCAGCCATACTTAATTGGAAGCCTCAGAAATATTATTGAGGTTCGAGCTTTTGGGGCTTCTTAGGTTATTACCGACGATTTGTAAAGGCTTCTCAACGATAGCCACGCCGATGACGGCTTACTCCAAAAGGATGTTAAGTTCGAATGGACGGAGAAATGCCAAAAAGTTTCGATCAACTGAAAACTTATTTGATGAAGCCCCAATTCTAGTGCAACCCGAGTCCCAGAAAGAGTTTGTCATCTATAGCGACGCCTCTCTACTTGGGTTAGGTTGCGTATTAATGCAAGAAGGTCGAGTTGTGGCCTGCGCGTCGAGGCAATTAAAGCCACATGAGAAAAATTATCCGACTCATGATCTCGAATTGGCAGCCATCGTATTCGCCTTAAAGATTTGGCGACATTACTTATTTGGTGAAAGGTGCCATGTATACTCGGATCACAAAAGTCTCAAATATTTGATGATCCAAAGAGACTTAAATCTGCGACAAAGACGTTGGCTCGAGCTGTTAAAGGATTACGAGCTGGTCATTGACTATCACCCGGAAAGGCGAATGTGGTTGCGGATGCCTTGAGTCGTAAATCATTATTCGCTTCGGCGATGAACGTGCACTTGTCTGCTCGATCCGATAGTGTGTTAGTAGCTGAATTGAAAGCCAAACCACTATTGATACATCAAATTCGAGAAGCTCGTAAAGTCGACGACGAGTTGGTCGCAAAACGGGCCGAGTGTGTTCAACAAGGATTCGAGTTTCAAATCGATGATGACGATTGTTTGAGGTTCAAAAGTCGTCTGTGTGTTCCAAAGAATTGAACTCATTTCGATAATTCTGAATGAAGCCCATTGTAGCCGAATGGCAATCCACCCGGGAGTACGAAGATGTACAATGATTTGAAACGTCGGTTTTGGTGGCATGGTATGAAGCGAGACATCTCGACTTTGTTTGAGATGTTTAATATGTCAACAAGTGAAAGCGGAACATCGGTGCCTTGAGATTACTTCACCAATCACGATACCCGAGTGGAAATGGGATCGAGTCACAATGGACTTTGTATCCGGACCGCCATTGTCGACAAGTAAGAAGGATGCGGTTTGGGTCGTGGTAGATCGATTGACTAAGTCGGCCCACTTTGTCCCCGTGACGTCACGGATTTTTCAATTGACAAATTAGCTGAATTGTACGTTTCTCAGTTGTGAGATTACACGGGTGCCTATTTCCATCGTGTCGGATAGAGATCCGAGATTTACCTCGCGATTTTGGAAAAAGTTGCAAGAAGCTTTGGGTACCAAGTTGCATTTCAGACCGCTTTCACCCCCAAACCGATGGTCAATCCGAGCGGATAATTCGAGATACTTGAGGATATGTTAAGATGTTGCGTCCTCGAGTTTAGTGGTTTATGGGAACGGTATTTGCCGTTGATTGAATTCGCTTACAACAACGACTTTCAATCAAGTATTAAGATGGCACCCTACGAGGCCTTGTACGGTCGTAAATGCCGTACACCATTGTTTTGGACCGAGCTCGGTGAAAGCAAGATTTTCGGGTGGATTTGATTAGGGATGCTGAATGAAAATGAAAGTAATCCGTGAAAGTCCAAGATAGCCTCCGATCGTCGAAGTCGACGCGGACTGAAGCGTAAGGATATCGAGTATCGGTGGGTGATAAAGTGTTTCTCAAGGTATCGCCTTGGAAAAAGATACTCGATTCGGTAGTAAGGGCAAGTTGAGCCCGAGGTTCGTTGGGCCATATGAGATATCCGGCGAGTCGATCCGGTGGCATATCGTTTGATTTTGCCCCGAACTCGAAAAGGTTCACGATGTCTTTCACGTTTCGATGCTTCGACGCTATAGATCCGATCCATCGCACGTGATTAGTCCATCAGAAATTGAAATTCAAGCTAATATGAGTTATGAGGAAGAACCGATTCGTATCCTATCACGAGAAGTGAAAGAGTTGTGAAACAAGCGGGTTCCGCTAGTAAAAGTGTTATGGCTCAAGCACGGGATAGAAGAAGCTACTTGGGAGACCGAGAACTCTATGAAAGAGCGATATCCAAACCTATTTACGGTAAGATTTTCGGGACGAAAATTTCTTAAGTGGGGAGAGTTGTGACACCCAAAATTGACCCTAGTCGGAAGGTGGTCTCGGGACCGAGGCATAAAAATAATTAAAATTTATTTTGATGCCTATAATATGTGTGCTCATGTATGACATTTTATGATGATTGATTTAGTGTTATAAGGGTGAATTCCACAAGAAAGGACTTAGTAATGAACTTTGAAAGTATGATAGGGAAATGTGTGATGACTAATTAAAGCATGCATGCAAAATAATGGACTTGCATGTCAAATTCCCCCTTTTATAGGTGGTGGCCGGCCATGACAAGGGAGGATGGGCTAAACATGTCATGAAACATGTTTTGTTGGTGCATTAGGGTGAAATAATAAACAAAGGTGTATGGGTGATAAAAAAAATGAAAAAAAAATGTGGGTGTGTGGTAATCCCTTCCCCATTGTCGTGAGTTGTAGAGAAGGAAAGAAAAAAATTTTGTTCATCCTTTCTTTGAGCCAAAACTAAGGAAGAAGGAGGATTTTTGCTTCATGCTTGGTTTGGAAGAGATCTAGAAGGAGATTTGGCTAAGTTTGCATCAAGATTAAGGTATGTATGAGGTTGTGTTAGGAGTTTCATGCATGTTTTGGTTGCTAACTTGATGTGCATGTTAGCCATGGCTCAAATCTTTGTTAAGCCATGGAAATGGTATTTGGCCAAAGTTGTTATGGTGATAAAGCCATTGCATGCTAAGTGTGAAGCTTGATGATGATGCATGCAATGATGGATTGTCTACTCTTGAGTAAGATTTTGAGCTTTCTTTTGTTTTATCATGATTGAAGTTGAAAAGGAGCATGATTGTCATATTCGCCATGATGCATTCATGAGCATGGTTCATGCTTCTTGCATGTTAGTTAAAATTTGTGTTTTGGATGGCTATGGACACCTTGAAATTCGCCATGCTCATATATGTATATATATGTTTGCACATGATGTTTTGGTTATGAAGGAAGTGATGAATAAGTTTGTTTAAAGAAGAAGATGTTGAAGAATAATTGTGAAATTGTAAGCACATTCTGCCTAGCACACATATGAGTGCTTGATGCTATATTGTAAGTTTTGAGCTACAATATGCAAAGCATTAACTAGTAAAATGCATGCTGTTTTTGTGTGGTATTAAGTGCATAATTGGCCTCAACATGGACAAGTATATTCGGCCTTGGGTAGCCTATTGAAGGCCTTAGCTTTTCCTTGATGCTCGAATAAATTGTATTGAATTGCTTGATGTAGTATAAAATGTGCATGACCATTGTGTATTCAAGCTAAAGGGTGGCCATATGACCATTTAAATTCCTTGTCATATTCGCCATAAGCTAGCACAATGAGGTTTTGATAAATTGAATTTGTTTGAATTAGCTCAAGAGCTAAGAGGGCCACAATTGGACAAGGGGAAGGAAAAAGTAATCGAATAGCCGTAAAAGCCGTTCGACAACATCCGAGGTAAGTCCTCAAGAAGTGACCTTACTTGAATTATGTGGAATGAAATATGGATGTATTGATTATTGATTTATGTGTGTATGAGTATTCGAATGATACCCGGGCTAAGTCCGAAGGCGATTATGTTAGTGATTATAATTGTGTTTGAGCCTTAGTAACGAAAATAAATATGTATGTCCAATGATTATTGATGTATGTGTGCATGAGAAATTGAATGATATCCGGCTAAGCCCAAGACAATTATGCTGGAAATTATAACCGGTTAAGACCAAGGCAATTGTGCTAGTGGCTACATCCGGCTAAGACCAAGGCATTCGTATGAAGTCATTCTATCCGGCTAAGACCAAGGCATTTGTGTAAATCGTGATATCCGGGTTAAGTCCGTAGGCCTTGGTGCGGGTTACCATAACCGGCTATGTCCCAAGGCGATTGATCGAGTAGCGACATCCGGTTAAACTCGAAGGTATGTGATTTGAAAATTATAAGCTTGCTGGAAAATTTCAGCTAATGCACTTGTGAAATTTCCCAATGACAAGGTAAGTGCGGTGTGTGCTTTGCGCGCTAGGAGTAAGAGTGTGAATATCCGCTCCTATGATGGAACGAGTTATCGGCCTTAATGAAGCCGTTATTTGTGTATGAACATAAGAGTTGGGATGGTGAAGTAAGTATGATTATGTGAATGTGCATTAATGAAATGATGCATTTAACTATGTGAATGTATTGCTGTAATTAGAGTTGATTATATTCCTTGAGACTTACTAAGCATAAAATGCTTACTCCGCCGCTTTGGCTCTCGGTTTTAGATTTCGCCGATAGCAATCGGATTCGGGATCGTTGAAGTCAAGTCATCCACACTATCAAGCCCCCATTTTGGTATAAATTCTTGGTTGAACTTGAAATGGCATGTATAGGACTACCCCTTGTTGGTTTAAATATGTTATGATGTATATGTATACGGCCATGCGAAAATGGCTCGTAATAGTGAAGTATCAACTTAAACTATTTGCGGTTTGTATATATATATATGGTGTCATGATGTGACTATGAATTGGAAATGGGAATGTTGGTCACATGATCAGCCATTGGCATGGTTAAAATGATCATATGTGGACCTATGTAAGGCAAGACTAGTTGGTTCATGGAGACTACAAAATAGGTAAGACCTACCTTAAAAACAGATGCTGCCAGCTGCAGTAACGTGAATGTGAAAAATCACCAAAATTTGTAGGAATGGTATTAAATAGTGAATCAGCTATGTAAATGAACATTGATGAGTCTATTTTCATATGGAAGAAACGAAATGGTCATAGGAGTTACATGTTAAGAGATATTAAAGCTATTGTGAGACAGGGCCAGAACGGTTTCTGGGTTCCCTGTCGCAACTTTAAAAATTTACTATAAATTATCCAGAAAGAATTAGGAGACATACCTTATATGTACACATTCCATTTTGAGTCTAGTTTCATTAGAAGCAAACTAAACCAGCATTAAAGCCCTGTAAAGAGAGATATTCAAGTTATACCGCGCGAAGGTCAGAGCAGTCGATCCCTGTAACATGGGTGACTTTAACTAATAAACTGTACCAATTGGCCTGACCAAAAATTCTAGAAATAAATACATGGATGGATATATGAGTCTAAATTCAGGGAAAATTTACGAAACCAGTTTCCGAGTTTTGAAACTCGAGATATGATTTTTAAGGCGACAGTGACGCAGTTTTTCCAGCCTGACTGGAAATGTCCAATGGATGGGCAAAACAAGTGAACTTGGCTTGCTAACCCCTCGTGTCCGACACCGGCGATGGTCTCGGGTTCGGGGTGTTACAGGTTTGCTCCAACCGATCATGATACCTGAATGGAAATGGGATCGAGTAACGATGGATTTTGTATCTGGGCTGCCAGTGTCGGCAAGTAAGAAAGATACGATTTGGGTCGTTGTTGATAGATTGACTAAGTCGGCTCACTTTATCCCCGTACGCACGGATTTTTCATTGGAAAAATTAGCTGAATTGTATGTTTCTCAGATTGTGAGATTACACGGGGTACCGATTTCTATTGTGTCGGATAGAGATCCGAGATTCACCTCGCTATTTTGGAAGAAATTGCAAGAAGCTTTGGGCACCAAGCTGCATTTTAGCACCGCTTTTCATCCACAAACCGATGGTCAATCCGAGCGGATAATTCAGATACTTGAGGATATGTTGAGATGTTGCATCCTTGAGTTTAGTGGTTCATGGGAACGGTATTTACCTTTGATTGAATTCGCTTACAACAATAGTTTTCAATCAAGTATTAAGATGGCACCTTACGAGGCTTTATACGGGCGTAAATGCCGTACGCCATTGTTTTGGACCGAACTCGGTGAAAGTAAAATTTTCGGAGTGGACTTGATTAAAGATGCTGAACAGAAAGTAAAAATAATTCGTAAGAGTCTGAAGGCAGCATCAGATCGTCAGAAGTCATACGCGGATTTAAAACGAAGAGATATTGAGTATCAGGTGGGAGACAAAGTGTTCCTTAGGGTATCGCCTTGGAAAAAGATACTAAAATTTGGCCGTAAGGGCAAATTGAGTCCGAGATTCATCGGGCCATATGAAATATCCGAACGAGTCGGTCCAGTTGCGTATTGATTGATTTTGCCCCCTGAACTTCAAAAGATTCACAATGTCTTTCATGTTTCGATGCTTCAACGTTATAGATCTGATCCATCGCACATAATTAGTCCATCAGAGGTCGAAATTCAAGCCAATATGAGTTATGAAGAAGAACCGATTCATATCCTAGCACGTGAAGTGAAAGAGTTGCGAAACAAAAGGGTTCCGCTAGTGAAAGTGTTATGGCTCAAACACGGAATGGAAGAAGCCACTTGGGAGACCGAGAACTCTATGAAAGAACGATACCCAAACCTATTTACCGGTAAGATTTTCGGGGACGAAAATTTCTTAAGTGGGGGAGAGTTGTGACAGCCCTAAAGTGACCCTAGTCGGAAAGTGGTTTCGGGACCGCTAAACCGAGGCACCAAAATATTTGAATGTGATAATTATTGTCTAGAATATGTAAATATGAATGTGTGAAAGTTTCAAGCTTCGATTTAGTCGATTGCATGTGAATTCAGTTAGTAGGACTTATGTGTGATACTTTCAAATGTGATAGGGTAACCTATAAGGATCAAATAGTGCATGTAATAAAAGGGGGACTTGCATGTCAAATTTCCCTCCTAATTAGTAGTGGCCGCCATGCTATGAGTGGAAACATGTCACAAACATGTTATGTTAGTGATGTATGGTAGGAAAAATAAAATAAGAAGTATGGGTAATAAAGAAATGGAAAAAAAAAGGAAAGAATGTGTGTGAGTGTTTCTCCCCCCCCTATTGCCGTGAGTGAAGGAAACAGAAAAAAAAAATTGTTCATCCTTTTTCATTTCTTTTGGCCGAAAATTCTAAGGAAGAGGGGAGGAGTTCTTGCTTCATGTTTGGTTTGGAAGAGAATTAGGAGGAGGTTCGGCCATACTTGTATCTAGATTAAGGTATGTTTGATGTTGTGTCATGAGATTCATACATGTCTTTAGTTGCTAGCTTGAGTTCTAATTAGCCCATGGTTCAAATCTTTGCTATGTCACGGGGATGATATTCGGCCAAGGTTGATTTTGTGTTAATGCCATTGCATGCTCAATGTGAAGCTTGTTAATGATACATGTGATGGTGGATTGACGACTCTTGGATTTTCTTTTTAGCATTTTTGAGTGAGACATTAGGTTCTTTGTTTAACCATGACCAAAATTGAAATGGTATGGTGTTGTGATGTATTCGGCCATGGTATATTCATAAGTATGATTTATGCTTATTGTATGGTAGGTAAGATTTGTGTTTTGGATTTATGTTTATGTTTGGTTATAATCAACGTAGTGATTCGGCCCTTGCACATATATATATATATATATGTTTGCACATGATGTATTCGTATGACATATACAATATATCAAGGTATATATTTACACATGATGGTGTTTCGGTTATGGAGTAAATGATGGATGCGTATTGAGTTATAATATGTAATGCATTAGTTAGTAAAATGTATGCCATTTGTGTGTGGTATTGAGTATATAATTGGCCTCAACATAGACATGCATATTCGGCCACATGAATGAGTACATAGGTTGATGTGTTTGTTCGGCCATAGGTAAGCATATTGAAGGCTTATTCTTGACTTAGAAAATTCGCTAAGGAGAATATTAACTAATGTGTTGAGTTTGATTCACGATTCCGTACATATGTGACTTTAATGTCTAATGAATATATATGGGCTAAGTACCTTGAGTTCCTCTTTTCGATGCTCAAATGATTAAATCAATTTATTTGTTAAATTAAGCTTAAGAGCAAAGAGGAACTAAATCCGATAAAGGAAGGAAAAAGTGGTCGAATAGCCATCGGAATCGTTCGACAACATTCGAGGTAAGTTTTGAGTAATGGAACTTAAATTATGATTCGATTAGATTATGTCTTAAGTAAATCAAAATCATGCTCTTTATCGTGGCTATTGAGCGAAATTGTAAATATGATAAGTGTCTTGTGTTGAGCTTTGGTAATGAAAATGAAATATGGATGTGTCATGATTTATTGATATATGTGTGCATGGTTCTTGAATGATGTCCGGCTAAGTCCGAAGGCTTTGTGCTAGCGACTATATCCGGACTAAGATTCAAGGCATTTGTGCGAGTTACTAAATCCGGACCAAGATCCGAAGGCATTTGTGCGAGTTACTAAATCCGGGTTAAGTCCCGAAGGCATTTGTGCGAGCTACTATAACCGAGCTATGTCCCGAAGGTATTTGAACGAGTAGCTCCGAAGGTACGTGATTCGGGAATGAATGAACTTGCTGTAAAAATTTCAGTTAATACGCTTGTGAAATCTCAACAATGAGGCATGTTTCGTATGTGCTTGAATTAGTTGAGCTCTTACAAATAAGTATTCGCTCAGTTGATAAATGAGCTACCGGCCTTTGGCTAAGTTGATCTTTGTGTATGAATATAAGGGTTGGTAATGTGAAGTAAGTATGATATTGAGAATTTGTGCATATGAAATTATCTCATTAGCTACATGAATGCTATACTTTGGTTGTGTTTAAATTCATGGCTCAAACTTACTAAGCATTAAATGCTTACTCCGTTTTCTTTGATTCTCTGTTTTATAGATTTTGGTTCTTCAGCTATCGGACTCGGGATTTTGAAGTCGAAGTCGCCCACACTATCAAAGCTCCTTTCGGTATATTTTGGTTGGACTTTGAAATGGCATGTATAGGACTACCCTTTTGTTGTAGGTCATGTACCTTTCGGTTTTGTGTAAATTTGGATAGCCATGCGAAAATGGCTTAAGTATACTTTGGGCATGGTATTATAATCATTGTATGTTGTTCATTAAGAGGTATGGAAATGTTTGGAAACGATTAGCCATTGGGATGGTTAATCATGATCATATTTTGTGCTATTTATGTTAAATGGGCTAGTTGAATCATGGAAACTATGAAATAGGTAAAGCCTACCTTAAAGACAGATGCTGACAGCTGCAGTGACGTGGATGTGAAAAATCACTAAAAATAGTAGGAATGGAATTAAATAGTGAATAAATTATGTAAACTAACCTTGACGAGTCTATTTTCATAGGAAAGTAACGAAACGATCATATGAACAGTATGTTAAGAGATATTTAAGTTTTCGTGAGACAGGACTAGAACGGCTTCTGGAGTCCCTGTTCCGACTTTGGAAATTCATTATAAATTTACTAGAGATAATTAGAAGTCATACCATATATGTACAGATTCCTTTACCAGTCTAGTTTCTGTAGAAACAAACGGAATCAGCATTGAAGCCCTGTACAGGGAGATATCCAAGTCGTAATGCGTAAAGGTCAGTGTAGTCGATCCCTGTAACATGGGAGACTTTAACTAATAAACTGTACTAATTGGCCTGACCAAAAATTCTAGAAAAATATTTGTAGATGCATATATGAGTCTAATTTCAGTAAAAAATTACGTAACTTATTTTTGAGTTGTGGAACTCAAGATATGATTTTTAAGGTGACAGTGACACCGTTAGCCAGCTGTCTGGAAAATTTTAAAATGAACTGTGCAAATAAGTGGATTAAGCCCGTTAACCCCTCGTGTCCGACTCCGGTGACGGTCTCGGGTACGGGGTGTTACAAATTCGTTGCTCCTAGTTCTTTAATTTTATGTTTTATACTTAGGTGAGCATAGGAGAGTAAAAAGAGCGAGAAATGGGCCAAAAACGGAGAAAATAGACCCACGTGGGAAATCAGCACGGCCTAGACTTCCTCACACGATCGTGTCACACGGCCGTGTCTCTTTGGTAGGATCGAAGCACAACTTACATGGGTAGACTACACACTCGTGCCTATTCAATAGCCTTGACCACAGGTTGGAGTAATCGCATACAGGCGTGTCACACAAGCGTGTCCCTGCCGAGCCCAAGTATAACCCTATTCGGAAAAGACCAATTTTGAGGGCTCTTAGGCATTCTAAAGCCTATTTAAACACCTAAGGAGGCTCTTAGGAAGGGGACGTGGAGTAGGAAGCAGGGAATTACTCAAGGAAAGCCGATTGATCCATCTCAGAAGTTGAATTCATCATCAAGATTGAAGATCTCCCTTCAAGTTCCTTCAGGATTTTTGGGTTTTCTTTATGTTTTGTATTCATTATTCTTTTGAGATGTTTTCCTCTATAATTATGAACTAAACCCCCTAAATACCTAAGGGGAATGAAACCTAAGACGGATCTTTTTATTATTATCTGAATTGTATCATAAATATTTGACTTGTTCTTAATTATGTGTTCTTAATTCTTGTTTTAATATTCCAGGATATGTATTTGAGTTAATGCTCTTATTTAGAGGAGGAATAGACACTGTCTAAGAGTAAATTTGTCAGAATTAAGCGGAGTTGATTTCACGCCTAGAGATAGGGTGATAAGATTTTGCCGGATTAGGGTGAAACCTATTACGGGGATCTATAGATCGAGTTAATGCAACACTAGGTGTTAGTTAGAAAGAGATTTCAATTAATCAACCTAGGGTTAGACGTTATTAGTCTCGAGAGAGATAATAATATAACTTAGGGATTTCTACGGATCAAGTCAAATGAATAAATCGTCTGATTTAGAGTCAAATAACAAGTGAAGTCTAGGTGGATCTTTCCTTAGGAATTGTCTTAATCAATCGAATTTTCCCAAAAGTATTTTCCCAAATTTTCTTTTTATGCATTCTTAGTTTAGTAATTAGTTTAGATAACCAAATCCCTTAATTTTTAGGCTAGATAATAAAAAGAAGGTAATTACTAGTACTCTTGGTTCCTTTGGGTTTGACAATCCGGTCTTACTAAAGCTATACTATTGTTCGATAGGTACACTTGCCTATATTGTGATAATAGTTAGTTTCAAGAACGATTAATTATAAATATTTAAAACCTGTCACGAATATCACGTATCAATTATAATAACACATATAACAAAATGGCCAAGTCCCTATACATGCCATACTTTCAAAATACTAAAATCATCAATACCCAAAAATGAGAGTTTGATAGTATGATTTGAATCTTCGACTGTAACAGCCCGTTTTTAGTCAAATCAAAACAGTGGTTTTGGAACCACAAACTTGAGGTAAAAATATTTATTTTATTATTGTTTTAAGGTCTACGACATGAATTTATGATTGTGTGAAATTTTTGTTCAGAAATTTTATCGTTTAAATGCTCAACTCGGTAAAAAGGACTAAATTGCGTAAAATGTAAAAGTGGAGTTCTATTAGCTAAAAGTATCTAATAGCTATAGAACCTTAAATTTAAGGTCCTTATGTTGTAAATGTACCATTATTAAGGTAAGTGGAGATTAATGGACATGAAATGGATGATATAAATGTTATATTATTAAGGATAATTTAGTAAATTGTCAAATAAGGTTAATTAAATTAAACAAAACAAAAATCTATTTCCTTCTCTTCATCCTTAGCCGAATTTTACAAGCTTGGAAGCCATTGTTAGGTCTTTTCAATTGGCCAAGGTTTCATTGTCTATTAAGGTACGATTTTTGTCCCGTTTTTAATGATTTTTATATTTTTGATATCGTTGCAACTAGTACTAGCTAGCCCAGGGACTATTTTGCAACAGTGTTAAAGATTTTGAATAACTCCATTGATGAATACATGTGTATTTTGAAGTTTCTTGATAGATTTTGAATAGTTGTTGATAGTTAAACAAGTTTTGTTAAGTGAATTTTAGTAAAAATGCAAAATAGAGATTAAATTGTGAAATGTGTAAAGTTAGTGGTTAAAATGTGAAATGAATGAAAAATATAGGCTGCTAAGGGTATAAGAGTAATTCGGAAAGCATGGGCTTAATTGAAATTTCATTAATTTGTGATTTTATGAAATGAGGACTAAACTGTGAAAAATGTAAATTATTAGGGATAAAAGTGTAAATGTGTTTTAAAGTGTGTTTTGGATTAAATTGAATGAAAAGATGATTGAATAATTCAATTTTGAATATATTTAGATCAAGAAAGGAGAAATACGGACTTAGATCGGGGAAAGAATAAAGTTACGGAATAATTGACTCGATTTGCTGTTTTAGGATCTAAGGTCAGTTCGTATGTTATAATTTCATTTCAAATGTATTTTATATACTTTCATATAACATAAATTGTGATTATATGACTTCAGACAAGTTTGATAATGATTCGACGATGATTTGACAATTGGAAGCCCTGTTGAACCTTTGGAATAGTTTAGGATACTAGTGACATGTCATTAGGGATACTTTGAGTTGGCTTTGGGCCATGATATAGCATTTCGGGTGTGAGATAAACCAATTTGGCTTTGGGCCATACATATCGGCTGATTTGGCTTCAGGCCATGATATCAATATTTTGGATAAGTTACCTTGATTTAGCTTTGGGCCATGGTATAGGTACTTATCGTGTGAGACCCTTGAGTATCTGACTTCTACTCCGAACGGTTCAACGGGTAAATGTAAGACAAGAATGTGTATGGTATTGTACGGGATGGTACAGGTATGTTTATAAACTATATTTTAGCATTGAATCAAATATATAAGGATGAAATTGTATAATTTGTAAATGAGCACATGAAAGGTTTGTTCATTAGTAAGCTTTATGTTGTTTTATTCAATTTATTATTTTATATTTATAAGAAGCTTACTAAGCTTTATAGCTTACTTTGTTTATTTTTCCTGTGTTTTATAGTGTTATCGAGCTAGCTTGTATTCGCGGATCGTCGGAGATCGCATCACACTATCTACCTATCACTTAGTACCTTTGAACTTTGGTATATTAAGTATATGGCATGATTAGGGATTTTGTGTAACACCCCTTAGCCCTAAACAATTGCCGGAATAGGGTTACGAGGCATTATCGGATAATCAGACAATTTACGATTAATATTCAAATAATTATCGAACATATTATAATATAATCATAAATTGTCATATAAAACTTTTGCTAATTGACTCTTTTTTAATATAACCCCTTTATAAATATCTAACATTCCCTGGAATTTTAAACCAGGACCAATCCAAAACCAATATTTCAACCAATGCAATTTCATGTTTAATCATATTAAAATCATACCTATAACAATAATTTGATAATTTACTCTATGAACATTTATGTTACCATTAAAAATTAAATTAGAATTTCATTCATCCATTCTAAATTTAGCACCAATTATACCATGCATATCATGTAAATTTTCATACCATTTCATTGGTTTAAACACCAAAATACCAAATACCATTCTTTACAACAAAAATTATATAGCATTTTAAGGTTACCAAATTAACACCTATGTACATGCCACTTTTGCCAAAAGAAGAATACATCACCGAGTTTTACGCTGGAGTCGGGATCGCCTGGATGCTGAACCGAGACTCTGAGTACCTATTAACCTGCGCATGGAAACAACTGTACGCTGAGTATTTTATTCTCAGTGGTATTACTATAATTCAAATTATAATATAATAACCAAGGAAATTAAATCATTTAACATTAAAATTTACCAGACTAATTCATATATAACTTCCATTTCTCCATATTTACAATTCAATTTGGTTTTTCATTTGTTAACATTATATACTATCACAGTGAGCCATTATTTATCTCATGAACATTTAGTTCATGCTTTCTATTCACATTTTCATATTCAATTCACATTTTCAAATCATATTCCACATTCGCATTTCTTTTTAATGGCTTAACTGATTCGTGCCCGGATAAACCTCAATAGCGAACTCGACTTCCCTATCTAGCGGTAAACTGACAATTCTTCAGGAAATACATCAAGAAACTCACAGACTGACTGAATTTTATCGCACTGGCTTCCAACTGAATTTGAATTAATAACATATGCCAAATATGCTGACAACCCTGCTGAAGTAATTTACTAGCCTTTATTGCTAAAACAATTCGTGCTGACCCACTAGTGCGAATACCATTTACTTTAACCCGATCTTCACTCTCTATCTGAATGCTGAATCTCTTTTTATAGCAGTCTAAAATTACTCCATATTTAGATAACCAATCCATCCCCAGTATTATATCAAAATCGCCAAATGACATAATCAACAAGTCAACCAGAAAAGTTTTATTTTGTATAATCAACGGGCATCTTCGACAGACCTAGTTCACTAACACTGTTTGCCCCAATGGACTCGACACCTTAATAGACACTCTAGACATTTCAAATTTTAATTTTCCCGACTCAACTAATTTTGAATTAATATAGGAATGTGTAGATCCGGGATCAATTAAACCATGAACAGGCTCAGAATATAATAGAAATATACCTGTTACCACATCATGAGCATCGCCTTCTTCACAAGTTCTGACCACATATGCTCTGGCTGGTACTCTGGCCTCAGACTGCTGGGTAACAATATCACTGGTCCTCCTAACACCTCCTCCTCTGGAAGCCGAACTACCTCTACCTGACCCTCTGCCTCTAGCAGTAGATACTGATCTCTGTGATGTCACAAGTACAACACTATCAGTTTTCAGGTAGTCTCTAATGAAATGATCGGTAGAACCACATCTGAAGTAGCCTCTAGTTAATTTCCAACATTCCCCTCTATGCTTTTTTCCGTAGTGCTGACAGTCTGGAATTTCTATTTCCCAAGAGGGACCTCTCACACTGCTAGTAGATATTGTTGTCTGTCTCCCTCTGCTTCTATCTCCTCTATCAGATCTCAAACTGGATCTCCATCCTTCTTGAGATTCCTTTGATCTTTTTGGCTGCAGATTTGAGCTAGTAGGTCCCGCACGTTTCCCAGTTAGTCTGACACTTTTAGTCTTTTTGTCGAGACCCAACACTTGCTCTACCATTTTGGCTCACTCAATCAAATTCACAAACTCAGTAATATGGTGAGATACTAACTGTACTTTGATCTCATCTCACAATACCTGTAAGAATCTTTTAAAACTATCTACTTCGGTTGGAATAAACTCGGAGGCATACCTGCTGAGTCTTGAAAACTCTCTCTCATAATCTATAACTAACATGTCACCCTGTTGTAGCATTAAAAACTATTGTTTCTTGTCTTCAATACACATCTTTCTCACATATTTCTTTTGAAATTCCTTCTGAAATAGGTCCCATGTTATCTGATCTTCTCGTAAATTTCATACCATTGATTCCAACCATAGATAAGCTTCCCCTTGTAACAACGATACAGTGCAAATCAAGCACTCTCGAGGGGTACATTCCAATTGCTGTAAAATTCTCTTAGTCGATTCCATCCAATTTTCAGCAGTTGATGGATCGACTCCTTTTAGACCCATAAATCCTGTGGCACCATATTTCCTCAATTATTTTATCGAGGCTCGACTTTGAACAGGTGCAGAGGTCATAGCAGGAATAGTTCCCGCTACTCTTTGTAAGGCATCAGCTATCACTCTTAATATATCAGGATCATCTCTATCATTTCTTCTATCAACTCTAGGTGGTTGATTTCTTACAGGATTTATGCTAGGTGTTACTGACTCGGTTTCATCTAGTCCATACGACTCTTCATCACCAGTATAGATTTCCTGATCGGTATCTTCTATTCTTTCATCTGACATCTTTAATCTATAAAACAGAAACAAACAAATAGGTCAACATCCAAAAATCCCAACTTAGTTTCGAATCAAAAGTGGCATTTACCTTTAGACTTAATTTTTGAGCTCGATTTAGTCTGAGAATCAGCTAAACCTAACAACTTTGATACCAACAACTGTAACACCCCCCACCCTAAACCATCGCCGAAACAGGGTTACGAGGCATTACCGGGCAATCGGACAATTTACGATTAATATTCGAATAATTATCGACCATATTATAATATAATCATAAATTGTCATATAAAACTTTTGCTAATTGACTCTTTAAAAAAAAAACTCAATATAACCCCTCTAAAATATCTAACCTTCCCTACAATTTCAAACTGGGACCAATCCAAAACCAATATTTCAACTAATGCAATCCATTATTTTCAAAAACCTCAACCAATTCATTATTTTGTTCAACATGAACTATGTTCAAAAACCTAAAAACTTTCAAAACCTCAACTAAATTTCAACAAAACTTTTTTCTAAAGCTTCTAAAACATCAAAATTAAGAGAAAAGGACTTAATTGAGTTACCAATTAAAGCTTAAAGCTTCGAAACCCTAGTTTTGCCTTTTTCTTTCTTTTCTTCTTTCTTTCCTTCCCCTGTTCGAATGCTTTCTGTTTCTTTTTAGCTTTGTTTCTTTTGTTTTATGTTTTTGTATCTTTTATTTCATTTACTTTATATTATTATTAATTTAACTAATAATTATAATAAATATCTATTTAATAACAAATATTTAGATTACAATTGTCACCATTTAATTTGTTAATAATAAAATCTTATAATATAATTATTTAATTAATATTATCTTTTAACTTAATAATAATAAATAATAAATATCTGCTTACTAATTAAATAAAAATATTACAAAATGTGCATACTTAAATTAATACACTTGTATTTTATCTTTACCATATACTTGGCAAAATCATAATTTATTATGAACAAAAAAATCTTATACTAATTATTTAATTATTAAATGTATTTTAATTTAATAATAATAGATAATAAATAATAAATATCTTATGCTTAATTAATAAGAAAATTAAATCTATAAACTACAATTGTATACAATTTTAATTACACATGTATTATTTTATCACCATCCATTTGTCAAAATCATAACTTATTGATCATATAAAAATCTTATAATATAATTATTTTAAATTAATTTAATACAATTTATAACTAAAATAATATATTTATAATTTATAACTTAACAAAGTTCTTAGATTTTTGTTTTAATGTTTGCCGCCTCATATACCTAATGTGACTTAATTGCCCATTTGATCCTTTATGATTTCTTTTAATTTATAATTCAACTTTTACACCTTATTCTATTTAGTTCTTTTCCTAATTATTCTTAATTAGACTAAATTCACCTAATTAAATCCTAATTAAGCACTCAACTAAACTCATAATTACTTTTAAGAATTATTTATGACTCGGTTTACTAAGATGGAGGCCCTATAACTCACTTTTCTGGTACATTTTGAGTCATTTTGGCTATGTTTTGGTAGTGATATTGGCCATTTTAATTGGCTTGTAAATGCTTATGTTTTGGTTTGTAAATATAGCCATGATAGTTGGCTTAATTTGGTGAATTTGGTTATGTGCATATTTGTGCATATATGCTGATGTTTGAGTTCATGGATAGATATGGGAATGACTTATATTATGAAGCTTGTGGTTATTGATATCATATATGTTAAATGGTTGATATTAGATATGAATTATATTTGTGAATTGGTGCAAAATATATATGTTTGGCAAAGGCTAAGTTAGTTGGTTTGTATATGTGTTTAGGTATGATTTAATTGAGTAAGATTTAGGGTTATAAGCATGTTGGTTGATAGAATTGGAAATGGTATGAATCAGATTTGATTGTGGCTAAATTGGATATTCATTTATGCTATGATTTGGTGTCATTTTAGTTGTGTAGGTATATGCTTATTTGGGTGGCAAAATGACCTGGTAAATAGCCTACTTTTGTATACACGGGCAAAGACACGGGCTTTTGTCTCAGCTGTGTGTGACACACGGTCAAGTACACAGCCTTGTTCCCCTGGTGTGGTTTTAGAAATCAAGTCAGTATGCTCCACATGGCCTCACACATGGGCGTATGACTTGGACGTGTGGCATAAGTTAGTATACCCTACAGGTTTGGCACGGCCTAGTACACGGCATGGCACACAGGAGTGTATGGCCATTTTTAGGGCATACGGGCTAGACACACGGGTGAGTGTGTTGGCCGTGTGACCCAAGTCAGAGAGTTACACGGGGTAGGACATGGGCTGGGACACGGCCATGTGCTCCCATTTCGAATGTCCACACGGCCTATGACACGGGCGTGTCTAGTGGCCGTGTGAGACACACGACCTAGCCATACGGACATGTGTCCCCTGCTTTAAAGAATATTTTCTAAGTTTTGTAAAAGTTTCATAAGGTATCAGTTTAGTCCCGAACCATTCCCCATGCATGTTTAGGGCCTCATAGGCTCGTATTAGGGACAAATTGATTGAGATTGAATGACTATTGTATGTTTTAATAAAAAGTTTCTAAAAAGTATGTTTAATTCTATTGTGAGTCTGGTAATGCTCTGCAACCCTATTCTGGCAATGAATACGGGTGAGGGGTGTTACGCTGACGATCTCTAATCTGAGTTAGCTTGCCGACACTATAAAACATGGAAAATAAACGGAGTAAGCTATATAGCTTAGTAAGCTTGTATGCAAGAAATAAGCAACCTTACCATGCATATAACATTTAAATATTATAACATAATTAAATGTAAATTTACCATAGTCTCATGATCATAACTCATTCCACCACAAAAACTTACCTCATATTCATCGTTTCAAGCATTTAATAAACATGGGATTTATGTACATACATGAACCATCTTGAAATGAATTTACACATATTCTCATCTTTGACATACCCGTGAACCACTCGAAATAATAATGTCAGATACTCAGGATTTTTGCACACTAAGTGTCACATACGTAGCCAATGCTACCTCAATCTCATATCAAATAATCGCTCGCTCTCGAGCTATCGACAGGCCTGCTCACACAAGCTGTCTGTTAAGACATAGCTACACAATGCTGCTCACACAAGCTGTCAAGTATCCGCAACATATACCGGTATACTCAGCCACCAGTAGGACGTACAAGACCAGCACCCAGATCACATAATCACATAACGTATAATGACCTTAGTGACATGTCACTTGCATCCTAATCTATTCCTAAGGTTCAACGGGACTTCTCACTTGTCGAATCGTCGTCGAACTCATTCGTAGAATTATACTCATTCACATAATCAAACATACAATTTAGGCAATATTAAAGCATTTAAGTACAATTATTCTAAAGCTTATTTTTAACGTACGAACTTACCTCGGTACAAAATAGCTAATAGTTCGCTTTAGTCCACAACCTTATTCTTTCTCCAGTATAGGTCGGAACCTCATCTTTCTTGATCTATAATACCATATTTAACTCATTCAATCATCAAATTATTCAATTTAATCCCAAAAACACCTTATGTCCAAATCACATTTTTGCCCCTAACTTTTCAACTTTTTACGTTTTAGTCCCTAGGCTCGTAAAATGATTTTTCATTTACTTTCATCACACCCAAGCCTAGCCGAACCTAGTCCTTGCACATAACAGCCCACATTTTTCATTTATTCACATTCTTACACACATTTTACAACTTTTACAAATAGGTCCCTATTTGACATTTTCATCAAAAATCACTTGGTAAATGTTGTTTATCTAACACTCATCATACATTTTCTACTATTAAACATCAAAATACACAAATATTCAATATGGGTAAAATTTTAGACTTTGATTTTCTTTCACATTAGTCCTTGAAATAGCTAGATTAGGTTGGGACAACTTCAAAAACATAAAAATCATTAAAAATGAGATGAAGACGGACTTACATTCAAGATTGGAAGCTTGGCCAAAACCCTAGCTATTGCGACCCTTGAAATTCGACTATAGGGGATGAAATTAGAAAGATGAACATCTTTTATTTGTTTTATTTTGTCTTTATTCACTAAATGACCAAAATGCCCTTCACTTAAAACTTTAAAATTTCACCTAACCATGTCCATTTTTGTTCAACTTAGAGTATAATGGACGAATTACCATTCAAGGACCTCCAATTTAAAATCTCATAGCAATTGGACACCTTTAGCTTCTAGAACACATATTTTGCATCTATTGCAATTTAGTCCTATTAGTCAAATTGGACACCCTCTCGATAAAATTTCTAAACGAAAGTTTCACACAATCATTCAATCATACTGTAGACCTCAAAGTAATAATAAAATTCACATTTCTACTTGGATTTGTGGTCTCAAAACCACTATTCTAATTTAACCCAAAAACGGGCTGTTACATTCCCAACCTGCTACACACCATCTTTGACCAACTTAACACACCAAATAGGGTATTGAATACCCATCCAAACCTACACACCACACAATGTCGTGTAACACATTTCGATAATTATAAATTGGCTGGCAGATCAAAATACAAATACCAGTGATTTAGCCACTGTCTCAAAACAGAATACTTCCTCCTTTGCTCAATTCCCCACCCAATGCAAATGCATATTTCAAATAATAGCTAATACAGAGTCTTATACAACCATTCAAATACAATTCATACTTGTACATAATAAATCAATATCATTAACGATTTCCACACACAATACATATACAAATTTTTAATACTCAATCTTAGATCATAGAATAACAGTTTATACAATTTAATTCAATTCATACAGACCCCATAGAAGCCATGCATTTGTGTTAAATGATGCTTGTGGCAAAGGGAAAAATTCCAAATATTGGTCCACATGCTTATGTAGTTTCACACGGCCCAGCACATGCCCATGTGTACGCCTGTGTGCCTCACACAGCCTAACACATGCCAGTGTCACTTGCCCGTATGGTCCTAATGCACAAACAGTCTGTTACATGGCCTAGACAGATGCCCGTGTCCATGGCCCGTGTGCACCCTGTACAAAACAATGTACAAACAGGTTTCTACTTAAAATTTAGATCCGGTTGAACCTCAATCTTCTTAAAAGAAATAATGTGCAACATATTAGATCAATACCGTCTTATCATCGAGATGTAGAACACGTCATGAATTCGATCCATTTCAAGAGGTAATTCTAGCTAATAAGCTACAGGTTTGACATATTTTAGAATACGATAAGGTCTAATAAACCTCAGACTCAACTTGCCCTTTCGTCCGAACTGGAGAACCTTTTTTCGCAGGGAAACTTTCAAAAAAACCTAGTCACTTATAGAATACGCAATATCCTTCCTCTTTAGATCAGCATACGATTTCTACAGCTCAGAAGTAGCCTTCAGTTGATCTTGGATCAACTTAACTGTATCTTCTCTCAAAAACTAGTTCGAGACCAAGAACTCGATGTTTTCCTAACTCAAACCAACAAAGAGGGGTGCGACACTTACGATCATACAAAGCTTGTAAGGTGCCATTGGAATTCTAAACTGGAAACTGTTATTGTACCAAATTCGACCAATGGCATATAATCCTCCTAACTGTCCTAAAAATCAATTACACAACCCCAAAGCATATCTCCAGAATCTAAATATCTCGCTCAGACTGTCCATCTATCTAAAGGTGATACACAATACTAAAATCAAGTCAAGTGTCTAATCCCCGTACAGTCTCACGATTTTGAATACATACAACTTAGCGAGCTTCTATAATAAGTAATGGCTTTGAGAAGTTGAATTCTGGGGCCACATTATTTCGGGTGATGGTATTAGAGTTGACCCAAGTAAGATCTCGGCTATTGTTGATTGGAAACCGTCGAGGAATGTAACTGACGTTAGAAGCTTTCTAGGCTTGGCCCGTTATTACAGACAGTTTGTTAAAGGATTCTCCATGATTGCTACTCCGATGACAAGGTTGTTATAGAAAGATGTCAAGTTCGAATGGACAGAAAATGCCAGCTAAGTTTTGAGAAATTAAAGGCATTATTGACTGAGGCTCCGATTTTAATACAACCCAAGTCAGGTAAAGAATTTCTGATTTATAGTGATGCCTCTTTAAATGGTTTGGGATGTTTACATATGCAAGAGGGTAGCTTACACTTTGAGATAGTTGAAACCTCATGAGAAGAACTATCTGACACATGACTTAGAGTTAGCCACCATAGTGTTTGCCTTGAAGATTTGACAACATTATTTATTTAGTGAGAAATGTCATGTCTATATCGATTACAAAAGTCTTAAGTACTTGATGACTCAAAAAGATTTCAACTTGCGGCAACGAAGATGGTTGGAACTGTTAAAAGATTATGAGCTTGTAATTGATTACGATCCGGGTAAGGCGAATGTGGTCGCCAATGCTTTGAGTAGGAAGTCGTTGTTTGCCTTGAAGGCTATGAATACAGGGCTGAATTGGTTCGATGATGGTCCGATGATGGTTTGATTCTAGCCAAGTTGAGAGCTAGACTGACTTTTCTCCAACAAATTTGTGATGCTTAGAAAGTTGATAAAGAGTTGTAAGCTAAGAGAATTCAGTGTGAGTCCAGCAATAAACCAAATTTTCTGAGTGACTCCGATGGTTGTTTGAGATTTTATGGTAGGATTTGTGTTCCGAAGGACACTGAGTTGATTCAGAATATTTTACATGAGGCACACAATGGTTGTTTTTCAGTTCACCCAGGCAGTACAAAAATGTATAATGACTTGAAGAAAATGTGTTGGTGGAATGGTATGAAAAGAGGTATCTCAGAGTTTTTATCGAAATGCTTAGTTTGTCAGCAAATAAAGGCTGAACATCAAGTACCTTCAAGTTTACTTCATCCCATCATGGTATACGAGTAGAAATGGGACTAGATTACTATGGATTTTGTGACAGATTTGCCTTTAACTTCGAGAAAGAAAAATGCCATATGGGTTATTATCGATAGACTGACTAAATCGGCTTATTTTATTCCAGTATGTATCGATTACCCATTTGATAAGTTAGCTAAATTATACATTGGTGAAATTATTAGACTTCATGGAGTACCTATATCGATTGTATCGAATAGAGATCCGAGGTTCACATCACAATTTTAGAAAAAGTTACAAGAAGCTTTGGGTACAAAGCTGAATTTCAACATTGCTTTTCATCCACAGACTGATGGTTAGTCTGAGTGAGTAATTTACATCTTGGAAGACATGCTCCGATGTTGTGTATTGGAATTCCAAGGTAGTTGGGAAAAGTACTTACCGTTGGTGGAGTTTTCCTACAACAACAGCTATCAGTCGAGTTTGAAAATGGTGCCTTATGAGGCATTGTATTGATGTAAGTGTCGAACACCCTTATTTTGGAATGAACTTAGTGAAAATCATATTCATGAGGTCGATTTGGTTAAGAAAATTGAAAAAAAGGTCAAAGTGATTCGTGATTGTTTGAAAGCCGCTTTGGATAGACGGAAATCCTATGCGTATTTGAAAGGAAAAGAAATTGAGTATCAAGTCGGTGATAAGGTATTTTTCAAAGTATCTCCATGGAAAAAGTTATTGAGATTTGGCAAGAAGGGCAAGTTGTGTCCTCGTTTTATAGGGCCGTATGAGATCACCGAGAGAACAAGGTCGGTTGCCTATCGATTGGCTTTACCATCAGGGTTGGAAAGAATTCATGATGTATTTCATGTGTCTATGTTGTGCCGATATAGATCAGATCCTTCACATGTGATTTCACCGATAGAAGTTGAGATTCAACCAGATATGACATATGGTGAGGAACCTGTTAAGATTTTGGCTCTAGAAGTCAAACAATTGAGAAACAAAAACATTGCCCTTGTGAAGGTATTATGGCAAAGACATGGGGTTGAAGAGGCTTCATGGGAGCCCGAGGAGGCCATGAGAAAACAATACACAGGCCTTTTTACCGGTAAAATTTTCAAGGACGAAAATCCTTAAAGAGGGGGAGAGTTGTAACATCCCAAATTAGGGTCTAGTCAAAACAGTAATTTCGAGACCACAAATCTAAAATAAAAATAATTATTTTATGATTATTTGATGATCCATGATATGATTGCATGTTGTGTGAAATTTTCATGAAGAAATTCTATACCTAAGGTGTCCAATTTGACTTTAGGGACTAAATTGAATATGTTGTAAAACTTGTGTTCTAGAAGCTTCAAGCATGAAATTGCATTGGATTATTAATTAGAGGTCCTTAAATAGCAATTTGAACAAGTTTTAAAATTTTGGACAAAAATGCGCATGAATAGGAAAATTGGAAAGAAAGGCCTTAAGGGCGTTTTTGTCATTTGATAAACAAAAGAATAAAAAAGGAAAAATCAAGTCAATATTTTGCCCATCTTCCTCCTTGTGTGCCAAAATTTGCAAGGGTTCCATTGCTATGGTTTTCAACTTTTCAAGCTTGATTGTAAGTGCTCCCAAGCCCCGTTTTTTATGTTCTTCGTATTTTTAAAGTCCTTGAAGCATGATCTATCCATTTCTAGCCATATTTTGAGCTAGGGTTCATGTATGAAATTTGACCCATGTATGACATGTTTTTATTTTGATGATTAATGGAAGATTATGAAATTTTAATGTGTGATGAACATCTTTTACAAAGTGATTTTTAGTGAAAACACCTAAAAAGGACTTGTTTGTAAAAGGTGTGAAAATGAGAAGTGAAAATATAAAATAAAGGAAAATGTGGGATGATGTGAGCATGGTGCAGGTTTGGCTAGGCTTGGGTAACCAAGAAAATGCATGCATTTCATTTTACGGGCCTAGGGATTAAAGTGTAAATAAGTGAAAAGTTAGGGGTAAAAAGGTAATTTTACAAAAGTATGAATTACGAGTCAATTCAAACAATATATGTATTGAACAAGTTAAATTTGGCATTATAGATCAAGAAAAACATGATTCGGGTCTTGATCGGGAAAAAACAAAGTTTACGAGGATTAGGCTCGTTTCTATCATTTTGTACCGAGGTAAGTTCATTTGCAAATTATGTAATATATACCATTCTTTAAATGCTTTAATATTGCATGTATGGTAAGTACATTTATAATTAATGTAATGTTGTACCATGTGTTTAATGCTTAAATTTTATTATGAATTATGCTTGATTATTCCATGAGTATGTGATTGGTGTTAAGGATATTGAAATCGATATTACGAGCAAGCTCAAAGGAAATGTGGTATCGAAGAATCCCGTTTGAACCTTAGGAACAGTTTAAAATACAAAGGACATGTCAGTAGGAACTATGTGATCTGAGCTCATGAGTTGTGGTCTAAGTTCATGATATATGTGACACATGTTTTGGCGTTCTGGGTACTAGTCTTGTATGTTCTACCAGTGGCTGGGTAGTCCGGCATGTGTTACGGATACTTGACAGCTTGTGTAAGCAGCTCGTGTAGTTACATCCTGAACGATAACTTGTGTGAGCAGACCCGTGGGTAGCTCAAAAGCGAGCAACATGTGATATGTGATATGAGGTACCGTTGGCTACATATGGGACACTTAGGTGTGAGATTCCAATGTATCTGATGGTATTCCAAGTGTTCAACAAGTAGTCCAAGAGAAGCTAAATGGGTAAACTCAATGAATACATCAAAGATGAGAAAGTAAGTTATTTTGTACAAGTGGGCACAGGTATGTAAATCGAACTCATGAGAATGCCATGAGATATGATGAACGTGTGGTAAGAATGTATACGAGAAAGTTATGCTTATGGGACTTGATGACATTTATGAAACTTTGCCTTATGTTAATTGTATGATTTATGTTGCTTATTATTTGCATTGAACTTACTAAGCTTTAAAGCTTACCCCCTTCCTTTCCTTTTCTTATAGTGTCGCCAAGCTAGCTCAGGGATCGGAGGACGTCGGAGTTTTCGATCACACTATCAATTGAATATTTGGGTATAGTTAGTCTCAACATTTTGAGTATGGCATGTACAAGGACTTGGTCTTTTCGTTATGTGACATGTTTATTAGCCAAATGTGTTGGCTCGCGAAGGTATTATGATTATTTTGTATATGACCATAAGAGGTGGCTCATATTAATTATTTAGGTTGTAATCCTAATTGTTTATGAATGCGTGCAATGTGATTATGCTTTGTAATGTGGTTGGTGGCTGCTTGTTGGTATGGATGTGATAAATGGCATATATGCTTAATGAATGAATTGCAACTAATAAGTATGACCATAGCTATGGTAAAATTTAGTAAAATTGAAGTTAGGTTTATAATAATGATAAATATGAAATTGGTGTGGAATGCCACATGAAAGCATGATGGATTGAATATGTGTTATGTTTTATTATAGACATAATTTAACCATGAATATCTATGCTTTAAGTTATCAAATGTGCCATGTTGCATGTCATGAAGTGGGTCTAAGTGTGTGAATGCTTAAGGGTGGCAAATGGCTTGGAAAATAGATTAGGATTTGTTCATACGGTTAGACACACGAACATGTGTCTAGGCCGTGTGTGACACACGGTATGCCCCATGGGCATGTGATCCGACCGTATGTCCCCTGCACCCTAATTATGCAAAACAAAATGCCCAATAGTAAACACATGGGCAGAGACACAGTTATGTGTCTCAACCGTGTAGAGGACACGACCTCAGGACATGGGCACGTGCCCTAACCATGTAAAGTCTGTACTTGATTTTTGAAAGTTAATTTGCCACACGGCCTAAGCACACGAGTATGTGACTTGGCCGTGTAACCTTATTTTGTTGATGACGTCATAAATAAAGAGTTACACGGGCGTGTCCAAAGTCACATGGGCATGTGTGACCACATGGCTTACCCACACGGGCATATGACTCTCCAAAACAAGAAAATTTTCTAAGTGTCAAAAAGGTTTCGAAAGTTCTCAATTTAGTCCCAAACTGCTTTCGATGTATGTTTTGGGTGTCGTAGGCCCTTAAAAGGAACAATTTGCATGTTCTTGAAAAGTTTTAAATTTGGATGAAATTGTCCGATTTTGTATGTTTTTTTACGTTTAAGTTCGGTAATACCTTGAACCCTGTCCTGACATTGGATACGGGTAAGGGGTGTTACATTTAATGGTATCAGAGTTACGGTTTAGTCGATTAATGAAGCATGTGTACGAGTCTAGCTATACATGCCATACATATATTATGATAGTGTGACGACTCCCGATGATTTTAAACTGTGTTTTCATATAGTAAATGGATCCTGATAGAGCAGTGGTGGATGATGTTGAAAGTAATGCGCCTGCTCCTGCTAAAGGAGCAATGTCGTCTGGTAGTAGACCCACAATTGTTAGTAAAGGAGAAGGAGGCAGGGAAGCCTTTCTCTATATGATGGATCCCTGGTACACGAAGTTCGTTCGAACGAACCCGAACACTCAACCTTCTCCACCCCCTTCAAATCCCCAACCAGTACCCCAAGTGCCTTAAGGTATAGATTTTATGAGATCTCATAGAACCCCAATTGATAAAATTTGAAAACAATGAGCCAAGGAATTTAGTGCCAATGCTAATGATGACCCCGAGAAGGTAAAATTTTGGCTTGAAAATTCTATTCAAGTATTCAATGAACTATCGTGCACACTTGAAGAATGTTTGAAGTGTGTTATTCCCTTGTTGAGAGACATAGCATATTATTGGTGGAAGACACTAGTTTCAGTGGTTTCAAAAGAAAGGGTTACATAGGAATTCTTTCAAGATGAGTTTTGAAAGTAATACATCAGTGAGTGATTCATCGATTAAAAGCGTAAGGAATTTCTTGATCCCGATCAACAATCAATGGACTTAATGAGGATATTAGAGTGTTAGTGGGTATTCTTGAGCTAAAGAAATTTGTTGTACTGTTGATCAGGCTTAAAAGGCTGAGGAACTGACCAATGAAAAGAGAAAAGTCAAGGCTGAGGCTAGAGATATAAGGAAGAGGCCGACGAGCAAGTCATTTCCATCTCAGTCTAAGAAATCCAGAGATATGTATTTCCATTCTCATGTTTTGGCTGGACATTCGTACAGAAATCATAAGAAGCAAAATTTGGGTTTTAAATCTCAGGCTACATTTGTGGCTAGTGTGGGTAATGATAGAACTTCCATACCCGAGTGCCAACAATGTGGTAGAAGTCATTTTGGTAAGTGTAGGGTGAACGATAGATCTTGTTTCTGATGTGATTCTCAAGACCACTATATCAAATACTGTCCTGAGATGATCGAGAAAGAAAATTTTAGAGTACAAGGCCGAGTAGTACAGCTACAAAAGGGAGACCCTCGAGAAAAGCCGATAATGGCGAGAGAAAAAATAGTGACATCTAAAGCTAGAGCTCCGGATAAGGCTTATGCCATACGTACGCGTGAGGACGTATCTTCTTTCGATATGATCACTAGTACTTTTTCTCTTTATGATACTACTATTATTGCCTTCATTGACCTTGGCTTTACTCATTCATATGTGTGCATGAAATTGGTATCTAGCATGAATATGCCTATTAAGTCTACAGAATTTATGATTAAGGTGTCAAACCCGTTAGGCAAGCATGTTTTAGTTGATAACGTATGTAAGAAATGCCCTTTGATGATTAGAGGTTATTGTTTTCCAGCTGACTTGATATTGTTTCCATTTGATGAATTTGATGTTATATTGGGTATGGATTGGTTGACGTTTCATGATGCTATAGTGAATTGTAGATAGAAAGTCATTGAATTGAAGTGTGAAAATGGTGAAATTCTTCAAGTTCAATCAGATGAGCCAGATAGATTGCTAATCGTAATTTCTTCAATTTCGGCTCAGAAATGTATGAGAAAAGGGTGTGAAGCTTATTTGGCTTATGTGTTGAATACAAAAGAGTCTAAATTGAAGATTGAATCAATGCTTGTTGTATGTGAATATCTGGATGTATTCCTGGAAGAATTGCCAAGTTTACCTCCAATTAGAGAAGTGGAGTTTGGTATTGATGTAATGCCAGGGATGGCACCTATCTCAATTGCTCCATATAAGATGGCTCCGACTAAGTTGAATGAACTAAAGTCACAGTTGCAAGAATTTACTGACAAGGGTTTTGTGAGACTGAGCTTTTCATCGTGGGGTGCACCGGTATTATTCGTGAAAAAGAAATATGGATCTATGAGATTGTGTATAGACTACCGACAGCTCAATAAGGTAACAATAAAGAACAAATATCCTTGGTCAAGGATTGATGACCTGTTTGATCAATTGAAAGGCACTCGACTTTATTTCAGTACTGCGTATCACCCTCAGATAGATGGACAATCTAAGCGGGTTATTCAGATTCTGGAAGACACGTTGATTTCCAGGGTATTTGGGAGGATTTTTTATCGTTGGTTGAATTTGAGTACAAGAACAGTTTCCAATCTAGTATTCAGATGCCACCTTACAAGGCTCTGTATGGTCGTAAGTGTCATACCCTTCTATGTTTGACCGAGTTAGGCAAACATTAGGTTTTGGGTCTTGAGCTAGTTTCCTAAGACCTAGAATACAATTAATTTGATCTAAGATGTAACACCCTTTACCAGTATCCGATGCCAGAACAGGGTTCAAGGAATCACCGGACTTAAACACGAAATAACATACAAAACCAAGAGATAAATTTGTATCCAAATTTAAAACTTTTCATTTACAAACATATCATCCTTAAACAAGCCTACGAGGCCCAAAACATACATTAAAATTGGTTCGGGACTAATCCGAGAACTTTAGAAATTTTTAAAACACATAGAAAATTTTTCGTAAAACAGGGTCACATGCTCGTGTGTCTTGGGACACGTCCCTGTGGGTTGGCCGTGTGGTCACACATTCCTGTGTCCTTAACCTGTGTAACTCTCTGTTTATGACATCATGCACCAAAGGAAGTCACACGATCAAGTCACATGCCCGTGTGCTAGGCCGTATGGAAAATTTTAATTTTCAAAATTTTTCATAAAATAGGTGCAGACTCCACATGCCCTGAACACACACCCATGTCCTTAGGCTGTGTCCTTCACACAGCTAAGACACGCGGCCATGTCTCTCCCCATGTGGACAAAATAAGGCTATTTACCAAGCCATTTTGCCACCTTTACTTGCACCAACCTACACAACAACAAGCATCGCCAATCCAAGCATATACATACATCCAAAATCAGCCACAAACAAGATATCAATACATCATTTGCACATACCAACATCTATCATGCCTAAACATCACATACTTTCTTCTCCCATTCATGCCAATTTCATCTTCATGATAAGCATCATCACATAAACATACCAATGACAAATAAGATTAACATTAGCCAACTTCCAATGGTCATATACAAAATGAATCATTAACTACTACATTGCCAACACATTTGGCTAAACCAATATGACACATAACAAAATGACCAAGTCCCTATACCTGTCATACTCATAATATTGAAACCAAGTATACCCAAAATTATCATTTGATAGTGTGAATCAATCTCCAACGTTCCTCAATCCCCGAGCTAGCTTGGCGACACTATAAGGAATGGAAAAAAAAAGGGAGTAAACTTTAAAGCTTAGTAAGTTTGCATGCAAATAATAAGCAACATAAATCACTCATTAGTCATATAACTACTCAACACAAGTTAACATAAATATCATCAATATTCTTAGGTATAACTTACTCATTAGCATTCTTACCAAGAGTTCATCTCACACCAAATTTCATACTCATGGGTTTTACATACATACCTGTACCAACTTGTAACACAATCACATACTTTGTCATCTTTGACATACTCTTCGGATTACCCGTTGAACACTTGGAATACTATCGGATACACGAAAAGTCTTGCACGTAAGTGCCACCTATGTAGCCAATGCTACCTCATATCTTATAACACATAGGGCTCGCATATGAGCTAATCACGGGCCTGCTTACACAAGGTGTCAGTCAAGACGTAGCTACATGGGCTACTCATACAATCTGTCAGGTATTCGCAACACATGCCGGACTACGCAGCTACTGGTAGGACTTACATGGCCAGCACCGATTCACATAAATCACATAACTCATGGTTTCCTAGTGACATGTCACTTGTATCCTAAACTATTCCTAAGGTTCAAAATGGGATTTCTCACTTGTCATTTCATCGTCGAACGTATCCACATTATCATTTATACAATTCATGCATAATAAAACATGTAACAATACAAGTATAACATTTCCTTTATTTACACACAAACTTACCTCGATACAAAATAGTAGGAAATAGACCTAATCGTCAATAACCTTGTTTTTCCCCAGATCAAGGCCCGAACTTCATTTTTCTTGATCTATAATAGCAAATTTAACTTATTTAATTATCACATTACTCGATGCTGTCCAAAAATTAATTTATGAAAAAATTACATTTTTCCCCTTAAACTTTGACATATTTACATTTTAGTCTTTAGGCTCATAAAATGAAATGTATCTATTTTATTTGTTACCCAAGCCTAACCAAACCTAATTCATGCTCATAAAAACCCGCATTTTTCATCAAATCACATTTCTACTACCCATTTTCACAACTTTTACAAATAAGTCCTTTTTATGCATTTTCACTAAAAATCACTTAGTAAAAGTTGTTTATCACACCTTAAACATACAATATCTTCCATCAAACATCAAAATACATGCATGTCACACATGGGTAAATTTTTAAACATGAACCCTACTTCAAAATAATGGTAGAAATAGGTAAATCGGGTTACGAGGACTTCAAAAATGTAAAGAGCATTAAAAACGGGGCTAGAATGCACTTACAATCAAGCTTGAAAGTTGAAGAAACCCTAGCTATGGTCTCCTTGTAAAATTTGGCCAAGGTGAAAAAGATGGACACAAATTTTGACTTGATTTTCCTTTTTTATTTTTTTATTTACCAAATGACCAAAATGCCTTTAATGCATAACTTTGAAATTTTACCTATTCATGTCCATTTTTTCCCACTAACTTATCCAATGGTATAATTACTAACTAAGCACTTCTAATTTAAAATCTCATAGCAATTGGACACCTTTAACAACAAGAACTCAACTTTTGTACTTTTTACGATTCAGTCCTTTTGACTAAATTGAGTGCCCAAACGTCAAAATTTTCAAATGAGATTTTCATAGAATAGTTCCATAAGACTATAGACCTTAAAAATATAATAAAAATGAATTTTTCTATGTCTGATTCATGGTCTCGAAACTACTATTTTGACTAACCCCAAAATCGGGTTGTTACACGAGATCAACTTAAAGCTATTTCTAATGGACAGAAATCATATGTTGATCTAAAGAGGAAGGATATCGAGTATTCTGTAGGTGACTAGTTCTTTCTAAAAGTTTCCCTATGGAAAAAGGTTCTCTGGTTCAGACGAAAGGGCAAGTTGAATTCAAAGTTTATTGGACCTTATCGTATTCTAAACGTGTCGAACTGTAGCTTATCAGCTAAAATTATATCCTAAATTAGATCAAATTCATGATGTGTTCCACTTTTTGATGATAAGACAACATTGGTTTGATCTATCGCATGTTCCAATTGAGGAGATTAAGGTTCGACTGGATCTAACTTTTGAGGGGGAACATGTCCAAGTTCTAGATCAAGATGTCAAAGTCTTGAGAAAGAAAACTATCCCTCTTGTTAAGGTTCTATAGCAGAATCATAAGCCACTTGGGAACCCAAAGATTCAATTCGTCAGCAATACCCGTATTTGTTTGAGTTAGGTAAATTTCAAGGTTGAAATTTCTTATAAGGGAGAGAGTTGTAACACCCCAACATCTGCATGTTTGACGAAGAAATGCTAACACAATTAAGTCTTTATCTCTATGGTTATATGCTCTACGTATGTGTTCGAGGTCAGCAGTTCAGGCCGCTTCTCTAAAAAGTTTTGTTGTTTTACTTTAATTAATCATCACCTTGAATTAGCGACTTAAGTTTAATTCAGTATAAATCTGTGTCAAGAATGAACCTGGTGGTTCAATTAAGCTCCTATATTCTAATTGGTCCTATGTTTGAGTCCCAAAGTACGTGCTAAAGACTATTTTGCTAAATGTTAGAAATTTGATCAGTAGTTAAAATTAGGAATTTAACATTACTCCTTTTCATTTCCAGTTTCCTTCCCCTTCTTTATTTTCTTTCTCTTTTATGTTTCTTCTTTCATTTATTTTTTCCTTTTTGATTACTTTCATAAAGTGGCTATCGGGACTAATTAAGGGTTCTATGTTGTTCATTGCTTCGATTGGAAGGTCACTGAGTAAGTTTTGCTATTATTCTTTCTATTTCTGCGACATTCCTTTTGTCCTTCATCGTATGTTAAGAATTAGGTTTTTGTGTGTATTGTGTAAATTATCTGATAACCAATCATTTGGCTTCCCTATTAGGCGTAGATATTGAAGGTGGTGAACCTCAACGTGCTAATTCGAGTAATTATTGTTAATTATTCGGTTAGTGTTGGTTTCGTTCGAAGGATTTGTGTCAAAACTTTTGACATGGTTCTTTCTGTGTGTAATTGTGTATTATTGTCAATTGAGTTGGTTGATTGAGTTATTGAATGGTCTTTTTAGGCCTCAGGAGTCTTCTACACTATTTTAACTTCAAAATAACTTCAAGTGTGTACCAAAAACCTGAATTTCTATGAAATTCAAACGCCATAAAACATGGCTGTTGACACCACACGTCCATGTGCCAGGCTGTGTAACTCATTGTTCAAAAATTAAAGACACACAAGCTAAGGACATAGGCGTGTGTCTAGACCATGTGGGGAAATGTTTTGTGCAGGGTACACACAGGCCATGGATACGGGCATGTGTCCAGGCCGCGTAGCACGCTGTTTGTGCATTAGGACCACACCAGCAAGTGACATGGGCGTGTGTTAAGCCGTGTGAGGCACATAGGCGTGCACACAGGCGTGTGTTGGGCCGTGTGGAACCACATGGGCTTGTGGACAATATTTGGAATTTTTCCCTTTGCCACAAGCGTCGTTTGACACAAATGCGTGCCTTCTCAGGGGTCCGTATGAACTGAATTAAACTGTATAAACTGTTATTTTGTGATCTGAGACTGAGTACTGAAAATATCTATGTGAATTGTGAGTGGAAATTGTTAATGATATTGATTTATCATGTATGAGTATGAATTGTATCTGAATGGTTGTATAGGCTGAGTATGAATTGTATCTGAATGGTTGTATAGGCCTCTATATTAGCTATTATTTGAAATCTGCATCTGCATTGGGTGGTGAATTGCGCAAAAGAGGAAGTATTTTATTCTGAAGTAGTGGCTAAATCATCAATATCTGTATTCTGATCCTGCAACCAGTCTGCAATTATCCGAACATGTCATACCGACATTATGTGGTGTGTAGGGTTGGATGGGTATTCAATACCATATTTATTATGTTGGGTTCGTCGAAGATGGTGTGTAACGAGTAGGGAATAGGAAAACTGTATCTATTCTGATTTGCTCTGTATCTAAGGATAATCTAGCTTACTGTCTGTCCAAACTGTTTTGATCTGTTAAACTAAATGATTTACCTTCTAGATCTCTTTCTGTTCTGAGCTTGAATTTGGGACTTTACTAATTCTAACCTAAATCTATTTGAACATATAGTTATTTCATTATAGGATCATTAGTTTAACTCTTCTTTTGACTAAATTACAGGTAACCCAGTGACTTGATCAGGTTGGTGGATCAGGAGCTCGATCATACTACTTATTAACTTTATTATTATTACTATGATTGGCTCATTTCCAGTAGTTTTAAGACATATGATGTTTAAGATACTAGATTTCGTACTATGGGTTGTGTTTGTTAAATTCTAGTTTGTTTTGGAAAGACTTTTAAACTAAGATTCAAAAGTTATGTTTTGTGTGATGTTCGATGTAACTCTCCAAACTTGGTTTTGTCATCTAGGTCGGGTATGGTGTGTTACACTATTAAAGAATCTATTTTTAATGTCGTAAAAATGTTAAACGAAAAATTAATAAAACAAAACCTGCCAAGGTTATCCGTTAGAAAAATGTTCACCTAAAGTCTATCTGCCAGCTAACTATCCGCTGTGTTCTTATAACTTTATCATTCTCTACCCAAATAGTCCGTCAATTATCCAAAATAAATTAACATATTTAACACACACAATTGTTTCCATTTCAAGCACACTAATAATCTCCACCAGGATTGAACAAGTATCATTAAAGAGTATATACATATATATGAACACAACGTTCAAAACATCATTATTTGTTTCATATACAATTTCACTGAATTGAAATTATATACATGTTACTTGACTCGGCATAGAGTTAAAATATTTCTACAAAAAGAGGATCTGGATAGTGTGAGTTGTGGATCAATCCGCCTACCAAGTTCTGCAAAAATCTCTACAAGGAAGGGGAAAAATAAATAGGGTAAGCATTAAATATGTTTAGTAAGTACATAGGTTTAAAACATTAAATTCACCTAGCAAAACATTAATAGATTTACTAAATTCTTTATCCTGTCAACACATGTCACATGTATAATGTGAGTGCATCACATTCAAACATATATCATGTCCCAAACATTTCATTATTTATTCATATCTTATTTCAATTCATCTAAATCATACTATAAAAATGTCTATTCCAAAAATATTCAACCCAATGAATCAACATGAATAGAAAGGAATACAAGGGTGATCGTCCGATAACACACCAGATGTACATAGTGCAAAGCCTGTAGGCTAAATTTTCTCTCCCGATAATAAGCCAAATTGCTCATAAGAGCTATTCCAACCGATAACACACCAGATGCACATAGTGCAAAGCACGTAGGCTAAATATTCTCCCCCGATAACACGCCAGATTGCTCATAAGATTTATTTCAACTGATAACACACTAGAATCATCGAAGAGATTAAATTGGTAATCCGTAAAAAAAATAAAGGATTCCAGAAAACTTCAATAAATTTCCTTCATCTTCTTCACACCTCCCTTCTTCCCATACAACACGCAAATACCCCTATTGGCATGCCAATTGTATTCTTTGTTCATTCGGGCAACATAAACATAGCTAGACCTTCTTTTTACTATTTAACACCTTTTCTCACCTTACTAATACCAATTTACTAACATTTTCCATTTGCATTCACATTCAAACATATCATAAATAAACATAACAACACCCTATGAACTTACTTGGTATAGCAGCAAAATATGATATTAGAGACTATTCCAAGAGTTTTCTTTTCCCTTTGTTATCAGCAGGTTGATTTGGCTCTTGATCTAAACATTAACACATTCAGTTCATTAATGACAACACTTCAAACTTTAACAATTTTGAAATTAGACATGCAAGTTAGTTAAATCGAGATATAAGGATCTCACAAACATGAAACTTATGAAGAAACAGAATTTGCAAACACTTATATGCAAAACTGAATAATCAAGAAAGCTTAAAGCTTTTTTTTCTTCTATAAAGAACAATGGTTTCAGTGATGGAAGACAAGAATAAGACTCTCTTTCCGTCCACTTCTGCCTATAACACTTAACACCTTAATTTCATCATTAAATAAAAATTAACAGGTGTTTCAACTAAACATTGATAAAACCAACACTGCCATGCAAGAATGGTTATTTCCACTTTGAACCTTGAACAATTTTTATTAAATGCATTGGACTACTTATTCACTGACTCTTACAGTTTAGTCTGTACATTTCATTTCTAATATGCTATCTGAATTTGCAAATCCGAACATCAATAAAACAATATAATGAACTCTTAAATATTATTAAATAATATTTATCGACTTTATCATCATAATAGTGGTCCTAGAACCACTATTTTAGATAACACAGAAAAGCAAGTTGTTACAACGACTCTACTAGGTAACTTGATTTCAAATTAACTTTTCCAAAGATAATTTTGTTTTGATGAATTTAATATTAAATTTAAATTAATATTTATCTAGATAATATTTTATTAATTTAATATTAATGTGATTAATTCTAATCCTATTTGAACTCTCTCTAAACTCTTCCTATATAAAGAGAGCATGAGCCATTATTCTCATACACTTGAATTCAAGAAAAGCTATAGAGAGAAAATTTTCTGAAGAAATTATTCCAAAAAATTTCTAGAGATATTCTTTTTATTTACAATTTGACGCAAAAAGTTTAGAGAAATTATGAAATTGTCCCACTATTAATTTTGTGAATTTTTGTTATTCGAAGCGAGCCCACACCTAGCAGACGTGAGGTTGAGGATAGCAGAGAAGACTAGTCGGTTGAAGCTTTCATGCTAGATGAGTCATAAAGGAATGTTTTTGATTAAGTGTCCGTTACTTCAGATAACACAATCAAGTTCTTATTTTTAGGAAAAATTTCAAAACTTTAGTTTTCCCTTAAACCTATTTTTCGTTGCATTTCCGAATTCAATTTTCCAACACCAATAAGACTCATATAATACATAATGTTGGCCTTATAGAAGTTAGATACATCAAACTGCTTACAATTTGCTTGTAAAGTGTGCTATCCACATTCATTTCATCTTCTTCTTTAATTAGCTTTAAGCCAAACTCTGTTCGAGTGTTGGTAGAGTTGCAATTCGTCATCTTGAATATGTGAATACTTTTTCTAAGAGATAGAAATTCTATAATCAGATTGCATCACTTCGAGGCCACGAAAATAGTGCATCTTCTCAAGATCATACATCTCAAACTCATCCATCATAAATTTCTTGAAATCATTCAAACAGGGCACTTTCATTCTCAGTAAAAATAAAATCGTCAACATATAAGCACACAATAAGCGCACGTAAAGCTTGTTTTATTCCATAAAAATTTTTCTTCGATAGGTAAAATTTATGCTCATCTCCAACCTTAATATAACCAAGGGTTGTTCAACAAAAACATCTTGGCATACTAAGAAGACGCACTTCTCACCTCTGTCATCAAGGTTCTTCCTTTTCTCCTCTGAGACATGTGTATAGGCAATACACCCAAAAATTCTGAAGTGACCTATTGCTGGTCTCTGTCCACTCCAAGCTTCCTCCGAAGCCACATCTCATAAAGCATGAGTAGGACTCCTATTCAAGATATGAATGCTCCAATTTATAGCTTCTACGCAAAACACCTTTGGAATTTTCCCTTTTGCTAGAAGGCTTCGAACCATATTGAGAATGGTTATATTTTTCCTCTCCTATAAACCATTTTTTATAGTATATAAGTAGTTTTCAGCTCTCTTCGGATGCCGTGAATGTCACAAAAATATTCAAATGCTTTAGAACAATATTCACCACCACGATCAGTTTAGAAAGCCTGAATGTTTCTTCCTTTCTTATTTTCTTCACAGGCCTTGAAGCTTTTAAATGCGTTAAAAGCCTCTTATTTTTCTTCTAGAAGGTAAATCCAAGTTTTACAAGCATAATCATCAATAAAGGTAATAAAATAAATTTTACCTCTATTAGAAATTGGATTTATTGGCTCACAAATGTCTGAGCGCACCAATTCCAATACCTCTTTTGCTCTATATGACTTGCCTTTTAGAAATTGAGATCTATATTGTTTGCCAATAACACATTCTTCACAAACTAGGGAGGGAGAGATAATTGGAGGAAGACCAGTCACTGTATTTTTCTTTTCAATATTTTCAAACCACCAAAGTTTAAATGACCGTAGCAAAAATGTCACAGCCATGAAGGATCTTTAACTTTTGCCACCAAACAAGATTGAACAACTTTAATCTTCAATGGAAACAACATGTTCTGGTTCATTTCTACAATAGGAACAACTCTTCTAGATGGATTAGAAATCTCACCAACACCATTCTTGAGAGTGGCAATATACCCTTTTTTTACAACAATTGACCTGCACTCAGTAAATTATTTTTTAAAGCAGAAGCATATGACATATGAGATATGGTTTCCACAAAACTATTCTTGGTTCTAGTATTGACGTTAAGTTTTCCCATGACATCCACAATAGAAAAATCATTGAAGTTGATTGTAGAACGAAAATCATCATTTAAATACAAAAAAGATTATTTACTTCCACACATGTGGTTACTACAGCCTATATCCACATACCAAACATTTGGCTTAGGTTCCTTTTCAACTTGAACCGCCATCAACAAGGTCTCTCCTTCCTTGTTCTCAACAAAATGAGATTATTCATCCTTGTCACTTGGTAGCCTAGCATAACATTCAATGCGATAATGACCAAACTTTTGACATCTGAAGCATTTTATCTTGGATTTATCAAAATCCCATCCTTTGCATTTATTTTGGTCATCATTGATTCTATAATTCCTGCTGCCATTTCTATTGTCACTATCTCTATTACCTCGATCTCATTTTCCTCTACCTATATGTCTACCTTTTTCCCTTCCTCTATAACTTGAAGAAGAAATAAAAGTAAGCCTTTAAAACTTGTTACTCGAAGGCTAAATTATGATTCATCTTCTGCTCATGCACCAATAAAGAGTTTTGCAACTCATTAAGAGACAATTCATATATGTCTTTTGAGTCTTCAATGATGCAAATGACATAATCAAACTTTGGCGTCATGGAGTGCAAAATCTACTCCACTACGGTAAAATCCTCTATCTTCTTACTATGGAACCACATCCTGTTATAAATCTCTATGGTTCTAGCATAATAGCTAGTGACAAATTCCCCTTCATTCTTCCGTAGAGTCTCGAAGACCCTCCTCAAGGCTTGAAGCTATGCTCGCTTCACTCTAATAGAGCCTTGATACTTTTTCTTCATGGAATCCCATTTATCTTAGGAAGTTTCTTTTCAAAGAATAGTCTTCAAGAAGGATAATAAATAGCATGAATGAGATAATTTTTTCCTTCAAATCTGTCAGCTTTCTTACTTCAAACTTTATTTTCTAGGTATTTGTAACATCCCGAAATAGGGCCTAAATGGAACAGTGGTTGAGAAACCACAAATTCGAGGTAGAAAAATTTATTATATTATCATTTTAAGGTCTATGGCATGATTTCATGATTGTGTGAAAATTTCGTTTAGAAATTTTATCAATAGAGGGTCCAATTTGATATTTAGGACTATATTGCAAAAGTTGTAAAATGTGTGTTCTAGTTCACAAAGGTATTAAGTACTTGTGAGTAATGGGTTTTTAAAGTGGAGGTCCTTGGATGGTAATTAGACCATTATACTAGTTTGGACAAAAATACCTAAAGGAAAATAAAACACCATAATTTTTAATTAAGGGCATTTTGGTCATTTAGTTATTAAAATGAATTAAAAGCCAATTTTTTCCATCTTCTTCATTAGGCCGAAATTTCAAGGTTTCTTCATAGCTAGGGCTTGTTCCAAGCTTCCAAGCTCCATAGTAAGTGATTCTAAGCCCCGTTTTTAATGTTCTTTACGTTTTTGGAGTCCTGATAACTTGATTAAGCTTATTCTAGCAATAATTCAACCTAGGGTTCATATTTGGAAAAATACCCATAGGTGAAATTTGTGTAGTTTGGTGTTTTATGATAGAATATGAGGTTTTAAATTATGTTAGACAACTTGTGCTACTCGGTTTTAAGTGAAAACGAGTAAAAGGGCTTAATCGGTAAAAATACCTAATAGTCATAAGTACATGTTAGAGTGAGAATTTGATGTTGTCATAGAAGGGAAAAATGATCAGCATGTCATAAAACATAAGAAAATAGGATAAAGTTTAATTTCTGAGCCTTGAGGAAAAAGTGTAAATATGTAAAAGTTTAGGGGCAAAAATATAATTTTGCCAAAGTTTGGGTCAAGGAATGTTTTAATAAATGTGAGTATTAAATAAGCTAATTTTTTTATTATAGATCAAGAAGAACAAAATTCAGAGTTAGACCGGGGAAAGAAAAAGATAGTGGACTAAATCAATATAGTTGATCGTATTTTAGTGGACTAAATCAATATAGTTGATCGTATTTTGTTTCGAGTAAGTTTGCGGTAAATAAATGCAATATTCCATTATTTTATGTTAATTTTGTTAATTTCCAGCATGTGTATATTTAAATTTTCCCATTGAACCACTTGGAATACTAAGGATATGCGGGTACCTTACCATTGCCATGACTTGTCATGGTCTTACGTGGTATCCTTTTGAAACTTACCATTGCCATGTCTTGACATGGTCTTACATGGTATCCTTGCCTTATGAACTCACCAATGCCATGCCTTGGCATGGTCTTACATGGGACCTTTGCCTTATAGTAACTTATCAATGCCATGTCTTGACATGGTCTTACATGATTTCCTTGCCTTAGAAACCTTACCAATTGCCATGCCTTGGCATGGTCTTACATGGTATTCTTAAACCCTAATGTCATAACATTTGTATCCTACATATTCCTAAGGTTCAACCGGGACTTTCTGAAATTACTTCTCTTGGCAGCGTTCAGCCTGATAGACCAGAGTGTCCCCGATGTGGTCGACGTCACCCAGGTCAGTGTCGAGCAACTGAGACAGGTTGTTTCCAATGTGGTGCACCAGACCATTTTATTTGGGAGTGTCCCGAGATGATTAAAAGGGAAGCAATACTGAGTGTAAGATCAGGAAAAGCTCCTGTCAGAGGTAGACCACTGAGAAATCTAGGAGCTGGGGCAAATAATAGAAGTGCATCTAGAGATTTAGCAATAAGGCCAGATGTTAGAGCACCTATGAGCACTTATGCTATCCGTGCTCGTGAAGAGGCATCCTCCCCCGATGTGATTACGGGTACATTTTCTCTCCATGATAATAGAGTTATTGCTTTGATTGATCCAGGTTCAACCCATTCATATGTTTGCATGAAATTGATGCCTAGTATGAGTATGCTTATAGAATCTATAGAATTTGTGATTAAAGTATCAAATCCATTAGGCAAGCAATATTAGTAGATAAAGTATGTAGAAATTGCCCTTTGATGATTAGAGGCTACTGTTTTCTGGCCGATCTCATGCTATTGCCATTTGATGAGTTTGATGTGATTCTTGTTATGGATTGGTTGACTACACATGGTGTGATAGTGAATTGTGGAAAGAAATTCATTGAATTGAAGTGTGAAAATGGTGAAATTCTTCGGGTTAATTCAGAAGAGTCAGATAGTTCATTTGCCATAATTTCTGTTATGTCTAATCAGAAATGTTTGAGAAAAGGGTATGAAGCTTATCTTGCTTTTGTGTTGAACACTAAAGATCCAGAATTGAAAATTGAATCAGTGCTTGTGGTATGTGAGTTTCCCGATGTGTTTCTGGAAGAACTATCAGGTTTGCCTCCTGTTAGAGAAGTTGAGTTTGGTATTGAGTTGATTCCAGGTACCACGCCAATTTCTATTGCTCCTTATAGAATGGCCCAGTTGGAATTGAAAGAATTGAAAGCTCAGTTGCAGGAATTAATAGATAAAGGCTTTGTAAGACCCAGTAGTTCACCATGGGGTGCACTAGTGCTATTTGTGAAAAAGAAAGACGGATCGATGAGATTGTGCATAGAGTATCGGCAACTTAACAAGGTAACAGTAAAGAACAAGTATCCATTGCCTAGAATTGATGATCTATTTGATTAATTGAAGGGCGCCACTGTGTTATCCTAGATACATTTGAGATCCGGATACTATCAGTTGCGAGTTAAAGAGTCAGATGTCCTAAAGATTGCTTTCTAGACTAGGTATGGTCATTATGAGTTCCTTGTGATACCATTTGGCTTAACTAATGCTCCTGCCATTTTCATGGACTTATTGAACCGAATTTTCAGACTGTACTTGGATAAGTTTGAAGTTGTGTTCATTGATGATATCTTTATTTATTCTCATGATGAGACTGAGCATGCAGAGCATTTGAGAACAGTTTTACAGATTCTGAGAGATAATCAGTTGTATGCCAAATTCAGCAAAAGTGAGTTCTGGTTACAAGAAGTTGGTTTTCTTGGACATATTGTCTCAGGTGAAGGTATCAAGGTTGATCCGAGCAAGATTTCAGCCATTGTTGATTGGAAGCCTCCTAGAAATGTATCAGAAGTTAGAAGTTTTCTTGGTCTTGCCAGATATTATAAACGATTTGTAGAGGGATTTTCCATGATAGCTACCCCGCTGACAAGATTGCTGCGAAAAGATGTCAAGTTTGAATGGACTGAGAAGCGTCAACAGAGTTTTGACAAGTTAAAAGCATTGTTGACTAAAGCTCCTGTTTTAGTACAACGAGAACCAGGTAAGGAGTTTGTGATTTACAGTGATGCGTCCATGAATGGACTTGGTTGTGTACTTATGCAGGAAGGGAAGGTAATTGCTTATGCCTCTAGACAGCTAAAGCCACATGAGAAGAACTATCCATCACATGTGATTTCTCAGACCGAGGTTGAGATTCAGCCAGACATGACTTACGATGAAGAACCGGTAAAGATTCTAGCTCGAGAGGTAAAACAATTAAGGAACAAAAGTATTGCACTTGTGAAAGTACTATGGAATAGACATGGCGTAGACGAGGCTACATGGGAGCCCGAAGAGGCTATACGAAAACAGTACCCAAATCTCTTCACATGTAAGATTTTCAGGGACGAAAATCCCTAAAGGGGGGAGAAATGTACATCCCGAAATAGGGCCTAAATGGAATAGCGGTTTCGAAACCACAAATCTGAGGTAGAAAAATTTATTTTATTATCATTTTAAGGTCTATGGCATGATTGCATGATTGTGTGAAAATTTCGTTTAGAAATTTTATCGATAGAGGGTCCAATTTGATATTTAGGACTATATTGCAAAAGCTGTAAAATGTGTGTTCTAGTTCACAAAGGTATTAAGTACTTGTGAGTAATGGGTTTTTAAAGTGGAGGTCCTTGGATAGTAATTAGACCATTATACTTGTTTGGACAAAAATACCTAAAGGAAAATAAAACACCATAGTTTTTAATTAAGGGCATTTTGGTCATTTAGTTATTAAAATGAATTAAAAGCCAATTTTTGTCCATCTTCTTCATTAGGCTGAAATTTCATGGTTTCTCCATAGCTAGGTTTGTTCCAAGCTTCCAAGCTCCATAGTAAGTGATTCCAAGCCCCGTTTTTAATGTTCTTTACATTTTTGGAGTCCCGATAACTTGATTAAGCTTATTCTAGCAATAATTCAACTTAGGGTTTATATTTGGAAAAATACCCATAGGTGAAATTTGTGTATTTTGGTGTTTTATGATAGAATATGAGATTTTAAATTATGTTAGACAACTTGTGCTACTCGGTTTTAAGTGAAAACGAGTAAAAGGGCTTAATCGGTAAAAATACCTAATAGTCATAAGTACATGTTAGAGTGAGAATTTGATGTTGTCATAGAAGGGAAAAATGATCAGCATGTCATAAAACATAAGAAAATAGGATGAAGTTTAATTTCCGAGCCTTGGGGAAAAAGTGTAAATATGTAAAAGTTTAGGGGTAAAATTATAATTTTGCCAAAGTTTGGGTCAAGGACTGTTTTAATAAATGTGAGTATTAAATAAGTTAAATTTTTTTATTATAGATCAAGAAGAACAAAATCCGGAGTTAGACGGGAAAAGAAAAAGATAGTGGACTAAATCGATATAGTTGATCATATTTTGTTTCGAGGTAAGTTTGCGGTAAATAAATGCAATATTCTATTATTTTTATGCTAATTTTGTTAATTTCCAGCATGTGTATATTTATTTTATGAAATTATTCAAAGAAGACTCAAGCATGAATTGACGGAGAAGTAATTTCAGAAAGTCCCGGTTGAACCTTAGGAATGTGTAGGATACAAATGTCATGACATTAGCGTTTAAGGATACCATGTAAGACCATGCCAAGGCATGGAAATTGGTAAGGTTTCTAAGGCAAGGAAATCATGTAATACCATGTCAAGACATGGCATTGATAACTTACTATAAGGCAAAGGTCCCATGTAAGACCATGCCAAGGCATGGCATTGGTGAGTTCATAAGGCAAGGATACCATGTAAGACCATGTCAAGACATGGCAATGGTAAGTTTCAAAAGGATACCACGTAAGACCATGACAAGTCATGGTAATGGTAAGGTACCCGCGTATCCTTAGTATTCCAAGTGGTTCAACGGGAAAATTTAAAGAGAATATCAAGGTAAGGTAAGGTAAAGTAAGGTAAGATGAGTTATACTAAAAAGGTAAGACAAGTTCATGCTAGAAGAGCAAAGGTAAGTACACAATGTTCATGTATGCTTGATAAGGAAAAAGGTAAGTAAAATGTATTAATAAATTTGGTTAAGTAAGTAAGTATTTAAGTAAGTGAGTAAGTGAAGAAGTTTAAAATATGTCTATGACAATTAATGAAGTTGCATTAAGTAGTATCATGCCAAGTAGTAAGATAATTCTTCTGAATGTTGTTATTTATTTGCATGCAAATTTACTAAGCTTACTGCTTACCCCCTTTATTTTCCTTCTTTTTATAGTTTTGTCAAGCTAACTCGGGGATCGCAAAGTACGTCGGAGGTCTGGGCACACTATCACGAGGATTATTTTGGTATAGCTAGACGTTTCTTTTTGAGTATGGCATGTATAGCGTCGTAGCCATTTTGTGTGTATGATCTTATGATATGGCTGATGAATGGTATGTAAATGCTTGATAATGATTAGCTGTTGGAATGGCTAATCAAGGACATGTTTGGTGTTATGTATGCCTAAATGCTAGTTATTCCATGGAAATCATGAATAAGGTGAAATTAGCTTTAAAACAGTATCAGACAGCAATAATGAAGTGAATTTGAAAAATAACTAAAAATAGTAGAAAAGGATTTAGATAGTGAATGAGATATAGAATTAAAGCTTGATGAGTCTATTTTCATATGGATGGAACAAAACAGGTATATGAGTGATATTTTATGAGATATTTGAATTTTTGTGAAACAGGACTAGAGCAATTTCTGGATCCCCTGTTCTGACTTTGAAAATTCACCAAAAATTGTACAAAGATAATTAGAAGTCATGCTTTACATGTACAGATTTATTATTGAGTCTAGTTTTATGAGAAAGAAACGGAATAATAATTGAAACTCTATACAGGGAGATATTTAATTCGTAATACACAGGGGTCAGAGTAGTCGAACCCTGAAACAGGGGAGACTTTAACTAATAAACTTACTAGTTTGCCTAACCAAAAATTCTATAAAAAATTTATTTGATAGATATATGAGTCTAGTTTTAGAGAAAATTTACGGAATTGGATTTTGAGTTTCTTAACTTGAGATATGAATTTTTAAGCGACTGTGATGCAGTTAGCCAGCTTGTCTAGAAGTTCTAAAATAAATTGTTTGAGCTGTTTAATTAATGAATTAAGTCCATTAACACCTCGTGCTCGACTCTGGCGACGGTCTCGGGTTCGGGCCGTTACAGTATTCGTTAAAGTTTTTCCTTCTGCAGGCTTTTTGATACCTACCTCAACAATTTGCCAATACTCCTTTGACCACAGGAAATTTATCACCATACTCCAATAGTCATAGTGACCATCAAAATGGGGAATGACTGCTTGAACAAAACTACTTCCCGAGGCCATAGTTGAAGCCTTTTCTAGGCTAACAAGAACAAACCTGGCTCGGATACCACTATTGCACTAATAAGTAGGGAAAGAAAAAGCTTTTAACTCATTTTTATTGAATTGATGAACAACTTCAAATGGTTCTAGCCTTTTACAGATTTTACATTAGCTAAAATTAGTAAGTTCAAAGCTAAAAATAACAAAACTAAATACAAGAAAAATCCTCAACCATATTTTGTAATTCCTAATTTTTTAGGGATGGTTTATTTACCAAATATAAAAATATCTTAACACATATTATTTTTAAAAAAATTAAACATGAATAATATTTTATCAAATTAAAATATTAAAATTATTAACTATGTTAATATATTAAAAGTGATATTATTATTTAACAAAACTTATCATATCCATTTTCATTAAGAAAAACATAATTTCCTTCCTATAATTTATTCTTACCTATTATTATTGTTAAATATATATACACCATACATAATTACATATCCTATTGAATTTAAAATTACTCTTTCCCCAAAGTTTTAATTTAAAATTTTATACTTTATACCATATTTGTTATTTAAAAACCTCTCTAACCTTAATTAACAAAAAATATTAAATAATATAACATTTAAAGACACATCTAGCCTATTAAATATGAATGTAACTTCTTCATTTTTTTAACCTTAAAATGTGTAAAATTCAAAAGTATTCACTTTACAAAATTGATTATACAATAGCATTTATGATTGGTTTTGATTCTATAAATTAACATCTTTCAAATTTTTAACTTATTTGGAAAATGAATAATCTATTAATTGCAAATGATAATATCGTTTGAATTGTTCATTATATATATTTTATATAAAAATTATTATTTTATTATTTTTAATTTTGTAAATATTATTAAAAATTAATGTGCAATTGAATATTCAAATTCAACCCATGGAAGAATGATCTAACCCTAAATAATTAACTAATTAATTTAATCATATATAGAATAAATAACCTGTAATATCTTTGTTCTCTTGTGTTAACAAGCTAAAAAGAGCCATATATATACATGATAGGCGTGGAAAATAAGCCACTCAATAAATCTATGTAAATCCCTTTCTTTTCTTTCGGCTACTAAGATGTTTCAGTTAGCCAGGTTGTCTCTTGTCTGCCCATAGATTCAGCAGCAGTTTGAAAGGTTGACCTATGCAGGTATCTCTGGATCTATGCTTATTTTCAACTCCTCGAAGCATTTTGTCGCTTACTATGCCCTTCCTCGTCTCTAGGTACCTAGGTATCCACCGTAAGCCTTTCCTCGTTTGAACCTCGCCCTTAACTTTACTTTAATTTAAGGCTATGCCATCCGAAGGTGCTACTAAATGAAATGGAAGGATCTTATCAACGTCCATGAATGATGACTTTTAGAACAAATTTCTTAACTTCTTTCTTAATAAATTTACTAAATATAATATTTACATAATTAAATATATTATTTACATATTTGACAGATTTTTGCATATCCTAATATATTCTCTAACTTCTTTTCTAATACCTCTTCAAGTTGGTACATGAAGATTACAAACCGCCAACTTGCGTAGAAGTTACCCACAATGTTGTGTCCCTAATGTCTTAGTGAAGATATCAGCTAGTTGCTCTGAGCTACAAACATAAATGATATGAACATGTTCTTGTTGAATCTCATGACAAATAAAATGATAATCAATTTCAATGTGTTTTGTTTGCTCAAGAAACACAAGATTTGGACCAATATGTAAGGTTGCTTGACTATCATAATACAACAACATAGGGTCAGAGTGAACAACACTGAGAGACAATAAGAGACCCTTTAACCTTTTTAGCTCACAAACAATTGTAGCCATGAAATGATACTCTGCTTTAGCAGAAGATCTCGACATTGTATGTTGCTTTTTATTCTTCTAGGAAATAAGAGAGGTGTTTAATATAACAAATACCCAATGAGAGATCGTCGCATTAAATGACAACTCCCTCAATCAGTCACAATAAGCATATAGTTGTAGATCACAATCAGCTCATAGAAGTATTCCTTGTCCAGGACTTCCCTTCAAATAACAAACCATGTGCAAAACTACTTCCTAGTGAGCTTCCTTGGTTGATGCATAAAGTGTGCCAAGATATGGACACTGTAAGACAGCTTAGGTTGAGTAAGAGTCAAATAAATCAGTCTTCCCACCAATCTCTGATACTTCTCTGAATCTTCTAATAGCACACTCTCTGCCAAGGCTAAATGATAATTTTGTTCGATGAGAAAACCAGATGGTTTAGCACCAATCGCTCAACTTCACTAATAATATCCAAAGCATATTTGCTTTGGTAAATAAAAATCCCTTTGTGATTTCATGCCACCTCTACACCCAAAAAATATTTCAATGTCCCCAAATCTTTCATGCGAAAACAGAATCTTTGAACTTCTGAATGGCAACACCATTATTTCCCATAATAACAAGACCTTCAACATACTCCAATATACTCAATTGTACCTTGTCCCAATTCAAAAGTAAATAGTGAATAGTAAGACTGAGATTGAAGAAACCCATACCACTTTAATGTAGTTGTCAACTTTGTAAACCAACATTGAGGGGCCTTTCATAACCCATAAAGTGATTTACGTAATCTACAGACTTTCTCAGCCTGTTGAGTGATAAAACCAGGAGGCATCTTCATGTACACCTCTTATTCTAAATCTCCATGCAAGAATGCATTCTGAACATCCATTTGATGAAGTTTCCCCTTTTTTTGTTGTTACCACAAAAAAAAGTACGAACGGTTTTTGCTATAGTGGCGAAGGTCTCATTGTAATCAATTCCCTCAATCTAATTATTGCCAAGAATCACCATTTGATTTTATAACGTTCAATTGACCCATCAGAATTACATTTGACCTTGTAAACCAATTTTCTCCCTATAGCTCACTTTCCTGGTGGTAAATCTTCCAAATTCTATGTCCCATTAGCCTCAAGAGCCTCAATCTCTTTCGTCATGGATTCTTTCAATGGAATATCTTTTATAAGCTGAACATATGAAGTAAGCTCCCTTTCGAATGTCATAGTTGCTAAAAAGAACGATGTTTTGGAGAAATTTTGTCACAATTTATATAATATGCTATAGGATAGATGATACCTGGTGACAAAATTGGTTTGGATGAACATGTAGATGGGTTTATTTGTTACACAGTATCTGTCACAAAATCTCACAGTCGAGTAGAAACTTCTTTTGTTCTATGGCCACGCCCAAATTGTTCTTGAAAAAATTCACCCAAGAATTCAGTGATACCCTCTTGTTGTTGTTATCACATTGAGTCACAGTTGAATTCTCAAGTGCCTCACTTTCTTCATCCTCATTCAAGTCACCATCAGCATGGTTGGTGATACAAAAAAGAGCTGTACTAGATCTGGTCGTGCACCCTCCTTACCAACATCAATAAATGGAAATTCATATTTAGATAATGCAACATCTCTCAATACAAAATACTTTCCTGTATCAAGATCATAAACTCTCTACCCTTTTTTTCCAAAAGTATATCCTACAAACACACAATGTTGACTTCTGCTAGAAAACTTGTCTTTCTCTTTATTCAAGTTCTGAGCATAACAAAGGCACCCAAAAGTTTGAATATGATTATAACTATAAGGTATACCAAACAAGATCTCATAAAAATCCTTCCTCCTAAAAGTTTAGAAGGTGTTCAATTGATCAAATATCCAGTCATCAAAACACATTCTCCCCCAAACTTGATGAGAAGATTGCCCTAAAATCTTAAAACTCTAGCCATATTTAAAATTTGGTTATGCTTCCTCTCAACACAACCATTCTGTGGAGGTGTTTCTACACATGAAGTCTAATTTAAAATTCCACTTTTAGAAAAAATAGCCTTCCAAGCATGCAATTTCAGTCCCATTTTCACTTCTAATTACTTTCACATCTTTATGAAATTGTCTTATAGTTATAGTAAAGAAATTACGCATAACAAAGAACACTTCTATTTTTTTAGTCAACAAATATATCCATACACCCCTAGAAAAATCATCGACAATGGTTAAAAAATACGAAGCACCAGAAGAACCATTAACACGATAAGGTCCCCACAAATCACAATGAATTAATTCAAAATTTTCATTTGCTTTAATGAAATTAGAAAAAAACTTTTCTTGTTTGCTTAGCTCTCTCAAACAAATGTCACATGGTTTATTCTTCACCAAACTATTACTAGTTTTTATCTGGGACAAAAATTCTACTATTTTTGCAAATGGATGCCCCATCCTCCTATGCCATAATTTAAATGAATCTACATAACTAGCCTTGCATGTAATGGCCTAAATTCAAAGTAATCGGAACAGTGGTTTCATAACCACAAATTCGATTTAAAGAGAAATTTATTTCAATATTTTTGCATGAAAATTGATATCATAGGAAAATCGTATGAAAATATTGATAGAAAAAATTTACCGATTTAGTGGTTAGTTAGAAAAAGAAATTATTGAAGAAATTGGGTAAAAACAAGGTATCGGGACCTCTATCTCGTAAAACCGAGTCAAAAATAATTTTATAAATATTTATGAAATGTTAGTAATGTGGTATTAAAATTTTGTTAGGAAATTTTAATGTTTGGGTAGTCAATTAAATGAAAAGGACTAAATTGTAATAGGTGTAAAAGTTGCTAGAATGATTAAATAGCTTAAGAGTCTAATGAGAGAGGATTTAAAAGGAAATTAGACCCAAAATTTATTTGGGCTGGACTGAAAGGGCATGAAATAAACAGGAAAATTGATAAATTAAGGGCAAAATTGGAATATTGCAAAATTAACTAAATAAAACTCGGACTAAATAGGAAATATCTAGATTTCTCTTCATTTCTTTTCAATTCCAGTAGCTAAAAATGCCATAGGACGGTTCTCTAAGCTGGTATTTCATAATTTTTGGACCAAGCGAGTTAATCCTTGTCTTTTTCTTGTAATTTTTGTGCTTCTAAGACTTTTACAACTAGGTCCTACTATTAAATTCATTAGTTTTTTATTTCATGGATGAAATTGAAAGTCACCATGGTTGAGTGTTGTAAGTTTATGATGAAATAGAATGAAATTAAAGCTTTAATTTGTTTATTAGATAATTTTATTAGGTAATTTCAATAGAAATTGATTTTTAGGACCTAATTGTGAAAATGCTTAGAATTAAAGTCTATTGCTGAAATTCTGATTCCTAAAGGTTTTAAACTAGTTTAAGGTGATAGAATAAAATGTTAATTTATAAAAATCAGCTCAATTGAGAGGCTAATTGAGTAGGGACGAAATTATCATTTATTAAAGCTTAGGAAAATGGTAATAAACAGCTTGCACAAAAACAGTTTGGACAGCAGCAGTAGACTAACTTTGAAAAATCACCATAAATTGTAGAAATTGAATTAGAAGATGAACAAAATATGAAATTAAAGATTATTGATCTAGTTTCTCATAGAAGAAATAGTGTAAGCAATATATTTGTAAATTTTGAGATATAATGAATTTTGTGAGACAAGGTCAGAATGAATTCGGGTTCTCCTGTTCTGAATTTTAAAAATCATAAAAATTTAATAAAAATAATTATGGGCTTAAATTTATATGTATAGAATCCTGAATGAGTCTATTTTTAAGATAAACAAACAATAACATCATTTGAATCCTGTATGAAGAGATAATTAATTTTTAGTGAAGAAGGGCTAGAACTGTCAGACAGCAGAACAGGGGTTACTTTAAAGAATAAACTGTACTTATTAGCTAAACCAAAAATTCTAAAAATTTTATTAAGAAGATATATGAGTCTAGTTTCAGGTAAAATTAACGGATCTTAATTTTGAGTTCCATAGCTCGAGTTATAAATAATTTAGTGACTATGACTCAAATAGACAGCTTTGAATAAACTATAAATAATAATAGTTGAATTATAGAGAATGTTGCATATGAACATGAAATGTATTAAATTGATAATTAAATTTATTTATTTAGATCCAGAAGATTCAAATACGAAGCTAGATCAAGGAAAGGAAAAACTTCGGGATTAGTAGATTTTTTTTTACAAACAAGTATCAAGGTAAGTTCATGTAACTTGAATTATATTCTTAAATGCTTAAAATGTATGTTATTGATGTGAATATGATTTGAAAGTTCATTGTATGAAAATTTATGAAACATTGATATATTTGATAAAAAGGGGAAGAAATCCCGGTTGAATGAAAGTAAATTTGGATGGATCTCTGAAAAGGAATTGACGATAAAAAGGATCTAACCCGGACGGGTGATCCTATCCTGATATAGCCCTCCCGAAAAATATGTGTAAAATGGATTTAGCCTAGACGGGTAATCAGAATTAGGGTCTAAATTTAGCCTGGACTGGTAATTCAGATCCAAACTCATTAGAGTAATTGTCATTGCAGGGGATTTAGCCTGGACTGGTAATCCCGACAATACTCTATGAGTTTATATTGCAGGGGATTTAGCCTGGACTGGTAATCCTGCTGCAAGGTTGAGGTTCACCGGAGTGTGCTCTCTGAAATGGAAATGTGCGTACATGAATATGAATTGACGGACCCATCAAAATTTCGATAAATTCAATGGGATAAATATGGAAAAATAATAAGGAAATGGAAATTATGATATTGATGACATCAATCATGGTATATATTATTGGTACATGGAAATTATTGTACTAACTTGAATGTTGAGTTTGTGCATATTAGGGTAATAATGCATTGAATGGATATATGAATGTTTATTGTATTGTATTGAAAATATTAGGTAAGTATAATTCTTGTTACATGAGCTTACTAAGCACAAAGTGCTTACCCCGTTTCCTTTTTCCCTATTTTGTAGTGTTAAGAGCTCGGAGGTCGGATTTGGTTAGAGACACATCACACTATCAACCTCAGGATTTCGGTATATAAAGAAACTTTATTTTGGAAATCAATGGCATGTATAAGCTAATAAAGTAAATGATTCTGTGAAATGAATGTAGAATTAGTCATTGGTATAGCTAACAAATCTTGGTTTTGGGTATGTGATGACGTTATTTTATAAATATGCATGAATTTATCTTGAAAATATATTGAATTGGATTGGTTGATGTGGATTGTTTTTGGTTTAAAATTTTAGGGAAGGTTAGATATCTATAAAGGGGTTATATTGAGTTAAAAAATTAATTCAGTAAACTCCTAGAATACTGCACTTTTCCCAAGCAAGGAATACGGGTAGGGGTATTACATTACATGCTTGGACTGATACTCCCGACTTCAGATAGTAAAGCCCATTGCATTGTTCACCTGCTCCAATCACCATCCTTGAGGTGTGGTCCTGTATAACACAAATTTTATTAGTAAATTGGATATCACAATTAGAGCCATGAACTAACTGTGACACAAATATCAAATTTCATTTCAAATTTGGAACATAGAGAAATTGTCCAGTTTGATATGTTTTCCAAACAAACCGATCTCTCCTTCACGCCATTACCTCCTCGCCATTAGGCAATCCAATTGGATATGCCTCAATTCCTTTCAAATTTGTTAAATATTTTAAAATACCTATCATATATTGGGAAGCACCCGAATCAATGATCCAACTCAGATTATTCTTACCACTTAACTTTTCACTAGTACTTAATTTGCATATGTTCAACAAATTGAGAAACAGTGTCCATTGTTCAGCTGTCAAGGCCCCAAAAGCTGTACTTTCTCCTGTAACTACCATTGATGATGATGGTTGTCTAATTAAATGAGTTATATTCACCTTTGACGCATTACTTTACCATGTCCAATCCCTTTGGATCGGTCACCCCACCATTTTGGATATCCAATGAGCTGGTTTTAGAATCATGTCCCTTTGTTTTGAAATATGAGCAAACAATTGATTTGTCTCTTGTTTCTATTTTATACTTTCGGCCTCCTGTATTGTCCTGCACTATAAAACTCACAACTTTTCCATGTTCCTTCTTCCATCATGAATTTTTTTTAATGCATTCTTCTTGGCACACCAATGAGTATGTCTTGTTTAAGTTTGACAATAAATTTGTGCTCAGAATATTGGAATGAACAACTCTATATAGCATATCTTCTAACCCTATTAAAAACTGATGGAGCTTTTTTTCTTCTTGTTTCTTATTAAGTTCAACTGCAATATTACAATTGTATTTTCCACAGTGAAATATGGAATTTGCTCATAATTTACAAGTTCTTCCTATAGTTGTTTCAATTTCCCATAATAAGTCACCTATAGTTGTTTCAATTTCCCATAATAAGTCACAATTGGAAAACCTCTCTATTTGTAGTTGGCAAGTTCTGCGTTAATCTATTGAACATGAGGTCCATTAGCAATAGAGAATCATTTTTTGATATCATCCAATAAATCCTTTACAATCTCCATGTGAATTATGGTAGATTGTAGGGTTGGCTCGATTGTGTTGAGCATCCAAGAAACCAATATAGAATTTACAGTCTACCAATCCTTCAATTTAGAGGAATCATTATCAAGATGTTCAATCATTCCATAAATGAATTTGAAAACGAAGTTTGCATCGCTCAAGTCTATTCATCATAGTTGTCTCCTTTCAATTGCACTTGAGTAATTATATTACCAAGATTATCACTCGAAGTCAACATGTAGGGGGAAGCGCTCGCTATTCATGGCAGTTTTGTTTTTCTCTTGCTCTTGTACCATGTATGAACTTTTGAGAGGAATATATTTCTTCTCTTATGTTAACAAGCCAAAAAGAGCCATATATATACATGATAAGCGTGGAAAACAAGTCACCCAATAAATCTATGTAAAATCCCTAACTTCTAGAACAAAACCAGACTTTTAGGACAAATTTCCTAACTTCTTTCATGATAAATGTCTTAAATATATTATTTACATATTTGATGATTATTTACATATCTTAATATATTCCCTAACTTCTTTTCTAATATATAACAATAATATTTTAAATATAAATAATTAATATTAATATTCAAATCATGATGAATTTTAATATTGTTTTAATGTTATAAATTCTTAAAATTAAATAACACAAATATAACATATTCTACATTAGTTAAATATTCCTAAAAGTATTTTTAATTAAATTTCTTTTTCAACTTATTAATGAATTTAAAGAAAAATTAAAATTATAAAAATTTTATAAATTTATTTCTTAATTGTAGTTAGAATTGTAAGGTCCTATATCTTATTTACTATATTGTATTAAATTGTGTTTAACATAAAATAAACTTAATAATAGTTAAATTATTTTTCCTTGAAATTTTATTTTTATACAATAGTAGGGATAGGGATGGCAGTAACATGATTTGAATCTATGCCAAACAGGTTCTAACAAGAGCTTTAATTACTACTCCATTCAAATCAACACTTCAAAAATTAACTTTTGTAATAATTTTATATATTTCACTTCTACCTATAACATTATCCATATAATAAAAAAATGAGTGAACTATTTTTATTTTTTTGCAAGTAAAATTTATAATTTTATATTATTTAAAACTTTATTTTATTTCAAAATAAATTATTAAGAACTTTATTTCTAAAATTAAAAAGTATTGTATATATTACTTTTAAATTTAAAAATAAAAAAACTTTAAAATTATTTAAATTTTAAAAATATTTTAAAAATTTTAAAATTATTTCTAAAATTAAATTTTATTAGATATATATTATTTCTAAAATAAAATAAAAATTATTTAAAATTTATTTCTAAAATTTTAAAAGTATTAGATATATATTATTTATAAATTTTAAAATTTAAGATTATTTAAAATTTATTCCTAAAATTAAAATTAAAATTTAAAAATAAAAATTATTTTAAACTTTATTTCTAGACTTACTATATAATATATATTAATTTTTGAATCATTAATATATATAGACATATTATAACAAATTTATCTATCAAATTTCCTTTTAATAATTAAAGCATAAGTCATATTTATAATATTACAAATATATTATTTTTAAAAACTTAAATTAATTTGTTTATATCTTTTAAATATTATTTCATCAATAAATTTAATTAATATGTAATTATTTAAATAATATCATTCATATAAAATAGCACGAAAATACAGTAATAATATTAATTTGACAATTTCGGTCTGAAATAAATTTTCCTTTTGAAAAATTTCCAAACCAAATATTTTTAAGCTTGGTGTTAAAAAATCTAAATATTCCAATGCTTCTTTTTAAGAAATTACTCTACAATCAAACAAATTGATGCTCCCAACATTAACTACATATTTTTATGGGTAAAAAACATAAATGTAAATATTTGTATTCTTCTTATTCAATATTCTTATGCTCTTTTCTTTTATTTAATTATAATAACAAAATAAAATCGAACAACAAATGTAATTAATGCAATTTGAATCCAAGTCACACTTTAAACAATAAACACTCTGAACATCAAGTCATTATATGGGATTTCAATACTCCTTTTAAATCATGCATTATCATAGAAATTAACACTCTATTTTTTTGGTAAAAAATTTAAGTTTAAATATTTGATTTCAGCCTTTGCCATACTATATTTTCCTTAGTTATATGGCTTGGTAATATGTCTCTCCAGCTTATAAATAGCTCCTATGCAGGAAGGAAAACCTAAATCAGACTTAAAGGTTGAAGTATTTTAGCATTGAAATAATTGAATTTTTTATTTTTTTATGTCATAAAACTTATATAACTAAGGTTCGCCAGTTATATAAATTGATTTTAAATATTATTCATGTTCGATTATTATTATTATTATTATTATTATTTGAATCAAAGGCTTAATGGAGTTCAAAGAAACAAAGGGTATCAAGGAAACTAATGCTTCAACATGAACTGAAATATATATATTTTGGTCAAAATTTATTATTGTTTTGATTGTTTTTTCATTAACTACTTTTAATTCTACAATTATATTTTATATAATTGATTCAATTGCACGATAAATCCTCTTCTGAAAACGAAGCACATAAGGTGTCGAATATAATATTTATGTTATCTTATATTTGTTCCCGAAATGCAATGTAATAATTTTTTTATAATTATTATTAAAGAAATCTAGATATAATTCCTTCTTAATAAAAATTAATTATTGAATTCATTTCAGTAAATATTTAAAAAAATCTAAATATAATTCCCTTGAACACCTAATAGTATTGTTTTTAATTTAAAATAACCATTTTAGAATTTCATATGCAACGATTTTATTTTAAAATTAATTGTATTGTTGATTCCAATACATTAATTATATGAATGGCCCTTTTTTAATATATAAATTTTCATATTTAGATAAATTTGCTTAGACAATAATTGTATAGTTGTTATACAATAATTAATTTCAAAACATTAACATATTGATAATAACAATTACATTTTCCTTCCATTATGTTCATAATAAAATTAAACTCGCACAAAGTAAAATATATTTAAATACCACAAGTTACAAATAATTAAATATATGAACATTTCTAATTTGCAAGCTTTGATAGTCCAAAATTTTTAAATATTTTATAAATGCTCATTTAAGTCTTCGTAATTATAATTTCTACGAAAATTTATTTAAATTTTAATTATGTAATTTCATTTACAAAATATATATATATATATATTAATTTTAATCAAATCACAATTAATGATAGTTATTAAAATATTTCACAAATCTAATTTTTTTAAGGATGCAGAATTAATGGAACTTTTAATTTTGTAAGAATTTTATACTTCTATTCTCATCGTTACTAAAATTATACTAATTATTACTTTGAAATATATATTTTCCTACGTTACCATTTCGAATAAAATTTATTTATATTCTAATTATATAATTTTAGGAGCTAATTTATAATGCAGTAAGTTAAAGAATCTGGTTGTAGCATTTCTGGGTTGCTTGGTCTTCTCTCACCCATAATTATACGGTCTTATAAACAAGCTTACTTAAATAACAAAACACGGGGTATTAAATGATGACAATTACAATACAACTCTCTAACCAAACAATATCTTTGATCAATTATAGACTACCCGTAAATGGAATTACAAAATGTATTTAAAAGAAAAAAAATGTAATAATTACTTTTAATATAAAATCTCAAACAATAGACATTTAAGCAATTTGTATTCAACAATTAGTATTCTAAGAGGTTATATTTCAACAACTAAATTTTTCATGTACATATATATAACAATGGTTTCCTAAGATCCACACAGAGAGCCATTCAAGCAAATCTTCTCCTTTTTGTATTTTCCGTATGCTCGTCAATTTTAAAAACTCATAGGAGGAAATCCGAATAATAACTTTCCGGCAAACCAAGCAGCCTAATCCAAACAACTTGGATGTCAACTTCATTCTCAGACGTCGAAAACGCAGGCGACCATAGGCGAACAGTCAAGTATTGACCAAAAATCACCCAAGGTTCACCCATTAAAACCTTATTATAATCTAATTCATCATGAAAACGAACAAGGTAATAGTCATTTTCCAAGTCCATGAGTTGAAGAGGACTTAGGGCTCCACAACATCGAAATCTTGTTGAGCAATACATTGAAGCCAATCCTTCATCCTAAAAGCTTGACGATTATAGTCCTCGCCATTTTCCTTTTAATGTATTTATGGACCCTTTCTAAAAACGTAATCAACGGGATTCCATCCATCATTTCTGTGACTACGTCCCCTTCTTGGAGATCAAAATCCTCTTCCGTCTTATTTGATTGATCAAAAGAAAAAGAGGATCCCATCAAAGTTGACTTGTAAGACGCCTTGGCCGCGCCAATAGCCGGTACCTACAGCCCATTTTCATCGACTGTTTGGTCATCTGTGTCCGGTGGCACATTCAGCCGCCAACGTACTTCTTCATTACCCGACCAACGCCACTGTTCAACACTGTATGATTAGCACCCACCACAAACTCCACCGTAGGCAGTGTGTCATTCATAATCCTAATTTTTTTTTTTCAGTTATGTTATGTTATTTAACTTATCACTTATAATATTTATATTAATAAATTGATTAAAGTATTGATGCATATGATAAGTTTAATAATAAATTGTTCAGTATATTGTTTAAGATAATAAATAATTCTACAACAAATTTAATTGTTAATATATATATATAATAAGTTTAATTTTGGTAAAAGTTTTATTAATATATAGACTAATTCCCACTGTTAAAAAAACTGATTAATATGTAATCAAATCGAATATCTAGCTTTCAAAAAAAAAGAACTGAAATCAGGAGTCTGTTATTTTGCACGTCTGTTGTCCGCTCTTTTGCATGTTTTCCTTTCAGTTTTTTGCTGTTGTTGACTGTTTTGTTTGGATCTGTGGAGATTCTCCTTGAGTTTCGTACATCATGGAAGAGAATCTGGCTAGGTTAAATATTGATGATGCTGAGGAAGTGGTGTGGGAAATCCCCATTAACGAGGAGTTTGAGTCCAGTTTTGATCTTTTTTTGGTGGGTAGTTTTTCTACTGCCAGTGCGGTTAAGTTTGAGGCCATGCAGAACACACTTTCTAATATTTGACATCCAATTGGTGGCGTGAATCTTGGAGAAAAGAGTTTCCTTTTTCAATTCTTCAATGATGTTGATTTGCAGAGGGTTGTTGATGGTGGTCTATGGACATGATCAATAATCATCTTTTAGTGTTCCATCGTTTAGAAAAGGGAGAAGATCCACTTCAAGTCCCTCTTTTTTTGGTTGATTTCTGGGTACAAGTTGATGACCTTCCAAATGTTTAATGAATCTATGGCAAAGTAATTTGGTAAGTTTCTTGGCAATTTTGTAGCCTATGACCCTAATCCTGTTTCTCATAGACTTAAGGGTTTTATGTGACTTAGAATTGCTTTGGATGTTCGAGTACTATTGAAACGAAGGAAAAAAGATTCAAACTATCTGGGGATCATTATGTTTATGCTCGTTTTATGTACGAATGTTTATCTCTTTTTTATTTTTTATGTGAGCGGCTTGGTCACAGTGAAAACTGCTACCCTTTATGTGCTATGCAGGGGGCTCAAGATTTACCATTATAATGGAATTTGACGATTAAAACCGCGTCACGTAGGGCGGTGGTGGCTCACAACCGTTCGTCATTTTATGGACAGTGAGCAAAGTGGAACCCTAAATTAATGATAGTTTTATTTTGTGTTTTAATTAAATTTAGTTTTAAAGGTTTTGGGTTTAGGGTTTAAATTTTTTTAAAATTTTAAAATTTTATAAAATACTAAATTAACTTTCTAAATATTTTAAATTTATAATAATTATTATCACAATTAAAGGTTCACAGTCGTCCATCACTTTGTGAATTGGGAGTCAAGTGAAACCTTAAATTAATCATAATGGTTTGAAACTTTAAATTTGTAGGTATTTTGTGGTTGTCAAATTTTAGTGATGGTAATTGATTAATAGTATAATTGTATTGGAACTGGAATTTGAGTATTATCATGAGCTAGATTATGTTCTAGGAGATTATGTATGTGGTTTTAAGTCTTAATCCATGCATATATAATTAATGGTTATGTCTAGCTAATGAGCCAGACAGAAAGAGCAATATACTACGGATTGAATGATTTACGTCAATAGTGAAACTTGGCTTAAGAAGTTGAGTTCAATACCGTGGAAGTATACGGTGGGTAAACATCAAAGCCTTGACTTGTGTTAAAACATATAAGCAAAGGCATTCGGCTAGAAATAGCTTGATGATGTTATAAGAGTTACAGAATTTAATGCTGCATCGGAGAGGGAAAAAGTTGCCTTGGGGATGAATCAAAGGTGGAGAAACAACTCTTATTTATAGTAAAACAAAATCTTCACAATTTTATACTTTTTAGATATGAGATTGTGCTATTTCAATAAGTATTGAATACATTGCACAAAATGATTATTCCAACTAAAGATTTAATAATATGAGTAAACCTATGCTTATAAGTCAGAAGGTTGTTTTTTATGAGAAATTGTTGGCAGTAAAGCATGTGTGTGAGCAGCTCAACTAAAATTTGAAGAGTTACGTTTAAATTTTCATTGCATTGCCTCATTTGGCTCTCTATAACCACCACCAATGTCCCCTCCCATCATTTGTCACCGTCATAAGCTCATCTTATCATCCAATGTCTCAAAAATATAAAAGAGTTGGAGAGATATTGAAATCATTCCAATTGCATATAAGTATAGGAAAATATATAGATATGGAAATGCTTTGTAACTCCAAACCAATTTAAGAAGTCTATTTTGACTACCTAATTCCAACGACACAACCTCAAGTTTTTAATGAACTACATAGCATGGTATAATTAAGGAACTGCATCATAGACCCATTGAATTTAGAATTTCATTATCAGTTCCTTAATTTTTACACTAATCCATCAGAGTATAGGCTAATAAATTATCAAATTTCGGCATCTACTGACATTGTCCCAACATCTAAAACAAACTTAAAGAAGTATATAATTATCATGTAAAAGAAAATCATCAAAGTATCTACCTCTCTCAACTCCTACCCTTACCAAAATTTTGACGTGGGATGGTGGAGTGATCTGTTTTGATAGTCGGAGAATTTACTAAAATGTTTACTTATATAGGATAATTATTTATAATAAAATTTAATTATTTTATAATTTTACATTTGATTAAATAGTGATTTAATAAATAGTATATAAAAAAGCAAAGCAATAAAAATTCCAATACTGCCTAATCCTTAGTAGCAAATTAAATAACAAAAAACATAATCTACAAAGCAATGGTACTTAATCTAATGTTAAATATTATATAAAAAAAAATCATGACATCAATTATGATCCACAATTGATCGCCTCCGGACGTACTAACGTCCAGAGTGTGAATATTACAGTAAAAGATATAGATATATGAGGCGGTATCCGCAAGTATATGAGTCCAGTTGTAATAAATAACTGAGTAGGTGAGTACTCTGAGGATCATACCCAAGGAGGTGAGTGCTAGATCAAATTTAACCTAAACATTGAAAGATTTAATTAGTACTTTAATTTAGTTATAGTAAGATGGTAAAATAAAAGAGAGTTTTGAAGATTTATAATAACAAAATAAAATAACATAAAGAAATGAAATTTAAGAGATCTAAGATTAAGATAAATCAAATCTGATTATAGGTGATTAGCTCGCTTCAATATTTCCCATCAACTATCACTTTGGGTTCCTCGTCAATCAACTAGTCTGTAATACCCTGAAAATTTTTACAGTAAAATATTATCCGTAATATAGTAAAATAAGAAAATAAAGTGACAAAAAGGGAAATATAGTAAAATAAGAAAATAAAGTGACAAAAAGGGAATTTTTGAGTTATGTCAATATTGGGAAGTATATTATGATATATTAGTTCAAGAAAGGACTAAATTGTAAAGATGAGAAAAGTCTTGTTGCACAATAGTAAATACTCAAAATTTAAGGGGTTGAAGTGTAAATATAAAAAAATTGAAGGACTAATGGTGCAAATATTTTAAGGGTGGGATGATCTAGAAACCAAGAAAAATTGATGAATTAGGACCAAATTGAATAGGTGAAAAATTATGAGAGACTAAATCGCTATTTTACCAAATTAAGTGATGACTCAAGAATGGAATTCTAAAAGATCATGAAGGGCAAAATGGTCAATTAGTAAGAGAGAGAATTATAGAATGTAATGATTATGTTGATGATATTTTAAATTAATTAATTAGATAAATATTATTTTATTAATATTTTTATGAGATGTTTATTATTATTATATTATTATTTATTTAGTACAAAAGGAAGGAAAGATGAAGAATTAACATCACATTTCCTTTCCCATGCAACCAACGTTAGAAGAGAAGGAAAAGAAAGAAATTTTGTTTTCTTTACAATTTGGTCCTTCCACCAAAAATTCACCATTTTCACCTAGAAATCAAAAGAATTTCCATAGCTACTAAGAGAGAAAAATGTTAAGGAGACCATGAGGAGTTAGAATATCAAGTTGGATTCAAGAAATAGAAGCTGGAGGAGAGAGAAAAACAAGTTAAAGATTAGTATCAATAGAACAAGGTAAGTATATCAAGATTTCAATATGTTTTTAAGTTTGTTATTATTGACAAAGCATGGAAATAATGTTATAGTAGAGTTTTCTTACATAAGGTCCTATGTTCTTGATATGTTAGTGAAGAGAAAATAAGAGAAAGTGATGAGAAATGGTGTAGAAAAAGAAAATAAGGGTGTTATAACATGGTAATTAATATCTTGTACTAAAACAGTTTTAGACAGCAGCAGTAGTCTAACTTTGAAAAATCATAAAAAATTGTAGAAATATAATTATAGGATGAATAAAATATGAAATTAAATACTATTAAGTCTAGTTTCTTATATAAGAAATGATGTAAGCAATGGAATTGTAAATTATGAGATATGATGAATTTTGTGAGACAAGGTTAGAATGATTTCGGGTTCCCCTGTTTTGAATTTATAAAATCATAAAAAATTGTATAGAAATAATTATGGAATTAAATTTATATTTTTAGAATCCTGAATGAGTCTATTTTCAATAAAAACAAACAGGAACATCATTCGAATTCTGTACGAGGAGATAATTAATTTTTAGTGAAGAAGGGCCAGAACTGTTAGACAGCAGAACAGGGGTAACTTTAAAGAATAAACTGTACTTATTGTCTAAACCAAAAATTCTGAAAATTTTATGGTAAGAATATATATGAGTCTGGTTTCAGGTAAAATTATAAGATCATAATTTGGAGTTCTATAGATCCAGATATAAATAATTTAGTGACTATGATGCAGATAGACAGCTTGAATATTCATAAAAGTAAATAATAAAAATTATGGATAATGTTACTTACAAGTGTGTTATCTACATTAAGGATGTGTAATGGAGAGGAGGAGGAGGAAAAATATGTATGAATATTCATCTAGCATGGCTAATTTGTATATTTTAGGCTCAGGGACTAAATTGAATAAAAGTAAAACTTTATGGGCAATTTTGTAAAAATTTAAAAAATGACCAAATTGCATGAAATGAATTATTTTATTATTTAAATTACAAAATTGAATGAAATTATTAATTTAGTTCAAGATCGGGGAAAAACATGTTTTAGGGATTAAATTGTAAAGTGTTGAAATTATGGAAAATTCTGATATTTTATAGAATTCATGAACTGTTATCAATACATATGAGAATAATAGCTGGAAATAAGGATTAAATTGTAAGAATTTTATTTTCCCTGACCCTAAGGATGAAATCGTCATTAATTAAAAGTTTGGGGACAAAATGGTAATTTTGCCTAGAGCATTAATTAAATGCATTAGAATATGAAATGAATGAAAAAATCATGATTAAATTTATTTATAATGATCCGGACGACTCAAATATGAGACATGATCGTAGAAAAGAAAAGATAACGAATTAATGAAATTATAAACACAAACAAGCAATGAGGTAAGTTCGTGTAACTTGAATTATATTCTTAAATGCTTGAAATGTATGTTATTGATGTGAAAATAATTTGAATGTTCATTGTATGAAAATTGATGGAACATTGATATATTTGATAAAAAGGGGAAGAAATCTCAGTTGAATAAAAGGAAATTTCGATGGATCTCTGAAAAGGAATTGACGGTAAAAAGGATCTAGCCCGGACGGGTGATCCTATCCTGATATAGCCCTCTTGAAGAATACGTGTAAATGGATTTAGCCCAGACGGGTAATCCAAATTAGGGTCTGAATTTAGCCTGGGCTGGTAATTCAGATCCAAGCTCATTAGAGTAATTGTCGCTTGGGGATTTAGCCCGACCGGTAATCCGACAATACTCTATAAGTTTATATTATCGATTTAGCTCGACCGGTAATCCCACCGTAAGGATGAGGTTTGCGGGAGTGTGTTCTCTGATATGAAATGTGTAAGACCATGGTTGAAAGATACCATGGCAACCTGATATGAAATGAATAAGACCATGGTTGAAAGATACCATGGTAACATGACGGGAAATGAATAAGACCATGGTTGAAAGATACCATGGCAACATGACAGAAAATGAGTAAGACCATAGTTGAAAGACACTATAGCATCATGTCAAAGATAAATAAGACCGTGGATGGGAGACGCGATGACATCTATTGAACAATTGATATTCAGGTAATATGTATCAGATGACGAATGGTTATATGAAATAGTTGTGTGAAATGTTTACAAGAACTGGTCATATGGAAATATATGTACAAAATAGTTGTATGAAATAATTATGAAGATAGATAAACAAAATAAGAATAAGTACATGGAATATAATTTATGTTAAGTTTGATATAAAGTTTACTGGAATAAATATACATAAAATATATGGAAATGATGGTGCATGAAATATCGATATAATGAAATGATTGATATATACTTATGAAGAAATGATAAGAGAATGATATGTTTCATGACATGTACATATATGATTATCTTTGATATGTTAATACAAGGAAATTATGTAAGTAAAGACAATTATTAAACTCAAGTGTAACATGTCGAGAAAATAAGTATATAAATGTTGAATTTATATGAAATATATGCAAGTGTACTAACAATGATGTTGTTTGACGCTTAGACAAGTGTCAAGCTATTGATTGAATGGTAACATGTTTAATTATAAGAAGTATTGAAATGGTAAGTACTTAGATGAAAATAAAATTTAAGATATTGCGAATTTTTTTTTATGATCCCGATTTAATTCTAGTTGGTTTTTAATGTATGTTTGGGGCTTCGAGGGCCCAATAGAGAGACGTTATGATTATTTTCAAAATATGAATAATAAATGACTCAGAATTATTTGAAAATATTCAGTAAACTCCGGTAATGCCTCGTACCTATTCTGGCAATGGATACGGGTAGGGGGTGTTACATTTAGTAGTATCAGAGCTACAGTTTAGTCGTTTCTCGGACCAAACGTAGTATATGTGAAGTCTAAAAACACATGTCATTATAATATGTGATAGTGTGATATCTCTCGACTCTGATGAGACTTGTTTTATTTATAGAAAGAGATGTTTTTCAACCAAGTTAATTCCGATAATGTTAAAAGCGATACTCAAGTATATGAGTAGAAAGTTGATTATGATGAATCGGTATAAAAAAAATGGTGTGGATAAATGTTTTATAATACATGTCGATGATGAATATTATGTTATATATATTATTAAAAGCAAATTATATTACTACATGAAATATTGTGCTGATGACTAAATTACAAAATATATAAAAGTAATATATGAAGTACATGATAAGGATTATTAGAGAATTATGAATGAATAGTAAATTTTGAAATATATTACATGTATTGAAGATACGTAAGATATAAGTATGAAGTACATGCTTGCAAATTGATATAGTAAACAATGTGACTGGATAATTTATAACTATGAGGTTTATAGCAATTTATACTATTTTGTTTTGTGTTTATATTATAGATCTGGTAAATAATTGGTAAAAGCTGCTTATTATGTTCACACGGACTTCCTAAGCTATATAGCTTACCCCCTTCTTTTCCCATGTTTTATAGTGCTATCAAGCTAGCTCGGGTTAGAGATCTGTGGAGATCCTATCACACTATCAAGCTATCATTTTGGGTATTGATGAATTCAAGTATTTTGAGTTATGGCATGTATAGAGACTTGGTCATTTTGTTATATGCGTCATATGATTTTAGCCAATGTAATGGCTTGTAATTGTCAAAGAATTGTTTTTCTATTTGGCCATGTAAGTTGGCTTATAGTGGAAACATGGTTGTAAGCCTAAGTATATTCATATATGTGTCAATGTCTATGATGATATGATCATGGTATGCCTGGTGAATGTGAAATATTTGGAAATGTAATTTATGGCATGATTGTGTAATGTTTGGAATTGTGACCTATTGATAAGATGAGGAATTTGAGTATAATTTGGTAACTAGATAGTAATTGAATGAAGCCTAATGAATGTGAGATTTGTAAGTTTGATTTAGGGCTTAATAAATGTAGTGAATATGTTAGATAAAGATATAAAGTTAATATGTTTTAACCATGAATGTGGATGTTTTGGATGCCTAAATATGTATTGTTTTGTGCCTTTGAATTGGGGTAAGTGTATGTGTGAATAAGGGCGGCAAATGGCTTGGTAAATAGCTTTATTATTGTCCATACAGGTAGACACTCGGACGTGTGTCTAGGTCATATGTCACACACGGCCAGCCCTATGGGTGTGTGATCCTACCGTGTGTCCTTTGCACCTAAATTGTTGCAAAAAAGAATGTTCAATATCAAGCACATGGGCATGAGACACGGTTATGTGTCTCAGCTGTGTGAAAGACACGGCCTCGGGACACGGGCGTGTGTCTTGGTCATGGGACTTCAATTTGTTCTTAGGTGACAAACAGAGAGTTACACGGGTTAGGGACACGGGCGTGTGTGACCACACGGGCATGTCCCAAGCCATACGGGTGTGTGACCCCTGTTTTAGCAAAAATTCTCTAAGTGTCGTAAAATTTTGTAAAGTCCTCGGTTTAGTCCCGAACCACTTCCAAAGCATGTTTTGGGCCTTGTAGGCTCATTTTTGGGATGATGTGATTGATTGTTAAAAAGTTTTAATTTGGTGCCAAGTCTACAATTCAGTATGTATGTTTGCTTGTGTTTATGTTCGGTAATGCCTCGTACCCTGTTTTGGCGTCGAATACGAGTAAGGGGTGTTACAAAAAAAGCCTATTTATAAATCTCAGGTGGTCATTGTCCTTGACCCTAGGTTAGCTGACTTTCTGAGCTTTAAGTTTGATTGTGCGGATAAAAATGCCCTTTAGCTCATGTTATTTGCCATCCAGAGTCAATGTCGTGACACATCAAGACCTATGTCACGAAAAAGGAGTCAATATACTCCTTTTGGGATATCTTCAGGGGTATGTCGCAAGACCCTTAGTCTGTGTCGTGACAACGAAGACAGTTTCATGATTTCTCCATTCTGCTCTTTATGTTGCGACATTGATCATTCCGTGTTGCGACATAGCGGCTAGTATCTGTTTAATATGACTCTTAACGGTCTCCTACACACTTATAAAGTTCATTAGCTCACCCTTAGGCCTCATTCGGCCCTTAAGGTCAATAAAAGACTAAATTTTTGCATTTTGTTAGATTTAACAAAATTTACTAAAACATAAATTAATCCTAATGGAAATACTTATTTCAAGCTCTTAAAGTGTGAAAACTAGTTTAATCTGTTACACCGAATTACGGCAGATCAAACTTCCCCACAATTAAGTCATTTCTTGTCTTCAAGCATGAACAAAGACAAAAAATAAAAGATCCCTTGAGTAGATATCATACAAGTATTGACTTTGGAGCACATGACTAAATGTTTCATATTCATAAGTAATTTTAACATGATGTATAATTGACATACCACTCTAGATTGTAAACATCTAAGTTCTGCATATTACAAAGTATACAAACATTAAGGGTCTCAACTGTAGGGATCCATCAATAAATCATACAAGTAACTTGATTATCCGAGTAGAATACAAATACTAGTTTATGCGATTATTTAATATAATGTCCATTCATGCATAAGGATATTTAGGTCACATAGGTCTTTTCGGCTTATAATGTTATGAGGCTTAGGATAGGTATGTAATTCAAAGACAGTAAACATCAAAAGTTTTACAAATACGAAAATAGTTTGGCATATCATATCGATTCCTATTCTTCCCTTTTAGTGACTTTTACCCACTTGCCGCTTTATTTCTCCTTGTCTCACATTTATTGTTTCTCCACTTAGTAAATCATAACATGATATAGTAACTACGACTAGCCTCGAGTTTCTGTGCACTAATGAACGAGTTTTTCTTTCTTTTGTGATTTTGTCACCTTCTTTTTCAGCTCAACTCACTCGCAAATGTTTTTTTTTTGTTGTTGTTTCCAGATTTTTTCTACTCGTATTGATTTTCTTTTTGAATTTTTCTTTTGTTTTTCACTTTCAGGCTAACCTATAGTTCTCATATCACACCAATCTTTCCTATCTCACTCTTATTTTTACAAATTTCGCCTTGATGTATCTACTTAACCCTCAATACATATGGCCAGACGCCTATAGTCGTGCAGTGCAGGACTAAAAAAAAAAGGTAAATACAAATTAATGATTTAGGCTCGGGGTTTGTAGTGAGGTTCCTCAAAAAGTGTCAACAGGCTCAAAAATCGGCACTGATGGTGAAATACAAATAGGTTGGCTTTTTGGCTTTGGATGTATTCCAAACAATCCCTTAGGTCATCCCTTAATATCTCAAAATACATAAATTTAATCAATCAAACAAACTCAAATTCAACCATTTAGCATTCATGCTAGCATGCTCGATTCCTTGTATTTTCTATATCATTTGCTACAGTCGATTGCTTAATGCCTATTTACAGTGTAACATATAGAACTTAGTAGTCTAATAATCAAAAATTTAAAATCACCTATCATCATGTCAAATTTATTTATTAACATAAGCAACATATGTACATGCTCCTAATCAATCACTTGTATTTCTACAAGCTCAAGCACACAAAAGACAGGAAAAATCAAAGAAATACGTAAAAATTTAAAATAATTTTTTTATGTTACCCCCCTCCACACTTTAGTCAACACATTGTCCTCAGTGTGCATCCCAAAAAAAGATAAGGAAAAAAATTACCCGATTGATCATGGTCGCTCCAACTGCTAATGATAGGTGTTTCCTTCTTTAATCGTGTAAAGCTCGAATTGTTTGTGTCTCATTCGTGTTGGGGTCTTATATAAAAACTTAAACAAATTGCAACATAGCTATGAATCTACTATTAATCCTACTCCTACCAAGTTCAAATTAAAATCATCCAAAAATTAATACAAGTCTTTAAAAACAAAATTCTAACAAAGTTTAATCATCCTCCTCATCATCCCACTGTGGTGACCGCCTCATTTCCATTAGAGCTTTTCCCTTTCCTTTGGCATATTCTTGATGAGAGCTCCCGTCAGTCGAAGGCACATAGAGGGTTGGGCTTTGGATAACGAAACTCCTTTAGTATGGAAAATTGCAACTGAAAAGCTACTTCATATTCATCTTCTATTTCTGGGGGATCTTGAGCAGCACCTTCCTCCTCAAAGCTGGCCTCATCTTCATCTCCCTCATAATGGGTTGATGTTGTGTCAAATAAGTCAGGTAGATAGTTTGGGGCTTGTAATCCATTCATTCGTGCAAATTCCTAGAGGATTTGTCTTGTCTCTTGCATCCATCGGATCATTCCATCAAGCTTTGCCACTGTGCTCCCTCTAGCTCCTCTTCGAGCTTTTGTTTGTTCTTTCTACTTGAGTGACGCCGGAACATCTGTCTTTTCTTTCCTCCTTTGATTCCATTCAGTGATCTACTTTTGCTAAAGCTTAACATATTGTGTGTATAATGTGTCTCCATTTATGCTCTTTGTTGGCTTCATGAACTGCTCATTTTCATTCATTGGCACTCCCGCCCTTCGGCATAATGTTGTCACTAGATGAGGAAAGAAGAGTCCAGCTTTCTGACTCTGGATGCATCTCTTCATTTCGCGACAACAAAGGCAGTTTTGTGATTTCTCCATTCTACTCCGTATATTTGTGACATTGATCATTCTGTGTTGCGATTTAGCGACTAGTATCTGTTTAATATGCCTCTTAACGGTCTCATGCACACTTATAATGTTTATTAGCTCACCCTTAGGCCTCATTCGGCCCCTAAGGTCAATAAAAGATTCAATTTACACATTTTATTGGATTTAACAAAACTTACGAAAACATAATTAAATCCTAATGAAAATACTTAATTTCAAGCTCCTAAAGTGCGAAAATTAATTTAATCTACTACACCGAATTACGGCAAATCAACTATTAGCAAATAAAACTCACATAACAGAGTCCATGACAAATTCTTAATTTCTATTAAAGAAATAAATTTTACCAAGAAAAAGGTTTAATACCATTTTTGGCTCCTATACTTAAGTGAAATTCTCACTTTAACCCTTTTACTATTTCTTTTTGGTCATTTTACTCTCTCTACTCTCATTTTGTCAATCAAGTTAGCCCCTTTAATAATTCCTATTAAAAAAATTAAACCAAGTAATGACATGCTTCCACGTTAAAACATTAAAATATTATTTAAAATTTTAAAATCATTAAAATCCCCAAAAATATGAAAGAATAGAAAATTATAAAAATAAAAAATAATAATCTTTTTTAATATATATATATATATATAAGTACGTGAAACTTCCATAAACTTTAAAATTTTCATAAATTAAAAAAAAGTGTTTTTTGGAATTTTAGGTTTTCAGAAAATTTAAGAATTTTATTAAAAATTTAATAATTTTATGGTATTTTGGGAAATTTTAGGGATTTTTTATTTTTATATTTTCTAAAGATATTTGAATTTTTAAAGTAAAATACCATCAAATTCTTAGAATTTTTCATAAAATTCTAAAATTTTCTAAATACACTAAAATTAAAAAAAAGAGCTTTTTTTAATTTAGGATTTTTAAAATTTTTGAAGTTCTGTATAGTTATAAATTTAAAATTTTTATAATTTTTCAAAATATATTAATATTTTTTATTTTTATAATTTTATAAGTTTTTAGATTGTTTTTGTGACATTTTTAGAAAATTATGATTTTGTAGGAATTTTAATGATTTTTTAGTGAGTTTGAAGTTTTAAGTGAATCTGAAAATTAAGGCTTTGTTTATCATTGAGATCAAAAAGTATTTTTCAATTCAAACCATGATTTTAAACAAAAAATTGGTAAACAACTTTTCAAACTGAACATTCATTTTAAATTTGGATTTTAACTGAAGTCAAAATTTTTAGCTTTTGACTTTTAGAAAAGTAGTTTTCAATAAAATTACTTTCTTATCCACTTATTAAATATTTTAGTTTATAATATCATGTCTAAAATAAACATTTTATGTTTCAAAAGCGCTTTTGACAACAATTATATAAACACTATCAAATTTTTCAAAATAATTTTTCTAAAATACTTTTTCACAACACTTTTCAACCTTAACAGTAAACTAGCCCTAAGATTTTTTAGTTTTTAATAATATTTTGAGTTTTCATTTTTTAGGGCTTTTTAGAATTTTTATGATATTTTGGGAATTTTAATGATTTTTAGTTTTTATATTATAAAAAATATTTTTTATAATTTTGAAAAATAGATTATGTTTTTATATTTATAAATTTCTTAAGTTTTCAATTTTTTAGATTTTTTGGAATTTTTATGATTTCTTTGTATTTTTAATAATTTTTAATTTTTTTTTACATGCAGCAACGTGTCATTAATTGGTTTAATTTTTTTTAAGGAAAACTGTTAAAAGAGCTAGCTTCAGTGATGGAATGAAAGTAGAGGGAAGTGACCGAAAAAATAATAAAAAGGCTAAAGTGAAAATTTCAGTATAGTACAAAGGACGAAAACAAACTTACTAAAGAGGATTCTTATAAAGATATTGTTGTTATTGACCAATTTAGTGGAGAACCCATCAACAGGATTCTTATAAACATATGCACCAACATGGAACGAAACCCCATTCAAAAATAATTCACATACCAAATCATTAAACTTAAAACTATCAAAAAACAAAAGTGCCTTTAAAGGTGAGTTTGGATGGGCGATTGGGTGCGGTGCGGTGCGTTTAGCTTACTTTTCATCTCACGCTACAGTATCGCTACAGTATCTAATCTCACCGCCACCGCTGTTTTTACACTAACCGCAGGTAAACGCACCACCCATCCAAACTCACCCTAAACTGTTTTTGTAGGAGGCTGGCTTGAGATGCCATGTAATAGCAGAGAAATAGAGAGCAAGCTTTGAATTTTTCAGAGATAAGTAATTTGTAAGCAATTTTTATAGTTTTTTTTTCTTTTTAAATTAGGATTAAATTGAAAGATAAATAATGTACATCTAAACATTTCTAAATACTATGTATTGACTGAAAAGCCTAACATTTAGCAACTTTGTTTGTTAAAGAAATATTAAGTAATAGGGTTGCAACCATGAATTTCATTTGTTAATTACGTATGAATAGTTTATAATCCCCATAAATATCCTAACATTCTGTAATTTAGTTGCTTTAACAATTCTTTTTATTCTTGACATTAATTATGTAACAAAGATTTAATATTTTTACTATATATAATTCCCCATAAATACCCTAACATTCAGCATTTTGGTTGATTTAGCAATGTTTTTATTGCTTCCATTAATTACGTAACACATTTATAAATTTAAATAATTAATTAAACTAAAATCTATATTAATTAACTAGTTAATTTAATTATGTTAAGCTATAAGTATAGATTGAAGGTAAGTGAGAACAATAGTGATGCATTAGAGGAAAATAAAATTTTTAAGTTATCTGTATGTTTTAAAACTATTTTTGGATAAAAATAAAAATAAAAATAAAGTGCATTTAAAATTAAAATAAATTTATATTTTGATTGTAATAATCATTGTTAAGCAGTTAATGTAATTGATAGAATTTTAACAAAATTTAAAATTCGTAACACTATTTTAGTATTTTAATAACAAATAATAATAATAAATTTATGATTAGAATTATTACCTCTTATTGGAATCCTTTTCAAACAACAATCATCCTCTTATTGGAAATTGTGTCTTTTATTTATTTCCTAAGTATGTAATTAATTTAGAATATTTATATATATATATATGTTATTTATGGAAATAATTAACCATAATTCAAATATCTTTGAGCATTTTTAAAACTTCCGTGTAAAAGTTGTTACATCACCTTCTTAATAATATTAATCCTCATATATATTGGTTTAATGTATGAATATAATAATAGATTTTTCCATAATTAACAATGGCAACTAATATTCATTTCCATGGATTCTGGTAAAAATAAAAAAATTAATACTCCCAATGCATTGATTGAATTATAAGTTGCCACTATTACACGAAATAAGACATTACGTATATTCCGTTAATTATCAAATATAAATTTTTATTTAACTAATATTTATGTTTTTAACTAATAAATTTAATAGATTTATTTTAATAGATTTAATCCAAGTTAAATCAATTAAATTTATTATTTCAAAATTTAATGAAATAAATATTTAAACAACCATCACGTATATAATTTTTAATTCATATTGTTGGAACAATATTTATTTGATCTGGAGAAAAAAGGGGTTCTATTGTGAAGAAGGAGATGAAAAGAAGAGTACTTCGAGTCAAGTTATAATATAATTTTATAGCAATTTATCTCTCTCCTTGTCGAAGAAGAGTTATAAAGTAACTCTTCTGAGACAAACTTACACGCGTGCAATGTGTAATTAGGGGCTTACTATGTAAGTTTTAACTAGAAACTTTACTAAGCAAGTTTTGTTATCTAACAGTGTGGTACAGGAGTTAAAAAGTTATTGGAGAAATGGGTTTAAGGAAACAAACCATGTTGTAGAATATTGCGAACTGTATTTGTAGAAATGCTACGAATTGTATTTATAGAAATGTCGCAAACTATATTATAAAATATTTTGCGAACTATATTTACAGAAATGCTGCTAACTATATTGTAGAATGTCACAAACTGTATTGTAGAATTACTGTGAACTACAAAAATATTGTGAATTGTGTTGTAGAATTACTACAAACTGTATTTATAAAAATAATGTGAATTGTATTGTAGAATTACTGCGAATTGTATTGTAATACATAAGATTCTAAAAATCTTGTATGCAAAAGATCCTGATCATAAATCAACGGACCGCGAGATTCATAAAATCATGTAAGTGAAAGGTCGTGATTGTAAATCAGCTGACCATGAAATTCATAAAATCTGTAAGTAAAATGTCATGATTTTAAATCAGTTGACTGTAAGATTCGTAAAATCTCTAAGTAAAAGGTCATGATCGTGAATCAGCGGACCGTAAGATTCGTAAAATCTCGTAAGTAAAAGGTTGTGATCATAAATCAACGGACTGCGAGATTCGTTAAATCTCGCATGTAAAAAAGGTCATGATTGTAAATCAGTGGATCGTGAGATTCGTAAAATCCCATAAGTAAAAGGTCATGATCGTAAATCAGTAGACCGTAAGAAAGCTGAAGGTCATGGTAGTAAATTAGTGAATTGTGAGATTTGTAAGATCCCCATAAGTAAAATCCCTATTACCTAACTCAGAGTCGAACAGATATATGGATCCAACCAACACATCAATTTGGCACTTAGTGCCTCATCGAACAATTCTAAAGTAAATAGTTTGTGCCCAGTGCTAATCAGTATAAGAAAAGAAAATGTTGTGCCCAACACTCATCGACATGTAGTCAAATTAGCCCTACACAATCTATCCTATGGCATATCAACTATATTCGACTTTGCTCGAACAGTTAATAGGGTAACTAATAGTCCAATTTCATTATAAGTTCGGTTCCCATTCTATCAATCTCAATATTATCAATTCATCAATCAAGATATCATTTCATACATAGCATAGCATGAATCATCCTAATTTTAAGCCAATTTCACAATTTCACCAAGTTATACTAATTTTAATTTTATTCAATTTAATCCTCTATCTCGATAATCAATCAAATCCATACCAATATGATTCGATCAGTCATAATCAACTATAAATTCATTAAACATCTCAAATTAGTATTCATCATGTTCAACTTATTAGTCAATTTATAATTTCTTTATGATATAGTCCATATCTCACCTTTTGTACCAAGTTGCAAACAATTCAAATTACTATCAAACATACACAAATTTATAATTCAAATATATAAAAATTTAAATAAAATCATGCCATATGAACTTACCTGAAAAAATCAGAAATTAAGTTGAAACTTCAAGGACTATTCAACAAATTTGTCTTTTCCCCGATTATTTCTGATTTGGTCCAATTTTTTTATCTATACAATTATTCAATTTAATTTATCAATTCTAAATAACTTATACCATCCTATTATATGCCTATGTTATTTCAATTTTATTTTTCAAATTCTCCCTAAATTTTTACATTTTATTCAATTTAGTCCCTAAAACTGAAATTGTCATAACTTTCAAATTTGAGCTTCAATTTCAAAACCAATCTTAATTACATCCTTCTATAACCCTTTATTGTCAATAATTATAGAAATTTAACATCAATGTCAAATTTTACACACTTTAGTCTCTATGTTTCTTTTCATATCTAAGCTTAAGATCTAACTATTTAACACCAATTTATTTAACAATTCATAAATAGAAAATTTTAGAAACTTTAACAATTTTTCAATTTGGTAAACGAGCTAACTAAATCAAGTTCTTACAACCTCAAAAACATAAAAATCACAAAAAATGACTAAATTGAATATGCAAATTTAGAGTCGAAAGTTTGAAAGCTCCAAACCCCTTTTTTTTTTTCTTAGCTTTAGAGATGGAGAAGAATATGGATGAAATATTTTTGTTTTTCTTGTTTAATTTGTCTTATATACTTAATTAGTTTAGTAGTTAATCATAATTAACTTAATTAATCAAACTTAAACTTGATCAATTAATTTGGAGGGTTACAACTAGTCCCCACCACCTTTTGGCTAAAATAAATTAGTTCAATTGCTCAATTGGTCCTTCAATTAATTAGAAATCCATAGCGATTAAATTTTATAATTTAGTCCTTGTACCTTAATTAACTATCCAATTGACAAAATTAAGGTTAATTAAGGACTAAAATTTAATTAACCTTTATACTAATATTGTAAATATTAAATAATAATATTTACAGACTCGAACATTAGAAATGGGATTCGAAACCGTCGCTTCCAACACTACTAAAAATCGAGCTATTACAACTTATCTAAGCTTAATATCTACCAAATTCAATCCTAAATTCTCAACAATGAAAACTTGCTAAAAATTTAACAACTGAATAAATTTATACATGAGCTAGCTAAATCAAACTCCTATGATCATAAATTTATATAAAAATTCATAAATTTAACTTGGCTACCTTATTAGAATCAATGTTTGAATGTATAGGATGTTCAAGCTTTTTATTTCTTTTTCTCTTCAAGAATCGATGGAAGCAAATGAAGATTACCATCTTTCTTTTCACTACAATATTATTTATACCTTAATTAGCTTTAATTTAACTATTTTAAATAACATATTAATATACATAATTTATTTATAATTTAAACTAAGTGGGACAATTATCATCCACTATCTACTATTTAATATTGATTTATTTATATTTTGGCCCTTTAGACAATTAGTATCTAGCTCCCCAATCATTTTCTTAATTAAAACTCAACAATGATTGGATTTTTACAATTTAATCTCTGAGCTTTAACTAATTAAATTATCGGCTAAATTACTTAACTGAACTTTACTATATTATCATAATAACTTTCTTATCTTATATTTATAGACTCAGTTTACGAAAATGGGATTCAAAAACCGTATTTTTGGAGACCACTGGAAATCGGGTCATTACACACATTCTCATCTACCTAGTGGCAAAGCCAAGGGGCTAAAAAGGGCAATGGCGAAGCCAGGGCGCTGGCAGGGGCCCCGCCCCCCTCAAATAGGCCTTTTATAATTTATAAAATTTTAAATTAGTAATGGTAAATTTGCACTTTGCCCCCCAAAAAAATGATAAAATTTTGATTTAATCCTTTAAAAACTATAAATATTTAGACTATTAAAATGATGAAATTGCATTTTTACTATCGTCAATGTAACACCCCCTAACCCGTATTCGACTCTAAAACAGGGTTACAGAGCATTACCGGACTTACAGATCAAACAATCAAACATTTCATATTCATTTCTCATTCAAAACAAAAACCATTCATATTCAATTATATAGTCCCTAATACGAGCCCTCAAGGCCCAAAATAAACATTAAAAATGGTTCGAGACTAAACCGAGTACTCAAGAAATTTTTCGAAAAACACTGAAATTTTTCAAAGTGCAGGGGACACACACTCGTGTGGCTAGGCCGTGTGAGTCACGCCCGTGTCTCAGGCAGTGTGGGCATACGAAAAGGGGACACAAGGCCGTGTTTCAGCCCATGTCTGCACCCATGTAACTCACTGACTTGGGTCACATAGCCAGACCACATGCCTGTGTGCCAAGCCGTGTACCCTTCGAAATGGCCTTACACGCCTGTGTGTCAGGCCGTGTGTTAAGCCGTGTAGAAACTGGAGGGTATACTGACTTGTGCCACACGGTCAAACCGCATGCCCATGTGCTAGGCCGTATGAAGCTACTGACTTGATTTCTATAGAAGTTACAGGGAACACATGGCCGTGTGTCACACACGGCTGAGACACGCGTCTGTGTCTCTACCCGTGTAGACAAAAATAGGCTATTTTCCAAGCCACATTTCTCACCCAAATCGGTACCAACTTAAACACATCCATTTGCCTATAACCATGGCATAATTAGACATTCGAAACCAACCAATATCAAGCTTATAACATGCAATATCCACACATACAACACAATGTCCATAAGCACCTCAATTGACCCCTTATAATCATGCAAACTTGTATTTTAAACATACCTAAATGGTCAAACACATACATGCATCATTATGCCTATAACTTAAAATGTATGCCACTTATCAAACTCAACCATTTGGTACCCAAAATACTAATTCACAACCAAGGCATTCACATGGAGACCATACATCACATACAATAAGGCTATTTACATATTTACATAACAAAATATACCAAATTCAAGCCAAATCAAATGGCTAAATACATGATAAAACACATAGGCTACCATTAGCCAAAATGACTTATACATGCCATTAAACCCAAAATATACTGTCAAAAGTACCAAAATAAGCGTTTGATAGTGTGAAGAGATCTCCGACAACTTCCAATGTAATGTCCCCCTACCCGAGACCGTTGCCGGAGTCAAGCAGGAGACATTACAAAACTTATCTTAGCACTTAAACAGTTTTCGTAGTAAACTATCCATCTGCATCACGGTCGCTAAAAAAATCATATCTCGAGTTACAAAACTTGAAATCCAATTCTGTAAATTTTCCCTGAAACTAGACTCATATATCTACTCACTAATTTTTTTCTAGAATTTTTGGTCAGGCCAATTAGTACAGTTTATTAGAAAAAGTCTCCCCTGTTTCAGGGTTCGGCTACTCTGACCCTTGTGCACTACGAATCAAATTTCTTCCTATACAGAAATCCAATGACTATTCCATTTGTTTCAATTAAAAATAGACTCAATAAGGAATCCATAAAAATAAAGTTTGAGTCCTAATTCTTAATACACAATTTATGGTGAATTTCTAAAGTCAAAACAAGGAATCCAGAAATTGTTCTAACCCTGTTTCACCAAAACGTAAATATCTCATAAAATACAACTCTTTTACCTATTTTGTTTCTTCCATATAAAAATAGATTCAATAAGATTCAATTACATATTTTATTCATCATCTAATTCACTTTATACTATTTTTTGGTATATTTTCAAAGTTGGACTACTGTTACTATCCAAATCTGTTTTAGTATAAAATGTTGATAACTAAGTTTATAACATCTTCATTTCTTCTCTCTACAACATTTACCAACAATTCCTCTTATTACTCTTCACTAACATATCAAAACATACCATACTTAAGGTTTTGGTAACATTTACAAAACATACCAAAATATCACTTAACAACTTAGATACTTTCAAAATAACCAAAAGACATCCTAGGTACAATGCTATTTTCTAAAAGATAGAAACTTCACCAATTTGAGTTTGGGGATCGGCTTGTATCTTTGAGTCCTTATACTTTCGCACCTAGCTGCATGACGAAATAAACCGCATAATCGAGAATACTCTCAGTGGTATTTCTATAAACAATAGCTTAATCAACTTTAAAACATGGTAATTCAAACACATTATTGCTATTATTCAATATCAATCAGTACTTTAATAACCTTTACTTTATTTACCTTTATTAACATAACTCGGATACTAACGGATACACAGTTCCAACCCACACTTCGGGATAAGTACCTAGTGCTTCATCGGAACAAATTCGAAACTTTAACATTATAGTACACAAAGTACTTCATCGGAACAAATCCGGAACTTTAACAGTAGTCGATACATAGTGTCTCATCGACTCAATGTCGGAATATCCCAATACTTCCAATTCCTATGACATGTCAACTATATCCGACTAGCCCGACACTGTTAATAGGGTATTCAAAATCACATTCATTTCAATATGGTAAAAATACTTACCTCATTCACATTTTCATACAATATCAATATCAAATATAGCAATAACGATTAAGCTCGGTTTATAGAAATACAAACCACTATTTATCGAATTTAATCGATATCTTCGCTCACTTTCTCTTTTCCTTCTTTGATGACGATCCGATTACTACGTTTGCTACTAACAATCATACAATTAAAAATCATCAATATACTAATTCATAAAACGCATTTTTCACTTTCTATCAAACTTTTACAAAATTCCAATTTCGTCCTTTTTCCATTACTAATCTTTTTTCTTTAACTTAAGCTTCATATTCTCTTTTAATCAACTCATTAACAATTTCTAACTCATAAAATTCATTATAAAACATAAATTTTGAGCTCTATTCAACTTAATCCCTATTTAAACCTAACTTAGAATTCTTTTAATAAATCACTAAATTTTCACTTCTAACTTCAATTCCTATCAATTTAACCCATAAAACCTCAATTTATTCAACTAAATCAATATCTAAAATTTTCTATTTTTCTTCATTTTAACCTCATACATGTAGAACTTTGAATTAGACATCCATAAACATAAAAATCATAAGAAAATGAGCTAAAACAACTTACCAATCAAGCTTTAGGGCCTTAATCCTCAAATTTCCCTTTTCTATTTCTTTCTTTCTTTCTTTCTTTCTTTCTTTCTCACGTTTGCTCTCTGTAACTCTTTCTATGTTTCTTTACTCATTATTCTTTATTCATTATACTATATTATATTATTATTAACCTATAATAAATATAAAATTAACATGTGTAATAGCTATAACATAAAATATCTTATAGCTATTACACATATATACCAACTATTACACATGTTATATCATACATTCACACACATGGCACTTAGGGTCTAATTGCTAGATTAGTCCCTTTACTTCTTTAATCTATAATTAAACTTTTATTCCTTATGCAATTTAATCCTTTAAACTAAATTCAAGCTACTTCACTTAATTAAACACTAAATAACCATTCAACTATAATTCATAAATATTTCTAATAAATATTCATGAATAAATTTCACTAAAACAATACTCAAGACTCAATTTCGATACTGTAACTTTCGATTCATTACAATTCTCTCCCCTTAATAAATTTCGTCCTCGAAATTTACGAAAAGAGATGGGGTATTGAGATCTCATCGTTTCTTCGGTTCCCATGTAGCTTCTTCAACACCGTGACTTCGCCATAGCACTTTTACTTAAGGAATACGTTTATTACGTAATTCTTTTACCTCTCGTGCTAGAATCTCAACCGGTTCTTCTTCATACGATAAGTCGGTCGAATCTCTACATTCTCGGTAGTAATAACATGTGAAGGATCCGATCGATATCTTCTTAGCATAGAAACATGGAAGACATCGTGCATTTTTGTAGTTCAGAGGTAAGGCCAATCGATACGCCATCGGTCCAATTCTCTCAATAACCCGTAAGGCCGATAAAACGAGGACTTAATTTTCCTTTTGACCAAATCTTAGAATTTTCTTCCAAGGTGAAACCTTTAAAATACTTTATCCCCGATCGAGTATTCAATATCCCGTCGTTTCAAATCAGATACGATTTCGTCTATCAAAAGCGCTTTTCAATCTTTCCGAATTTTTTAATCAGACTTTCTGCTTCTTGAACCAATTCAGTCCAATCATCTTCTTCTCATTCGATTCATCCAACATACGGGTGATCGGCATCTTCGCCCATACAAAGCCTCATACGGTGCCATCTCATACTTGATCGAAACTATTATTATACACAAATTCGGCTAATGACAAATAATATTCCCGATTAGGCTCAAAATCAATCATACAGTGCTCAAGCATATCTTCTAAAATTTGTATTACCTGCTCAAATTGACCATCATCATGGATGAAAAGTCGTACTAAAATGAAGTCGAGTAATCGAAAGATTCATGTAATTGCTTCCAAAACCTTGACGTAAACCTTGGATCTCCGTCGAAATTATTGATTTTGGAATACCATGTAATCTAATGATTTCCGAACATAAACCTCAAGAAGTTTCTTTAACGACCAATCGGTTCTCACAACTAAGAAATGAGTGACTTCGTAAGTCGATCAACTATTACCTAAATAGCATTCTTTTACTTGTAGACATCGGTAATCCCGTCACAAAGTCCATCGTTATTCGGTCCCATTTCCATTCGGGAATATTGATGGGTTGAAGTAATCCGATGGAACTTGATGTTCGCCTTCACTCATTGACAAGTCAAACACTTTGCCACATATTCGCTTATATCCTTTTCATTCCCGACCACCAATACAATTCACGCAAATCACGATACATTTTCATACCTCCGGGATGAAATGCAAATGGACTATTATGAGCTTCTCGAAGAATTAACTCTTTCAACTCGTAATTATTCGAATGCAAAGTCGATTCGAAATCTTAGACGACCATTTCCATCAATGCTAAAATTTTCTATTGTACCATTCGAATCATCTCTCTTTTCTTTAACAACTTATCATCTTCTAACTGTGTCTTGATCGATTCGATCAAACATTACGGCTTTATTCTTAATTCACCAAAAGGCTTCCATCTTTAGTGATACTAAGTTGTGCGAACATTGCTCGTAATTCAATCGCAGCTTTTCTACTCGGTCGCCACCGCTACATTAGCCTTCCTCGGATGATAGTCTATGACACAATCATAGTCTTTTAGAAGCTCTATCCAACGCCTTTGTCTCGATTCAATTCTTTTTGCAAAAGCAGATACTTCAAACTTTTATGATCCAGATAAACATAGCACTTTTCACCATAAAGATAGTGCCTCCAAATCTTTAAGGCAAAAATTACAATGCTAATTCTAAATCATGAGTTGGATAGTTGCGTTCATGTGGTTTCGATTCTTAGTGAAGCATAAGCAATGACTTTCCGCTCGCATCAAGACACATCCTAGTCCACTCAATGAAGCATCACCAGACACTACAAAATCTCTTTCGATTCGGTAAAGTCAAGATCGGTGCCTCTGTTAACATTCGTTTCAATGCTTCAAAACTTTTCGACATTGCTCATTCCAAACAAATGGAATATTCTTCGTAGTAGCTTGGTCATCGGTAAGGCTATCTTTGAAAATCCGTTGACGAATCTTCGATAGTAACCAGCCAATCCAAGAAAACTTTGTACCTCTGATACATTCTTAGGAACTTTCCACTGAATAACTGCTTCAATCTTCTTTGGATCCACTCTAATTCCATCCGCTGATACGAAATGACCAAGAAACACAACTTCGATAACCGAATTCACACTTGCTCAATTTTCCGTACAATTGCTTTTCTCGTAGTATTTGCAAAACAATCGGAGATGTTGCTCATGATATTTTTCGACTTGGAATACACCAAAATATCATCGATAAAAACTACTACGAACCGATCTAAGTATGGCTGAAAAATCCGATTCATAAGATCCATAAAGCGGCGGGGCATTTGTCGGTCAAATGGCATCACTAAAATTCATAATGCCCATACCTCGCATTTTAATGCCGTCTTCAATATGTCGCACTCTTTTACTTTCAACCGATAGTATCCCGACCTTAGATCAATCTTTGAAAATATGGAAGCTCCTTTCAGTTGATCAAACAAATCATCTATTCGGGGAAGTGGATACTTGTTCTTGACAAATAATTTGTTGAGTTGTCGATAATCAATGCACAACCGCATCGACCCATCTTTCTTCTTAACAAATAACATTGGAGCTCCCCATGGTGATGTACTAGGTCGATAAAACCTCTCATCCAATAAGTTTTGCAACTGTACTTTTAATTCCTTTAGCTCAGTAGGTGCCATATGGTACGGAGGTATCGATACCGGATCTGTACTTGGGTAGACTTCAATCACAAATTCTACCTCTCGATCAGGGGGTAATCTAGGTAATTCCTCAGGGAATACATCAGAAAATTCACATACAATCAAATTTTACTACATCGACTTTCAACCTAATCCGAATTAATCACATATGCTAAGAAAGCATTACAACCTCGATGAAGAAGCTTGCTAGCTTTAATGGTCGAAACAATACTGAATTGATCCACTAGTCCGAATACCATTTTCTTCAATTCTATCTTCACTTTCATTCGAACAATAAACTTCTTCTTATAACGTCTAAAATCACTCCATGTTCGATAACCATCCATTTCCAAAATAACATCAAAGTCGCCAAATGGCATAATCAATGATCAACAGGAATATTCTATCTTGAATCATTAACGAACATCTTCGACATATATGGTTCACTAAAGTAGTTTGTCCCATGGACTAGACACTTCTATCATAACTTTAGACAATTCAAACTCTAATTTTTTGTCTCAACTACTTTCAGATTAACATATGAATGTGATGACCGTGGTCTATTTAAGCATAAACGGTGTTGAATTCAATAAGAATATACCGTCACCACATCGTGAGCATCTTTCTCTTCTCGAGTCCTCACAACATACGCTCGAGCTGGAGCTCTAGCTTTAGATTGTTGTGTAGCACTCTCACTAGTTCTTCTAGTACCACCTCTAGCAAACGAACTACTTCGGCCTAATCCCCGGCCTCTGGAAGCAAATTCAGATCTTTGCACTACTGTCGGTGTTGTTCCAGATATCTTTGGGCAATCTTTAATAAAATGATCGGTAGCTCCACAACGGAAACAACCTCCAGTCAACTTTCTACACTCCTCTTTGTGTCGGTTTCACAATGCTCACATATTGGAATTTCAGATTCGAATCGGACTTGATATCGCCAGAGACACAGATGAGTCTGCTTTTCCGACCTTGATCACTCCTTTCCGATCGAGAACTAAATCTCCAATTACCTCGTGATTCCTTTGACCGCTTAAGCTGTGGACTTGAACTAACCATTCCGGACGTTTTTCACTCAAATGAGCAACTTGAGACTTTTTATCCCTTTCGAGAATTTGTTCAATCATCTTAGCTTTTTCCATTAAATCCGCAAACTCAGTGATTCTAAGAGGCATCAACTGTAGTCTAAATTCATCACGTAATCCTCTTAAAAATCTTTTACATCACCACCTTCAATACAAACTCGGTGGCATATCTGCTCAATCTCGTAAATTCTCGTTCATAATCCACTATGAGCATCTCACCTTGTTTCAGTTGTTAAGAACTCTTGTCTTTTGTCCTCTATGTACATTTCTCCCAAATACTTATTTTGAAACTCTTTTTGAAAGAAGTCCCAACTTATCTGTTCCTCAAGTACATTCTGAATCATGATTCCCACCATACTAAAGCTTCTTCTTGCAGTAATAAGACAACACACACTAAGCTTTCTTGTGGTGTACATTCAAGTTGCTTCAGAACTCTCTTTGTAGTCTTTAACCAATTTTCAGCAATAGTCGAATCAATTCCCTTTGCACCCAAAAATTCTGTAGCTCCATATTTTCTCAATTCTTTAATTGGAGCTCTTGGTAGTAGGGATAGAGGACGTAAAGCATAGTTCCTACCGCTTTTGAAGGGCATCGCGATTATTCTAAAGACTTCATATTATCACTTCCAACATTCGGTTGATTTCCCATCGGATTCACACTTGAGCTGCAGACTCGATTCATTCACATTATACAGTTCATCATCTTTACTATACATCTCTTGATCAAGATCCTCAATGCTTTTATCGACATTCTTAATGCTATAAAACAAAAATATTCAACAAACATATCAACATCCAATCCCAACTCAAATTTGACTCAAGAATGGCATGTACCTCTAGATTCACATTGACATTCGATTTAGTCCTAGAACCGACTAAACCTAATTAGCTCGATACCAATCAATATTGTAACGTCCCCTACCCGAGACCGCTGTCGAGTCAAGTAGGAGACATTACAAAACTTATCTTAGCACTTAAACAGTTTTAGTAGTAAACTATCCATCTGCGTCATGGTCGCTAAAAAAATCATATCTTGAGTTACGAAACTCGAAATCCAATTCGTAAATTTTCCTTGAAACTAGACTCATATATCTACTTACTAATTTTTTTCTAGAATTTATGGTTAGGTAAATTAGTACATTTTATTAGAAAAAGTCTCCCCTATTTCAGGGTTCGGCTACTCTGACCCTTGTGCACTACGAATCAAATTTCTTCCTGTACAGAAATCCAATGACTATGCCATTTGTTTCAATTAAAAATAGACTCAATAAGGAATCCATACAAATAAATTTTGAGTCCTAATTCTTAATACACAATTTATGGTGAATTTCTAAAGTTAGAATAGGGAATCTAGAAATTGTTCTAACCCTATTTCACCAAAACGTAAATATCTCATAAAATACAACTCTTTTACCTATTTTGTTTCTTCCATATAAAATAGATTCATTAACTTCAATTACATATTTTATTAATCATCTAATTCACTTTATACTATTTTTGGTATATTTTCAAAGTTCGACTCATTTATCGTCCAAATCTGTTTTAGTATAAAATGTTGATAACTAAGTTTATAACATCTTCATTTCTTCTCTCTACAACATTTACCAACAATTCCTCTTATTACTCTTCACTAACATATCAAAACATACCATACTTAAGGTTTTGGTAACATTTACAAAACATATCAAAATATCACTTAACAACTTAGATACTTTCAAAATAACCAAAAGACATCCTAGGTACAATGCCATTTTCTAAAAGATAGAAACTTCACCAATTTGAGTTTGGGGATCGGCTTGTATCTTTGAGTCCTTATACTTTCAGACCTAGCTGCAAGCACGAAACAAACCGTGACGCGAGAATACTCTCATGGTATTTCTATAAACAATAGCTTAATCAACTTTAAAAATGGTAATTCAAACACATTATTGCTATTATTCAATATCAATCAAGACTTTAATAACCTTTACTTTATTTACCCTTATTAACATAACTAGGATATTAACGGATACACGGATCCAACCCACACTCCGGGATAAGCACATAGTGCTTCATCGGAACAAATTCGGAACTTAACATTATAGTACACAAAGTACTTCATCGGAACAAATCCGGAACTTTAACAGTAGTCGACACATAGTGTCTCATCGACTCAATGTCGGAATATCCCAATACTTCCAATTCCTATGACATGTCAACTATATCCGACTAGCCCGACACCTTTGTTAATAGGGTATTCAAAATCACATTCATTTCAATATGGTAGAAATACTTACCTCATTCACATTTTCATACAATATCAATATCAAATATAGCAATAACGATTAAGCTCGGTTTATAGAAATACAAACCACTATTTATCGAATTTAATCGATATCTTCGCTCACTTTCTTTTCCCTTCTTTGATGACGTATCCGGTGCTATGTTTGCTACTAACAATCATACAATTAAAATCATCAATATACTAATTCATAAAACACATTTTCACTTTCTATCAAACTTTTACAAAAATTCCAATTTCGTCCTTTTTCCATTACTAATCTTTTTTCTTTAACTTAAGCTTCATATTCTCTTTTAATCAACTCATTAACAATTTCTAACTCATAAAATTCAATAAAACATAAATTTTGAGCTCTATTCAACTTAATCCCTATTTAAACCTAACTTAGAATTCTTTTAATAAATCACTCAATTTTCACTTCTAACTTCAATTCCTATCAATTTAACCCATAAAACCTCAATTTATTCAACTAAATCAATATCTAAAAATTTTCTATTTTTGTTCATTTTAACCTCATACATGTAGAACTTTGAATTAGACATCCATAAACATAAAAATCATAAGAAAATAAGCTAAAACAACTTACCAATCAAGCTTTAGGGCATTAATCCTCAAATTTCCCTTTTTCTATTTCTTTCTTTCTTTCTTTCTTTCTTTCTTTCTCACGTTTGCTCTCTGTAACTCTTTCTATGTTTCTTTACTCATTATTCTTTATTCATTATACTATATTATATTATTATTAACCTATAATAAATATAAAATTAATATGTGTAATAGCTATAACATAAAATATCTTATAGCTATTACACATATATACCAACTATTACACATGTTATATCATACATTCACACACATGGCACTTAGGGTCTAATTGCTAGATTAGTCCCTTTTACTTCTTTAATCTATAATTAAACTTTTATTCCTTATGCAATTTAATCCTTTAAACTAAATTCAAGCTACTTCACTTAATTAAACACTAAATAACCATTCAACTATAATTCATAAATATTTCTAATAAATATTCATGAATAAATTTCACGGAAACAGTACTCAAGACTCAATTTCCGATACCATAACTTTCGGTTCATTACATCCAATCCGAACGAGCTTCTGAAACACTATAAAACATGGAAAAATAAATAGAGTAAGCAATTAAACTTAATAAGTTCGTATAACTAAAAATACAACTTACCAACTAACCACAATTTAGTTAATAACATTTAGGCATAATACAACTCAAATTGGCCCAGAAGCCTAACACAAAAATCATCAGCCATGTTAGCCATGTATTCATATGCCAAACATATATATACCACTTCCCGTACTTCACATAAATACCTGTACTAGTTCCTATCAAACTTGTATAATCTCGTAACAACACTGTGTCCGTTGAACCACTTATAATATCGTTAGATACGCGGGTAGTACACGCAAGGTGTACTGAACTGTAATCCGTCAATTCTTGTACATGTATACTCATACAAGCTATAAACGGTAAGCTCCTCCAAGCTGAATAACGGTAAGCTCATACGAGCTAAGTATCGGTAAGCTCATAAGAGCTAGAATCGATAACCCTAATGACATGTTATTTGCATCCTACGAATTTCTAATGTTCAAACGGGGCTCGGTATTCTTCGTATGTCGTCGGTTATGCGCTCGATAATTATACATAGTAATTACACAATCCACATACATATATTTCAATTAAAGCATATAAATACGCAATTTAATTACATGAATTTACTTCAAACTCGTACGAAGAAAAATGATCGTTTAATCCAAAACTTTGTCATTTCCCCAATCTAAATTCGTACGTTGCTTTTCTTGATCTATACAATAAAATTTAACTAATTTAAGCATCATTCTATTCAATTCATTCGAAAAATCATGTTATGGTAAAATTACTATTTTGCCCTTATACTTTTGACTTTTTTACAATTTAGTCCCTAGGCTCGTAAAATGAAATTCCATGCAATTTCGCCCCACCCAACCTAGCCGAATAACATATATGCTCATAGCATCCCGTACATTTCACAATTTCTCCCATTTATCACACAATTTACTCATTTCTCAATTTAACCCCTAATTGGCAATTTTATTAAAAAATCACTTAACAAAAGTTGTTAAATTCTCAACAAAGATTCATTTTCTTCCATTAAACTTCAAAATCCTAACATAGTCATCAATGGAAAATCTCAAACTATCCAATATTTTTGCAAATTAGTCCCCTAGTTAGCTAGGTTAACTTACAACGATCCCGAAAACATAAAAATCAACAAAAACGGGACAAGATATCACTTACATGCAAGAGATTTATTTTGCTAAAATTTTGAGCTTCCTTGGATCTTTCTTGCTGAAAATTTCGGTTGAGAAATGAAGCAAGAAGATGACCATTTTGTGTTATTTTATTTAATTTAGCTTTTATTACCTAATTATCATTTTAACCTTACCTAACTTCAAAAAAAAGAAACAAAAAAAAAATTGTCAAGCCATGCACATCCACTATCACCTTTAATGGTCTAATTACCATATAAGGACCTCCACTTTAAAGTTCTATAGCTATTTAATACCTTTATCTATAAGAACACAACTTTTGTACTTTAGCAATTTAGTCCTTTTCATCAAATTGAGCATACAAATAGTAAAATTTCTTAACGAAACTTTTATACAATAATACTATCATGCTATATATCACAAAATAAGACTAAAATAAATTTTTTGACTTCAGATTTGTGGTCCCGAAACTACTATTCTGATTTTACTGAAAACGAGTTGTTATAATAAAAATATACAATTTAATTTTGTCTCCCTGAAAAAAATATTTTGGCTCTGCCATGGGGTAAAGGCACCAACCCCCTAAAATGGAAAATTTTCATTTAGGCCCCTTTATAATTTATAAAATTTTAAATTAGTAATGGTAAACTTGCACTTTGCCTCCCTCCCCCCAAAATGATAAAAATTTGATTTAATCCTTTAAAAATTATAAAGATATAGGCTATTAAAATAGTGAAATTGCATTTTTACTATTGCAAAAATATAAAATTTAATTTCATCACCCCCTAAAAAAAATTTTTGGCTTCACCCCTGATTCTACCATTACCATGACCTCTTCCTCCAAATTGATTTCCATGAGAAATATTTAAGGCATGTTATTTCTCAATATGAGAGTTCATGCACAAGCACACTACTTTGCAACTCATCAATTGTTAGCGTGCTCATATCCTTTCATTCCTCTATGGAGGATACAACATGGTCGAACTTCAAAGTCATGGAACACAAAATATTTTCGACAAAAACATCACCATTTATTTACCATTTTCTTTCATTTTGTTAGCAATGGTAAGAGTTTGGGAAAAATACTCATTCACATATTCTCCCTCCTTCATGTGAGGAGCCTCAAATTCTTTGTGAAGAGCTTGTAAATATGCATGATTAACTCGTGCTGAACCTTGATATTTTTGCTTCATAGAATTACACATGTCTTTTGTCATGTCCTGGTTGAGAACCATTTCCAAGATTGAATAATCTAAGGCTTGACACAAATAATTCTTTGTTTTCAAGTCTTTTAGTTTTTTATTGTCAATGTGATTTCTCTCTTTGTTTCTGTCAGAATTGAATATTCAATTACTATAGGAATTCCATTCTCTACTAGGCCCTAATATTCCTTTGGTCACAAAAAATTCTCCATGAGCATCGCCCAAAATCATAGTGCCCATCAAATTTCGATATTGTTGTTCGCAAAAAAAAAAAAACTCTCTGTTGGCATCTTTGGGTTGCAAAACCCTTAGAAAAACTTTAATCGAATACCAAAACTAAAAGACAATTTATGAGAGCAAAAGAATTGATGGAGAAAATCTGATGCATTAAATTGAAACAATCTTAGCTTTATATAGAGCCTTACATAATGTTAAGAAATAAGAAGTGTTGCAACAAAATGGTGGTTAAAATTGTTATAGTATGCTAGTAGTTAAGGTTTCTATTACAATGTCAGTTGATAGTTACAATATGTATAAATATCATAACTTGGTCTTCAGTATAATGTGAAGAAATGAGATTCTTTTCTACTATCTTGTTATATTTTCTTTGATTGTTTTGCTATTTGATGATATCTCATTATGGTATCTAAGCCAAAGTCTTTTTTGGTGTAATGGGTGTGTTTGTGTTTCTTTCATGGCACTCGAAGTTATCTTTGGCAACAATAACAGTTATCATCAGTCATTCAATACGGCTGCACCGGTGGATGGTTCTTCTCCCGATCCTGAATGTGTTTCTTTTGTTGCTAGTAGGAAGATCCAACAGTTTCCAGAGCATGACACTATGAAACTAGTTGAGCACAATTTCCTTCTACGGAAACATCTGGTTATGCTAATTCTTGAAGGTTATAGGCTACATGAATTTGTTCTATGGATGCTTAGTGTTCCTTCTCAATATATAATTGACAAGGATGGAAACCTTGTTGGTAATCCTGACTTCTTGTTACATAAGCAACAAGATAAATTGTTAGCTTCTTAGTTATTGTCTACTGTGATGAAATCTTGGTATATCTCACCAATGCCAATTCTAGTTTTGATGTTTGGACAATTGTTGCAAGGTGTTTTGCTACTAAGTCGAGTACGACAATCTCTAGTCTAAGACATTCATTGTACTCTGAGAAAAAAGGGCAATTGACTATTAAGGAATATTTAGCCAAAATTAAGGGTATGTGTGACACCCTAAGGGCTACAGACAATGTAACACCCCTAACCCGTAATCGACACTAAAACAGGGTTACGGAGTATTACCGAACTTATAAATCAATCAATCATACATTTTGTATACATTTATGATTCATATCAAAAACCATTCAAATACATTTTTACAGTCTCTAATACGAGCCCTCAATGCCCAAATAGACATAGAAGTGGTCTGGGACTAAACCGAGTTCTCTACGAATTTTTAAAAATCATGAAAATTTTTTCACAATGCAGGGGTCACACGCCCGTGTGGACAGGGGCACGCCTCTTAGGCCGTGTTTAACCCTGTGTAACTCTTTGACTTGGGTCACACGGCCAGGCCACACGCCCGTGTGCCAAGCCATGTGCTAGGCCGTGTGAAAACTGGAGAGTATACTGACTTGTATCACACGGCCAAGCCACACACTCGTGTGCTCGGCCGTGTGAAGCTACTGATTTGATTTCAAAAGAAGCATCAGGGGACACATGGTCGTGTCACCTGGCCATGTGTCACACACGGCTTAGACACACGCCCGTGTCTCTGCCCGTGTGGAAAAAAATAGGCTATTTTCCAAGCCATATTCCTCACCCATATTGGTACCAACCTATACATATCAATTGACATACAATTATGGCATAAATAGGTACTCAAAACCAACCAATATCAAGTTTATAACATGAACATTTACACCACAACATAATATAACAAACAAACTCATTCGACCATCTTAAAATATACCCGACATACTTCAAAGGTTATCTAAATGATCAACTACATGTATGAGACATTATATCTTACTTAGCATTCATAACATTCTCAAATGTCAACCACTTGGTACTTTCAATACATATTCATCAACATGACTTTCACATAGCAAATATACACAACACACCAAAAGATCATTTATACGTATTTACAAACCAAGTATACCAAAATAAGCCAAAACCACATGGCTATACATATAACCAAAACAACATAAGACATATAGGCCAGATTAGCCAAAACACCTATACATGCCATTTAACACAAAATGTAAAGTCTAAGTACCAAAATAGAGTTTGATATTGCAACACGATCTCTGACAACTTCCAAAATCGAGCAAGCTTCCAAAGCACTAAAAAAAACATAGGAAAATAAACAGAGTAAGCAATTAAGCTTTGTAAGGTTGAATAATATGAATTAAACTTACCATTTGAACAACATTTAGGTAAGTAAACCCAAAGCATGATACAATTCAATTTGGCCAAAGCCTATAATACAATCCATAATCTCATTAGTTATATATTCACATAAAACAAAAATCCTATAGGAGCTCATTAATTGATTAAATTCAATATAAACATGTATCAAATATCAACCATTTCCATATAATTATTAGTACTTATTCATATCTGTAACACCCCTAACCCGTATCCGTCGCCGGACTAGGGTCGCAAGGCATTACTGAACATGCACACAGTTCTGAACATTCACATATTATCACAAGCCTTATCTTATATATATAAGAAGGGCATAAAACTAATTAAATATATACATGTTACATTTACAAATCACAGATTAATCACCTTAATGGTAATCAAATGCTATAATAAAAAAATTTATAGCTTTTATTTAATAATTCTATACAGGTGCAGGTTTAACCACTTAAGTCATATTACAAGATATTATGCCTCTTAACAATTATGACATAATTAATTTCACAAATAATCAATAATAATGTAACACCCTGAATTTGGGCCTAGAAGTATTAGGCCTTGAGTGTGGGTCCGTAAGGAGGTTGTATATAGGTATTTAATTGTGCAATGAAATGACACAATTAAATGTCTGCTTTGGTGGTTAATGGCCCTGAGAAGTGTTAGAGAAATCTTGGGTTCAAACTTGGGCTTTAGCAAAAATTTTGGTATTAAGAGAAAAAAACCTGGATGCTTGGATGAGGGCTTTTAAATTATTGTGTTAAATAAATGACACAAGGAAGCTTGTAGTCTAGTGGTTGTGGAGTCATTAAGGTTGTATGAGAGCCTGGGTTCAAGCCTTGGCTCTTACAATTTATTTTGGTTTTTTTAAGGGAACCTGAACTTTGGCCTTTAGACCTTATAATTAATTGGGGATAAAATATGACACAAAAAGCCTTGTGGCTTAATGGCAAGTAGCGTGTGGAGCATCGGAGGGGAGGCATGGGTTCGAATCCCATGGGAAGCAAGGAGCATTTATTTTGCTAACAGGGGCAAGAGTTGGTGTTGAATTTAAACTCGATGTTGGAGGATCCCACATCGGAAGCTAACATAAGAGTGGTTGCGGTCGGCTTTAAATAGAGGAACCATGAGGAGAGTAAATGTACCTTTTCTTGGTGATCCCTTTCATTGTATGGCGTGCTCGTTTGGGTTGGCGTCGCTAAGAGTGCTCGGGCGTGATTAACTCCATCCCCTATCGTGTGTATTTTCTCGCCACTCTAGTGCTGTAGGATGGCTACTTGGTCAAGAATGGGTGAAAGGGGCCATGTGGGCCCAATGGGCCTACTGGCCCAATTGGATAAGTTGTTTGATTGTGTAGTAAATATTGGACTAGGCTAGGTGAATCTCATATTTGTAGCTAGATTTATGCTAAAAGGCCACACGAGCGTGTGGGCCTATTTAAATGAGAATAGGCTTTAGGCTTATTCGTATTGTTATCCCTGTTTAGAATACTTTAGTTTACCAAATTACTTGAAATGCCCTCGATTTGTAGAATTACCCTCGATTTACTGAATTCTTGTTTTACCTCGATTTACAAAATTACCATTTTACCCTCGGTTTACAAAATTACCGCTTTACCTCGATTGTGAAATTACCAAATACCTGTAGGATAGAATTACCAAAATACCCCTAGTTTGTAAAATTACCAAAATACCCCTAGTTTGTAAAATTACCGAAATACCACTGGTTTGTGAAATTATCGAAATACCCTCAATTTGTAAAATTACCAAAATATCCTTAATTTACAAAATTACAGAAATACCCTTGACTTTCTAAAAATTATTGAAATACCCTTGATTTGTAGATTTACCAAAACACCCTTGTAGGATGAAATGATTAAAATACCCCTAATAGGTAAAAAGACCGTAAAGCCCCTGTAGGGTAAAGTAACTGTAATACCCCTGTATGGTAAAATGACGAATATGCCCTTATGTTCCGTATGACTGATGTGCTTAGGATTTACATATATTGATATTGGATTAGTTAAGTTTGAGTGATAGGTGGTGGTTATCGTAGGTGATTGACTTTGGAAACGTTTCAACTTCAACCCATAACAGGTGTGTAACGAACCCTCTTTCGTAGCTTAAATCGATATATGCTGAAAAGCCGAAATGTCGAAATTCGACATTTCGAGGACTTGTAAGCAGGAGAACGCTCATAGGTTAGTTAGATTAGCTAAGTTGATGATCGAGACCGTTGGTACAGGTAAGAGCACGATTTTGGGCGTCTCAATAAGTTGGGCCTTAATGGACTAGAATCGGGCCCAATGGGCTTTCAAGCCCATTCGGGTAAAACTGCTAGAAAATGGAATCTGGAAAAGTTGCATGTTAACACGGTTAGTACTGTTGTAAAATTTGGATTAAGTAGGCTTAGTGGGCTAAATCAGCATTTGTAGGGCCCATTAGGGGTTTTGGGCCCAAAAGCTCGAATTTGATAAAGTGGGTTAAAGATCATTGTTTAAACACTCGGAAATATTGATAATTGTTAATGAACATGGAAAACCCTGATATTTGGTAAAATTACGAAATTACCCTTATAATATGAAAAATGACTGTTTTGCCCTTATGGGCAAGTGACTGACTTGGACTGTGTGGTTGATGGGTTTGATTGTGAATATATGTTGGTGATATGAATGACTTGATTGTGATTGTTTGATTCAAATATGGGCATGACATTCTGCATACATGACATGTTGCATGGGTTGGGTTTTACAAATGGAGGAAGTGCTAAAAGGGCTATGCCCCAGTCTAGCGAAAAGGGTTTTGCCCCAGTTTATCAAAAAGGGTTTTGCCCCAGTTATTAAAAGAGGCTAGGCCTCGAGTTATATGATAAAGCACTATCTTGCCAAAGGAGAGTTTGGTTGAGTGGGTTGAGTTATTCCCACATAGTGTGTTGGTTGGTACGGTGGAGAGTAGCGGATGGTGGGTTGAGTAGTCTCCCAAATGGGCTTGCATACATTCATTGATATTACATGTGATATTGAAATGGGCCTATGGGCCATACCGCTTCAAATAAAGGCTTGACCAAGGATATGATTTATGAAAAGGCTTTGGCCCGATGATATGATTTATGAAAAGGCTTGACCCAAGATATGTCGAGATCGAATTAGGCTTAAGCCCATATTGCTATTGTTTAAGGGCTAAGGCCCGGTGTCTTTATTCTTGAATAGGGCTTTGGCCTGATTGTCTTGACACTATGTTATTCATCGTTTGTTTTTTGTTGGGGATTACACACGAGTTTTCGTAAACTCACCCCGCTTCTAACTCGTGGGTAATCCCTAAGCTTAGATGGTTTGGAGCTGCGAGGGACTCGGAGATGGCCACACTCTTGCTTCATTTCTTTTAATTGTAATAAGTAGCCGATTTATTTCTTTATAAGTTTTATCTTATTAATATTATTATTTGGTTTTGGGTTGTAATAAGGTCATTTTAATTATTTTTCTGGGATTATTTTATTTTATATTTTTCTGATAACAATATGAGTTAGACCTAGGGCGCGTTTCCAAAATGATAATTGTTTTCAAAATAACGCAACGATACAATTAATCGGTTTATCAAAAATATCTACTTAAATGAATTCCAACTCGTTTTTCTCAAAACCTAACCTAGCACCAAAGTGTGGCAATGGTTGTAGGAATGTCTAGGATTGGATCCAATCAAGAGCTTGGTACTTAAGCAGCCTTCTAGGCTCACCTCCTCTGTTTCGGATACCTACCTGGTGCACAGCTTCCATTCACTTTATTAACTTAGCAAAGACTATCTTTTAAAACACTAAGAAGAACGTTGAAAGAGGCATGGGTTTTCTTAAAAACTTCAATGTGACACGTCGGATCCGGCCATAACATCTGGGCCGGGTTTGGGGTGTTACAAATAACACACTAAACATTTAAATAATAACAATTCTATCATTTAAACTTAAGTTAAAAACTCAGTAAATGCACATCTGCATACAAATATTTTATATATATATATATATATAAATTATTTATAAAATAACCATTTTAATATCAATACATACTCCACATGTACTCCCTATTTATTTTAATCAACTAAACCTATTTTACAAATTACATATGCATGACACATGCGTATGTACTCTCAAAACAAACCGAAAAATAATAATAAGTATTATTATACTTTATTCATATAACAACCACAGCGTAAGTGTATTCATACTTTTACATATATAAGCTCAACTAACAAGGCATATCTAATTAAATTAACCCTTGTCTTTTACTATGATAAAAAAATTATAATAAGTACATATCATTGTTCCAAGCCGTAAGGAATTACCGAATACACCTTATACATATATCTTTCTTGTCATTTAACTAGTAGGTTCTGAACTTGGTTCATTTTACAACCTTTATACTTTGTATAGCTGAGACACATAACAACTTATTAAACATTCTATAACATGAATATAATCTTAACATGAGTTTAATCCAAGACCACATAACAACTCGTCCTTTTACATCATGAGCTGCCTCACTTAACATGAAAATATATATATGCTGAAATAATATTCATTCATAATCAACATTTCTAGCTACCATTTAACCGAATAAACTTGCCAACCAAAGAAGTTATTACTTTTAGTACAAATCAATATCGTAGTATTTCAATCAAGGTAACATATCAAATATATTTCATACTTACCAATTTGTCAAGGCCAAACCATTCAAAATACATCCTTCCCACAAATCAACTTCAACGCACAAAATACATACCACCAAAAACATTCAACCATAGCACTTAATATCATTATCAAAGTGAACACAAACCATAACTAAACTTAACCTATTTTAAGCAAGGTAGTTAAGCCATTTTCGCATGGCTCATATACATTCATTTCCAGAATAACTACCCCAAGACCAGCCTATACATAGCCATAATTTAAGTTTAGCTTAAAGGTACCAAAGTAGTAAACAGTGTGATGAACTTGGTTGACAAATCTCCGAGCTTGCAGCTGACTTCCAAAAATCTATAAAACATAGTATCATAATACACAGAGTAAGCTACCGCAGCTTAGTAAGTTATAAGCAAATAAACAACTCATTATCATAATTAACTCATATTAAATATACGAATTGCATTAACAAGATTAACCACCTAAACCGAATACATGTTCAATCGTTTAATGCACAAACAAATCAATTTCCCAAATCTAATAATCATAATATCCACACATCCATTTATTCTTTTATGCAACTTAAAAGTGTGACAGCCCAAAATTGACCCTAGTCGGAATGTGGTTTCGGGACCACAAAACCGAGGCATAAAAATAATTAAAAATTTATTTTGATACCTATAATATGTGTGTGCTCATGTATGACATTTTATGATGATTGATTTAGTGTTATAAAGGTGAATTTCACTAGAAAGGACTTGTGTGAAAACTTAGAAATGAGATAGGCAAATGTTGAAGTGGCCTATTGATGCACACTAGAAATGTTGTCCTTGCATGTCAAATTCCCCAAATTTGACTATAATGGCCGCCAAGGTGGGTATGATGGGCAAGGAAAACATGTTTCCAACATGTTTGGCTAGTGAGTTATGTAGGAAGTATTATAATAAAATAAGCATAAAAAATGAAAAAAAAAAGAAAGATGAGCTTGGATGCCCTTGTTGCCGTGAGTAGAGGAAAAGAGAGGAGAAATTTTGTTCATCCATTTTCACTTCTTGGCCGAAAATACTAAGGAAAAAGGGGAGGATTTTTGCTTCATGCTTGGTTTAGAAGAGATCTAGAAGGAGATTTGGCTAAATTGCATCAAGATTAAGGTATGTATGAGGTTGTGTTGGGAGTTTCATGCATGTTTTGGTTGCTAACTTGATGTGCTGTTAGCCATGGCTCAAATCTTTGTTATGCCATGGAAATGGTATTTGGCCAAAGTTGTTATGGTGATAAAGCCATTGCATGCTAAGTATGAAGCTTGATGATGATGCATGCAATGATGGATTGTCTACTCTTGAGTAAGATTTTGAGTTTTCTTTTGTTTAATCATGATTGAAGTTGAAAAGGGCATGATTGTCATATTCGCCATGATGCATTCATGAGCATGGTTCATGCTTCTTGCATGTTAGTTAAAATTTTTGTTTTGGATGGCTATGGACACCTTGAAATTCGCCATGCTCATATATGTATATATATGTTTGCACATGATGTTTTGGTTATGAAGTAAGTGATGAATATGTTTGTTTAAAGAAGAAGATGTTGAAGAATAATTGTGAAATTGTAAGCACATTCTACCTAGCACACATATGAGTGCTTGATGCTATATTATAAGTTTTGAGCTACAATATGCAAAGCATTAACTAGTAAAATGCATGCTGTTTTTGTGTGGTATTAAGTGCATAATTGGCCTCAACATGGACATGTATATTCGGCCTTAGGTAGCCTATTGATGGCCTTAGCTTTTCCTTGATGCTCGAATGAATTGTATTGAATTGCTTGATGTAGTATAAAATGTGCATGACCATTGTGTATTCAAGCTAAAGAGTGGCCATATGACCATTTAAACTCCTTGTCATATTCGCCATAAGCTAGCACAATGAGGTTTTAATAAATTGAATTTGTTTGAATTAGCTCAAGAGCTAAGAGGGCCACAATTGGACAAGGGGAAGGAAAAAGTGATCGAATAGCCGTAAAAGCCGTTCGACAACATCCGAGGTAAGTCCTCAAGAAGTGATCTTACTTGAATTATGTGGAATGAAATATGGATGTATTGATTATTGATTTATGTGTGTATGAGTATTGAATGATACCCGGGCTAAGTCCCAAGGCGATTATGCTAGTGATTATAATTGTGTTTGAGCCTTAGTAACGAAAATGAAATATGTATGTCCAATGATTATTGATGTATGTGTGCATGAGAAATTGAATGATATCTGGGCTAAGCCCCAAGACAATTATGTTGGAAATTATATCCGGTTAAGACCGAAGGCAATTGTGCTAGTGGCTACATCCGGCTAAGACCAAGGCATTCGTATGAAGTCATTCTATCCGGCTAAGACCAAGGCATTTGTGCACGTGGTTATATCCGGTTATATTCAAAGAATCTTGGGCTGGAGGTGAGTGTTGGTTACTGTAATAAATTCAATTAGTACGCTCGAAAAGCCCAAAGAATAAGGTACGTTTATATGTGCATTGGAAAGTCGACATGTTTGAGCAACATTCGCTCAATCGACTAACAATTTCAGCTATTGAATTGATCGATACTTTGTGAAAGTATATAATGATGAAGTGTGAAGTAAGAATGACTATGTGAATGTGTATTAATGGAATGATGCATTTGGTTATGTGAATGTATTGCTTTAATTAAAGCTGATTATATTCCTTGAGACTTACTAAGCATAAAATGCTTACCCCGTTGCTTTGGCTCTCTGTTTTATAGATTTCGCTCGATAGCAATCGGATTCGGGATCAATAGAGTCAAGTCATCCACACTATCAACGCCTCTATTTTGGTATAAATTTTGGTTGAACTTTGAAATGGCATGTATAGGACTACCCTTGTTGGTTTAAAAATGTGGTGATGTATATGTATACGGCCATGCGAAAATGGCTCGTAAAAGGAAGCATGAACTTAGACTATTTGTGGTTTGTATGTATATATATGGTGTCATGATGTGATTATGGATTGGAAATGGGAATGTTGGTCACATGATCAGCCATTGGTATGGTTAAAATGATCATATATGAACCTATGTATGGCAAGACTAGTTGGTTCATGGAGACTACAAAATAGGTAAGACCTACCTTAAAACAGATGCTGCCAGCTGCAGTGACGTGAATGTGAAAAATCACCAAAATTTGTAGGAATGGTATTAATTAGTGAATAAGCTATGTAAATGAACCTTGATGAGTCTATTTTCATATGGAAGAAACGAAATGGTCATAGGAGTTACATGTTAAGAGATATTAAAGCTATTGTGAGACAGGGCCAGAACGGTTTCTGGGTCCCCTGTCGCAACTTTAAAAATTTACTATAAATTATCCAGAAAGAATTAGGAGTCATGCCTTATATTTACAGATTCCATTTTGAGTTTAGTTTCATTAGAAACAAACGGCACCAGTATTAAATCCCTGTACAGATAGATATTCTAGTTATAACGCGCGAAGGTCAGAGCAGTCGATCCCTGTAACATGGGTGACTCTAACTAATAAACTGTACCAATTGGCCTGACCAAAAATTCTAGAAATAAATCCATGAATGGATATATGAGTCTAAATTCAGGGAAAATTTACAAAACCAGTTTCTGAATTTTGAAACTCGAGATATGATTTTTAAGGCGACGGTGACGCAGTTTTCCAGCCTGACTGGAAAAGTGGAAATTGGTGGGCAAAATATGTGAACTTGGCTTGTTAACCCCTCGTGTCCGACACCGGCGATGGTCTCGGGTTCGGGGTGTTACAATTTTATTGGTATCAGAGCCACGGTTTAGTCGATTCTAGGACTACCGTGATGTGTTTGGGGTCTAGCTATACATGCCATTAAATGATGAATCGATAGTGTGGTGATTTCTGACAATTTGACTTTGTGTTTGTTTATAGCAATGGATCCCGATCCCAACCGAAGCGATAGCTGATGATGTGGAGAGTGTGGCACCTGCTCCGCACAAGGGACAGCGCCGGCCGGACTCTCAACCTATGGCCAGCAATCCGAATGATGAGGCTAGGCAAGCCTTTTATAGTGTGATGAACGAATGGTTTAATCAATACATTCGAACTAACACTACCGTCCCACAACCTCCATTCCCGACAAATGCAACCCCGCACCTACAATACCTCCGGTGATGACCAAATAAGGTCAAGTAAGCCCCAATCGATAGGATTCGAAAACATGGGGCCACCGAATTTAAGGCTACGGATGATGATGATGCCGAAGCGAGCTAAATTTTGGTTGGATAACACTATCCGGTGCTCGATGAGCTATCCTGTACACCGATGAGTGCTTAAAGTGTACCATCTCCTTGCTACGTGAGTCCTCCTACTATTGGTGGAGTACTCGACTTCGTGGTACCTAGAGAGCAAGTGACTTGGGAATTCTTTCAAACCGAGTTCAAAAAAGTATATCGATCGAGATTCATCGACCAAAAGCGAAGGAATTCCTTGACCTTAAGCAAGGTTCTATGTCGATTCGACTACGAACGAAAATTTGTGAGGCTTAGCCAAGACGCGCGAGAATGCATTTCGTCCAAGCCATTATGTGTAAACGCTCGAGGATGGGCTGAATGATGATATAAGGATGTTCGTTGGCATTCTCGAGATACGAGTTCGTAGTACTTGTTGAGCGAGCTTGTAAAGTCAAGAGCTTAGAAAGGAGAAACAAAAAGCTGATGTGGGAACCGGAGAATTCGAAAGAGGTCCTCGGAAAGTCTCTTCAACAAGCAATCAAGAGATTTCGAGATGATGTGAGCCGGTCTAGAGGCGTGTCGGGCTTTTCTAGACGAGGACGCGATCGACCCCTGTGACCACACGAGTCACTTCGATCGCCAGATGGTGGAAATGATCACCGAGAGAGGCGGAGTGTCTACATTGTGGCAAATGGCATTCGGGAGCTGTTGGTTTCGTGATCGCTCTCGCTATAAGTGTGGATCGGCCGACCACTTTATGAAGGATTGCCCGAGGATGCATGAATGAATGTAAGTCGAGTGGAAACCCGGTGCTACCATTTGCCGAGGTAGGCCACCTAGAAATATGGGCAATGTCGTTGGCGGTCGAGAGGATCTAGAGATGCTACCATCGATCCGAGGCTCGTGCTCTGCTAGGACTTATGCCATCGCGCACGCCGAGGATGCCTCTCCGGATGTCATTACCGGTACTTTCACTCTTTTCAATACAAATGTGATTGCTTTGATTGACCCCGGTTCTACTCATTCATATATATGTGAAACCTTAGCATCCAAAGAAGACTTTGCCTATTGAGTCTCTTCGAGTTTGTAATTCGGTGTCAAACCCTTGGGTCATTACGTGCTTGTCAACAAAGTGTGCAAGAAAAGTCCCCTAGTGTTCCGAGGTTCTTGTTTTCCGGCGGACTTGATGCTTTTGCCGCTCGATGAGTTCGACGTTATTCTTGGTTTGGATTGGTTGACCATGCACGATGCGGTTGTAAATTGCAAGGGCAAGACTATCGATTTGAGGAGCGCGAATAACAAGATAATTCGGGTTGAGTCTACGGACTTAAAGGGTTGCCATTGTAATATCGTGATGTTGGCCCGAAATATGTAAGAAAAGGGTGCGGCGTACCTTGCGTCGTGCTTTCGATGACAAGGAATCGAAAAAGAAACCCGAATCTGCGCCGTGGTTTGTGAATACCGGATGTTTTCCCGAAGAGTTGCCGGGTTTACCACTGCTCGAGAAATAGAATTTGGCATCGAATTGGTACCGGTACCACTCCAATTTCGATAGCTCCGTATCGTATGGCACCAACGAATTAAAGGAGTTGAAAGCTCGGTTGCAAGAATTGGTGGATAGAGGTTTTGCTCGCCGAGTTTTTCGCCTTGGGTGCGCCGGTGTTGTTCGTGAAAAGAAGGATGGAACCATGCGGTTGTGCATCGACTATCGTCGACTTAATAAAGCGACGATAAAGAACAAATATCCGTTACCACGTATCGATGACTTGTTCGATCAACTCAAGGAGCCTCGGTGTTCTCAAAAATAGATTTGAGATCGGGCTATTATCAATTACGAATCCGAGATTCGGACGTACCCAAGACTGCCTTCGGAACGAGATATGGTCACTATGAGTTCCTAGTGATGCCGTTTGGGCTCACTAATGCCCTGCGGTATTTATGGATTTAATGAATCGGATCTTGAGACCATATTTGGATCGATTCGTAGTCGTGTTCATTGATGACATCTTGGTCTATTCAAGAAATGAGACCGAACATCTTTGAACACCTGCGGTTAGTCTTTGCAAATTTTACGGATAAGCAATTATATGCTAAGTTCAGCAAGTGTGAGTTCGGTTAAGAGAGGTTAGCTTCTTGGGTCATGTGGTATCAGCATCGGTATTCGAGTCGACCGAATAAAATTTCAGCCATACTTAATTGGAAGCCTCAGAAATATTACTGAGGTTCGGAGTTTTTGGGGCTTGCTTAGGTTATTACCGACGATTTGTAAAGGTTTCTCAACGATAGCCACGCCGATGACGGCTTACTCCAAAAGGATGTTAAGTTCGAATAGACGGAGAAATGCCAAAAAGTTTCGATCAATCGAAAACTTATTTGACTGAAGCCCCAATTCTAGTGCAACCCGAGTCCGCAAAGAGTTTGTCATCTATAGCGATGCCTCCCTACTTGGGTTAGGTTGTGTATTGATGCAAGAAGGTCGAGTTGTGGCCTATCGTCGAGGCAATTAAAGCCACATGAGAAAAATTATCCGACTCATGATCTCGAATTGGCCGCCATCGTGTTCGCCTTAAAGATTTGGCGACATTACTTATTTGGTGAAAGGTGCCATGTGTACTCGGATCACAAAAGTCTCAAATATTTGATGACCCAAAGAGACTTAAATCTGCGACAAAGACGTTGGCTCGAGTGTTAAAGGATTACGAGCTGGTCATTGACTATCACCCGGAAAGGCGAATGTGGTTGCGGATGCCTTGAGTCGTAAATCATTATTCGCTTCGAGCGATGAACGTGCACTTGTCCGTCCGATCCGATAGTGTGTTAGTAGCTGAATTAAAAGCCAAACCACTTGTTGATACATCAAATTCGAGAAGCTCGGAAGGTCGACGACGAGTTGGTCGCAAAACGAGTGAGTGTGTGCCGAACAAGGACTCGAATTTCAAATCGATGATGACAATTGTTTGAGGTTCAAAAGTCGTCTGTGTGTTCCAAAGAATTGAACTCATTTCGATAATTCGAATGAAGCCCATTGTAGCCGAATGGCAATCCACCGGGAGTACGAAGATGTACAATGATTTGAAACGTCGGTTTTGGTGGCATGGTATGAAACGAGACATCTCCGACTTTGTTTCGAGATGTTTAATATGTCAACAAGTGAAAGCGGAACATCAAGTGCCTTCAGATTACTTCACCAATCACGATACCCGAGTGGAAATGGGATCGAGTCACAATGGACTTTGTATCCGGACCGCCATTGTCGCAAGTAAAAGGATGCGGTTTGGGTCGTGGTAGATCGATTGACTAAGTCGCTCACTTTGTCCCCGTGCGTCGGATTTTCAATGGACAAATTAGCCGAATTGTACGCTTCTCGATTGTGAGATTACACGGGTGCCTATTTCCATCGTGTCGGATAGAGATCCGAGATTTACCTCGCGATTTTGGAAAAAGTTGCAAGAAGCTTTGGGTACCAAGTTGCATTTCAAAGACCGCCTTTCACCCCAAATCGATGGTCAATCCGAGCGGATAATTCGGATACTTGAGGATATGTTAAGATGTTGCGTCCTCGAGTTTAGTGGTTCATGGGAACGGTATTTGTCGTTGATTGAATTCGCACAACAACGACTTTCAATCAAGTATTAAGATGGCACCCTACGAGGCTTTGTACGATTCGTAAATGCCGTACACCATTGTTTTGGACCGAGCTTGGTGAAAGCAAGATTTTCGGTGGATTTGATTAGAGATGCTGAATGAAAGTGAAAGTAATCCGTGAAAGTCGAAGATAGCCTCCGATCGTCGAAGTCGTGCGCGGATCTGAAGCGTAAGGATATCGAGTATCGTGGGTGATAAAGTGTTTCTCAAGGTATCGCCTTGGAAAAAGATACTCGATTCGGCGTAAGGGCAAGCTGAGCCCGAGGTTCATTGGGCTATATGAGATATCCGAAGCGAGTCGGTCCGATGGCATATCGTTTGATTTTGCCCCGAACTCAAAAAGGTTCACGATGTCTTTCATGTTTCGATGCTTCGACGCTATAGATCCGATCCATCGCACGTGATTAGTCCATCGAAATTGAAATTCAAGCTAATATGAGTTATGAGGAAGAACTAATTCGTATCCTATCACGAGAAGTGAAAGAGTTACGAAACAAGCGGGTTCCGCTAGTGAAAGTGTTATGGCTCAAGCACGGGATAGAAGAAGCTACTTGGGAGACCGAGAACTCTATGAAAGAGCGATATCCAAACCTATTTACGGTAAGATTTTCGGGACGAAAATTTCTTAAGTGGGGAGAGTTGTGACAGCCAAAATTGACCCTAGTCGAATGTGGTTTCGGGACCACAAAACCGAGGCATAAAAATAATTAAAATTTATTTTGATACCTATAATATGTGTGTGCTCATGTATGACATTTTATGATGATTGATTTAGTGTTATAAAGGTGAATTTCACTAGAAAGGACTTGTGTGAGAAAACTTAGAAATGAGATAGGCAAATGTTGAAGTGGCCTATTGATGCACACTAGGAAATGTTGTCCTTGCATGTCAAATTCCCCAAATTTGACTATAATGGCGGCCAAGGTGGGTATGATGGGCAAGGAAAACATGTTTCCAACATGTTTGGCTAGTGAGTTATGTAGGAAGTATTATAATAAAAATAAGCATAAAAAATGAAAAAAAAGAGAAAGATGAGCTTGGATGCCCTTGTTGCCGTGAGTAGAGGAAAAGAGAGGAGAAATTTTTGTTCATCCATTTTCACTTCTTGGCCGAAAATACTAAGGAAAAAGGGGGAGGATTTTTGCTTCATGCTTGGTTTAGAAGAGATCTAGAAGGAGATTTGGCTAAATTGCATCAAGATTAAGGTATGTATGAGGTTGTGTTGGGAGTTTCATGCATGTTTTGGTTGCTAACTTGATGTGCATGTTAGCCATGGCTCAAATCTTTGTTATGCCATGGAAATGGTATTTGGCCAAAGTTGTTATGGTGATAAAGCCATTGCATGCTAAGTATGAAGCTTGATGATGATGCATGCAATGATGGATTGTCTACTCTTGAGTAAGATTTTGAGTTTTCTTTTGTTTAATCATGATTGAAGTTGAAAAGGGCATGATTGTCATATTCGCCATGATGCATTCATGAGCATGGTTCATGCTTCTTGCATGTTAGTTAAAATTTGTGTTTTGGATGGCTATGGACACCTTGAAATTCGCCATGCTCATATATGTATATATATGTTTGCACATGATGTTTTGGTTATGAAGTAAGTGATGAATATGTTTGTTTAAAGAAGAAGATGTTGAAGAATAATTGTGAAATTGTAAGCACATTCGCCTAGCACACATATGAGTGCTTGATGCTATATTATAAGTTTTGAGCTACAATATGCAAAGCATTAACTAGTAAAATGCATGCTGTTTTTGTGTGGTATTAAGTGCATAATTGGCCTCAACATGGACATGTATATTCGGCCTTAGGTAGCCTATTGATGGCCTTAGCTTTTCCTTGATGCTCGAATGAATTGTATTGAATTGCTTGATGTAGTATAAAATGTGCATGACCATTGTGTATTCAAGCTAAAGAGTGGCCATATGACCATTTAAACTCCTTGTCATATTCGCCATAAGCTAGCACAATGAGGTTTTAATAAATTGAATTTGTTTGAATTAGCTCAAGAGCTAAGAGGGCCACAATTGGACAAGGGAAGGAAAAAGTGATCGAATAGTCGTAAAAGCCGTTCGACAACATCCGAGGTAAGTCCTCAAGAAGTGATCTTACTTGAATTATGTGGAATGAAATATGGATGTATTGATTATTGATTTATGTGTATGAGTATTCGAATGATACCCGGCTAAGTCCCAAGGCGATTATGCTAGTGATTATAATTGTGTTTGAGCCTTAGTAACTGAAAATGAAATATGTATGTCCAATGATTATTGATGTATGTGTGCATGAGAAATTGAATGATATCCGGGCTAAGCCCAAGACAATTATGCTGAAATTATATCCGGTTAAGACCAAGGCAATTGTGCTAGTGGCTACATCCGGCTAAGACCAAGGCATTCGTATGAAGTCATTCTATCCGGCTAAGACCAAGGCATTTGTGCACGTGGTTATATCCGGTTATATTCAAGAATCTTGGGCTGGAGGTGAGTGTTGGTTGCTGTAATAAATTCAATTAGTACGCTCAAAAGCCCAAAGAATAAGGTACGTTTATATGTGCATTGGAAAGTCGACATGTTTGAGCAACATTCGCTCAATCGACTAACAATTTCAGCTATTGAATTGATCGATACTTTGTGAAAGTATATAATGATGAAGTGTGAAGTAAGAATGACTATGTGAATGTGTATTAATGGAATGATGCATTTGGTTATGTGAATGTATTGCTTTAATTAAAGCTGATTATATTCCTTGAGACTTACTAAGCATAAAAATGCTTACCCGTTGCTTTGGCTCTCTGTTTTATAGATTTCGCCGATAGCAATCAGATTCGGGATCAATAAAGTCAAGTCATCCACACTATCAACGCCTCTATTTTGGTATAAATTTTGGTTGAACTTTGAAATGGCATGTATAGGACTACCCTTGTTGGTTTAAAAATGTGGTGATGTATATGTATACGGCCATGCGAAAATGGCTCGTAAAAAGGAAGCATGAACTTAGACTATTTGTGGTTTGTATGTATATATATGGTGTCATGATGTGATTATGGATTGGAAATGGGAATGTTGGTCACATGATCAGCCATTGGTATGGTTAAAATGATCATATATGAACCTATGTATGGCAAGACTAGTTGGTTCATGGAGACTACAAAATAGGTAAGACCTACCTTAAAAACAGATGCTGCCAGCTGCAGTGACGTGAATGTGAAAAATCACAAAAATTTGTAGGAATGGTATTAATTAGTGAATAAGCTATGTAAATGAACCTTGATGAGTCTATTTTCATATGGAAGAAACGAAATGGTCATAGGAGTTACATGTTAAGAGATATTAAAGCTATTGTGAGACAGGGCCAGAACGGTTTCTGGGTCCCCTGTCGCAACTTTAAAATTTACTATAAATTATCCAGAAAGAATTAGGAGTCATGCCTTATATTTACAGATTCCATTTTGAGTCTAGTTTCATTAGAAACAAACGGCACCAGTATTAAAGCCCTGTACAGATAGATATTCTAGTTATAACGCGCGAAGGTCAGAGCAGTCGATCCCTGTAACATGGGTGACTTTAACTAATAAACTGTACCAATTGGCCTGACCAAAAATTCTAGAAATAAATCCATGAATGGATATATGAGTCTAAATTCAGGGAAAATTTACAAAACCAGTTTCCAAGTTTTGAAACTCGAGATATGATTTTTAAGGCGACGGTGACGCAGTTTTCCAGCCTGACTGGAAAAGTGGAAATTGGTGGGCAAAATATGTGAACTTGGCTTGTTAACCCCTCGTGTCCGACACCGGCGATGGTCTCGGGTTCGGGGTGTTACAAAAAGTCAACAATTAATATCTCATATATATAATACTTAAGTAACCGAATATACAAATCTTATATACATATATATTGAATAACATTTCAATGTTACACAAATTAATCATTCACAAGCCGAATACACATATCATTATCCATGAATTCTTCATTTGCATTATACATAATTTATAGCTCATACCAATAATGATTTCTTACCTTTTCTTAAATAGATATTAAGTTAACTCATACCTGACCATTTAGCTCGTATTATACAATCCGAACACAATTACCTTTGCCCGATGAACCATTCGGAATTGGATAGGACACTCGAATAATCACATAAATCGTACAATGCCAACGTCCTAGACGTGGTCTTACATGTAACCACATATCAATGCCACTGTCCTAGACAGAGTCTTACTCGTAAACACATATCGGAATCACAAATCGATGCCATGGACTTACTCGCACACATATATCAGAATCCTATGTCATGACATACGTATCCTAGCTATTCTTAAGGTTCATACGGGACTTTCGGACGACGTATATCAGTCGAATCGAACTCGGAAGTGTAGTAGCCACATTTAATCATATTCGACCATAGTATATTTAAATTCTAACATTTCATAACAGCACATAAATATAATATTAAATTACCAATAAACACATTTATTTGCTTATAAACTTACCTCGGACGATACAAAATGGAATCGGGTAGCTAGTCGACGACTTTCGTTTTTCCCCAATCCAAGTCCGATTTCTTTAGTTCTTGATCTAAACATATTCAAATTAAGCTCATTAAAACATATTTTCATTCAATTTAGTCCAAAAACACATAAATAGGCAAATTACCATTTTACCCCTAACATTTACAATTTTTTACAATTTAGTCCCTATTGCACAAAACACAAAATACACAAAATTTCACAACACCCAAGTTAGGCCGAATAGCACCCATGCTCATACAATCCACATATTTTATCAATTTCACATTTTAGTCCCTCAAATTATTATTTTTGCAATTAAGTCCTATTTACTCAAAATCATCAAAAACTCCAATACAAAATATGTTAATCTAAAACATATCTTTCATTTTTCATCATCAAACCACAAAAATCACAAACTATCAACAATGGCACAACTCAAAATATTCATCAAAATCAAAAATTAAAGCTTGGGTTTTGTAGTACTCAAAGCAACGATCTCAAAAACGTAGAAATTATCAAAAACCGAACAAAAACGAACCTTGAATGAGCTTGAATATTGACCAAACCCTAGCTTGCTTTCTTTTGTTTTTATTTTGTTTAGTTTCGGCTACCAAGAATATGAATACTCACATGACTTTGTTTATTTTATGTTTTATATTATAATATAACATATGATAATTTAATATTTAATTTACTTATATACCTTTACTAATATAATATAAAAACCATGTAACATATATCTTATGCCGTCCCACTTACTTATTAATGGGATATTTACAACATAAATGTCCCAACTTAGAAAGCCACTAACAATTTGGCCCTCATGCTTTAAACTATCAAGTTTTTAATTTACGCGATTAAGTCCTTTTATTTAATCGGACACCTAAACGACAAAATTAAATCACGAAAATTTCATAGATATAAATTCACACAAAATAAACACGAAAAATAATTAAAAATATTTTTCTGACTCGGATTTGTGGTCCCAAAACTACCATTCCGATTAGGGTCTAAATCGGGCTATTACAATATCAATCTCATATAATCTCATAATATAACTATGCCCTTTGAACCACTTAGAATCTCATTATATACGCGGGTGGTACACCCAAGGTATCCTAAACGGTAATCCGTCAATTCTTATACATATGAGCTCTTAAGAGCGATAATCGGTAAGCTCCTCCGAGCTGAGTATCGGTAAGCTCTAATGAGCTGCAAATTGGTAAGCTCATACGAGTTGTGGTGAGTCCACAACAAATGCAGGATCTTAACCAAAATGGTAACCCTAATGACATGTCATTTTTATCTTACGAATTTCTAAATTTTAAATAGGACTCGGTATTTCTCGTATGTCGATAGTTATGCATTTGATAATTATACATAATAATTAAATCCATTCACATAGGTATAACTCAATTAAAGCATATAAATACTCAATTTAATTACACAAACTTACCTCGAACTCGAATGATGGAAAACGATCGTTTAATCGATAACTTTGTCCTTTCCCTGATCTAATTTCGTATGTTGCTTTTCTTGATCTATATAATCAAATTTAACCAATTTAATAATTATTCCATTCAATTTAGTCCAATTTCAAAATATGAAAAATTACCATTTTACCCTTAACATTTGACTTTTTTACAAATTAGTCCCTAGGCTTGGAAAAAAATGAAATTCATGAAATTTCAGTACACCCAAGCCTAGCCAAAACTTATATGTTCTTATAACAGCCCATAAATCCCATAATTTCACACATTTATCACCAACTTTTCATTTTTCACAACTTAACCCTTAATTGACAATTTCATGAAAAATCCTTTAACAAGTTTATTTAACAACCAACATTCATTTTCTTCCATTAAAATTCAAGAATAACCAAAATTCTCTCATGGAAAAACCCTATACTTTCCATTATCTTGCAAATTAGCCCCCTAATTAGCTAGCTTAAGCTACAGGGGTTCCAAAAACATAAAAATCAACAAAAAACAACCACCAAAATAACTTACATGCAAGAGTATAGCTTGGCTGAAATTTTCAAGTTTCCATGGCTATTTCTTGTTGATAGAAACGGTTGGTGAAAAAGAAGATGAAAAAGATGTAAACTAGCCTTTGCTTTATTTTTTTATTTTATCAATTAATCACCTAATATCTTACAATTTTTTTTTATAATTTCTCTCCATGTTCATCTACTAACTCAACTAGAGGTCTAATTACTCAATAAGGACCTCTACTTTAAAGATCTATAGCTATTTGACACCTTTAGATAATAGAACACAACTTTTGCACTTTATGCGATTTAGTCCTATTTCACTAATTGGGCATACAAACGGTAAAATTTCTTAACAAAATTTTTATACCATAATTCTAACTTTGTATAGACCACAAAATAATATTAAAATAAATTTTATGACCTCGAATTTGTGGTCTCAAAACCACTGTTTTGATTTCACCAAAAACGAGTCGTTACAGACAATGTTATTTTTTAGCAAGAACAAGTCAGTATCATTCTTACTAGTCTATCTGTGGAATATAAACCAATTAGAATAGTAGCTTCAGCAACTTGTGTCTCTCTTAATCTTCTTGCTGAGATGCTTGTAGATTGTGAAACAAGACAGTAAGAGTTTGTTTCTAGTGTACCATTACAAGCTAATATTGTTCACCAAAGTGGTAATGGAGACAGGCCATCCAGGCAAGCAGGTATGAATGGTTCTAGTCAATGGACTAAGTCACCATACAAAGGTTGTAACACCCCTTACCCGTATCAGACGTTGGGACAGGGTTCGAGGCATTATCAGACTTAAAAGTACACAATTTCGTAACATCAGGCCATAAAATTTCATTTAAATTAAAAACATTCAATCACATGCATAATGTCCCTTACACGAGCTACAGAGGCTCTAAACATGCATTAAAGGCGGTTTACCAAAAACTTTGGAAAGTTTTGGGAAACTTAGTAAAATTTTCATGAAACAGGGCCACACATCCGTGTGGACACAGGGACACGCCCGTGTGTCTTCAACACGCCCGTGTCATCAGGCTTCAAGCCATGTAACTCTCTATTTATGATGTCAGCAAAACAAATTGAACCATGCTTCCAGGCCACACACCCGTGTGCTAGGCCATGTCCTCCACACGGCTGAGACACATGGTCGTGTCTCTGCCCGTATGGCTAGCACTTTCCAAGCCTTTTGTTACCATTAATCCCTCACAGTTTTACACACATCAAAGATATTCATCATGGCATCATTTTAATGATTTAGCATACTTCACTAAGGTATATTCTTAACATTAACATGCTATTGTTCACGAGTTACACATACTAGTATAATGCCAAATCTAGACACAACAATCCATATTCATTGACCCTGTCATATGATGATCGTTTATACCAAATTTTCATGTTCATCGACTTATAAAGTGACCTTATTTAAACATCAAGCATTCATGTCCCACAAGCATAAACACATCATCGCATCACAAGCATTAGAACTTAGCATGGATAACTAGGCTTACAAGTCACAGTCATTATAAGCCACATCTCATGCCTATATACAATGAATCAATATAAGCCAATACATTTGGCTATTCATAACAACATCTATCATAAAAACTAAGTCCCTATACATGCCACACACTTGAAGTGCTTAATACATATATGTCAATACTTCAAAGGTGATGACTTGATAGTGTGATATTGCCTCTGACAATCTCCAACCCCGAGCTAACCTGTCAACGCTAAAGAAATGGAAAGGAGGGAGTAAGCTTTATAGCTTAGTAATTCCATATGAAAATAATAAGCACTTTTATCAATATGTTTCCCAAGGTAATACAATCACAATTTCACTTTTAGTTATGTTCAAGTCAAGCTGTCTATTCGAGTCAGTGTCACTAAATTATTTATATCTTGAGTTACGAAACTCTAAATTAAGATCTGCTAATTTTTTTTGAAACTAGACTCACATATATTCTTACCATAAAATTTTCAGAATTTTTGGTTTAGGCAATAAGTACAGTTTATTCTTCAAAGTTACCATTTTTCTGCTATTTGACAGATTCGACCTTTCTTTACTAAAAATTAATTATCTCACAATAAGAGATTTGGATAGTGTTCCTGTCTATTTCTCTTTAAAATAGACTCATTTATGATTTATTCATATGAATTCTAACCCATAATTATTTTCATACAATTTTTAATAATTTTCCAAAGTTCAAATAGGAGAGCCCGAAATCACTCTAACTATGTCTCACAAAATTCTAATATCTCACAATATGAAATTCTTTTGCTTACATCGTTTCCTCTATGTGAAACTAGACTCAACAAGCTTTAATTTCATATCATATTCAGTCTCTAGTTCGATTTCCAAAATTTTTGGTGGATTTTCAAAGTCGGACTACTACTGTTGTCCTAAAACTATTTTAGTACAATATAATGATAACTATCATAAGTTCACTTTCAACTAATCGTGAACTCACCATTTCATGAATTCCATGTTCAAATACACAATATAAGTTAAAATGATATTGCAACAAAATTCATAATCATAATTCATACATCTTAGCTCACCGATATCTTGATATTTCAAAGTCTCAATAACCATAAGCTTAGTGTACATACCTGTACCATACATTCTTACCCATTTTATTCGACTTTTTATCTGAACATCTTGAATGGCCCGTTGAACCACCAGAATACTAAAAGACACTTGGGATTACCATAGACCAAATAAAGTACCAATGCCATGTCCCCAACATGGTCTTACATGAATCCACATATCATCGCTGATGCCATGTCCCAAACATGGTCTTACACAGGCACACATATCATCGCCGATCCTATGTCCCAGACATGGTCTTACACAGGCACACAAATCATCGTTGATGCCATGTCCCAAACATGGTCTTACATAGGCACATATATTATCGCCGATGCCATGTCCCAGACATGGTCTTACACAGGGACACACCTCAGATGTCGATGCCATGTTTCACACATGGTCTTACACAGAATCTCATTTAGCACGATGTCACGACATCCAAGTCCTAAGTATTACTTTGGGTCACCCGGGCTTTCGAGACACGAGGCTATCACTAAAATTCCATTGGATCATCACAAGTCAATTTCATTTAAGCATACATACATATATCTTATAATGTCAGATATTAAATACGTAATATTGGAGTTATTGAATTACTTACATACAAACTTACAATTCATGTAAATCAAACATTAACATTTCAAATATAACATTACATTATTATTATCACACAAACTTACCTCGAATCCGAGCACGGCTAATTATTCTATTTTCATCCATAACTTCGAACCTTCCCAATTTAAGCCCGAATCTCGGTTTTCTTGATCTAACATTTCAAATGTAGCTTATTTATTATTCACATTATTCAAATTGACCCAAAAATCATACTTTTATAAATTTGTATTTTTACCCCTAAACTTTCACATATTTACAATTTAGCCCCTAGGCTCGTAAAATGATTTTCATTCAATTTCTTTGTACTTTAAGCCTAGCTGAATCGTTTTTTATAACTATAGCAGCCCACAATTTCCACTAAAACACATTTTTATGACAAATTTTATAACTTTTACGATTTAGTCCTTTTAAGCATTTTCACCGAAAATCACTTAGCAAAAGTCATTTATTTAACACCCAACATTCATTTTCTACCATTAGACATCAAAACACATGCATATCACTCATGGGTAAATTTTTAAACATGAAACCTAGCTCAAAATAATGGTAGAAATAGGTAAATCAAGTTACCGAGACTTCAAAAATGTAAAGAACATTAAAAACGAGGTTCGGGATTACTTACAAATAAGATTGGAAGCTTGAACCAAACCCTAGCCATGGCTTCCATGGTAGATTCGGCTGGTACATGAAGAAGATGGACAAATTTGGCTTATTTTGGCTTTTTAATTCTTTTAATTATTAGATTACCAAAATGCAACTAACTTAAAAATATTCTATTTCACCTATTTCATGTCTATTTTTGTCCAAAAATTAACCAATGGTATAATTACCATTTAAGGACCTCAAATTTAAAATTTCAAAATAATTTGACACCTCTAACATATAGAAATCAACTATTGCATTTTTTACAATTTAGTCCTTTTGACTAAATTGAGTGCCCAAACGTCAAAATTTTCGAACGAAATTTTCACGAAATCATCCCGTGAAATTATAGAAAATAAAAATATAATAAAAATAAGTTTTCTTACGTCGAATTTGTGATCCCAAAACCACTATTCCAGCTAGGCCCTAATTCGGGATGTTACAAAGGTGGTGGCTCTTAGACGTTTCGAGGCAAAGGCCGTGGATGAAGGTTTTTTCATAACAAACCTCAATGCTAGCTATGTGGTAGAGTTGGCCATACAGTTCATAAATGTTACTACAAATTTGATGAAAACTTTGAAGGTGTAACTGACAAAGCGATGTATGTGAACTATCATCAGTTTAAGGATCAACCTTCTTCAACTTGTGGTGGTTTTCATTGTTGTTATTAAGAAAGTAGTGTGCAAAGTTTGTCTCCAGCTACTTAGGTCTAGCAGCCTTAGAGTAATGTTTTACAAACTAATGTTGCTTTAACAGAAGGGCAGTTTCATCAAGCTCTATGAATGCTAAAGTGGGGAATTCGGACTCAGTAGCCTCTAACCATGTCACTAATGTTATGTCAACACTACATGATGCAACTGAGTATACAGATAAAAAAAAAAACTTTTCATGGGCAATGGTGTGTCTGTACCAGTGGCTCATGTTGGTTCCTTTTTCTTTACAACTGGTAGTAGGCTTTTTCATTTGAAAAATGTTCTTCATGTTTCACGAATTTATAAGAATTTGATGTCTATTGCACAATTTGCTAAAGATAACCAGATTTATTTTGAGTTTCATCCCTTGCATTGCTTTCTAAAGAATATCAAGATAAGGAGCATTTTATTAGTGGACCACATTCATGAAGGACTATATCAGTTTAATCTCTTAGCAACTCAGTCACTACCAGCTTCTCCTACTGCTCATACTACTCAGTTGTGTTCTACTTCTTCTTGTTATTCTATTTTTTATTTGTGGTACAAACGTCTTGGTCTCCTTCATATAAAATTGTTATTTCAATTCTTAAAAAGTGTAATGTTGTTTCAAATAATTTTAAGTTGACTTTAGTTTGTTCAGCATGTCAACTTGAGAAGTTCCATAAACTTCCATCTCCTACTTCCACCACTGTTTATTCATTTCTGTTTGAACTTGTTGTTTCTGATTTACGGGGGCCTGCTTATGTGACTTCAGAGGGATATTTTACTATGTTTCATTTGTCGATGCATATACTTAGTACGCATAGCTCTATCTATTAAAGCGCAAGTCAGAAGCTCTTGATAAGTTTCTTCACTTACAAAAGCATGTTGCAGTTCAGTTTGGCTATTAGATTAAAGTTCTTCTAAGTAACTAGGGTGGAGAGTTTTGATCCTTTCCCAAAGTTCTTTATCAGTTGGGCATTCATCATCGATTTTCTTGCCCTCATACTTCAAAGCAAAATGGCTTAGTCAAAAGAAAACATAAGCATGTTATTGATACTAGCTTGACATTGTTGTCACAAGTTGTTTTGCCTATGCATCTCTGGGCTCATGCATTTGTTAGTGCAGTCTATCTTATCAATAGGCTTTCTACTCCTATGCTCAATAGTAGGTCTCCCCATGAAATGTTATACAAGACTTCGCTAGATTACATGCAGCTGAAGGTGTCTGGGTGTAGGTGTTACTGTATCTCAAGCCATTCAAGGATCATAGGCTTCAATATCGGTTCAAACCTCATGTTTTTATTGGCTACAGTCTAGTCCATAAAGGATATAAGTGCCTCGATGAAACTGGCAAGATTTTTATCTTTAGACATGTAGTCTTTGATAAAAGTTTCTTTCCTTTTGTTTCTCCTGATAAGCCAGGCAGTGGTTCCAATTCTCATACTCAGTCAAGGTTTCTGCATCAGTAGTCTAGTATTCTTGTTATGGTTCCTTCTTTTGGTCAGTCAATTAGTCATGTTGCTCCTTGTAACACCCCCTACCCGTATCCGTAGCCGGAATAGAGTACGAGGCATTACCGAGGAGTATGAAACACTTACAAATAATTTAAATATATTTCCATAACAACTTGTCTCGATTTCATACTATTTCATATTTAAGCTTTATTCACCAAAGTATTTGAAATATCATCTGTATGCAAATAGCACACATGAGGTACACAATTCTATAATTATGAATGAACACATTTATCAAACATATTCCACATTCATATATCAATGTCTCATGTCTCCATATATCAATAACCGTCATTTTTCTTGTTTTTCAAATAATTATGTGTAGCCATTCATAAGCATGCAATTCACTGTTTCTTCCCATCAATCACAATTTCAAATGACAAATTCATGTGAATGAGCTCAACCTCATTAGGTGTTTAAATTCTGTCATTTTGATTCACATACTCATAATTTACTAACATATCATGTCAAACACAATCTCTGAATGATGAAATCACATAATTGAGCTCAATAATAATAATGATAACATTACTTACATTTCTCTTTCTACACGTTACATTTACAACTTACCAACTTGTCCATTCAAGGAACGGCTTACGGATTTGAGTACATTGTGATCTAAAGCCCGAAGTCTAGCTGAAGCACATAAGTGCTAAACGGAAGCCCGAAGGCTAACTGAAGCACACAAGTGCTAAACGGAAGCACGAAGGCTAACTGAAGCACACAAGTGCTAAACGGAAACCCGAAGGCTAACTAAAGCACACAAGTGCTAAACGGAAGCCAGAAGGCTAACTGAAGCTCATCAGAGCTGAACTGAAACCCCAAAAGGGTTAACTGAAACTCATATGAGTTAACGGAAGCTCGTAAGAGCTAAACACAAAGCAAACACAAGAATTCACAACAAATGTTGAATCTCGGTTTACTTGGGTAATTTATCGCCAATTCATCTTTTTCACTGAAGGATCGTACTCATTTCCTGCGTTCCGTTCCTCCGAAATACTCAGTTCAATTTCATAACTTTTGTACATAATTTACTTATTTTCAACAATTAACATACATAAATATTAATTACCATTCATAAAATAATATTGAAATTTAATAATATTAAAAATGGTCACTAAAATTTAGTTATATAAACTCACAAGTTCGATTTTTGTATTATAGCGATAATCATAATTTCATAATAAATATTCCAAATAAAATATTATATCATTTCTAATTCAACATTTATCAATTATAATCAGACATGTGATCAATTTATACACAAGTCATTCATATATATATGTATATTTTCCTCCTCCCCCTCTCCATCCACACCCTTAGTATAAATAACACACTTGTAAGTAACATTATCCATAATTTTCACTATTTACTTATGTGAATATTCAAGCTATCCATCCGTGTCATAGTCACTAAATTATTTTTATCTTGAGCTACAGAACTCCAAATTAAGATCCGGTAATATTCCCTGAAACTAGACTCACTTGTATTCTTAGAATAAAATTTTCATAATTTTTGGTTTAACCAATAAGTACATTTTATTATTTCAAGTCACCCCTGTTCTGCTGTCTGACAGTTCTGATCCTTCTTCACTAAAAATTAAATATCTCCTCGTACAGGATTTGAATGATGTTCTCGTTTGTTTCTCTTGAAAATAGACTCATTCAGGATTCTAAAAATATGAATTTAAGCCCCTAATTATTTTTATTAAATTTTTTATTATTTTTCAAATTCAGAACAGGAGAACCCAAATTCATTCTGACCTTGTCTTACAAAATTTATTATATCTCATGATTTACAATTCCATTGCTTACACCATTTCTTCTATGAGAAACTAGACTCAATAAGATTTAATTCCATATTTTTTTCATCTTTTAATATGATTTCTAAAATTTATGGTGATTTTTTCAAAGTTAGCATACTGCTGCTGTCCAAAACTGTTTTAGTGCAAGATGTTTATTACCATTTTTCCCCTAAGCTTTTAATAAATAATAATTTCGTCCTTACTCAATTATCCTTTCAATTGAGCTGATTTTTCTCAATTAACACTTAATTCTATCATTTTAAATTACTTTATAACATTTGGAAATCAGAATTTCAACACTAGACTTTAATTCCAAACATTTTCACAATTAGGTCCTAAAAATCAATTTCTATTGAAATTACCTAATAAAATCATCCCATAAACAAATTAAAGCTTCAATTTCATGCTATTTCATTATAAACTTACAGAACTCAACCATGATGACTTTCAATTTCATCCATGAAATCAAAAACTAATGAATTTAATAGTAGGACCTAGTTGTAAAAGTCTTAAAAACACAAAAATTATAAGAAAAAGGAAAGGGTTAACTCACTTGGTGCAAAAATTATGGAATACCAGCTTATAGAACCCCTCATATGGCATTTTGGCTGATGATAATGAAGAAAAAAAATGAAGAAAATTCTAGATATTCCAATTTGGTCCCATTTTTATTTAGCTGATTTTGGTAATTTTCCAATTTTTCCCTTCTTTCACCCTTTTCCTGATTTTTTTTCTCAGCTATTGCCGCCTAAAATATATCCTTTGGGCTTATTTTCACTTTAGGTCCTTCCTCATTTGAAAATTGAGCTATTTAATCCTTTTAGCAACTTTTACACCTTTTTTCAATTTAGTCCTTTTTATTTAATTAACCACCCAAACGTCAAAATTTTTTGACGAAATTTTAATACTACCTCACTAACACTCCATAAATATTTCTATAAATATTTATGGCTCGGTTTATGAAGTCGAGGTCTCGATACCTCATTCTCAACCCAATTTACCTAATTAATTCTTTTAAATCACCAAATTCACTAATTCAAAAATATTTTTATATTCACATTTGACTCATAGATATTAATTTATTAAATTTTTGACTCACTTATCGGATTTAGTGATCTCAAATCTCTATTCCTGACACCATTGAAAATTAGGCTGTTACACTCCTACCGATTCTTCTCCTCATTTGGGATTACCTGTTATGTCAGGTTCAGCTACTAAAGTTTGTGTTGTTTCTCCCTCTGTTTCTACTAATGTGTGTTTGGCTTAGGATAAAAATGTTTCACCTAAAGGTGCTGCTAATGTTTCTCTTTGTGATACAACTTCATTTGATGAGATTACTAGTTCATCTAGAGTTCCAATTGTGTTCTTAGAAGTTGCTTCATCTGTTGGGATTTCTCAATATCGTCCAACATCTTTACCTATCAATGAAAATTCTCATCCCATGCAAACTAGGTCTAAGAGAGGCATATTTAAACCAAAGGTGTTTTCAGCAGAGTTAAGTGAAAAAGAACTTGTCATGATTGAGGAAGCTTTTACTAGCAAGAAGTGGACAACGGCAACTCAACAGGAATATGATGCTCTTCTTAAGAATAAGACATTGGACTTGGTTTCTTTACCTACAAATAGAAGGGCTATAGGTTGCAAATGGATGTTCAAACTCAAGTGCTATACAGATGGCTCAGTAGTTCATTACAATGGTTGATTGGTGGTCAAAGGGTATCTCCAGGAGGCAAGTGTGGACTTCTAGGAGACTTTTAGTCCGATTGTTAAGACAACAACAATTCGTGTTATTTTGGCTTTGGCTATGAAACTTGGTTGGCAGTTGCGAAAAGAAGACATTAATAATGCTTTCTTAGTGGCAATTTGTCTGAAGCGATTTATATGACCCAACATCCTAGTTTTGAACAGCAACATGGGTAACAACCGTAAGTATGTAAGCTGAAGAAGGAACTATATGGCCTCAAACAGGCTCCTTGAGCCTAGTTTTCTAAGCTAAAGGAATTTTTTCTTATTTTTTATTTTATTCTATCCAAATTCGATGATTCTCTCTTTTTTAAGAAGGTAGAAGGTGTAATATATCCCATTTCTATCGTCGGAATAAGGTTACGGAGAGTAATCATACATATCAGAAAATTCGCATAATTTAGATAATTTGTTCATCAATTAAATTCCCTATTTATAAATATGACACATTTCGGATTAAAACATACTTGAATGAGTATTAAATCGGGCCTTTAAGGCCCTAAAATAGGCTTACGAACAAACAGGGACCAAATTGATACAAATCAGAATATTAAGGACAAAAATGGAATATTTTACTTGCATGGGTCACACGGATGTATGGCTCTCCCACATGCCTGTGTGGCCATTCCACATGCCCATGTACCTAACCGTGTGCTAGACTATGTAACTTACTGACTTGGACCACACGCTCCTGTCTCAGCCTGTGTAAACCCTGCACCTAATACGCCCAGGGCACATGCCCATGTGGTCTACCAGTATAAGACACACGGTAGTGTGACAGCCCGTGTCCAGGCTATGTGCAACCTTAATTGACTAAAATCTTGCCTTTTTTCATACCTAAAAGTTTTTATACCTAGATTTATCAAAGCACATGCATAGGAACCTTCAAAATGCAATCAAATATGCTCAAAACATGCCAAAGCAAATAGCCTCTGTGCCAAACCAATGAGCCTTCAATAACACCACAACTCAAACACCTAAACAATTCATTTCTTAATTTGAACAAACAAGCCACAAAACACATTCATAGTATTGCTTTTCCAACCAAAGTACTTTACTCATTCATGAACAAACCACACCAATTTCCATGCTCATTCACACTCTTGCATATGCCACAATACAATCCAATTCATGCTACTCAAAATGTACTTTAACTTGGACCATAAATTTATGGCAATCAAGACACACAACCATTACACATATACAATCACAATATACTTAATAGCCCTATTACATGTCATATAACCAAGTTATTCAAAATCTACCAAAAGAGTCCTTGAGATAGTGTGTTTCTTTGAGCTTGATCCGATCTCCCAACTACAAAAACGAAATCTACAAAACAAAGAACAAACAGAGGTAAGCTTACTTGAAGCTTAATAAGTTCGTAAAAATAACGATAGAGCTTACCACAAGTTAACAACACAATTGAATAACAACTAAGATAGTTCCTTATCGTTCACAATCCACCACAGATAAAAGCTACATGTTTCATTAAATCAATTTTCTCATATGTCATTTGCTTGTCATTTCAAAAATCCAGGGTATCGCTCATTCGAGCTAGTTTCCAGAACATTGACCGTTTCACAATGTTGCTCACACAAGCTGACGAGGATTTGCAACATATGCAAGACCTCAGCCATTGCTACGGTTCATTCGTTAGAACAAAGCATTCAATCATTTCACTATTTCTAGATGCTACTCACACAAGGTGTCGAGAAATCCACAACTTATGCAAGATTCTCAACCATTGGAACGATCTACATTATCAGAACAGAATATTTAATCATTTAATCATTACACATCCTGGCCCAAGGTCAAATCACCTTACTCGTTCGTATCACCAACTCTGAATTGATCAAGTATGCTTAAAAATTCCAAAACTCCAATATAGAAAATATATGGAAAGAAACACTAATGTAAAAATTAGAAATGTGAACTTACCAAGCTGATTTGTAGTAATAGCCAAAGTATAAGGACTACTCCCCTACCTTATCTTTTCCTCAGTTATCAACATGTTCTTGATCTAAAATAATAATTTCATTAAATTGACTAAATCAACAGAAAGTTCAAATCATTTATGTAATTAAGTCTCTTTTAACATTTTACAAAAATTACCCTAAACTTTCCATTTATATTCAATTTAGTCATCAAGCCTTAATCTTGCAATTAACCCGATTTTCCTAGGAACCCAATTAGACGATTGGTAACCATCACCATATCAGCCTTTACTTGTGATTATTTCACTTTAAATCTTTAAAATTTTAACACTTTAACAATTTAATCCTTAAACCTTAAAATAATCAAAAACCACTTTTCAATATAATCCTATCTAGCAACCAAAATAAATAATCTATAACAAAATTTCAAGATTAGCTAAATTTCAACAATGTCATAATTCAAAACAGTTAACAATTTTTTAAATTAATCTACGGGCTAGCTGGATTAAGCTAATACGAGCTCAAAAACATAAAAATTACTAAAAATGAGCATCAAAACTCTTACCAATTGAAGCTTTTAAAGTAAAAGCATGAAACCCTAAATTTTTCTCTCCTTGTGTCGTGGAGAAGATGAAGAAATAAGCTAAATTATTCTTTTTCTTTTCTTTGATTTAATATATATATATCGGTTATTTTGTAAATATTTCAAAGTTCTTAATTAAACATTAATTAATCCCAATTAACCTTAATTAAACTTATTCATTTAAATAAATAAGCATGTTGATCCACCTATTAAAATCTTTATTAACTAATTTATTCATTTAGCCCTCTTAATTTAGTAAACTCTACTTTTAAAGCTTTTACGATTCAGTCCTTTTTACTTAATTAACTATCTAAATGATATAATCTCATAACCAAATTTTAACACTACACTAATGACCTCGTAAATATTTAAACTAATAAATATTTATGAACCGACACTTTGGATTGTAGTCCCAAAACCACTGTTTCTGACACCACTGAAAAATGGGCCTTTACAAAAGGTATGATCCTTTATGTTTTGGTATATATGGATGATATTATTGTCACTGGGAACCATCAAGGTAGTATAGATGTATTTGTTAGAACTCTGGATACTCAGTTCTCGTTGAAAGACTAGGGACAACTGAGTTACTTTTTAGGTATTGAAGTCTCTTCTACTACTGGTAGACTATTTTTAAGTTAGCACAAGTACACTCTTGATCTACTCAAGAAAGCTCATATGGATCAAGCTAAAGGTTCTCCTACACCTATGGCCACATTGACAAATTTGTCTCAACATGTTGGAAGTGCTATAGAAAATGACTCCGAGTATAGGAGTATTGTGGGAGCTTTGCAGTATGTTGTCATCACCAGGCTTGACATTACGTTTGCTGTCAACAAAGTTTGTAAATTCATGCATAAGCCTCTTGATCAACACTTCAAGGCTATCAAGCGCATCTTGCGATATCTCCAAAACACTATGGGCTATGGTCTTCACTTCACAGCTATTTTTAGTTTAGATTTGGTTGGTTATTCTGATGCTAATTGGGGAATTGAGTTAGACGATAGGATATCTACAACGGGGTTTTGTGTATTCTTGGTGGTAATCTCGTGTCTTGGGGCTCCAAGAAAAAACAGGTTGTGTCCAGGTCCACAGCAGAAGCAGGGTTCAGGGTGTTGGCTTATACTACTATAGAGATGGTCTGGCTGGAGTCATTGTTGTCCGAGTTGCATGTCTCTCTTTCAAGGAAGGCAGTAGTGTGGTGTGATAACTTAGGGCCTGTAACTGTGTCTGCCAATCCAGTTTTGCATTTGAAGTTCAAACATGTTGAGTTAGATTTATTTTTTATTAGAGAAAATGTACCTGTTGGAAGTCTAGTCGTGGGACATGTTCCAGCATAGGAACAAGTGGTAGACATGTTTACAATGTACCTGTTGGAAGTCTAGTCGTGGGACATGTTCCAGCATAGGAACAAGTGGTAGACATGTTTACAAAACCCTTATCTGCTCTTTTTTTTTTTTTTACCAAGTTTCAATCCTGCCTTAGGGTTGTTACAAAGTTGGATCAGTCAGCAATTGCTAGAAGCAACTCCAAGATGGAAGAATGTTAAGAAATAAGAAGTGTTGCAACAGATTGGTGGTTAAAGTTGTTATAATTTGTTAGCAATTAAGGTTTCTATTACAATGTCAGTTCATAGTTGTAGTATAAATATCATGTCTTAGTCTTCAGTATAATGAGAAGAAATGAGATTCTTTTCTACTATCTTGTTATATTTTCTTTGATTATTATGCTATCTGATGATATCTCATTACATAACAAACCAAGCTAAGATTAAGTAACTTCAAATCTAAGGATTTAACTAACAAACACAATCATGTAATAGAAAAAATTCCAATAAAATAAGGATTTTATTGATCGAAAAACTAACCAAATCCTAACAATTTTAACTATCAAAATTGATAACATATTAACAACCATCTAAACATTACTATATTAATCATATGCAACACAAATGATATTAAAATTAATAAATTATAATAAAGAAAAAACTTGTAGTGAATCTGAAATATACAAATCTGCATAAATCAAAATTAAATTTAACCAAATCAAATAATATTAATAAAATCAAAATTTATCCAATTCTACTCACCTAAACTTTTCGTGGCTCATGAGGCTGCTAAATTCGGCGGCCTCTCATAGCACACAGTATACGGGTAGTCCCTTGGTCACGTGATTCCAATAGATTAATTGGTTAGAATATAATACCTAACACGGCCCTACACAGTCCACGGGCTGTCCCTTGGTCACGTGATTCCGAAAAGAATTTTTTTTTCCCATGGGTAAAATCGTAATCACAAATATCTCCTACGCTACGGTACTGCCATTCTGACGTGGAGACGTATAAGGTAGAAAATCTAAACGGCATTTGTATCGGGAAAATGCCAATACTGGGTCCCCCCACATTTCAAGGAGGGAAAGCCAAAGCTTAAATAAAGGCCTTCGCTCTTCACTTCGGCCGTCTATTTTTAAGAGCCACGCGAAGGAAAAAAAAAAGGCATTTCTTTCATCTTAAAGAGAGCGAGGAAGCCACGAAGATAATAGAGTGATTTTCAATCTCCATTTTAAGGTATTTTTTTTCATTACTTAGCCATTTAATTATTGTTTCTATTTTATATTTTGCTGATATTTTTCATTTGTTGTTTTGATGGTTAGATTTATTTCGAGAGTGATTGATTTTTTGTGTTCTTTTTGTTTATTTGAGCTTACATTTTGAAGTTTTAGTTAAGATTTATTTGATTTTCCATCTCTCTTGAGTCCGAATCGGAACACCTCAATTTTTTGATCTTAGTGTGCTTTTCATTGATCAATGCCGTTATTAAACCACAGATCTTTAACTTGTTTTCCATCCCCTTTTCTGCTTTTTTTTTTTTTTTACTTTATTGTTCATTCATAAACACAGCTATTTACTTTCGCTTATTTTTTAATAGAAATTATGAAATCTATTAATAGTAAAGAATAACGAAACTTGTCTTCTAAAGTTTTGGTTAATGATATATTAGTTATTGTTTATTGAAAGAATGAGTTATAACTTGAGTAGTAGCTGATTTATTCTTTCATTCAGATATGAACATGTTTTTTTTTGGAGGTAAGTGAGTGTTTTCTTTTTGCTTAATTTCATATTTAATTAATTTTACACAAATTATTTTTTCTATATAAGCATATTAAGAAGATTCTATTTATTTAAGTACACGGTTTAATTTTTTACAAAGGTATCAAATATGCATCATCAAAGGCATATCCTACTGATTCCGATGATGAAATCCAAAAATTCTATTAAAAAGAATATTATGGGAATCCGGTTATAAAAAAATGGACAAGACGATTTATTTAAAATAAAAATAAAAACATGTTATTGTCTTTATCTTCATTGTAATTTTTTGGCAGTCTTTTTTCTGGAATTTTCGTCTGTAGTTTTCAACTTGATTTAATTATATTTGCCACTTGCCGGATACCGATGAACAATATCAGCTGATTCTTTTTGTTGTTTAACACTTTTAACTTTAAACTACAAGTCTATAAATCGACTCGTGAATGATTTTTCTATTAAAAATTATGAATAAACCCACCACTATTTGGGTAAGAAGTGATCTGTGGCAGCGCTGTGATTTGATAATTTAGACGGACGGTTTGATTTTGGTCACGGTGACTGCATCCCGTGATTTAACACATGCTTTTCTAAAATGCCGTGTCGTTATGGGTATGTGCCTGCTCCTAAGGGTGCAATCATAGACTGTGCTTGTTATTTTTAGTTTTAAATATGTATAAATATAATATAGTTATATGTCAGAACAAATATACATGCCAACATTCTAACCACTATTTCTTTCAAAAACTATTGTATAAAAAAAACATTTCAACTAAAGTAATATGTGATATACTTGACAATTATTAATTTTACTCCAGTAAAAATATATTAAGCATTTTTCATGCATAAATACTAATATGAAAAGCATTAGTAGGGTCGTGTAGATTACGTTTACCGCCAAACCTGGCAAAACTACTGGCAGTGGAATTCGTTAAAACTAGAATTTCAATTTATATAAAATTTTTTAAGGTGCAATAATGTGACATGAATGTATTAATATTAATTACTTATGTTTCAAATTTTAAATAAATTTATAATACTTTAAATAAAAATTTGATAATATTTTTATTAATAAATAATGGCCATAATGGTAATGCGCATTGTACTCATAGGAAAAAAAAAGCTTAAATTTAAATTTTAGAGTTTACATTATTAGAAAAGATATTCACAAACCTTGAAAGGGTTAATATTCATAGATAGTAAAATAGATATGAAAGATACATTAGTTCTATAAAGATGATAATTCCTTTAAATTAAACTACTATACTTAAACGGTAGAGCCAAGTAGAGGCCAGGAGGGTCATGACCTCAAGGTTTAAATATTTTTTTTTTAATTTAGTAGTTTGTAAATATACTATGGCTCTTTGTAAATAAACTATGGCTCTCTCAAAAATATAAGTAGGCCCCTCAAAGGTTTAAGATTTTGTAATTTCTCCTTTTGTATATATATTATAGCCCTCTTTAAAATATAAGTAGGCCCTCCAATATTTTTATTGTATTAAAATAATATTTAAAAATTATTCTTGATAAAAATAAAGAAAAATCTTCTTGAAGAAACTAAATTACTCATGATGACTTTTAAATTATATTTTTGTTAAATATTTATTTAATATTTTACTTAAAATAATAATATTTTATAAGTAATATAATAATATATATAAAGAAAAGAAAAATGAACAAACTTTTATCAATCTTTCTCTTTCATATTGGTGTGTAGCAAGAAAAGAAAAAAAACTTCATAATTTTTCCTCCAAATTTTAAGTATAAGGTATGTTTTTCTTCAAAATTTTCATATATTTTGAATCTTTGAAGCTTGTTTTACATATATATACCAATAATTTTTATTTTATTAAGTGTATTGAAAGGTGCCATTAAAAGATATTGATGAAAACTTATTTTAAATTAATTGTTTATATATTTAAATCGATTATTATCTAACATATCTAATTTTAATTTAACCCAAAATTAACATCCTGCCACTGACTATACTAAATTATGCAAAATAAATTATAATTATAATCTCTACAAAACATAATAAGAATTAGTATAAAACATCATAGGAAAATTTTCCTCTAAATTAAATCAAAATTAGTAAAAAAACATTAAAATCATTATATATTACCCAAAAATATTTCAAAAGTTTTAAACAAATTCTTCTAAATTATAAGGACAATTGTCCAACCATAATGAGTTGTCCAGAAAAAAAACTATGCTTTTATGGATTGTATTATATGCGTATAGATAATTGATATGTTTTCGAAAATTAGATTAATGTTTTTGAACATAATATTTATATAAGTTATATCAATATAGCCTATAAAATATGTATAATAATCCAAAAATTGTTTAAAATAATGAAATTAGAGTTAAAAATTTTATGAATATACAAAATATAAAATTAATTAAGATATGATACAAACACAAGTTGAGAAAAATAATTTATACATGACATGAAACAAAAATATTAACAAAATATGAATATATGATCATGTCAAAATCTATATAAAACGAATTATTTATGTTAAAATTTATGTAAAATTCTAATACTCTGAAAAAAAATCATAAATGTGAATACATCATGAACATAAATATATTTTAAAATGAATCACTAAAATAAATTATAAAAATATATATGTAATAAATTTCAACACAACAATGCACATAAATTTTTTTTCTGAAGTGAATAACATTAATAATTTTGAAAAATCTTACAAAAGTAAAATGAATATAATATGAATATATAAACATGTAAAATATATACATAAAATAAAATATTAATATATATATAAATAAACGAAAAAATAGCTTAATATAAAATAACATAAAACAATTTCTCATTTTTCCTCCATCATAATTTACTTTAACTAACCTCAAATTAATAGTTAATGGCATTATATATGTGTCAAGCTGTAATCCCTTAGTTTTAAATTAAGCAATCTCATGCAATGGGATTGTTTTTATAGTAGGTATATAGATGTTCGTGTGCATTGCTTAAAAATTACCTAAATATATCTTTTAAATTTAGATTTTATTTTTATATTTTAATTATAATTTATGGAGAATTTTTTTTATCAAATTTAAGTGTTAACATTTAAAATAAAATCAGGTTGGAGACTATAGAAGGCATAAAATCTGAATGGCTGACTTGTCCAATTGCCATTGCCATTGTCATTGCGATTCCTATTCATATTACTTTACCTCATTTTTCACTAACAGTTTTAATTTAAAATTGTAAATAATATATAATAGTACAATATACATATATAATATTTTATTGTATATGATTTTAATACAAATGCTAAAATACATAAAATATTTAGAGAGAAATATAATAATCTTAAAAAGAAAAATAAGATTAAATAAATCTATTACTTATATCTAGACTTATCCATGAATCAAATAGTCTGTCCAACTTGATAGGCTTAGTCCAATTTGACCTAGGCTTGAACAAGATATTTTTTTTTTGTCTCGGTCTAGGTTAATGTTAATACCTCAAATCAATTTGTTGGACGATCGACCATGCCAGAATGCTAGTCGAATAGACTTTAGACTTGGCATACTTATTGCCTGAGTTTTAAATATTTTATCACTTCGTGTGCTATTCACAACGCTTTAGACCAAAATGGATACTACTCTTATAAATATTTCCTCATTCATGTGCACAATATTAATTACATACACATCATAGTTGAAACAAGTCTTTCAAAATTTACAATTCATGAGCTAAGATTATAGATCGCCTTAATATATACACGTTAAATCCCAAAAATTGCTAGGCTTTTGGCTTAGTCCCACCCCCAAAGTTCAAAATAGCTTTTGTTACCTGATGAACTCAGGAGTTCGCATGATGTTTGCTTACCTATACATACAACTCGCATGGAATATAATTCGCACATAAAGCCAACTAATATGTTAAACAGTTCACGTATAAATTTAAGCAACACGCATACAATACATTTCACTCAAATAGACAGTTCACTTTCACTCTCTGCGAACATATGTGTTACGGTAAGTCTAGGTGGATTTCCCCACTGCAGAATTATACTAGGTGTAAAACCTTTATGAAAATATACTTGGCTACCATACACCAGACACATGCTTGTGAATTCACACTTGTGGCTTCATGTCTATGAACTCATACCTGCAAATTAGGTCTGTGGATTAATATTTGAGCTCGTATATACGTTTTCATACTTGAGCTCGTATATACCTAAGCATTTGCCTGCCATCCTGGAGACGAACTTGTTGAGCATAACCACCCTCCCCTTTAAACACTGAATATCCTTGCTAGTTCTTGGAGGAGGCATATCCAAAATAGCTTGAATCTTTTCTCGGTTCGCTTCTATTCTTCTCTGTAAAACCAAAAAGCCTAAGAATTTGCCTGCTTTTACATCAAAAACACATTTCTCCAGGCACAATTTCATGCTATGAGCTAGCAAAACGGAAAAAGCCTCTGACAAATCCTGAACATGCCCCTTAGATTAGAGCTCTTTACCAATATGTCATTAACGTAAACCTCACTGTGCGCAATTTGCTTTCTAAAAATTTTGTTAAATAATCTCTAGTAAGTTGCCCTTGCATATTTCAAACTAAAAGGTATAACTCAATAGCAAAACAAACATTCTTCTATGATAAAAGTTATTTTGTCTTGATCTTTTGAGGCCATAGATATTTGGTTATAACTCGAAAATGCATCCATAAAACTAATAAATTTATGCCCCGAGGACGCATACACCAAATCATCAATCGAGGGTAAAGGAAAATTGTCCTTGGGGCAAGCTTTGTTAAGGATGGCGAAGTCAATACTCATTATCTATTTCCCATTAGCTTTCTTCACTATCACTACATTCGAACCCAATCAGGATACGCCACCTCTCTGATGAACTTCGCTAAAAGCAGTTTCCCTACCTTTTGTTTTATGGCCTTTACAACCCGAGGAGCAAATTTTTTTCTACTTAACTAGTTTAACCTTAGGAAACACATTTAACCTATGAACAACCATTTGAAGGTCCACCTCAGGCATATTCGTAGTTGACCACGCAAAAACATTGGAATTCACTTTTAAACACTGAATCAAGTCTTATTTTTCCTCCTCTGCCAATGTTGAAGAAGTTTTTACAAACTTGTTCGTATTATCATAAAATAACTATAAATTTTCTGTGACCTCTGCCCCTTCTGGCTTCCTAATTCTTTCCTTACCTCAAACATCCAAACTATCCAAATCCAAAACTTGATCAACCACTCTTGTCTGTCATGAAAATTGCCATGCAGCACTTGCTCGCGTGTTTGCTTGACTGATAACATGTGACACTATCTAGCTGCTCGTTGATCAAATTTCATAAAGCTTTTCCTTGTTCTTATAGGAAATTTAATCTTCATACAGAATGGTGCAACCATTATCTTAGCCATTCTCATGATGGGACGCCCAAAAATGGTATTATAGGCCATTGGATAGTCTACCACAAAGAACTATACATATTTTGTCGTGGTGTGTTTGTTGTCCCCCAATGTAACGAGTAAAGTAATGCATCCCTTTAACTTCATAGAATGGTTTGTAAAACTATACAATAGACTTGCCCTCCTTAAAACTTGCTCTTTCAACCTCATTTTCTGGTAAGCATCCCAAGTTAACAACTCCACAACACTGCCACTATCAACCAATATTCTCTTCACCTCAAACCCTGTTATAATTACTACACAACCATTAGGTCATTTCCTTCTTCATCACACATCATGCTTTCATCTTCATTGTTAAATTCCACCTTCCATTTTTCTTGTTGACGCAACCCTTTTTAGTAAGCTGATTGACATTACGCTTCTAAGGTGAGCCTTTTTCTTTGTGTTAGAGGTCACCTAGTCTTCATCAGTAACAATTATCACATGTATTGTTCCCATAACCTTTTGCTTGCCATTGTCCTCACCTAGCAAACTCTGACCTGACGGAGTAGTATCTTGAGCTATAAAATCTTTTAACTCATCATTCTTAATTGCTTATTCAATAGCATCATTTAGAGAAGAGCAATCATCAATCTTATGTCCCCCGTCGTTGTGAAAATTATACTTATCCCTCAAGTTTGACCTCGATACATTACGTCGTATGGGTGGAGGACTTAGCAAGATGCCCAAACTTTTAACCTAGCGAAGGATATAGGAACTAGTAGCATTTAATGGAGTATAAGTTTCCAATCTTCTATGAAGGGCATACTTTCTTATGTGTTTAGTTTGAGATATTTGAAATACTCTCGACGATTCATTTTGTGAATAACTCCTCTGTTGTCCCTCGCTTTGTACTACGAGCCATTCTATTAATTTCCTCTGCTTCAACAAACTTATAGGCCCTCTTATACTGTAACACCCTCTAACCCCAAACCGTCCCCGGAATAGGGTTACAGGGCATTACCAAAAATAGACAAACTTTATTATTACAAATCGAAAATAACCATAAAATTATACTCAAAATAAGGTTAATTACCCTTATCGAGGTTCTACGGACCTAATATGAACCTTTCGTGGGGTTAGGATTCGAATCCTAACTCTACAGGCCTCCCTAAAACACTAAACACAATTATACAAACCAATCCAATTCACTTCCACATAACATGTAACTATATACCATTCATTTCATAAACTTAGGAATCGTCCCTTTATACGTCAAACTCCTTAAAGTTTATACACCATCTTTTACATTCAAAACATTAAATATATACAAATGACCACCTAAAACCTAGTACATGCCACATTACCAAAAGATAAGATTTTTACCACAAAATGAGCTGGAGTCGGAGATGATTTTGAATGCAGAACCGAACTCTATTTTACCTAACCTGCGCACGGAAAACAATTGTACGCTGAGTATTGAAAATACTCAGTGGTATTATCATAATTCAATTCATAACATCAAATCAAGTTCAAAACATAAATGCACAAGTAGTCAATTGAATATGCCAATTCATGTCATATTAATGACATTCAAATGATTATAAAATTTTCACCAACATGTAAACACTTAACTCATAACACTTTCATGTATACATAATTCATAAACATAAAGTTCATGCTTCAACTTCACAACACAATTTCTTTTCACATTTCGTGTCATCATTTTCTTTCACCTTTCATTCGATAATTCAGATAATCAGATTCAGATAATTTTGCTCATTTCACTTATAGGCCCTATTAACCTGACTCAGACCAAGGTGGATACGCGGATCCAACCAAACACACCAGAGTGGCGACCAACGCCTTATCGGATAGTTCGAAGTAAATCAGATCTATGGCACACCAAGTACCTCATCGGCCAAGCTGAAGCAATGTGGCTACCAAAGGCTCATCGAAACTATCCGAAGTAAATCTATGGCACACCGAGTGCCTCATCGACTCGAGGTCGAAGAATCCCTGAACACTTCCAATCCTATGGCATGCCAATTATATCCACTAAGCCCGACTAGTTAATAGGGTTTCGATCATATTTCCATTTTCGAAACATTTTCACATTTCAATCAATTCTCTTATATTTCTCAATGTAATCACAACTAATCAACAATTCACATTCAAGTCATTTTCACGCACATTCATATATATATATTAGAATTAAATATGCAATAATAAATACTATGAATTATGATAATACAAACCGATTTTCCCCGAGCTATTCCTCGACTACTTTCTCTTTCCCCTTTGTATTGGATGCCTCGGTTCCTTTGTTTGCTACGAAAATTAGCATAATTATAATAAATTAATATAATACAATCCAATTTAATTCATGAGTATAAACATGCAAATTTGACCCTTTTTTTTTTTAAGATATATAATTTCACCATTAAGCTGTCTGTTTGAGTCATTGTTACTAAATTATTTATATCTTGAGCTACGAAACTCCAAATTAATATCCATAAATATTTTTTGAAACTAGACTCATATATCTTATCACCATAAAATTTTCAGAACTTTTGGTCTAGCCAATTAGTACAGTTTATTCATTAAAGACTCCCCTGTTACTCCATTCGACAGTTCTGACCTCTCTCTACTAAAAATCAATTATCTCATTGTACAGAACTCGAATAAGGTTCTTATTTATTTATTTTAAAACTAGATTCATTAAGGAGTTCACACATATAAATTAAACTCCATAATAATTTTTTTACAATTTTTAATGGTTTTCCAAAGTCAAAACAGAGTGTCTCGAAATCACCCTGAACCAGTCTTTCTAAATTTCAAATATCTCTAGATTCATAAATTCATTGCTTACACTGTTTCCACTATAAGAAACTAGACCCAATAAGCTTTAATTTCATACTTATCCATCCTCTAATTCAATTCCTACAATTTTTAGTGAATTTTCAAAGTCAGACCATTGCTACTTCCCAAAACTGTTTTGATGTAAAATGCTAATAACCAAGTTTATAACACCAATTCACACCTTATTTCTATTCAATTTCCATCAAAATATTCATATAACTATCAAATTTTCATAATTTTTCTATAATTCCGAATTTCTTTCAATTTAATTCCTAAAATTCAAAATTTATGGCTTGTTTTACAATTAAGTCCCTAATTCCATTCAAATTCAAAATTTTATCCAATTAATCCCTGATTTCATCATTTCTTCAACATAAACCCTAATCAAACCTTCATTAATTTTCAATATTTTCTCATGAATTCAAGAAAATCTTTCTCTAAAGCTTCAAAAATACCAAAATTAGAAAGCAAAAGGGCTTAATTAACTTACCAATTTAACTTTCAAGCTTCAATTCTCCAATTTTTCCTTTTTCTTTCTTCCTTTCCTTTCTTTCTCTGTTTCGTGAGCTTCTTTGTTCTTTTCTATCTTTCTTTTTCTTTTATTTCCTTTTTATTTACTTTACTTTTAATAATAATAATTTAATATATATTCTAACACATAAAAATCTCAGATTTTTATGTTTATGCCGCCTCACTTAGGACAAATGGCATAATTACCATTTTGGTCCTTTTTATTTTCTTTTAATCTATAATTCAACTTTCACACTTTATTCAATTTGGTCCTTTTATTAGTCACTCTTAATTAAATTAAATTCACTTAATTAAACTCTAATTTAACTCATAATTATCCTCATAAATATTTTTAATAAATATTTACGGACTTAATTTCCTAAGACGGAGGCCCTACAACTCGTTTTTCCGGTGCCCGGGAATTTGGGTCATTACATTTCTCTCCCTCTAAAAAAAAAATTCGTCCTCGAAATTTACCTGAGAATAGGTGAGGGTACTGAGTTCTCATAGTTTCTTCCGGTTCCCATGTTGCTTCTTCCATTTTATGACTTCTCCAAAGTACTTTTACTAAAGGAACTCTTTTATTTCTTAATTCCTTTACCTCTCGGGCTAAAATCTCAACTGGTTCTTCTTCGAATGATAAATCTGGTCGAAGCTCAATATCCTCAGTAGTTATGACATGAGAAGGATCTGATCGATATCTTTGGAGCATTGAAACATTAAAAACATCGTGTATTTTCTGTAACTCTGGAGGTAAAGCTAACCGATAAGCCACTGGTCCAATTCTCTCTACTATCTCATACGGTCCAATGAAACGAGGACTCAATTTACCTTTCCTGCCAAATCTCAACACTTTCTTCCAAGGAGAGACTTTAAGAAATACTTTATCGCTAACCGAATACTCAATGTCCCGTCGTTTTAAATCGGCATAAGACTTCTGTCTGTCAAAAGGTGCTTTTAATCTCTCTTGTATCTTCTTAACTGTTTCTTCAGTTTCTTGGATCAATTCTGGCCCAATCACTTTTCTTCCATTCAGCTCTGTCCAACACACGGGTGATCTACATCTTCGTCCATATAATGCTTCATACGGAGCCATTTGAATACTAGATTGGAAACTATTATTATAAACAAATTCAGCTAAAGGCAAATAACGTTCCCAACCTGATTCAAACTCCATAATACAAGCTCGAAGCATATCTTCTAAAATTTGAATTACCCGTTCAGACTGTCCGTCAGTTTGCGGATGAAATGCTGTGCTAAAATTAAGCTGTGTACCTAAGGATTCATGTAATTGCCTCCAAAATCTCGATGTAAACTGAGGATCTTGATCTGAAATTATTGATTCCGGAATACCGTGTAGTCTAACAATTTCTCGGATATATACCTCAGCAAGTCTCTGTAACGACCAATCTGTTTTGACTGCTATAAAATGTGCTGACTTAGTAAGTCTATCGACTATCACTCAAATAGCATTCTTTTTACTTGCTGACAACGGTAGTCCCATAACAAAATCCATCGTGATACGATCCCATTTCCATGCAGGAATATTAATAGGCTGAAGTAAACCAGTCGGTACCTGATGTTCTGCCTTTACCCGTTGACATGTAAGGCATTTACCAACATATTCAACTATGTCTCTTTTCATTCCGGGCCACCAATACAAATTTCGTAAATTACGATATATTTTTGTACCTCCGGGGTGTAGAGCAAATGAGCCATCATGTGCTTCTCGAAGTATTAGTTCTTTCAATTCAGAGTTATCTGGAATACAAACTCAATCTTGGTACCTTAAGCATCCATGTGCATCGATCTTGAAGTTCTCTCTTGTACCACTCTGTATCATCTCTCTTTCTTCACCAACTTATCATCTCCCAACCGAAATGCTCTAATCGCTCAAATATTACGGTTTTACTTTTAACTCATTAATGATTTCCATCATCGGTGATCTTGAAAGTGCAAACATGGCTCTTAACTCAATTGCCGTTTTTCTACTCAATGCATCCGCTACTATATTTGCTTTTCCCGGATAGTAGTCTATAACACAATCATATTCTTTCAAGAGCTCGATCCACCGTCTCTGTCTCAAATTCAATTTTTTTTGGGAAAGAAGATACTTTAGACTTTTATGATCAGTGAATATGTAGCATTTTTCACCATAAAGATAATGCCTCCAAATCTTCAAAGCAAAAATCACAGCTGCTAACTCCAGGTCATGTGTCAGATAATTACACTCGTGTTGTTTCAACTGATGAGATGCATAAGCAATAAATTTTCCATCTAGCATCAGTACACAACCCAAACCACTTAAAGAAGCATCACTGTACACAATAAAATCCTTTCCTGATTCGGATAATGTTAAAACTGGTGCCTCGGTTAACATTTGTTTTAATGTCTCAAAACTCTTCTGACATTGGTCATCCCATATAAAAGAAACATTCTTCTGTAGCAACTTAGTCATCGGCATGGCTATTTTCGAGAATCCATTTACAAATCTTCTATAATATCCAGCCAAACCAAGAAAACTACGTACCTCATACACATTCCTTGGAGCTTTCCATTGAACTATGGCTTCAATTTTCTTCGGATCAACTCTGATTCCTTCCGCTGATACTACATGTCCTAGAAATACAACCTCTGATAACCAGAACTCACATTTACTAAATTTCCCATACAGTTGCTTTTCTCACAAAGTCTGTAACACTGTTCTGAGGTGCTTATCATGCTCTGTTTCTGTCTTTGAATAAACAAGTATATCATCAATGAAGACCACAACAAATTGATCCAAATACGGCTGAAATATACGGTTCATCAGATCCATAAAAGCAGTTGGAGCATTAGTCAATCCAAATGACATTACTAAAAATTCATAATGACTATACCTCGTACAGAAAGCTGTCTTCGGTACATCACATTCTTTTACTTTCAGTTGGTAGTAACCCGATCTCAAGTCTATCTTTGAGAATACAGAAGCTCCTTTCAGCTGATCAAATAAATCATCAATACGAGGGAGTGGATATTTGTTCTTGATTGTTACTTTATTCAATTGTCTATAATCAATACAAAGTCGCATCGAACCATCTTTCTTTTTAACAAATAATACCGGAGCTCCCCACGGTGAAATACTTGGCCGAATAAAACCACTATCTAATAAATCTTGCAACTGTATCTTTAACTCCTTCAATTCAGTAGGTGCTATACGATAAGGGGGTATAGAAATTGGAGCAGTACCCGGATAAACCTCTATAGCAAATTCAACTTCTCTGTCAGGTGGTAAACCCGGTAGTTCCTCTGGAAAAACATCTGGAAATTCTTAAACTGTTTGGATTTTACTGCATGGACTACCCACTGTATCTAAATTAATAACATAAGCTAAGTATGCTGTACAACCCTGCTGTAACATCTTACTAGCTTTCATTGCTGAGACAACACGTGTTGTTCCACTATTTTGAATACCCTTTACCTTAATATTGTTTCCATCATCAGCCTGAATACTGAACTTCTTTTCATAGCAGTCTAAAATTACACCATGCTCAGACAACCAATCCATACCCAATATTACATCAAAGTCTCCAAATGGCGTAATCAATAGATTAACCGGAAAAATTTTATTTTGTATAACCAACGGGCATATCGGACAAACTTGATTTACTAATACCGTCTGTCCTAACGGACTTGACACTTCTATTGCTACACTAGACATCTCAAATTCTAATTTTCCCAATTCAACCAATTTTGAATTTACATATGAATGCAAAGACCCAGGGTCAATTAAAACATAAACAGGTTCGGAATACAATAAGAATATACCTGTTACAACATCATGTGCATCCCTCTCTTCTCGAGTTCTGACCATATAAACTCTAGCTGGAACTCTGGCCTCCGACTGCTGTGTAACAACATCACTACTTCCTCTAGCACTACCTCCTTGAGATGCAAAACCACCTCTGCCCAATCCTCTGCCTCTGGCAGTAGATACTGATCTCTGTAATGTCGCAGGTGCAGTATTATCAGCTTTCGGCCAGTCTTTAATAAAATGTTCTGTAGATCCACATCTGAAACATCCTCTAGTCAATCGCCAACATTCACCTCTGTGTCTTCTCCCACAATGCTCACATTCGGAATAATAGTATCTCGAGATGGACCTCTTACACTACCAGTAGAGGCTGTAGTTTGCTTCCCCTGACTCTTTCCTCCTCTATCTGATCTGAAGCTAGATCTCCAACCACTTCTAGAGTCTCGGAATCTTTTCGGTAATGGATTCGAAATTGTAGTTCCCGTACGTTTCCCAACCGATTTAGAAGGTTCAGTCTTTTTATCAAGCCCCAGAACTTGTTCTATCATCTTAGCCCGTTCTATCAGATCAACAAATTCAGTAATTCGCTGAGATATCAGTAACACTTTTATTTCTTCTCTTAGTCCCCGTAAGAATCTTTTACAACTGTCGGCTTCAGTCGGTATAAACTCTGATGCATATCTACCAAGTCTTGAAAATTCCCGTTCATAATCTATTACTATCATTTCACCTTGTTTCAAAGTCAGAAATTCTTGTTTCTTGTTTTCAATATATATTTCCCCGATATATTTCTTTTGAAACTCTTTCTGAAATAAATTCCATGATACCTGATCAGTCGGCAAGTGTCGGATAACAGATTCCCACCATAAATATGCCTCACCCTGTAATAGAGATACAGCACTCAACAGACTTTCTCGGGGAGTACACTCTAACTGTTGTAAAATTCTTTTTGTCGCTTCTATCCAATTCTCAGCTACTAATGGATCAACACCTTTCAGACCCGAAAATTCCGTGGCACCGTATTTTCTCAATTTCTTAATCGGGGCCCGTCTAGGAATAGGTATAAATGTGGTAGCAGGTACAGTTCCCGCTACTTGTTGGAGAGCATCAACTAAAACTCTTAACATATCAGGTTCATTTCTACATTTTTCATCTATTTCCCTAATGTTTTCTTCTTCTACCTCGGGAGGTTGGTCTATAAACGGGTTCACACTAGGTGTGGCTGATTCACTTTCATTTAAATCAATTGATCGATCATCTGACATCTTTAATCTCTATAAAACATAAACAATTAAATAGGTTAGCATTCAAAAATCCCGACTCAATTCCAACTCAAATGTGGCATGTACTTCTAGACTCACTTAAGAATTCGATTTTAATCCGAGAATCGGTTAAACCTATAGCTCTGATACCACTAAATGTAACACCCTCTAACCCCAAACCGTCCCCGAAATAGGGTTACAGGGCATTACCGAAAACAGAAAAACTTTATTATTACAAATCGAAAATAACCACAAAATTATACTCAAAATAAGGTTAATTACCCTTATCGAGGTTCTACGGACCTAATATGAACCTTTCGTGGGGTTAGGATTCGAATCCTAACTCTACAGGCCTCCCTGAAACACTAAACACAATTATACAAACCAATCCAATTCACTTCCACATAACATGTAACTATATACCATTCATTTCATAAACTTAGGAATCGTCCTTTATCGTCAAACTCCTTAAAGTTTATACACCATCTTTACATTCAAAACATTAAATATATACAAATGACCACCTAAAACCTAGTACATGCCACATTACCAAAAGATAAGATTTTACCACAAAATGAAATTTGGAGTCGGAGATGATTTTGAATGCAGAACCGAACTTTATTTTACCTAACCTGAGCACGGAAAACAACCGTACGTTGAGTATTGAAAATACTCAGTGGTATTATCATAATTCAATTCATAACATCAAATCAAGTTCAAAACATAAATGCACAAGTAGTCAATTGAATATGCCAATTCATGTCATATTAATGACATTCAAATGATTATAAAATTTTCACCAACATGTAAACACTTAATTCATAACACTTTCATGTATACATAATTCATAAACATAAAGTTCATGCTTCAACTTCACAACACAATTTCTTTTCACATTTCGTATCATCATTTTCTTTCACCTTTCATTCGATAATTCAGATAATCAGATTCAGATAATTTTGCTCATTTCACTTATAGGCCCTATTAACCTGACTCGGACCAAGGTGGATACGCGGATCCAACCAAACACACCAGAGTGGTGACCAACGCCTTATCGGATAGTTTGAAGTAAATCAGATCTACGGCCCACCAAGTACCTCATCGGCCAAGCCGAAGCAATGTGGCTACCAAAGCCTCATCGAAACTATCCGAAGTAAATCTATGGCACACCGAGTGCCTCATCGACTCGAGGTCGAAGAATCCCTGAACACTTCCAATCCTATGGCATGCCAATTATATCCACTAAACCCGACTAGTTAATAGGGTTTCGATCATATTTCCATTTCCGAAACATTTTCACATTTCAATCAATTCTCTTATATTTCTCAATGTAATCACAACTAATCAACAATTCAGATTCAAGTCATTTTCACGCACATTCATATATATATATATATATATATTAGAATTAAATATGCAATAATAAATACTATGAATTATGATAATACAAACCGATTTTCCCCGAGCTATTCCTCGACTACTTTCTCTTTCCCCTTTGTATTGGATGCCTCGGTTCCTTTGTTTGCTACGAAAATTAGCATAATTATAATAAATTAATATAATACAATCCAATTTAATTCATGAGTATAAACATGCAAATTTGACCCTTTTTTTTTAAGATATATAATTTCACCATTAAGCTGTCTGTTTGAGTCATTGTTACTAAATTATTTATATCTTGAGCTACGAAACTCAAAATTAATATCCATAAATTTTTTTTGAAACTAGACTCATATACCTTATCACCATAAAATCTTCAGAACTTTTGGTCTAGCCAATTAGTACAGTTTATTCATTAAATACTCCCCTGTTACTCCATTCGACAGTTCTGACCTCTCTCTACTAAAAATCAATTATCTCATTGTACAGAACTTGAATAAGGTTCTTATTTATTTCTTTTAAAACTAGATTCATTAAGGAGTTCTCACATATAAATTAAACTCCATAATAATTTTTTTACAATTTATAAATGGTTTTCCAAAGTCAAAACAGAGTGTCTCGAAATCACCCTGAACCAGTCTTTCAAAATTTCAAATATCTCTCGATTCATAAATTCATTGCTTACACTATTTCCACTATAAGAAACTAGACCCAATAAGCTTTAATTTCATATCTTATCCATCCTCTAATTCAATTCCTACAATATTTAGTGAATTTTCAAAGTCAAACTATTTCTACTTCCCAAAACTATTTTGATGTAAAATGCTAATAACCAAGTTTATAACACCAATTCACACCTTATTTCTATTCAATTTCCATCAAAATATTCATATAACTATCAAATTTTCATAATTTTTCTATAATTCCGAATTTCTTTCAATTTAATTCCTAAAATTCAAAATTTATGGCTTGTTTTACAATTAAGTCCCTAATTCCATTCAAATTCAAAATTTTATCCAATTAATCCCTGATTTCATCATTTCTTCAACATAAACCCTAATCAAACCTTCATTAATTTTCAATATTTTCTCATGAATTTAAGAAAATCTTTCTCTAAAGCTTCAAAAATACTAAAATTAGAAAGCAAAAGGGCTTAATTAACTTACCAATTTAACTTTCAAGCTTCAATTCTCCAATTTTTCCTTTCTCTTTCTTCCTTTCCTTTCTTTCTCTGTTTCGTGAGCTTCTCTGTTCTTTTCTATCTTTCCTTTTCTTTTATTTCCTTTTTATTTACTTTACTTTTAATAATAATAATTTAATATATATTTTAACACATAAAAATCTCAGATTTTTATGTTTATGCCGCCTCACTTAGGATAAATGGCATAATTACCATTTTGGTCCTTTTTATTTTCTTTTAATCTATAATTCAACTTTCACACTTTATTCAATTTGGTCCTTTTACTTAGTCACTCTTAATTAAATTAAATTCACTTAAGTAAACTCTAATTTAACTCATAATTATCCTCATAAATATTTTTAATAAATATTTACGGACTTAATTTCCTAAGACGGAGGCCCTACGACTCGTTTTTCCGGTGCCCGGGAATTTGGGTCATTACATATACAAATCTGCCAAACTCTGTGGCTTATTATCAATAAATGATTATTGCACATGCTCATTTTGAATACCCATGATAAAAACAACAATGACCCACTGATCCTCCAAATTCTTGGTATTTAACATTGCTGCAAGAAAACGTTTAACATAATCCTGTAAGGATTCTCCATCTTTCTACTTTACTGACATTAAACCCATAGGAGTGCTCATTATTGTTCCATGAGCCTGGAATTTTCCCAAGAACATCAAACCTAATTGTGAAAAACTCTGGCCCTGTAGGAGAGACAGACCTATCTTTTGCATTTCCCTTAAGGGTTGTTGAGATGGCCTTGCACTTCGCAGCATCAGAAGCCCCTAGCACATTCATATAATCATTATACTATATGAGATGCGCTTGAGGATCACTTCTTCCTTCGAACATTTCCTTTGGAACTTTGAACTTGGTTGGTAAGCCTACAGTCACTACTTCAGAAGCCAGTGGATTGTTAGAACAAAAAAAGTAATCCATATCTTGGGCGTTAGGATGCAAAGCCTGCACATCTCTTTGCAGGGCATCCATTTCATTTTGCTCTAGGCGAGCATGATGTTATCTTGAAGATCATAATTGTCAAATTGCATCTTCCTTTTCAACTCTTCATTTTGTCTTAACAATTATTGCTGAAATGTTTATCGTCGTTCAAACCTAGTACTTTGTAAAGCCATCTCTTCCTTCATCAACCTTAACTGCTCCTGCAGAGCGCATAACTATTGTGGTGATGCTTTTTGACTAAAAGGAATGTTGAGATCAAAAGAGTTGGAGGTACATGCATAGGCCGAGTTACCCAAATTTTCTGGTCAATTAGCAAACCAACCAGCAAAAATATCCATCTCATTGGGATGAGCCATTTTGATTTTTTAGCAATCTGAAAATATGAAAATCGGAAGTTCGTCCATGCTCACCGCACCAAATTGTTGAGTGTTCTCTCTCTCCTCTTTAGATGGTAAAGCTATGTATTTCTATATGGTTATTGTTCATTGATGTGATATCCTAGATAGGTTCCATGAATGCTAACACGTGCCATACTCTAGGTTTAACACGTGTTTATGCGATGGGGGTTTACCTATGTAGTGGGGTGTGAACCCACATCGCGCGATCTTATGTGCGATGCGAACCCTTAGTGTCATACGAGTTTGATATGCGAATCGTGTAAAATCCAACCCGAACTCAATCAGGTTTTAGGTCTTTAATAATGAGTATTATAACAGTAGTAATTGATGATGTGCAATTATTGATTTAGTGTAGTTTTGGGTCATTCCTAGCCTTGAAATAACAACAATATGAAATCTGCTTAACAAGTCTAGTCCTTTATTTTCTTAGTAGTACTTGAATACGTTTTTCTAAATTCCAAGTTCTATTGCTCTGCAGATCTTGGATTCACATTGAGAATATTTAATATTCACAGTAGAAAATTGGTTAAATTATGATTTCTTCCATGTACTAACCTGATTATGGAGATTTAGTTTATATTTTTAATTTTACATAATGTGATCATCCTATATATTAGAAAATTGGTTAAATTATGATTTCTTCCATGTACTAACCTGATTATGGAGATTTAGTTTATATTTTTAATTTTACATAATGTGATCATCCTACATATTATTATAATTAATGTTATAACTTAGTGCAAATAACTTACTTTGTTAAAAATTTCATTAGTTGGGTGATGTGAATATTTAAGAAAAGAAATCCAAAAATATCTATCATTTTAAAAGTAAAATTATCATTATTTAAATAACTATTTTTACTAATTTATCATTATCGTATGATTTTAACTATCTTTTCTTAAAAAAAACCAAAATTATATAAAGAACTTTTTAATAGTATTAGTTATTTGGACTAAAATGTCATATTAAGATCAATTATCATTTTCTCTCTATTATGTTTAAATTTGAAATTTAATTTTTATATTTTAATTTAATATTTTATTTTAATAAATCATTACTTAATTTCAAAGGGTTAGTTATTTTGTTTAAAACGCTTATGTGAATTTTTTAAAGCATCATCTCAACAAACATACATACATAAAAAATCCATGTTAAAGTAATGAGTTCAAAATTTATATGTATAAACCTGATATAAAAATAAATAATATTTCAATTGAAATGCTTTAAAAGATTTAAATAAATCTCATTATGTCTATGCCTCTTTAATAAATTTACGCCACGTAATATATATTTTTTATTTTAAAGGAAATCTTATAAGCTTTGATTAAAATTGTAATTATTTTTATCACAAAAAAAATTGTAATTATTTTTAAATTTTATATTAATTATATAAAATTAAAATTAATAAAAATAAAAATAAAATAAATAATAATAAAATAAATATAAATTAAATTATATCAATTCATTATATATATTTAAATTAAAAATATAAATATTCTAATAGATCAAATTTTGACAAGATAATTTTTAAATTAAATCTATAACATTAAATTACTTTTTTTTAATAATTCAAAAACCTAAATCAATTGGAAAGATTGTTTTTCTGATATGAGTTTATTACATTCGAAATAAAAAATAACATAATGAGTTTATTAAATTCAAAATAAAAAAATATATAATTTATAAAACATCAAAAGGTTACATAACTTGAATTGATTCAGATATGAGAAAATTTAAATCTAAAAAATGAGTTCAAGAAAAACCTAAGCTCGAAAATATTCTCAAACTCATCTAAACTTAAAATAATCCAAATCTAAAATCAACCCAGTTCAAATCGACGAGGAATACATAAATGCATGTATATTTACTCTTGATACTAAGAAAAAACATACGACTCTTTTGAACAAAAACTAATATCAATATTAACTGTTTTAACTTTTTAAATATTTACTAGTATTTTTCTTCCACTTATTAAAGTTGACAAACTAGTGAGTTCAAGCTGGTCCAAATTTGATTATCTTCGATTTGAATTATTTCAAATTTAAATTATCTTAGACTTGAATAAACTCATTTTAGATATTCTTTGACACAAATTTTCTTGAAATCAAAATTTTGTGTACTTAAATTTTATATTCAAATTAGTTTAGGTCAAATAAGCTTAGATAGATTTAAATGATTTTAAAATTTTACAAGTTATAAATTTTATTTCAAACTTAATAAACTCATTATACCCAAAAAGCAATCTTTTCCATTGATATGAATTTTTATACTAAAAAAATTAGTTTTTAGTTTAATGTTGTAGATTTAATTTAAGAACTATTTTATCAAAATTCAATATATTAAATTATTTATATTTTTCTATAAATTAAAATATATATGATCAATTGGTTTAAAATTTTTATTTCTTATCAATTTTAATTCTTTTACAATTAGTATAAAATTGAAAAGATAATTTTTAATTTTAGTTAATGTTTATAGGATATAAAATGAAAAAAAAAAGTACACGAGGGACACGGTGGAGGCAAGAGCTTGGGGCAGAGGATTTGTATTCTAAATAATATATATATATATATATATATATATATATATATATATATATATATATATATGCAAAAACACATTGTGAAGTAGTGATATTTTAGTCATTATTTGAGTTGATGTTCAGTTGATTTATAAAAGTATTAATCAATAATATAGATCTTTATCTACCTTAGTGTTTTAATTAAAATAGCTAGCAGTGTTAATTATTTGGAATAATTAATGATATTATAAAAGGGTAAATATACCTTAAGGTTCAAATTAGTATCTAAGGTTTTTTTTTTGTCTAATTGGGTACCTAAACTTGTCCTCAAGGTTCAATTTGGTACTTAAATTTTGATTTTGGTTTAAAATTAGTATTTGAACCTGTCTTAATAGGTCCAATTGGTTCAAATAAGTCTTTCTTTTTAGAATCAAATAAGTCATTTATTGTACATATTAATTTGGACTAAAAACCAAATTCATGTACTAATTCAAACCAAAAAGTTAAGTTCAGATGCCTAATTGGACTAAAATAAGTTTTGTACCAAATTAAACTTTAAAGTCAAGTTCAAGTATCTAATTAAAAAAAAAATCTTAACTACTAATTTAAACCTTATAGTTAAGTTCGAGTATCAAAATGAATATTATCAACTAGTATCCTTGTAGGGGTTTAGAGATTAAGATTGAGTAATTAACATGGAGAATAATAATTTTGGTTTGTTTATGGTTAGTGAAGTGGATTATATTGAGACTAATAAGTTTAGTCGGTTATTTAGCAGATATTTTTCTATTAAATTTTCAATCTACCATGTTTGTTCTTTTAACCATTTCCACTATCCATTTATTTTTTCAGGGTGTGGAACAATGGGTGCTGGAGGCAGAATGTCGGTTCCACCGAGTCCAAAAAAATCCGAATTCAACTCACTGAAGCGAGTTCCATACTCAAAGCCGCCCTTCACTCTGAGTGAAATCAAGAAAGCCATCCCACCACACTGTTTCCAGCGCTCCGTTTTACGCTCATTCTCATATCTCCTTTACGACTTTATATTGGCCTCTCTTTTCTATTATGTGGCCACCAATTACTTCCATAACCTTCCTCAGCCTCTCTCCTACGTGGCTTGGCCTCTTTATTGGGCCATGCAAGGTTGGATTTTGACCGGCGTTTGGGTCATAGCCCATGAATGTGGCCACCATGCCTTCAGTGATTATCAATGGCTTGACGACACCGTTGGCCTTATCCTCCACTCTTCTCTCTTAGTTCCATATTTCTCTTGGAAATATAGCCACCGTCGTCACCATTCCAATACCGGTTCCCTCGAAAGGGATGAAGTGTTCGTTCCCAAGAAAAAATCTGGTTTAAGATGGTGGGCCAAACACTTCAACAATCCACCGGGTCGGTTTCTGTCAATCACCATTCAACTTACCCTTGGTTGGCCGCTTTACTTAGCTTTCAACGTTGCCGGCCGGCCTTACGACAGGTTCGCTTGCCACTATGACCCTTACGGCCCCATATTTTCCGACCGGGAACGACTCCAAATCTATATCTCTGACGCCGGCGTCCTCGCTGTCGCCTATGCGCTCTACCGTCTCGTGTTGGCCAAAGGGGTAGGTTGGGTTATTAGCGTTTATGGGGTGCCATTATTGGTGGTTAACGCCTTCTTAGTAATGATCACGTATTTGCAACACACTCACCCATCTTTGCCGCACTATGATTCCTCGGAGTGGGACTGGATGAGAGGAGCTTTATCAACTGTGGACAGAGATTATGGGATTTTAAACAAGGTTTTCCATAACATAACCGACACTCATGTGGCTCATCATTTGTTTTCTACAATGCCTCACTATCATGCAATGGCGGCCACCAAGGCGATAAAGCCAATATTGGGGGAATACTATCAGTTCGATGGGATGCCTGTCTATAAGGCGATATGGAGGGAGGCGAAGGAGTGTCTTTACGTTGAACCAGACGAGGGCGACAAGGACAAAGGTGTGTTTTGGTTTAGAAACAAGCTTTAAATATTTGCATTTTACCTTAGGCATGTTCTAGTCGTTGATGTTTTAAGGATATTTTAGCCGACCTACTTGGTTTTCCTTTTTGGGACTTTTTAGCTTTGTATTTGCAGAAAATAATCTTGTTCACTATTAAATAATGGTAGAAATAAATACACAGCATGGATTGGCAATAATTAATTTACTTTCAAGCTTGACACCTAATAAGATTTTAAGTTTGTTTTATAAAAAAGGATCTTTCAGTTTGAGTTATTGCCATAATATATGAATATTGATGTTGATTTTATACAAGTGTTTATATATATAAATTTTGATTTTATTTCAATTATAATAAATTAATAACATAGCACCATTTTCAGTTTGCTTTTGTGTATATAAAATGTTACGTTTACTAAGAATAATTAAATTTATTTGTCTTTTAAAATATGTATAATTTAATCAAAATTATAATAATATATAATTGAGTTAAAATTGAATTTATATTTATAATTATATCAAATTAAAGTTGATGTAACATATTACACATTTAATTAAAATTCATATGTAAATTTTGAGGTTTATTCTAAATTAATTTCTATAATCAAAATTGTAAGGATCAATAATCACTAAGAGAGGGGTTAATTGGTGTTTAAAAAAAATAAAGCAAAAATGGCAAACAATAGACTCAAAAATTTATAGTGGTTCAACCCCAATTGTCTACATCTACTATCTTAGCTTACCACAATTAAGGATTTTTTAAATTCACTAAATCTGAACCTTTCAAAGATAAAGTTTAACCTTTACAATCTATCTTTTTTCAAAAGGCAACTTAAGGTTTTTTTACCTAAAACCTTAAGTAAATCCTCACAAAAATAAGAAATAAAGTTTGAAAGTTGATATATAAAAATTAAGCACTCACACACACAAAAAAAAAATAATAATAATAATAAAAAAATAACCCAACAAGTGTATACAAGAGAAAATGAGAATAACAATGAGAAAGGATTAGATTTTTGCTCTTGGTATTTGTAAGCTTTTTTTTTTCACCCTTTTTGAGTGTTTTAGTGCTCCATTTATACCCTATCATAGATTAATAGTCGTTTGAGGTTAATGGAAATGAATTGGAGTTGTTGGAGTCTTTAATTGTAATAATAAATGCTTCTACAGAGCATTAGGTACCAATACCAAGTCATAAAGGTCCAATTCCTTCGGTCAAAATGTGACCATTAGGGCCACCTCAATTGGGAGGGTGCGATACCTCTTCATTTTTGGTGCGGTACCTCTTTGTGGAGGAGTTGTACCTAGGTAATGCTGCGTCTTAATGGATCAGACTAGATGTGGTCCCTTTCAAGAAGGGTGCAGTACCTATGCATCCATTTTACTCACAGTTTCTTAGGTAACGTACCTTTTTCCAAAAGGGTTTGATACCCTTAAGGAAAGATACAAACACACATAGTGCATCATTAAGCAAGCCGAAGCAATTATACTGACACACAATATGCATTATCCGATAAACCAAAGCAATCATGTTGGCACATAAGTGTATCATTTGATTTACCGAAGCAAATATATTGGCATGTAAGTGCATCACCAGATATACTGAAACAATTATACTGGCACATAAATGTATCATCAGATAAACCAAAGCAAATATACTAGCACGTAAGTGAATCATCGACTAAACCAAAGTATAAACTCGTACAATTAATATAGTAACCAATTTCTATTTTCATCACATAGTTCTACTTACATCCCATCATTCTCAATTAAACATCAATTTTTATCACATAATATAACATAATTCAACTCAATTTCATACCAATTTCTTATATCAGTTAAATCATACAAATTTCTATTCTATTCAATTTAGTCCCTGTCTCAATATTCAATTTCAACCATAGCATTTTAACTCAATAACCGTTAATAACTCACCTCAACATTATATAATACAAAATACCATGAATATGTAGTAATTTTTTTTATCTCAGGTCATAGAGATACAAATCGAAAGCTCGCGTCACTCGTCATCAGCTCTTGCCTTTCCTTTCTCTCTCGATGGTCCTGCGGCGTCTTTAGCTATGAACAATAATTCAATAATAACACAGTATCAAATTCCATATCAAATCACAATCATATTCAAAGTCATACATATTTTGCAATTTATTCAATTTAGTTCCTAAACCCGAGACAAACATAACTTTCAATTTAAGGCTTTGGATTGAAATCGAGATATCACATTTACTCGTTAAGGACCTTCTATTTTGTACCTACTTAAATTTCATAACTTTTTTCATTTTATTCAATTTGACCCCTAATGTACAAAATCAACAATTAAGCTTTTCAATTTAGTCATTTTCTTAAACTAAGCTTAATTTCTATCAAATTCACACCTAATTGTTCAAGAAATAAAAAATGGCAATCTTCTAAAACCTTAATAGTTTCACAAATTGGTACATGAGCTAGCTAAATCAACCTCTCATTACCTCAAATCTATAAAAGTTACAAGAAAAGCACTTGAATTTCTTACCAATTTAATGGTCGAATGTGAAAGCTTTAAAATGGTTTTTCTTTCTTCTTTTGATGGTGAATTGGTAAAGAAGATGATGGCTACCATCTTTTTCCCACTTTCTTTATTATTTATAGTTCAATTAAGCTTAATTAATCTAGTTCAACTTAAATTAATCTAGTTTAATTATGATAATCAACCTATTAATTTAAATTAGTGGATATGTCATCATCATCCACTTACAAGATGAAAACCAATGGTTTTATAACCATTTAGGACCTTGGGAAATTTTTTCTAGGTCATCAAGCCTTTAGCTAATTAAAAATCCATAGCGATTAAACTTTTACAATTTAATCATTGAGCCTTAATCAACTATAATTTTGGCTAAATTACTTAACCAAATTTCAATTCATCTACACACTAACTTCATAAATATCCCTTTTTAATATTTACAGGCTTGATTTACAAAAATAGGGTTTTGAAACCACATTTGCTGACACCACTGGAAATCGGGTTATTACACTTGCTCCTCATGAGACTGTAAAAATGCTCGAACCACCTTTTCATCTTTTCTCCAACCGCGACTATTTCAATTTTTAATGGGCCTTAATGGTCTTATATTGTTGTGTATAGTCAAATCTTGCTTATGAAACATCTGCCTTCAGTCAATCAAACCCACTCCATGCTTGTTCAAGAAGAATCTTAGTGTCAACTCTCTTCCACTACTACCATTGGCAGCTCCAGACGTAGGTTCAATGGCACTTATGGTGACTGCCATATAAAGGGCCATAAACATGAAAATTGTTACAAAATGATTGGTTTCCCCTCTAATTCTAAGTTCACTTATAAGAAACCTATTGCTACTTATGTATCCTCTTCAGTAGATTTAGTTGAACTTGTGATTCCTGTTGGATTTGGTGTCCAAAGTGTAGTATTTTCGTCTATATAGACTTGTAATTTTTTTCGAATAGATTGATTAATAAAATTATTCATGAATTACATTAATACCCTTTGTATATTTTTCTCATGTGACTTTTGCATATAAAGTAAAATAGAAGCAAATATTAGCTCACTTGTTGTATAATGTTCAACTAATACTAAGCATTATTAAGTGGTCAGATCATAATATAGAAATACAACTTATATTAGTAGACAGACCTAAAATTGTCTTTAGTCTAATTGAAAATAAGCAAACCGATTGAAAGATTAATATGTCACCTATCAAGTCCAATTAAGGCGATAACTTGTCTTGGGCATCAGAGCAGATGACTCCTAAAAGATAGATGTAACACGTCCAAGTACCAAATGTCACATGTAACACCCCTTAGTCTATCAGGAAAACATGGCATATAACATTCTGCCAGACAGGTCGCCAATTGGACTGGGGCATTACCGGTGAATTCAAACTTTTCGACTTAACTTAAATTTTTAGAAAAACAATTGTGGAGATTTCCCTTTTTGTTAAAAAATTATCATTTTTCTTTCATTTTCCAATGCGTTTGCAAAGAAAATAATAGGAATTATAAAAGAAAAATCTATTATACGTCCATTGCCTAGCTATGGTGTATACATATAAATGATGACTTCGTAAACAACAAATCACTGAAGTTTGGCACATACTTTTAAAGTAAGGGGGCAATTCTCTTTTTAAAACAAAAATAGTGCAAAAGGCATAAGTAATTACATATGTTGATTACAAAACATATTTCTACGCCAACCGCTAAAATATTCATGTATGATACAAAAATAAGCAAGAGGTTCACTCGTAATCGCAGCTCTGGTGTAGTCCCCTTCAGTTGATTCCTCTTTTACTATCAATAGCTTGAGGAGGGAAAAGTAACAGAGTAAATTCAATTGAACTCAGCAAGTTCCAAAAATAGACACAAATAATTTGCAGTAATATCGTTAATCAACCAATACCGTTACCCATAAGAAAATCAAAATTTTTTGTGAAACTCTATCACATAGACACAATACACTAAATTGGCATTTACAGTACCCAAACGGACACATTCTGCCAACTTAAACACAGTACATAGGTGGCCACTATCCGCCAAATTAAACATATCTCCCACAATCATGCATGTTTACAAATAACCCGTCATTGTGCCAACCTGGGACTCATATTTCATAAATCAAAATCACATATTGGTCATGTTCATATTCATATTCACATTTACATTCATTTTCATATTCATATTCCAGCAATAACTCCTCATATCATCCTTGTTAAATTGAACACGTGTTCTCTGGCAAGATTAGATCATGATCTGCCAGTTCGGTTTGCAATATAACTGCCCTACCAGAGGCATCACAAACAGATCTCCTCTCTACATTTTCACATATCATATATTATTTGGTACTAAGTTTTCACAAAAATGAGGGTATTTCTACATTGACATTGGTCATACTCACGCATACAACACTAGTTTGTTAGACACACATCCAGATATAACACACCAAACTCATTTACAAAAGAGACACTTACCGTACGCTACCCACATAAGATAGGGGTTTCATAACTCAAGGAAAGTAAGAAGAAACTCACCAACAACTCTAGAATGGAATTTACTCTACTGGTCCTTTGCCTCAATCACTCAGACCTTCACTAGCTTCTTGGGCTAAAGAAGAAACAATTATAACAATAAGATTATTTATTTACTAAAATTTAACATGCATGCACATGCTTGAAATGGTTGCATGCGACCCATAATCAGGAAGTCTCCTTTCTTATGAGCCAATTCTAAAAATCTATGCACACATCACTACAAAAACGTAAATCCCATTTATAACAATTTAAGGGTTTTCTAAAAATTACCAATAAGCCGAAACATAATAATGGCGTCTTGACTGGCTACTGGAAAACTTCCTCGGCTTCTCTAACAAGGATACCTTAAAATTTCTCAAAGACTTGGAAAAGAACACAGGGAATGTAACGCCCCGTACCCGAGACCATTGCCGGAGTCGAACACAAGGTGTTAACGGACTTAATTCATTTACTTACACAGTTCATTTTTAAATTTCCAGACAAGCTGGTTAACTGCATCACAGTCACTTTAAAAATCATATCTTGAGTTCCAAAGCTCGAAAACCTATTCCGTAAATTTTTCCTGAAACTAGACTCATATATATATCTTCAAATTTTTTTCTAGAATTTTTGGTCAGGCCAATTAGTACAGTTTATTAATTAAAGTCTCCCCTGTTTCAGGGTTCAACTACTCTAACCTTCATGCATTACGACTTAGATATCTCCCTGTACAGGGCTTCAATACTTATGCCGTTTGTTTCTAAAGAAACTAGACTCGAAAAGGAATCTGTAAATATAGGGCATGACTTCTAATTATCTCTGATTAATTTATAGTGAATTTCCAAAGTTAGAACAGGGGATCCAGAAATTGCTCTGGCCCTGTTTCACGAAAACTTAAACATCTCATAAAATACGGCTCATATGATCGTTTCGTTACTTTCATATGAAACTAGATTCATAAAGGTTCTATTACATAATTTATTCACTATTTAATTCCATTCCTACTATTTTTAGTGATTTTTCAAATCCACATCACTGCTGCTGTTAGCATCTTTTTTTTTTAAGGTAAACTTTACCTATTTCATGGTTTTCCATGGATCAACTAGAATTTTGTCATACATAGCACCAAAATGATCGTGATTAACCATTCCAATGGCTAATCGTTACCAAACATTTCCATACCACTCAATAAACAACATACAAAATGATTATAATGCTATGCTCAATATATATATAAGCCATTTTCGCATGGCTATCCAAATATATATATTACCAAAGGTACTTGACTAACAATAAAGGGCAGTCCTATACATGCCATTATCAGAGTTCAACTAAAAGAGTACCAAAAGGGCTTCGATAGTGTGGACGACTTCGACTTTGACAATCCCGAGTCCGATAGTTGACGAGCAAAATCTATAAAACGGAGAATCAAAGCAATGGAATAAACATTTAATGCTTAGTAAGTTTGAGAAATGAAATTAGTTTTGACTAAAGTATAACATTCATATGGCTAAATGAATAACTTCATATATGCACATTCTCATAATCATACTTACTTCACGCTTCAATCAACATATTCATACACAAGGTATCAAACCTAACTAAAGGCCGAAAGTTCGTTAATCAATTGAACGAATACTATTTAAAAAGAATCGACTCTTCCGATGCATATACGAGACATACCTTATCGTTTGGATTTTATGAGCGTATTAATTGAAATTATTACAGCAAGATCGCTCACTTCCAAACCCAAGTATCTTCGGGATTTAGCCGGATATAACAACTCGCACAAATGCCTTCGGGTCTTAGCCCGGATATAGCAACTCGCACAAATGCCTTCGGGTCTTAGCCCGGATATAATCACTAGCATAAATGCCTTCGGAATAGCTCGGATATAGCAACTCGCAAGAATGCCTTCGGATCTTAGTCCGGTTATCATCCGAATAATCATGCACATATGTCCACAAATCATAACACATCTTTATTTCGTTTTCATTACTAGAACTCAGACACAAGGCACTTATCTACCATTACCATTTTCGGCACAATAACCACATACAAAGAGCATGGTTTTGATTCGCTATATAACATGATCTAATCGAATCATAATCTAAGTTCCATTACTCGAAAACTTACCTCAGATGTTGTCGAATGATTTCAACGGCTATTCGATCACCTTTTCCTTTCCTTTATCGGATTTAGTTCCCCTTTGCTCTTGAGCTTAATTTAACAAATAAATTGATTTAATCATTTTGAACGTCAAAGAGAAATTCAAGGTACTTAGCCCATATATATTAGGCATTAGAGTCATATATGTATGAAATCATGAATCAAATTCAACATATTAGCCAATATTCTCCTTTAGCCGATTTTCTAAGTCAAGATAAAGCCATCAATATGCTTACCTATAGTCGAACGTACAACATCAATCTATGTATTCATTCATGTGGCGAATATGCATGTCTATGTTGAGGCCGATTATATACTTAATACATTCTACAAATATGGTTACTTGTATTGACTAAATACCATTTTGTTTCAAGTTCAAAACTCGCTAATACACATATATACACTAGTAATCAAATACTAACATTTGCACTTCACCTTAATAGCTAGCTTAGCAAACCTTAATTTAACATATAATTGTTCATAACACAATTAAAGCATCCTCTCCATTCCATCAATTCAAAACACATACATTACTCAATAATATTCAAAATCATATTCGGCCTTAGTACACACTTGTTAGCCGATTTTTCTCCATTTAGCAACTAAAGCACATATGTGTTCATTTGCTAGACTCTACTTCACCTAACTACCATTTCTCATCCAAATAACATGAACAACATTTACTCATGACATCAAGCATTCTTTAATTCGGCTATTACTAGTATAAGCTTTAACCATTCATATTTTTAGAAAGACCAAGTTCTTTCCTCAATACATTCATCATCAAAATTCAAGTAAAACAATCAAAATTCCTTCCTTTATAACCATAGCCAAGGCTCCATTCACCATCATTAGTGAAAATTTTAGCATGGGCTAAGCAAGAACCATGATAATTTACCTAAAACAAGTAAACATTTCACAAATTTAACACAATATACTAACCTCCCTAAGGATTCAAGTGACCAAATTCTTCCCTCCTTTGTTTCTTCTATTCGCCAAGTTGAACAACAAAGAGAGAACTTTGTTTTCATCACCAATTTCCTTTTCATTACTTTATTACTAACCTTTTATTTTATTATTTCTAACATAAAACACTAACACAAAATGTTTATAATAGGCTTTAACCCATAGCATGGCCGGCCACCATCTTGGTTTTTGGTTAATTTGACATGCAAGTACAATTATTTGCAACATGCATAGATAGGCCACTTTACATTTGCCTAGCACATTTCTAAATTTTCTCACATAAGTCCTATTTAATAAAATTCACTTACAATTAACAAAATTCAAACATGAAATTTTCACACATGCATATATACATATAATAAGCATCAAATATGACGGTCAATTATTTTTATGACTCGGTTTAGTGGTCCCGAAACCACTTCCCGACTAGGGTCAATTTAGGGCTGTCACAGGGAAAACAAAAGGTGGAATATGCTAGCTATCAATATCCTCATATAGCACAGATAGCGAGAACAAAGCTTAGTGGAAAGATTAGAACATCCCACAATCGCCCTTGAAACCCTAGAATAAATTTGCCTACCAATTTGAAGTCTAATCATCTATAATACCGTAGTTCAATTTCACCAAGGTCTCAACTAAACTTTAATGATAATCACCAGACCATGTTTTCACGCTAAGACATGGATAACAGGTCTATTGATTTGCGAACTAACAAGTTCGCCCGAAGTATCTAGGGTTAACGTGTAACACCCCGAACCCGAGACCGTCGCCGGAGTCGAACGCGAGGTGTTAACAGACTTCAACCCACTTATTGACAATTTTCAGACAAGCTGCCAATCTGAGTACTAGTCGCTCCAAAATTCATAACTTGAGTTTTACAACTCGAAAATCAGTTCCGTAAATTTTTCCTGAAACTAGACTCATATGTCCATCTACATATTTTTTCTAGAATTTTGGTCGAGCCAATTAGTACAGTTTATTAGTTAAAGTCTCGCCTGTTGTAGGGATCGACTACACTGACCTTTGTGCGTTACGAATTGGATATCTCCCTGTACAGGGCTTCAATACTAATGCCGTTTGTTTCTATAGAAACTAGACTCAGAGAGGAATCTACACATATATGGAATGACTCCTAATTATCTCTGGTTAATTTACAATGATTTTCCAAAGTTGGAACAGGGATCCAGAAACCGTTCTGGCCCTATTTCACAAGAACTTTAAAATCTGTTAGCTTATAACTCATATGACCATTTCGTTTCTTCCATATGAAAGTAGATTCATCAAGGTACACTTACATAATTTATTTGCTATTTAATACCATTCCTACTATTTTTAGTGATTTTCACATCCACGTCACTGCTGCTGTCAGCATCTGCCTTTAGTAGGCTTTACCTATTTCATACTTTCCATGATTCAATTGGCCCTTTTTACATACATAGCACAAAGCGTGATCATGATTAACCATTCCAATGGCTAATCGTTTCAAAATAATTCCATACCTCATAAGGGTCAACATACAAACGATTATAGTTCTATGCTAAAACGATATATAAGCCATTTTCGCATGGCTATCCAAGTTTACACAAACCGAAGGTACATGACCTTCAACAAAGGATGGTCCTATACATGCCATTTCAAAGTTCAACCAAAATTTGTACCAAAATGGGGCTTCGATAGTGTGGATGACTTGACTTCTTTGATCCCGAATCCGATAGCTAACGAGCGAAACCTATAAAACAGAGAGCCAAAGCAACGGGTAAGCATTTTAATGCTTAGTAAGTCTCAAGCAATGAAATCAGCTTTGACTAAGGTATTTTATTCACATGGCTAATTAAACCACTTTACTAATTCACATTCCCATACTCATACTTATTTCACATCACCGACCCTTATGTTCATACACAAAAGAACAACTTAGCCCAAGGCCGGTAGCTCGTTTATCAACTTAGCGCATACTTACTTGTAAGAATTCAATTAGTACAAGTACATACAAACATACCTCATTGCTGGAATTTTCACAGCAAGATTGCTCACTTCCGAATCACATACTTTCGGGATTTAACCGGATATAGCGACTCGCACGATTGCCTTCGGGTCATAACCCGGATTTGGTGACTTGCACAAAGGCCTTGGTCTTAGCCGGATATATCAACTCGCATACGAATGCCTTCGGTCTTAGCCGGATATATCAACTTCGCACGAATGCCTTCGGTCTTAGCCCGGATATATCAACTCGCACGAATGCCTTCGGGTCTTAGCCCGGATATATCTCCAATGTTCACTTACATATATATCAATATTCAAGACACGTCCATAGTTCATTTTCGTTACTAAAGCTCTAACACAAAATATCTATCAACCTTTACTATTTCGGCTCTATGGCCACACAAACAAGGAGCATAATTTTGATATAATTCAAGTAGGGTCATCACTCGAAGACTTACCTTGGATGTTGTCGAGCGATTTCGACGGCTATTCAACTACTTTTCCTTCCCTTTATCGGATTTAGCTCCCTTTGCTCTTGAGCTAATTCACACAAATTTAACTTATTAAAATCTCATCATGATAGCTTATGGCGAATATGACAAGGAGTGTAAATGGTCATATGGCCATCCTTTAGCTCAAATACACAATGGTCATGCACATTTTACATCACAACAAGCAATTCAATACATTCAAACATCAACGTGAAGTTCAAAGTACTTGGCCCTTATATACATTAGGCATCAAAGTTGCATATGTACGAAATCATAAATCGAACTCAACACATTAGTTAATATTCCTCTTAGCGAATTTTCTAAGCCAAGAATAGGCATCAATATGCTTGCCTCAAACCGAATGCATGCACACTAATTACCCTCATGTGGCGAATATACACTTAATACCACACAAAAAACAGCATACATTTTACTACTAACACATTACATATCGTAATTCATTGCACATCTCTTATTTACTTCATAATCAACACATCATCACAAGCAAATATACACTTTGAATTAGTATATATGTCATACCAATCCATCATGTGCAAACATATATTCATGTAGGTGCAAGGGCAATTCTCAAATGGCTTATATCCAAATATATACACATTTCCAAAGCTTAAATCTTACTTACCATGCAACATGCATGAATTATACTTATGGATATATCATGGCGAATACCACAACACCACACCATTTCAATTTGGTCATGGTGAAACAAAGAACTTAGTATCTCATTCAAAAAAATGCTAAAAGAAAATCTAAGAATCTTCAATCCTCCATCACATGTATCACTTTCAAGCTTGTCATTTAACATGCAATGGCATTAACACCACATTCACTTTGGCGAATTTCATTCCCATGACATAACAAGGATTTGAACCATGGGCTAACAAGAACATTAAGCTAGCAACTAAAAACATGCATGAACCTCAAACATACCTTAATCTTGATGCAAGTTTAGCCAACCTCTTCCTAATCCTCTTCCAAACCAAGTATGAAGCAAAACTCCTTCCTTAACCTTAGTATTTTCGGCCAACAAGAGAGTGAAAAGAGATGAACAAAATTTTTCTTTCTTCCTTTAGGACATTCGGCCAAGCTATGGAGGAAGATGGACACTTTTTTTTTTGTTTCTCATCTACTAACATTAATTGTTTATTCCATACCCTTATTTTATTCTTTCCATCATAACCCATTTACCAAACATGTTTCATGACATGATTTTTGCCCATAAATCCTTGTCATGGCCGGCCACTAGCTATGGGGAAATTTGACATGCAAGTCCATTGTTTTGCATGCATCCTTTAATTAGTCATCACACATTTCCCTCATACTTTCAAAGTTTATTACTAGGTCCTTTCTAGTGAAATTCACATCTATAATTCTAAATCAAAGCATAAAATATCACACATGAGTTAACACACATTATAGGCAATAAAATAAATATTAAATTATTTTTATGCCTTGGTTTTGTGGTCCCGAAACCACATTTCGACTAGGGTCGTTTTAAGGTCATCACAACTCTCCCCACTTTAGAAATTTTCGTCCCGAAAATCTTACCGTAAATAGGTTTGGATATTGCTCTTTCATAGAGTTCTCGGGTTCCCAAGTAGCTTCTTCTATCCCGTGTTTGAGCCATAACACTTTCACTAGCGGAACCCTTTTGTTTCGCAACTCTTTCATTTCACGAGCTAGGATACGAATCGGTTCTTCTTCATAACTCATATCGGCTTGAATTTCAACCTCTGATGGACTAATTACGTGCGACGGATCAGATCTATAGCGTCGAAGCATTGAAACATGGAAGACGTTGTGAATCTTTTCAAGTTCAGGGGGCAAGATCAAACGATACATGAATCGGGCCAACTCGTTCGGAGATTTCGTACGGCCCAATGAATCTCGGGCTCAACTTGCCCTTACGGCCGAATCTGAGTATCTTTTTCCACGGCGAAACTTTAAGAAACACTTTATCTCCCACCTGATACTCAATGTCCTTTCGTTTCAAATCCGATACGATTTCGACGATCGGAGGCTATCTTCAGATTTTCACGGATTACTTTTACTTTCTGTTCAGCATCTTTAATCAAATCCACTCCAAAAATTTTGTTCTCACCGAGCTCGGTCCAAAACAATGGTGTACGGCATTTACGCCCGTACAAAGCCTCGTAAGGCGCCATCTTAATACTTGATTGAAAACTATTGTTGTGGCGAATTCAATCAAAGGTAGGTACCGCTCCCACGAACCATCGAACCCGAGGATGCAACATCTCAACATATCCTCAAGTATCTGAATTATACGCTCGGATTGACCATCGGTTTGGGGGTGAAAGGCGGTGCTGAAATGCAACTTGGTGCCCAATGCTTCTTGTAATTTCTTCCAAAATCGCGAGGTGAACCTCGGATCTCTATCCGACACAACAGAAATCGGTACCCCGTGTAATCTCACAATCTGAGAAACGTACAATTCAGCTAGTTTATCCAATGAAAAATCCATACGCACAGGGATAAAGTGAGCCGACTTAGTTAGTCTATCAATAATAACCCAAATTGCATCCTTCTTACTTGCTGACAACGGCAGTCCGGACACAAAGTCCATTGTGACTCGATCCCATTTCCACTCGGGTATCGTGATCGGCTGAAGTAACCCTGAAGGCACTTGATGCTCCGCTTTCACTTGTTGACATATTAAACATCTTGCAACAAAGTCGGAGATGTCTCGTTTCATACCATGCCACCAAAACCGACGCTTTCAACTCATTGTACATCTTCGTACTCCCGGTGGATTGCCATTCGGCTACAATGAGCTTCGCTCGAATTATCGAAATAAGTTCCGAATTCTTTGGAACACACAAACGACTTCTGAACCTCAAACAATCGTCATCATCAATTTGAAACTCCGATTCCTTGTTCAGAACACACTCAGCCCGTTTTGCACGCAACTCCTCATCAACTTTCTGAGCTTCACGAATTTGATGAGTCAACAATGGTTTGGCCTTTAATTCGCTACTAACACATTGTCGGGTAGGATAGACAAGTGTACATTCATCGTCAGTAAAGCAAACAAGGATTTCCGGCTTAAGGCATCCGCAACCACATTAGCCTTTCCCGGGTGATAGTCAATGACCAGCTCATAATCCTTTAACACTCGAGCCAACGTCTTTGTCGCAGATTTAAGTCTCTTTGAGTCATCAAATATTTGAGACTTTTGTGATCCGAATACACATGGCACTTCTCACCAAATAAGTAATGTCGCCATATCTTTAAGGCGAATACGATGGCGACCAATTCGAGATCATGGGTCGGATAATTTTTCTCATGTGGCTTTAATTGTCTCGACGCATAGGCCACAACTCGACCTTCTTGCATCAATACGCAACCTAACCCAAGTAGGGAGGCGTCACTATAGATGACAAACTCTTTGCCGATTCGGCAGTACTAATCTTGGAGCTTCCGTCAAATGAGTTTTCAATTGGTCAAAACTTTTCTGACACTTTTCCGTCCATTCAAACTTGACATCTTTCTGAAGCAGTTTCGTCATGGGTGTGGCTATCATCGAGAATCCTTTTACAAACCGTCGGTAGTAACCGCAAGTCCCAAAAGCTCGAACCTCGTAATATTTCTTGGAGGTTTCGATTAAGTATGGCTGAAATTTTGCTTGGTCGACTCGAATACCGATGCGAGATACCACGTGACCCAAGAAGCTAACCTCTCTTAACCGAACTCACACTTGCTAAACTTAGCATATAACCGCTTATCCGTAAAATTTGCAACACTAATCTCGGTGCTCGCATGTTCGGTCTCATCTCTTGAATAGACCAAGATGTCGTCGATGAACACAACTACGAACCGATCCAAATATGATCTGAAGATCCGATTCATCAAATCCATAAATACCGCGAGGGCATTAGTGAGCCCAAACGGCATCACTAAGAACTCGTAGTGACCATATCTCGCTCAAGGCGGTTTTGGGTATGTCCGAATCTCGGATTCATGAATCGATAATAGCCCGATCTCAAATCTATTTTTGAGAACACCGAGGCTCCTTCAGTTGATCGAACAAATCATCGATACGTGGTAGCGGATACTTGTTCTTTATTGTCACTTTATTAAGTCGACGATAGTCGATGCACAACCTCATGGTTCCGTCCTTCTTTTCACAAACAACACCGGTGCACCCAAGGTGAAAAACTCAAGCGAGCAAAACCTCTATCCATCAACTCTTGCAACCGAGCTTTCAACTCCTTTAATTCCGTTGGTGCCATACGATATGGAGCTATCGAAATCGGTGTGGTCCTGGTACAAGCTCAATGCCAAACTCTATCTCCGAACAGTGGCAAACCCGCAATTTTTCGGAAAACGTCCGGTATTCACAAACCAAAGCGCAGATTTGGGTTCTATTCCTAACTCCTTATCATCAAGTACATACGCAAGGTATGCTTCACACCCTTTTCTTACATATTTCGGGCCAACATTGATGATATTACACCGGCAACCCTTCAAGTTCGTAGACTCAACTCGGATCATCTCGTTGTTTGCGATCTCAAATCAATAGTCTTGCTTTTGCAATTCACAACCGCATCATGCACGGTCAACCAATCCAACCCAAGAATAACATCAAATTCATCGAACGGCAAAAGCATCAAGTCCGCGGAAAACAGTACCTCGAATTACTAGGGGCATTTCTTACACACTTTGTCGACCAGCACATAACGACCCAAAGGATTTGACACCGAATTACGAACTCAAGAGACTCAATAGGCAAAGTCTTCTTTGGATGCTAAGGTTTCGCATATATAAGAATGAGTAGAACCAGGTCAATCAAAGCAATCACATTAGTATCAAAGAGAGTGAAAGTACCGTAATAACATCCGGCGAGGAGGCATCCTCGCGTCGCGTAGATAGCATAAGTCCTAGCTGGAGCGCGAGCCTCGGATCTGGTCGCAGATCTCTAGATCCTCTCGACCACCACTAGCCTTGCCGTATTTCCGGATGGTCTACCTCGGCGGTGGTAGTACCCGTTTCCCACTCCGATCTACATTCTGCTCGCACAACCTCGGGCAATCTTTGATGAAGTGGTCAACTGATCCACACTTGTAACAGGCGGTCACGGAATCTACGACTTCAAAATGCCATTTGCCACAATCGCACTCGTCCTCTCTCGTCGATCATTCCCACTCTGGCGATCAAGTGATTCGTGTGGTCACAGGGGTCGATCGCGATCTCGTCTAGAAAAGCCCGGTGTCTCTAGATCGGCCTAAGCCATCTCTAAGTTTCTTTGATGACTGTTGGAAGGGCTTCCCGAATACCTCTTCTGAAACTCCTTGCTCCCGCTTCCGCTTTCCTTTTCTCCATACTAAACTCCTCGGCTTTGCATCGCTCGCTCGACGAGAGTCACAAACTCTCGATTTCCAAAATGCCAACATACAGCTTTATCTCATCATTCAGTCCATCTTGAGCGTTTACACATCACGACTTCGAAGAAATGCATTCTCGCAGATCGGCTAAGCCTCACGAATTTTCGTTCATAGTCGGTAACCGACATGGAACCTTGTTTAAGTTCGAGAAATTCCTTTCGTTTTGGTCCATAAATCTCTAATCGATATACTTTTTCCAAACTCGGTTTGGAAGAACTCCCAAGTTACTTGTTCAGGGCACAACAGAAGTCGAGTACTCCACCAATAGTAGGCGAATCACGTAGCAAGGAGATGGTACACTTTAGGCATTCATCGGGTGTACAAGATAGCTCATCGAGTGCGGATCGTGTTGTCCAACCAAAATTCGCTTGCTCGGCATCATCACTATCCGTAGCTTTAAATTCAGTAGCCCCATGTTTTCGGATTCTATCAACTGGGGCTTATTCGACCTTATTTGGTCAATTACCGGAGGCATTGTAGGTGCTTGGTTGTGTTTGTTGGGAATGGAGGTTGTGGAACAGTAGTATTAGTTCGAATGTATTGGTTGAACCAATCATTCATCACGCTATAAAAGGCTTGTCTAGCCTCGTCATTCGGATTGCTAGCAACAGGTTGAGAGTCCGCGGCGCTGTCCCTTGTGCGGAGCAGCGCCACACTCTCCACATCATCAGCTATCGCTCGGTTGGGATCGGGATCCATTACTATAAATAAACACAAGTTCAAACGTCAGAAATCACCACACTATCATATAATCACATAAAATGGCATGTATAGCTAGACCCAAACGCATTACGGTAGTCCTAGAATCGACTAAACCGTAGCTCTGATACCAATAAAATTGTAACACCCAACCCGAGACCGTCACGAGTCGAACGCGAGGTGTTAACGAACTTCAACCCACTTATTGACAATTTTCAGACAAGCTGCCAATCTGAGTACTAGTCGCTCCAAAATTCATAACTTGAGTTTTACAACTCGAAAATCAGTTCCGTAAATTTTTCCTGAAACTAGACTCATATGTCCATCTACATATTTTTTCTAGAATTTTGGTCGAGCCAATTAGTACAGTTTATTAGTTAAAGTCTCGCCTGTTGTAGGGATCGACTACACTGACCTTTGTGCGTTACGAATTGGATATCTCCCTGTACAGGGCTTCAATACTAATGCCGTTTGTTTCTATAGAAACTAGACTCAGAGAGGAATCTACACATATATGGAATGACTCCTAATTATCTCTGGTTAATTTACAATGATTTTCCAAAGTTGGAACAGGGATCCAGAAACCGTTCTGGCCCTATTTCACAAGAACTTTAAAATCTGTTAGCTTATAACTCATATGACCATTTCGTTTCTTCCATATGAAAGTAGATTCATCAAGGTACACTTACATAATTTATTTGCTATTTAATACCATTCCTACTATTTTTAGTGATTTTTCACATCCACGTCACTGCTGCTGTCAGCATCTGCCTTTAGTAGGCTTTACCTATTTCATACTTTCCATGATTCAATTGGCCTTTTTACATACATAGCACAAAGCGTGATCATGATTAACCATTCCAATGGCTAATCGTTTCAAAATAATTCCATACCTCATAAGGGTCAACATACAAACGATTATAGTTCTATGCTAAAAACGTATATAAGCCATTTTCGCATGGCTATCCAAGTTTACACAAACCGGAAGGTACATGACCTTCAACAAAGGATGGTCCTATACATGCCATTTCAAAGTTCAACCAAAATTTGTACCAAAATGGGGCTTCGATAGTGTGGATGACTTCGACTTCTTTGATCCCGAATCCGATAGCTAACGAGCGAAACCTATAAAACAGAGAGCCAAAGCAACGGGGTAAGCATTTTAATGCTTAGTAAGTCTCAAGCAATGAAATCAGCTTTGACTAAGGTATTTTATTCACATGGCTAATTAAACCACTTTACTAATTCACATTCCCATACTCATACTTATTTCACATCACCGACCCTTATGTTCATACACAAAAGAACAACTTAGCCCAAGGCCGGTAGCTCGTTTATCAACTTAGCGCATACTTACTTGTAAGAATTCAATTAGTACAAGTACATACAAACATACCTCATTGCTGGAATTTTCACAGCAAGATTGCTCACTTCCGAATCACATACTTTCGGGATTTAACCGGATATAGCGACTCGCACGATTGCCTTGGTCATAACCGGATTTGGTGACTTGCACAAAGGCCTTGGTCTTAGCCCGATATATCAACTCGCACGAATGCCTTGGGTCTTAGCCCGGATATATCAACTCGCACGAATGCCTTCGGTCTTAGCCCGATATATCAACTCGCATACGAATGCCTTGGTCTTAGCCGGATATATCTCCAATGTTCACTTACATATATATCAATATTCAAGACACGTCCATAGTTCATTTTCGTTACTAAAGCTCTAACACAAAATATCTATCAACCTTTACTATTTCGGCTCTATGGCCACACAAACAAGGAGCATAATTTTGATATAATTCAAGTAGGGTCATCACTCGAAGACTTACCTTGGATGTTGTCGAGCGATTTCGACGGCTATTCAACTACTTTTTCCTTCCCTTTATCGGATTTAGCTCCCCTTTGCTCTTGAGCTAATTCACACAAATTTAACTTATTAAAATCTCATCATGATAGCTTATGGCGAATATGACAAGGAGTGTAAATGGTCATATGGCCATCCTTTAGCTCAAATACACAATGGTCATGCACATTTTACATCACAACAAGCAATTCAATACATTCAAACATCAACGTGAAGTTCAAAGTACTTGGCCCTTATATACATTAGGCATCAAAGTTGCATATGTACGAAATCATAAATCGAACTCAACACATTAGTTAATATTCCTCTTAGCGAATTTTCTAAGCCAAGAATAGGCATCAATATGCTTGCCTCAAACCGAATGCATGCACACTAATTACCCCTCATGTGGCCGAATATACACTTAATACCACACAAAAAAACAGCATACATTTTACTACTAACACATTACATATCGTAATTCATTGCACATCTCTTATTTACTTCATAATCAACACATCATCACAAGCAAATATACACTTTGAATTAGTATATATGTCATACCAATCCATCATGTGCAAACATATATTCATGTAGGTGCAAGGGCGAATTCTCAAATGGCTTATATCCAAATATATACACATTTCCAAAGCTTAAATCTTACTTACCATGCAACATGCATGAATTATACTTATGGATATATCATGGCGAATACCACAACACCACACCATTTCAATTTGGTCATGGTGAAACAAAGAACTTAGTATCTCATTCAAAAAAAATGCTAAAAGAAAATCTAAGAATCTTCAATCCTCCATCACATGTATCACTTTCAAGCTTGTCATTTAACATGCAATGGCATTAACACCACATTCACTTTGGCGAATTTCATTCCCATGACATAACAAGGATTTGAACCATGGGCTAACAAGAACATTAAGCTAGCAACTAAAAACATGCATGAACCTCAAACATACCTTAATCTTGATGCAAGTTTAGCCAACCTCTTCCTAATCCTCTTCCAAACCAAGTATGAAGCAAAACTCCTTCCTTAACCTTAGTATTTTCGCCAACAAGAGAGTGAAAAGAGATGAACAAAATTTTTCTTTCTTCCTTTAGGACATTCGCCAAGCTATGGAGGAAGATGGACACTTTTTTTTTTTGTTTCTCATCTACTAACATTAATTGTTTATTCCATACCCTTATTTTATTCTTTCCATCATAACCCATTTACCAAACATGTTTCATGACATGATTTTTGCCCATAAATCCTTGTCATGGCGGCCACTAGCTATGGGGAAATTTGACATGCAAGTCCATTGTTTTGCATGCATCCTTTAATTAGTCATCACACATTTCCCCTCATACTTTCAAAGTTTATTACTAGGTCCTTTCTAGTGAAATTCACATCTATAATTCTAAATCAAAGCATAAAAATATCACACATGAGTTAACACACATTATAGGCAATAAAATAAATATTAAATTATTTTTATGCCTTGGTTTTGTGGTCCCGAAACCACATTTCGACTAGGGTCGTTTTAAGGCTGTCACATAACGGATTGTCTCACACAAAAGTCTGCGAAATGGTGAATTTCAGCGAGGCATTCCACATTTAGGCGTACTGTCGATTACACGCAATATGCCACCCATCATTTAACGGATAATTCACCAAAATATCCCTTTTTCTACCCTTGGCTTAATCAACTATACACCAAATAGTATATCGATACGGTCTACTGAGTAGAGTATTACAAATCTCCACCACTTAGAAAATTTTGTTCTTGAAATTCTTACCTACGAATAGCTGAGGATGTTAATCTTTCATCAACCTCTTTCTCTCCCATGTGGCTTCCTTCGTATTGTGGTTCTTCCAGGAATTCTTTTATTTCTCATCTCTTTAATTGTTTTTGCCAAAATAAGAACAAGATTTCATCCATAAGATAAGGTTGGTTCTACCTCCAGTGTTTTTACTTGCACTACATGGTCTGGATTGGATTTATATCTTCTTAGCATGAATACATAAAACACATTATGAATCTTTAATAGCTCTGCAGAAAGAGCCAATCTATACACCAACTAGCTCTAAAACTTTGTATGGTCCTATGAAACGTGATTTCAACTTCCCTTTTAGTCCAAATCATATAACTTTCTTCTACAGAAAAACTTTCAAAAATACATTGTCTCCTACTTCAAATGAAATATCCTTCCTTTTTATATTAGCGTAAGCCTTCTATCAATCTTGAGAAACTTTTAAATGGGTTTGAATGATTGAAACTTTTTTTTCATTTCCCATACTAAGTCAAGACCAACTATTTTTCTCTCACTAAGTTTCATCAAACAAGTGGGTGATCTACACCTTCTTCTATACTATAACACCTAGTTTTGACGAGTCTTAAGCTTTGACATGTAAGCTAAAAATAATCTGTGGGACGCAACTCTATTTGTCCAATAGTTGTTTTTGACATATAAGATTTGACGCATAGCAGATGTTAGAATATTATGTAGGGATTGAACCCAGAATGTGTTAAGCTATAAGGAAGGGGAGTTTGCTAAGAGTTTTGAGAATTTTGTAAGTTAGAGTTATCACCGAAGGTATTATATGTCAAGTTCATTGAGTTATTGTGCTAGTTAAGTTAAAAATGATTTGGTTAGAAATGGATAGAACTAAAGAACCAAGTATATAATTTATTGGATTTTTAATTAGGTTCTCTCCACAACTGTAAACCATTTATAAAGGCAATCCTAAAAGTTGTGACACGTGTCAAGTGCCAATAAGGACTTAGGTTAAATATGTGGATATTAAGGGTAGGAAAATGGAAGACTTTTTCCTCTTTCTTTTAAAGTATTGTTATTTGAAGTTGGAGGAACAAAAAATTATTTCCTTCTCCTTTAAATTGGCCTTGTAAATCTAGATCTTTGTGGTATCCTCCTAATATTTCTTGAAGGTCTCCTCATGAGAATGGTGTAGATTTTCCAGTTTTGCGCTTTAACTTTCTTCCAAAGTGTAATGACCTTATAGTCACGGGTATCGGAAAGTGTATTTTTGGGTCTCCGTTTTTGTAAAACGGATTCGTAAATATTTATTAAAAATATTTACGAAGTTAGCAGTGAGGTTAATTAGGTTTTGGCTAGGTGAATTAGCTTGAATTAAGGATAATTAGGTGTAAGGATTAAATTGAATAAAGGATGAAAGTTTAATTATAGATTAAAGAAAAAGTAAAAGGACTAATTAAGTAATTAAACCTATAGTTTACAAGTGTTTGGTAATATTAGTGACACGTGTAATATTTATATACATATATTTGTAATAATTATATATTTACTTATAATTTAGGTAAATTGTAATATCCTGATTTTGGGCCTAGTCGGAATAGTGGTTTCGTGACCACAAAATCCGAGATAGAAATAATTATTTTATGATTATTTTAAGGTCTATGATATTATTGCATGATTGTGTGAAAATTTAGTGAAGAAATTTTATGCATAAAGTGCTTAACTTGAAATTAGGGACTAAATCGAATAATTTGCAAAACTTGCATTCTAGAAGTTTCTAGTATGAAATTGTTTTGAAATATTAATTAGGAGGTCTTAAATAGAAATTTTACCAATTTCTAAGTCTATGGACAAAAATTGGACATGGATGGAATTTTTGGAAAGTTTAGTAGTAAGGGCATTTTGGTCATTTAGGGGTAAAATGAATTAAAATACAAAATTAAAAGCCAATTTTGCTCATCTTCAACCCCATGGCCGAATGTAGCAAGGAGAAACCATGGCTAGGGTTTTTCAAGCTTCCAAGCTCGATTGTAAGTCCGTTCTAGCCTCGTTTTTAATGATTTTTACGTTTTTGGAGTCCCGGTAGCTCGATTTAGCTTATGCTAGCAATAATTCAACCTAGGGTTCATATTTGGAAAAATACCCATAGGTGAAATTTGTGTATTTTGGTGTTTTATGATAGAATATGAGGTTTTAAATTATGTTAGACAACTTGTACTACTCGGTTTTAAGCGAAAACGAGCAAAATGGCTTAATTGGTAAAAATACCTAATAGTCATAAGTACATGTTAGAGTGAGAATTTGATGTTGCCATAGAAGGGAAAAATGATCAGCATGTCATAAAACATAAGAAAATAGGCTGAAGTTTAATTTATGAGCTTTGGGGCAAAAGTGTAAATATGCAAAAGTTTAGGGGCAAAATTGTAATTTTTCCAAAATATGATTTTGGGTCAATTTGAATAATGTGAGTCCTAATTAGACTATATTTTAAATGATAGAGCAAGGAAAACTGAAATTCGAGCTAAAATGGGGAAAATACCAAGTTGTGGACGAAATGGTAAAAGTAGCCATTTTCGCATACGAGGTAAGTTCATATGTAAATGTTGGTGGCATAGTTATTATTTTAAATGTTTTAATGTTATTTAAATGATATGATAATTATTATGAAATATTATACTGTGATAATTGTTTGTTAATATGTCAAATTATGTGATATACTTGGAAAATGTGAAATACTACCGAGTATCAGAATTTTATTCCGTAGAAGATGGTTGAGACACATGATTGGGAAAAAGGTCCCGTTGAACCTTAGGAATGGATTAGGATACAAGTGACATATCACTGGGATATTTGGGCATCCGAACTCGTTGAGTTGAGTCCGAGTTCACTTATGGATGCGAATGTCCGAACTCGTTGAGTTGAGTCTGAGTTCACTTATGGATGCGAACACCCAAGCTCGTTGAGTTGAGTCCGAGTTCGCTTATGGCCGGTTTACCTGGTAGCTTGGCTACATATGTGGCACTTATGTGCAAACTTTCCATGTATCCGAATTATATTCCGATGTGTTCAACGGGTAAAGTTCTACTGAAATGGAGGAATACTCAAGATGAAAGGGACGATTGGTAAGTGTTGTGAAATGGGTACTTTGAACAGGTATGTACTTAACCCTCAGGTTGAAAAATCAATATAACAACAATATGGTAAGATGATAAATGAAAATGTGATATGAATGTCTTGGTGATGATTATGCAAATGATGTTTTATGTTGGCTTATATGGTTATGTTACTTGCTATTTGCATGTGAACTTATTAAGCATTTATGCTTACTCCTCCTTTTCATTCCTTGTAGTTTTGACAAGCTAGCTCGAAATCGGAACGGTTGGAGGCTCGCTCACACTATCCGTATACCATCTTGGCATAATGGCTTGTATATTTTGAGTATGGCATGTATAGCATTATAATCATTTTGTATATATGGTCTTATGATATGGTTATTGAGTGGTATGGAAATGCTTGGTAATGATTAGCCATTGGAATGGCTAATCATGATCATATTTGGTGTTATGTATGTCAAATTACTAGCTAATCCATGGAAAACCATGAAATAGGTAAAATTTACCATAAAATAAATTCAGACAGCAGTAGTGACGTGAATTTGAAAAATCACTAAAAATATTAGAAATGGAATTAAATAATGAATAAGTTATGGAATCGAAGCTTGATGAGTCTATTTTCATATGGAAGAAGCGAAACAGGTATATGAGCTATATTTTATGAGATGTTTAAATTTTTGTGAAACAGGGCCAGAGTGATTTCTGGATCCCCTGTTCAAACTTTGGAAATTCACCATAAATTTTACAAAGATAATTAGAAGTCATTCTTTATATTTACAGATTCATTATTGAGTCTAGTTTTATTAGAGACAAACGGCATAGTCATTGAACTCTGTACAGGGAGATATCTGATTCGTAATACACAGAGGTCAGAGTAGTCGAACCCTGAAACAGGGGAGAATTTAACTAATAAACTGTACTAATTGGCCCAACCAAAAATTCTAGAAAAAAATTACTAGATAGATATATGAGTCTAGTTTCAGGAAAAAATTACGGAATTGGATTTTGAGTTTCGGAACTCGAGATATGATTTTTAAAGCGAATATGATGCAGTTAGTCAGCTTGTCTGGAAATTTTAAAATGAATTGTATAAGCTGTTTAAGTAATGAATTAAGTCCGTTAACACCTCGTGTTCGACTCCGAAAACGGTCTCGGGTACGGGGCGTTACATAAATATTATTATATTATTATATTAAATTATTATATAAAACATAAACTAATTAAAAGAATAGAAAAAGAAATAAAGCACAAAGAATTGAAACGAAATAGAAGGAAAAAGAGAGAAAGAAAAAGAAGGAAAAATTCGGGTTTTGAGGTTCAAAGCTCAATTGGTAAGTTAATTTAGTCTGCTTTTCTTGTAATTTTCATGTTTTAGAATTCTAATATCAAATACTACTTAATCTATGTTGAAATTTTAGAAAATATTGAATTTTTAGATGTTTTCATGTTGAATAATTTAAGTATTTGAGACTAAATTGATAGAATTTTAAGTTAGAAATGAAAAAGGATTGAATTGTAAGATAAATTTTAAGTTTTGAATAATAGGGACTAAATTGTGAAAATTTAAAAATTTAGGGATTTAAGTGAAATTAGAGAGTTGAATTTAGTCTAAAGTGGAAATTGAATGAAAATATGGAATTAGTTTTAAAGAAATAAAGTTAGTCTCGGTTTAGGGACTAAATTAAAATTTAGGCAAAAGTTGAATAAAAATTGAAATATTGAATGTAAATTGTGTTGTATTGATGGTTTTTAATTGTTTAATTTTCGTAGCTAATGTTGCGCCAGAAACTTTGAATAAGAAAGGAAAAGATAAAGTCGACGAGGAGTAGCTCGAAAATTCTGGTTTGTATTTCTATAATCCGAATTTAATTATTAATTGTTGTATTTTGATTTAAATGTTTATGGTAAGTAAATAAGGTAAGTGTTAGCATTTTTTATATTGAATTGAATGAATGTGAAATTGTGATTTATGTGATAATTGAGTATTGGATAATTGTGGCATTTGAAAAGTGAATTGAAATCCTATTAACTGTATCGGGCTGAGTTAGATATAGATGGCATGCCATAGGATTGGAAGAGTTCAGAGATACTTCGACTTCGAGTCGATGAGACACTGGGTGTCAAATTATTACTTCGGATAAATTCGATGAGGTACTGCGTACCAATTTACTTCGGCATAGCCGATTAGACACTGGATGTCAACTTATTGCTTCGAATTATCCGATGAGGCACTGGGTGCCAAACTAGTGTGTTTTGGTTGGATCTGTGTATTTGTCCGAGTCTGTGTCATGTTAATAGGGGTTATTGAATAAAATAGTGTTATTATTAATATTGAGTGACGATTTGAAATATGGTTAGAGACAAATGATTTGTGTATTTATGAATTGAATATGAATGAACAATATTGTTGTTCAAATGATTTGTGTTCATATTGTGAAAAGATATCTGGGATAGCAAATGATAAAAATTGAATGTGTTATAAATACCTTATTTATGATTTGAATAATTGTATGACTATAGTTATTGTATGATATATTATTTTACCTTTAAACATTTGGATTATAGAAATACCACTGAGTTTATACTCAACATATGGTTTATTTTCCGTTCGCAGGATAGGTTAAAGTCAAATTGCTGATTCAGCATCTATCAACGATCCTGATCTCAAACGTGGTGATGTACATTTCTTTTTTGTCGCCATGTACCTAGGGCCACCAAATGTTAACTATATTGTGGATTGATTGTAAATATAATTATAAGTTAATTTTGGGTTGGTTATATATAAATATATGCTTATGTTTGAGGTCATAATATGACATCTTTAAATTGATGTTCAAATTGATATAATATAGGAAAAATAGGTTAAATTGGAATGTTTATAAATTTGATTTGAAAGATATTTAAATATTATGTTTCGATAATATAATTATGGGATTTATAAGAGACCTTATGATTTATTTACAACATATTTGTTAAATGATATGTAATGCACATATTTGATCTGTTAAGTCCGATAATACTCCATAACTCTATTCTGACAACAGATAAGGGTTAAGGGTTAAGGGTTTCTCTTCTAAAATAGATTTTTCATCCTTCAATTGATTTGCCTCCTCTTTCAGTTTTTCATTTTCATTTTTAGCATCTCTACACTTACCTTGTAGTGTCATGACTTGTGCATATAATCTTTCAATAAGATTGCTAGAACCTTGATATTTCTGGTGAAGTTTAACCAAAGAATCTTCTTTAGATTTTATAGTATTCTCTAAAAAGGACATCTTATTTTTGTAATGTTTATTGGGATCCTTTAGCTCCCCACTTCAAAGACTATGTTCAATAGACAAGACATCTGAAACTTGACCCATGAAAAATAGAGGGCAACCAATAGTACTGAATAAAAGATAAGAAGGGAAAACCTCTCTTAATTGTCGAGGTAGTAAATTCTGTTGTTGTTGAGAGATAGAACTGAGAGAGATAGAAGCTGGAATAGACTCCAAAATAGCTCGTAAGGAAAGTTTCTTCCTGTTCCATCAAGGGAAGCTTCTTATGTTGGAGGTGAGGGAATAGTGGACCAAATTAAAGGAACTGCTTCTGATGGATTCTCTGATAATGAAGGATCATAAATTCATATAGGAGAACATGTTTGAAAGGCGAAATCTTTAGATAATGATGGAATCTCGGGAGGAGCAGGAATCGAGGACGAGTGGGGAACTATAGTGGCAGGCCCCTTATTTGATTTATGCCTTACTAGTGGAGGGCATTCATTGCTTTCAGATTCTTGAGTACTCTCATCTAATCCAACTCTTTTCTTTGTCTTCTTTGTTGCTTCCTTACTTGGTAGAGGAACGATAACATTCTCTTTCCCACGGACTCCCTTAAGAATAAAAAAAAGTCTATGTCCTAAATATGGGAATATGATGAAGATCATACACCATCAGTAAGAGAATTAGGTTGACTTGAAGTAGAATCTATAACGGGATTTGGTATAATTTTCCAATTTCTTGGGTGAAGACTAAAAATAGTGTAAAAGTATAATAGAGGCTCTTGGATGAACCCTAATAAGATGTGTGGTAGTTTACTATCTGAGTTATATGGTCAGGTTTCAAAGGCAGATAGTACGTAGGGGTTATTTTTCGAACTAATGGAATAATTTGGGCAATAGCAATTTGCACTCAAATTCTTCAAACAATGTTGAAATACGTTCCTAACATAAACCAACTTCACCAAGTCAAGTATGCGACCCATTTTCAATCTTTGGTATTGCATTTTAGCAATTTGAGCATCATTTGACTAACATTTGGTACAAATGTTTTCCAGAGGTAAGAACCATTGAGTCAGGAAATCAAAATCAAAATTGAGTTTACTTACGACCTTTATATATTTATCCCCTCTTAGATGAAGATTAGAGATCCTGTTCTGAATGAGGGGTTCATATCCTTGTCATCCAGTAAAATAAACACTGCTAGTAGAAGTCTCAATTCTCTATATCTTGAGTTGATAAAATTTCTGGAAAACATCCAATAGTGGACGCTTGTGGTGTATACAATAGTTGATGTAAAATACCACCAATGTCCACTAGGTAACTATCTTGGTACAATGCCATAACTATTAAGTACTGAACAGAAGATAGGGTTGAGTGGCAGATGGAATCTAACCTTGAAAAAAATGAGTGGTAAGATGAAACCCATAGAATTATCAATGGGACGACAATGATGGGGAAGCTGAAAGTTGTAAGCAAAATTTTGGTTTTAGAGTCCCTGAGCTCCTAAGTATCGATTAATTTCTTCTCGAATAGTACTACAATTGCTCATCTTAGTCTCTACGCCGGGTGGAGTTTCACGAGGAATGGTTCAGATAGTTTTGTCAAAAGACGAAAGAAGAAAGAAAAGAATAGTTATCTTTGATAAAAAATGGAAATGAAAAATGAAAAATGCAAAAAGGTTTAGCAAAGAAAGGTTAGAGTTTCAATCGATTTTGCAAAAGTAGCTGATGAATAAATTAAGTGCATGTTTTATATAAACAAACTTGCGTAAGAAGTTTGTTTCAAGGGAACTATTCAGCTTCTCTAATGTAAATTTAACATCTATAAAAGTGGGTAAGTTCGTAATGTTTAAATTTTCATAGAAGTTATCGAATTAAGAAGGTGCCTAATTTATGGTACTTGTCTGGCATGATGGTCAGTTATTAGGTATATGTTATTGTTTTTCAAATTAGAAATTTTGAGGACAAAATTTTGTTAAAGGGAGGAGAGTTGTAACACCCATTTTTGGCAGATCCTACGTTCTGGCAAATAAGCTGAGGATAATTCGGGGGATGCGACTCTATCCACTCGATAATTATTTTTAGCGTATAACATTAAACGCATACTAGATGCTAGGATACTATGTAGGGATTGAACTCATAATGTGTTGAGCTGTAAGGAAGGGGAGTTTGGTAAGAGTATTGAGAATTTTAGAAGTTAGAGTTCTCAATGAAGGTATTGCATGCCAAGTTCATTGAGTTACTGTGCTAGTTACATTAAAAATGATTTGGTTAGAAATGGATAGAACTAAATAAATAATTTATTGGATTTTTAGTTAGGTTCTCTCTACAGCTGTAAACCATTTATAAAAGCAGTCCTGAAAGTTTATACGTACTGGTAGGAAATAGGTTGACTTAGTAAGTCAATCAACAATCACCCATACTGCATTCTTTTTAGTAGGACTTAGAGGAAGACTTGAAAAAAAATCAATGGTGATCTTGTCCCATTTCCACTCAGGAATTTTTAGAGGAGATAGCTTCTCTGAGGGGACTTGATGTTCTGCTTTTACTTGCAGGCATGTCAGACAACTGGAGACATACTCTAGTCTCTCCTTTTTCATTTCAAGCCACCAATACAAACTTTTTAAACCACAATACATCTTAACTTCTTGGATGAAGCGAGAAGGGCTCTTGGTGAACCTCCTTTAACAATTCTTGCCCCAGATCTCTTTTTCTGACACATACATTCTTCCCATAAATCAAAGTTCACCATCTTTTCCTAGACTAAATTTTGTTACTTCTTTACACGCCATTTACCTCTTGTACTCATCACACTTCGCAATTCTGTTACTTTTTTAAACGTCATCTGCCTCTTGTACTCATCACTTCACATCCTTTAACTGTTCTTCCAGAATTCGGGAGAGAAAGATAGGTTGAACAGTCAATTCTACAAAGAAACGATCCATTTTCTGCCAAGCAAACTTTCGCTCGAAAAAATGCCAAAACTGTCACAGTTTTCTTGCTTAAAGTATCTGCCACTATGATTTCCATTCCATGATGGTACTCGATTGTCAGGTCATTATCTTTCAGTAACTCCATCCAATGTTGTTGGCATAGATTTAAATCCTTCTATATCAATAAGTACTTTCAGCTTTTATGGTCAAAGAACACACGACACTTCTCCCCATAAATATAGTGTCTCCAGATTTTTAGTGCTAGCACTACAGTTACTAGTTCCAAGTTATGTGTTAGATAGTTCTTTTCACACTGCTTGAGCTGGCAAGATGCATGCGCCACAACCTTCTCTCTTTTAATGAGCACACATCCCAGCCAATTTAGGTATGCGTCAGTAAACACAATGTTCAATGCAGTCTCTTGCTATGCTAAAATTAGGGTCTCTGTTAGAACTACTTTTAGCTTGTCAAAGCTCCTTTGACACGTCTATGTCAACTCGAATTTTTCTTTCTTTCTTAACATTTGCGTGAAAGGTGTCACCAACTTGGTGAACCCTTTTGCGAACTGCTTGTAGTAACTCACCAAACCCAGGAAACTACGTACCTTAGTGATGTTCCTTGGCGGATTCCACTAGAGCATAACTTTGATTTTATCAGGGTCTACCTTGATGCCCTCTGTAGAGATAACATGACCTAGAAAATGGACTTTTTTCAGCTATAATTCGCATGTACTTAATTTGGCATACAACTTGTTATCTCGTAGAGTTTTTAGTACAATCTCTAGGTGTCTTAATGATCCATCACACTTTTAGAATAGACTAAAATATTATCAATAAAGACGACTACAAAATGGTCTAAATAAGGCTTAAAAACACTATTTATCATATCCATGAATATTGTTGGCACATTATTTAATCCAAATGGAATCACTAAGAACTCGTAATGTCCATAGCATGAGTGAAATATGTTTTTCAGAGTGTCATCATGTAACACCCCGTACCCGAGACCGTTGCCAGAGTCGGACACGAGGGGTTAACAGACTTAATTCACTTATTTGCACAGTCCATTTTAAATTTCCAGACGAGCTGGCTAACTGCGTCACTGTCACCTTAAAAATCATATCTCGAGTTCCAAAACTCAAAAACTAGTTCCGTAAATTTTTCCTGAAACTAGACTCATATATCCATCTACAAATTGTTTTCTAGAATTTTTTATTGGGCCAATTAGTACAGTTTATTAGTTAAATTCTCTCCTGTTTCAGGGTTCGACTGCTCTGACCTTCATGCATTACAACTTATATATTTCCCTGTAAAGGGTTTCAATACTTATGCCGTTTGTTTCTAATAAAACTAGACTCAAAAAGGAATCTATACATATATGGAATGACTTCTAATTATCTCTGGTTAATTTATAATGAATTTCCAAAGTCAGATCAGGGGATCCAGAAATCGCTCTAGCCCTGTTCCACGAAAACTTAAATATCTCTTAAAATCCGACTCATATGACCGTTTCGTTTCTTCCATATGAAAGTAGATTCAATTTAGGTTCGATTACATAATTTATTCACTATTTAAATCCATTCCTACTATTTTTAGTGATTTTTCAAATTCACACCACTGCTGCTGTCAGCATCTGCCTTTAGGGTAGACCTTACCTATTACATAATTTTCCATGAATCAAATAGTAAATTGACATACATTATTATCAAGGGTAATCCCGATTAGCCATGCCGTACGTAGCACCAATAGGACCATGATTGGCCATTCCAATGGCTAGTCATTACCAAACATTTCCACACCACTTAATAACCATATCACAAGACCATAATGTTATACTTCGAAATATACGAGCCATTTTCGCATGGCTATACGAATACACATTACCAAAGGGTACTTAATTAACAACAAGGGTCAGCCTTATACATGCCATTTTCAAAATTGAACTAAAAGAGTACCAAAAGTGGCTTAGATAGTGTGGATGACTTCGACTTTGACACTCCGAGTCCGATAGTGATTTAACAAAATCTATAAAACAGAGAATCAAAGTAACTGAGTAAGCATTTTAATGCTTAGTAAGTTCAAGTAATGAAATTATTCACGACTAAGGTATAACGTTCATATGACTACATGAATAATTGCATATATGCATGTTCTCAAATCATACTTACTTCATGCTTCAACCATTATATTCATACACAGGGAATCAAACCTAACTAGAGGTCGGAAGTTCGTTAATCAATTGAGCGAATACTATTTAAAAGGAATCAACCTTTCCAATGCTTATACGAAACATACCTTATCGTTTGGATTTTATGTGCATATTAATTGAAATTATTACAGCAAGATCACTCACTTCCAAACCCAAGTACCTTGAGATTTAGCGGATATAGCAACTCGCACAAATGCCTTCGGACTTAGCCCGGATATAGTCACTAGCACAACTGCCTTCGGGACTTAGCCCGGATATAGTCAATAGCACAAATGCCTTCAGAACTTAGCCCGGATATATTCAATAGCACAAATGCCTTCGGGACTTAGCCCGGATGTCATCCGAATAATCATGCACATATATCGATAAATCATGACACATCCATATTTCATTTTCATTACTAAAGCTCAAACACAAGACACTTATCAAACCTTACCAATTTCGGCTCAATAGCCATATACAAAGAGCATGATTTCGAGTGGCTTTATAACATGATCTCTATACACATTATCGGATACCCGTCATAGGTATAAACTAATCACCTCAATATATCATTCAAGTAAAGTCATTATATCTCCGTTTATTCGTTATGCTTATATGTCATGACTTAATCAAATCATAAACTAAGTTTCATTACTCGAAGACTTACCTCGGATGTTGTCGAACGACTTCAACGGCTATTCAATTACTTTTTCCTTCCCTTTATCGGATTTAGTCCCCCTTTGCTCTTGAGCTTAAGTTCAACAAATTTTAAACTAGTCATTAATCGACTATTCAAGTATTACTTTCAGAATATAATACATATAGATTCGACTTTCACACATATAGATTATAGTAAGCTTTATAAAAATCAATAAATAATTCATTAGCAAATTTTCATTAATGTTTACAATATAATTACAATTTCCCTATAAGCTGACTTCCTGAGCAACAGTCACTAAAGTTTTTATAACTGGAGCTACGAAACTCCAAATCAATTACCGTTAATTTTTCTTGACAGAAGACTCATTTATCTATTATCCATAAAATTTTCAAAATTTTTAGTTTAGCCCAACAATACCAGATTTTTCTTAAAGTTCACCTTGTTTCACTGTTTGACTAAACTGACTACTCTTCACTACGAATAAAATTTCTCATTGTACAGAATTCAAAATATGTTCTCATTTATTTCATTTGAAACTAGACTCATTAAGGAGTCTAAGCATATAAATTTTATCTTAGGGCCATTTTTGTACAATTTATACTGATTTTATAAAAACAGAACAGGGAATCTAGTAGTCATTTTGACTCAGCCCCACAATACTTCAAATATCTCAAGATCGGTAACTCTTTTGTTTTTATAGTTTCTTTTGTAAGAAACTAGACTCTTCAAGCTTTAATGACATAATTTATTCAGCTTCTAACTCAACTCCTACAAATTATGGTGATTTTCTAAAATCACCTTACTGCTGCTGTCCCCAAGCAGATTATTACCAAATCAAATACTAACATTTGCATTTCACCTCAATAGCTAGCTTAGCAAACCTTAATTTAACATATAATTGTTCATAACACAATTAAAGCATCCTCTCCATTCCATCAATTCAAAACACATACATTGCCCAATAATATCCAAAATCATATTCGGCCTTAGTACACAACTTGTTAGCCGATTTTTCTCCATTTAGCAACTAATGCACATATGTGCTCATTTGTTAGACTCTACTTCACCTAACTACCATTTTTTTTTCATCCAAATAACATGAACAACACCATTTCTTGAACATTTTCTCTTAACCGATTACTCATGTTACCAACAAGATTCAAAATTTGGACATGGGCTAACTAAGGGACTTAGTAACTAGCTTAATACACTCAACAATTTCAAAAGCTACCATGAATTACATACCTTATTTATACATAAATTTTCAAGGATTTCAAAGTACTTACCTCTTCCTAAACATCAACCAAGCTGAACATGAAACAAGGGAATTCTTTTCTTCTCCCACCCTCAAGTCACGGCAAAGGAGGAACAAGGAGGAGACAACTTTTGTTTTTTTCCTCCCACTCACCTCATGTTCTATTATTCTTAATTCATTATTTTATTGTGTAACATAAAATTATTAGCACAAAATAATTATAATATGCTTTAGTCCATAACATGGCCAGCCACCATCTAGAATTTGGCCAATTTGACATGCAAGTACAAGCATTTTCTATCATGCATCAATAGGCCACTTTAACATTTGCCTAGCACATTTCTAAATTTTCTCACACAAGTCCTATTTAATAAAATTCACTTACAATTAACAAAATTCAAACACGAAATTTTCACACATGCATATATACATATAATAAGCATCAAATATGTCAGTTAATTATTTTTATGACTCGGTTTTGTGGTCCTGAAACCACTTTCCGACTAGGGTCACATTAGGGCTGTCACACATCACCTTAAATCTTTACTTGGTAATTGCCATACCGTAAATCAATTTTGGAGAAAATTGTATTGCACATAACTAGGCAAACAAGTCTTCTATTCGATGTAACGAGTACTTGTTCTTCACAGTCCCCTTGTTCAGTTGGCAGTAATTGATGCATAAGTGGAGAGTTTTATCCTTTTTTTATGAACAAGGTTGGTGCATCCTAAGGTGAATCACTTGGTTATATAAATCCTTTGACTAGAAGATCTTGTAGCTATATCTTAAACTTCTTCAACTCCAATGGCGCCATCCAGTATGGGGAACACGATATGGGAATAGTACCAAACGCCACATCAATAAAAAAACTCAACCTTTCTGTCTGGTGGTACGCCTAAGAGTTATTCTAGAAACACATTAGAAAACTCATTCACAATAGAAACTTGGCTGATGTCCTTCTTGGACTCAACCAAGTCCATAATATACGCCAAGTAGGTATCTATGCCCTTAACTATTAGCCTTTTGGCAGATACTGTCGAAAGTATTCTACCCACCACACTGGTCTTCCCGTCAGGCAGTAACACTTTTCTACCTTCTATCATTAATAGTCTTATGCCTCTAGTTCGGTAGTCCGCACGACATTATGTCTAGTTAACCAATCCAACCTATGAATAGCATCGAATTCATGAAAACTTAGTAGAAATAAGCCCGGCAAAAAAATGTGTTCATCAAAAGTCAGCAAGCAATATTTAATTACTCTGGTCACCATCGAACTTTAACTAAGGGGGTTGGTCACCAACAAATTTGTCTTAGAAGAAACAATTTCTAGACTCTTACCTTCCACAACCTTTGTGCAAATGTACGAATGGGTTGAACCTGGATCTATTAATGCATGAATGCTATTTCCTAGAAAAGAGAATTTACTCGTAATAACCTCTAGTAAGTCTACCTCTTCCTTTTCCTTCACTACATAGGCTCTGGCAGACATTATTTAGTTGAGCTTGGTGTAATTCTTCTATGGAGCCCCCTGAATTAATCTAGATTTAGCAACTATTTTGGATCTCACCTCCTGTTTTGTGTTTTAAACCCCACGCATAAATTATTCCGAGTTTGCTTCAGCTTTTAAGGAATAGTTTCTAAGCTGATGATCCAATAACCTACATGAATAAGAAGCTCCCACATATTTCCAATATTTTCCCTTGTGATTCTTTCCACAATTATTACATACAGGATCTATTATTATCCTGGATCCACCTGTACTTGCCATTGAGGTAGCTTATCATCCACCTCATTCTCTTCAAAATATCATGGGCTAAGAATCTCTCCTTGGTGTTTAGAAGCTTCTATCTTTCATCTTCTTAAAATTCATTGAAGGTCATGGACTAGAGATCTCACGCTTCATTCTTTCCCTATCATGCCCCCTACTTCTTTCTTGAATAATAGTTTCCATCTTCTAAGCCTTGGTGTCATGGCTGCTAGACTCCAAACTTCTGATGCCACCACCAAGACACGAATTTCATCCCTTAAGCCCCATTCAAACTTCTCACACAATGCTTTTTTCAGTTTGGAACATGTCGCTCATGTAACGACTAAGTCTGACGAATTCTTGTTTGTATTCCATTACTAACATTTGTCCTTGTTCTTATAGGTACTTAGGTTGTTCTCATAAACTGCTTAAACCATTGACCCATCATTGTTATGAAAACATTGTAGAAAGCTTTTTTGGCCATGCCCAGATCAGCTGCAGGACCTTGTACTTGTGCCAGAGGTACGTGAATCTCAATTTTTTCACTCATCGCTTCTCTTGAGATTTTAGACGTTATTATTAGATAGAACACAACTTAAGTTAATCAAAACTACAATGACTAAGCGAAAGATATATCATACATGGCGGGGCGTGACTTAGCCTTTTTCTTTTCAAGAATCATCAACCTAGGCTCTTATACAAAACTTATAACACCCCTTAGCCCGTCAAGAAAACATGGTGTATAACATTTACCTAGACAGGCTGCCCAACAGGCTGGGGCATTACCAACGTGTTCAAACTTTTCGACTTAACTTAAATTTAAAAAAATAGTTATGAAGATTTCCTTTTTTGTTAGAAAAACTATTATTTTTCTTTTATTTTGTAATGCATTTGTAAAGGAAATAGTAGGAATTGTAAAAGAAAAATCTATTATCCATCCACTGCCCAGTTATTGCGTATACTTATAAATGATGATCTCATAAACAAAAAATCATAAAGTTTAGCACATACTTTCAAAGTAAGGGGCAATTCTCTTTTTAAAACAAAAATAGTGCAAAAGAAATAGGTAATCACATAAGTTGATACAAAACAAATCTATATGCCACCCACCAAAATAGTCATGCATGATACAAAAATAAGCAAGCGGCTTACTCATAATCGCAGCTTTGGCGTAGTCCCCTTCAATTGATTCTTCTTCTACTATCAATACACCAGAGGAGGCAAAAGTAACGGGGTAAGTTCAATTGAACTTAGCAAGTTCCCAAAATAGACACAAATAATTTATAGGAATACCTTTCATCAACCGACACCGTTACCCATAAGAAAACCTTTATGTACTTAACCTATCCAGAAGGAAACCATCATGTACCTAACCTCGACAGGAAGCTTCTAAATCAATTATTTGGCAGGCTATTGTATGAATAAACCTATTTCTTACAAAATCATATAAGACAGTCTCAATGGGCTTTCCTTCAACAAGATAGTCCTTAAAGATACTTCAGTCTTCAAGATAGCCCTTGGCAGACCTTCCTAGAGAAAATAATCCTTATGGATGTCCCCCTCATTCAATCCCTGGCAGTTTTTATAGAACAGATTGTCCTTGGCGGACATTCCACGTTAGATAGTCCTTGGCGTACTTTTCACATAAGATAGTCATTGGCGGACTTCCCCTCTTCTAGTGACCTCTTTACCAAGAAATACTCAGAAATAGTCTAGAGAATTGTCCCATTTTCTCATAACCAATGTTGGCTTGTTCATTACCTCTGGCAAAATCTTAATGGTGAATACATAATTGTAAATATTCTGAAAAAAATACCCTTTTTTCCACGTATATCTACATACAAGATGCTTTCACATATTTCTCTTAGCTGGACCACTTATTAGTACACTTGTCAACGTCCCCATACGTGCATTAACCATTATGACAAAATTTTCATCACGCGAGTCATATAATGGTTTCCACATATTTACCTTGACATGCTTCTTTGTTTACTATCCTAGCTGACTTCATTTTTCCATAAGGGCCAACTTGTCCCAACTAGATCATGCCATGGCTAGCCATGGACTTCTGACTCCGAAGAGTCAGTAGTCTATTTTCATGGTGTCACTCTATAGAGCTAGTAGATCATTCATATGATGCCACTTCATAAAGCCAGTAGATCATTCCCATGATGCCACCCTGAAAAGCCAGTAGACTATTTATCCAACCAAACCTCCTCAAATCCTTCTTGTTAATTCAAACACTTACGTGTTCACCCACAAGGTTGGGCCACTATCATATTTCACTGACTCCAATTCCCATTAAATCTGTTCATTCCTCCCTTACGCCAATTTTCCTTTCTTCAACTAACCCACCAAATAATTCCATTCATACCCCGCTAATTATAATCATGCATATAACACACATCATTACAACTAATACTATTTATTCATACTATATCATAGAGTACGCCACATACCAATTCATTGATATGCAACCCTATCAAGAAAGCAAATAACATACTTAAAAAAATTTCATGGAATAGCACAACTTTATACATGCATAACTTTCCTAGTCAACCATAATCGTATAGAACCATAGACTCTGACCAAACTTAGTTAGAGCATGTAAACAACACAGCAACTATCAAACACCTAGAAAACATTGGCTTTTTACATGAATATTATAAAAAATTTATATACGAAAATGGTATGTCAACCCTATTACGTACCAAAATGGTATGTCAGCTGCAGTGGTGCCTCTCTCATAGGCGACACCACCCATTTTTTTCTAAAATTTATTTCTTTAATTTAAATATATATTTATATTAGTGGTGCATATTTGATAGGCGTCACCACAGTTAAAATATGGGCTTTGGTTTAAACTCGATATCAAAATACTATCAAAGTATGAAGAGAGGTGGTGCCGCATAGACTGGCGGCACCGGACACGCCTCCCTGACAGGCAACCCTGGTGCCAGTGAAACCTCCCTTCTGTCAGTCGTAGTGTGATGCATTTGCAGTGTTAAATCCCGTCCAAACACAGGAAAAATAGGTAGGAGCAAATGGGGGACCTTATAACCATGGTCCCCCTTGTAGAGGAGATTCGATAGAGGGAGAAAGAAAGAAAGGAAAGGAAGAAGAAAGAAAAAAAAAAAAAAGGTATGTTTATTAGTAATTAATGTTTTTTTAATTTAAAGGGATTAGTAATTTTTTTAAATAGAAGGGATTAGTTATTTTTATGTTGTTTTTTTGTTAGTAATTATTATAAATTATTTCATTTAGTTTAGTTTTTGTGATTTTTATGAATGTAATTTTTTTATTTTTAAAATTATTTTAAAGTTATTTTGTTAGTAATTTATGATTAGGTTATAAATTGTTTGTGTTTAGTTTGGTGTTTATTGTGATTTTTTATGAATGTAATTTTTCTTGTTTATTATTGTTTTAAAGTTATTTTGTTAGTAATTTATGATTAGGTTATAAATTGTTTGTGTTTAGTTTGGTGTTTATTGTGATTTTTATGAACGTAATTTTTCTTGTTTATTATTATTTTAAAGTTATTTCGTTAGTAATTTATGATTAGGTTATAAATTGTTTGTGTTTAGTTTAGTGTTTATTGTGATTTTTATGAATGTAAATTTTTGTGTTTTTAAAATTATTTTTAAAGTTAGTTTGTTAGTAATTTATGATTACTTTATAAATTGTTTGTGTTTAGTTTAGTATTTATTGTGATTTTTATCAATGTAAATTCTTTTGTGTTTTTAAATTATTTTAAAGTTATTTTTTAGTAATTTATGATTAGGTTATAAATTATTTGTTTAGCTTAATGTGTATTTTGATTTATTATAATGTAATTTTTTGTTTTTGATTTATTTGACATTTTTTGAATTATTGAAATGTTGATTAATTTTTTATATAATTTTATAGGTTGTTTAAAAGAAACTAAACAAGTATGTTTCTATTTTATTTTTGTCGATTCGTATGTTTTTTATATTTAGATAGTTTATGTTTATTTTAATTATATTATTATTCTAAACTAACATAATTTTTTATGTAGGTAAAATATGAGAATTTATGATTTCTTTTATTGTAATTATATTATTATTGTACTATATTTATAGTATTATTTATTGTATGTATAATATTAATGTGTTTTGATAATTATTGAAAATGGACTCTCTAGAAATTAATTATCAAAATTTGTTATTCTCAAAAATTGTTAGGATGTCTCAGTTGGGTATATAATATTATTTTTCCTATTATTGGGATAAAAAGGCTCAAATCCAAATTATTTACCTATCATACTGTGTTTTTTGCAACAAACTAAATGAATTCCTTTTTGTTAATTGCAGATTTGCAACAAATGGGTTCTTTGATTAATAATGATGTTCACATATCAAATACTATTAATGATATGGTAATAAAATTGTTTTTTGTTATTCACGTCGTTTACGGAATTAAGTTAGATTATATTAACTATTTTGCTAATTTAATAATGTTAGGGCCTGTACCGTGCATTGAGTAGTCGTGTGAATGGTGTAGGCTATCTGCCAAATGAACATCTTATGCCATACTTGGTGTTAGCCGGATTCAGATCAGCAACATTGATCACGACCTTTGATTTGTGATATGACTTAATATCCACTTCGGTCCAGCAATGGCATCCGGAGACCCACACATTTCATTTGTCATGTGGGGAGTGCACCATCACTCTATAGGATGTTGCACTGCAACTCGGGCTCCCCACCGATGGGAATATTGTAACACCCCGAACCCGAGACCATCGCCGGTGTCGGACACGAGGGGTTAACAAACCAAGTTCACTTGTTTTGCCCACCAATTTGACATTTCCAGTCAGGCTGGAAAACTGCATCACCGTCGCCTTAAAAATCATATCTCGAGTTTCAAAACTCGGAAACTGGTTTCGTAAATTTTCCCTGAATTTAGACTCATGTATCCATCCATGGATTTATTTCTAGAATTTTTGGTCGGGCCAATTGGTACAGTTTATTAGTTAAAGTCACCCATGTTACAGGGATTGACTGCTCTGCCTTCGCGCGTTACAACTTGAATATCTCACTGTACAGAACTTTAATACTGGTGCCGTTTGTTTCTAATGAAACTAGACTCAAAATGGAATCTGTACATATAAGGAATGACTCCTAATTCTTTCTGGATAATTTATAGCAAATTTTTAAAGTTGCAATAGGGGACCCAGAAACCGTTCTAGCCCTGTTTCACAATAGCTTCCATATCTCTTAACATGTAACTCCTATGACCATTTCGTTTCTTCCATATGAAAATAGACTCATCAAGGTTCATTTACATAGCTTATTCACTATTTAATACCATTCCTACAAATTTTGGTGATTTTTCACATTCACGTCACTGCAGCTGGCAGCATCTGTTTTTAAGGTAGGTCTTACCTATTTTGTAGTCTCCATGAACCAACTAGTCTTGCTGGACATAGGTTCATATATGATCATTTTAACCATACCAATGGCTGATCATGTGACCAACATTCCCATCTCCAATCCATAATCACATCATGACACCATATATATATATACAAACCGCAAATAGTCTAAGTTCAGTACTTCACTTTTACGAGCCATTTTCGCATGGCCGTATACATATACATCACAGATATTTAAACCAACAAGGGGTAGTCCTATACATGCCATTTCAAAGTTCAACCAAAAATTTATACCAAAATAGAGGCGTTGATAGTGTGGATGACTTCGACTTTATTGATCCCGAATCCGATTGCTATCGAGCGAAATCTATAAAACAGAGAGCCAAAGCAACGGGGTAAGCATTTTTATGCTTAGTAAGTCTCAAGGAATAAAATCAGCTTTAATTTAAGCAATACATTCACATAACCAAATGCATCATTTCATTAATACACATTCTCATAATCATTCTTACTTCACACTTCATCATTATATACTTTCACAAAGTATCAACCATTCCAATAGCTGAAATTCGTTAGTCGATTGAGCGAATGTTGCTCAAATATGTCGACTTTCCAATGCACATATAAACGTACCTTATTCTTTGGGCTTTTCGAGCGTACTAATTGAATTTATTACAGCAACCAACACTCACCTCCAGCCCAAGCTTCTTCGAATACAACCGGATATAACCATGTGCACAAATGCCTTGGTCTTAGCCGGATAGAATGACTTCATACGAATGCCTTCGGTCTTAGCCCGGATATAGCCACTTGCACAATTGCCTTGGGTCTTAACCCGGATATAATTTCAGCATAATTGTCTTGGGGCTTAGCCCGGTATCATTCAATTTCTCATGCACACATACATCAATAATCATTGGACATACATATTTCATTTTCACACTAAGGCTCAAACACAATTATAATCACTAGCATAATCGCCTTGGGACTTAGCCCGGGTATCATTCAATACTCATACACACATAAATCAATAATCAATATATCCATATTTCATTCCACATAATTCAATTAAGGTCACTTCTTGAGGACTTACCTCGGATGTTGTCGAACGGCTTTTACGGCTATTCGATCACTTTTTCCTTCCCTTGTCCAATTGTGGCCCTCTTAGCTCTTGAGCTAATTCAAATAAATTCAATTTATTAAAACCTCATTGTGCTAGCTTATGGCGAATATGACAAGGAGTTTAAATGGTCATATGGCCACTCTTTAGCTTGAATACACAATGGTCATGCACATTTTATACTACATCAAGCAATTCAATACAATTTATTCGAGCATCAAGGAAAAGCTAAGGCCTTCAATAGGCTACCCAAGGCCGAATATTCATGTACATGTTGAGGCCAATTATGCACTTAATACCTCACAAAACAGCATGCATTTTACTAGTTAATGCTTTGCATATTGTAGCTCAAAACTTATAATATAGCATCAAGCACTCATATGTGTGCTAGGCGAATGTGCTTGCAATTTCACAATCATTCTTCAACATCTTCTTCTTTAAACAACCATATTCATCACTTAGTTCATAACCAAAACATCATGTGCAAACATATATATACATATATGAGCATGGCGAATTTCAAGGTGTCCATAGCCATCCAAAACACAAATTTTAACTAACATGCAAGAAGCATGAACCATGCTCATGAATGCATCATGGCGAATATGACAATCATGCCCTTTTCAACTTCAATCATGATTAAACAAAAGAAAACTCAAAATCTTACTCAAAAGTAGACAATCCATCATTGCATGCATCATCATCAAGCTTCACACTTAGCATGCAATGGCTTTATCACCATAACAACTTTGGCCAAATACCATTTCCATGGCATAACAAAGATTTGAGCCATGGCTAACATGCACATCAAGTTAGCAACCAAAACATGCATGAAACTCCCAACACAACCTCATACATACCTTAATCTTGATGCAAACTTAGCCAAATCTCCTTCTAGATCTCTTCCAAACCAAGCATGAAGCAAAATCCTCCTTCTTCCTTAGTTTTGGCTCAAAGAAAGGATGAACAAAATTTTTCTTTTTTTCTCTACAACTCACGGCAATGGGGGGAATACCACACTCACACACATTTTTTTTCATTCTTTTCTTACCCATACACCTTTGTTTATTATTTCTCCTAATGCACCAACAAAACATGTTTCATGACATGTTTTGCCCATCCTCTCTTGCCATGGCCGGCCACTTCATGTTGGGGGAAATTTGACATGCAAATCCCTTATTTTTGCATGCATGAGCAACTAGTCAACACACATTTCCCCATCATACTTTCAAAGTTCACTACTAGGTCCTTTCTAGTGAAATTCGCATTTATAACACTAAATCGAAACATCAAAAATGTCACACACAAATTAACACATATCATAGGCATCAAAATAAATTTTAAATTATTTTTATGCCTCGGTTTTGTGGTCCCGAAACCACATTCCGACTAGGGTCAATTTTGGGCTGTCACAACTCTCCCCCACTTAAGAAATTTTCGTCCCGAAAATCTTACCGGTAAATAGGTTTGGATATCGCTCTTTCATAGAGTTCTCGGTCTCCCAAGTAGCTTCTTCTATCCCGTGCTTGAGCCATAACACTTTCACTAGCGGAACCCGCTTGTTTCGCAACTCTTTCACTTCTCGTGATAGGATACGAATCGGTTCTTCCTCATAAATCATATTAGCTTGAATTTCTATTTCTGATGGACTAATCATGTGCGATGGATCGGATCTATAGCGTCGAAGCATCGAAACATGAAAGACATCGTGAACCTTTTGAGTTCAGGGGCAAAATCAAACGATATGCCACCGGACCGACTCGCTTCGGATATCTCATATGGCCCAATGAACCTCGGCTCACTTGCCCTTACGGTAGAATCGAGTATCTTTTCCAAGGCGATACCTTGAGAAACACTTTATCACCCACCTAATACTCGATATCCTTACGCTTCAGATCCGCGTGCACGACTTCGACGATCGGAGGCTATCTTCGACTTTCACGGATTACTTTCACTTTCTGCTCAAAGATATCTAATCAAATCCACCCGAAAATCTTGCTTTCACCAAGCTCACCAAAACAATGGTGTACGGCATTTACGATCGTACAAAGCCTCGTAGGGTGCCATCTTAATACTTGATTGAAAGTCGTTGTTGTGTGCGAATTCAATCAACGGCAAATACCGCTCCCATGAACCACAAAACTCGAGGATGCAACATCTTAACATATCCTCAAGTATCCGAATTATCCGCCGGATTGACCATCGGTTTGGGGGTGAAAGGCGGTCTTGAAATGCAACTTGGTACCCAAAGCTTCTTGCAACTTTTTCCAAAATCGCGAGGTAAATCTCGGATCTCTATCCACACGATGGAAATAGGCACCCGTGTAATTTCACAACTGAGAAACATACAATTCGCTAATTTGTCCATTGAAAATCCGACGTCACGGGGACAAAGTGGGCCGACTTAGTCAATCTATCTACCACGACCCAAACCGCATCCTTCTTACTTGTCGACAATGGCGGTCCGGATACAAAGTCCATTGTGACTCGATCCCATTTCCACTCGGGTATCGTGATTGGTCAAGTAATCTGAAGGCACCGATGTTCCGCTTTCACTTGTTGACATATTAAACATCTCAAACAAAGTCGGAGATGTCTCGCTTCATACCATGCCACCAAAACCGGCGTTTCAAATCATTGTACGTCTTCAGACTCCGGGTGGATTGCCATTCGGCTACAATGGGCTTCATTCAGAATTATCGAAATGAGTTCAATTCATTGGAACACACAGACGACTTCAACCTCAAACAATCGTCATCATCGATTTGAAATTCGAGTCCTTGTTCGAACACACTCAAATTTCGCTTTTGCGCCCAACTCGTCGTCGACTTTCGAGCTTCTCGAATTTGATGTATCAATAGTGGTTTGGCTTTCAATTCAGCTACTAATACACTATCGGATCGAATGACAAGTGCACGCTCATCGCTCGTAAGCGAATAATGATTTACGACTCAAGGCATCCGCAACCACATTCGCCTTTCCCGGTGATAGTCAATGATCACTCATAATCCTTTAACAACTCGAGCCAACGTCTTTGTCGCAGATTTAAGTCTCTTTGGGTCATCAAATATTTGAGACTTTTGTGATCCGAGTACACATGGCACCTTTCACCAAATAAGTAATGTCGCCATATCTTTAAAGCGAACACAATGGCGCCAATTCGAGATCATGGGCGGATAATTTTTCTCGTGTGGCTTTAATTGCCTCGACGCATAGGCCACAACTCGACCTTCTTGCATCAATACGCAACCTAACCCAAGGAGGGAGGCGTCACTATAGATGACAAACTCTTTGCCAGATTCGGGTTGCACTAAAATTGGGGCTTCAGTCAAATAAGTTTTCAGTTGATCGAAACTTTTTTGGCATTTCTCCGTCCATTCGAACTTAACATCCTTTTGGAGTAGCTTCGTCATCGGTGTGGCTATCGTTGAGAAGCCTTTTACAAATCGTCGGTAATAACCTAAGCCCCAAAAGCTCCGAACCTCGAATATTTCTGAGGCTTCCAATTAAGTATGGCTGAAATTTTATTCTGTTCGACTCGAATACCCGATCGCAGATACCACATGACCCAAGAAGCTAACCTCTCTTAACCGTAACTCACACTTGCTGAACTTAGCATATAATTGCTTATCCCGTAAGATTTGCAAAGACTAACCGCAGTGTTCAAAGATGTTCGGTCTCATTTCTTGAATAGACCAAGATGTCATCAATGAACACGACTACTGAATCGATCCAAATATGGTCGAAGATCCGATTCATTAAATCCATAAATACCGTAGGGCATTAGTGAGCCCAAACGGCATCACTAGGAACTCATAGTGACCATATCTCGCTCAAGGCGCGTCTTGGGTACGTCCAATCTCGGATTCGCAATTGATAATAGCCCGATCTCAAATCTATTTTGAGAACACCGAGGCTCCTTCAGTTGATCGAACAAGTCATCAATACGTGGCAACGGATATTTGTTCTTTATCGTCGCTTATTGTCGACGATAGTCGATGCACAACCGCATGGTTCCATCCTTCTTCTTCACGAACAACACCGGCGCACCCCAAGGCGAAAAACTCAAAGAGCAAAACCTCTATCCACCAATTCTTGCAACCGAGCTTTCAACTCCTTTAATTCCGTTGGTGCCATACGATACGGAGCTATCGAAATTGGAGTGGTACCAGTACCAATTCGATGCCAAATTCTATTTCCGAACAGTGGTAAACCCGCAATTCTTCGGGAAAACATCCGGTATTCACAAACCATCGACACGATTCGGGTTTCTTTTCGATTCCTTGTCATCGAAAGCACGATGCAAGGTACGCCGCACCCTTTTCTTACATATTTTCGGGCCAACATCGCGATATTACATGGCAACCCTTTAAGTCCGTAGACTCAACTCAATTATTTCATTATTCGCACCTCAAATCGATAGTCTTGCTCTTGCAATTTACAACCGCATCGTGCATGGTCAACCAATCCAAACCAAGAATAACGTCGAACTCATCGAACGGCAAAAGCATCAAGTCCGCGGAAAACAAGAACCTCGGAACACTAGGGGACTTTTCTTGCACACTTTGTTGACAAGCACGTAATGACCCAAGGGGTTTGACACCGAATTACAAACTCAAGAGACTCAATAGGCAAAGTCTTATCGATGCTAAGGTTTCACATATATATGAATGAGTAGAACCAGGGTCAATCAAAGTCTTACTGATATACTTTTTTCGGAACTCGGTTTGAAAGAATTCCCAAGTCACTTGCTCTCTAGGTACCACAAAAGTCAGAGTACTCCACCAATAGTAGGCGGACTCGCGTAGCAAGGAGATGGTACACTTTAAGCACTCATCGGTGTACAGGATAGCTCATCGAGCACCCGGATAGTGTTATCCAACCAAAATTCAGCTCGCTTCGGCATCATCATCATCCGTAGCCTTAAATTCAAGGGCCCCATGTTTTCGAATCCTATCGATCGGGGCTTACTTGACCTTATTTGGTCATCAACGGAGGTATTGTAGGTGCGGGGTTGCATTTGTCGGGAATGGAGGTTGTGGAACAGTAGTGTTAGTTCGAATGTATTGATTAAACCATTCGTTCATCACACTATAAAAGGCTTGCCTAGCCTCATCATTCGGATTGCTGGCCATAGGTTGAGAGTCCACCGGCGCTGTCCCTTGCACGGGAGCAGGCGCCACACTCTCCACATCATCAGCTATCGCTCGGTTGGGATCGGGATCCATTGCTATAAACAAACACAAAGTCAAATTGTCAGAAATCACCACACTATCGATTCATCATTTATTGGCATGTATAGCTAGACCCCAAACACATCACGGTAGTCCTAGAATCGACTAAACCATGGCTCTGATACCAATAAAATTGTACAACCCGAACCCGAGACCATCGCCGGTGTCGGACACGAGGGGTTAACAAACCAAGTTCACTTGTTTTGCCCACCAATTTGACATTTCCAGTCAGGCTGGAAAACTGCGTCACCGTCGCCTTAAAAATCATATCTCGAGTTTCAAAACTCGGAAACTGGTTTCGTAAATTTTCCCTGAATTTAGACTCATGTATCCATCCATGAATTTATTTCTAGAATTTTTGGTCGGGCCAATTGGTACAGTTTATTAGTTAAAGTCACCCATGTTACAGGGATCGACTGCTCTGACCTTCGCGCGTTATAACTTGAATATCTCACTGTACAGAACTTTAATACTGGTTCCGTTTGTTTCTAATGAAACTAGACTCAAAATGGAATCTGTACATATAAGGCATGACTCCTAATTCTTTCTGGATAATTTATAGAAAATTTTTAAAGTTGCGATAGGGGACCCAGAAACCGTTCTGGCCCTGTTTCACAATAGCTTCCATATCTCTTAACATGTAACTCCTATGACCATTTAGTTTCTTCCATATGAAAATAGACTCATCAAGGTTCATTTACATAGCTTATTCACTATTTAATACCATTCCTACAAATTTTTGTGATTTTTCACATTCACGTCACTGCAGCTGGCAGCATCTGTTTTTAAGGTAGGTCTTACCTATTTTGTAGTCTCCATGAACCAACTAGTCTTGCCATACATAGGTTCATATATGATCATTTTAACCATACCAATGGCTGATCATGTGACCAACATTCCCATCTCCAATCCATAATCACATCATGACACCATATATATATATACAAACCGCAAATAGTCTAAGTTCAGTACTTCACTTTTACGAGCCATTTTCGCATGGCCGCATACATATACATCACAAAGATATTTAAACCAACAAGGGTAGTCCTATACATGCCATTTCAAAGTTCAACCAAAATTTATACCAAAATAGAGGCGTTGATAGTGTGGATGACTTCGACTTTATTGATCCCGAATCCGATTGCTATCGAGCGAAATCTATAAAACAGAGAGCCAAAGCAACGGGTAAGCATTTTTATGCTTAGTAAGTCTCAAGGAATAAAATCAGCTTTAATTTAAGCAATACATTCACATAACCAAATGCATCATTTCATTAATACACATTCTCATAATCATTCTTACTTCACACTTCATCATTATATACTTTCACAAAGTATCAACCATTCCAATAGCTGAAATTGTTAGTCGATTGAGCGAATGTTGCTCAAATATGTCGACTTTCCAATGCACATATAAACGTATTCTTATTCTTTGGGCTTTTCGAGCGCATTAATTGAATTTATTACAGCAACCAACACTCACCTCCAGCCCAAGCTTCTTCAGAATACAACCGGATATAACCATGGGCACAAATGCCTTCGGGTCTTAGCCCGGATAGAATGACTCGCACGAATGCCTTCGGGTCTTAGCCCGGATATAGCCACTTGCACAATTGCCTTCAGGTCTTAACCCGGATATAATTTCCAGCATAATTGTCTTCGGGGCTTAGCCCGGGTATCATTCAATTTCTCATGCACACATACATCAATAATCATTGGACATACATATTTCATTTTCAAGTTACTAAGGCTCAAACACAATTATAATCACTAGCATAATCGCCGGGACTTAGCCCGGGTATCATTCAATACTCATTCACACATAAATCAATAATCAATACATCCATATTTCATTCCACATAATTCAATTAAGGTCAATTCTTGAGGACTTACCTCGGATGTTGTCGAACGGCTTTTACGGCTATTCGATCACTTTTTCCTTCCCCTTGTCCAATTGTGGCCCTCTTAGCTCTTGAGCTAATTCAAACAAATTCAATTTATTAAAACCTCATTGTGCTAGCTTATGGCCGAATATGACAAGGAGTTTAAATGGTCATATGGCCACTCTTTAGCTTGAATACACAATGGTCATGCACATTTTATACTACATCAAGCAATTCAATACAATTTATTCGAGCATCAAGGAAAAGCTAAGGCCTTCAATAGGCTACCCAAGGCCGAATATTCATGTACATGTTGAGGCCAATTATGCACTTAATACCTCACAAAACAGCATGCATTTTACTAGTTAATGCTTTGCATATTGTAGCTCAAAACTTATAATATAGCATCAAGCACTCATATGTGTGCTAGGCCGAATGTGCTTGCAATTTCACAATCATTCTTCAACATCTTCTTCTTTAAACAACCATATTCATCACTTAGTTCATAACCAAAACATCATGTGCAAACATATATATACATATATGAGCATGGCGAATTTCAAGGTGTCCATAGCCATCCAAAACACAAATTTTAACTAACATGCAAGAAGCATGAACCATGCTCATGAATGCATCATGGCGAATATGACAATCATGCCCTTTTCAACTTCAATCATGATTAAACAAAAGAAAACTCAAAATCTTACTCAAAAGTAGACAATCCATCATTGCATGCATCATCATCAAGCTTCACACTTAGCATGCAATGGCTTTATCACCATAACAACTTTGGCCAAATACCATTTCCATGGCATAACAAAGATTTGAGCCATGGCTAACATGCACATCAAGTTAGCAACCAAAACATGCATGAAACTCCCAACACAACCTCATACATACCTTAATCTTGATGCAAACTTAGCCAAATCTCCTTCTAGATCTCTTCCAAACCAAGCATGAAGCAAAAATCCTCCTTCTTCCTTAGTTTTGGCTCAAAGAAAGGATGAACAAAATTTTCTTTTTTTCTCTACAACTCACGGCAATGGGGGGAATACCACACTCACACACATTTTTTTCATTCTTTTCTTACCCATACACCTTTGTTTATTATTTCTCCCTAATGCACCAACAAAACATGTTTCATGACATGTTTTGCCCATCCTCTCTGCCATGGCCGGCCACTTCATGTTGGGGGGAAATTTGACATGCAAATCCTTTATTTTTGCATGCATGAGCAACTAGTCAACACACATTTCCCCATCATACTTTCAAAGTTCACTACTAGGTCCTTTCTAGTGAAATTCGCATTTATAACACTAAATCGAAACATCAAAAATGTCACACACAAATTAACACATATCATAGGCATCAAAATAAATTTTAAATTATTTTTATGCCTCGGTTTTGTGGTCCCGAAACCACATTCCGACTAGGGTCAATTTTGGACTGTCACAAATATGGTCACGGGCGCAAGATCGATCTCTAGCCCGGCCGTCATTTGCTATAACTTACTTGGACGTTCGCCCAGTGAGGGGAAATTTATGGGTTTGAGGTTTTCATGGCTAAAGGTCAATTTCGAGCATTTACCAAGTACTGGCAGTGCATGGGAGGTGATGTACGTCGTTCGAGCTTACATTATGCACATTATAGAGGGTGTACTCATGATAGATGCAAACAACAACAAAGTCCATGTAACACCCCGAACCCGAGACCATCGCCGGTGTCGGACACGAGGGGTTAACAAGCCAAGTTCACATGTTTTGCCCACCAATTTGACATTTCCAGTCAGGCTGGAAAACTGCGTCACTGTCGCCTTAAAAATCATATCTCGAGTTTCAAAACTCGGAAACTGGTTTCGTAAATTTTCCCTGAATTTAGACTCATGTATCCATCCATGGATTTATTTCTAGAATTTTTGGTCGGGCCAATTGGTACAGTTTATTAGTTAAAGTCACCCATGTTACAGGGATCGACTGCTCTGACCTTCGCGCGTTATAACTTGAATATCTCTCTGTACAGGGCTTTAACACTGGTGCCGTTTGTTCCAAATAAAACTAGACTCAAAATGGAATCTGTACATATAAGGCATGACTCCTAATTCTTTCTGGATAATTTATAGTAAATTTTAAAGTTGCGACAGGGGACCCAGAAACCGTTCTGGCCCTGTCTCACAATAGCCTTAATATCTCTTAACATGTAACTCCTATGACCATTTCGTTTCTTCCATATGAAAATAGACTCATCAAGGTTCATTTACATAGCTTATTCACTATTTAATACCATTCCTACAAATTTTGTGATTTTTCACATTCACGTCACTGCAGCTGGCAGCATCTGTTTTTAAGGTAGGTCTTACCTATTTGGTAGTCTCCATGAACCAACTAATCTTGCCATACATAGGTTCATATATGATCATTTTAACCATGCCAATGGCTGATCATGTGACCAACATTCCCATTTCCAATCCATAGCCACATCATGACACCAATATATACATACAAACCACAAATAGTCTAAGTTCATGCTTCCTTTTTCGAGCCATTTTCGCATGGCCGTACATATATACATCACAACATATTTAACCAACAAGGGGTAGTCCTATACATGCCATCTCAAGTTCAACCAAAAATTTATACCAAAATGGAGGCTTGATAGTGTGGATGACTTCGACTTCAACGATCCCAAATCCGATTGCTTCGAGCGAAATCTAGAAAACTGAGAGCCAAAGCAACGGGGTAAGCATTTTTATGCTTAGTAAGTCTCAAGGAATATAATCAACTCTAATTACAGCAATACATTCACATAACCAAATGCATCATTTCATTAATACACATTCTTACTTCACACTTCATCATTATATAATTTCACAAAGTATCAATCAATTCAATAACTGAAATTCATTAGTCGATTGAGCGAATGTTGCTCAAACATGTCGACTTTCCAATGCACATATAAACGTACCTCATTCTTTGGGCTTTTTGAGTGTACTCATTGAATTTATTACAGCAACCAACACTCACCTCCAGCCCAAGATTCTTTGGAATATAACCGGATATAACCATGTGCACAAATGCCTTCGGGTCTTAGCCCGGATAGAATGTCTCGCACGAATGCCTTCGGGTCTTAGCCCGGATGTAGCCACTAGCACAATTGCCTTCGGGTCTTAACCCGGATATAATTTCCAGCAAAATTGTCTTCGGGATTTAGCCCGGATATCATTCAATTTCCCATGAACACATACATCAATTATCATTGGACATACATAATTCATTTTCGTTACTAAGGCTCAAACGCAATTATAGTCACAAGCATATTCGCCTTCGGGACTTAGCCCGGGTAGAATTCAAATACTCATGCACACATAATCAATAATCAATACACATCCATACTTTATTTCACACAATTCAAGTAGGGTCACTTCTTGAGGACTTACCTCGGATGTTGTCGAACGGCTTTTTCGGCTATTCGATCACTTTCTCCTTCCCCTTGTCCAATTGTGGCCCTCTAAGCTCTTGAGCTAATTCAAACAAATTCAATTTATTAAAACCTCATTGTGCTAGCTTATGGCCGAATATGACAAGGAGTTTAAATGGTCATATGGCCACCCTTTAGCTTGAATACACAATGGTCATGCACATTTTATACTACGTCAAGCAATCCAATACAATTTATTCGAGCATCAAGGAAATGCTAACGCCTTCAATAGGCTACCCAAGGCCGAATATTCATGTACATGTTGAGGTCAATTTTGCACTTAATACCTCACAAAAACAGCATGCAATTTACTAATTAATGCTTTGCACATTGTGGCCCAAAACTTATAATATAGCATCAAGCACTTATATGTGTGCTAGGCCGAATTGTGCTTGCAATTTCACAAGCATTCTTCCACATCTTCTTCTTTAAACCAATATATTCATCACTTAGTTCATAACCAAAACATCATGTGCAAACATATATATACATATATGAGCATGGCAATTTCAAGGTGTCCATAGCCATCCAAAACACAAATTTTAACTAACATGCAAGAAGCATGAACCATGCTCATGAATGCATCATGGCGAATATGACAATCATGCCCTTTTCAACTTCAATCATGGTTAAACAAAAAGAAAACTCAAAATCTTACTCAAGAGTAGACAATCCATCATTGCATGCATCATCATCAAGCTTCACACTTAGCATGCAATGGCTTTATCACCATAACAACTTTGGCCAAATGCCATTTCCATGGCATAACAAAGATTTGAGCCATGGCTAACATGCACATCAAATTAGCAACCAAAACATGCATGAAACTCCCAACACAACCTCATACATACCTTACTCTTGTTGCGTGTTTAGCCAAATTTCCTTCTAGATCTCTTCTAAACAAAGAAAATGAAGCAAAAATCCTTCCTTCTTCCTTAGTATTTTCGGCCAAAGAAGAGAAAAATAGGTGAACAAAATTTTTTCTTTGCTTCTCTTTCACTCACGGCAAAAGGGGGAAGGATGAGCAAATTTTGATTTTTGTTTCTCTTCCTACATGCTTAATTTTTTATCATTTATCACATCATGCATTAACAAAACATGTCATAACATGTTTTCCTTGCCCATATTCCCTTGTCATGGCCAGCCACTATACCATCTTTGGGGAAATTTGACATGCAAATCCCTTATTTTTGCATGCATGCTCAACTAGTCATCACACATTTCCCCATCATACTTTCAAAGTTTACTACTAGGTCCTTTCTAGTGAAATTCACATTTATAATTCTAAATTGAAACATCAAAATGTCATACACAATTTAACACATATCATAGGCATCAAAATAAATTTTTAATTATTTTTATGCCTCGGTTTTGTGGTCCCGAAACCACATTCCGACTAGGGTCAATTTTGGGCTGTCACAGTCCACTTAATGTACTTGCCCCTATTATCCGATTTGCATAACATCTGTTCGTATAGTTGGGGGTCCGCAGTGTTAGCTATGTTTATTACGAACTTTGTTGGATGACAAATCCTTCTACGGTGGACATAGGCAGATGTCTCATTTTGTGTAACACCCCTAACCCATATCCATTGCCGGAACAAGGTTACAGAGCATTACCGAAATAAAAAAATCAAATACAGACATTTCATAATATTTAACATTCATGTCAAATATTATTCATAAAGTCCCTTATATGAGCCCTCGGAGCCCAAAACACACATTAGAAACAAGTTGGAATTAATTCGGGTACTCAGAGAATTTTTCGCAAAATTTCAAAATTTTTCCAAGGTGCAGGGGACACACGTTTGTGTGGACAGGCCATGTGGGCATTCGAAATGGGGCACACGGTCGTGTTCCAGCCCGTGTAACTCTCTAACTTGGGTCACACGGCCAAGTTACACACCCATATGCTAGGCCGTGTGTAGGTACAAGGGTGACACAGCCAAGCCACACGCCCGTGTGCCAAGCCGTAGATCAATTCTGAGCATTCTTTTTTGAAATTTTAAACATGCAGGGGACACACGACCAAAATACACGCTCATGTGCTACGCCATGTGTCACACACGACTAAAACACACGCTCATGTCTCTACCCGTATTGATGAAATAGGCCATTTTAAAGCCTTATTTCTCACCCAAATTCTGTCATCACTCTAACTCAACCAATTTACATATCAACACTTCAAATCAATACATTTAATTCAAGCTAGGATCATATTTTAATCATGTAATATTTTCATTTTTATTCTTGTATCCAAACTTACTTATTTGATCAAATATTCATATGCAAAATCCATCCTCACTTCAACATCAATTATTTTACCATAGCATTAACTAGATAAAGACACACATATATACATATCAAAATATATCAATCACAAGCCATTTCAAATGGCTGGCTACAACCAAACATTTATGTGCCAACATTGACTAATTAACCTATACATGCCATTATAACCAAAATGAGTTTACTATTTATACCGAAATGAGTCGAGGGATAGTGTGATAATGTTTCGACCAACTTCCAACCTTTACAAGGTTCCAAATACTATGAAATAGAAAAAATAAAATAGAGTAAGCATATAATGCTTAATAAGTTTGTATAACATGAAATTAACTTACCATTCAATTACAATTAAGGTAAATATTCAAAGCATACTCAAACAATTTGGCAAATTTACCTAAACAAATAGAATCTCAAGAAACATGTTAGTCATGTACTTCATATGAATATCAAGAAACAAGGATGAACTCATCGTGTAAAAATTTTCATATATATATATATATATATATATATGCTTTCCACATCAAATATTCATATAACATGTTCATTTCCACAATAAGTCATCTCAAGTTTAGATTATTCCATATCAGAACTTTGCCTGTTGAATTTACTTGAAATATCGATGGATACACAGGTAATACACTCGAAGTGTACATAACTGTAATCCGTCAATTCATATTCAGGAATGCTCATACAAGCACATAAGTGGGAAGCTCTCTCTCGAGCTATATAATGGGAAACTCATGTGAGCCATAATCAGGAAGCTCATGCAAGCGAATAACGGATAGCTCCAAATAGCCATTAATTGGGAAGTTCAAGCGAGCCAATATCAGGAAGCTCCGGAGAGCCATATAACTGGATGCTCATAAGAGCTGCGATGTGCCCACAACACATGCAGGATCACGACTGACCGAGATGCTCTGAAGAGCTATTAATAGGAAGCTCGCAAGAACCATATAACGGGAAGCTTGAGAGGGCCAAATATCGAGATGCTTATGAGAGCTTATAACGGGACGCTCTTTCGAGCTTTGGTGTGTCCACAATATATGCAGGACCACAACCAATTTGAGAATCTTGTATTCATCGAATTTCATTTATTCAAATGAAATTTAACATTTATTGGATTTTGTCGGACTTGTAATCAATTTTATGTACATGGAAATTACACCATTCATATACATATATAACATTCAATTCAAACATATAAATGTATACAATTAAATTACACGAACTTACCTCGATAATTGTTCGTGTAAGCAAAATCTACCAATTCACTCTCTTTTTCTATTCAATTTTCTTTTCTATGATCTAACTCTGTTTTTTATCTATCCGGATCTATACGAATGAAATTAACATCAATTCAAAACAATTCATATTCAATTCAGTCTAATTCCCATCTTAGGCAAAATTACCATTTTATCCCTATACTTTTATTTAATTACGATTTCGTCCCTAGGCTCAGAAAATGAAATTCATGCAATTTAATCCTTATTCCAAGCCTAACTGATTTTTACATATTACAATAACAGTCCATATATTTCACAAAAATTAGAATTTTTCCATAAATTTCACATCTTTTCAATTTAGTCCTTAAATCATAATTTCATCAAAATTTCCTTTACAAAAGTTGTTTATCTATCAACAACCTTTCATTTTCTATCATAAAACTTCATAATTCATGCATATTCGTCCACGGAAAAACCCTAGTACCTTGATAACTTTGTAAATTAATCCCCGAGATAGCTAGATTAAACTATTACGATCTCGGAAACATAAAAATCATTAAAAATGGGACTTGAATACTCACCTAATTGAACCAAATAAGCTTGCTATCTTCAAACTCTTCTAGCTAGCGTTTCCATGTAAAAAAATTGGGATAGATGATAATATAATGATATTTTCATTATTTTATTACTTATCATCTTTAATTATTTTTACTTTCCAATTTAGTCATTTTCTTTATTTAATTTTCCATGGATGAATCATCATACTTATCTACTAACTCCTCTTAATGGTCTATTTACTATATAAGGACCTCTAATTTTGAATTCCATAGCTATTTGATACTTTTAGCTACTAAACTCAACTTTTGCATTTTATGCAATTTGGTCCTTTCCCTCTAATTAGATATGTAATCTATAAAATTTCTCTTTCATATGATATTTCAATTATAATCCAGATCATAAAATAATATTAAAATAATTTTTTCTTCCAGATTCGAATTTGTGGTCCCAAAATCACTGTTCTGATTTCACTAAAAATGAACTGTTACATGTTACTGCATTCTTGGGCGCTTTACTAGATGCCATTCTTGGCATCGATTAGTCACCAATCATAAGTATTTCCACTCATGAATAAGTGATTAATTTTTCCTTACTGTAACAATTATTTGACTTTTTCCTAGATTATATTATTCTAACAAATTGTTTTCATAGATAGAGCACTAATTCAGGTATCGGGAGGTCATACATTGTTTCGGTATACCATCTAATGATTGAGAATCATGTTAGGGAGGGGGTAAGTGTAATAGCCCAAAATTGGGTCTAGTTGGAACAGAGGTTTCGGAACCAAAAAATTCGAGATAGAAATAATTATTTTATGATTATTTTGAGGTCGATGATATGATTTCATGATTTTGTGAAAATTTCGTGAAGAAATTCTATGCATAAAGTGCTCAATTTGAAGTTAGGGACTAAATTGAATAAGTTGCAAAACTTGCATTCTAGAAGTTTCTAGTATGAAATTGCTTTGAAATATTAATTAGGAGGTCTTAAATAGAAATTTGACCAATTTCTAAGTTATGGAAAAAAATTGGACATGGATGGAATTTTTGAAAGTTTAGTAAGGAAGGGCATTTTGGTCATTTGGTAATTAAAAGAAATAAAAAGGGAAAATAAAGCCAAAATTGACTCATCTTTTTCATGGAGGCCGAAATTAGCATGGGGGAAGCCATGGGTAGGGTTTTCAAGCTTTCCAAGCTCAATAGTAAGTCCGTTCTAACCCCGTTTTTCAAGTTCTTTACGTTTTTGGAACCCCGGTAATTTGATTAAGCTTATTCTAGCAATAATTTAAGCTAGGGTTCATATTTGGAAAAATACCCATAGGTGAAATGTGTTTATTTTGATGTTTTATGATAGAATTTGAGGTTTTAAATTATGTTAGACAACTTGTGCTACTCGATTTTGAGTGAAAACGAGTAAAAGGGCTTAATCGGTAAAAATACCTAATAGTCATAAGTATATGTTAGAGTGAGAATTTGATGTTTCCATAGAAGGGAAAAGTTATCAGCATGTCATAAAACATAAGAATAAGAGATGAAGTTTAATTTCAGAGCCTAGGGGCAAAAGTGTAAATATGCAAAAGTTTAGGGGCAAAATTGTAATTTTTCCAAAGTTTGAGTTAAGGACTGTTTTGAATAGTACATTAATTAAATAAGTAAAATATGATGTTTTAGATCCCGGAAAATGAGATTTGAACCTAGAATAAGAGAAAAATCGAAAATTAGAAAAGTTGGTAAAATGGCCGTGTTAGTATCAAGTTAAGTTCATATGTATAATAAGCATTAATTTATGCATGTTTCAATGTAAAATTGATATATTTACTATGATTGCCGAGGTGTTGAAAGTATGTAAATTGGTGTGATAATAATACAACAATAATGTCAGTAATTTATATTTGAAATTTAAATTTAGTGAATTAATTGAATTATGTTAAATTAAATGTTTATGGTGCCCAATTTATGAATTGATTTAAAATATGTCTATGGTACATGAAGTGCATTGAATTGTCATACATAAATGTGATTTCTATGATTATGGATATTATGGGAAATTGTAAGTTCATATGATTTTTAATAAGGCAATGTGTAATTTAATGTTATTGCATTGATATTAAATGAGATGTAAGTTTATATGTAAGTAATACATCAATTTTACTTGTATTATGATATTTTATAATAATATTGGAAATATGTTTGTTGATAATTACTTGATTGGTGAAATTGTTGGAAAAGAGAGAAAATCTGGTTGAACCTTCGAAAGATTGGATGATCAGATGGTATGTAGCTAGGTCACATGTATGGTGCCGAGTGCACATCATGTGTACAAGAGAGCTACAAGACATTATGATGTAGCTAGGTCGCATGGGTGATACTATGTGTACACCATGTAGACAAGAGAGCTACGGGATATATGTAGCTAGGTCGCATGGGTGATACTATTTGTACACCATGTAGACAAGAGAGCTACGGGATATATGTAGCTAGGTCGCATGCGTGGTTCCAGGTGAAGGACACCATGTAGACAAGAGAGCTACGAGATAAACTGGCTAGGTCACATGGGTGGTACTAAGTGTTCACCATGTGTACAAGAGATCCGAACTATATGATGGGTAGAGCTATGTGCTGAAACCACCAAGTATCGAGGATTGATCCGAAGTGTTCAACGGGAGACTCTCTATGCATTGCTTTGTGAGTTTTGTGATGAATAAGTGCAGGAACTTGGTTTTGTGAATGATGTGTACATTATGAACGGGATGTGGTAAGGTTATAAACAAGTAAGTTATACGTGAGGTTGATTTTATGGTGACCTTGTGATCATGGGCCTATACTTGTGATGTATGAAATGTGGTGAAAATGATTTGTGATATGTATGTTAAAATGAGGTTAATACAAAGAAAGTGTGAAAGGGTGAATTAGCAATAAAACTATTTTGGACAGTAGCAGTGACGTGATTTTGAAAAATCACCAAAAATAGTAGAAATTGAATTAGAGACTGAATGAGATATCAAATTAAATCTTAATGAGTTTATTTTCATATAAAAGAAACAGAGAAAGAAAATGAGTTCTATATTTTGAGATATTTATGTTTTTGTGGAACTGGTTCAGAATGATTACGTGATCCCTTGTTTTGACTTTGGAAAATCACAAAAATTTGGAGAAAAATAATTAAAGGCTAAAACTTATATTTTTAAAATCCCTAATGAGTCTATTTTCAAGATAAATCAACAATAACATTATCTGAGTTCTGTACTATGAGATAATTAATTTTTAGTGAAGAGAGGTCATAACTGTCAGAAAGTGAAACAGGGGAAATTTTAATGAATAAACTGTACTAATTGGCTAAACTAAAAATTATGAAAATTTTATGGTTGAAAGATATGTGAGTCTAGTTTCATGGGAAATTTATGGATCTTAATTTGGAGCTCTGTAGCTCGAATTATAAATAAGTAAGTGACTATGACTTGTGTGGACAGTTTGATGTGAGCATTTATTAGTAAATTGTGAAATCGTACTTACAAGAATGCTATATACATTAAGGATGTGGAATGGAGAGGAGGAGGAGGAAAATAAATATATGTGGAATACATGGAAACTATGGTGTATGAAATATTGATATAATGAAATAAATGATATGTGTTTATAAGAAAATAGAAAGAGAATGATATGTATCATGACATATATATATATATATATATATATATATATATATATATGACTAGTCTCAATGAAATGCTTGTTGGGTATGGAGTTGAATTGAAATGTTTCAGGCAAACATGTTATTTTGCGCATCTGAATTGTGGTATTTTATAAAGATATAATCTAGTTTTAAATATGAATGCTTGATGATTAAGCTGAAGATATTTGGTAAGATGATAATCTTGGTATAAATGTATAAGTGGTACTATATTAAACAAGGTAAAATGAGTATTAGATACACATGTATGATGACATACAAATGCTATGTTTGTGGTTTAATTGAGATTATTTAATCATTAAATGAATACCATGTTATATGCTTTTGATTTTGTATAAGTGTGTAAGAGATTAAGGTTGACCAAAGCTTGGAAAATAGCCTAGGTATATTCCACACAAGCGGAGACACGACCATGTGTCTCAGCCGTGTATGGAACACGACTTTGGGACATGGGCGTGTGGAGCCTTAAAGCATGAAATTTCCAAGATTTTCGTAAGTTCTCGGTTTAGTCCCGAACCCTTTCTAAAGTATGTTTTGGGCTCCGTAGACTCAAATAAGGGACTATGTATAAGTGAATGAACTCAAATAAGGGACTATGTATAAGTGAATGAATGTTTTGAAATATGAATGAAATTTTATGGCCCGTATTTTAGTTTAATGTTTGTATGTTTGTCCAGTAACGCCTCGTACTTTATCCCGGCCTCGGGTATGGGTAAGGGGTGTTACAGTAAGTTTTTCGAATATTCATGACATTTTATCATTTTATCTTACTCGACCCGTGTTAATATAACCATGTTATTAATTTTTCAGTTCATCTGGATGCCCTATTATGTTTCGAAAATTATGGTAGTTATTCCCTCGTCTGCCCATGTCCACTCAGACCTATGGTGCATTAACGCACCCATTATCAATTTCTAGACAGTGGAGTGGTATCACGGTGATCAGGTGCTCCGGCAGTTTGATTGTATACTATATATCCCGACACTACCAGTACAGTTAGGGGACATCGACAGGATGAACAAGAGGGGAAAGCATGTAAATGATTGGGCGATAATGCATAAATAATATATTGCAGTGTGGAACAATTGATTGGGACAGATACCTCAGATGGATCGTGCTTTGGATCTGTAGCCCTCGTTAGAGTACATATAGTGGTACTCTGAGATGGGGAAACCGCATTTGTTTGGTGGGTGGTAGATGGTAGTCCCCCCCTCCCCCGCGCGCACATGATACGACTTAAGCAACCCTCCCATCCCTTTCTACATCTGCCTCCTACACCCGAGCCAGAGGTAGAGCCAGAGCTAGAGCTACACTCTGGGGATAGTTCTTATCATCCAGACTTGGGGACGATGACTATTTCCTGAGCTCGTCAGGCAACAGATATCATTTAGAGTTTGATATCTTCAGCCTACTACCACCACAGTACTCCACTCCTCATGGTTCTTATCCACCGTAGTCTCCACTCCTCTTGACTCAAATTCATCAATGATGTTTGAGGCATATGATTTTTCATCTATTTTTCACACACCCCTAAATGCTGGTGAAGAAAACATTGATCGCCGCAATTATCCGCAATACGAACTTCGACCTCCACAAAAATATACCCCTAGGACCACACCATCAAATCATCAATTTTAGGGGTTTTTGCAATTTAAATAGTCAAGTTTGTATTTTTTTTAATTCTACAAAAATATAAATGCAACAAGCTTTAGATAAACTTTGTAATTCAAAATTAGATTAATTGCAACAAACTTTAGATAAACATTGTATTTATTTAATTAAGATTCGTTACAACATTAAAACTTGGAACAAACTTCGTAATTTAAATTAGATTAATTGCAATATTAAAACAAGGAACAAACTTTGTAATATAAATTAGATACATTGGAGTACATTAGCTCAATTCCTACCCGATCACAACGATTGTCCAATATGGTAGTTTCGGTGTGGGCATTTACTCCGATTATGACCAGCTAATCCAAGTTTCTCCCTAATGTCCATTTCATTATGGATTCTAGATGAATGCGGAAGACCTTTTGAATTCCTAAGTAACCCTTTGTTTGAGACAAGCTTAAAAGTCGTCAAAGGCACCTTCCATGTAGATAGGTCAAACAGGACGGGGAACTCATTCTCCCAAACACGCAACGTTCGCTCAAGGATGTACACCTCATCGATAAATTGTTCAACATTGAGCGAGACTTTAGCACAAGCTACCATGACATGTGCACAGGGATAATGAAGTGTATGGAACCTTTTATAATCGCACCATTTGTTTCAGAGATCAACTCCGTAGGACCTAGGTGGTATACCAGGTCGACGACCGATGGTCTCCATAACTCAAAATGTTTCAAGACATCATGAATATACTTCTACATTCATCGACCTCGCCATCTGACAGTTTGCAGCCATTGCATCTCTAACATCTTCGACAAACACATGTCCCGCCCACTCTGGTTGACTTGTTGCTGTCCCACTCTTGGCATTTAGGTAGCCAACCTATAGAACGTAACTGAGAAGATAGATAAAATTGGAATATATCATGTTTTCATCAACACGGAGTTAACTCCTTTCACCAAGTTGTTGGTCATATGATCATAGCGAAAGCCCTAGTCAAAACTTTGGGCCCATTGCAACGGCTTTATGGTACCCAACCACTATCGAAAAAGTGTGTTCGTTTCACCCTCCATGTCACTCTCAAGTCGAGTTATCCTTTGCAGGAAAATGTGTGGCTCTAGCTCGTATGTTGTGTATGTATTAAGAAAAGATAAGTTACAATCTTGCCTTAAAACATTAAAACATATATTGAAAAGATAAGGTTATACTTTACCCATTCTCATAACTTATCTTCGCCAGTCTACATTTTTATAACCTAGGTGAAAGTTAGCTGCAATGTGCCAGATGCAGTAAACGTATCTCCATGGTACATCAAAACGCCTAATGGCAGCAATTAATCATTTCCCTCTATCGGATATGATGCAAATATTATTGTTACTAATAACATACCTTTGCAGGTTTGTTTAGAAGAATTCCCACGATTCGATATTCTTCTTATCCATAATGGCAAACGCTATCGAGAGCATGTTCTTATTCCCATCTTGAGCAATCGCAAGAAGCAGGATCTATGTATATTGTTCGTATAGCCAGATCCCATTTACTTGCACAAATGACTTGCAATGGGGAAATGTGCACACGCATGGATCAAACGTCCAGAACATCCGTTGGAAAATTCTTTTTCTTAGTTATAGTTGGTCATCTAGGCCGTAATAAAGTCATGTCTTCAACTCCATGATAGCATCCGGCATGTACCCGTAATAAAGTCATGTCTTCAACTCCATGATAGCATCCGGCACGTACTCCCGCATAACGAGTAGCTCATTGTACGATGCATTGAAATCTCCATACAATTACTTCATTTCCATCTGTTTAGCTATCCATGCCTTTCGGTATGATACTCGATACTGATATCGTGCCTGTATTCCAGCAATCAGTACTAAAACTTTAATGGTTGGCATGTCTTTCACCATTGGCATGATGCACGTACAGATAGTTTTGGAATCAAATTTCCAATGATCTTCTTTCATACGTGTTGATGTACATGTGTGAGGCCCAAAAAATTTTTGTATCTCCTAAATCTACGACTTCTGGATAAATACGGCTCATACTTGCCAATTGCAGCCTTTCGCTGACCTCCAACACTCTCTAATATATAATGTCAGTTTAGACACATCGACTTTGTAGTCCACTGAAATATTCATTCTATGCCGCTTAATGACAAATACACACTCTTCCTTACTTTCAAATCTCTGGCCCACAAACAACTCCTTAGGATCGAAATCTATGGCCAACCGATAAGCAAGTAGTATATCAGGGTACTCTAGAAACTTGATTGCGTGCACCGCATCGAGGTCTATGAGCGACATGTGTGCCCCAGGATTATTGTGTATCACAATACGTCGAATTTGGTTCCTAACTGAAAATGTGTTAACATTTCCATCGTCATTCACGCCTTCATTGTCAATATCACCGGGACCTCATCCACATTGGGATCACTATCACTATCGACCTCATGATCAGAAGGATCATTACTATCGTATCCATCATCATGAACCACATCAGTCTCGGGTGCAGCATTAAGATCTGTGTCGATCCTACGTATAGTCGATTGACCATCAATGTAGGATATCAGAACCACCATACACCGCTCTTCAGCTCCATATTATTCACCTAATAGAGTGGGATCTTCAATTGTCTCCACACTAGCTAACTCAGCAAATAATTAAATCAGTGCAGTTTGGTCGCTCCGATTCCCACAACAAAGAGTGACCATTGTCTCTACGTCTTTATCTTCTACAAGTTTCATCTCAGTGAATTTGATTGGATCTGTAAAATCTAGAAAATTGTAGAAAAGTTTCAAGATCTTTATCCCACAATGTCTAACAATTTTTGCACTAATCATTTCCTTCATATCATCAAACGAGAAATTTTTATTAAATCTCATTGCTATTTGTTGGCGACATTCAAATATACATCCAACTGTTGTTGTCAAAATTACTTCATCGAAATAAATGCATACGAAAAACTGATTATCCATCTTCAATACTAAATCTGTTAAAAAGGAAATAAAAATTCTCAAAACAATTTCGAACAGCAAAAAAATTACTTACATAAAAAATTTAACGAATAAAAAGAGACCAAAATTATATCAATATGCAAAATTTTTCATTCATAAGCTCAGACTTTTTCAGTTCTCATTTCATACATGTACAACCATATTTACTCATTTTTTTCACATTCTCTACTCTCTAAAATTTATCTTTACATTTAACCACTTGAACTCATTTCTACGTTTTCTTCCGTCTCAGATTCTATATCTTCCTCCGGGAAATTCTCTATATTAAATTCTGAATTCTCTTCAAATTCATCTTCTACAGGATCTTCTTTCTCTTCAATCCTTATAACGAGTATTGAATTTATAAATTCTCTTGGTAATTTCCTAACAACTAATTTATCCATCCATGGCATGTTAAAGACATTTTGCTTCCCAGTCAACTTTCGCGAACCTACACTTTGTCTTGCTATTTTCGTTGCTCCATAAGAGATTATAAACTTCACAAAGTATATAACTATATTCCAATAGGTTCGTGGTACCAATGTCTTCCAAAGTTGGTCTAAAATGATTTGATGCTCCCATTCTATTAATATCCTTCTAAAGGTCAAGTATTGCATTTTATTCTTTCTAATCAGTTTATGACCCTTGCATAACACTTCTTACACCTTTTGATTTATGGTAATAAGGTGTTGAACGATGTCTTCTTCTGGTTTCATTCTGTAATCATGCAATTCTCTTATCATCATATCAACTTTCTCCCTTTTTGTTGAAGTTATTATCTCATGAGACAATATCAGATTTATTGTCATTTCTACCAATATCTATGACAGAAAATAATTTTTTTCCAAATTTCAAGATTTATCTATTTTCCTCTGGTGCCATCACAAACTAATAATTAATTTATAATAGTTACTAACAAAATAACTTTCAAATAAATTAAAAATTAATAAAATTTACATTCATAACCTAACAAATAACAATAAACATTAAACTAAACAAATAATTTATAATAGTAACTAACAAAATAAATTTAAAATAAATTAAAAGTAACATAAAAATAAAATAAAAATTACACAATACTAACAAAATAATTTATCCTCATCACAATCCATTCTATTTTAAAAAAACTTATCTTTCTTTTTTCTTCTCCTTTCTTTATTTCATTTTTCTCCCTCTCTTCTACCTTCTCTTCTGCTATCTTTTTTTTTTAGCCTACTTCTCTTCTTCACTGGGGACCATTAAATAGGACCGCTAAAACTGTTTCACTGGTGTCACCTATCAAATAGGGGTCACCAGTGCCGCCTATCAGATAGACACCACCCTTAGAAATCCATATACAATTGTGGTGCCGCCTATCAGATAGGCACCACTAATATAAAAATAAATTTTTTAAATTAAAGAAATAAATTTTAGAAAAAAAAAATGGTGGTGTCACTTATGAGATAGGCACCACTACAGCTGACATGCCATTTTGGTACATAATCGCGCTGATATATCATTTTCGTATATAATTTTTTTATAATATTCATGTAAAAAAGCCAAAACATTGAAAGAGGTTTTTCCATTTTGAATTATAGAGAGAGAAAGGAAAAAAAATTGGATTAATTATGGAAATGTTCTTAAGCTTGTCAAAAGTAAAAAAAAACAAAAAAAGTATCACGTGTTATCATTCAATTGGTTAATGTGTCATGTCAGTAGTCCGTTAGTGAATTAACGAAATTTTAGTGACAATGATAATTACAATAACCAATTTGAATAATTATTTTAATTAAAGTGATTAAATTTAAAAAAAATGACTAAATTAAGACAAATTCTATTTAATTGTAACCTTAATGTTGTTTACTCAAAATTAAATTAAATTCTTAAATTACTTGAAAAAGAAAAAGAAGTACTTAACCTAAAACTATTGTACTTTTAATCCACAACAACAAGAGAAAGGCCAGTCACAGAACACAAACCCAATCCAGTCGGAGAACCCACCCATGCATTCAATTAGAAAACCTTCCTTCATGTAGGTGCGGTTGAGAAAAAAGCCCAAGAGCTCCCCACGTAGGGACCACCTACAGACATACAAATGCGCACTGACGGGTTAACAAAGAGCGCCTGTACACAACATAACAAAGCTTAATACTTAACCTAAAACTATTGTACTTTTGAAATAGGGTTTTTTACCCAAATAATATAAAAAATATACCAAAATGGTATGTTGCTAAAATTAAGTACCAAAATGGTATATTTAGATGAGTGAAGGGTGCTGCATAGGTGGCACCACCCTCATATTCTGACACTAAATAGTAAAAAAATAAATAAATAAAATAATGGTGACACGATGGGACATGACACGGGTCGCGCCTAGGGAAGAGGCGGCACTGGTGGCGGAGCTGACGCAGGCGGTACTGGTGGAAGAGCTGGCAGAGGCGACTCCACTTTAGCAGGGAATGGGACGGCTGCATGCTGAGTTCTTTTTTTTTTGTGTGTGTGTGTTTGGGGACCTTATAATGGTCCCCAAGTTCATTTTCGGAAGGTAAGTGAAGGAGAAGAAAGAGAAGGAGAAGAAAAGAAGAAGTAGAAGAAGAAGAAGAAGGAGAAGGAGAAGGCGAGAAAGGAAGGGAAGGGAAAAAGGAAAAAAAAATAGGGAGAGAAGGAGAAAGAAAAGGAGAAAAATAATATAAAAGAAAATGTAATTTTTTTGTTATAAATTAATAGATTGATGTTAATTTAATTTGTTTTTGTTGTTATTATTGTTGATTTAATTTAAATTTAATTTTTAAATTTAATTTTGTAAGGTATTATTTAGTTAAAAAGAACTATTAACGTATGTTTGTATGCATTTTATATTTTTATTCATTCATAATTTATTTTTAATGTTTATTGAAGTAAAAAGCCTATTTATGTTATGTATAAAGAATGCTTTATTATTTTATGTAATTTATTTGTTATGTGTGTTTTAGGTTGATTAGATATATTTTTATAAAATTTATTTGGCATGCTATTATTTTGATTATTTCAATATTATTTTTATTATTTTTATGTAGGTAAAAGATGAGACCATTGATATAGAATTTGGAATTTATGAGATAAATTAAGAATTAGTTTATATGTTCTAATTTTTAAGATTTTATAATTGAGAATAAGAGTTTTTGTTTTTAACTTTTATTTTATATATTTTATAAATATTAAAATGAAATTTCTTTTGAACTTCTATGAAAAAAATTATATTTTTACAATAATTAAGTTGGTGTGTTATTATATATTATATTTTAAACAAAAATGTTTACTTATTATCATTTTAAAATAATAATAAAAATATTCGCATTTATTATGTATCGTTTATGTTATGTTTATGTTATATTTTTTATCGGCATGTTATTTTTAGTATTTTAATATAAAATTTACTTATTATAATTTTAAAATAATAATAATAATAGTATTTATTATGTATGGTTTATGTTTTATTTTTATTTTTATTGGCATATTATTTTTAGTATTTTAATATAAATTTTTGTTTTTATGTAGGTAAAAGATTAAACCATTGGAATAGAATTTTGAATGGGACCATTAAGTTGGAGTTTGAGTTGAAATTTATAAGATATATTTATTTTGTTAATGTAGTATAGAAAAATATGATGTGGAAAAAATTGTTTGGTATTTTTTTTGTAATTAAAAGTAATATATAAAATTTAGGTATTTTGATAAATAAAATCCATCAAACTTTGAAATTAATAACTGAAATTTGTTTTGAAATTGCAGGTATCGCAATGGCTCCATTGATTAAGAACGATGGTCACATATCAAATATAATTAATAATATGGTAATATATTGTTATTTGTTAATCACGGGTTCCCTTAAAAAAAAGATCTACGTAATTTATGGAAATAAATTATGTTATTATAATTATTTTCTGTAATTTAACACTGTTAGGGCCCGTACCGCGTATTAAGGGGTCGGGTGTGTAACAACCCGATTTTAGCTAAATTAGAATAGTGGTTTTGGAACCATAAATCTGAGGTTAGAAAATTATTTAAATATTATTTTTGGTGTTTACAGCATGTGATTATATATGTGTGAAAGTTTCGTGAAATAATTTTAGCGTTTGAGTGCTTAATTTGACGAAAGTTTTAAATCGCGTAAAATGCAAAAGTTGTATTCTATATGTTAAAAGTGTTTGATTGCTATGAAATTTAAAAAGGTGGGAGTCCTTATTATGAAATTAGACCATTGATAGTGGAGATGGACATAAATGGCCTTAAATTATATGATTATTAATGTTTTAACTAAAGGGTAAAATGGTAAACTATGTATTAATGTGAAATAAATAAAAGAAAAACAATTTAAAGCTTATATTCTCATCTCTTTCATCGAAATTGAAACAAAAAGAACACCATGGAAGCATTTTAGGGTTCGGCTAGCATTTTAGGGCTCAATTTTTTTATGATTTTTATGTTTTTGTAATCGTTACTTCGTGTTCTAACTTGCCAGTACCCTAATTTCTGAATTGGTTGATGAATTTGTGAGTTGCCATTGATGATAGCTATAACAGCCTGATTTAGACCCTATTCGGAACTGTGGTTTTCGGACCACGAATCTGAGCCAGAAAAATATTTAAAAATTATTTTCAGTGTTTATTATGTGTGAATTTATATGTGTGAAATTTTCGTGACTTAATTTTGTCGTTTGAGTGCCCGATTAAATAAAAGGGCTTAATCGCATAAAAAGAAAATTTGATGGTTTAATGTGTGATGACCAAATTGAATGTGTCTTTATAATTTGAAGCATTTATGTTGCAATTATATCATTGAATAAGTGATGGACGATAAAAACCATGAATTATAATGGTTTTATATTTTAATATAAAGGTTATATTTGTAATTTGGTTAATAAATTATATTAGTATAAAACATAAAATTAAAAGCCACAGCTTATATTTTTCTTCCATGACCAAATATCAAAATAAGAAAGAAAAGAATAAGGTTTCAAAGGTTCGGCCACCTTCCAAGCTTGATTCAAGGTTCGTTTTTACTCAGTTTTTGATAATTTTTACGTTTTTGAGATCGTTGCTAAGTTATCTACAAGACCCATGCTTGAATTTTTTATTTTGATGAATATTTTGAATTATGCCATTGTTGAAAGCTTGTGATTTTTTTTGTTTGGTGATGAAATATGAAAGATATGTTTTGGATTAACATGTTTTGTATTGGAGTTTTTGATGATTTTGAGTAATTAGGACTAAATTGAAAAAATAATAAATTGAGGGACTAAAATGTGAAATAAATGAAATATATGGACTTTTATGAACACTAGGAACATTCGACCTAACATGGAAATATTCAAATTTTGAATATTTTCGTGTTTTGTGAAATAAGGACTAAATCGTGAAAAATGTGAAATGTCAGCGAAAAAAGTGTAATTGGCTCATTTATGTGTTTTTGGACTAAATTGAGTGAAAATATGTTTGAATGAGTTTAATTTGAATATGTTTAGATCAAGAACCAAAGAAATCGAATTAGGATCGGGGGAAAACTAAAGTAGTCAACTAGGTGTCCCGTTTCGTTTTACATCGTTCGAGGTAAGTTTATAAGCAAATAAATGTTAATAATTTTGAATATATATGTTTTAAATGCTGAATTGGATTTTATGATTTTATATACTTAATGACTGAATGTGTATATGCTTGAGAATTAAGTTTACGAGTTCGATTAGATCGAGTTATGACATCCAAAAGCCCCGTATGAACCTTAGGAATAGCTAGGATACATATGTCATGACATAGGATTCCGATATTTGATGTGTGAGTAAACCATGACACCGATATGTGATTCCAATATGTGTTTACGAGTAAGACCCTGTCTGGGATAGTGGCATCGATATGTGATTACATGTAAGACCACGTCTGGGACGTTGGCATTGTACGATATATGTGATTATCCAAGTATCCTATCCAATTTCGAATGGTTCAACGGGTAATGATATGTTGTGAACGAACGTGTAAATCGAGCTAAAACAGTAAGGTATGAGTTAGTTAATTACCTATTTGAAAATAAGGTAAGTTGGCCATTTAATATGTGATTCAAATAATACAAGTTACTAGTGTAACATATGTGCATTTGGTGGTATATTCGGCCATTTGATATAAATATATATGTGATTGTTATACTTTGACTTGCGAGAATATACATATAAGTGTATATGTATTTGGTATGATAAAGATATTGTGGCTTAGGAATTGAATGATAGTTTGTTAATGTGTATATATATATTCATTCGATCATTTCTATGTTTATGCATATGAAACTGTATTTTGATTTATGAGTGTATGTATATGTGTATACATGTACATGGTCACATAATGATAATGAGCTTTGAAATCGAAAGATACTTTGACAATTTATATATATATATGTATTCGACCATAAATAAGTTTATAGATGAAAGTATATGATAAATGTTAAATCATAAGATTGAGGTTTAATTTGATTATGATAGTATAGTTTGGCATAGTTTAAATGCATCGATTATGTCTTTGAATTGTTTATTTGCTCATGATTTTCTAAGCTATGATAGCTTACTGTGTGTATTTATGTTTTGCCTCTGTTTTATAGATTTTGGATGTAACACCCTGAACCCGAGACCGTCGCCGGAGTCGAACACGAGGTGTTAACAGACTTCAACCCACTTATTGAGAGTTTCCAGACAAGCTGCCAATCTGTGTACTAGTCGCTCCAAAATTCATAACTTGAGTTTTACAACTCGAAAATCAGTTTTTCAATTTTTCCCTGAAACTAGACTCATATTTCCATCTACATATTTTTTTCTAGAATTTTTGGTCAAGCCAATTAGTACAGTTTATTAGTTAAAGTCTCCCCTGTTGCAGGGATTGACTACACTGACCTTTGTGCATTACGAATTGGATATCTCCCTGTACAGGGCTTCAATACTGATGCCGTTTGTTTCTATAGAAACTAGACTCAGAGAGGAATCTACACATATATGGCATGACTCCTAATTATCTCTGGTTAATTTAAAATAATTTTCCAAAGTCGGGACAGGGGATCCAGAAACCGTTCTGGCCCTGTTTCACAAGAACTTTAATATCTGTTAACTTATAACTCATATGACCATTTCGTTTCTTCTATATAAAAGTAGATTCATCAAGGTACACTTACATAATTTATTTACTATTTAATACCATTCCTACTATTTTTAGTGATTTTTCAATCTCACGTTACTGCTGCTGCCAGCACCTGTCACTAAAGCAACTATGCCTATTTCATGATTTCCCTTTGATCTAACTAGTGATTCATCATACATGTCACAAATCATGATCATGACTAGCCATACCAGAGGCTAATCATTATCCAACATCTCCCTACTACACTATTGCCATAACATGCATTTTAACACCAAAATAATCAACCATGGCATAAGGCATGGAAATCAATTACCAAGACTTGTGACTTAACATTTGAGAACTAAATCCAACCGAGCATTTATGCCATTTTCGCATGGCTAAAAGTTTACATACCAAAGTTCAACAAAGCATATTAGCCTATACATGCCAAAATGTTCTCCTAAACCGACTACACAAAAAAATACCAAAAGTTGCTAGCGGTGTGATGACTCCAATGACGATCACGAGCACGCAAAAAGGACGAGTCCGAGAAACCTAAAATGGCGACAAGCAAACACCGGGTGAGTATATAACTCAGTAAGCCATAAGCACTATATTGCCGTTCAGTAATAATATACCATAAAAGAAAATAATTAATACGGGATTAAAATCCTCCATCCGCACCCCAAACGGTACTATAATTCTTTAGGCATTTCGGTTTGGTCACATACCAAGCCCTAATTGATATTTCATACATTACGCCATATGACATTGCATGCATTTACTTTCGAGCATAATCACCACATAGATCAAGACTTACCAAACCAAAATTCCAAATATAAATAAAATGTCCATTCCTCATGAGCTCAAGGTGTTTACTCGTACCGCTATCCATGATTGACTCGGTAATGCCGCGCACATAGAACATGTACGTTTATTAGAGGATGTGCAATAAGCCCGCACACTTAGTGCTTAATAGTCGAACTCGCACACTTAGTGCTATATAATCAAACTTGCACACTTAGTGCTGTATAATTTGAACCCGCACACTTAGTGCCAATTTGTGATTATAAATGTTTACACCCGCACACTCAAAGGTCAAACCGATCATTCAATACATCTCACCTCCTTTCTTTCAATTCAATATTTTTATCACCACATACATACATGTTTATATATATATTCTACCATTCCATTCAGCATCATTACTTGGACATTACGACCCTTTAAATTAGTACAAAATAAGTGCTTAATGACTTACCTTATATCGGATGAAATGATTCCCAATCTACTACTCGATTATCTTTGCTTTGCCTTTGCTTGGTTCTCCTCTTTGATGTCTTGATCTAAAATGAATACATTTAGTAGTTTAATCTTCTTGCTGGATTTTTATGTGTATAACTTAATGGTTTTCACCCCATTTCACAACTATCTTTGTTCAAAATATCAAAATCTCAACCAACATTTGTTTAATGCTTCAAGACCGAATGCATGGTCACCATTAAGCTAATCTAGTCTCAAGTATTTTAATCCTAACATACAACATCATGAATCAACTCAACCTTATAAGCCAATATTACTCCTACAACCGATTGTAAGGAGTTAACAAAGAAAATATATTTTTACAAACATATACACCCATATGGCCGATTTTACCAAATCAAATTTAACCTTACTTATCTCAAATTTTCATTTCATACTATCATCCCCATGACATAGCAAGGTTTTGAATCATGGACTAATTAGAACTAAAACTAGCAACTAAGAACATGCATGAATCTCATGGCACCATATTAAACATACCTTAATCTAGCTACAAGGATGGCCAACCTATTCCAAACCAACCATGAGCAAGGACCCTTTCTTCTCCCTTGAGATTTTCGGCCAAAAGGATGAAAAAAAGATGAACAAAGCTTTTTTTTGTTTTTCTTTCTCACTTGCACGGTAATGGGGAGGGAGGAAAGCCTTCACACACACACTTTTTTTTATTACTCATGCACCTTATTTTATTTATTTCAACATAAAACACTCACCCAACATGTTTCATGACATGTCTTGCCCATGCTTCCTTGTCATGGCGGCCACTAGCACTTGGGGGATTTTGACATGCAAGTCCTCCTTTTGACTACATGTACTATTAGGTCCTTATAGATTAGCCTATCATTTTTCAAAAGTGACATACAAGTCCTACTAACTGAATTCACATGCAATCGACTAAACCGAAGCTTGAAATTTTCACACATTCGTAAATACATATTCTAGACAATAAATATTACGTTCAAACATTTGGTGACTCGGTTTAGTGGTCCCAAACCACTTCCGACTAGGGTCAATTTTGGGCTGTCACAACTCTCCCCCACTTAAGGAATTTTTGTCCCCGAAAATCTTACCGGTAAACAGGTTTGGGTAATGCTCTTTCATAGAATTCTCGGGTTCCCAAGTAGCTTCTTCCATCCCGTGTTTGAGCCATAACACTTTTACTAACGGAACCCTTTTGTTTCGCAACTCCTTCACTTCACGAGCTAGGATACGAATCGGTTCTTCTTCATAACTCATATCGGCTTGAATTTCAATCTCGGAGGGGTTTATTACATGCGAAGGATCGGATCGGTAACGTCGAAGCATCAAAACATGGAAAACGTTGTGGATCCTTTCGAGTTCAGGGGGTAAAAGCAACCTATATGCTACTGGGCCGACTCGTTCGGAGATCTCATATGGCCCAATGAATCTCGGACTCAATTTGCCCTTACGGCCAAATCGAGTATCTTTTCCGTGGTGATACCTTAAGAAACACTTTGTCTCCCACGATACTCAATATCTCTTCGTTTTAAATCCGCGACGACTTCGACGATTCAAGCGACCTTCAAACTTTCACGAATTACTCGAACTTTTGCTCAAGATCTCTAATCAAATCCACCCGAAAATTTTGCTTTCACCGAGCTCACCAAAACAATGGTGTACGACATTTACGACCATACAAAGCCTCGTAAGGCGCCATCTTAATGCTTGACTGAAAACTATTGTTGTGCGAATTCAATCAAGGGTAAATACCGTTCCATGAACCATTAAACTCGAGGATGCAACATCTCAACATATCCTCAAGTATCTGAATTATCCGCCGGATTGACCATCGGTTTGGGGATGAAAAGCGGTGCTAAAATGCACTTGGTACCCAAAGCTTCTTGCAATTTCTTCCAAAATCGTGAGGTCAATCTCGGATCTCCGTCCGACACAATAGAAATCGGTACCCGTGTAATCTCACAATCGAGAAACATACAATTCAGCAAGCTTATCCAATGAAAAATCCGTGCGTCGAGGATAAAGTGAGCCGACTTAGTCAATCTATCAACGACGACCCAAATTGCATCTTTCTTGCTTGCCGACATCGGCAAGCCGATACAAAATCCATCGTGACTCGTTCCCATTTCCATTCGGTATCATGATTGGTGAAGCAAACCCGTGGGCACTTGATGTTCCGCCTTTACTTGTCGACATACTAAGCACTTCAAACAAAGTTGGAAATGTCTCGTTTCATACCATGCCACCAAAACGGTGTCTCGTGTCGTTGTACATTTTCGTACTCCGGGTGGATTGACATTCGACTCTGTGAGCCTCGTTCAAAATCATCGAAACAAGTTCAATTCCTTGGAATACATAATCGACCCTTGAACGTCAAGCAATCATGGTCGTCAATCTGAAATTCGATTCCTTGTTCTAACACACTCATCCCGCTTTTGCAACCAACTCATCGTCGACTTTTTGAGCTTCACGAATTTGACGATCAATAATGGTTTGGCTTTCAATTCAGCTACTAACACATTGTCGGGTAGAAACGCACAAGTGTACATTTATCGCCATAACGCAAATAGTGATTTACGACTTAAGGCATCCGCAACCACATTAGCCTTTCCGGTGATAGTCAATGACCAACTCATAATCCTTTAATAGCTCGAGCCAACGCCTTTGTCGCAGATTTAAGTCTCTTTGAGTCATCAAATATTTGAGACTTTTGTGATCCGAATACACATGGCACTTCTCACCAAATAAGTAATGTCGCCATATCTTTAAGGCGAATACGATGGCGACCAATTCGAGATCATGGGTCGGATAATTTTCTCATGTGGCTTTAATTGTCTCGACGCATAGGCCACAACTCGCCTTTCTTGCATCAATACGCAACCCAACCCAAGTAGGGATGCGTCACTATAAATGACAAACTCTTTGCTCGATTCGGGTTGCACTAGAATTGGGGCTTCATCAAATAAGCTTTCAGTTGATCGAAACTTTTCGACATTTCTCCGTCCATTCGAACTTAACATCCTTTTGGAGTAAGCCGTCATTGGCGTGGCTATCGTCGAGAAACCTTTACAAATCGTCGGTAATAACCGCAAGCCCCAAAAAGCTCCTAACTTCGGTAACATTCCTTGGTGGTTTCCAATCGACTATGGTCGAAATTTTGTTCGGGTCCACCTCGATATCCGTCACGGACACCACGCGCCCCAAAAAGCTAACCTCTTTCAACCAAAATTCACATTTCATCAACTTTGCGTATAATCGCTTATCTCGTAAGATTTGCAACACTAGCCTCGGTGTTCAAAGATGTTCATTTCATCTCTCGAATAGACCAAAATGTCATCGATAAATACAACTACTAATCGATCCAAGTATGGCCTGAAAATTCTATTCATTAAATCCATAAACACCGTAGGGCATTAGTGAGCCCAAACGGCATCACCAAGAATTCAGAGTGACCGTACCTCGTTCTAAAAGCGGTTTTGGGTATGTCCGATTCTCGGACCCTCAACTGATAGTACCCGACCTCAAGTCTATCTTTGAAAACACCGAGGCTCCTTTAATTGATCAAACAAATCGTCAATTCGTGGCAACAGATATTTATTCTTTATCGTCACTTTATTGAGTTGACGATAGTCGATGCACAACCTCATGCTTCCGTCCTTCTTTTTCACAAACAATACTGGTGAGCCCCATGGAGAAAAACTCGGTCGAGCGAAACCTCTATCCGTCAATTCTTGCAATTGGACCTTCAATTCCTTTAACTCGTTAATGCCATACGATCGGAGCTATTGAGATCGGCGTAGTACCGGTACAACTTTGATGCAATTCCACTTCTCGAACCGGTGGCAATCCGTAACTCCTCCGAAAAACATATGAATACTTACAAACCATCGGTACCGATTCGAGTTTCTTTTCCGTCTCTTTACTTTCAAACACATACGCAAGGTATGTTTCACACCCCTTTTTCACATATCTCCGAGCGGTCATAGAAGATATTATCGCTGGCACTCCTTTTAAATCAGTAGACTCGACTCGGACTACCTCATTATTTGCACTCCTCAAATCAATGGTTTTCCTTTTGCATCCACCATTGCATCATGTACGATCACCAATCCATACCAAGAATAACATCGAATTCATCAAATGGTAGAAGCATCAGATCGGCCGGAAAACAGGATTCTCGAATTATTAGGGGGCATCTCTTGCACACTTTATCAACGAGTACGTATTGACCCAAAGGGTTTGACACTCGAATTACGAACTCAGTAGACTCAACAGGTAGAGTCTTCTTGGATGCTAAAGTTTCACATACATATGAATGAGTAGAGCCGGGTCAATCAATGCAATCACACTAGTATCAAAGAGAGTAAAAGTACCAGTGATAACGTTAGGGAGGATGCCTCCTCTCGTCTGCGCGGATGGTATATGCTCTAGCAGAGCACGGGTCTCGGATCGAACAGTAGTAGACGGTGGCTCCTCTCGATTACCACCCCTACCTCCTCGAAATCCTCGGGGTCTACCTCTAGTCGTCGCCCCACTCGATCTTGCACCTTGCATCTTATTCTTCTCATCTAGCTCCGTGCAATCTCTAATGAAGTGGTCCTTGAACTACATCCGTAATGAGTCTTGGTTAATGACTTACCCGAACATTCACCTAGGTGTCGTCTTCCACATTGGGGGCATTCGGTCTCTCTGACGATTATTGCCCACACTAGCCACCAAGTAGCTCGGGAGCCCGTCGATGGTCATGCTCTAATGGAAATTCCCGCAGTCGTCCTCGTTTTATTAGTGTCCTCCCTGAACTTCTTTACAGTCGAGAACGGAGCTTTACCCATCGATCTCTTACGATAGTCTTTAGCTTCAAATTCAGCCTTCTTCTTCTCCTTTCCAAGTTCTTCCGCCTTGCAAGCTCGTTCGACCAGCGTCACGAACTCCTTTATCTCCAAAATACCCACTAGTAGTTTTAAATCTTCATTCAATCCTTCTTCAAATCTTTTGCACATAGCAATCTCATCGGCCACACACTCGAGCATACCGACTAAGTCTTACGAACTCATGTTCAGATTCGTAATCTTGTCATACGGCCTTGCTTGAGTTCCAAGAATTCCTTACGCTTTTGATCGATGAACCGTTGACTAATATACTTCTTTCAAATTGTTTGAAAGAAATCCCAAGTAACTCGCTTGTTTGGGACTATGGAGATCAAAGTCCTCCACCAATAGTAAGTGAGTCTCACAACAAGGATATAGCACACTTTAGACATTCATCGGTGTGCATGATTCATCAAACACCGAATGGTGTTATCAAGCCGAAACTTCGGCTCTTTCGGCATCATCAAGAACTATGGCCTTAAACTCCTCAGCCCCGCTTTCTAATCAAGTCTACAGGTGGCTTACTCGGCCTCATAGGATCAAGAATCGATGGCATTACCGCCCTTGGGGTGGATTATTTAAATTCGGAATTGTTGGACAGCCGGATTGGTTCGGGCGTATTGCGCTACCCACTCATTCATCATGGTAAAGAAGGCTTGTTTTGCCTCCTCACCTTGATTATTCGCAGATGACCGAGGTTCAACAGGGCGTCCCTTGTGCAGAGCAGCCGCTACACTTTCAACGTCATCCGCCAAGGTTCTCTCTACACCGGATCCATTTACTAATCAAAACAAAAATTTTAACCGTCGAAGTCATCACACATTTAAACATTAACATTAAGGCATGTATAGCTAGACTCATACGCTATGGTAGTCCTAGAACCGACTAAACCATAGCTCTGATACCAATAAAATGTAACACCCGAACCCGAGACCGTCACGAGTCGAACACGAGGTGTTAACAGACTTCAACCCACTTATTGAGAGTTTCCGACAAGCTGCCAATCTGTGTACTAGTCACTCCAAAATTCATAACTTGAGTTTTACAACTCGAAAATCAGTTTTGCAATTTTCCTGAAACTAGACTCATATTTCCATCTACATATTTTTTCTAGAATTTTGGTCGAGCCAATTAGTACAGTTTATTAGTTAAAGTCTCCCTGTTGCAGGGATCGACTACACTGACCTTTGTGCATTACGAATTGGATATCTCCCTGTACAGGGCTTAAATACTGATGCAATTTGTTTCTATAGAAACTAGACTCAGAGAGGAATCTACACATATATGGCATGACTCCTAATTATCTCTGGTTAATTTACAATTATTTTCCAAAGTCAGGACAGGGGATCCAGAAACCGTTCTGGCCCTGTTTCACAAGAACTTTAATATCTGTTAACTTATAACTCATATGACCATTTCGTTTCTTCTATATAAAAGTAGATTCATCAAGGTACACTTACATAATTTATTTACTATTTAATACCATTCCTACTATTTTTAGTGATTTTTCAATCTCACGTTACTGCTGCTGCCAGCACCTGTCACTAAAGCAACTATGCCTATTTCATGATTTCCCTTTGATCTAACTAGTGATTCATCATACATGTCACAAATCATGATCATGACTAGTCATACCAGAGGCTAATCATTATCCAACATCTCCCTACTACACTATTGTCATAACATGCATTTTAACACCAAAATAATCAACCATGGCATAAGGCATGGAAATCGAATTACCAAGACTTGTGACTTAACATTTGAGAACTAAATCCAACCGAGCATTTATGCCATTTTCGCATGGCTAAAAGTTTACATACCAAAGTTCAACAAAGCATATTAGCCTATACATGCCAAAATGTTCTCCTAAATACACAAAAAAAATACCAAAAGTTGCTAGCCGGTGTGATGACTCCAATGACGATCACGAGCACGCAAAAAGGACGAGTCCGAGAAACCTAAAATGGCGACAAGCAAACACCGGTGAGTATATAACTCAGAAGCCATAAGCACTATATTGCCGTTCAGTAATAATATACCATAAAAGAAAATAATTAATGCGGGATTAAAGTCCTCCATCCGCACCCCAAACGGTACTATAATTCTTTAGGCATTTCGGTTTGGTCACATACCAAGCCCTAATTGATATTTCATACATTACGCCATATGACATTGCATGCATTTACTTTCGAGCATAATCACCACATAGATCAAGACTTACCAAACCAAAATTCCAAATATAAATAAAATGTCCATTCCTCATGAGCTCAAGGTGTTTACTCGCATCATTGTCCATGATTGACTCGGTAAGGCCGCACATAGAACATGTACGTTTATTAGAGGATGTGCAATAAGCCCGCACACTTAGTGCTTAATAGTCGAACTCGCACACTTAGTGCTATATAATCAAACTTGCACACTTAGTGCTGTATAATTTGAACCCGCACACTTAGTGCCAATTTGTGATTATAAATGTTTACACCGCACACTTAGTGCCGAAACCGATCATTCAATACATCTCACCTCCTTTCTTTCAATTCAATATTTTATCACCACATACATACATGTTTATATATATATTCTACCATTCCATTCAGCATCATTACTTGGACATTACGACCCTTTAAATTAGTACAAAATAAGTGCTTAATGACTTACCTTATATCGGATGAAATGATTCCCAATCTACTACTCGATTATCTTTGCTTTGCCTTTGCTTGGTTCTCCTCTTTGATGTCTTGATCTAAAATGAATACATTTAGTAGTTTAATCTTCTTGCTGGATTTTTATGTGTATAACTTAATGGTTTTCACCCCATTTCACAACTATCTTTGTTCAAAATATCAAAATCTCAACCAACATTTGTTTAATGCTTCAAGACCGAATGCATGGTCACCATTAAGCTAATCTAGTCTCAAGTATTTTAATCCTAACATACAACATCATGAATCAACTCAAACTTATAAGCCAATATTACTCCTACAACCGATTGTAAGGAGTTAACAAAGAAAATATATTTTTTACAAACATATACACCCATATGGCCGATTTTACCAAATCAAATTTAACCTTACTTATCTCAAATTTTCATTTCATACTATCATCCCCATGACATAGCAAGGTTTTGAATCATGGACTAATTAGAACTAAAACTAGCAACTAAGAACATGCATGAATCTCATGGCACCATATTAAACATACCTTAATCTAGCTACAAGGATGGCCAACCTATTCCAAACCAACCATGAGCAAGGACCCTTTCTTCTCCTTGAGATTTTCGGCCAAAAGGATGAAAAAAAGATGAACAAAGCTTTTTTTTTGTTTTCTTCTCACTTGCACGGCAATGGGGAGGGAGGGAAAGCCTTCACACACACACTTTTTTTATTACTCATGCACCTTATTTTATTTATTTCAACATAAAACACTCACCCAACATGTTTCATGACATGTCTTGCCCATGCTTCCTTGTCATGGCCGCCACTAGCACTTGGGGGATTTTGACATGCAAGTCCTCCTTTTGACTACATGTACTATTAGGTCCTTATAGATTAGCCTATCATTTTCAAAAGTGACATACAAGTCCTACTAACTGAATTCACATGCAATCGACTAAACCGAAGCTTGAAATTTTCACACATTCGTAAATACATATTCTAGACAATAAATATTACGTTCAAACATTTCGGTGACTCGGTTTAGTGGTCCCGAAACCACTTCCCGACTAGGGTCAATTTTGGGCTGTCACATTGGATTCAAGTTACAAGCTCGGGGATCGTCAGAGAAGTTTATCACACATCGACTATTTTTGGTACTTTATAAGTTGAATTTCGAACTTATGGCATGTATAGGCTAGCTTATATTTGGATATGAAGATTTTGGTATGTAAATATATAAGCCATGTGGAAATTGCTTGTTAAAATTTTTAAGTTCGGTTTCAATGTTTGGTTGAATCATGGTTATGTTTGGCTGTGGTTTAGTGGTTTAGCTATGGTTTATACGTAGATAAATATATGTGAACTTGTTGTTATGTTTGGCCATGGTGTTATTAAGTGATTAGGTATTAAGGTAAATTTGGTTATGACATTTAGAAGAAGTGAAGATGATATGTTTATTAATATTGAGGTTTATTAAGTTGATCATGGATGAGTTTATTTTGGCAAAAAGGTTAAAGATATATGTGTATTTGATAAATATTTGTTTGACTGTGAAATTTGACTATCTATGTTCGATTATGATAGTTAGAAATGATGTCTAAGCTTAGGTGATTTCGATGATGATATATATATTTTCATAAGTATATTTAGTTTATTCGGCTTTGGTATTTGCATAGATAAATTATGTGTGAAGTTGGTTGTTGTGTTTGGTTAAGGTACTACAAATAGCTTATAATTAATTCATCTCAGGTAAGTTTTACGTGTTATATGCTATGTCTTTGAGAATGCATTTTATAAATTAGTCAGAAAAGGAATGAAATAACAATTATATATTTGACTATGTATTGGATATTTTGGTTTGGTTATTCAATGCAATGCTTAGGTTATGCTTAAATGGTTGGTGGAAGTAAATGATGTAATGTTAACCATAATCTTATATGTTAATGAATATTATGCTATTTGATATGGTTGGTATGAGTTAAAATTCGGATGTGCATAGATAAGCAAAAGGATATGTTTAGTATTTAGTTAAAATAATGAAATTGTACTAAAGAGAGTATTAATGCATGTTTGGTACATGAGATGAAAAATGTTGGTTAATGAATTAGTCATTCACGTGCTTTAAAATTTGATATTCATAAGGTTTGAATTATGTATTTATAAAGCATATGTAGTATAGTTTTGATGCAAGTTTAATTGGTTCAAAATTTTGATTAAAATCCATGATATTGATATGGTTGAATTTTGAAGCATGGTTCGTATATGCAATATGATTAATAATGCATTTTTTATTTTAATTGGTTATGTGTTTTATACAAACGAACTTGATTTGTATGAATAAAAGGATGGTTATTAATTATATTATGGAAAAATTTTATAAAGGAAAATCTATCACTTTATGCATGAGTAGTAATTAATGACTGTTCAGAACTGTGTTTTGATTGGCAATGCCTCGTAACCCTAATCCGATAACTGATACGGGTTAGGGGTGTTACAATAGCTTGATGTTTTTTAATGTTGATGATGGAAATGAATAATTGTTGATAGATTTTAATGTTTTGTAAAGTGATTTTTGACAAAAATGTCAAAAAGGATTAAATTGTGAAATTTATAAATTGAGGGGTTGAAATGTGAAATAAATGAAAAATATGGGCTATTAGGGGTGCTATGGTAATTCGGCCAAGCATGGGTCTTGTTGAATTGTGTGAATTTTGTGTATTTGTGAAATAATGACTAAATTGAATAAATGTGAAACTTTAGTGGCTAAAGTGTAAAAATGCCCAAATATGTATTTTTGGATGAAATTGAATGAATACGGGATTAAATGAGTTAATTTTGAATACGTATAGATTAAGAAAAGAGGAATCTGGAATTAGATCAGGGGAAAGGCAAGATAACTGAGTAATTGACTCGTTTTGCCGTTTTCATACCGAAGGTAAGTTCGTATGTGGTAATTTCATTATAAATGTTTGTTAAATGCTTTGATATTTCATAAACTGGGATTATGAGATTACGGATAATGTTGAAGAGTGAAAATGACTCTACGAATGCATTTGATGATAGAAACGAAAGGTGTGAAAGCTCGGTTGAACCTTAGGAATAGAACTGGATACTTGTGAAATGTTATAAGTTGATATACCGATTTGGCTTCGGGCCATGCATATTGGATGAGTTGGCTTTGGGCCACAATATCGACACTTTGGTTGCGAGTGATACCTTGATTTGGCTACGGGCCATGGCATAGGTATTCAGAGAGGAGTTACATCGATTTGGCTACGGGCCATGGTATAGGTACTCCGGGATAAGTTACCTTGATTTGGCTTAGGGCCATGGTATAGGTACGTATTGATTGAGATCCTTGAGTATCCGATTTCTATTCTGAATGGTTTAATGGTTCAACGATTGAGAAAGTTCATTGAAATGGTATTTGATCATGTTTTGAGACATGATAAAGGTTTGTGGTTAATGTGATTTTGATTTGCTAATGTGAAAATGGTTAAATTACATTTATTTGATGGATTGAGTAAATCACTTACGAACTTACTAAGCTATGAAGCTTAATGTATGTTATTTGTCTATGTTTTACAGATAATCAAAGCTAGCTCGGATTCAGGGATCGTCAAGAACCGTCATCACACTATTGATCATTTTGTTGGTACTTTGAATGCTTTGTATATATGGTATATGACATGTATAGGCTAGTGTCATCTTGGTATGTTTTGAGTTATGATTTTAGCCATGAGATTTGGCTTGTAAATGTTGGTGAGTATTTGGCCATATAAGTTGGCTGAATTCATAAGTTTGATAAGTGATTTATGATGCATACGATGTCTTATGTTTTGGAAAAATTAATATGGATTCATGTGTTTGCTAGATAAGTTATTGATGTGGTTAATTATCAATGATGTATCATGGTTGAGAAATGGCATATTGTGGATTGGTATATTGATGATGATATGGTATGTTATAAGGCATAAAATAGTTAGTAAGATGGTGAGAAAAAATGCTTATAGAAGTTAAGGTTATGACTTGTTGTTTTGGCATATGAAATCAATATGATTAGAGTACTAAATCTGTATTGAATTGGCTAGTGTTATTATGGTATGAAATGTGCATAAGTTGATAATGTTTTGGATGTGTATAAATGTATTGAAATGGTACCAATTTGGTTGCTATGTGTGCATGAGATAAGGGTGACAATTTGGCTTTGCAACTAGCCTATTTTTGTTCACATGGGCAGAGACACGGGCGTGTGTTTCAGTCGTGTGCAACATACGGTCATGCTACACGGCTGTGTGTCCCTTGGGGTACCCTTTCGAATTAAGTCAGTATACCTTATAGGTTTAACACGACCTAGACACATAGGCATGTCTACTGGCCGTGTGTGGCATACGGGCTAACACATGGGCGTGTGGCTAGTCGTGTGATCCAATTCAGTAACCCATCCAAATTTCCCACGGCCAAAGCACACGGGCGAGTCTACGGCCGTATGGTGCAAGTCAGTATGTATGCCATTTTTTCACACGGCTTATGACACGAGCGTGACTGGTGGCTGTGTGAGGCACACGGCCTATTCACACGGGCGTGTGACCCCTAAATGCTTGAAAATTTTATAAGTTTCCCAAAGTTTGCAAATGTTATCAGTTTAGTCCCAAACCTCTTCCAAGCATGATTTAAGGTCTCATGGAGTCTTATAAGGGACAATGTGATTATGTTTAATGGATGTTTATGTGTTAATGGATTTTCATGTGAGAAATGTAAGATGCATGTTGTAATTGATCGGTAATGCCTCGTAACCCTATTTTGGCGATGGATACGGGTTTGGGGTGTAACAGCCCGATTTTGGGCCTAGTAGGAATAGTAGTTTCAGGACCACAAATCTGACGAGGAAAAATTTTATTTGTATTATATTTTTATGGTCTACAGTTTCACGGAATGATTTCGTGAAAATTTCGTTCAAAAATTTTGACATTTGGGCACTCAATTTAGTCAAAAGGACTAAATTGTAAAAACTGCAAAAGTTTAGTTCTACATGTTAAAGGTGTCTAATTGTTTTTAAAATTTTAAATTGGAGATCCTTAAATGGTAATTAGACCAGTGGTTAATTTTTTGGACAAAAATGGACAAGAAATATGTGAAATAGAATATTTTTAAATTAGGGGCATTTTCGTCATTTAGTAATTAAAATGAATTAAAAACAAAATTAAAAGCCAATTTTTTTCCATCTTCAACCCCATGACCGAATTTCACAAGGGGAAACCATGGCTAGGGTTTTTCAAGCTTCTAAGCTCAATTATAAGTCTGTTCTAGCCCCGTTTTTAATGATTTTTACATTTTTGAGATCCTCGTAACTTGATTTAGCTATTTCTACCATTATTTTGAGCTAGGGTTTGTGTTTAAAATTTACCCATGGATGACATATATGTGTTTTGATGTTTTATGGAAGAATATGAAAGTTTGGAGTGTGATAAACAACTTTTACTAGGTGATTTTTGATGAAATTTCATAAAATGACCTATTTGTAAAAGTTGTAAAATATGTGTAGAAAATGTGATTTAGTGAAAAATGTGGGCTACTATAAGAGGTAATATGAATCGGCTAGGCTTGGGTATTGAGAAAAATGGATACATTTCATTTTAGAAGCCTAGGGGAAAATTTGTAAATATGTGAAACTTTAAAGACAAAAACGTAATTTTTTCATAATATGATTTTTGGAATGATTTGAATAGTATAATAATTTAATAAGTCAAATGTGATATTATAGATCAAGAAAAACAAATTTTGGACTCAGAACGGGGGAAAAACAAGTATTAGACGATTTGGTCCTTTTCGCCATTTTAGGTCGAGGTAAGTTTGTATGTTAATAAACGTTATCGATTTGTGTTAATTATGAAATATTATTGTATATTTGATTAAATTTTGAAAATTAAAGTAAACGTTCGAATTGAGTAAAAAAGTTGGATCGATCACAATCATTGCATAGTGAAATATGAATTTATGGTAAAAGACCATGGTTAGACCATGGCAATGTGCTAAGTGAAATAAGTGATTCGCATGTAAGACCGTATCTAGGATATGACATTGTGCTAAGTGAAATAAGACCATGGCATCTAAGCGAAATAAGTCCATGTCAACATGCTAAGTGAAATAAGTCCATGACATCTAAGTGAAATAAGTCCATGGTATTGTGCTAAGTGAGAAATTTTCCAGTTGAAGCTTAGGAATAAAATAGCTTTGGACACAAGTGTGTTACTATGTGAAGGCCAGTTTGTGAATATAATAGGTTTGGACACAATTGTGGTACTATATGGCCACTTTGTGAATATAATAGCTTTAGACACAAGTGTGGTACTATGTGAAAGCCACTTTGTGAATAAAATAGCTTTGCACACAAGTTTGGTACTATGTGAAGGCCACTTTGTGAATAAAATAGCTTTGGCTACAAGGGTGGTACTATGTGAAGGCCACTGTGTATCCGTTATTATTCCGATGTGTTCAACGGGAAATGACTAAGTGTAAACGAATATGACTATGTGATGATTAAATGTGAAAGAATTATGAACCAATAATATTATTTGATGTTGAATTGAAATAATGTGTTTTCATTGTGGTTTAAGTGCATCAACTGACATAGCCAAGATAAAAAAAAATGAAAGTATAACTAATTTAAGCGATACAGGTACGTACGAAACCTATGTGAATGTTGAATGAAAGTTAATACAAAGAAAATGTGAGAGAGTAAAATTGGAAATAAAATAGTTTTGGACAACAGCAGTTGTGTGACTTTGAAAAACCATAAAAAAACAGTGGAAATTGAATTAGAGGTTGAATAAGATATGACATTAAAGCTTATTGAGTCTACTTTCACATAAAAGAAACAGTGTATGTAAAAAAAATCATATTACGAGATATTTGAATTTTTGAGAGACAGGGTTAGAATGATTTTGAAATCCCCTGTTCTGAATTTGAAAAATCATTAAAAATTGTATAAAAATAATTATTGGTTAGAGTTTTTATATTTAAAATTACGGGAACATCATCCGAATCCCATACGATGAGATAATTAATTTTTAGTGAAGAAGGGTTGAAACTGTCAAATAGCAGAATAGGGGAGACTTTAAAGAATAAACTGTACTTATTGGCTAGACCAAAAAATCTGAAAATTTTATGGTGAGAAGATATGTGAGTCTAGTTTCAGGGAAAATTAGCAGATCTTAATTTGGAGTTTCGTAGCTCAAGATATAAATAATTTAGCGACTGTGACTGGAGTAGACAGCTTGAGATGAACAAGAGTAAATAGTAGAACTATGTGCAATTATAATTATATTATCTTGAGAACATATTGTGAGAATTGGTAAAAGCATGTTGACATACCAACTTACTAAGCTATATAGCTTACTCCGTTTGTTTTCTGTGTTTATTATGTCCTCAGGTTAGCTCGGGTTGGAAGTCACTAGAGAACCTGTCACACTATCAAACTAACATACTGGGTATTGATAATTCTTATACTTAAGGTCATGGAATGTATAGGGGACTTGGTTATTTTTGTATGTGTCATAATTATTTTGGCCTAAAATGTTGGCCTATGCTATTTGAAAGGTCATTGTTGTGTAAGGCCATTTGATGTTGGTATATTAGCTATATTATAAGTCCATGATGATGCATTTCAAGGATGTGTATGCTTACATATATGGATGGATGATTGGTGATATCTATGTGTGACGTAAATTTGTTCTAAACAGCAAGTCAGATTAGTGCACGGGCTACGGACATGGCCATGCGAGCCACACGCCCCTGTTTTTCATGAAATTTTTTCAAAGTTTTCTAAAGTTCTGGGTTTGGTCCTGAATCGTTTCCAAAGCATTATTTGGGGTTCATAGGCCCATATTAGGGACTTTAAGACAAAATATGAAAATTTTTAAATTTGAACGAAAATTCATGACCCGATTTTATACGATTACATATGTTTATGTCTGGTAATGCCTCATACCCTGTTTTGGTGTCGAACACGGGTAAGGGGTGATACATTTAGTGGTATCAAAGCTATGGTTTAGTCGATTCTCGAACTAACCTAGCATGTGTAAGAGTCTAGCTATACATGCCATATATGAACCGTGATAGTGTGATATCTCCTGACTCTGATGAGATTGTTTTGTTGAGACAGAGGCGCTTTCTAACCGAGCTATTTTTGAAAACGTTGCTAATGACATTGTGATATTTGAAATGTGTTTTTGATAAATTAAAACTTGAAAAGGTATGAATAATAGTTCATGACGTGTATGTGATGAGGTACAAAAATGAAACATCTATAAGTGGAGAATTATGAGTAAGATGTTATTATTTTTGTTGAATATAGTATTTCGATTGATTGTGATGATTTTATGAAACGGGCAAAATGTTATAAATGTTATGAAAAGGCTTTAACCTGGACTAGTAATATTGTTATATCGTAGGTGACTCTAGAGTGTGTATTATGAATATGTGCCAAAAAGGGGCATTTTTGAAAATGAAATGATAGATTGTTAATATACATACCTTGAGCATATTATCTGAATATTCCTTGAAATTAAAATAGTGCAAAGGGGAATTATTCTTGAAATATGGGAAAGTAACATAAAATGCAAATTTTTATTATGACAAGTATTCATGTTTGTTTGACATTCATATGATGTTATGTGTTTGACCTGTATGATTAAGTGAATGCAGTAAGTAAACTTACTAAATATTTGTGGAATGTATGTATAGTGCACTTGTTTGAATAAGATAATCGGAAAGTTAGTGTAACATAAATGTGTGTTAAATTGTCTAAAGTGAATTGTATAATTGTGGTGATGATGATGAATTTTAAGCCATATGTGCATGTATAAGAGTCAAGTTAGAGGCTTTACGACCACACCCTCTTACTAATGTGATATCTTATAATGAAATTTCATAAGATTTGGGCTGCATGAGTTCACTAGTGAAAGATTAAAGAGTTCAGTAGCGGATTTGCTAATAATGTGGACAGAGTTGAAAATAGTTGAGTAAGTAAAAACAGTTTTGGAAAGGTTGCCAGGTTATTCAAAAGACAATTTGGACTTCGCAAGTCACGGTTAGAGAAAAACTTAATCTCGTTTAATCGGCTTAAACAGGTTTGATGACCAAAGTATTTGTTTGCTAGAATTTCTTTCGGATTGATTTACGTTAGTGAATTGAGTAATACGGGATTAGTAATGATAGGAATGGTCAAAGAAACGAATTACGACTTGTAAAGATGTTTGAGTATGACAATAGCGATTGAGTAGATTATCATGATCTCTTCTGGGTATTATATATATATATCTGTGTGTAATTGTTCATTATCTGATGAAATTCTTACCGTATGAGAATGAGGGCTGATAATAATGTTAGATGAAAGCACTATGGTTTGGTTGATTGATGATTACTATAACTTACCGTTCTCTTTAGAGTCTATTCTACTATGTTTGGTATGAAAAGTTAATTGTGAAAATTATGTGAGGTTATACTTCTGCTACTACTGAGCATTTATTTAGTTAAGATATGTATTATTGTAAATATGTTACCTTTGTTACAATTGATTCCAGAACGAGTAAGCATAATTTTCTTTTGGATTTCTCTGAGGAACCGTCAAGGTCTTTATTATTATTTCCTTCTGAATTGTGTTCTCGGGCTTTTAGTATGTATATTCTTTAACTTGTGATGGCTATGTCTGTTATGGATGTTATCTCTGTTTAATCACAGGAACGTGGTGAGTCTGGCATCAGGATTCCTTAAATTTTTGTGAAAAGAATTGCTATCAGAAAAGGTATGGATAGTGAAAGTTCAAACTCAAATGGTATAATGGTTTTCTTTCCTTAGGCAAGTTTGATTAAAGCGAATGAGTTCAATCGAGATATTTTGTTTCCTTGAGCAAATGTAGTAGTAAAGGTCATTAATTTGCATGATAAGGGAATTTTGAAAGATTGTGTGTTTGAGTTGTTTTAATAGCGTAAAGAAAGGAGCATTTTGTTATGTTATTATTTGATAGTCAAAATCGACTCGGTTGTTTTTATCAGAGTGAGCTGGTCAGTTGAAATGTGATTTGAGTTACATGTAGTTAAAGTATCCTTAGTTATGGTAATAAATTTTGTTCACTCACGAGTATATCGATGGACAGTCTAAATAAAGGATTGATATTCTAGAGAGTATGATACCGAGATATACCTATTAGATTTGTTCTAATCTAATGATGTTATTATGAGTTAAAGTTGTTCTGAATGATATGGTTATCACATTTATGAAAATTTAGATGGTCTATGCATGTTAGCTAAGTTGAAAATAGTTGAAGATATTTTAACCGAAGTTCTAGTTCTGAGTTCAGTTTGAATTGAGTAATGAATTTATGATTTTTCAGTGATGCACTATTGAACGGATTGGAATGTGCTTTATTACTAGAATGTAAAGTGATGGTTTATGTTTTCATACGGTTAATGTCACATTAAAAAGAATTGTTCGACCAGTGATTTAGAGACGGTCACTTTTATGTCCGTATTGAGAATTTGATGATATCATTTAGTCGACGAAAGGTGCCACATGTTCCCTGATTTCAAGAATTAAAGTATCAAATGTCATAGAAAGATCTGAAGTTAAGATAGTGTTCAAGACTTGCACTATTGAAAGATCGCGAGTAGTTATTAATTAATCTCTAGGAAAGCAGATATAGTTACAGATATTGAATGGAAAAATCTTTGTTGATTTTGCGAGTGGGTTACATGATTTATCTTAATTGATGACGATCTGATTTTAGCTAGATTAAAAGCTAAAGCGATGTTTTCATTGCAAGATTGAGAATCTCAGAAATGTGCTAATGAATGGTAAGTTAAACGAGTTCAGTATGAGTCGATTTTTGATTCTAAATTTCAAGTTTGACCTGATGATTGATGTTATTGTTCTGAGATAGAAATTGCGTGTAGATGAATTAAGAGGTTATGCATGAAATTTTTGTACGAGGCTCAATAGTAGCTCGTTGGTTCAATTTGGGAGTAATAGAAATGTGTAGTTATTTGAAATAGATGTTTTGGTGATTAGGTATGTAACCTGATATTTTTGAGTTTATGCTCAGATGTCTATTTGGTAATGGATAAAAGTCAAATATCAAGAGCATCCAGGTCTATTGCAGTTAGTGATAACCTTGATGTGATATGAGATAGAATTACTATAGATTTTTTATCTGAATTATCTTTATCTCCAAAAAGGAAGATGTTATCAGATTGTGATTGATCAATCGTGTACAGATTTCTTGTTTAACAAACCAGCCGAGTAAGATGTTTCTGGGATTTTTCGATTATGTGAAGAATCAGTCTCCATTATTACAGATAGAGATCCGAGGGCTGTATCCCAATTATAGAAAGAGCTACAGGAAACTCTGAGTACGCAGTTTCATCTTGGCACGGTAATACACCTGTAAATCAGTGATAAGTCTGAGAGAGTAATTCAAAACTTTGACGATATGCTCCGAAACTGTGTGTTAAAGTTCAAAGGTGATTAGAAAGAGATATACGAGGTTGATATGATTTGTAATTCTAGAAAAATTAGTAAAAGTGATTCATGATAGTTGAAAGCAATTTCTTCTGGAAAGATTTTCGAGGACGAAAATCCCTAAAAGGGGGAGAGTTATAACAACTCGATTTTGGGCGAAGTCAAAATAGTGGTTTCGAGACCACAAATTCGACTAGAAAAAAATTTAGTTGTATTATATTTTTATGGTCTACGGTTTCATAGAATGATTTTATGAAAATTTCGACGTTTGGGCACTCAATTTAGTCAAAAGGACTAAATTATAAAAAGTGTAAAAGTTGAGTTCTACATGTTAGAGGTGTCCAATTGTTATGAAATTTTAAATTGGAGGTCCTTAAATGGTAATTAGACCATTGGTTAATTTGTTGGACACAAATGGACATAAAATAAGTGAAATAGAATACTTTTAAGTTAGAGGAATTTAGGTCATTTAGTAATTAAAATGAATTAAAAACAAAATTAAAAGCCAATTTTTGTCCATCTTCAACCCCATGGCCAAATTTCACAAGGGGATACCATGGCTAGGGTTTTTCAAGCTTCCAAGCTCAATTGTAAGTCCGTTCTAGCCCCATTTTTAATGATTTTTACATTTTTGATATCCAAGTAACTCGATTTAGCTATTTTTACCATTATTTTGAGCTAGGGTTTGTGTTTAAAATTTACTCATGGATGGCATAGATGATTTTTTTATGTTTTATGAAAGAATATGAAAGTTTGGAGTGCGATAAACAACTTTTACTAAGTGATTTTTGATGAATTTCATAAAATGACCTATTTGTAAAAGTTGTAAAATATGTGTAGGAAATGTGATTTAGTGAAAAATGTGGGCTGCTATAAAAGGGAATATGAATCGACTAGGCTTGGGTGTTGAGAAAAATGGATACTTTTCATTTTACGAGCCTAGAGGCAAATTTGTAAATATGTGAAACTTTAGGGGAAAAATGTAATTTTTCCATAATATGATTTTTGGACTGATTTGAATAGTATAATAATTTAATAAGTCAAATGTGATATTATAGATCAAGAAAAATGAAGTTCAGACTTAGAACGGGGGAAAAACAAGTATTGGACGATTTGGACCTTTTCGCCATTTTAGGTTGATGTAAGTTCGTATATTAAAAAATGTTATTGATTTGTGTAAATTATGCAATATTATTATACATTTGATTAAATTGTGAAAATTAAAGTAAACGTTCGAATTGAGTAAAAACGCTGGATCGATCACGATCGTTGCGTAGTGAAATATGAATTTACGATAAAATACCATGGTTAGACCATGACAATGTGCTAAGTGAAATAGGTGATTCGCATGTAAGACCATATCTAAGATATGACATTGCGCTAAGTGAAATAAGTCCATGTCAATGTGCTAAGTGAAATAAGTCCATGGCATCTAAGTGAAATAAGTCCATGGCATTGTGCAAAGTGAGAAATTTCCCGATTGAACCTTAGGAATAAAATAACTTTGGACACAAGTGTGGTACTATGTGAAGGCCAGTTTGTGAATATAATAGCTTTGGACACAAGTGTGGTACTATATGAAGGCTACTTTGGGAATATAATAGCTTTGGACACAAGTGTGGTACTATGTGAAGGCCATTCTGTGAAAAAAGTAGCTTTAGACACAAGTGTGGTACTATGTAAAGGCCACCTTGTGAATAAAATAGCTTTGGCTACAAGGGTGGTACTATGTGAAGGCCACTATGTATCTATTATTATTCTGATGTGTTCAACGGGATATGATTAAATGTAAACGAATATGACTATGTGATGATTAAATGTGAAAGAATTATGAACCAATAATATTATTTGATGTTGAATTGAAATAATGTGTTTTCATTGAGGTTTAAGTGTATCAACTGACATGGCCAAGATAAAAAAATTGAAAGTATAATTGATTTAAGCGATACAGATACGTACGAAATCTATGTGAATGTTGAATGAAAGTTAATATAAAGAAAACGTGAGAGAGTAAAATTAGCAATAAAACAGCTTTGGATAGCAGTAGTTGTGTGACTTTGAAAAATCATAAAAAAATGGTGGAAATTGAATTAGAGGTTGAATAAGATATGAAATTAAATGTTATTGAGTCTATTTTCACATTAAAGAAACGATGTAAGCAAAAGAATTTCATATTATGAGATATTTGAATTTTTGTGAGACAATGTCAGAATGATTTCAAAATCCCCTTTTTTGACTTTTGAAAATCATTAAAAATTGTATAAAAATAATTATTGGTTAGGATTTATATCTTTAAAATTCAATGTTGAGTTTATTTTCAATAGAAAGAAACAGGAACATCATCCATATCCCATACGATGTGATAATTATTTTTTAGTGAAGAAGGGTTGAAACTGTCAAACAGCAGAACAATGGAGATTTTAAAGAATAAACTGTACTTATTGGCTAGACCAAAAACTCTGAAAATTTTATGGTAAGAAGATATGTGAGTCTAGTTTTAGGGAAATTAGCATATCTTAATTTGGAGTTCCATAGCTAAAGATATAAATAATTTAGTCACTGTGACTCGAGTTGATAGCTTGAGATGAACAAGAGTAAATAGTAAAACTAGGTGCAATTATAATTGTATTATCTTGAAAACATTTTGTGAGAATTGGTAAAAGCATATTAATAAATTTCTTATTATTTACATACCAACTTACTAAGCTATATAGCTTACTCCGTTTATTTTTGTGTTTATAATGTCCCTAGGTTAGATCGGGTTGGAAGTCGCTGGAGAACCTATCACACTATCAAACTAAAAAATTGGGTATTGATAATTCTTATACTTAACGTCATGGCATTTATAGGGGACTTGGTTATTTTTGTATGTGTCATAATTGTTTTGGCCTAAAATGTTAGCTTATGCTATTTGAAAGTTCATTATTGTGTAAGGCCATTTGATGTTGGTATATTGGCTATATTATAAGTCCATGATGATGCATTTCAAGGATGTGTATGCTTACATACGTGGATGAATGAGTGGTGATATCTATGTGTGACGTAAATTTGTTAGCAACGAAAAGTCAAATTAGTGCACGAGCTAGGGACATGGTCATGCGAGCCACACGGTCGTGTCCTAATATTACACAGAAGTGTGCCCCTATTTTTTATGAAATTTTTTCAAAGTTTTCTAAAGTTCTCGGTTTGGTCCCGAACCGTTTCCAAAGCATGATTTGGGCTTTGTAAGCCCATATTAGGGACTTTAAAATGAAATGTGAAAAGTTTTAAATTTGAATGCAAATTAATGACCCATTTTTATACGATTGCATGTGTTTATGTCCAGTAATGCCTCATACCCTATTCCGATGTTGAACACGAGTAAGAGGTGTTACAAAGGGTGTTACATTTTATTGGTATCAGAGCTACGGTTTAGTCGATTCTAAGACTAACATAGCATGTGAGAGTCTAGCTATACATGCTATATATATGAACTGCGATAGTGTGATGATTCCTGACAGCTTAAATTGTGTTTTCGTATAGCAATGGATCCCGAACGAGCCTTAGCTAATGATGTGGAAAGTAATACGCCTGATCCTGCTCAAGGGGCAGCATCGGCTGATTCTAGGCCTATTTCGAGTAGCCACGAGGGAGAGGTTAAGCAAGCCCTCTTTTAGATGTTAAGTGAGTGGTTTACGGAGTTCGTTTGAACGAATTCGGCTGCTCAACAAACTCCACCCCCACTTGTTCCTCAACAAACCCCTGTAGTTCCTCAAGGTATTGATCTTCTGTGATTAAATAAACCACCTTTTAATAAGATTCGAAAACATGGGGCTGAAGAGTGTTGGGCTACCGTATTGATGATGATGCTGAGAAAGTTAAGTTCTGGCTTGAGAACATGATTCGAGTATTTAATGAATTGTCCTATTCTTCTTATGAATGTATCAAGTGTGTGGTATCTTTACTTAGAGATAATGCGTACCATTGGTGGAAAACGTTGATATCTGTGGTTCCAAGAGATCAGGTTACAAGGGAGTTCTTTCAATCTGAATTCCGAAAAAAGTATATAAGTCAGCGATTTCTTGATTAGAAACATAAAGAGTTTCTAGAATTGAATCAAGGTGGGATGACTATAACCGAGTACGAAAGAGAATTTGTACAAATGAGCAAATATGCTCGAGAATATGTTTCTATCGAAAAGATTATGTGTAAGCGGTTCGTTGATGGGTTGAATAAAGATATAAAACTTCTAATCGGGATTCTGGAAATCAAAGAATTTGTTGTTTTAGTTGAAAGGGCTTGTAAAGCCGAGGATCTCAGCAAAGAAAAGAGAAAAGCAGACTCAGAAGCTAAAGACTCGATAAAAAGATCAATGATTTAAACCGTATCAATCTTCATCAAAGAAATCCAGAGATTTGTATATTCGTCCAAATGCTTCAAATGAATATTCGAACAAAGATCGAATAAAACTACACTCTGGTTCTAAAGCAAGCTACATCAGTAGCTAGTGTTGGCAGTGTAAGAGACAATAAACCCGAATGTCAACACTGTGGACGACGACATTTCAGAGAATGTTGGAATAAAAGTAATAAAGCTTGCTTCAAATGTGGCTCACCAAATCATTTCTTTCATAACTGTCCTGAGTTGCTGAGCAACATACAGTAAAAAACATATGGCCGAGTAACATTGTAACTAAGGGTAGACCACCTAAGAACACAAGAAATATGATTGGTAACCAGAGAGTAGCTAAAGACTCTGCTGTGAGGTCCAAGGCGAGAGCACCTGCTAGAGCCTACGCTATTCGCGCTCGTGAAGAAGCGTCATCTTCGAATGTCATTACCGATACTTTCACTTTCTATGATACTAATGTGATTGCTTTGATAGATCCAGGATCTACTCACTTGTATATATGTATGAATTTGGTAACCAGTGAGACTTGGCCTATAGAGTCTACTGAATTTATGATTAAAGTATCAAACCCCTTAGGTAAGTGTGTGTTGGTTGATAAAGTGTGCAAGAACTGTCTATTGATGATTCGAGATTTCTATTTTCTAGTTGATTTGATGTTGTTACCATTTGATGAATTTGATATAATTCTGGGTATAGATTGGCTAACGCTACATGATGCTATAGTAAACTATAAACGAAAGACGATTGATTTGAGATGTCAGAATAAGGAGATCATCCGGATTGAGTCAGATGATTTTATGGTTTACCAACATTGATTTCATTGATATTGGCTCAGAAATATGTGAGAAAGGGTTATGAAGCTTATTTTGCTTATGTGCTAGATACGAAAGTGACTGAAAAAAAGATAGAATCAGTGCCATTTGTGTGTGAGTATCCGAATGTATTTCCCGAAGAGTTATCGAGTTTACCACCGATCTGAGAGGTTGAGTTTGGAATTGATTTAATGCCGAGAACTACGCCAATATCGATAGCTCCGTACGGAATGGATCTGACAGAGTTAAAAGAATTGAAAGCTTAGTTGCAAGAGTTAACATATAGAGGTTTTGCTAGACCGAGTTTCTTGCCTTGGGGTGCTCCTGTATTGTTTGTGAAAAAGAAAGATAGCACGATGAGAATGTGTACAGACTACCATCAGCTTAACAAAGTGACGATCAAGAATAAGGATCCTCTGCCCAGAATAGAAGATTTGTTTAATCAGTTAAAAAGGGCTACAATGTTTTAAGATCGGGCTATTACCAGTTGCGAGTTAAAGATTCTGATGTGCCAAAGACTACATTTAGAATGAGGTATGGTCATTATGAATTCTTAGTTATGCCTTTTGGACTAACAAATGCACCTGCTGTCTTTATGGACTTAATGAACCGGATTTTTAGACCCTACTTAGATTGATTTGTAGTTGTGTTCATTGATGACATCTTAATTTACTCACGTGATGAAACTGAGCATGCCGTGTAACAGCTTAATTTTGGGCCTAGTCAGAACAGTGGTTTTGAAACAACTATTCTGGGGCTGGAGAAAGTATTTTTAATGATATTTTATGTGTTATAGCATGATCGTATGAGTGCATGAAAATTTTGGTGAAATAATTTTAGCGATTTCATGCTTAATTGCGAAAAAGGACTAAATCGTGTAAAGGGAAAAAGTTTTGTTTTGCTAGCTAAAGGTGTCAAATAGCTATAGAACATTAAATTAGGGTATTTATTGAGTAAATAGACCATAAATATGTTAGTGGCTGATTAAGGAGACAAAAAAAGGTTGAAAAGTCAAAGTTGGTGTGCATTAGGTGCCTTTTTTGGTAATAAAATAAAACAAAAAGAAAAAATTGTTGTCATCTTTTCATCTTCCTTCTTCCCCACCGAAAATACCAGCAAAGAGGGAGTTTTGAAAGCTCAAAAATTTCAGCAACTTATATCCCTTACTAGTAAGTGATTTAGATGCCTATTTTGATAATTTTTATACTTTTAGAACCCTTGTAGCATGAACTAGCTAATGGGGGGACTATTTTGTGAAATGGTTGATAGTCTAGGGATTTGGCATGAAAGGATTTATGTTTTTTGCTGAATTTTTATGGAATAAAATGAGTCTTGGTTATATAACAAACAACTTTTGTGAAAGTGTTTTCATGGAAAACACCTAAAAGGGTCATTTTGTAAAAGTTATAAAATAAGTTGTAATTCTATGAAATAGTGGAAATTTGGGGTTGTCATAAGAGTAATAATTGGTCGGTTAGGCTTGGCTAATAAGGAAATTCAATAAAAATCGATTTCCAGGCCTAAGGGTAAAATGGTCATTTTTTGAAAGTCTAGGGACAAAATGGTCATTTTTCCAAAAATGTGAATTTTGATTGTCTAAATTTATTTAGTGATTAAATGAGTGGATTTCATCATGTTAGGTCAAGAAAATCGAGATTTGGGTTTAAATCAAGAAAGTGTGTGGTTAAAGACAAAAAGAAAATAATTAGCCGAAATTACATTTGAGGTAAGTCCGTGTGATTAAAATGAGCATGATATTTATGCCATTTTTATTATACTTGAAAATCTATCTTTCCATGATTGTGTTAAAGTTTATGTTGATGATTTTGTATATAAGAAAGTGATGTCAAATGTAAAAAACATTTATGTGTTGATTGAATGCTTGGAGATTTGATGGAATATGATATTCCATTGAAACGAGTAAGTTGTATGTAAATAATACAACTATATTGTTATTATATGTATTTAAATTGATATAGCATGAATTGCTTGGTTGTGGAAATGATTATGCATGATAAATATTGAGATAGTAGAATTCCCGTTTGAACCTTAAGAAACAATTCTGATATTCATGCCATGACACTCAGGTTATTTGTGTGCCAGTGTAAGACATGTCTGGGACATGCATTGGCCACATTATAAGAGCCAGTGTAAGACCATGTCTGGGACATGGCATCGGCATTGAGACGAGAGCTAGTGTAAGACCATCTCTGGGACATGGCATCGGCACGGATATGTAAGAGCTAGTGTAAGACCATGTCTGGGACATGGAGTCGGCCTCGATTTTGATAGTCAGTGTAAGACCATGTCTGGGACATAGCGTCGGCCTCGATTTCGATAGTCAATGTAAGACCATGTGTGGGATAGGGCATCAACTTGATGGATGAGCCAGTGTAAGACCATGTCTGGGACATGGCATCGACATTATACCCTATGTTTGAGGCTTAGTTAATATCCGATAGCTTTCTAAATGGTTCAACGATGAGAGTTACGGTTTAAACTAAATGAGAAAGGTTATGACCATATTGTGAGTGGTATAGGTACTTGCATGAAATTGATGAGATGTGAATTCAATTCATGTTATATGATTAGTAAGGAATGAATATGAGCATGTTGAGTAACATAGGTATGTATGCCAAGCTCATGAGAAATGATTTTAGTTTATGATGCACATTTAGTGAAGATGTAAATAGGTAATTCATGCTTATGAGAATGATTTTATGATGACCTTATGATTATAGGTCTATACTTATGATGTATGAATATGTAACCTTACCAATGTGGTGAAAATGAATTAATATGGTGTGATAAACGTAGTATCGTTAAGTTACACTAAAACAGTTTTAGACAGTAGCCATAGTCCGAATTTAAAAATCCACCAAAAATTGTGGAAATTTAGTTAGAGGCTGAATAAAATATGAAATTAAATCCTAATGAGTCTAATTTCACACAGAAGAAATGGTATAAGCAAAAGAGTTTCATATTATGAAATATTTTAATTGTTGTAAGACAAAGTTAGAATGACTTCGAAATCTCCTATTCTGTTTTGAGAAAATAATTGAAAATTGTACAAAAATATTCATGAGTTATAATTTATATTCTTAGAATTATTAATGAGTTTATTTTCAAGAGAAATAGACAGGAACATCATCCGAGTCCCGTATTATGAGATAAATAATTTTTAGTGAAGAGGGGTCAGAACTGTCAGATAGCGAAAAAGGGTAACTTTAAGGAATAAAATGTACTAATTGGCTGAACCAAAAATTATGAAATTTTATGGTAAGAAGATATGTGAGTCTAATTTTAGGGAAAATTATCAAAATTTAATTTGGAGTCCGTAGCTCCAGATATAAATAATTTAGTGAGTGTGACTCGAGAAAATAGCTTGACTGGGCATGAGTAAAAATGCAAATAGGGTTGTATTACCATGAGAAGTAAGTTGATAAATTGCTTATTATTTTCATACGGTCTTACTAAGCTATAAAGCGTACTCCCTTCCTTTCTTTTCCTTTAGTGTTTTCAGGTTAGCTCGGGGTTGGAGATCGTTAGAGGCAGCATCACACTATCAAGTTGCTATCTTTGGAATAATGAAGCATATATTAGAAATTTCAAGTGAATGACATGTATAGGAATCAAGTTGATTGACATGTCTTATTTTACTTTGGCCAAATGTGTTGGCTTATATTGAGTTATATATATATGGCTATGAGATGTAGCTCATATTGATTTTGGGTTGTAAGCCTTGCTATTCATGTCATGTCTAATGTTTATAAGGTGATTATGTTTGTTTTCCATGCATGGTTAGTAATGTGACATGTGTGTTGGATGTATGCTATATGACTAATTGAGGTGGTCATAGCCATGTAGTAATCGCACGTTATAAACACAATGTGATAATGATTGAACTTAAGTGCTTGATGGATAAGTTGGTAACCATAGTATAATGGTAAAAGTGGTCATCAAAATGACAAGTCTTATGAATTTGAAATAAAGAATCCAGACTTGGTATTGTATGAGTAGATGTATTTCTTGTAAGAGAACATGTTAATGTTAAGGATATGTCTTAATAAAGAGTGTTTAATCACTAAAATGATGCCATGATTTGCGATTTTGATGTGCATAAGGTTGTAAGAGATTATGGGTAACATGAAGGCTTGGAAAATAGTCTAAGTGTTGGCCACACGAGCTGAGACACGGCTGTATATCTCAACCGTGTAAGGGACACAGCTGGAGACACGGGCGTGTGGCCCGGTTGTGTGGTTCGATGTGCATGTTGACGTCATAAACAGAGAGTTACACGGCCTGAGGACACGGGTGTGTCCCTATGTCTACATGAGCGTGTGACTGTGTTTCATGGGAAAGCTTTCTAAGTTTTCCTGAAACTTTTCAAAGTTCTCGGTTTAGTCCCAAATCGATTTCGATGAATGTTTTAGGCTTCGTAGACCCAAATAAGGGACGACATGCATGTGTTTGAAAGGTTTTGAATTAAAAGAGATTTTATGGCTCGATTTTTACATCAATGTGTATGTTTAAGTCTGATAATGCCTCGTACCCTGTTTCGGCCTTGGACATGGGTAGGAGGTGTTACGTGCTGAGCATTTGAGAATTGTATTGCAAACTCTGCGTGATAAGCAATTATATGCAAAGTTCAGTAAATGTGAATTCTGGTTGCGCGAGGTTGGTTTTCTAGGGCATATTGTGTCAGCATCGAGTATTCGAGTCAATCCGAGCAAGATTTTTGCAATAATAGATTGGAAGCCTTCGAGAAATGTATCTGTAGTCTGTATTTTCATGGGACTCGCCAGCTATTATAGACAATTTGTGAAAGGCTTTTCGATGATAACTCCGTTAACGAGATTGCTTCAGAAAGGTGTAAAGTTTGAATGGTTCGAGAAATGTCAGAAAAGTTTTAATCAGCTGAAAGCTCTTTTGACTGAAGCTTTAGTGTTAGTACAGCCAGAATCGAGTAAAGAATTTGTGATCTATAGTGAAGCATCGTTGAATGGTCTGGGCTGCGTTTTGATGCAGGAAGGCAAAGTCATAGCTTATGCCTCGAGACAGTTGAAACCGCATGAAAAGAATTACCTGATGCACGGTTTAGAGTTAGCAGCCATTGTGTTTGTGTTAAAGATTTGGCGTCATTATTTTTTCGGTGAGAAATACCATGTTTATTTAGATCACAAGAGTTTGAAATATCTGATAACTCAAAAAGATTTGAATTTGCGACAGCAGAGATGGCTAGAATTGCTAAAAGATTACGAGCTAGTGATTGACTATCATCCAGGAAAGGCAAATGTTGTTGTTGATGTATTAAGCCGGAAATCTATATTTGCTCTACGTGTAATGAATACTCAGTTGGCTCTATCTGATGGCGGCTCAGTTGTAACTGAGTTGAAAGCGAGACTGTTGTTTTTACAGTAGATTTGTGAAGCTCAGAAAGTTGATAATTAAATTTTAACAAAACGAGCTCATGTAATTCGAACCTTAATTCAGAATTTCAAGTTGACATTGATGATTGTTTAAGATTCAAAGGTCGAATATGTGTTTCGAGAAATTCAGAGTTAATTCGGATGATTTTGAATGAAGCACATAGTAGTCGTTATTATGTTCATCCGGGAAGCACGAAAATGTATAATGACTTGAAACAGCTCTATTGGTGGCTTGATATGAAACGTGACATCTCAAAATTTGTTTCAAAATGTTTGATTTGTCAGTAAGTTAAAAGCTGAACATCAAGTACCCTCGGGTTTGTTACAGCCTATCATGATTCCCGAGTGGAAATAAGGTAGAGTGACTATAGATTTTGTTTCGGGTTTGCCCCTATCTCCGAGTAAGAAAGATGCAATCTGGGTCATTGTTGACAGGTTGAAAAAATTAGCTTATTTCATTCCGGTACGAACAGACTATTCGTTTGACAAGCTTGCTAAGTTGTACATTCAGAGATTGTTCGATTACACATGGTACTTATTTCTATTGTTTCAAATAGAGATCTGAGGTTCACATTGCAGTTTTGGAAGAAACTGCAAGATGCGTTGGGTACAAAGTTACATTTCAGTACTGCATTTCACCCGCAGACGGATGGTCAATCTGAGCGTGTTATACAGATACTCAAGGATATGTTGCGTTGTTGCATTCTTGAGTTTGAAGGTAGCTGGGAGAAATATCTACCGTTGATTGAATTTGTTTATAATAATAGTTTTCAATCGAGTATTAAAATGACACCGTACAAAGCTCTATATGGTCGTAAATGCCGAACACCGTTGTACTGGACTCTGAGCTAAGCGAGAATAAAATTCACGAGGTTGATCTGGTTAGAGAAACAGAAGAAAAAGTGAAGGTAATTCACAATAATTTGAAAGCAGCTTTGGATTGACAGAAATCTTACGCGGATTCGAAATGGAAAGATATTGAGTTTCAAATCAAGGATAAAGTGTTTTTAAAAGTCTTACTGAGGAAGAAAATACTCATATTTGGAAGAAAAGGAAAGTTGAGCCCAAGATTCATCGGACCTTATGAAATTATTGAGCGAGTTGGACCAGTGGCATATCGGTTAGCATTACTGTCTGAGTTAGAGAAAATACATAATGTATTTCATGTATCAATGCTACGAATCTACAGATCTGATCCCTCGCATGTTATTTCCCCGACCAAAGTTGAGATTCAATCAGATTTGTCGTATAGTGAAGAACCGATTCAGATTCTAGCTCGTGAGATTAAAGAGTTGAGAAATAAGAAAACTTTATTAGTGAAAGTTTTGTGGCATCAACACAGGGTCGAAGAAGCTACGTGGGAACCTGAAGGTGCTATGAGAGAACAATACTCGAACCTATTCATTGATAGGATTTTCGGGGACAAAAACCCCTAAGAGGAAGAGTTGTAATAGTCCAATTTTAGCTAAATTGGAACAATGGTTTCGGAACCACAAATCTGAAGTCAAAAAATTATTTAAATATTAGTTTTGGTGTTTACAGCATGTGATTATATGTGTGAAAGTTTCGTGAAATAATTTTAGTATTTGAGTGCTTAATTTGAATAAAGTACTAAATCAAATAAAATGCAAAAGTTGCATTCTATATGTTAAAAGTGTTTGAATTCTATGAAATTAAAAGGTGGGAGTGCTTATTATGAAATTAAACCATTGATAGTGGAGATGGACATAAATGGCCTTGAACTATGTGATTATTAATGTTTTAACTAAAAGGTATAATGGTAAACTATGTATTAATGTGAAATAAAAAAATGAACAATTTAAAGCTTATATTCTCATCTCTTTCACCAAAATTGAAAGAAAAAGAACACCATAGAAGCATTTTAGGGTTCGACTAGCATATAACTTGATTAAGGTAGGTTCTTTGCTCGGTTTTTGATGATTTTTATATTCTTGTAATCGTTGTTTCGTGTTTTAGCTAGCCCGTGCCCTAATTTCTGAATGGTTGATGAATTTGCGAGTTGCCATTGATGATAGCTTGATGTTTTTGAATGTTGATGATGGAAAATGAATAATTGTTGATAGATTTTAATGTTTTGTAAAGTGATTTTTGACAAAAAATGTCAAAAAGGATTAAATTGTGAACTTTGTAAATTGAGGGGTTGAAATGTAAAATAAATGAAAAATATGGGCTACTAGGGGCACTATGGTAATTCAGCCAAGCATGGGTCTTATTGAATTGTATGAATTTTGTGTATTTGTGAAATAATGACTAAATTGAATAAATGTGAAACTTTAGGGGCTAAAGTGTAAAAATGCCCAAATAGGTATTTTTGGATGAAATTGAATGAATAGGTGATTAAATGAGTTAATTTTGAATACGTATAGATCAAGAAAAGAGGAATCCAGAATTAGATCTGGGGAAAGGCAAGATAACCGAGTAATTGACTCATTTCGTCGTTTTTCATACCCGAGGTAAGTTCGTATGTGGTTATTTCATTATAAATGTATGTTAAATACTTTGATATTTCATAAACTGGGATTATGAGATTACAAATAATGTTGAATAGTGAAAATGACTCTACAAATGCATTCGATGATAGAAACGAAAGGTGTGAAAGCTCGGTTGAACCTTAGGAATAAAACTGGATACTTGTGAAATGTTATAAGTTGATATACCGATTTGGCTTCGGGACATGCATATCGGATGAGTTGGCTTTGGGCCACAATATCAGCACTTTGGGTGCGAGTGATACCTTAATTTGGCTACGGGCCATGGTATAGGTATTCAGAGAGGAGTTACCTTGATTTGGCTACAAGCCATGGTATAGGTGCTCCGGGATAAGTTACCTTAATTTGGCTTCGGGCTATGGTATAGGTACTTATGATTGAGATTCTTGAATATCTGATTTCTATTCTGAATGGTTCAATGAGTAAGAATGACGTAGTTGAGAAAGAGATTAGTACAAGATTGTACAGGTACTTACGGAACCTATTCGAGTATAATATTGAGAAAGTTCATTGAAATGGTATTTGATCATGTTTTGAGACATGATAAAGGTTTGTGGTTAATGTGATTTTGATTTGGTAATGTGAAAATGGTTAAATTACATTTATTTGATGAATTGAGTTAATCACTTACGAACTTACTAAGCTATGAAGCTTACTGTGTGTTATTTGTCTATGTTTTATAGATAATCAAAGCTAGCTCAAATTCGGGGATTGTTAGGAACCGTCATCACACTATCGATCATTTTGTTGGTACTTTTGATGCTTTTTATATATGGTATATGGCATGTATAGGCTAGTGTCATCTTGGTATGTTTTGAGTTATGATTTTAGTCATGAGATTTGGCTTGCAAATATTGGTGAGTATTTGGCCATATAAATTGGCTTAATTCATAAGTTTGATAAGTGATTTATGATGCATATGATGTCTTATGTTTTGGCAAGATTAATATGGATTCATTTGTTTGCTAGATGAGTGTAACGCCCTAATTTTCACGAATTCTGTGAATGTTGGCATAGGTTTAATTATGTTAGTGGGCCTCTAGAAGGCCCAAGCTTAAGATAGAACCCTGTAATTTTAGTTAATTTTGTTCCATAAGAAAAAGGGAGTGAAATTATGAAATAGGACCTATGTGAAAATGTTTGAAAATGCTATAGGTTAATAATTTGTAGTGGCCAAATAAATAGTAGTGCAAAATAGGAGGATTTGCATGTCAAATTCCCCACTTTTAATGTAGTGGCCGACCAAGGTGATGGATAGTTGATAATGTATGCATTTTAGCATTTTAATAGTTAATGGATGATGGGCATTAGCATTTTAATAGTTAATGGATGATGGGCATGATAAGCATTATGGGCATATTTTTATTGGAATTATGGCATGAGTATGGCACAAATATTAGTATATCATTTATGTGTCATAAAATGTTGAGTGATAAGAATAACAAAAAGAAGTAAAGGAAGGTTTTTGTTTATTCTTTATTCTTCATAGCCGAATTTGAGAGAGAGCAAATAGGGGAGGAAACCCTTGAATATTCGGTCACTAGGAGGGGGAAAAATTGAAGGTAAGTTCTTGGTACTTTGCTTCTGTCTTGATGTTCATGAGTTCTTCTTGATTCTACCCTAACTCATGAAGCATATTTTGGTTTTTGGTTGTTGTTTCATGTTCTTTTGATGAAAAATGGAAGATAGGTGAAGTTGAGCCAAACAAATGAGCATGCATGTGCCTTAGATGCTAAGGGGAAAAATCGGCTAACATGTTGTGCTTTAAAATGATGAAATGGAGATTATACTTAAGTAAAATCATAGATATGTGATGATTGATTGGTGATATACATGTTTAAATAACAAGCATGCAAGTTAGGTGTGAAAGAGTGATTTGGTAATAAATCGCTTGGGACAAGCAGCATAATGTGACTTTGGAAAATCACCATAAATTGTGGAAGATGAATTAGAAGCTGAATAAATTATGTAATTAAATCTTAATGAGTCTAATTTCAAATGAAATAAACGAGAACATATTTTGAATTCTGTACAATGAGAAATTTGATTTGTAATGAAGAGTGCTCAGATTAGCCAAACAGTGAAACATGGGAAACTTTAAGAAAAATCTGGTATTGATTGGCCATACCAAAAATTCTGAAAAATTATGGATAGAAGATATATGAGTCTATTTTCAGGTAAAATTAACGGGACTTGATTTGGAGTTTCAGAGATCCGTTATAAATGATTTAGTGATTGTTGCTCGTGAAGACAACTTGCGTGAAATTATGATTATGTGGTAAACATTGACAAAAATTTGTTAATGAGTTGCTTATTGATTTCTTATAAGCTTACTATGATTTGTAGGTGTGGTTGGCGAATATTGTAAGGGGTTAATATGTAGTTTGTATTTGAATAGTTAGATTAACGTGTTAGTAATCCAATTGTAGGCGGTTCGTGTGTGGATCTCGTCAAGATATCGTCAAAAAAATGTGTGTAACTAACACCCTCTTTCTTAGTCTAGATCGGCAAAAGTCGAAAAGTCGAAATGCCGAAAATCGGTATTTTGTAGATTTGTGAGTGTGCGAATGCTCGTGAGGTAAATCGATTAATGTTTTTGGTAAGCTGCAATGTTTGACCGCAAAGTGCATGATTTACGTGCCCTCGATATTTTTGGGCTTAATGGGCCAAAATTGGAATGATGGGCCAACCTACCAATTCGATAAGAACCCTCAGTAGTGATTACGTTAGTACGTGAAAGGTAAGAACATGCATGAAAAACCCTAAAATAGATAAATTACTGAAATACCTTTAAAAGTGGAAAATTTACGCTTTACCCTTAGGAGATAAATTACCAAATACCCCTAGGGTTAAATTGACCTAAATGCATGTTTGATCGTTGTTATTTATCGCATGCCATGTTGTTATTATCGGTGCATGGACCGGGATATTGACGGAGGAAGTACTGAAAGTGGCTTGTCCACGCATCAAGGCTTTGCCTCAATTTATCGTTAACTCGAGCGTTAAGGCCGCAAATGTGGAGTGTTAAATGGGTGGGTTGAGCTATTCCCACATAAAGTGTATGGTGGTACGCAGTGGAGTGTAGTGGTTGGTGGTTGAGTAGTCTCCCCAATGGGCTTGCATATGTTTATTGATGTTGCATGTATTTTGAAATGGGCCTATGGGTCATACTGTTATCTGAATAAGGGGCTAAGGCCCAGTTTATTGTAATCTGAAAAGGGTTCTGGCCCAGTACCACTGTTACCTGAATGGGCTTAAGCCCAATGGGCTTGAGCTGACTTGGGCTTTGAATGGGTTTTCCTTACACACTGAGTTTCCCCAAACTCACCCCTTCTTTAACCTTGCAGGTGAGCCTTGATGTGGGTGACTTGGAGCCGGAGGGGATTCAAAGTGGCCATGGTGAATATTTTTGGGTTTGAAAAAAAGAGACTGGTTTTCTTAAGTTATTTTTAATTACTATTTAATTTTTGGGTTGTAATAAGGCCATTTTAACTTTATTTTCTTATTTGATTTTTCTGGGATTATATTATTAAAAACAACTTTAAATTGATGGATGCTAATTCAAATGGGCTAGACTTAGGGCGTGATTTCAAAACGATACTTGTTTTTTTTAAAATAACATGACGTCACGAATATTCGATTTACCAAAGAAATTTCAACTTATTATAACCAAGTGTGGCAATGGATGTGGACATGTCTAGGATTGGATCTAATCAGAGAGCTTGGTACTTAAGCAGCCTTCATGGCTCACCTCCTCTGTTATGGATACCTACCTAGTGCCCAGCTTCCATTCACTTGGTTAGTTTGAGAAAAGTCGGCTTTTTAAAACACTAAAAAGGGAACACGGGTTTTTGACTTCAAAGTGGCACATCGGATTCGGCCTTAACGTCTGGGCCGGGTTTGGGGTGCTACAATGAGTAATTGATTTGGTTAATTATCAATGATGTATCATGGTTGAGAAATGGCATATTGATGATGATATGGTATGTTATAAGGCATAAAATAGTTAGTAAGATGAGAAAAATGCTTATAGAAGTTAAGGTTATGGCTTGTTTTGGCATATGAAATGTAACATCCCAAAATAGGGCCTAAACGGAACAGTGGTTGCGAAACCACAAATCTGAGGTAGAAAAATTTATTTTATTATCATTTTAAGGTATATGGCATGATTTCATGATTGTGTGAAAATTTCATTTAGAAATTTTATCGATAGAGGGTCCAATTTGATATTTAGGACTATATTGCAAAAATTGTAAAATGTGTGTTCTAGTTCACCAAGGTATTAAGTACTTGTGAGTAATGGTTTTTTAAAGTGGAGGTCATTGGATAGTAATTAGACCATTATACTAGTTTGGACAAAAATGCCTAAAGGAAAATAAAACACCATAGTTTTTAATTAAGGGCATTTTGGTTATTTAGTTATTAAAATGAATTAAAAACAAAATTAAAAGTCAATTTTTGTCCATCTTCTTCATTAGGCTGAAATTTCAAGGTTTCTCCATAGCTAGGGTTTATTCTAAGCTTCCAAGCTCCATAGTAAGTGATTCCAAGCCCCATTTTTAATGTTCTTTACGTTTTTGAAGTCGCGGTAACTTGATTAAGCTTATTCTAGCAATAATTCAACCTAGGGTTCATATTTGGAAAAATACTCATAGGTGAAATTTGTGTATTTTGGTGTTTTATGATAGAATATGAGGTTTTAAATTATGTTAGACAACTTGTGCTACTCGGTTTTACGTGAAAACGAGTAAAAGGGCTTAATTGGTAAAAATACCTAATAGTCATAAGTACATGTTAGAGTGAGAATTTGATGTTGTCATAGAATGGAAAAATGATCAGCATGTCATAAAACATAAGAAAATAGGATGAAGTTTAAATTCCGAGCCTTGGGGAAAAAGTGTAAATATGTAAAAGTTTAGGGGAAAAAATATAATTTTGCCAAAGTTTGGGTCAAGGACTGTTTTAATAAATGTGAGTATTAAATAAGCTAAATTTTTTTATTATAGATCAAGAAGAACAAAATCCGGAGTTAGACCTGGGAAAGAAAAAGATAGTGGACTAAATCGATATAGTTGATTGTATTTTGTTTCGAGGTAAGTTTGCGGTAAATAAATTGTAACACCCCAATCCCGTATCCGTCGCCGGAATAGGTAAAGGGGCATTACCGGACTTGAAACTCATATCAGAACAGTAAAAAAAAAATTTTTTTTTTTTTGAACATTCCTTTAGATAAGTACTAAAGACAGTCAGGGATACAATTTAAACTTCTATAAGTACACATTCAAAAGATGCCACTTTCGCATGGCTTATATACATTAACCAAAATATTCTTCGGCCACTGGTCTATTCATGCCATAAAATAATTCAAAACATAACAGTAACAAGCAGTGGATAGTGATAGTGTGACTAGTTGCTGACGATCCCCGAGCCTGTAGCTTCGAAATGAGATCTATAAAACAGAGGAAACAAAGTAAACGGAGTAAGCATTACAATGCTTAGTAAGTTTTAAGCAGTGTCAACAGATAACAATCAAATTATAACATAGTTGTTCGTATTTTTATTTCACTCTTCCTTCGAGCATACCATCCCTTTACCGAATATGCACATCTCATCATATACAATAGGCAGATAAACTTTCACATAAAAGTGAGCTCATGTGACATAGATATATTGTATAATTTCACATAACCTCTCACACCGATCCGATGTCACATAATCATAGGAATAGTCTCATAGATTGCTCACGATGCATCACATAACTACCTTATGATTTAGTTCAAATCAAGCTCACATATAAACTTGGAGTACATACCGCTTAACCTTTCGCATTGAATATATTTATAAGCAATTCTTATTACGAAGTCTTATAGCTTTAACCTCTACTCGGATTATCGGCGAGACCTTTAGCTCAGATGAAATCTCCACACAAAGTTATCGAGTCTTACCCGGACAAAATCTCCACACGTAGTCATCGGGTCTTACCCGGACATAATCTCCACACGTAGTCATCGGGTCTTACCCGGAATATATTTCCAAGTTTCATGTACATTTAATCACATGTTACAACATTCACATCGACTGTCATATTTGTAATTCATTTGCCTCATCAAATATCTAATAATACACACCTTTCACATTTGGTCATTCGGCCACAATATACATATCTCATACATATTTCACACTAGCCATTCAGCTTTACCACATATACATATCTCATACATATTTCACATTAGCCATTCGGCTTTACCACATATACATATCTCATACATATTTCACACTAGCCATTCGGCTTTACCACATATACATATCTCATACATATTTCACACTAGCCATTCGGCTTTACCACATATACATATCTCATACATATTTCACACTAGCCATTCGACTTTACCACATATACATATCTCATACATATTTCACATTAGCCATTCGGCTTTACCACATATACATATCTCATACATATTTCACACTAGCCATTCGGCTTTACCACATATACATATCTCATACATATTTCACACTAGCCATTCGGCTTTACCACATATACATATCTCATACATATTTCACACTAGCCATTCGGCTTTACCACATATACATATCTCATACATATTTCACACTAGCCATTCGGCTTTACCATATATACATATCTCATACATATTTCACATTAGCCATTCGGCTTTACCACATATACATATCTCATACATATTTCATATTAGCCATTCGGCTTTACAACATATACATATCTCATATATATATTTCACATTAGCCATTCGGCTTTACCACATATACATATCTCATATATATATTTCACACTAGCCATTCGGCTTTACCACATATACATATCTCATACATAGTTCACATTAGCCATTCGGCTTTACCACATATACATATCTCATACATAGTTCACACTAGCCATTCGGCTTTACCACATATACATATCTCATACATATTTCACACTAGCCATTCGGCTTTACCACATATACATATCTCATATACATATTTCACATTAGCCATTCGGATTTACCACATATACATATCTCATACATATTTCACATTAGCCATTCGGCTTTACCACATATACATATCTCATACATATTTCACACTAGCCATTCGGCTTTACCACACATTTATATATTTATCTTGTGCATCAATTTCAGCAATAGCTTATAAGCAACTCAAATAGTTTCATCAATGTTTACAACAAATTCACATATTTACTACAAGCTGTTTTCCTGAGCAATAGTCACTAAATTATTTATAACTGGAGCTAAAAAACTCAAAATCAATTGCCGTTAATTTTCCCTGAATATAGACTCATATATCTTCCAGCCATAAAATTTTCATAATTTTAGGATCGGCCAATCAATACCATATTTTTCTTAAAGTTTCCCTTGTTTCACTATTTGACTAACCTGACCACTCTTCACTACGAATCAAATTTCTCATTGTAAAAAATTCAAAATATGTTCTATTTGATTTCATTTGAAACTAGACTCATTAAAGAGTCTAAGAATATAAATTTTATCTTATAACCATTTTTGTACAAATTATAATGATTTTTAAAAAGAAGCAGGATTTCAGAGTCATTCTGACAATTGTCTCACACGACTTTAAATATCTATTTATAGGAAATTTCTTTGCTTACACGGTCTCTTTTATAAGAGACTAGACTAATTAAGCTTTGATTACATATTTTATTCAGCCTATAATTCCACACCAACAATTTATAGTGATTTTCTAAAATCACGTTATCGTTATTGTCTGAGCAAATTATTATAATTTGCTCTTAAATTTCCAAGTCCAAACACTTATGAACTTACCATTTGAGTTTAAGACATATCATGGCCACATCATATCTTATTAAATCAACTCATTATGTCCTATTATGATTGAATTTACTCAACGTTTAATCACTTAAAACTTACCTCGGAAGTGGTCGACGACTAGATATCTACTACTATTCGCTTACTTTCTTTTTCCCTATCCGACTTTGATCCTCTTTGCTCTTAAGCTTAAGTAAAACAATAGATTTGCTTAAGTACTTAACTAATATTATTCACTTGACAATCACATTTGGAAATCACATATCATTTAATCTATATCTAAAACAATAGATTTCAATATGTATCATATTTAATAAAACATGCCATGACTCGATTTCATGCTTATTTAATTTATATCTAATTCACATTCACAAGCAAGGAGTCACTTAATTTATCATGCTTCCTTATACATGAATTTAATCATATTGCCGAATGTCCTTATGTGTACATGGTACATACATAAGGCATATATATATATACCTATATATGACCATTACCATTTAAACATTTAATCTTAATCGGCAAGCTTTATTTCAACTATTTAAGGTGCAAACCAATTCTGTTATTCATTAACATTTCGTCATATTAAATCTTGATTAACCAATTTAACACATACCAAAATCCAATCATACATCTAGCCTTTATCTCAATACTAAACCGAGTTACAAGATTATACATTACACTAAGCATATCATTAAACATACCTATTCAATTTAGCTAATTTCATAGCCGATTAATCACCTTACCCCACATTACTCAATGCCGAATATCAACCCAACATCACAAGCATAATCACCATGAAACTTACCTTAATACACATATATGCATGTTCACATTCATCACATTGGCCATTATAAGCAAAACAACCATTCAAAGCTCACTTCAATTATTTAACAAATAAAACTAATGTTTAATACTATCTCCCAATTTGGTATGAGTTACCGAATGAAATTAAACTCCTAATTCATGCACTAAAATCACATTCGGCACAAGCAAACTTCATTTCAATTATGCCACTCTTAAACTTATCCATAATACCCTAAGTTCATTTAGTAGCTAGGCAACAATTATACAAAAACAACAAGCATTTAACAACAATGTACTTAACCAATTCCTTAAGCATACATTCGGCAATATATATATATATATATATATATTAATGACTAAAACACTTAGGCCAATTCTAAAACATCCACAAATCTTCATGCTTACTTGCCATAACCGTATGGTTCTTATCACACTTGGACCACAAAATGCATAAATTTCACAAATTCTAATTACTATCATAAGCTCAATTTCGGCTAACACTCAATTAAATACTTACAATTTAGCACTAATTTAGCATTTCAACATAGCCGATTGTCATTAAGCAATTAAGCCACAAACATTTAATTTTACCAAGCTCAACTCATCTATAATCAACCCTCAATACACTAAAGCATCAAAAACAACATCAAAGAAATACAAACATCCATGACCGAATGTCATCTTCATAACTTTACAAAAACATTTGCCATGAGCTAGCTTCTATACTTGATGACCACTCCAAATATACAAAGATTTTCAATGAAAGAGCATTAACATACCTTAATATTAACATAAGATGACCCAATGCTTCCCTCCCTTCTTCCTCTTTTCATTTCGGCCAAGAAGAATTGATTTCTCCTTTTCTTTTCCTCACCCTTTCATTCTTCTTTTCTTTTATTATCCTTATTATTTCTTTTATTTATTTCCTTTCTTTTACATAAAATAATAACCATTTAATTAAGATTTACTACATATTTTAATATATGTACCATCATGGCCGGCCACTATGTATAAAAAAAGGAGTATTTGACATGCAAAACCACTGTTTTCACTACATGCTTTAATAGATCCTTATAGATTAACCTATCACATTTCAAAAGTGTCACACATAAGTCCTATTAACTAAATTCACATGCAATCGACTAAATCGAAACTTAAAACTTTCACACATTCATATTCACATATTTTAGACAATATATATCATATTCAAATACTTCGGTGACTCGGTTTAGCGGTCCCGAAACCGCTTCCCGACTAGGGTCAATTTAGGGCTGTCACATAAATGCAATATTATATTATTTTATGTTAATTTTGTTCATTTCCAGTATGTGTATATTTATTTTATGAAATTATTCAAAGAAGACTCAAGCATGAATTGACGGAGAAGTAATTTCAGAAAGCTCCGATTGAACTTTAGGAATGTGTAGGATACAAATGTCATGACATTAGGGTTTAAGGATACCATGTAAGACCATGCCAAGGCATGGCAATTGGTAAAGTTTTTAAGGCAAGGAAATCATGTAAGACCATGTCAAGACATGGCATTGATAAGTTACTATAAGGCAAAGGTCCCATGTAAGACCATGCCAAGGCATGGCATTGGTGAGTTCATAAGGCAAGGATACCATGTAAGACCATGTCAAGACATGGCAATGGTAAGTTTCAAAAGGATACCACGTAAGACCATGACAAGTCATGGCAATGGTAAGTTACCCGCGTATCCTTAGTATTCCAAGTGGTTCAACGGGAAAATTTAAAGAGAATATCAAGGTAAGGTAAGGTAAGACGAGTTATATACTAAAAAGGTAAGACAAGTTCATGCTAGAAGAGCAAAGGTAAATAAATAATGTTCATGTATGCTTGATAAGGAAAAAGGTAAGTAAAATGTATTAATAAATTTGATTAAGTAAGTAAGTATTTAAGTAAGTGAGTAAGTGAAGAAGTTTAAAATATGCCTATGGCAATTAATGAAGTTGCATTAAGTAGTATCATGCCAAGTAGTAAGATAATTCTTATGAATGTTGTTATTTATTTGCATGCAAACTTACTAAGATTAATGCTTACCCCTTTATTTTCCTTCTTTTATAGTTTTGTCAAGCTAACTCGGGATCGTAAAGTACGCCGAGGTCCGTGCACACTATCACGAGGATTATTTTGGTATAGCTAGTCGTTTCATTTTGAGTATGGCATGTATAGCATCGTAGCCATTTTGTGTGTATGATCTTATGATATGGCTGATGAATGCTATGGAAATGCTTGATAATGATTAGCTGTTGGAATGGCTAATCAAGGACATGCTTGGTGTTATGTATGCCTAAATGCTAGTTATTCCATGGAAATCATGGAAAAGGTGAAATTAGCTTTAAAATAGTATCGGACAGCAATAATGGCGTGAATTTGGAAAATCACTAAAAATAGTAGAAATGGATTTAGATAGTGAATGAGATATAGAATTAAAGATTGATGAGTCTATTTTCTTATGGATAGAACAAACAGGTATATGAGTTATATTTTATGCGATATTTAAATTTTTGTGAAACAGGGCCAGAGCAATTTTTGGATCCCCTGTTCCGACTTTGTAAATTCACCAAAAAATTGTACAAAGATAATTAGAAGTAATGCTTTAATGTACAGATTCCTAATTGAGTCTAGTTTTATGAGAAACAAATGACATAATAATTGAAACTCTGTAAAGGGATATATTTAATTCGTAATACACAGGGGTCAGAGTAGTCGAACCCTAAAACAAGGGAGACTTTAACTAATAAACTGTACTAGTTGGCCTGACCAAAAATTCTAGAAAAAATTTAGTTGATAGGTATATGAGTCTAGTTTTAGGGAAAAGTTATGAAATTGGATTTTGAGTTTCGTAACTCGAGATATGAATTTTTAAGCGACTGTGACGCAGGTAGCCAGCTTGTCTGGAAGTTCTAAAATAAATTGTTTGAGCTGTTTAATTAATGAATTAAGTCCATTAACACCTCGTGCTCGACTCTGGCGACAGTCTCGGGTTCGGGGCGTTACATGAAATCAATATGATTAGAGTAATAAATGTGCATTGAATTGGCTAGTGTTATTATGTATGAAATGTGCATGAGTTGATGATGTTTTGGATGCGTATAAATGTATTGAAATGGTACCATTTTGGTTGCTATGTGTGCATGAGAAAAGGGTGGCAATTTGGCTTTGCAACTAGCCTATTTTTTTCCACACGAGCAGAGGCACGGGCGTGTGTCTCAGTTGTGTGCGACACACGGTCATGCTACACGGTAGTATGTCCCCTAGGGTACCCTTTCGAATTAAGTAAGTATACCCTACAGGTTTGCCACGACTTAGACACACGGGCGTGCCTACTGGCTGTGTGTGCACACGGGCTGGCACATGGGCGTATGAATGGCCGTGTGATCCAAGTCAGTAACCCTTCCAGATTTCCCAGGGCCAAGGCACATGGGCGAGTCTACAGCCGTGTGGTGCAAGTCAATATGTATGCCCTGTTTTTGCACGGCTTGTGACACGGGCGTGTCTGGTTGTCGTGTGAGGCACACGGCCTATTCACACAGGCGTGTGACCCCTAAATGCTTGAAAATTTTATAAATTTTCCAAAGTTTTCAAATGTTACCGGTTTAGTCCCGAACCTCTTCCAAGCATGATTTAAGGTCTCGCAGAGCCTTATAAGGGACAATGTGATTATGTTTGATGGATGTTTATGTGTTAATGGATTTTCCTGTGGAAAATGTAAGATGCATGCTATAACTGATCGATAATGCCTCGTAACCCTATTCCAGCGACGGGTACGGGTTAGGAGTGTTACAGGGTGAATGGTTTAGGATATTTTCTGGATGAACAACTGATGCCATACTTGGAGTTAGCTGGATTCGAGTCCGCAGCATTAATCTAAACGTTTGATTTGTGGTACGATTTAATATCCATATTGGTCGAGCATTGGCACCCAAATACTCACACTTTTCATTTGCTGTGTGGGGAGTGCAGTGTCACTCTAGAGGATGTTGTATTGCAACATGGGCTCCTAATCAACGGGAGTGCTGTAACGGGCGTAAGTGCGATAGCTGAGCCGGTCATCCTTTGTTATAGCCTATTAGGAGTCTCACCCGCCGATGTTGAGTCCAAATTTACGGATTTGGGATTTTCATGGCTGAAAGCCAATTTTGAACATTTATCAATTAATGCCACTAAGCATGAGGTGATGTGCACAGCTCGAGCATACATTATACATATTATAGAGGGTGTACTGATGCCCGATGCGAACAACAACAAGGTTCATTTGATGTATACCCCTATTAGTTGATTTGCAGAATGTTCGCTCGTATAGTTGGGGTTCTGCAATTCTGGCTATGTTGTGTTGTGAGCTTTGTCGGACGACAAAGCCTGATGCCGTAGACATAGGCGGATGCCTTCTATTGCTGTAGACATGGGTTCTTTATCGGATGCCATTCTTGGCATCAGTTAGGCACCAACCATACATATTTCCACTAGTGAACAGGTAATAAAATTTAACTTGTTATTAATTGACATTTTTTTTAATGATACTATTCTAACGATACTATTCTAACATGTAATTTGTTTTTGTGGATAGAGTTATTATCCGAGCATCAGAAGGTTGTACATTGTCCCGATATATCGTCTGATGATTGAATAACATGCCGGGGAAGGGGTAAGCTATTCCAATATTCGTGACATATAATTACTTTATATATCTTACTCGAATCATGTTAAATTTTAACCATGTTATTGATCATGTATTTTATCTGGATGTCGTATCGGAGACCAGAAATTGTGGCTGTTATACCCTTGTCTGCCCATATTCATTCTCACCTGTGGTGTATTAACACACCAATTATTAATTTCCATACAGTCGAGTGGTATAACTAGGATTGAGTACTCCGGCAGTTTGGTTGCATCCAGTATATCCCAGACCCGCCAATGCAGTTGGGGAAGATTCACTTGATCAACAAGATAGGAAAACATGGAAATAATTGGAGGGTTGTGCACCAGAAATATATTGCTGTGTGGGATAATTGGATGGCGCGGAGACCTCAAATGGATATTTCTTCCGATTTGCAACCATCATTAGAGTACATACAATGGTACTTTAGTACGGGAAAACCATATTTACTTGGTGAGCAGTTGACTGTAGTCCCCCCACACATGTATCGACTTAGGGCATAAGAGCCAGAGGCCGATATAGAGGTCGAGCCAGAGCCAGAGCCAAAGCCAGGTCCCGAGCTCGAGCTCGAGCCCGACGAATAGTCGGACCCCAAGCTTGAGCGATCGTATACACATTCGACAGATAGTTCTTATGATCCAGAGTTACGGGTCAATGACTATTTCCCGGGCTTGTCAAGACACGAATATCATTCCAGGTTTGATATCTTTGGGTCGTATCCACCATAGTACAGCACTCCTCCCGGCCGTATCCACGCAATACTCCACTCATTCTGGGTCTTATCCACTGTAGTATTTCACCCCTCCAGGCTCAAGTTCATCGACAACGTTCAGGGCATATGATTTTTCTTCCATGTTTTACACACCCCCACTTGCGACTGAAGAGGATGTTAATCGCTGCAATCACCAATAGCGTGAACGTCGACCCCCGCAGAAATATACCCCTAGGAACACACCATCAAACCATCAATTTTAGGGATTTCTTGCAATTTAAAAATTACAAATTTGTACTTTTTTATTCTAAAAAAATATAAATCAAGAAAAAGACAATCTTTGTATTTATTTAATTAGATTAATTGCAATATTAAAACTTGGAACAAACTTTGTGGTCATAAATTAGATTAATTGCAACATTACAACATTAAAACACTAAAACTTGTAACAAACTTAGTTGTATAAGATAAATTTTGTTATATAAATTATATAAGCTCAATTCTTACTCGATCGTGACGATTGTCCAACATGATAGTTTTACTGCGGGCATTTACTCCGATTATGACCAGCTAATTTGCATAATCCACAACGCCTGCCGTCAGATTTCTCCCTAATGTCCATTTCATTACAGATTCTGGATGATTGTGGATGACTTTTCGGAATCCTACGCAACCCTTTGTCTGGGACAAGCTTGAAAGTTGTCGGAGGTACCTCCCACATAAATAGGCCAGGCAGGACGGAGAACTCATTCTCCCAGACACGTAACATGCACTCGAGGGTGTACACATCATTGAAAAATTGTTCAGCATTAAACGAGACTTTAGCACAACCTGCCACGACATGCGCACATGGATAATGAAGTGTTTGGAACCTCCTACAATCGCACCGTCTGTTTCGGAGATCAACTCCATAGGACTTAGGTGGTATATCAGGTCAACGACCGACGGTCTTCATAACTCAAAACATTTCAAGACATCGTGAATATACTTCTATATTTATCGACCTCACCATCCAACGGTTTGCAACAATTGCATCCCTGACATCTCTAAAAAACACGTGTCCCGCCTCTATCTGGTTGACTTGTTGCTGACCCATTCTTGGCATCAAGGTAACTAACCTATAGAATATAGTCGAGAAGATAGATAAAATCAGAAGATGTCATGTTTTCAACAACACAACGTTGATCCTTTTCACCAAGTTTGTAGTCATTTCACCATAACGAAAGCCCTCGTCAAAACTTTGAGCCCATTACCATAGCTCCATAGTACTCAACCATTGTCAGAAAGATGTGTTTATTTGACCCTCCATGTCATTCTCAAGTTGAGTCATTCTTTGGAGGAAAAGATGTGGCTCTAGCTCGTGCGCTGTATATGTATTAAGAAAAGATAAGTTACAGTATTGCCTTAAAACATTAAAAATTAGATAAGGTTATCCTTTACCCGTTCTCACAACTTGTCTCTACCAGTCTGCATTCTTATAATCTCGATGAAAGTTAGCCGCAATTTGCTGGATACAGTAAACGAATCTCCATGGCACACCGGAATGCCTAATGGCGGTAATTAATCATTTCCCTCTATCAGAGATGATGTAAATATTATTATTGCTAGTAACATACCTCCGCGGGTTGGTAAGGAAGAATTCTCATGATTCCATGTTCTCCTTATCTATGATGCAAATGCTATCGAAAGCATGTTCTTGTTACTGTCTTTAGCAACTGCAAAAAGTAGGATCTGTGTATATTTTTCATATAGCCAAGTTCCATCTACTTGCACAAACGGCTTGCAGTGAGGGAAATGTGCGCACATATGGATCAAACATCCAGAACATCCGATGGAAAATTCTGTTTCCTGATTGTAGTTGGTTATCCGGGCTATAATAAGGTCGTCTTTGTAACTCAATGATAGTCTTCGGTATGTACTCCTGCATAGCGGCTATCTATCCCTGTAGCTCATTATACGACGCATTGAAATCTCCGTACAATTGTTCCATTTCCATTTATTTAGCTATCCACGTCTTTTGGTGTGATACTTGATACTGGAATTGTGCCTGCATTTTGGCAATCAGTACCGAAACTTTAACGGTCGGCATGTCCTTCACCATTGGCATGATACACGTACAGACAGTTTTAGAATCAAGTTTTCGATGATCTTCTGTCATACGTGTTGATGTGCATGTGTGAGGCCCAACAAATTTTCGTATCTCCCACATCTGTGAAATTTGAATAACTGCAGCTTGTACCCACCAATTGCAGCTTTTTGTCGACTTCCAACACTCCCCAATATATAATGTCGGTTTAAACACTGCAACTTTGTAGTCCACTGATATATTCATCCTATACCGCTTAATAGAAAGTACGCACTCTTCCTTACTTTTGAATCTCTGACTGACGAACAACTTATCAGGATCAGAATTTACGGCAAGTTGGTGAGCAAGTAATATTTTAGGGTATTCCGCGAACTCGGCTACGTGCGTCGCGTCGAGGTCTTTGAACGACATGTATCGCCCAGCATTATTGTGTATCACAATATGTCAAATCTGGTTCCCGACAGAAGGCGCGTTAATGTTTCCATCGTCATTCACATCTTCGTCGTCAATATCATCAGGGACTTCATCCACATCATGATCACTATCACTATCGACCTCTTGATCACAAGAATCACTACTATCGTATCCATGATCACCAACCACATCAATATCAGGAGCAACATTAAGATTAATATCGATCCCGCATATAGTCGATTCACTATCAACATAAGATATTGGAGTCACTATGCACGGTTCTTGAGCTCCATGTTCTTCACCATATGTAGTGAGGTCTTCATTTTGTTTTACACTGGCTAGCTCAGCAAATAAGTGAATCGGTGTAATTTTGTCACTCCGATTCCCACAATAAAGAGTGATCATTGTCTCCACGTCTTCATTGTCTACATGTTCCATTTCGTTGAATTTGATGGGATCTGTCGAAACTGGAAACTTGTAGAAAAGTTTTGAGATCTTTCTCCTACAACGTCTAACAATTTTTGTGCGAATCCTTTCCTTCATATCATCCAACGACACATTTATGTTAAATCTCATTACTATTTGTTACCGACATTCAAATATACATCCAACGGTTGTTGTCTAGATGATTTCATCGAAATAAACGCATACGAAAAATTGATTATCCATCTTCAATACTTAATATATTAAAAATTAACAAAAAATCTCAAAACAATTTTGAACATCATTAAAATACTTATATAAAAATTTAATGAATGAAAATAGTCCATTTCTAACAATATCAAATTTATTATCATTTCTAACAATATCTATAACAAAAATATTTTCAATATTTATCTATTTTTTCCTTGCTATCACTAACTAACAATTACTTTATAATAGTTACTAACATAAAAACTTTCAAATATATTAAAAATTTTACATCACAACATTTTCAATAATCTAAACACAAAACTTACTAACAAATCACAATAAACAAAATAACTTTAAAACAAAACATAAAAATAATACTAAACAAACTATATAATACTAATAAAATAATTTTTTCTTATCATAATCTATTATATTTGAAAATAACAATAAAAAATACCTTTTCTTTTTTTCTTCTTTCTCCTCTCTTGTTCTACTAATTTATTTTTTAAACTGATACGAGTTGAATGAAGAAGTAGGAGAAAATATACTGAGTGTGTCACCTATCAAATAGACATAACCAGTGCCACCTATCTGACCACTACTAAAATAATATTTTTTAATTATTTAGTGTCAAAATGAGGATGTACAACCTATGTACCACTCTACACTCATTTAAATATTTAATTTGATACTTAATTTTAACAACATATCAATTTAATAAATTTTTTATATTATTTAAGTAAAAAACCATCGCTACCATTCACCATCGGTCCGTACTGATTGTGAGTGTCGGTATTACCCATAGGTTTTGAATTTAAGGATTGACCCATGATTTGACAGAAAAGAGAAAAAGAATTATACCAATTATAAAATTGGAAAAAGATTTTCTTTCATCTTTGGATCCTTATTCTACCTTTTGTTTTTCTTTTTTATATTATTCAATTAAATTTGAAATTCTTACCTCCAACAAATAATGGGTCCATCAAAATAAATAAGCAATAAAAAATAGGAACCATTCTTTTACTTCCCTTTCATATATTCTAAAGATTTTACAATAGAAAAATGATTAAACGTTTAGATCCAATACTTACAATTACCATGTCTTTTGCCTTTAGACCCTAAATAGAAATTCTCTTTAACAATTAAAATAAAAAAAGTCACTATCAACGATAAGACATTAAAAAAAAATAGTTTAATTACTAGTTGTCTTTCTGTCCCTTCAAGCTTTGTTGTACTTTTCTGGACATCGAAATTTTAGGGTTAAGAAATAGTAAAAATTTCTCTCCTACAGTTGTGAATTCGATTTTCACTCATATAAAATAATTTTAAAATTCTTGATTAATATTTATTTTTTAATAAATTTATAAAACGCAATAAAAAATCATTACTTAACCAAAACAGCACGTATTTTTATCGAATTCACTTTCCAAAATAATATCAAATGTTCTAAGTAAATTATAAATTTATTTTTTATTAAGTATATATATATTTAAAGGAAACAAGAAATTAAATTCCAGGAAAAAATTATAAACAAGAAATTAAATTCCAGAAAAAAATTACAACTTTTTTATTCAGCTTCCCCAAATTTCATCAAGCAATAAGTAAACAGTGAAGCTTCACCTCTCCCAAATCTGGAAAGGATGAAAATAAAATAAAAACAAATTTAGGGAGAGACATTGGAAATTACAGTTTGCCATTGTCAGTGCTTCACTGCACAAAATCTGTTGCAGGATTTTTTAAACAGTGTCTCTTCACATCTTTTGATTGTACTAAACTAATACAATTAAGTGTCAATTTTTGACCGTCACATCATTCTCTCATATAATACTCCTATAATATCCCATTATTAAAGTATTTTAAAACATACTTTTAAGTAAAAGGTTAATGGATATTTTTTTGTTTTTCATTATCTTTACTATATAAGTAAAAGATTTGGGAGGGCTACAAATGATAACGTAGTAATTATAGAATTTATTGCTAATTTATTCAAATATATATACAGTCATTTCTACAAAATAATGCCTTTCTTTCGAAAAGAGTAAAGGCCACTGTCAAATTCCATTTTCTTTTTAAATTATTATTTTATTTCACTTTTTTAAGTGACAGAGAGACTGAGAATAGAGTAGACTCTCCTTGCTGGCATGGGGTCAGTTTCAGTGTCAGGTGCCTAACTTTTAGCTTCAAGTTCTATTCAGATTATTGAAAATTAAATCCATTTACTAACATTTTGGTTTATTTTGTTTGGGTGTTGTATATTGAGATAAGAAAAAAGAGTTTTTGTTTATCATTATTATTCATGACCCACGAAAAATAAAGAAAAAAGACCCCATGAACGGGCTGTAGGCAGGCAGAGCTCATGGAAATGGGTTCGGGCTCTTTGACAGACTCAGGTGGTTCTTCCTCCAACTCCTCCACTGAGTCACTCAACGGCTTGAAATTTGGTCAAAAAATCTATTTTGAGGATACATCAGCTGCTGGCACCGGTGGTGGTACGACCATGGGGACTCCACTCAAGTCAGGTATCGGGTCTTCAAGCTCATCCGGGTCGGGTAAGAAGGCCAGGGGTGGAGTGGTGCAAGGTGGTCAGCCTCCAAGATGTCAAGTAGAAGGGTGTAAAGTGGATCTGACTGATGCAAAAGCTTACTATTCAAGGCATAAGGTTTGTGGTATGCACTCTAAGGCAGCTAATGTCATTGTTGCTGGTCTTGAGCAAAGATTTTGCCAGCAATGTAGCAGGTCTGCCTCCTCCATTTTGCTCCTTTCTTTTTCTTCCAATTTTCACCCTTTCCTTTTGTAGTAGTAGTTCATTGAAGAGCTTGTAATGATTATTTTGTTAATTGTTATGAAAAGGGTCAGATTGTGGGTTCTTAGTACTTTGTGCTTGATGTTTTTGGTCCTTTGTGTTTGGATTTGCATGATGGAGATTATATTAGTGTAATATTTGGTTACTTATTTGGCTTTTGGCAACCTGTTTAGATTTTGCCACAATGTTGTATGGTCTGTTATTTAGGGACATATTTGGGAGGCTATTTAGTTGGAACTTGGTACCATTTTGACACTGATCACTTCCTTTTGTGGTAATGAAGAGCATAGATTAGAATTTGTGGGATTATTGTGTGCTAATATGTCGTCAGATTATTAGTAGTTTAGGCATTGTATAAAATCGATGACCGATTTTAGAAATAGCAACCTACATTGACAGTTAAAATTAATTACTTCGAAACTGTTTAATTGTCTGCTTCATTATGCTGGAAAAAGGTGTTCCTTACATACTTGTTAGCAAAAAGAGGAATTATCCTTGGTTACATGCTCGACTGTTTCTCGTTCTTGTTGGGTTTGATTTTCCTTTGTGGTAGCATCTATCCAGATTTCATCAGCTTCCTGAATTTGACCAAAGGAAACGGAGTTGCCGTAGACGGTTAGCAGGTCACAATGAGCGACGGAGGAAACCACCACCGGGATCATTATTATCCTCTCGTTATATCCGGCTTTCTTCGTCTATTATCGGTTAGATTGTTGTCACATATTGTTTTTGAAACTCTTCTTTGTATGGTAAATTGCAAGGGAATGACTTGCAGCTCCTGCTTTGTGTGTGATAATTATGGTGTCCCCATTTGATGCTTATAATGCAGAAAGCAGCAGAGGTGGAAGCTTTATCATGGATTTCACAGCCTATCCAAGGCTTTCCAGAAGGGATGTGTGGCTAACATCAAGATCATCGGAACATGTACCGGGAAATCAATACACTGGAACAGGATGGTTGCTTCCACATCCATGTCAAAACAACTCAGAGAATCCTCCACCTAACCTTTACAGGCAGGAATTACCAGGGGGAACTGGTGTTCCTAGTGGCCGGATTCCTCCGGGAGAATGCTTCACGGGAGTTGTTGACTCAAACTGTGCTCTCTCTCTTCTGTCAAATCAACCACGGGGCTCTAGAAATCAGGGATTGACTCTTGGGTTAAATGACATGATCAACTCCGAGCTTTGTTCAATGTCTCAACCAGCAATGCCTCATGGTGCAGTTACGAATCCTTACTCAAATGCCTCTTGGGGTTTCAAGGGCAACCACTCCTGTAGTCGCTCCCAGGATATGCTGCCTCAAATCCCAGAGCCTATTAACAGTCAATTGACCGGGGGACTTCAGTTGTCTCACCAAAGCAGGGGGCAATACATGGAGCATGAGCCATCTAATGCGGATGACACCTCCATGCAGCATATTCACCAATCCTTCTAAGTCTGCTGTGATAATCATTCCTGCAAATATTGGTCAGTTTTTGTGCCCAGTCTTATTTAGTGTGTGATTTATGGTGTTTCTGGCATTATCGTTTCCTTTTTGGGATGGAGTTTGTTAAAAACCCAAACTACCCCATCATGTTGTGTGTGCCTATGGTTAAAACAATGATTAATAGGTGAGAAAAGTTTTAGCCTATGATGAACTGAAAGCTACTCTACGTTTCAGTGACTATTTCTCTAGAACATGATTTTCATAATCTGGAAACTAGAAATAGCTTACCTCATGGTATGGTAAAAAGCTATGGTAAGGGAGATTGCATTCTTAAAGAGAAAACAAAGGTTCAAATTTTGTAGACAATAAAAAGTAGGCATGAAATCCTAACATGAACCGGCTTCAACAATCACGCTGAACGAGGCATTGATCTCTGCAATTATATTGAGTGGTCTCACATAGCTTTCTTCAGCTTCCTGCTTCATCACAGTTGGTTTGTGTGTTGATCGGAATCTCTTCATTTTCAGATATCAACGTAACCACAATCTTCTACTCCCTTCACAATCATTTTAATTTAAATTTGAAAACTCAATTTGAACCCATGCTAGACCCAATATGATTCACCATAAAAAAATCAATAATTCAATTCTAAAACTCGAAATGACTTAAAAGGTGATTCATGAATACCTAAACGTGAAGTGACAAAAGTCAAAAAGTTGCTTAATAGTTAGAATGAAAGTGGCTAGAATCCAAAAATATTTAAATTGATCTGAAATTTTAAAAACACAATTAACTCATTAATTCCATCAAAAACCAACCCGTTATATCATATTTAAAAGTGGACTATAAAATTTATGCCCCAGTGGCACTGAAATTCCAAGAGTAAAACGTTACTCCACTAAAATTCAGCTTCAGATTGATATTTCAATTTTACTGAACTCCAAAATGTTGACAGCGGAGTTCAAAGCTCCAATGCCATGGGTACTTTATTTTTATACCCTGTCAATCCTTTCTTTGTTATTATTTATTCTATTTTTAATATAAAAAAATACTTATTTATTATTTAGCATAAATATAATTTATATTTTATTTTATAATTTGGGGTTGCGCTAAATTCAAACATATATTTTGGATGCTGGGTTGTCCTGAGGGTGGTGTGCAGAGTTGGGGTATAAGTAGTCCAGTAGTTTTTTAAGTGTGTTGGAGATATGTTTCTACTTCCTACTTTTAATGATTTTTCGAGATACAATTTCATACTTATCTATATACGAAGTTGTCGTTTCTATAAAAAAAAAAAGAAGCAAAAAGTCAACTTGAAAGATGCGTTATACTTTTTTTGAAATATAAACTGATGATGCAAATGATGAAGGGAAAAAGGCAAAACATAGTTACTGTTTTACTGGTTGTTCTGATGAAAGAATTTTAGATTTTAAAGTAGATTTGTGAATTTGACCCTTAAGCATAACTATTATTAAAAATATGTTCAAAGGTAGTAGCCAATAAAATTAAAGAGAAAAAAAGAAGAAGAAAAGCGCTGACCTTCAAGGCTTCAAGTTCTTTTCTGTGGAAAAGTGGAAGTTCTACCTAGAAAAAGCAATATCCAAAGCTTTATCAAAATATTTAAGATTTTAAAATATTAGAAAATTTTAAATATTTTAACAGAAAATTTTAAAATTGATAAATATAACATTACATGTTATATTTTTATTAGTTTCTAATGTTACATGTGTTGTGTATGATTTTATGCGTTTAATTTTTTAAATATTATATTTTTAATTATAAAAATTAGTGTAAAATAATATGTTTATTTGAATTATTAAATATATTTAAAATTATTAACTTATTTTAACATTCAAATATTATAATAAAAATTAAATCATAACTAAATCAATTTTAACATGTTCAATATATAATATAATTTTACTTCAGATAATTAATGTAAAGTACCATTATTTAAAATAATAGCTAATTAACATATATAAAATATTGTAATAATTCAAATATAGTGCTAACGAAAAATCATAATTGTTATAAAAGCATTTGTAATTGAGATATATTTCTAATTTGTTACTGCTAATAATCTTCATTCATTTTATTGGCTATTTTTTTAGTTACTACTTGATTCAATATGTCTAACTATTAGATGCTATTTATTTAGCTAAACTTCACTTCTAATTGGTATATAACTCTAAGAAATAATTAAGTGACAATTAGCAAATAAAATCTTTTATCTATTTTATGCTTAGAATTCTATTCAAATTTACATTAATCTTTTCTTTTAAATTGAGCTACCATACTTAAATTATAAGTTGAGCTTTACATTAACATTCTTTCAATATTCAAATTATAGATTAGCGATTAAGTCTAAATTATTAAATTCTGTTGGGTTTTGGCTGCTACTCATTCGATGTTCTGTTAGAATGAAAATAAATTTATGCTTGGGCCATGGGAAGATTTTAGGTCGGTTGTTTCTAACTGATTATGGTTCATAATGTAACGACCCGATTTTAATCGATGTTGAAAAATGCAGTTTTGATCTCAATTTCGTAAACCGAGTCAGTGAAATTATGAATAGAATGATTTTTGTATTTAGTGTAAAAATATATTAGTGGTCGATCAAGTAATTAAATCGAGAAAATCATTAATTATAGTACAAGGACTAAATTGTAAAAGTACAATTACTATTAAATTTTAATTTAAAAAATGCAAAAGGACTTATATAGAAATTTAACCAATGACCTAATAACTATTTTACCCTAATTATGCCCTAGTTAATGGGATGGAATAATCTCTTCCATCCGATCCCACTAATTAGCTTAATGATAAACCTTAGCTATTCATTATTATATTAATTTAAGTTTAATTAATCCTAATAACATGTATATGTACATGTGAGTAGGAGAGAGAAAACAATTGTTGTCTTGTTCCTCAACTTGTTGTCATCCCTTACAAAAGAAAAGAAAGAAAAAAAATTGTTAAGTTTCTACAGCCATTTGATTCATAATTTCTTAAGGTATGCCTGTCTTTTGTTTGAAATTTTTATGAATTCTTGACTATGGGAGCTTGATTAATCTAACTCAAGTTTTAGAGTATCGAGTTGTTGAGTACAGGTCAAGTTACCATTAGTAGTTTTTTTTTTTTTTTTGTGAAATTAAGCTTAATTTTGATGAGAATTTGGAGTATGAGTTTTGAGCATGTTAGAACTAAGTTGAAAAGTAAAGAAAAATGTTGGAATTGATTAGAAATTCAATTAAGCTATAGTTAATGTTGTGACATTAGAGATTAAATTGAATAAATTTAAAGCTATTAGAAAATCATGTGATAAATTGAAAGCTTGGGGTCCCTGATGAAAAATATGAAATTAAATTTTGATTCGATGCTAAATATCGGAAAATATGAGCATTTTGGATATAGAGACTCGAATGAATAAAATGCAAATTATGTTTAACTGATGTGTTTTCATGTGACTAGGTGAAAACTAATACCATTTCTATAATCAAATTATCGTACACGACATCGGGCTATCTCAAGATAAAGGAAATGTGAAGGTTGTAGATGAGTAATTATCTCGGTTTGTGTTTTCATGATTGAATTCCAATATATATTTATTTGCTTGTTACAATTAGCTTGCTTAAGGTAATGATCTCACTTGTCTCAAGAATATGTAAGTATAAAATAGTTAGTAACTTGTGAAAAATATGATACTATACATATGAGAATATGAAATGGTATGAAATTGATTTGGCATGATGTGAATTTGTAATGTATTAAACTATGATATATGAACCATGTATATATGTTTGAAACATTGAATACCCTATTAACGGTTTCAAATAGAGTCGGGTATAGTTGACATGCTATAGGATTAGTGTACGGGATTTTACTTCGATTTATATTATAACACCTCACACCCATGCCCAACGTCGGGACAAAATACGAGGCATTACTAAACTTAAACACATGCATTCAAACATTTACGAGTCATCAAGACTTGATTTAATTCAAAACTTTTTCAAACTTTTCCAAAACTTCTTATCAGGGGCCTATAAGGCCCAAAGCATCTCTAAGAAATCACTCGGGACCAATTCGGGTCCTTTAATCAACACTAGGAAAATGACCTTTGAAACAGGGCACACGCCCGTGTGGATGGGCAACACGCCCGTCTGAAGCTTGAACATGGTCGTGCTGATGGCCCGTGTGGCACACACGACCTAAGCACCTAGGGACACACCCGTGTCCCATGCCCGTTGAATTAAATTCTAAATTCGAACCTACAGGGGTTTTCACACAGCCTTGCGCACACCCGGGTCTATGACTCGTGTCCCTCACACGGCTATGACATGCCCGTGTCTAAAAACTCTGTGACAGCCCAAAATTGACCCTAGTCGGAAAGTGGTTTCGGGACCACGAAACCGAGTCTTATAAATAATTAATTGTTATATTCTATGTTTATGATGTTAATAAATGCATGTATGAAAGTTTCATGCATTAATTTGATCATTTCTATGTGAATTTATTAAAAATGGACTTATATGAAACATTGTAGAAATGTGATAGGTTAATCTATGAGGACCTATTAAAGCATGTAGTGAAAATAGTGGTTTTGCATGTCAAATACTCCTTTTCTTATGCATAGTGGCGGCCATGATGGAGCATATATTACAATATGTGGTAAATTTCCATGAAGTGGTCATTATTTTATGTAAAAGAAAGGAAATAATAAAAGAAATAGAAAAGAAAAAAAAAGTGTGTGTGGATGCCTTTCCCCCATTTGCCGTGAATTGAACAAGAAAAACAAAAAAATGCTCATCCTTCCTCAAATTTCTTTCAATTGCCGTGAGTGAGAGAGGGGGGTTTGGAGAAGCTTGGCCATACTTGCAACTAGAGTGAGGTATGTTTGATGTCATTCTTTAAGATTCATGCATGTTTTAGTTGTTAGTTTGAAACCTACCTAGCCCATGGCTTAGATTTCTTTGCTATTTGATGGAGATGAAGTTCGCCATGGAGGTTGTCTTTTTTGGTTGGTTGTTTAAATGTTGTTGTGATGAAGCATGAAGAGAAGTGAGATGAATGTTTAATAAAAGGAGATTTTTAGATCCTTGAGTTCTTGTTGTTATGTGTATGTGCATGAGTATTCGCCATGCTATAGAATCTATGTGCAAATGATAAATGCTTGGTACATTCGGCTACATGGGATAATGAAAGTTGTATTAAGTTAAGGTGCATACTTTAATCTAAGTGTTGAGAAGTATTCGCTAAGATAGCTAAAAGGTGGGTGTTGCCGATTTTAGATTTAGATTATGAGAGTGGTTATAATGGGCATTAAGATGGTAATCTTAAGAAATGATAAGTAGATGATATAATTGAAGGGTGAAGTGGCTAATAGGGACTTTTAATGAAATTATGTCAAGGCCGAATGTATCATGAAATAAATAAAAAATGCTAAATTGTGCTTGTATGTGTGTTCGCCAAGGAAGTGTGATATGAAGCTTTGATAGGTTTGAAAGATGAATGACCGAATGAGCTATAGGTCATGTATGGGTTAATTTTATGCATATGTGTGTGTGGCATTAGTAGTTAATGGCATTCGGCATTGTTTAACTAAAATTAGAAATGAATCTTAAAAGTTAAATAGGTTGCCCTAGTGGCGAATGTGTTAAAACTAATGCATGGACAAATGATACGAATGAATTGATTTCGAAATGTGTATGGTTGTCGTATGTATGTGTTAGATTGAGAAGTAAATTTGTTTGATTTAGCTCAAGAGCAAAGGGAACTAGATTGGATAAAGGAAAGGAGAAAGCAAACGAGTAGCCGATTTGGAACCGTTCTACCCCAAACAAGGTAAGTCATTAAGCACGTATTTGATATTGCTTAAATGATTGTAAAATTTATGCAATTGTGTTTAATGGGATGATATATATATATATATAAATGAAAATGTATGTGTATGGAGTGATGGCATTTGTTGAATGTAAAAGAAATAGTGAAATGTGTAGAAAGTTTGCTTTCGGCACTAAGTGTCTTGGGCAATACGTGTGTACGGTGACGAGATCGGCGATAAGTGTGCGTGCTGGAAATATATGGCACTAAGTGTGCGTGCTGGAAATATAAGGCACTAAGTGTGCATGCTGGAAAAATATGACACTATGTGTGCAAGCTGGAAAAATACTGACCTTTGGGTGTGCGAGCTCGGAGGGTATGGCACTGTGTGTGCGGGCTTAAATTACGTGGCACTAAGTGTGCGAAATCGAGTAGTAAGCACTGTTTGTGCGTACTCTATATATATGGAGGGTGTGTCTCCATTGAATTGAGTATGGACAGCGGATAGGGTAAGTACCTCGAGCTCATGACGAATAGAGAATACGTTCATGCTTGGGGTTGAACTTGATAAGCCTTAAATCTATGTGATGATTGAAATTGTATGGTTGTGCTGGAAAATGAGTTAATGTGTAAAAATGCTTGATTATCTTGTTGTGTAAAATATGAAATGTGGATGTATGATTTGGTACGAGATTGGACCGAAAGGTCCGAGGTATTAAGGTATAGATTCGATATGGATGAGTACCTAGCCTCGTTTGTTGTACATGTTGTAGTAACTTTATCGGTGGATTGATGAATGCTTATGACTTCTGAGTTGTAAACTCACTCGGTGTTTTCTTGTCACCCATTTTAGGTCTCTCGGACTCGTATTGTTTGCGTGATCGGGACCGTCATGAGAAGTCATCACAACGGCTGAAATCTTGTGGTATTGTTTTTGTTGTTGAAGAACATTTGGCATGTATAGGCTATTATATTTTGTCGAATTGTGGGTTGTAAACTTTAAGCCATGTGAAAATGGCCTATGTGGTCGTCGAGTGGGATGCTAGAACCTATAGCCACGAGTCTTAGAAACTCTAATTTTGATAAGGTGGCCATAATTTGTGTCATGTATGATGGATGATTAAGGCCAAGGAAAGATTCATGAAATTGGCATAGTCTCATCGCAGTAACTGTTGCGGATAGCAGCAGTGAGATGAGATTGAAAAATCACTAAAAATAGTGGAAGTAGAATTAAATAGTGAGTAAATTATGAAATTGAACCTTGATGAATCTATTTTTATATGGACGAAATGAAACGACCATATGAGCAGTATACTGAGAAATATCAAAGTTCTCGTGAGACAGGGCCAGAACGGTTTCTGGGTCCCCTGTCGTGACTTTGAAAATTTTCCATAAATTATCCAGAAAGAATTAGGAGTCATGCCTTATATGTAAAGATTCCATTTTGAGTCTAGTTTCATTAGAAACAAACGGCACCAGTATTAAAGCCCTGTACAGAGAGATATCCAAGTTGTAACGCACGAAGGTCAGAGTAGTCGATCCCGGTAACATGGGTGACTTTAACTAATAAACTGTACCAATTGGCCCAACCAAAAATTCTAAAAATAAATCCATGGATGGGTATATGAGTCTAAATTCAGGTAAAATTTACGAAACCAGTTTCTGAGTTTTGAAACTCGAGATATGATTTTTAAGGCGACGGTGACGCAGTTTTCCAGCCTCACTGGTAATGTCAAATTGGTTGGTATTTTGAGAGGATTTGGCCGTTAACCCCTCGTGTCCGACACCGGCGTCGGTCACGAGTTAGTGGTGTTACAAACTCAGCATCCAATTTGGGGCACATGGCCAAGGCACACGCCCGTGTGCTAGACTGTGCCCTTCACACGGTTGAGACACACAGCCGTGTCTATACCTGTGTGTTTACTACCATGCATACTGACTTGTAAAATTTACGTGCAGGGACACACGGCCAGACAGCACGCCCATGGGGCTGGCCGTGTGGCACACACGGCCTAGAAACACGCCCTTGTGGACAATATACGGCTATTTACCAAGCCTTATGCCACCCTGAAACAAAATTTAATACTAATCAACATATCAAGGTCTAAATTAATATGAGTTCTCAACCAACAACCATAGCTAAGGCCTACATACATTTCACAAATTTAACCATGTCAACAATTTCTTTTGCATTCATATAATGACTTACAATATTAGCCATTTTTATGGCCTTATACAAAATGAGTCAAATGCTAAAACAAGCCAACACCATTGGCCTCAAAACAATGTGACAGAAAAATAAAATTAAAGATTCCTATACATGCCATAATCAAAATGATAAAACTAGTTATACCAAGTGTTTCAAGGATAGTGCGACTGGCTTCTCCGATGTAGGCGACGATCCTCAAACTACTTTGGCGGCACTAAAAGGAAATGGAAAGGAAAAAGGGTAAGCATGAGAGCTTAAAAAGTACATATATGCAAATAAGTGTTATTAGAAACACATTCGTCAAACAATGGCTTATCATACTTAAATGATATATCATTTAACCTCACTATCTTGCTCTTCCTTTTTTTACGCATACTTACTACATCTCATCACATACTAAGGTATTCGTTCGAGAGTTTAGTATACATACCTATAGTTACCCAAAAAATAACTCAAGTTCATTCTCTCTATTGACATACCTCATTGGAAGTATTGCCAATCCATTCATCGAGTTGCCCCTTTGAACACTCAGAAATACCAATGTATACACGAATAGTTTACTCCTAAGTACTATACAAGTAGCCAAGGCTATCTCGTACTTTGTAATACTTTCATAATTGAGCTACTCATGGGCCTTTTCACCAAGTCAATACCCGGAACCCATAGCTCTATCATGTAATGCTCGCTCATTGAGCTACTCACGGGTCTGCAGACAAAGTCAGTACCCGGACCCACATTACATATTTCACTTGTCTCATGAACTCATACTCAACTCATGAGTTCAGACCACTCAATTTCTCATGACTTACCTTTTGTATCCTATACTATTTCCGAGGTTCGACGGGATCTCGTATCTAACCTGATGCTGTCGTACTTGTTCATAATGTAGGTTACTCTTATATTGCATTATTTATAATTTCATGGTATTAAGTAGATTATGATACATGGTAAAAATAAAAAATCTAAAAGTAAGCTACAATGACACATTATTTACATATGTACTTACCTTGGCACAAAATGATGGGAACGAGCCTAATCTTCGTAAATTTTGTTCTTCCCTCAATCAAGACTCGAATCACATTTCTCTTAATCTAAAATGTCAAATATTAGCTTACTTAATACACAAATCATTCAATTCAACTTGAGACTCATGCTTTGGTAAAATGACCGTTTTGCCCTTAAACTTCCCAAAAATTATGATTTTACCCTTAGGCCTGAAAATTGATTTTTATTGAATTTCCTTATTAGCCAAGCCTAACCGACCATTTATTTTTCTAATGACCACCCCAAATTCTCAATATTTCACAACATTACTATCTATTTTACAAACTTTACAAAATGGTCCTATTAGGGTTTTCATGAGAAGTCCTGTCACAAAAGTTGTTCACTCAACAACCAAGACTCATTTTCTTCCATAAAAACTTAGCAAACATATAAATCCTTTCATGGTAAGTCTCTAAACTATCAATCATTTCACAAAATAGTTTCCTCAATAGCTAGATTAAGCTCTAGGGGTCCTAAAAGTACAAAAATTATCAAGAATAACCCTCAAGTTGACTTACTTGCAAGAGGCTAGTGTAACAACCTGATTTAGACCCTATTCAGAACGGTGATTTCGGGACCACGAATCCGAGTCAGAAAAATATTTAAAAATTATTTTATGTGTTTATTATGTGTGAATTTATATCTGTGAAATTTTCGTGCTTTAATTTTGTCGTTTGAGTGTTCGATTAAATAAAATGACTTAATCGCGTAAAATGAAAATTTGGTGGTTAAATGTGAAAGTGCTTATTTGAACTTGTCTTATTAATATGAAGCACTTATGAAGCAATTAGACCATTTAAAATTAGAGTGGACGGTAACGGCCATGATTATAATGATTTTATAATTTTATTATAAAGGTTAAAAATGTAAATTAAGTATTAAGTTAATATATGTTATATTATAACATAAAAATAAAAGCCATTATATGTGTTATTATTTGTGTTTTTTCCGAAACAAAATAAAAGAAAAAGAAAACCTAGGTTCGGCCATATTCAAGCTTAATCAAGGTATGTAACTAGCTCGGTTTTTGATAATTTTTACGTTTTTGAGATCGTTGCTAAGTTATCTACAAGACCCATGCTTGAATTTTTGATTTTGATGAATATTTTGAGTTATGCCATTTTTGAAAGCTTGTGATTTTTGTTATTTCATGATGAAATATGAAAGATATGTTTTGGGTTAACATGTTTTGTATTGGAATTTTTGATGATTTTGAGTAATTAGGACTAAATTAAAAATAATAATAAGTTGAGGGACTAATATGTAAAATAAATGAAATATATGGACTTGTATGGACACTAGGAACATTTGACCTAACATAGGTGAGTTGAAATTTTGCATATTTTGTGTTTTGTGCAATAGGGACTAAATTGTGAAAAATGTGAAATGTTAGGGGCAAAAGTGTAACTTGCCCATTTATGTGTTTTTGGATTAATTTGATTGAATATTTTATTAAATAAGTTTAGTTTATTTTAATTTAGATCAAGAAAAGAGAAAATCAGATTTGGATCGGGGGAAAACTAAAGTTGTCGATTAGCCGTCCCGTTTTGTTTTTCATCGTCCGTGGTAAGTTTATAAGAAAATAGACATTGTTTATTTTAACTATATGTGAGCTATATATGCTGAAATGAAATATGTGAATATATATATATATATATATATATATATTTATAATAGCCGAATGTATACAAGTTTGGAAACTATGTTTGTCAATTCATTATGACCGAGTTACGACGTCCGAAAGCCCCGTATGAGCCTTAGGAATAGCTAGGATACATACGTCATGATATACGATTTCGATATGTGATGTGCGAGTAAGACCATGGCATCGATATATGTGTACGAGTAAGACCACGTTTTATACGTTGGCATCGATTTGTGGCTCCGATATATGTGTGCGAGTAAGACCCTGTCTGGGATAGTGGCATCGATATTTGATTACATGTAATACCACGTCTGGGACGTTGGCATTGTATGATATATGTAATTATCTGAGTGTCCTATGCAATTTCGAATGGTTTATCAGGCAACGATAGGTTGTGATCGAATGTGCAAAATGAGCTAAAATGATCAGGTATGAATTGGTTTATTACCTACTTGAGATAAGGTAAGTGAGTTACTAATGTGAAAATGTGTGCTATGTGAAGTATATTCGACCATTGCTATGTATATGTTTATGATATCATATTTTGACTCAAAGGTATATGTATATGTGTTAACATAATGATAATTAGCTTTGAAATCGAAAGATATTTTGTTAACATTTATATGTGTATTCGGCCTTTAGTAAACTTATTTGTAAAAGTATATGTTATAAGTGAAACCATAAGATTCTGGGTCTAATATGATTATATTAGTATAATTAGATTTACTTTAAATGAATTGTTCATGTCATTGAATAGTTTATTTGCTTATGACTTCTTAAGCTATAAAAGCTTACTCTGTATGTGTGTTTAATTCTGTTTTATAGATTTTGGATCAAGTTACGAGCTCGGGGATCGTCAACAAAGTTCATCACACTATCTACTATTTTGGTACTTAATAAGTTGATCTCAAATTATGGCATGTATAGGCTAGCCTTGGAGTTAGTTTATTTTGAAAGTGTATGTATATAAGCCATGCGAAAATGGCTTAACTTATTTGCTTGAAATCGGTTATGTTTCGATTATGGTTTGAGCTCATTTTTGGTTATAATGCTATGTGCCATGGATGAGAGGAATTTATAATATGTGTTTTATGTATTGAAGTTGACTAATGAATCTGGTATGATATGAATAAGTTGGTCATAAAATATACATAGGTATGTTTGGTTGATTTGGATGTGGTTGATGAATCGGTCATGGTGTATATATATATTTTCATAAGTATGTTTAGTTGATTCGGCTATGGTTTTATATAGATAAAATATAAATGAAATTGGTTGTTATGTTTGATATAAGTGTTATTATGTAAATGGACATTAAATGATATATAGTTATGTTCGAATATGGTAAGGGTTTATTATGATATGTTTTGTATTGTGAATGGTTTAGTAAATTGGCTTAAAATGGAACAAAAGGTTGATGATATATTTATATGTGTATAACCAAATGATACTTGTTATTATGATTTGGTTTGTAATAGAAATGTATATGCATAAATTATGTTTATACGGTTGGTAAAATAGGTACATTTGATGAAGATAAATATTGAGTAGGTGTTAGGTATGTATTTTTAGTAAAATGGATAGTTAATAAGTGACAAGTATATATTTGTATTCGAAAATGCAAATGGTAAATTTCTAACTTAAGATTGAATGGTGACTTTGATAGCCGAATAGGTAAGTAAATGAATTGAATATGTATTTGTAATTTTATTATGAAGTTAGCTTATTGATTTTAATATGTTTGATTTGATTAGATGATAGTTAAACATATTATTTAGTTTGATTATTAAGTGATATTATCATGTTTACATTCGGTCTTGACACTTTATAGCATTAGACAAGAGTATGTTATGTGAACTAGGCCGGATATGTTTCATTATTAATGTATGAAAATGGTACAAATTTAATGTGGTTAAATACATAAAGATTTTAATGTTTAACGAAATTTATTTGATCATTTTGTGAAATTGATAATGCCGCATATGCTAATGGACAAAATGCCATGTGATATGTTTTATTTGGTTAAACATGCGCATGTATAGAATTAAGAAGTAAAATGTTTGATTTTTATTTAGGTATTTGATTATCATTAAAGTGATAACATATGATTCGTATATGCAATATAATGTATAATGTATGTTAAATATTTAATTAGTTATATGCTTTATATATATATATATATATGAATATGACATGTGTTAATATGAGAATGTTCGGAACTGTGCTTTTGTTTAGTAATGCCTCGTAACCCCATTCTGGCGACGGATACGGGTTAGAGGTGTTACAACTAGCTTGGCTAAAATTTCAAGGCTTCAAAACCTTTATTTTTGCTGAGAATTTAGGTGAAAAAGAAGAGGTGAAATGGGTGATATCATCTTTTGTTTATTTTATTTCCTTTTAGTCAAACAAGTTACCAAATTTTTACCTAACATTGACTAGCCTAATTCTTTGTCCCTATGGCCAGCCATGCTGCATTTTAAGGGTCTATTTTCCCTTTAAAGACCTTAAATTTTGGCTCTCTAGCTATTTGGTATGTCTATCAAGTGAAATTGAACTTTTACCCTTTATGCAATTTAATCTTTTTTCGCAATTAAACTCTCAAACGCTAAAATTTATTCACCAAAATTTTTATGCACGTTTATAATCATGCCTTCACACATAAAATAATATTAAATAATTTCTTCGGCTTTGGAAGAGTGGTTTTGAAACCACTGTTCCGACTAGGCCCAAAGTCGGACTGTTACAATTCTCCCCCTTTAGGGATTTTCGTCCTTAAAAATCTTACCGGTGAATAAGTTTGGGTATTGGTCTCTCATAGTCTCTTCGGGTTCCCACGTGGCTTCCTCAACTCCATGTCTATGCCACAAAATCTTCACGAGTGTTACACTTTTATTCCTCAATTTCTTGACCTCTTGATCCAAAATCTTAATCAGTTCTTCACCATAGGTCATATCCGATCTAATCTCCACTTCAGTCGGAGAGATCACATGTGAAGGGTCAGAGCGGTATTGGCGTAACATGGACACATGGAATACGTCGTGGATCTTTTCCAATTCTGATGGGTAAGGCTAACCGATAAGCTACTGGTCCTATTTTCTCTATCACCTCATAAGGTCCGATAAAATGCGGACCCAATTTACCCTTTTTACCAAATCTGAGAACCTTTTTCCAAGGAGACACTCTAAAAAATACTTTGTCGTCAACCTCGAATTCGATTTCCTTTCGTTTCAAATCCACGTAGAATTTTTGTCTATCCGAAACGGCTTTTAAACAATCAGGAATCACTTTAACTTTTTCTTCAGTCTCCTTTATTAAGTCGACCCCGTGAATTCGATTCTTTCTAAGCTCGGTCCAATACAAGGGCGTTCGGCACTTACGCCCATACAAGGCTTTGTAAGGTGCCATTTTCAAACTTGACTGATAGCTATTATTATAAGCGAATTCGACCAGCGGTAGATACTTCTCCTAACTGCCTTGGAACTCAGGACACAACAACGCAACATAACCTCAAGGGTTTGAATTACTCTCTCCGAATGACCGTTAGTTTGCGGATGGAAAGCTGTGCTAAAATTCAACTTTGTCCCCAAAGCTTCTTGCAACTGCTTTCAAAACCTCAAAGTAAACCTTGGGTCCCTATCCGAAATAATTGACTAGGGCACTCCATGAAGCCTCACAATCTCGAAAATGTGCAAGTCGGCTAGTTTATCAAGCGAGAAGTCCGTTCGCACCAGGATAAAGTGAGCCGACTTGGTCAGTCGATCAACCACAACCCATACGGCATCTTTCTTCCTCGGAGTTACTGGCAAACCCATCACAAAATCCATAGTAATCTGATCCCACTTCCACTCGGGGATTATGATAGGATGAAGTAAACCCGAAGATACTTGGTGTTCGGCTTTCACTTGTTGGCACACTAAGCATTTTGATACAAACTCCGAAATGTCTCTTTTCATCCCGGGCCACCAATACATTTTCTTCAAATCATTGTACATTTTCGTACTTCCGGGGTGTACCGAAAAACGACCACTATGTGCCTCAATTAAAATTTTCTGAATCAACTCGGTATCTTTAGGAACACAAATCCTATCCCGGAAGTTCAAGCAACCATCAGAATCAATCTAAAAATCTGATTCAGCACTCGATTCACACTGAGTTCTCTTGGCTAACAATTCACTGTCATTCATCTGAACTTCACGAATTTCTTGAAGAAAAGCCCGTCTAGCTTTTAACTCAGCTAGAATCGAACTATCCTCTAACAAGGCCAATTGGGTGTTCATTACTCTCAGTGCAAATAATGATTTTCTACTCAATGATCGGCGACCACGTTCGCCTTTCCCGGATGGTAGTCGATAATCAACTCATAATCTTTTAATAATTCTAACCACCTCCGTTGTCTTAGATTTAAATCCTTCTAAGTCATCAAGTACTTAAGAATTTTGTGATCGGTGTATACATGACATATCTCTCTGAACAAATAATGTTGCCAGATCTTCAAGGCAAACACTATGGCGGCCAACTCTAGGTCACGTGTCGGATAATTCTTCTTGTAAGGTTTCAATTGTCTCGAGGCATAAGCTATAACCTTGCCTTCCTGCATAAGTACGCATCCCAAGCCATTTAGAGAAGCACCACTATAAACCAAGAACTCTTTTCCTGATTCGGGTTGTACTAATACTAGAGCTTCAGTCAACAACTTCTTTAACTTCTTGAAACTCTGCTGACACTTATCCGACCATTCAAACTTAACTTCTTTTTGCAATAACCTCGTCATGGGAGTAGCAATCATGGAAAAGTCCTTTACAAATCGCCTGTAATAACCAGCCAAACCCAAAAAGCTTCTAACCTTGGTCACATTCTTTGGTGGTTTCCATTCAATAATAGCAGAAACCTTGCTGGGGTCAACCCTAATGCCATCACTCGAGACAATGTGACCCAAAAATATGACTTCATGAAGCCAAAACTCACTTTTACTGAACTTGACATACAACCGGTTATCTCTCAGAGTCTGTAGAAGGATTCTCAAGTGTTCGGTATGCTTTACCTCATCTCTAGAATGCTTTACCTCATCTCTAGAATAGATTAGGATGTCATGATAAATACAACAACAAACTTATCCAAGTATGACCGAAATATCCTATTCATTAAATTCATAAACACGGCGGGGGAATTTGTTAAATCGAAAGGCATGACAAGGAACTTGTAGTGGCCATACCTCATCTTAAAAGTAGTCTTAGGCACATCTAACTCTTTAACTCACAGCTGATAGTAGCCAAATCTCAAGTCTATCTTAGAAAACTATGCTGCTTCTTTCAATTGATCAAACAAGTCGTCAATCCATGGCAACGAATATTTATTCCTGATTGTCACCTTATTTAACTGTCGGTAGTCTATACATAACCTCATGGACCAATCTTTCTTTTTCACAAATAGCACCGGAGCACCCCACAGTGAAAAGCTTGGTCTCACAAAGCCTTTATCAGTCAACTCTTGTAATTGTGACTTTAGTTCCTTCAACTCAGTCGGAGCTATTCGATACAGAGCAATCGAAATAGGTGTTGTCCCTAGCATTAGCTCTATACCAAATTCAACTTCTCTATTAGGGGGTAAACTGGGCAATTCTTCCAGAAATACATCGGTATATTCGTACACAACTGGTACTGTGTCAACCTTTAGTTTAGACTCCTTAGCATTCATTATAACAGCCAAATAAGCTTCACAACCTTTCCTTAAACATTTCCAGGCAGGCGTGGAGGATATCACAATAGGAAAATTCTCTGGTTCATTTGATTTAACCCAAATATTTTCACCATTTTCACATTTCAATTTAATAACCTTTTGCCTGCAATTTACTACAGCATCATAGAGTGTAACGCCCCAATTTTCGGGAATTCTGTGGATGTTGGCAAATTTTAAATTTTTGGTGTTCTGTCTGCTTGGCGTAGATTTAATCAGGTTAGTGGCCTCTAGAAGGACCAATCTTAAGCTAAAACCCGATAATTTTAATTAGATTTGATTCCATAAGAAGAAGGGGTTCTGGTTAATTGGGCTTTTAAGTATTAATTGGGTAAAAATTGAACACAAGGAAGCAGGTGGCAAAGTAGCATGTGACGCCACTGGGGAGGCTATAAAGGTGGCGTGTGGATGCAAGGGAGAACCAAGGTTCAAGTCGCAATGAAAGCATATTAAGGGAATTATTTTTATGGTTGGAAAGGGTAAGTAGTGGAACTCAAGTGAAAGACTGTCAGGAGGAGTTTAAATTGCTCAAGGGATTGAGTAAGGAGGGGATAAGAGAGAGGATTTAGGAGCTGATTAGGGAGAGCAGTATTGGCCGAATGGTGGACTCTTGGGGAGCAAGAGTTGGCCAGCCAAGGGTTTGTTTAGGGGAAAAATTTCGGCTAGGTTAAATGCCAAGTATAAATTTGACATTTAGGGGTAAGTGTGCCGTTTTTCTGACCATCTTTCCTCCTCCTCCTTTCTTTTCTTTTTCTCTCTATCTACCTTCTCCTCTTCTTTTCTCCATAGCCGAATCCTTCTACTACTCTTCTCTACACCACTTCCTTACTATTATTTTTAAGCCTCATAGCCGAATATCACAAAAGCCGAAATCCCGAAGGTTCATATTGTCTGTGCCAAATTCTCCTAGCAAAACCTACTGATCTTTCTTCATCCTTTTTGATCAATTCTTTCTTTTTCTGAACCCCAAACCTCTGTTGACAAAGCCACTACAAAACCCTCACCTTTTCTTCACTGTTGCAAAAAGCCGAAAACGCATAGCCTTAGGGACATAGCCGAATTCTGAGATCTCTAAGGGCTCGACTTTTGTTATCATTTGAGGGGTTAGATCTATATCAGAATCGAGTAGGAGTTAATTGGAATGATTGACCGAAGGAACCGGCGGTAAGTTTTTGAACCTAATCTTTATTTTAGGTTTTAGAAAAAGTCGAAACCCCCTAAAGGTTAGGGAGGCTGTCGATTTGGGCTTGTAGCTCTAAGAGTTGTTATAATTGTTTTATTTTGGTAATAGTGTGATCTAGAGGCTGCTGATCGAAGGCTTGGACAAGTGGAATGACTGGATCTAAACCTAGTCGCTAATTTCGGCAAAGCTAGGATCACTAGTGCCTAAGGTGTTTTTGGCCGAATATGGTAAGGGGGTTAATATGTAGTTTGTTTTAATAGTTAGATTAACGTGTTAGTAATCCAATTGTAGGCAGTTCGTATGTGGATCTCATCAGCATATCGTCCAAACAGGTGTGTAACTAACACCCTTTCATAGTCTAGATCGGCAAAAGCCGAAAAGCTGAAATGTCAAAAAACCGGTATTTCGTGGACTTGCGAGGTGCGAATGCTCGTGAGGTAAATCGATTAACATTTTTGGTAAACTACAATGTTTAGACTACAGAGTGCATGATTTCTGTGCCTTCGATATTTTTGGGCTTTATGGACCAAAATTGGGATAGTGGGCCAACGTGCCCAATTCGGTAAGAACCCTCGATAAGTGTTTCTGTTAGTACGTGAAAGGTGGGAATATGCATGAAAACCCTTAAAACTGATAAAATTACTGAAATACCTTTATAGGTGGACAATGTATAGATTTACCCCTAGGAGTAAAATTACTGATATACCTCTAGGGTTAAGGTTGACCTGAATGCATGTTTGACTGTTATTATTTACTGCATGCCATGTTATTATTATCTGATGCATGGGACTGGGATACTGATGGAGGAAGTACTGAAAGTGGCTTGTCCATGTACTGGAGGCTTTGCCTCAACTTACTGATAACTGAGCAGCAATGCTGCAACTGTGGAGTGTAGGGCTGGGTGGGTTGAGCTATTCCCCACATGGAGTGTAGGGCTAGTACGGGTGGAGTTTAGCGGTTGGTTATAGGCTGGGTTGGGCTTGCATACACGAATATGTCTGATCTGTTCTGGAATGGGCCTCTGGGCCATACTGTTATCTGAAAATGGGGCTAAAGTCCAGTTTATTGTATTCTAAAAAGGGCTTCGGCCAGTACCCACTATTATCTGAATGGGCTTAGGCCCAATGGGCTTGAGCTGACTTGGGCTTTGGATGGGTTTTCCTTACACACTGAGTTTTCCAAACTCACCCCTTTCTCTTCCATCCTTGCAGGTGAGCCCTAGTTTGTGGACTTGGAGCTAGGCGGGATTCAGAGTGCCCATGAAGATTAATTTCTATTTTTTTTAAGTTTCTCATTTATTATTTTGACTATTTTTATTCAAGATTAAGTTGTAATAAGGCCGCTCTTCTTATTATTTTTATTATTTTGGGTTATTAAATTGGTTAGCTTTAGGGCGCGGTTTATAAAAGTTACTTATTTTCAAAATAACACGATAATCGAGCAAAGCTTCCGCAATGTAAACGTTTTCAAAGGAAATGAATATTTTAAATAGACTTAAACTTAATTAATTATTCGTGGACTAGTAACAGGCTTACAGTGTGGCAATGGATGTGTGCATGTCTAGGATTGGATCCGTGAAGAGCTTGGTACTTAAGCAGTCCAACAGACTCACCTCCTCTTTTCTGGCTTCCTACCTGGTGCACAGCTTCCATTCACTTTAAATTAAAACAAAACATTCTTCAAACCCTAAGAAAGATTTTTGGATAAAACATAACTTCTTTAGTAACATTCTCCATGTGACACGCTGAATTTGGCCGTAATGTCTGGGCCGGGTTTGGGGTGTTACATAGAGTGTCAACCAGTCCATACCCAATATAACATCAAACTCATTGAATGGTAACAACATCAAATTGGCCGGAAGACAGTGACCTCTAACTTTCAAAGGACATTTCTTGCATACTTTATCGACTATCACATGCTTACCTAAGGGGTTTGACACCTTAATCATAAACTTCATAGACTCAACAGGTATGTTTATGCTAGACACCAATTTCATGCACACATATGAATGAGTAGAACCAGGGTCAATCAAAGTAATAACAGTATTATCATAAAGAGGAAATGTACCGGTGATCACATCAGGAGAAGATGATGTTCACGTGCACGTATGGCATAGGTTCTAGCTGAAGCTCTAGCTTCGAATCTCCCTGTGGTGTCTCTCGTCACATTTTTGCTGCAAGCCCCAATTCCAACATTTTTTTGTGGTCTTCCTTCAGAATTTAAGCCATTTGGCCTTGTACTTTGAAATTTATCTCGTTCATATTAGGGCAATCCTTGATAAAATGGTATTGAGAACCACATCGGAAATAGGATCCATCGTTCATTCTACACTTTCCGAAATGACTTCTACCACAATGCTGGCACTCTGGTCGAAAAGATCTGGCATTACCCATACTAGCCACCGATGTAGCCCAAGATTTAGAATCTGGATCTTGCTTCTTACGATTTCTGTACGAGTGCCCAGTTGACACATGAGAACGGAAGTAAACGTCTCTAGATTTCTTAGACTGAGATGGAAATGATTTGCTCGAATGTCTCTTTCTTACATCCTTAGTCCCTGCCTCGATTTTCTTATTCTCCTTAATCAATTCTTCAGCCTTATATGCCCGATTAACGAGCACCACAAACTCCTTCAATTCAAGGACACCTACTGAAAATCTGATATCCTCATTAAGTCTGTCTTCAAACCTTCGACACATATTAGCCTCGAAGGACACACACTCCCAAGCATACTTACTAAGTCAGACGAAATCCCTTTCTTATTCAGTAACTATCATGAAAACTTGTTTCAAGTCAAGAAATTCCTTACGCTTTTGATCATGAATCTCTCACTAATGTATTTCTTCCAGAATTCGTCTTAGAAGAATTATCATGTAACCCTTTCGTGAGGTACCACTGAAACTAATGTTCTCCACTAGTGGTATGCCGAGTACCTCAATAAGGATATGACACACTTCAAGCATTCTTCGGAGGTAGAAGATAATTCATCAAATACCCTGATGGTATTCTCAAGCTAGAACTCTGCCCTTTCGGGATCATCATCTTTATTTGCACGGAATTTCTTGACTCTCTGCTTTCGGATCTTGTCCCATGGGGGTCTATTCAGTCTTACAAAATCAATACCTTAGGGTGCTACAGGGGTAGGTTGAGGGATAAATAGAGGTGGAGGGGGTTGAGCATTTGGGTTCACTCAGAAAAACTCTGTGTACCATTAATTCATCATGTAGAGAAAGGCTTCCCGATCCCCTTCTCCCCCTCCCTGACTAACCGTGAGAGGCCGATTATCGGATGGCACTGCCATTTCAACAGGAGCCGGTGCATTACTTTCTACATCGTCCGCCACAGTTCGATCGGGATCCATTACTATAAGAAAACATGATAACAAAATCAAGAGCCATCACACTATCAAAAATTATTTATGGCATCTATAGCTAGACTTGTACACACGCTAGGTTGGTCTAAGAACTGACAAAACCATAGCTCTGATACCACTAAATGTAACACCCCACACCCGTGCCCTACGTCGAGATTGAATACTAGGCTTTACTAAACTTAAACACATGCATTCAAACATTTACGAGTCACCAAGACTTGATTTAATTCAAAACTTTTTCAAACTTTTCCAAAACTTCTTATTAGGGGCCTATAAGGCCCAAAGCATCTCTAGGAAATCATTCGGAACCAATTCGGGTCCTTTAATCAACACTAGGAAAATGACCTTTGAAACAGGGAACACGCTTGTGTGAATGGGCAACACGCCCGTGTGGAACTTGAACATGGTCGCGCGGATGGCCCGTGTGGCACACACGGCCTAGGCACCTAGGGACATATTCGTGTCCCATGCCCATGTGAATTAAATTCTAAATTCGAACCTACAGGGGTTTTCACAAGGCCAGACACACGCCCACGTCTATGACCCGTGTCCCATAAACTGCCCTGACACGCTCGTGTCCTAGCCCGTGTCTAAAAACCTTGACTTAAATTCTAAATTCGAACCTACAGGGGTTTTCACACGGCCTTGCACATGCCCGGGTCTATGACTCGTGTCCCTCACACGACTATGACACGCCTTGGTCTAAAAACTCAGCATCCAATTTGGGGCACATGGCCAAGGCACACGCCCGTGTGCTAGACCGTGCCCTTCACACGGTTGAGACACAGAATCGTGTCTCTACCCGTGTGTTTACTACCATGCATACTGACTTGTAAAATTTACGTGCAGGGGACACATGGCCGGACAGCACGCCCATGGGGCTAGCCGTGTGTCACACACGGCCTAGACACACGCCCGTGTGTCTACCCGTGTGGACAATATAAGGTATTTACCAAGTTTGATGCCACCCTGAAACAAAATTTAATACTAATCAACATATTAAAGTCTAGTTTAGTATGAGTTCTCAACCAAAAACCATAGCTAAGGCCTATATACATTTCACAAATTTAACCATGTTAACAATTTCACATTCGCAAAAGACTATCTTGCATTCATATAATGACTTACAATATTAGCCATTTTCATGGCCTTATACAAAATGAGTCAAATGCTAAAACAAGCCAACACCATTGGCCCCAAAACAATGTGACAGAAAAATAAAATCAAAGATTCCTATACATGCCATAATCAAAATGATAAAACTTGTTATACCAAGTGCTTCAAGGATAGTGTGACTGGCTTCTCCAATGTAGGCGACGATCCTCGAACTACTTTGGCGGCACTAAAAGGAAATGGAAAGGAAAAAGGGTAAGCATGGGAGCTTAGTAAGTACATATATGGAAATAAGTGTAATTAGAAACACATTCGTCAAACAATGGCTTATCATACTTATATGATATATCATATTAACCTCACTATCTTGCTCTTCTTTCTTTTACGCATACTTACTACATCTCATCACATACTAAGGTCTTCATTCGAGAGTTTAGTCTACATACCTGTAGTTACCCGAAAAATAACTCAATTTCATTCTCTCTATTGACATACCTTATTGGAAGTATTGCCAATCCATTCATCGAGTTACCCCTTTAAACACTCGGAAATACCAATGAATACATAGATAGTTTACTCCTAAGTACTATACAAGTAGCCAAGGCTACCTCGTACTTTGTAATACTTGCATAATTGAGCTACTCACAGGCCTTTTCACCAAGTCAGTACCTAGACCCCATAGCTTTATCATGTAATATCCGATCATTGAGCTACTCATGGGTCTATAGACAAAGTAAGTACCCGGACTCGCATTACATATTTCACTTGTCTCATGAACTCAGACTCAACTCATAAGTTCAGGCCACTGAATTTCTCATGACTTACCTTTTGTATCCTATACTATTTCCGAGATTCGACAGGATCTCGTATCTAACCTGATGCTGTCGCACTTGTTCATAATGTAGGTTACTCTTATATCGCATTATTTATACTATCATGGTATCGAGTAGATTATGATACAGGGTAAAAATAAAACATTTGAAAGTAAGCTACAATGGCACATTATTTACATATGTACTTACCTCGGCACAAAATGATGGGAACGAGCCTAATCTTTGTAAATTTTGTTCTTCCCTCGATCAAGACCTGAATCACATTTCACTTGATCTAAAATGTCAAAAATTAGCTTACTTAATACACAAATCATTCAATTTAACTTAAGACTCATACTTTGGAAAAATGACCGTTTTGCCCTTAAACTTCGCAAAAATTATGATTTTACCCCTAAGCCCGAAAATTAATTTTTATCCAATTTCCTTATTAACCAAGCCTAACCGACCATTTATTTCTCTAATGACCACCCCAAATTCTTACTGTTTCACAATATTACTATCTATTTTATAAACTTTACAAAATGGTCCTTTTGGGGTTTTCATGAGAAGTCATGTCACAAAAGTTATTCACTCAACAACTAAGACTCATTTTCTTCCATAAAAACTCAACAAACATACAAATCCTTTCATGGTAAGTCCCTAAACTATCAATCATTTCATAAAATAGTCCCCTCAATAGCTAGATTAAGCTTTAGGGGTCCCGCAAGTACAAAAATGATCAAGAATAACCCTCAAGTTGACTTACTTGCAAGAGGCTAGCTTGGCTGAAATTTCAAGGCTTCAAAACCTTTAGCTATTAGAACTCAAATTTTACGCTTTACGCGATTTAATTCTTTTTCTCAATTTAACCCTTCAAACGATATAATTTCTAGATGAAACTTTCACACAATCATATATTCATGCTGTAAATATTAAAGAAATAATAAAATAATTATTTTGACTTTGGATTTGTGGTCTCAAAACCACTGTTCTGTTTCAACTAAAAACGGGCTGTTACAACTCTCCTTCCTTAAGGATTTTTGTCCCTAAAAATCTTACCAGTGAATAGATTAGGGTACTGTTTTCTCATAACTTCCTCAGGTTCCCACGTAGCCTCTTCAACTCCGTGCCATTGACAAAGTACTTTCACTAAAGTTATGCTTTTATTTCTCAACTGTTTAACCTCATGAGATAAAATTCAGATCGGTTCTTTGTTGTACGTCATATCAGGTTGAATTTCAATCTCTGCCAAAGAAATTACATGTGATGGATTCGATCTATATCGACGCAACATCGACACATGAAACACATTATGGATTTTCTCTAACTCAGTTGATAAAGCTAACCGATATGCCACTGGCCCTATTCTTTCAATGATTTCATACGGCCTGATGAAACGCGGACTCAGTTTGCCTTTACGACCAAATCAAAGGATTTTCTTCCACAGAGAAACTTTCAGAAATACATTATTGTTGATCTAAAATTCAATGTCTTTACGTTTCAAATCCACATACAATTTCTGTCGATATAAAGTTGCTTTTAGACTACCGCGAATTACTTTTACTTTTTCTTCTGTCTCTTGGATCAAATCAACCTCGTGAATCTTTTTCTCACTCAGCTTGGTCCAATACAATGAAGTTCGACATTTGCGACCATACAAAGCTTCATACGGTGCCATTTTTATGCTCGATTGAAAGCTGTTATTATACGCAAATTCAACTAATGGCAAATATTTTTTCGAATTGCCTTCGAATTGCAACACACAACAACGAAGCATATCTTCGAGAATCTGAATTACTCCCTCAGACTGACCATCAGTTTGCGGATGAAATGATGTACTAAAATTCAACTTTGTGCCCAGAGCCTCTTGCTATTTCTTCCAAAATCGCGATGTAAACCTCGGACCTCTATCCTAAATAATCAAAATTGGCACTCAGTGTAATCTAACAATATTAGATATGTATAATTTAGCCAATTTATCAAGTGAATAATCAGTACGTACTGGAATGAAATGTACAGAATTCGTCAGTTGGTCAACGACAACCCAAATAGCATCTTTCTTCTTCAGAGACAAGGGTAATCCAGATACAAAATCCATCGTAACTCTATCTGATGAACCGTAATTTATACATATTTCTACCTCATGCTTAGCACATTTTATGAATGATTTTTCCTTAAAATTGGTGAATTTGATGCTCCTAATGCCTTAATTTCATGTTTTATACTTAGGTAAGCATAGGAGAGTGAAAGAAACGAGAAGCGGGCCAAAAACGGAGAAAATGAGCCAACATACGAAATCAACACGGCTTGAACCTCCTCATACGGGCAGACCACACGGCCGTGTCAATTTGGAAGAATCGAAACACGACTCACAAGGGTGGACCACACACCCATGCCATTCTAACAGGCTCGAGCACGGCCTGAAGTAATCGCACACGGGCGTGTCCCTGCCGAGCCCAAGTTGAGTCCAATTCAGAAAAGGCTAATTTTGAGGGTTCTTAGGCATTCCAAAGCCTATAAATACACCCTAAAGGAGGAGGAAAAGGAGAAGCACAGGGAGGAAGGAAGGAATTACCCGAAGAAAGCCTATTGATCCATCTCAGAAGCTGAATTTATCATTAAGACTGAAGATTTCCCCTCAATTTCCCTTCAAGAGTTTTGGGTTTTCTTTATGTTTTATATTCATTATTCTTGTGAGATGTTTTCCTTTTTAGTTATGAACTAAATCCCCTAAATACCTAAGGGGAATGAAACCTAAGACGAATCTTGTTATTATTTTCTGAATTGTATGATAAATATTTGACTTGTTCTTAATTATGTGTTCTTAATTCTTATTTTGATATTCCAGGATATTGATTCAAGTTAAACTCTTATTCAGAGGAGGAATAGACCCTATCTAAGAGTACGATTGTCATAATTAAGCGGAGTTGATTGCGCGTCTAGAGATAGGGTGACAAGATTTTTCCGGATTAGGGTGAAACCTAATAAGGGGATCCATAGATCGAGTTAATGCAACCCTAGGAAGTTAATTAGAAAGAGATTTCAATTACTCAACCTAGGGTTAGACGTTGTTAATCTCGAGAGAGATAATAATATAACTTAGGGATTTCTACGGATCAAGTCAAATGAATAAATCATCCGATTCAGAGTCAAATAACAAGTGAAGTCTAGGTGGATTTTTCCTTAGGTATTGTCTTGATTCAATCATTTTTCCAAAAGTAATTCCCCAATTCTATTTCCTGTGAATTCTTAGTTTAGTTAATTAGATAGTTAAAACAAACCCCATTATTCTTAGGCTAGATAATAAAAAGACAGTCATTACTAGTACTTTTAGTTCCTTCGGGTTCGACAATCAGGTCTTGCTAAAGCTATACTACTGCTCGATAGATACGCTTGCCTACATCGTGATAATAGTTAGTTTCAAGAACGATTCATTATAAATATTTAAAACTTATCACACAAAATCACGATCAAGTTTTTGGCACCGTTGCCGGGGAACTAAGATATTAGGAACACTCAATTTTTATTACTTTAGCCATTTATTTTTCTTGCAAGTTAATTTTATTTTATTTTTATTACTATTTATGAATTTACTTTCTCTTTCTCTTGGCAGGTTTTTATAGTTTATGACTAGAAGAAACTCGTCAGGACCATTGCTTTTTGATAGTGAGATCGATCACACAGTTTGCAGAAACCAAAGAGAAATAAGGTGAAGCTTAAGATACACAGTGAACGAGCAAGAGGACGATATTCAAACCCCAACTGAGGAGATGGCTAAAAACTAAGAAAATTCACTACCTTCTGCAATTGCTATTAATTAGAATCCTGCTCCGCGCACTATGTATGATTATGCTAAACCTAATTTAACAGGAATTGAGTCAAGTATAGTTAGACCTATTGTAGCTGCAAATACTTTTGAACTGAAACCTAACACAATTCAAATGATACAACAATTTGTTCAGTTTGATGGTTTGTAGGGCGAAGATCCCAATGCTCACTTGGTAAACTTTTTGAAACTATGCGATACATTTAAAATCAATGGCGTTTTTGATGATGCCATACGTCTTTGGTTGTTTCCCTTTTCATTAAGGAACAAAGCTAAACAGTGGTTGAACTCGTTACCGCGAGGGTCAATTACTACTTGGGAACAACTGACTGAAAAGTTTACTTAAATATTTTCTACCGGCTAAAACGGCTAAATTACGTAATGATATCTTTGTTTTTGTGCAGATGGATTTAGAAACACTCTACGATGCATAGGAGAGATATAAAGACCTTTTGCAAAGATGCCCTCACCATGGGTTACCACTCTGGCTACATGTGTAACACCCCTTACCCGTTACCGTCGCCGGAACAGGATACAAGGTATTACCAGAACATAACACATACCATTAAACATAACCGAAATATAAATATGTCTTGAACAATATTAGCCAACTTTAAGGGCTTGTACAAATTAGCTGGTCGAGTACTGTAACTAATATTTTAAACCTAGACAAATATGACACGTAACAAAATAATTAAGCCTACTATACATGCCATAATTCAAAACGTTTAGTTCAAATACCCTAAAGTATGATAGTGCGGATAGATCTTCACGATCCTTAACTCCTGAGCAAGCCAAGAACACTATAAGACAAAAGAGAGAAACAAAGTAAGCTTATAGCTTAGTAAGTAAGTATGTAAATACTAATTAAAAAAAATCTAACATGTTTACACAATAATTCAAGTACATCTACTTTAACTTCACTATTCATTCCACTTTGATTAAGCTGTCTCTGCTGCGTCATATTCACTAAATAAATCATAACTCGAGTTACAAAACTCGAAATTCAAATCCGTAAAATTTCCTGAATCTAGACTCATAAAGCTTTTTGCTAATTTTTTCTATAATTTTTGGTTCAGCCGATTAGTACAGTTTATTAGTTAAAGTTTCCCCTGTTACACAGCTCGACTGATCTGACCTCTATTCACTACAAATTGAATTTCTCTCAGTACACAATTCAAAAAACCCTGAAGTCTGTTTCATTTAAAACTAGTCTCAATAAGGAATTTAGGCATGTAAACTTTATTTCTTAATTTTCTTTGTACAATTTTTAATGATTTTTCCAAGTTGGAACAGGGGATCACGTATTCATCCTGAGCAAGTCACATACAATTGTAAATATCTCAAAATATAGAATTCCTTTGCTTGCTCTGTTTCTTTTATATGAAAGTAGACTCATTAAACTTTAATTTCACATCTCGTTCAACCTCTAATTATATTCCTCCTATTTTTGGTGATTTTTCAAAATCACGTCACTGCTACCATCTAAAAACAGTTTTAATGCTAATTTCACTCTTTCACAAATTCTTTATGCTAACCTCATTTTATCTTATATTTGTATATACCACAAATCATTTTCACCACATTTCATTCACCATAAGTGTAGGTCCAAACCACAATATCACCACAAAACCATCCCGTTGAACAATTCGGATCAATCCTCGATATTTAATGGTTTCAAAGACACGCCCCACCATCATACTTCGTTTAGCTCGGCTCTCTTGTACACATGGTGAACACTTAGTACCACTCATGCGACCTAGTCGATTTGTCTCGTAGCTCTCTTGTCTACATGGTGTCCGTCACTTGGAATCACGCATGCACCCAGCTACATTTATCTTTCACGTAGCTCTCTTGTCTACATGGTGTCCTTCACTTGGAATCACGCATGCGACCTAGCTACATTTATCTTTCACGTAGCTCTCTTGTCTACATGGGATACATCTCGTATCACACATGTGACCTAGCTACTACAGGGTGTCTCAGTAGCTTTCTTGTACACATGATGTGCACTCAGCATCATACATGTGACCTAGCTACGCCCCTCTATTTCATTCGATCTCTCGAATGTTCAACCGGATCTCTCTCTATATTTATTTCCATTCTTCCAATAGTCGATTTATATTTTAACATCAGCTAGTATATTTATATAATAGGCTGAAATATAAGAATGTACATGAAATTATTGTAATATTTACATACAAACTTACCTTGGTGCAAAATGTAGAAATTTTGCAATTTAGTCCAAAACTTTTCCTTCCCCGCTCGAGATCAATTCCGCGTCTTTCTTGATCTATAATAACACATTTAGCTCATTTAATACTCATACTATTTATTTCAATCCAAAATCACATCATGGAAAAATTACATTTTGCCTCCTAACTTTTACAAAATTACATTTTTGCCCCTAGGCTCGGAATTTAATTTCAGCCCTTATTCTTATGTTTTATGATATGCTGAACATTTTCTCTTCTACAACAACATCAAATTCTCACTCTATCATATAGTTATGAACAATAGGTATTTTTACCGATTATCTGCTTTTACTCGCTTTTCACTTAAAACCGAGTAGCACAAGTTATTTAACATAATTTAAAACCTCATATTCTATCATAAAACATCAAAATACACAAATTTCACCTATGGGTATTTTTCCAAATGTGAACCCTAGGTTAAATTATTACTAGCATAAGCTTAATCGAGCTTAGGGATTCCAAAACGTAAAGAACATTAAAAGCGGGCTTGGAATCACTTACTATGGAGCTTGAAAATTTAAGAAACCCTAGCTATGGAGAGAGGAGAATTCGGCAGCAACTAAGGAGGATGATGATCAATTTTGTGTTATTTTTCCTATTTTATTTCATTTAATATCCAAATGACCAAAATGCCCCTCCTTACTAAACTTTCAAAAATTCCTTCCATGTCCTAATTTTTTCCATGAACTTAAAATTGGTCAAATTGCTATTTAAGACCTCCTAATTAATATTCCAAAACAATTTCAAACTAAAAACTTCTGGGATGCAAATTTTGCAACTTATTCGATTTAGTCCCTACTTTCAATTTAAGCACTTTAGGCATAGAATTTCATCACGAAATTTTCACACAATCATGCAATCATATCATAAACCCCAAAATAATTATAAAACAATTATTTCTATCTCGGATTTGTGGTCACGAAACCACTATTCCGATTAGGCCCTAATTCGGGTTGTCACAACATGTTCAAACGTTCCATAATGGCCTGAATCCTTCGACTCGGCAGATGATTGATGCAGCCGTTGGAGGAACTATCAAGAATAAAACACCTGAGGTGGCTTACGAATTTATTGAAGAGATGTCATTGAATAACTATCAGTGGCAAGTTATGAGGACAAATCCAACGAAAACAGCCGGTGTTTATAACGTCAATTCAGTCACCATGCTCTCTAATCAGGTAAAACTCTTGAATAAGAAAATTGATGGCTTTCTTAGTACTTCACACGTTTGCCCAGTAATGCAGAGCGAAGCAAGTGGAGGTGGATCAAGTAATTCAGAATACTAATATTATGACCACAACATGGAGAATGAGCAGTTAAATTACATGGGTAATAATCCTCGATCACAAAATAATCCATACAATAACACTTACAATGTAGGTTGGAGGAATCACCCAAATTTCTCGTGGGGAGGCCAAGAAAATCAGACACCACCTCCAGGCTACCAACAACCACCCTACCAACAGGAAAAGAAGCCGAACCTTGAAGAGATGCTCTCAAAGTTTATATCAGTGTCAGAAACTTATTTTCAGAATACCGGGACAGCACTTAAGAATCAACAAGCATTGATACAAGGGCTCGAGACTTAGATTGGACAGCTTTCCAAGTTGATTTCTGAACAACCACAAGGTAGCTTGCCAAGCAACACAAAATCTAACCCAAGGGAGCAACTCAACGCGATTACTAGTCAAGATGAAGAAAGGTTAGTCACACCTGTACCAGAACCAAGGCAAGAACTTAAGATAAGCAAATGTAAAGGTGAGGTCGACCACAATGAGCAGAAACCAGCAAGTACGAAATACAAACCTCGTGTGCCATAACCCAATGCGACAAGGAAAGACTGCTCAGATGAACAATTTGGTAAATTCCTTAAACTTTTAAAGAAACTACATATTAACCTGCCGTCTATTGAAGCACTTTCGCAAATGCCAAACAAATTCAAATTTTTAAAGGAGTTTTTAGCAAATAAGAAGAAGTTGGACGAGAGGTTGCATGTGGAACTGAACGCGGTTTGCTCAGCCATTCTTCAGAATAAGTTACCCAACAAATTGAAAGACCCAGGGAGTTTTACAATTCCTTGCTTAATTGGTAGTTTAGATGATAATAATGCATTAGCTGATTTAGGGGCTAGTATTAACGCCATACCTTACAAGATGTTTAAACAGACTAGGATGAGCATTCAATTAGTAGATAAAACTATAAGATTTCCTAGGGGTATTATTTAAGATGTGCTAGTTAAAATCGATAAATTTATATTCCTATTGACTTCATTGTTCTAGACATAAAGGAGGATAGCAACACTCCTTTGATTTTAGAAAGGCCCTTTTTAGAAACTACTAAAACGATTATTGATGTTGGCACAGTTGAGCTCACACTTCGCGTGGGAGACGAAACAATCACCCATCAAGCTCGCAATTCTGGCAAGACATTGAAAATTGAAGTGATTGTCTAAACCATTCTACTAAAACTGACAATATGATGCAATCTAAACCATTCTACTAAAACTGACAATATGATGCAACCTACTTTGCAGGAAATGAGTTTGAAGGAAGTACATGAGCCATTTTCAAGCAATAGTAGAGGACCTATTCATGAAGAACGAAGGCTACAAATTGAGGAGCTAGATGAATGGCAGGCACATAAATCGAGAACACACGATAAACTAAAACTACACCAGAATGAGCTCAATACCTTTCCAAATCAACTTAAGGTTGGAGATAAAGTTTTATTAGATGTCACAGATCCTCACATTGGCACTACCAAACCTAATGAAGAAATCCCTCTTACGGTACTTTGCATTTTTCCATTTGGTACAATCGAGGTAAGTCATCCCAAGTTCGGCACTTTTAAGGTAAACAACACCCGTCTAAAACCTTATTTTGATAAGATGGATAGCAGGAATAAGGAGTATAAACTCCTCGAACCACCATGACCATTCAATGGAAAGGTAAGTTGAGCTTAGACTATAAAGAAGCGCTTCTTGGGAGGCAACCCGAGCACTAACTGTATTAACTTCTTTAAATTTTAGTGTTTAACACCTAATTTCCTGACAAAGCTCTTGAATACAGGTTTACCACACAGACATGACCAAGCACACGGGCGTGCCTTAGGCCGTGTGAAAATAGGGCAAAGATTTCCCCAACACGGGCTACGATAAATTGCCACAGCCGTGTGACATGGCCGTGGGTGAACCTGCCAAAACAACACGAGCGTGTGACACACCCGTGCCTTGAAACTGTGGCCGAACCTGTCAAATTAACACGGGAGTGCGACACGCCCATGCCAAGCAATCGTGGGCGAACCTGTTAGATTAACTCGGGCGTGGCCCTTAATATATGGGCGTGGGAGAAGCGAAAGAAGACAGACACGGGCATGCGCAAAACACGCCCAAGGTACACGGGTGTGGGGAAATTGTCAGATGCACCCAAATTTAAAATTCACGAATCACACGGGTAAAAATTGGGTAACACGGGCGTGTTCGTTGGCCGTGTGTCCCAAAAACTATAAATACCCTGCACTATTCATTGTCTTCTTCACTCAAAATTCCTAACCCTAGCCGTTGCAAGTCTACACGGCCTCCCTACCACGCCCGTGCGCCGCTTCCCACTCCATTTTTGACGCCGAATCTCTCTGCCTTAGCATTTGTTTACTCTTTCCACTTCTGTTTTACTTATTTCTAATGCTTATTATCAAAATAATCTTCATTTTTCTCATACTATTTTCATTTTGCTCATTATTATTATTTAATTTGCATTCTTAGGTTATTTATCAAACATTTCATGTTTAATCGATTTGTTAGGAAAGCCTCATTTTATTGTCACACCCATGCCATTACTACGCTCATTTTCATGCTATTACCATGCTAATGTCATGAAATTATGCTATCAAATTGATTATTTTAGTTGAGTTTGGTTAGTATTAGTAGTTTTGGCTGAAATTGTTAGTTCAAATTCATGGCTTTTTCCTTTTCAAATTCGTCTACCTACTATTATTCTTTTTTATATTGCAGGTATACAATGTTGTCTTCACGTGGTAAAAAGGCCGCTGTCCCTGCTTCAAAGAAAAGGAAGGGAGCGTTATCTTCCTCGGGTCCTACCGCGAAAATTCGCCACCCTTTCCTGCAATTCCCCATCGGGCCCCAAGAAGAAATTTTCCAAATACTCTGGGCCTGACCTTTAATTGCGGGCCGCTGTATTGATTGGGATGAAGTAGAACAAGTTCAGTTAGCTGATACGATTCGGGCCCTCCTAACCATCAATCCTTGGGAGCTTTTCTTTAGGATCATTGAGCCAACATATCTCGAGCTCACGATGGAACTATGCTCAACGTTTCATCTTCAGACCGTAATGACGAACTACGATGATCCCGACATGGTCTAATTTCACCTAGGTGTATTATTCCACTAGCTAAGTATCCTAGAATTCAGTAATGCACTGGGCTTATATATGGAGGAGTTCAAGGAGGAGGATGACTTACATGCTCTCAACCGCCACATCCATCGTTCTCCTTCACGGTGCTGGGACGCACTAGTACCAGGTTCAGCCACCTACAATCCTAGCCACTCCAAAGCATTGGCTCTCCCTCCATCTCTGAGGTACCTACACGCCATTTTGTCTCACAGGATAACAGGAAGGTGAGAGAGCACTGGTGTTGTCAACACTCACGACGCCTATTTTCTATGGTGTATATCGCATAGGCACGTATTAGACCTTGCTTATTTCATTGCCCTCGCCATTCAGCACCAGATGGAGCAGTATAGGAAGGGGTTGGCTCGACACTGCGGGCTCCTCAACACTGCGACCCAAGAATCATCCTTGACCCTCATTGGCCAGATGCCTTCCCAAGGCATCTCGAGCATGCTAAGCATGAGGATGATCAAAAAGAGCCGATGAACCTACCCTTCTCAATATTGTCTCGCCCAATCTACTGAGAAGGAGGCCCCTAAGGACATTACTGATGATGTCCCCCCACAGCATGAGGACCCGCCGTCTCAGCCACCACCACCCTCTCGTCTAGTTCATGCGGCGGCTTCATATGCTGACATTTCTGAGTGCCTCACTCGATTCGAGCAGTAGTGTTTTCAAAGATTTGACAACATTGATGCTACTCTACAGTAGATCTGTCAGCACTTTCACATCTCATCGCCACCCCCATCTCGCGAACCATCTAGTGATGAAGATGTTTAAAAACTTTTGTTTATTATTTTATGTTTTTATTTTTTTCTACTTTAGGACTACATTTTATTTTTCTTTAAAGCTTATTTTTATTTAAAAATTTTAAATTTTGTCTAATTCCTATCGAGTAATTATTCTTCCTTATATAGTTTCTAAAAGAGTTCCTGATTCTATCACAGTTATAAAGAGCTCCAAAGCTCACTATTACTCAGGGACTCGAAACTCCACTGGGAAAGGTTCTCCACGACTGCTATGTCCTGCTCGACCATGACCATAACCAGCTTCAAATATAATATTCTTGTGGCGCAAGACTTATGGACTAATGAACCTCTACCACTGCCGGAGTATCCTCCTCCACCCTCACCCCGATTATTCTCCAAAACTCCAGTTCAAGGAAATTCTTTCATCACTCAGGAAGTTTCACTTCTCTCCCTATCTTATATTTATATTCTCTTCTATAGATCTATCTTAGTACATTGAGGGCAATGTACATCTTAAGTGTGGGGGGGGGGAGTATTCATTTGTATCAGAAAAATCCCTGAATGATTGCCTTGTTCTCTTGAAAAGCTCTCATATCATGTTTAAGATAAATTTTGATTGATTTATGATTTTTATTGATATATCTTAAATTAAAACATACACAATTATGCATTGATTGTTTAAACTTTAAGACATTAGGGAATCAAGCATGATAAGTTGACTTTTGAAGAATTAAAAACTTTTAGGTTGTTTCCCTAAGTTTAGGTATTATCTTGAGTTGGAATTCACAAGTTTAAACATCAAAAAGCCATAATTTTTGTGAGATCTTGAGCCTTCAAGAGCACCTATTAATTCTTTCATGTTCACTTTCATTATGAGTGCGTTAGTATTGAACTGTTATTCTAGAACTTGCTTGAGTATGCATGTCAAGACCACACTATTTGATTTGATATGTCAAGATGATAGAGACACTTAAGATTAACCCACTCGTGCCATGAAAAGCCCACCTCCACGATTAACCCTTAGTGAACCCCCTTGAGCCTAACAATCTATTCATTGATTTACCCTCGATATTAACCCATAACTCATTATTGTTGTGATCCCCTAAATTAATTCAATCCCTATTTTGTGGAGATTTGCTTAGCTATGTTTTATTCTATTTTGTAATTTGACTTGTTCTTAAAAAAAATACATGTATACATATTAGTAGTAGTGATCTTCTGAGCTAAAGAAGTTAAATTCCATATTCTGAGAAAAAGCTTTGCTGTACGCAATTGATGACTAGTCATTTTTATAGTTAGGCAATTTTTCAATTCAATCTCGATTCTAACCCTTTCTTTCAGCTTGTGACCACACCCTCTAACCAAAACCACGTTACAACCCTTTAAAGACCTTTTGATTGATGTTTCATCTCAATTTATAGTGGTGGAGATTTGATTTTCATGCAAGCCTATGGTAATGACTCTTCATTATTGACTATTGAGTGCTTCATTTATTGTCCTTAAACACCTCGAGTGATTTGAGTGAATCTTTAGTGAGGATGTAAAACTCTATGATATTTTGAATCAGAGGTAATTACTTAAATAAGGGGAGACACCTATGTTTTCATGATAAAATGCTCAACTTGGAATGTTTGAAACTTTGATGTTCTTTCAGTTGAATTTTCAATGTATGATTACTTATGGATTGTTTTGAGATATTATCGATATGAAATTATAAGTTGAGAAGAATTTATTTTGATTATGAGTTGAGGATTTTGCTTGAGGACAAGAAAATGCTTAAGTGTGGGGGTATTTGATAAACCGTAATTTATACATATTTCTACCCCATGCTTAGCACATTTTATGAACGATTTTTCCTTAAAATTGGTGAATTCAATGCTCCTAATGCCTTTATTTCATGTTTTATACTTAGGTCAGCATAGAAGAGTGAAAGGAACGAGAAGCGGGCTAAAAACAGAGAAAATGGGCCAACATACGAAATCAACACGGCCTGGACCTCCTCACACGGGCAGACCACACGGTTGTGTCAATTTGGCAGAATCGAAGCACGACTAACACGGGTGGACCAGACACCCTGAATCTGATTTTCTTTAAGTTCGGTCCAATATAAGGGCGTCTGACACTTGCGTCCATATAAATCCTCATAAGGTGCCATTTTCAGACTTGATTGATAACTATTACTGTAGGCAAACTCTACCAACGGTAAGTACTTTTCCCAATGCCTTAAAACTCGAGAACACAACACCATAACATGTCTTCTAAGATCTGAATCACTCTTTCTGACTGACTGTCGGTTTGCGGGTAAAATGTCGTGCTGAAATTCAATTTTGTTCCCAATGCCTCTTGCAACTTTTTCCAAAACCGCGAGGTAAATCTCAGATTTCTATCTGAAATAATCGACAAGGGTACTCCATGAAGTCTCACAATCTCGAAAACATATAATTCAACCAATTTCTCAAGGGAATAGTCGGTACGCACTGGTATAAAATGTGTTGACTTTGTTAATCTATCAACAACGACCCAAATAGAATCCTTTTTCCTTGGCATCAAAGGCAACCCTGACACAAAATCCATGGTTACACGGTCTTATTTCCACTCGGGAACCATCACGGGTTGAAGTAAACCTGAAGGTACTTGGTGTTCGACCTTTACTTGTTGGCAAATTAGACACTTAGAAACAAACTCTGAAATGTCTCTTTTCATTCCCGAGACCAGTACATTTTCTTTAAGTCGTTACACATTTTCACACAACCCAGATGGATAGAGAAGCAACCACTATGTGCTTCTCATAAAATCCTCTGAATAATGTCATCGTCCTTAGGCACACAAATCCTATCTTGATACATCATACAACCGTCGGTACCAACACAAAATTCTGATTCATTTCCAATCTCACACTGAGCCATCTTAGCTTGCAAAACCTTATCACCTTTTTGAGCTTCACAAATTTCTTGAAGGAACATCGGTCTAGCACTCATCTTGACTAAAATCGAACCATCATCAGTCACAGTCAATTGAGTATTCATAGCCCTCAAAGCGAATAATGATTTCCTACTCAATGCATCAGCGACCACATTTGTCTTCCCGGGGTGGTAGTCGATCACCAACTCGTAATCCTTTATCAACTCCAACCATCTTCGTTGCTGAAGATTCAGCTCCTTTTGAGTCATCAAATACTTTAAACTCTTATGGTCAGTAAATACCCGTCATCTCTTGCCAAACAAATGGTGTCTCCAAATTTTCAACGCGAATACGATGGTGGCCAACTCTAAATCGTGCGTCGGGTAGATTTTCTCATGTAGCTTCTGTTGTCTCTAAGCGTAAGCTATGACCTTAGCTTTTTGCATGAGTATGCCCCCCAATCCATTCAAGGAGGCATCGTTATATACCACAAACTCTTTTCTCGATTTCGGTTGCACTAAAATTGGGGCTTCAGTTAACAAGGCCTTTAGCTTTTCAAAACTCTATTGGCACTTTTCTGTCCATTCGAACTTGACCTCTTTTTGTAGCAACCTTGTCATCGGAGTAGCTATCATGGAGAACCCTTTAACAAATCGTTTGTAGTAGCCTGCTAGGCCCAAAAAGCTTTTAATCTCTGACACATTTCTCCGCAGTTTCCACTCGTTAAAGGCCGATATTTTACTAGGGTCAACTCTAATTCCATCACCCGACACGATGTGTAAAGTCGATGGAAAAGGCAAACTGAGCCCTCATTTTATAGAACCTTATGAGATTACCGAGAGAGTAGGGCCTGCTACCTACCGATTGGCCTTGCCCTCAGAGTTAGAAAAGATTCACGATGTGTTCCATGTGTCCATGTTGCGTCGATATAGATCGGATCCTTCGCATGTAATTGTGCCAACTGAGGTTACAATTCACCTGAATATGACTTATGGGGAAGAGCCGGTTAATATTTTGGCTCGGGAGGTTATACAATTGAGGAATAATAGTATAACACTTGTTAAAGTTTTGTGGCATAGATATGGAGTTGAGGAAGCCACATGGGAACTCGAACAGACCATAAGAGACCAATACCCGAACTTATTCACTGGTAAGATATTTAGGGACGAAAATACCTAAGGGGGAGAATTGTAACAGCCCAATTTTGGGCTTAGTCAGAAAAGCGATTTTAGGACCACAAATCTGAAGTCAAGAAATTATTTTTATTATTATTTTGGTGTCATAGCATGATTATATGAGTGTATGAAAATTTTGGTGAATTAATTTTAGCATTGCGAGCTTAATTACGAAAAATGACTAATTCGCATAAAGGGAAGAAGTTGTGATTTGCTAGCCAAAGGTGTTAAATAGCAAGAGAGCCATAATTGGAGGTCTTTAAAGTGCAATTAAACCCTTAAAAGAAGCTTGGCTGACCATAGGGACAAGATAAATCAATTGGTCAAATGGTTAGGTGAGTTGATTACTTAATATTGTCTAGAAATAAAATAAAGAGAAAAATGTTGTCATCTGTTTACTCTTCTTTCTTCCACCGATTTTTCCTCCAAGAAATAGCCATGGGAGCTTGAAACTTTCAATATAAGCCATAATTTTTCCTCCTAGACATGTCTTACACTATCTCTTATAATGTGGTCGATGCATGTCCCAGACATGTCTTACACTAGCACACATATCACCCAATGTCATGGCATGAATATCAGAATCTATTCCTAAAGTTCAACCGAGAGTCTTTACTACGTTAATTTCTCAACATGCATACTCATATTCACAATCATAACAATTTATGCAATATCAATTCAATCACAAATCATAACAATATAGTTGCATTATTAACGTATAACTTACCTTGGATTACACAATTTAGGCGACTAGTCGGTTTTAATCTACTTGCTTGGCCTTCCCCCGGTCTAAGTTCGGATTTTGTATTTCTTGATCTAAAATAATAAAAATTCATCCATTTAATCACTAGATAAATTTATACAATAAAAAATTCACATTTTTGGCAAAATGACCATTTTGCCCCTACACATTCACAAAATGACCATTTTACCTCTAGGCTTGAAAATCGATTTTTATCAAATTTATTATGCCTTAAACCTAGCCAAACCCTTTTTACTCTTATAGAAACCGAAAATTTCCATTATTTCACCATATTACTATCTATTTTACAATCTTTACAAAATGGTCCTATTAGGGTTTTCATGAGAAGTTCTTTCACAAAAGTTGTTTATTTCACAACCATAAGTCATATTCTTCCATAAAATTTCAGTTAACCACATATATGCTTTCATGAAAAAACCCTAGACTCTCAACCATTTTTCAAAACAGTCCCCTCATTAGTTAGCTCATGCTATAAAGGTTCCAAAAGTACCAAAATCATCAAAAATAACCATCTAAATCGGTTAGCTAACTGAGAGATTTATGGTTTATATCGAAATGAGAGAACTTATGACCATGTGGTGAGTGGTATAGGTACCTAAATGAGAATTATGACATACGAGCTTCATTTACGTTGTATGTTTAGTAAATGAGGCAAGTGAGTAAGTTATACATATGACTTCTTGTGTATTTTACACGAATTATGAAATGTGAATTCAAACCAATGTTGTATGATTGGTGATAAATAAATATGAGCAAGTAATGTTTATGAATCCTTACTTTTATGAGCAAATCGAGATATGTTGGGAGTATGATCCTGTATGGTATCTTATAGTTACTCATTATTGCATACGACTTACTAAGCTTTATGCTTACCTCTTTTCTTTTCCATTTTCTTATAGTGCTGCCAAAGTAGCTCCTGTATCATCGCCTTATGTCGGAAAAGCCAGTCACACTATCCCTGAAGCAATTGGTATAGCTAGTTTTATTATTTTGATTATGGCATGTATAGGAACTTGTCTTTTGTAATGGTCACATTATTTTGGGCCAAACGAGTGGCTTGTAATAGCTTTTTATTCATTTTGTATAATGCCATGGATGGTGGCTGATATTGGTTATTGATAAGTGCAAATGATGATGATTTCATAGATGAGTAAATCGTATAACTAATCAAGTTCTTGTTAGATTGTTAAAGTGTAATGTGGTTGTGTTAGATATGTTGTTGTGGTTGAATTGGCTTTGTCTTGCCGTGTGAATTGGCGATATGTATTGCTTTGTAGGTAGGTGTAAGTATGGGTGGAAAAAAGGCTTGGTAGATAGCCTATTTTTGTCTACACAACTAGACACACGGGCGTGTGCCTATGCCATGTGTGACACATGGTCAGCCTCATGGGCGTGTTGTTCGATCGTGTATCCCCTACACCTTGAATTTGCAAGTCAGTATGCATGGCAGTAAAAATACGGGCAGGGACACGGCCATGTGTCTCAGCCGTATGGAGGACACGGCCTTTGGCCACAGGCGTTTGCCTTGGCCTTGTGCCTCAAATTGGTTGCTGACGTTAGAAACAGAATGTCAAGGTTTTTACACACGGGCTGCAACATGAGTGTTTCATGGCCGTGTGAGGGACACGGGCGTGTGCTCAGCCATGTGAAAACTCCTGTAGTTCAAATTTGGAATTTAATTCACACGAGCTCGGGGCACGGGCGTGTCCCCCTATGCTTAGGCCGTGTGGACCACAAGGGCCTTCAGCACGGCCAGGTCAAAATGGATACACAAGAGTGTTGCCTTTCACACAAGTGTGTGCCCTTGTTTCAAGTGACATTTTTTTTAAGTTTTCAAAGGTGTTTGGATAAATCTCAAGTCGTTTCTAATGTGTGTTTGGGCCTCGTAGGCCCATATTAAGAATTTCTAAACTGAGATTGAAAAGTTTTAAATTCGATCAAGTTTTTATGATTTGAAATGATTGTATGCTTGTTTTTAAGTCAGGTAATGCCTCGTACCTAGTCCCGACCTCGGACTTGGGTAAGAGGGTGTTACATTTAGTGGTATCAGAGTTATGGTTTTAGTTGATTCTAGGACTAACCTAGCATGAGTAAGAGTCTAGCTATACATGCCATAATTGTATATTAATAGTGTGAAGACTCCTGACGAAATAAATTGTGTTTTTATATATAGTAAATGGATTCTGATGTGTGTACGGCGGATGATGTGGAAAGTAATGCACCGACTCATGCTGAAGGGACTGCGCCAGAAGACAGTGGGCCCGTGACAATGAGTCAGGGTGGAAGGGCTAGAGAAGCTTACCTCCACATGATGGTTGCATGGTACTCGGTCTTGGCCTCGGACTCGGGTAAGGGGTGTTATACATTCATTCGCATCCTACCGAGGTCTCATTGATTTATAATCTCATTATTTATGAGCTTTGTGTACGTACCTGTACCCTTTCGACATGATCTTACCTTGTCATCTCTTAGACATAATCTTTGGATCACCCGTTGAACCACTTGGAATTACTAAAGGATACTTGGGAATTCTTATAAACATAGTAAGATGCGAATGCAATATCCCAAATATGGTCTTACATGAGATCACAAATCGAAGTTGAAAACCCAGCTATGGTCTTACACGATGTCTCATATTGATGCCAATACCATATCCCATATATGGTCTTACATGGGATCACATGTCGATGCCAATGCATGTCCCAGACATTGTCTTACATGGGATCTCATAATGATGCCAATGCCATGTCCCAGACATGGTCTTACATGGGATCACACATAACCCTAATGCCAAGACATTTGTATCCTAACTATTCCTAGGGTTCAACCGAGATTTTGAGGTATTGAAATCATCGAATCGTCATCGAGTCTTCATTAATTAAATCCACAAGGAAAATTATACAATTCATGCAATATTAAAGCATTAAATACATAATAATGTAACGTTGCATTATTTATACACAAACTTACCTCGATACCCAAAATATTGCTACTATTCGATTTAATCCACAATCTTGATCTTTCCTCGATTTAGGTCCAGACTCCATTTTTCTTGATCTATAATAGAAAATTTCACTTATTTAATTATCACATTGTTCAAAATAGTCCATAAATCATACTTTGGAAAAATTACAATTTTGCCCTTAAACTTTCACATAATTCCAAATTAGCCCCTAGGCTCGTAAAATGAAATGTGATCATTTTTTTTTGCTACCCAAGCCTAGCCAAACTTATATCATACTTATATTAACCAACATTTTCTTTCAAATCAGATTTTTAACCACCTATTTTACAACTTTTACAAAAAGGCCCTTATTAGGTGTTTTCATGAAAAACCACTTAGTAAAAGATGTTTATGATGCATCAAACTTTCATATTCCTCCACTAAACACCAAAATACATGCATGTCACAAATGGGTAAGTTTTTGAACATGAACCCTAGCTCAAAATAATGGTATAAATAGCTAGATCATACTTCAAAGATCTTAAAAACATAAAGAACATTAAAAATAGGGCTAGGGTGTACTTACAATCAAGCTTGAAAGGATGACCAAAACCCTAGCTATGGCTCCATGAGAATTTCGGCTTAGGAGGAGGAATATGGGCACAGTTTTTGACTTATTTTTCCCTTTTTATTCTTTTATTAACCAAATAACAAAAATGCCATTAGGGCCTTTATTTCAAAATTTTCCTATTAATGCCCATTGTTGTCCATAAAAATAGAAATTGGGAAAATTGCTATTTAAGGACATCTAATTAACAATTCATAGCAATTTCATGCTTAAAAGCTTCTAGAACTCACATTTTGTAACTTTTGCAATTTAGTCCTAGATGTCAAATTGGACATTTTATCCATAAAATATCTTCATGAAATTTTCACATAAGCATGCAATTATATCATAGACCTCATAATAATCATAAATTAATTATTTCTACTTTGGATTTGTGGTCTCAAAACCACTGTTCTAACTAGACTCTAATTCAGGATGTCACATTTCAATTCAATAGTCTTTCGTCTACAATTTACAAAGGCATCATGCAAAGTCAACCAATCTATACCTAGAATTACATCAAACTCATCAAATGGCAATAGCATCAAATCAACCAAAAAACAATAACCCTGAATAATTGAAGGACAGTGTGTCAGCCTTAAAATGACCCTAGTCGGAATGTGGTTTCGGGACCACAAAATCGAGGCATAAAAATAATTTAAAATTTATTTTGATGCCTATAATATGTGTTAACTCATGTGTGACATTTTGATGTTTTGATTTAGAGTTATAAATGTGAATTTCACTAGAAAGGACCTAGTAGTAAACTTTGAAAGTATGATGGGAAATGTGTGATGACTAGTGGATCATGCATGCAAAATGAGGGGTTTGCATGTCAAATTTCCCATATATCATAAGTAGTGGCCGCCATGATGGGCTTATATGCACATAATATGTATTAATTATTAGTTAGTAGCTTATATTTTATAACATAAGTAAATAAAATAAGGAAAAGAGAAAAGAAACAAAGGAGTCTTTCTCATGTTTTCTTCTTGGCCGATTCTAAGAGAGGAAGAGGAGGAGCCATTCGGCCATGGTAGGCCTTCATTAAGGTAAGAAACTCAAGCTAGTCCTTTAAAATCTTAGCATGGTTTTAAGCTAGATTCTAAGTCCCTTACTTAACCATGCCGAAATCTTTGTAATGGATGGTGATATGAACATTCGGCCATGGTAGAGGTTAAAGAAAAATGGTGGTAATGTTATATATTTTGATAAGTATGTTAAATGGCTTGAGATTTGAACTAGTCATCAAATCCTCTAGGTAGCCCATGCTAAGAATTTTGAATTTTGGGATGACTAGAACTTTCGGCCATGGTAGCTATTGAGGATTTAGGTTTGTGTTTCATGTTAAATTGGATGAATCTTGGTGTAAGGGTGTTTGAACTAAACTAATGATCAAATAGGTGCATAGATACAAAATGGAAAGAATCGGCCTAAGTGTTTTAGTCATTGACATATATATATATGTTGCCGAATGTGTGCTTAAGGAATTGGTTAAGTACATTGTTGTTAAATGCTAGTTGCTAAGGAATTTTGAATGGGTTATAAATTGAGTTTAATGTTCGAGGAACATTGGTTTGGACACCTAGTGCCGAATGTGTTCAGACGCAACTTACCAAGTGCATAAATATGATAATGCTATGATGGTAGACTTAATTGGAATTCGGCATTGTAAGTGATGCCTTGGTCTCTTATGATGGTTAGGGACAAAATGTGTGTTGTGAGGAACGAAATGATGTCTATGAATTCGAAAATGCAAGGTATTAAGCTAGTCCTATTATTCGGTGGTGCATGAGTAGAGCACATGTATAATGCTTGAATAACTAGTCAATAAAGCTATTCGCGCCTAATTGTATAATATGAATGTATTTAATCGGATTGTTAAATTGATAAATTATTAAATAAGCTCTATTTGTTTGAATTAAGCTCAAGAGCTTAGAGGACCAAAGTTGGATAAGGGGTAGGAAAAAGTGATCGAATAGCCGTCGAAATCATTCGACAACATTCGAGGTAAGTCTTCAAGTAATGACCCTACTTGATTTATATTGGAATGATTTGTCATATTATGGCGGATAGCCGAATGTGCATAGAGCCTATGTTATAAAGCCAATTGAAATCATGCTCTTTGTGTGTGGCTATTGAGCCGAAATTGGAAATGTTTGATAAATGATTTGTGTTTGAGCCTTAGTAACGGAAATGAAATATGGATGTGTCATGAATATTGATATATGTGTGCATGAGCATTTGAATGATATCCGGGCTAAGCCCCGAAGGCATTTGTGCGAGTTGTTATATCCGGGCTAAGACCCGAAGGCATTTGTGCGAGTTGTTATATCCGGGCTAAGACCCGAAAGCATTTGTGCGAGTTGTTATATGTGACAGCCCAAAATTGACCCTAGTCGGGATGTGGTTTCGGGACCACAAAACCGAGGCATAAAAATAATTTAAAATTTATTTTGATGCCTATGATATGTGTTAATTTGTGTGTGACATTTTTGATGTTTCGATTTAGTGTTATAAATGCGAATTTCACTAGAAAGGACCTAGTAGTGAACTTTGAAAGTATGATGGGGAAATGTGTGATGACTAGTTGCTCATGCATGCAAAAATAAGGGATTTGCATGTCAAATTTCCCCCCAACATGAAGTGGCCGGCCATGGCAAGAGAGGATGGGCAAAACATGTCATGAAACATGTTTTGTTGGTGCATTAGGGAGAAATAATAAACAAAGGTGTATGGGTAAGAAAAGAATGAAAAAAAATGTGTGTGAGTGTGGTATTCCCCCATTGCCGTGAGTTGTAGAGAAAGAAAGAAAAATTTTGTTCATCCTTTCTTTGAGCCAAAACTAAGGAAGAAGGAGGATTTTTGCTTCATGCTTGGTTTGGAAGAGATCTAGAAGGAGATTTGGCTAAGTTTGCATCAAGATTAAGGTATGTATGAGGTTGTGTTAGGAGTTTCATGCATGTTTTGGTTGCTAACTTGATGTGCATGTTAGCCATGGCTCAAATCTTTGTTATGCCATGGAAATGGTATTTGGCCAAAGTTGTTATGGTGATAAAGCCATTGCATGCTAAGTGTGAAGCTTGATGATGATGCATGCAATGATGGATTGTCTACTTTTGAGTAAGATTTTGAGTTTTCTTTTGTTTAATCATGATTGAAGTTGAAAAGGGCATGATTGTCATATTCGCCATGATGCATTCATGAGCATGGTTCATGCTTCTTGCATGTTAGTTAAAATTTGTGTTTTGGATGGCTATGGACACCTTGAAATTCGCCATGCTCATATATGTATATATATGTTTGCACATGATGTTTTGGTTATGAACTAAGTGATGAATATGGTTGTTTAAAGAAGAAGATGTTGAAGAATGATTGTGAAATTGCAAGCACATTCGCCTAGCACACATATGAGTGCTTGATGCTATATTATAAGTTTTGAGCTACAATATGCAAAGCATTAACTAGTAAAATGCATGCTGTTTTTGTGAGGTATTAAGTGCATAATTGGCTTCAACATGTACATGAATATTCGGCCTTGGGTAGCCTATTGAAGGCCTTAGCTTTTCCTTGATGCCCGAATAAATTGTATTGAATTGCTTGATGTAGTATAAAATGTGCATGACCATTGTGTATTCAAGCTAAAGAGTGGCCATATGACCATTTAAACTCCTTGTCATATTCGCCATAAGCTAGCACAATGAGGTTTTAATAAATTGAATTTGTTTGAATTAGCTCAAGAGCTAAGAGGGCCACAATTGGACAAGGGGAAGGAAAAAGTGATCGAATAGCCGTAAAAGCCGTTCGACAACATCCGAGGTAAGTCCTCAAGAAGTGACCTTACTTGAATTATGTGGAATGAAATATGGATGTATTGATTATTGATTTATGTGTGTATGAGTATTGAATAATGCCCGGCTAAGTCCGAAGGCGATTATGCTAGTGATTATAATTGTGTTTGAGCCTTAGTAACGAGAATGAAATATGTATGTCCAATGATTATTGATGTATGTGTGCATGAGAAATTGAATGATATCCGGGCTAAGCCCCGAAGACAATTATGCTGGAAATTATATCCGGGTTAAGACCCGAAGGCAATTGTGCTAGTGGCTACATCCGGCTAAGACCAAGGCATTCGTGCGAGACATTCTATCCGGCTAAGACCCGAAGGCATTTGTGCACGTGGTTATATCCGGTTATATTCCGAAGAATCTTGGGCTGGAGGTGAGTGTTGGTTGCTGTAATAAATTCAATTAGTACACTCGAGAAGCCCAAAGAATAAGGTACGTTTATATGTGCATTGGAAAGTCGACATGTTTGAGCAACATTCGCTCAATCGACTAATGAATTTCAGTTATTGAATTGATTGATACTTTGTGAAAGTATATAATGATGAAGTGTGAAGTAAGAATGTGTATTAATGAAATGAAGCATTTGGCTATGTGAATGTATTGCTGTAATTAGAGTTGATTATATTCCTTGAGACTTACTAAGCATAAAATGCTTACCCGTTGCTTTGGCTCTCTGTTTTATAGATTTCGCCGATAGCAATCGGATTTGGGATCAATAAAGTCAAGTCATCCACACTATCAACGTCTCTATTTTGGTATAAATTTTGGTTGAACTTTGAAATGGCATGTATAGGACTACCCTTGTTGGTCAAATATGTTGTGATGTATTTGTGTACGGCCATGCGAAAATGGCTCGTAAAAGTGAAGTATCGACTTAGACTATTTGCGGTTTGTATATGTATATATTTGGTGTCATGATGTGACCATGGATTGGAAATGGGAATGTTGGTCACATGATCAGCCATTGGCATGGTTAAAATGATCATATATGAACCTATGTATGGCAAGACTAGTTGGTTCATGGAGACTACCAAATAGGTAAGACCTACCTTAAAAACAGATGCTGCCAGCTGCAGTGACGTGAATGTGAAAAATCACCAAAATTTGTAGGAATAGTATTAAATAGTGAATAAGCTATGTAAATGAACCTTGGTGAGTCTATTTTCATATGGAAGAAACGAAATGGTCATAGGAGTTACATGTTAAGAGATATTAAAGCTATTGTGAGACAGGGCCAGAACGGTTTCTGGGTCCCCTGTCGCAACTTTAAAAATTTTCTATAAATTATCCAGAAAGAATTAGGAGTCATGCCTTATATGTAAAGATTCCATTTTGAGTCTAGTTTCATTAGAAACAAACGACACCAGTATTAAAGTTCTGTACAGTGAGATATTCAAGTTGTAACGCGCAAAGGTCAGAGCAGTCGATCCCTGTAACATGGGTGAGTTTAACTAATAAACTGTACCAATTGGCCCGACCAAAAATTCTAGAAATAAATCCATGGATGGATACATGAGTCTAAATTCAGGGAAAATTTACGAAACCAGTTTCCAAGTTTTGAAACTCGAGATATGATTTTTAAGGCGACAGTGACGCAGTTTTCCAGCCTGACTGGAAATGTCAAATTGGTGGGCAAAACAAGTGAACTTGGTTTGTTAACCCCTCGTGTCCGACACCGGCGATGGTCTCGGGTTCGGGGTGTTACAATTTTATTAGTATCAGAGCCACGGTTTAGTCGATTCTAGGACTACCGTGATGTGTTTGGGGTCTAGCTATACATGCCATTAAATGATGACTCGATAGTGTGGTGATTTCGACAATTTGACTTTGTGTTTGTTTATAGCAATGGATCCGATCCCAAGCGAGCGATAGCTGATGATGTGGAGAGTGTGGCGCTGATCCGCGCAAGGGACAGCGCCGGACTCTCAACCTATGGCCAGCAATCCGAATGACGAGGCTAGGCAAGCCTTTTATAGTGTGATGAACGAATGGTTTAATCAATACATTCGAACTAACACGGCTGTTCCACAACCTCCATTCCCGACAAATGCAACCCCGCACCTACAATACCTCCGGTGATGACCAAATAAGGTCAAGTAAGCCCCAATCGACAGGATTCAAAACATGGGGCCACTGAATTTAAGGCTACGGATGATGATGATGCCGAAGCGAGCTGAATTTTGGTTGGATAACACTATCCGGTGCTCGATGAGCTATCCTGACACCGATGAGTGCTTAAAGTGTACCATCTCCTTGCTACGTGAGTCCGCCTACTATTGGTGGAGTACTCGACTTCTATGGTACCTAGAGAGCAAGTGACTTGGGAATTCTTTCAAACCGAGTTCAAAAAAGTATATCGATCGAGATTCATCGACCAAAAGCGAAGGAATTCCTTGACCTTAAGCAAGGTTCTATGTCGATTCATCGACTACGAACGAAAATTTGTGAGGCTTAGCCAGACGCGAGAATGCATTTCGTCCAAGCCATTATGTGTAAACGCTTGAGGATGGGCTGAATGATGATATAAGGATGTTCGTTGGCATTCTCGAGATACGAGAGTTCGTAGTACTTGTTGAGCGAGCTTGTAAAGCGAAGAGCTTAGAAAGGAGAAACAAAAGCTGATGTGGGAACTGGAGAATTCGAAGAGGTCCTCGGAAAGTCTCTTCAACAAGCATCGAAGAGATTTCGAGATGATGCGAGCCGGTCTAGAGGCGTTTGGGCTTTTCTAGACGAGGACGCGATCGACCCCGTGACCACACGAGTCACTTCGATCGCCATGGTGGAAATGATCGCGAGAGAGGGCGGAGTGTCCACATTGTGGAAAATGGCATTCGGGAGCTGTTGGTTTCATGATCGCTCTGCTATAAGTGTGGGTCGGCCGACCACTTTATGAAGGATTGCCCGAGGATGCATGAAGAATGTAAGTCAGAGTGGAAACCCGGGTGCTACCACTGCCCGAGGTAGGCCACCTAGAAATATGGGCAATGTCAGTGGCGGTCAGAGAGGATCTAGAGATGCTACCATCAGATCTGAGGCTCGTGCTCCTGCAAGGACTTATGCCATACGCGCACGTGAGGATGCTGCCTCTCCAGATGTCATTACCGGTACTTTCACTCTTTTCAATACAAATGTGATTGCTTTGATTGACCCTGGTTCTACTCATTCATATATATGTGAAACCTTAGCATCCAAAGAAGACTTTGCCTATTGAGTCTCATCGAGTTTGTAATTCGGTGTCAAACCCTTGGGTCATTACGTGCTTGTCAACAAAGTGTGCAAGAAAAGTCCTCTAGTGTTCCGAGGTTCTTGTTTTTCGGCGGACTTGATGCTTTTGCCATTCGATGAGTTCGACGTTATTCTTGGTTTGGATTGGTTGACCATGCACGATGCGGTTGTAAATTGCAAGAGCAAGACTATCGATTTGAGGTGCGCGAATAATGAAATAATTCGGGTTGAGTCTACGGACTTAAAGGGTTGCCACCGTAATATCGCCGATGTTGGCCCGAAAATATGTAAGAAAAGGGCGCGAAGCGTACCTTGCGTCGTGCTTTCGATGACAAGGAATCGAAAAGAAACCCGAATCGTGTCGATGGTTTGTGAATACCGGATGTTTTCCTCGAAGAATTGCGGGTTTACCACTGTTCGGAAATAGAATTTGGCATCGAATTGGTACCGGTACCACTCCAATTCGATAGCTCCGTATCGTATGGCACCAACGGAATTAAAGGAGTTGAAAGCTCGGTTGCAAGAATTGGTGGATAGAGGTTTTGCTCGCCGAGTTGTTCGCCTTGGGGTGCGCCGGTGTTGTTTGTGAAAAGAAGGATGGAACCATGCGGTTGCAGCATCGACTATCGTCGACAATAAGCGACGATAAAGAACAAATATCCGTTACCACGTATCGATGACTTGTTCGATCAAGCTGAAGGAGCCTCGGTGTTCTCAAAAATAGATTTGAGATCGGGCTATTATCAATTGCGAATCCGAGATTGACGTACCCAAGACGCCTTGAGCGAGATATGGTCACTATGAGTTCCTAGTGATGCCGTTTGGGCTCACTAATGCCCTACGGTATTTATGGATTTAATGAATCGGATCTTCGCACCATATTTGGATCGATTCGTAGTCGTGTTCATTGATGACATCTTGGTCTATTCAAGAAATGAGACCGAACATCTGAACACTGCGGTTAGTGCTCCAAATCTTACGGGATAAGCAATTATATGCTAAGTTCAGCAAGTGTGAGTTACGGTTAAGAGAGGTTAGCTTCTTGGGTCATGTGGTATCAGATCGGTATTCGAGTCGACCAATAAAATTTCAGCCATACTTAATTGGAAGCCTCAGAAATATTACGAGGTTCGAGCTTTTGGGGCTTACTGTTATTACCGACGATTTGTAAAGGCTTCTCAACGATAGCCACGCCGATGACGGCTTACTCTAAAAGGATGTTAAGTTCGAATGGACGGAGAAATGCCAAAAAAGTTTCGATCAACTGAAAACTTATTTGACTGAAGCCCCAATTCTAGTGCAACCCGAGTCCAGCAAAGAGTTTGTCATCTATAGCGACACCTCCCTACTTGGGTTAGGTTGTGTATTGATGCAAGAAGGTCGAGTTGTGGCCTATGCGTCGAGGCAATTAAAGCCACACGAGAAAAATTATCCGACCCATGATCTTGAATTGGCCGCCATCGTATTCGCCTTAAAGATTTGGCGACATTACTTATTTGGTGAAAGGTGCCATGTGTACTCGGATCACAAAAGTCTCAAATATTTGATGACCCAAAGAGACTTAAATCTGCGACAAAGACGTTGGCTCGAGCTGTTAAAGGATTATGAGCTGGTCATTGACTATCACCCGGAAAGGCGAATGTGGTTGCGGATGCCTTGAGTCGTAAATCATTATTCGCTTCTGAGCGATGAACGTGCACTTGTCTGCTCGATCCGATAGTGTGTTAGTAGCTGAATTGAAAGCCAAACCACTATTGATACATCAAATTCGAGAAGCTCGAAAAGTCGACGACGAGTTGGTCGCAAAACGGCCGAGTGTGTTCGAACAAGGACTCGAATTTCAAATCGATGATGACGATTGTTTGAGGTTCAAAAGTCGTCTGTGTGTTCCAAAGAATTGAACTCATTTCAATAATTCAATGAAGCCCATTGTAGCCGAATGGCAATCCACCCGGGAGTACTGAAGATGTACAATGATTTGAAACGTCGGTTTTGGTGGCATGGTATGAAGCGAGACATCTCCGACTTTGTTTGAGATGTTTAATATGTCAACAAGTGAAAGCGGAACATCGGTGCCTTGAGATTACTTCACCAATCACGATACCCGAGTGGAAATGGGATCGAGTCACAATGGACTTTGTATCCGGACCGCCATTGTCGCAAGTAAGAAGGATGCGGTTTGGGTCGTGGTAGATAGATTGACTAAGTCGGCCCACTTTGTCCCCGTCGTCACGGATTTTTCAATGGACAAATTAGCCGAATTGTACGCTTCTCGATTGTGAGATTACACGGTGCCTATTTCCATCGTGTCGGATAGAGATCCGAGATTTACCTCACGATTTTGGAAAAAGTTGCAAGAAGCTTTGGGTACCAAGTTGCATTTCAAAGACCGCCTTCCACCCCAAACCGATGGTCAATCCGAGCGGATAATTCGAGATACTTGAGGATATGTTAAGATGTTGCGTCCTCGAGTTTAGTGGTTCATGGGAACGGTATTTGCCGTTGATTGAATTCGCTTACAACAACAGCTTTCAATCAAGTATTAAGATGGCACCCTACGAGGCCTTGTACGGTCGTAAATGCCGTACACCATTGTTTTGGACCGAGCTCGGTGAAAGCAAGATTTTCGGGTGGATTTGATTAGAGATGCTGAATGAAAGTGAAAGTAATCCGTGAAAGTCTGAAGATAGCCTCCGATCGTCGAAGTCGTGCGCGGATCTGAAGCGTAAGGATATCGGTATCGTGGGTGATAAAGTGTTTCTCAAGGTATCGCCTTGGAAAAAGATACTCAGATTCGGCCGTAAGGGCAAGCTGAGCCCGAGGTTCATTGGGCCATATGAGATATCCGAGCGAGTCGGTCCAGTGGCATATCATTTGATTTTGCCCCCTGAACTCAAAAAGGTTCACGATGTCTTTCACGTTTCGATGCTTCGATGCTATAGATCCGATCCATCGCACGTGATTAGTCCATCAGAAATTGAAATTCAAGCTAATATGAGTTATGAGGAAGAACCGATTCGTATCCTATCACGAGAAGTGAAAGAGTTGCGAAACAAGCGGGTTCCGCTGGTGAAAGTGTTATGGCTCAAGCACGGGATAGAAGAAGCTACTTGGGAGACCGAGAACTCTATGAAAGAGCGATATCCAAACCTATTTACCGGTAAGATTTTTGGGGACGAAAATTTCTTAAGTGGGGGAGAGTAGTGACAGCCCAAAATTGACCCTAGTCGGGATGTGGTTTCGGGACCACAAAACCGAGGCATAAAAATAATTTAAAATTTATTTTGATGCCTATGATATGTGTTAATTTGTGTGTGACATTTTTGATGTTTCGATTTAGTGTTATAAATGCGAATTTCACTAGAAAGGACCTAGTAGTCAACTTTGAAAGTATGATGGGGAAATGTGTGATGACTAGTTGCTCATGCATGCAAAAATAAGGGATTTGCATGTCAAATTTCCCCCCCCCCAACATGAAGTGGCCGGCCATGGCAAGAGAGGATGGGCAAAACATGTCATGAAACATGTTTTGTTGGTGCATTAGGGAGAAATAATAAACAAACGTGTATGGGTAAGAAAAGAATGAAAAAAAAATGTGTGTGAGTGTGGTATTCCCCCCCCATTGCCGTGAGTTGTAGAGAAAGAAAGAAAAAATTTTGTTCATCCTTTCTTTGAGCCAAAACTAAGGAAGAAGGAGGATTTTTGCTTCATGCTTGGTTTGGAAGAGATCTAGAAGGAGATTTGGCTAAGTTTGCATCAAGATTAAGGTATGTATGAGGTTGTGTTAGGAGTTTCATGCATGTTTTGGTTGCTAACTTGATGTGCATGTTAGCCATGGCTCAAATCTTTGTAATGCCATGGAAATGGTATTTGGCCAAAGTTGTTATGGTGATAAAGCCATTGCATGCTAAGTGTGAAGCTTGATGATGATGCATGCAATGATGGATTGTCTACTTTTGAGTAAGATTTTGAGTTTTCTTTTGTTTAATCATGATTGAAGTTGAAAAGGGCATGATTGTCATATTCGCCATGATGCATTCATGAGCATGGTTCATGCTTCTTGCATGTTAGTTAAAATTTGTGTTTTGGATGGCTATGGACACCTTGAAATTTGGCCATGCTCATATATGTATATATATGTTTGCACATGATGTTTTGGTTATGAACTAAGTGATGAATATGGTTGTTTAAAGAAGAAGATGTTGAAGAATGATTGTGAAATTGCAAGCACATTCGGCCTAGCACACATATGAGTGCTTGATGCTATATTATAAGTTTTGAGCTACAATATGCAAAGCATTAACTAGTAAAATGCATGCTGTTTTGTGAGGTATTAAGTGCATAATTGGCCTCAACATGTACATGAATATTCGGCCTTGGGTAGCCTATTGAAGGCCTTAGCTTTTCCTTGATGCTCGAATAAATTGTATTGAATTGCTTGATGTAGTATAAAATGTGCATGACCATTGTGTATTCAAGCTAAAGAGTGGCCATATGACCATTTAAACTCCTTGTCATATTCGCCATAAGCTAGCACAATGAGGTTTTAATAAATTGAATTTGTTTGAATTAGCTCAAGAGCTAAGAGGGCCACAATTGGACAAGGGGAAGGAAAAAGTGATCGAATAGCCGTAAAAGCCGTTCGACAACATCCGAGGTAAGTCCTCAAGAAGTGACCTTACTTGAATTATGTGGAATGAAATATGGATGTATTGATTATTGATTTATGTGTGTATGAGTATTCGAATAATGCCCGGCTAAGTCCCGAAGGCGATTATGCTAGTGATTATAATTGTGTTTGAGCCTTAGTAACGAGAATGAAATATGTATGTCCAATGATTATTGATGTATGTGTGCATGACAAATTGAATGATATCCGGCTAAGCCCCAAAGACAATTATGCTGAAATTATATCCGGGTTAAGACCAAGGCAATTGTGCTAGTGGCTACATCCGGCTAAGACCAAGGCATTCGTGCGAGACATTCTATTCGGGCTAAGACCCGAAGGCATTTGTGCACGTGGTTATATCCGGTTATATTCCGAAGAATCTTGGGCTGGAGGTGAGTGTTGGTTGCTGTAATAAATTCAATTAGTACACTCGAGAAGCCCAAAGAATAAGGTACGTTTATATGTGCATTGGAAAGTCGACATGTTTGAGCAACATTCGCTCAATCGACTAATGAATTTCAGTTATTGAATTGATTGATACTTTGTGAAAGTATATAATGATGAAGTGTGAAGTAAGAATGTGTATTAATGAAATGAAGCATTTGGCTATGTGAATGTATTGCTGTAATTAGAGTTGATTATATTCCTTGAGACTTACTAAGCATAAAATGCTTACCCGTTGCTTTGGCTCTCTGTTTTATAGATTTCGCTCGATAGCAATCGGATTCGGGATCAATAAAGTCAAGTCATCCACACTATCAACGTCTCTATTTTGGTATAAATTTTGGTTGAACTTTGAAATGGCATGTATAGGACTACCCTTGTTGGTCAAATATGTTGTGATGTATTTGTGTACGGCCATGCGAAAATGGCTCGTAAAAGTGAAGTATCGACTTAGACTATTTGCGGTTTGTATATGTATATATTTGGTGTCATGATGTGACCTTGGATTGGAAATGGGAATGTTGGTCACATGATCAGCCATTGGCATGGTTAAAATGATCATATATGAACCTATGTATGGCAAGACTAGTTGGTTCATGGAGACTACCAAATAGGTAAGACCTACCTTAAAACAGATGCTGCCAGCTGCAGTGACGTGAATGTGAAAAATCACCAAAATTTGTAGGAATAGTATTAAATAGTGAATAAGCTATGTAAATGAACCTTGGTGAGTCTATTTTCATATGGAAGAAACGAAATGGTCATAGGAGTTACATGTTAAGAGATATTAAAGCTATTGTGAGACAGGGCCAGAACGGTTTCTGGGTCCCCTGTCGCAAATTTAAAAATTTGCTATAAATTATCCAGAAAGAATTAGGAGTCATGCCTTATATGTACAGATTCCATTTTGAGTCTAGTTTCATTAGAAACAAACGGCACCAGTATGAAAGTTCTGTACAGTGAGATATTCAAGTTGTAAAGCGCAAAGGTCAGAGCAGTCGATCCCTGTAGCATGGGTGACTTTAACTAATAAACTGTACCAATTGGCCCGACCAAAAATTCTAGAAATAAATCCATGGATGGATACATGAGTCTAAATTCAGGAAAAATTTACGAAACCAGTTTCCGAGTTTTGAAACTCGAGATATGATTTTTAAGGCGACAGTGACGCAGTTTTCCAGCCTGACTGGAAATGTCAAATTGGTGGGCAAAACAAGTGAACTTGGTTTGTTAACCCCTTGTGTCCGACACCGGCGATGGTCTCGGGTTCGGGGTGTTATATTATATCCGGGCTAAGACCCGAAGGCATTTGTGCTAGTTGCTATGTCCGGGTTAAGACCCGAAGGCAATTGGGCGTGTGGTTATATCCGGCTAAATCCCGAAGAAACTTGGGTTTGAAGGTGAGCGATTTGTGCTATAATAATTTTAATTAATACGCTCGAAAAACCCAAACGATAAGGTATGTTTGCATGTGCATCAGAAAAGTTGATTCGTTTTAAATAGTATTCGTTCAATCGACTAACGAACTTTCGGCTCTTAGATAGGTTGATACCTTGTGTGTGTATATGTTGATGAAGTGTGAAGTAAGTATGATTATGAGAATGTGTATTAATAAAGTGATTCATTTAGCTATGTGAATGTAATACTTTAGTCAAAGCTGATTTCATTACTTGAGACTTACTAAGCATTAAAATGCTTACCCCGTTGCTTTGGCTCTCTGTTTTATAGATTTTGCTCGTTAGCTATCGGATTCGGGATCATCGAAGTCGAAGTCATCCACACTATCAAAGCCCTTTTGGTACTCTTTTAGTTGAACTCCAGATATGGCATGTATAGGACTACCCTTTGTTGTTTTTCAAGTACTTTTTGTGATGTATGTGTGTACAGCCATTCGAAAATGGCTCGTAGAAGTGGGGTATGGCATTAGACCATTTGTGTTTATGTATATATATATGGTTTCATGATGTGACTATGGACTGGAATGGAAGTGTTGGGCAAATGATCAGCCATTGGAATGGCTAAATATGATCATATGTGGACCTATGTATGACAAAACTCTAGTTGGTCCATGGAAACCACGAAATAGGTAAAGTTTACCTTGAAAACAGATGCTGACAGCAGCAGTGGTGTGGATTTGAAAAATCACTAAAATTTGTAGGAATGGAATTAAATAGTGAATAAATTATATAATCTAACCTTGATGAATCTATTTTCATATGAAAGTAACGAAATGATCATATGAACAGTATATTAAGAGATATTAAAGTTCTCGTGAAACAGGACCAGAACGGTTTCTGGATCCCCTGTTTCGACTTTTAAAATTTACCATAAATTATCCAGAGACAATTAGAAGTTATGCATTATATGTATAGATTCCCCTTTGAGTCTAGTTTCATTAGAAACAAACGTTATGAGTATTGAAGCTCTGTACAGGGAGATATCCAAGTCGTAATACATGAAGGTCAGAGTAGTCGAACCCAGAATCAGGGGAGACTTTAACTAATAAACTGTACCAATTGGCCTGACCAAAAATTCTAGAAATAAATCCACAGATGGATATATGAGTCTAATTTCAGGAAAAATTTACGGAATTAGTTTTCGAGTTTTTTAACTCGAGATATGATTTTTAAGGCGACAATGACGCAGTTAGCCAGCCTGTCTGGAAATTTTTTTTTTAAATGGACTGTGAAAACAAAGTAATTAAGTCTGTTAGCACCTCGCGTTCGACTCTGGCAACGGTATCGGGTACGGGGTGTTACAGACAGTTCTTGCAAACTTTATCAACTAGCACATACTTGCCTAAAGGGTTCGATACTTTAATCACAAACTCAGTAGACTCAACAGGAAAATTCTTACTAAACACTAAATTCATACACATATACGAATGAGTTGATCTAGGATCAATCAATGCAATCACATAAGAGAGAATGTACCGATAATAACATCTGGTGTTGATGCATCCTCGCGAGCACGAATAACATAAGCTCTAGCAGGTGCTCTGACCTCGGATCCCATAGCTAAATATTTTGTCGCGCCTCTACTACTGGTCACATTTCTCGCATTTCTAGGCGGCCTCCCTCTAGTAGCTATGTTACTCAGTCTTGCATTCTGGAGTTTGTCTTTCTCAGTTAATTCAAGGCAATCTCGTATGAAATGGTCTTGCGAACCACATTTGAAACAAGCCCAACCATTCATTCTACATTCACCAGGATGTCGTATTCCGTATCGTTGACATTTAGGTTTATAGTTTCTTACACTACCAACACCCGATACCGATGTAGCTTGAGCTTTAGGACTTGAGTATTATTTTTCACGATCTCTGCTCGAATACCCGATTGAAGCATTTGGACGATTGAATGGATCTCTAGATTTCTTTGACGAAGATTGATATGGCTTACTCATCGATCCTTTTCTCGAGTCTCTAGCCTCTAAATATGCTTTTCTCTTTTCTTTGCTAAGCTCCTCAACTTTGCAAGCTCTATCGACCAAGGCAATAAATTTTTTCAATTCTAGAATTCCAACCAGAAGTTTAATATTCTCGTTTAACCCATCAACAAACCATTTGCACATTATTTCTTCAGTAGAAACATACCCCCGAGCATACTTACTCAATCTTACAAATTCTCTTTCATACTCAGTCACAGTCATATTGATGCGATCCCGGCAGCATCAGGTTATGACTCAAATCGACGACACCGGGAATGGCCTAAACACCAGGGGCCCAAGTGCAAAATGAAATTTAATTTCAGTTTGTTAATTTGTGTGCAGGTCTTAATTGATCGAACGTGGGGTGGAAACCATTGCCGGCGTTATCGAATAATTAAGAACGTTCAACCTAAGTGTTCCATGCAAATTGCTACAAGCTCATTTAGCTCATTCCTAGCTCATCCTAGCTTATTGAGCTCAACATTACTCGGTTTTAGCTTGTGGATCAATTTTTTGGAATATCTAATTCAGTTTAGCTTAATTTTATCTTTCTTTAGTTTATGCGTTTAAGCTACTGGAATAATTAATTTGGGTTTAGTTAAATTCGTTTAATTAGCTTAAATAATTAAGGTAGTGTTTAAGTTGTGTCATAAATTAAGTAGGATTTAAATATGCATTAATCTGAATGTATTTAATGTGTTCGAGTTTATTTAATGTGTTTTATTTAAACTAGAAATTTATTATGTCTTAAGTTTATTTAACATTCCTTACTTAGCACAACTATTTAATATGTTCTAGGATCAGACATTTTAATTGTGTCTAAAGTTTAGACAACTTAATTGGTGTCTCGAATATGTCCTAAAACAATTGTTAATTCTGCTTGTAGGAGTTCACACCAGCTGATTAGTTAGTCAAATTCATGGGACGACATTAAAGAGAACACACACACTCAGCTAGTTCATGGAAGACATTAATAGGAAGCTGCCGATTGCTCTCCTCCAAGTGCCATTTTTGTGGAGAGCAAAGGCCACCAGCACATTCAAACTAGACCATTCAAATGCAGCTGATTTCACATTTTAGAGGCTGCCTAAATTCATATGTTCACACTTGGGAGGCTGATTGAATTCTTGTGTTCACACCTAAAGCCTATTGAAGTGCCAAGTTGGTTTTAATAGCTCAAAAAAAATTGTTCAACTAATCAGAGCAGCATATTAAAGCTTGTTCTTCCCTCTTGGTTGAACCTAAAGTTTGCATTCAGCTCATCATTCATTCTAAATTAAGTTAATTGGCCTAGGAAACTACAAGGGACGTTCAATTAAGCTTTCAAGCAATTTCAGCTCAATTAAGATGATCACAAGCTGTACATTTAGATTACTTAGTGTCCATTCAGCTAGCTTAAGCATTGAGCTATAAATATGAAGCTCTTGATTTGTATTTCGGAATTTTGGATCAATTTATGAACTACTTTTGTTCTTTTGTGAGAATTCAACTTGTGGCATCATTGCTTCATTGTGTAACTGAACTTATCACTTTCAAAGTGTGGTGTTCAACCATACCTTTGGTTCCTATCTTGCTAGATAGTGGGTCAAGGTTAACCAAGTTAATTCCATCACCATTTCCATAGATCTCACCTAAGTGTTGTTTAAGACTCGGGTCAACAATCATCTATATTGTTGGTTCAATCCTGGCCTTAGCCGAATTCATCCACCCATCACCAAACTATCCTTAAACCCTTTATTTTGAACGTATCTTTCAACCTTTATTTAGGAATTTTCGAAACAGCCTGTTCTTACTTAATTTTACGATCGGGCAACGTAAACCACTTGAATCAACACCGAGGCAAGTTTGTATCACATACGGCCTTGTTTCAATTCTAGAAACTCTTTGTGCTTTTGATCAAGAAACTACTGATTTATATATTTCTTCAGAAACTCAGTCTAAAAGAATTCCTAGGTCACTGTTTCTCTACGTACCTTTGATACCAAAATATCCCTCAATAATGAAATGGCACATTTTAAACACTCAGCTGGCGTGCACGAAAGCTCATCAAATACCTGAATAGTGTTTTCAAGCCAAAATTTAGTTTCTCGGGATCATCATCAATGGTAGCTCTGAACTCTTCGGCCCTATGTTTTGAAATCTTATCAACTAGAGGCTTATTCAGTTGTTAAAGTTCCACAACTTGAGGAACTATGGGAATAGGTTGAGGATTAGGTGGGGGAGGAGGTTGTTGAGCAGCCGGATTGGTTCTAACAAATTTCGTGAACCACTCGTTCATCATTTGGAAAAAGGCTTCTTTAACCTTTCCTCCGTGACTAACTTATACATTTCTAGATTCAGAAGGCACTGTCCCTTGAGCAAGAGCTGGCGCATTACTCTCGACATCATCAGTTATAACTCGATTGGGATCCATTTGCTATATGAAAGCACAGTTTAAATTGTCAAGAGTCAACACACTATCACAATTTATATATGGCATGTATAGCTAGACTCTTACACACGCTACATTAGTCAGAGAATTGACTAAATTGTAGCTCTAATACTAACAAATGTAACACATCTCACCCGTATTCAACGCTGAAAGAGGGTTACAGAGCATTACCGAACTTATCACTCATTTAAACATACATTTCACATACAATTTAATCAATTCAAATATAATTCAATCACAACCAATCATATTGTCCAAAATATAAGCCTACGAGGCCCTAAACATGTGTTGGGAGTGATTCGGGACTAAACCCTTAACTTTGGAAACTCTTAGAACATTTAGAAATTTTTCTCAAAAATAGGGGACACAGACCCATGTCACAGGCCGTGTGGGCATTCGAAATGGAAGCTTATAACCATGTCCCATCTTGTGTCCGACCCAGTGTAACTCTCTGACTTGGGTCACACGGCCAACACACACGCCCGTGTACCTTAAAAATGGCCATACACGCCCGTGTGCCAGGCTGTGCCAAACCTGTAGGGTATACTAACTTATGCCACACGGCCATGTCATATGCCCGTGTGTCAGGCCGTGTGGAGCATACTGACTTGATTTTAATTTCAACACCAGGAGACACACGGCTGTGTAATATAACCGTGTGTCACACAGGCTGAGACACATGCCCGTGTGGACAAAAATTAGCTATTTACCAAGCCAATTTGCCACCCAAACTTATGCACACCTACACCAAATTCAAATGGCACAAAACATAGCATATAATAGGCATTCAACCAACTTCTCTTAAGCATATTTCATACCATTTCCAAAACCAACCAATACAAAACATATCAATACCACAATAGGCCATCTAAATTCATACCAAACACAAATGTGCATTAATGGCTAGATTCACTAGCATACCAATATTCATAATTCAACCATTTTCTATCCATAATACTAATTATCCACAAGCATCACATATCTAGTATTCAAAATATCACACAAGCCAATACACACACACATATATATTTATACATGATTCAATCACCCAAAATAAGCCAACTTATATGGAAATATACAAAACCAAACTTTGAACATTTTGCAAGCCAATTCAAATGGCTACATTCATCATCAACTTATAAACCAAAATGACCAAAGTCCCTATACATGCCATATACTCAAAACATAAGCTCAAAAAGTACTAAAGTAATAGTAGAATAGTGTGATGAAATCTCTGATGATTCCCAAATCTGAGCTAGCCTGCTTTTACTATAAAACATGAAAAAATAAATAAAATAAGGTTTATAGCTTAGTAAGCTCGTATGAAAATAAGTATAATTGCCAATTCAATCACAATTTAAAGAACATAAATAATACATTCAATTTAACAATTCGCACATTACCATGATTATTGATATCATGAATAAATTCATCAACTTACTTACTTTACAATTAACTTATCAATTATCACTTACTTGCCAAATTTATTACAAGTACTTGAGTTGATCCATATCATTGTTTTCATCCTCGAAACATAATCTTTTCTCGTTGAACCGTTTGGAATAAAAGTCAAATACTCGAAAGTCTCGCACACTAAGTGCCAATATCATGGCCCAAAGCCAAATCAATGTAACTCGCACTCGAAGTGCCACATATCTAGTTGAAGCTATCTCATATCACAAATATGCTCACTCTTGAGCTGTCAACGGGCCTGCTCACAAAAGCTGTGGGTCAAGACTTAGCTACAAGGTGCTACTCACTCAAGCTGTCAAGTAACCGCAACACATGCCGGTATACTCAGCCACCAGTAGGACGTACAGGACCAGCACTTGGATTACATAATCACAATAACTCCTAATGACATGTCATTCGTATCCTAATCTATTCCTAAGGTTCAACAGAGATTTACAATGTCGAATCATCGTCGAAACATTGTCGAACATGTCTGTAGTATCGTATTCACAATTTATGAAATATCAAAGCATTTAAAATAAATTTATAACGAAACTTATTACATACGAACTTACCTTGGATGTAAAAAAGGCTAAACTAGTCGATTAGTTGAGAACTTTGTTTTTCCCTCGATCTAGATCCGAGTTTCGCTTTTCTTGATCTATATGTAATCAAAATTAACTTATTTAATTATCTCTCTATTCAATTTAGTCCAAAATTCATATTAAGGCACTTTTACGCATTTTCCCCTAATGTTTCACTTTTTTACAATTTAGTCCTTATTTCATAAAAACACAAATTAATGCAATTTAACCACAAACCATGCTAGTCGAATTACTATTATGTCCCTAACAGCCGATATTTTCCATTTATTTCACATTTTAACCATAATGTTTCCACATTTCACAATTTAATCCCTAATTTGCATTTTCACTAAAAAACACTTAACAAAACTTGTATAAATAACATCAAACATTCATAATCTATCATTAAACATCTAAATACTCATGTATTCATCAATGGAAACATCTAAAATCTTTAAAAAAATTTCAAAATAGTCCCTGGGCTAGCTAGACTAAGCTGCAACGATCACAAAACAAGAAATCATTAAAAACTGAACAAAAATAGACTTACATGCTCAAGAAGACAAGGACGAATGCTTGAAGCTTTGTTAATGGCTTCCTTATGTTAATTTCAGTTGGAGAAAAATGAAGGAAGAAAGATGATGCAATTTGTTTTTATTTAATTTACCTTTAGTTACCAAATTACAAAATTAACCTTATTATTAATTCAAAATTTCAATTATGCCAAACCATTATCATCCACTATCCAATTAATGGTCTATTTACCAGATAAGGACCTTAAATTTAAGGTTCTATAGCTATTTGACACCTTTAGTTATTAGAACTCAAGTTTTACGCTTTATGCGATTTAGTCCTTTTTCTCAAGTTAACCATTCAAATGATATAATTTCTAAAGAAAAATTTCACACAATCATATATTCATGTTGCAAATATTAAAGAAATAATAAAATAATTATTTTGAGTTTGGATTTGTGGTCCTGAAACCACTGTTCTAATTTAACTAAAAATGGACTGTTACATTCATTAACCCTTTAATAGTTTATATACCTTAGTCGTGAACCAAATCAACCTTTTTCCTAATACATACCTCAAGCATAACAAAAAGATATACCATTGCAACTAGGTACCAACCATGTCCAATTAATATATTTCTAATTCACATACCAACTAATTGGTTCGTGTTCTAACTTGCCAAAAGCATCCATTGTCATATCCCAAGGATCAAGTTAGTAGAATCAGATTAGTGGATCAAATATTCGATTTGGATTCCAGAATTAGGATTGTTGTAATTAAAGAAAATAATATAAAAAATTAGAATTAAAACTAAGTGGTCGATTATTAATTTTCTTAAACCAGATTTTAAAAATAAAATCGGCTTTGAAAAATAAAGGAATTGTGTTTTAATTAAAATAAGGACTGATTCGAAAAAGGGTGAAAATTGAAAGTTTTTAAAAGGAAAATTTCTAAATTTTTTTTAAAAAATTTCCTCACCTTGCATATTTAAACTCAAGAACATCACTTCTCTCCGTCACTCTAGCCATTTGAAAATTTTTCTAAAATCAAATTTGAGTTTTTCTCCCAAAATTAACTCATCCTACTTATTTTCCTACTTTCCAAACACCAAATCATCTTCCAATTTCAAAGAAAATTCATATTTTTTTCTTTAATTTATTCATTCATCTTCAAACATTTTTTGCCGTATTAGATCTACAATTCGTCGTTCTTCTCAAATTGAGGTAATGTTTTGATTCATATTGTTAAATCTAAGCTTGTTGTTTTTATGATTTGAGATTTTATTAACTATTACAAGATTTCAATAGATCTAAAGCTTTTAAACCGAAAATTGGCTTAAAAAGGGTGAAACTCAAAATATTAAGTTGTCTTGCTATTTTAAATTGTTTTTAACTTATTTTTAACTAATTAAAAGGTTTATAAACGCAATTTTATGGATCGTTAAAGGATTTTTATGAATTTAAAATTTTCCCTCTTAAATCAATCTTGTATGCTCAAATTTCTAAGAAACCTAGATTTGATAAAATAGGTGATTTGATAACTTAGATCTTAATAATATGATATTTAGGATGTTTAGAAACATGTTTAGGGATTAGAAATGAATATTGAATGATAAAATCTCTTATTTCGGTCAACTAGTTAGATTTCAATATTAAGAGGGGAAAAGCGTAGATATGCGGTTTTGTTGTTATTTGAATGTGATTAAAGCTATACATGATGAATTCGTATTGAGTTTAATATGTATGCAAAGTTTCGGATCCAACGGATGTAACACCCCTTACCCGAGACCGTCGCTAGAGTCGAGCACGAGGCGTTACTAGACTTAGCTTACTAATTTGGGGCATGTCCCTAAAAAGGGTCCTCAAGACCCTAAAACATGAAATCGAAACGGTTCGGGAACAAACCAGAATCAATAAAAATTTTTCGATCACTTAAACAAATCAAAACAATTTATTTCATCTTTCATAAATAAACTGTCCATCTACATACTAAATAAATCATAACTCGAGTTACGAAACTCAAAATTAAAATCCATAAATTTTATCTGAAATAAGACTCGTACATCTTCTTAATATTTTTTTTCAGAATTTTTGGTCTATCCAATTAGTATAGTTTATTAGTTAAAGTTTCCCCTGTTTCAGTTTTCGGCTGTTTTGACCTCTATTCACTACGAATTAATCTTCTCCCTATACAGAATTCAAATAACCATGAAGTTTATTTCTATTAAAAGTAGACTAAATAAGGAATCTATACATATAAATTGTAACACCTAATTATTTTTTTTACAAGTTTTAGTGAATTTCTAAAGTCAGAACAGTGGATTCAGAAATCACTCTGACCCTATCTCACCAAAATTTAAATATCTCATAAAAAACAACTCTTTTATTTAATCTATTTCTTTCATAGGAAAGTATACTCAATAATATTTAATTCTATATCTCATTCACTATCTAAATCCATTTCTACTATTTTTAGTGATTTTTCAAATTCACATTATTACTACTATCTGATACTGTTTTAAAGCTAATTTCACCTTTTTCATGATTTCCATGGAATAACTAGCATTTAGGCATACATAACACCAAACATGTCCTTGATTAGCCATTCCAATAGCTAATTATTATCAGCATTTACATACCATTAATTAGCCATATCATAAGATCATACACACAAAATGGCTACGACGCTATACATGTCGTACTCAAAATGAAACGTCTAGCTATACCAAAATAATCCTTGTGATAGTGTGCTCGGACCTCCGACGTACTTTACGATCCCTGAGTTAGCTTGAAAAAACTATAAAAAGAAGGAAAATAAAGCGGGTAAGCATTAAGCTTAGTAAGTTTGCATGCAAATATATAACAACATTCATAAGAATTATCTTACTACTTGGCATGATACTACTTAATGCAACTTCATTAATTGTCATAGACATATTTTAAACTTCTTTACTTACTCACTTACTTAAATACTTACTTACTTAATCAAATTTATTAATACATTTTACTTGCCTTTTTCCTTATCAAGCATACATGAACATTATATACTTACCTTTGCTCTTCTAGCATGAACTTGTCTTACCCTTTTTAGTATAACTCGTCTTACCTTACCTTACCTTGATATTCTCTTTAAATTTTCCCGTTGAACCACTTGGAATACTAAGGATACATGGGTACCTTACCATTGCCATGACTTGTCATGGTCTTACGTGGTATCCTTTTGAAACTTACCATTGCCATGTCTTGACATGGTCTTACATGGTATCCTTACCTTATGAACTCACCAATGCCATGCCTTGGCATGGTCTTACATGGGACCTTTGCCTTATAGAAACTTATCAATGCCATGTCTTGACATGGTCTTACATGATATCCTCACCTTTGAAACATTACCAATTTCCATGCCTTGGCATGGCCTTACATGGTATCCTTAAACCCTAATGTCATGACATTTGTATCCTACACATTCTTAAGGTTCAACCGGAACTTTCTGAAATTACTTCTCCATCAATTCATGCTTGAGTCTTCTTTGAATAATTTCATAAAATAAATATACACATGCTGGAAATTAACAACATTAACATAAAATAATAGAATATTGCATTTATTTACCAAAACTTACCTCGAAATAAAATACGATCAACTATATCGATTTAGTTCACTATCTTTTTCTTTCCCTGGTCTAACTCTAGATTTCGTTCTTCTTGATCTATAATAACAAATTTAGATTATTTAATACTCACATTTATTAAAACATTCCTTGACTCAAACTTTGGAAAAATTACATTTTTACCCTTAAACTTTTACATATTTACACTTTTTCCCCAAGGCTCAAAAATTAAACTTCATCCTATTTTCTTATGTTTTATGACGCATTGATCATTTTTCCCTTCTATGGAAACATCAAATTCTCACTCTAACATGTACTTATGAACATTAGGTATTTTTACCGATTGTGTCGTTTTACTCGTTTTCACATAAAATCACTTAGAAAAAGTTGTTTAACATAATTTAAAGCTTCATATTCTACCATAAAACATCAAAATAAACACATTTCACCTATGAGTATTTTTCCAAATATAAACCCTAGGTTAAATTATTTCTAGAATAAGCTTAATCAAGTTACCGGGACTCCAAAAACATAAATAACATTAAAAACGGGGCTAAAACAGACTTACAATCGATCTTGGAAGCTTGAAAAACCCTAGCTATGTCTTCCTCATGTGAAATTCGGCCAAGGGGTTGAAGATGGACAAAAATTGTCTTTTAATTTTGTTTTTAATTCATTTTAATAACTAAATGACCAAAATGCCCTTAATTAAAAACTATGGTGTTTTATCTTCCTTTAGGTATTTTTGTCCAAACTAGTATAATGGTCTAATTACTATCCAAGGAGCTCCACTTTAAAAACCCATTACTCACAAGTACTTAGTACCTTTGTGAACTAGAACACACATTTTACAACTTTTGCAATTTAGTCCTAAATATCAAATTGGACCCTCTATCGAGAAAATTTCTAAACGAAATTTTCACATAACCATGCAATCATGCCATAGACCTTAAAATGATAATAAAATAAATTTTTTCTACCTTGAATTTGTGGTTTCGCATCACTGTTCTATTTAGGCCCTATTTCGGGATGTTACAACGAAAGCCTCTATGAGCAAATCAAAGGGAAAAAAAAGCTTCTCTAGCGTTTGAAAATTGAGTGAAAGCGATCTAGTAAGTGATCGAAAATGATGCTTCTAGGCATAATTCCTTAAGTTAAAAGGGAGATTATGTTGGCCTAAACACCTAATCTAAGTTTTGAGTGTAAGTTTCCTCAATCAATCTATTATAATTATGCAAATACACCTATGAGATTATGATATGATATGTGATGCATATGGAGATGTCATTGCAAATGCTATATGCTTATGACTGCATATGATATGAGGCTTGCTGGTTCTATGCACACTGTATGAGATCTATATGATATGTCTCTTTGAGCATTATGTGAGCACTTGATGAGTGCATTATAAATGAATATGAAAATTTTGTGATCATATGTATATGGCAAGTGAAAGTGTGTATAAAATAATAACTATATGTGTTTAAGTGGATATGTTGGCATTGTAATCTCTTGGAACCATTGGATATGTAACACCTGATTATCTTTATTGACTTGAAATTTAAGGAAAGTTAAGATTAAATTGAAAGGATTAGCAAATTGACGAACTCCACTAAGAAATTCAAAAATTTTAGTGGTTGAATTGTGATTAGTTAGATTTCAATTCTGGTTTAATTAGATTAAAAGTTGCTGGTTCTATAGTGGGAGACAAAATGATTAAGGATGAATTGTTGTGATGGTCGGTGAAGATCATGCGAAATGAGTATATATATAAGTGTGTAGAGACAGAATTTTCTCAATTTTGTTTACAAATTTTCTCTCCATAGCATCATCTTCTTCAATCACTTTGAAAAATAAGAACATGTCGCTGAAAAAAGCACTGCATGTCACAACAGTTGTGAGAATTGAAGTCTGGTAGTAGAGAAATTGAGAAACTGGTAAGCTTCCTTACCTCTCTGTACTTGTGGATTAAAGAAAGAAGTAAAGTAAGACTCTCAAAGCTCCTGTAAAATTTAAGATTCTGGGTTTCTAAAGACTGGCTACCATTAGATTAACTAATAAATGATTGAAATGCTTAGCTGCTAGGACAAATGGGGCTCTAGTGTTTGGACCAGCTAAGTTGATGAGGATAAAGGGGCCTAGGTGAGTCTCTGTACCTTGCTTTCTAGATGATAAATGATGTCATGTGACCTGCATGTATCATGTTGTTTATTTACAGAGGTTGCCTAAGGTAGTGGTATGTATGTGCTTAAAGAAAGAATAGGCTATGTATGTGTACAATACCGTGTGAGCTTACCATTTGTTTGTTGACTTTTTTTTTATGGTAGATAACTAACAATTGGTTAACTAGCGTGATGTATGTATAATGATATGCTTGAGTAATGTAATAGCCCTTTTTCAGTAGTGTTGGAAATAGTGGTTTCGAGACCACAATTCGGATTAGTGAGTCAATAAATATTATTTATTTAATATTTACGAGTCTAATAGAGTGTCGTATTAAAATTTGGACTAGTGATTTTGATGTTTGGTTGGTTAATTAAGGAAAAAGGACTAAATTGTAAACGTGGTAAAAGATAATCAATAATGATTTTAATTAGGTAAAATGCATAATTAATATTTGTGTGAGGGTCTAAGTGATAATTAAGCCATTCTTTTATAGTTGGATGGTTAGTGCTTGGAAATTTTAAAGTTTTATATGTTATAATATTATTAACTTAAAAATAAAATAAGTTAAGTAAACAAAACCATATTTTCCACTTTAGTTTCTTCTTCCTTAATCGAAAATCACCATTTTTGAGTAGGGAGATTTCGTCCAAGCTTCTTCTCGTTACATGATATGAAATTCAAGCCTATTTTTTGTAAATTTTATGTTTTGAGATTGTTGTAGCTTAATCTAGCTAACCCAGATACTATTTCATAAAACTGTTAAAGGTTTTAAAACTTGCTATTAATGGTTTTTTTATATGTTTATGAAGTTAAATCTTAGATGTACGAGTTTGATTGATAAATTGGACTATTTTGTAAAGAAATTTTAGTTAATTTTGAGTTTAGGGATTAAATTGATAAATATTGAACTTAATAAGGAATTTTTGTAAAATTTAATTACTTGGGGGGATATTAAAGAACTATATTGATTTCGGCACCAAGGTTTTTGGGTCAATTGTGTAAAATATGTAAATTTTAGTTTTAGAGGTTAAATTGAATAAAAGGTAAAAGTTTAGGGTAATAATGTAAAATTTTACTTAAGGGTCATGTGCATGTATTTTGACATTATAAGTTAATTGAAGTTGATAATTGAAATAGATTATATTACAGATAAAGAAACGAATCAACCGGTAGACAAACGCGAAAAAGGAAAAATTGTTGAGTAGTCATTGGTGTCGTGTTTGTTGCTATTTCGGTTCAAGTAAGTTTGTATAGTGTATAAGCTGATTTAATTATTGCTTATGTGATTTAATAAGTTTATTTATGATTGTTATTGAATTTCTTTGTGCAATAATCTAGAATATTGAATGGATCAAATTGTAAGGGATAGTATAATTGGTATTGGTGATTGAAAAAAGGAAAATGAATATAGTTATGTTCATGTTAATATGTTAATGTTTAAATGACTAGAAGTTCGGATATAAAATGAGGCCCGTATGAACTTAGTGAATGGCTAGGATACAAATGACATGTCATTAGGGTTATTATCATTTCGGGTACTGGTCTTGGATGTCTTACTGTTGGCTAAGGTCCTGTATTTGTTGCGAATTTTTCACAGCTCGTGTGAGCAGCATCGTGTAACGTTTACATCCCTATCCATAGCTCATGTGAGCATTTTGAACCTCGAGTATCCAATGTTATTTCGCTATAGTTCATTGGGTAAAAATGGGACATATGAAATGGAAATGATAGTATAATTTGTTATAAGTGAATCGTGATAGATGTACCAAGTATGTCCATTTGGATATGATTCATAAGCATGGAAATGTTTTATGTTTATATTGTGAGGGAACTAAACTTGTTGGTTTGTGTTTTGCATAGGCCATCAATGAACACCATGTTTCTTAAATGTATAAATTGTATGTTCAATGGTTATGTTATATTAAACTCGAGTAAGTTATGTTAAATTTTTGTACAAACTTACTAAGCACTGTGTTGCATTCATTTGCTCTGTTTGATTTCTTGCAGATCATCAAAATTTTTGCAGTCAGTTTGAATCAAGTCGGAGCTCACAGTATCCGTTCAACAACTCAATAGATTCTTTTTATCATTTTGGGATAGATTATAAGTGGCATGTAAATAGGAATTTTGGTTACAAGTGTGTAAATATAAGCTTGTGATTTGAAATGGCATGTAATGTTAAGTTCTAGGTGTGTGTTATGTTTTGATATGAATTGGAAAATATGTTTGGTCATATGGTGATATTTACATAATGTTGTATTGGTATTTGATGGTGATTATGTGGGAATGTTTAGGTATATGAATTGTGGTATAAATGATGATATATGTGTGTTTGTAAATGGTTGAATTTAGGTACCAATTGTGACATATTGGTTAGGTATTTAGGATAGAAGATTTGAGATTGTGTTTTATTATATTTTCTATGTTTTGCAGTAGGTTGATTGATGATTTAGTGATTACTAGTAACCTAAGTGAATTAGGGATAGGTAACTTGTTGGAAAAGTGTCATTTAGGTGCACACAGACTGATACATGGCTGTGTGCCATACATGGGCATATGGCACGACTGTGTTGTCTATTTGATTTAGGTGATATTTGAGAGTCTGTTTCTGTCTCTGGAGTCATCTAAAGGGGTTCATCGGGACTTTAAACACGAATATCTGAGAGGAAAAGTCCATGGCCATGGCATTTCAAATGAAATGACCATATCGTGGATTGTAGCTAATGGGCTATGGCATCATATGGAAACACCATATTGTATAAGACCATAATTGGTGGGTTATGGCATCATATGGGAAGAACTAAAGGAATGTTATTACCAAATGGGGTTTTTACGTGACCTAGGACAATGAGGGTCAAACCTCACGTAACGTGAGTCTAGGCGAAACTCTATCATAAACACGTTAGAAAAGGGATGCTTTCATAGCGTATTTGAAAGAAAATCCTTTGTGGCGAGTATTGATTGAAAAGGGATGCCTTTGTAGCATATTTGAAAGGAAAGCCTTTGTGGCAAGTACTAATTGAAAAAGATGCCTTTGTAGAATATTTGAAAGGAAAGCCTTTGTGGCAAGTACTAATTGAAAAGCATGCCTTTGTGGCATATCTCTGAATGGAAAGCCTTCATGGCTGGTACTAACTGAAAAGGATACCTTTGTGGCGAGTACTAATTGAAAAGGGTGCCTTTGTGGCTAACCTATGAAAGTAAATGCCTCTGTGGCAAACTCTAGAAATGAAAGCCCTTGTGGCGATCTTTGTTAAAGCAACACCTTCATGGTGCAATATAAAGAATGACCCTTGTATCATCTATTCAAAGGAACGCCCCTATGGTGAACAGTGAGCAAAAAGAAAGGAAATTTGGCAAACAAGATAGGACTTATGTATAGGGTTTTTTTGAGGAGCGGTAAGTATAGCACCCTAAATATATGGTAAATGTAATGAATTCTGAAGGAACAATGTATGGGGCATGCAGAAGGAATAAGTATATAATGAACTCTGAAGGAAAGACCTCATGTGGAACGTGTAACAGCCCTCACCCGTATTCAACGTCTGAATAGGGTTACAAAGCATTACCGACTTACAATACCTTTAAGCATACTTTTCTGATACATTCGATCATTACATACAATCATCATTCAATCTCAAACAATTTATCCTTTATACGAGCCTACTAGGCCCAAAACATGCTTTGGGAGTGGTTTGGGACTAAACCGATAACTCAAGAAACTTTCACGAAACTTTGAATTTTTTCTCAAAACAGGGGACACATGACTGTGTGGCCAGGTCATGTTCGGGACTAAACCAATAACTCAAGAAACTTTTACAAAACTTTGAATTTTTTTCTTGAAACAGGGGACACATGCCTGTGTGGCAAGGCCATGTGTCTCACACGGCCACTAGACACACCCGTGTCATAAACCGTGTGGACATTCGAAATGGTAGCACATGGTCGTGTCCTAGCCCTTGTTTGACCCTGTGCATGTCTCTAAATTGGGTCACACGGCCAACACACAAGCCCATGTGCCCTAAAAATGGCCATACACGCCTGTATGCCAGGTCGTGTGCTAGGCCGTGCCAAACCTGTAGTGTATACTAGCTTATGCCGCATGGCAAAGTCACACGCCCGTGTGCCAGGCCGTGTGGAGCATACTGACTTGCTCTCAAATTCATCTCTAGGGGACACACGGCCGTGTAACATGGCCGTGTGTAACACACGGCTGAGACACACGCTCGTGTCTCTGTCTGTGTGGACAAAAATAGGCTATTTACCAAGCCATTTTGCCACCCATTTTGCACATACCTATACAAGCTCAAACAGTTCCATTTTAAGACATAAATAAGCATCCAAATATCATCAACCAATATTCAATTCATACCATTACATTATCAACAATACAATTCACAAATATGCCATAATTTGCCATCTAATTACATATCTAATTCACATATACAATTCAATTAACTAAACCATTCCAAACATGCATTATCATTCACCAATTCACAAGCACATAGCTTCCCAAATTATCAACCCTTTTAGCAATAAAATTACCTAATATCATTAAGCATTATAAATTCAACTTCAGTCACACAATATAGGTCAATTACCAAACTTAAAATAGAACCATTTGCACATTTATAAACATCATTAAATTCATCATCACAAGTCAATTCAAATGGCCAAAATACATTTTCATTAAACATAGCAAAAAGACTCAAGCCTATACATGCCATATACCATATTTACACAACTTCAAAAGTACCAAAATAGATGTCTGATAGTGCGATGAAGTCTCTGACGATCCCCGAAACCAAGCTAGCTTCGAAATACTATAAAACATAGAAAAATACACAAAGTATGCTATAAAGCTTAGTAAGTTCGTATGTAAATATGAAATAATCTCATCCTTCATTAGCATTTCAAAATAGATAACATAAATAACATTTAAAGCATCAATCTATAAGTTAACATAAAATTTAATAACCACATAATAACTCATAAGTCCTCAACTTCTTTTAACTCGTTACTTGAACAGTTTTTCGTACATACCTGTACTGATATGTGTCTATTTCTCACCAATTCTCTTACCATACCACTTCGACTTATAAATGCTTACAGTATGAGTACATTAATTTTCCTATGCCATAGTCCAACTATGGTCTTTCGTATACATTGCCATGGCCTACCGTGGTCTTACATGCACATGCCATAACTTGGTTATGGTCTTATTTTCTGATTGCCATAGCCCAACTATGGTCTTATTTAGCAACTCGTCTTATTTAAACTGTAAATTTAATTTAAGATCTCCTAATTTAACTAATAGAATAAATATAATCTCAATTCCATCCATCAATTAAATAAATACACATTTAAGTTCAATTGTACGAACTTACCTCGTGTACGGAATGACGGAACGAACCAACTATTCAATTACTTTGCTTTTTCCCCATCTAAGTCTGAATTCCTCTTTCCTTGATCTACAACTAATCAAAATTAGCTTATTTATTCCTCTATTTATTCAATTCAATCCAAAATATGCATTTAAGCTATTTTACACATTAGCCTCTAAGCTTTCACATTTTTACAATTTAGTCCTTATTACACAAAATCACAAATTCATGAAATTAAAGACTAAACCATGCTAGATGAATTACCATTATACCCCTAGTAGTCCATATTTTGCATTTATTTCACATTTTAACCATAAAGTTTCAACATTTCTCAATTTAATCCCTATTTTGCATTTTCACTAAAAATCACTTTACAAAACTTGTATAATTCATAATAAATATTCATAATCTATCATAGAACATCAAAAATCATTCATATTCATCAATGGAAACTTTCAAAATCTTTAACAGTTTTTGCAAAATAGTCCTTGGGCTAGCTAATACTAGATGCAACGATCACAAAAACATAGAAATCATTAAAAACTGAGTCAAAAATCATACCTTAATAGCAAAGTGAAGTTGCCAAAATTTCAAGCTTAAAAATGGCTAGGTTTTAGTTCAATATTTGGTGGAGAAATATTTAAAAAATGATGATTTATTTTGGTTTTATTTCATTAACCTTTATTTAATATATTACATTTTTAACCTTAATTTATAAACATATAAATCACTTAATGCTTGTCCATATTTGTCCACTCCTAAATAAAATGATCTAATTTCCACTTAAGGACCTTAACTTTAAGGTTCTATAGCTATTAGACACTTTTAGCTAATAGAACTCCACTTTTACTTTTTACGCGATTTAGTCCTTTTTGTCAAATTAACCATTCAAATGATAAAATTTCTTAACGAAATTTTCATACAATCACTCAATCATGTTGTAAACACTAAAATAATAATAAAATAAATATTTTAACCTCGGGTTTGTGGTCCCAAAACCACTGTTTTGATTTGACTAAAAATGGGCTGTTACAGTACGTTATGGAAAATCCTATATAGTCTCAAGGTATAAACAATGGAGATGGTACTTGGGGGTAATCAAAATCTCAACGAAATTTAAAGGTGAACCCTGAAAGACATCATATGGTGAACTTTGTTCTAAGCAATTAGCATAGTCTACCTCGCCCCTAAATGTGAATAGTAAAATCGGTATGAAATATAATTATAAATGTATTAATAAGGTGAACAAGATGACTAAAGTTTGTACAAAGATAAGATTAAAAGAGACATGGAAGGTAATGATGTTGTAAATTATAGTACACTTGTAAGAAGGAATCAGCTGCATGAGTATAGACCACACACGAGAATAGGTCAAAGAAATGGTTTGGTGATTGTGAAAGGAAGGTAAGTCCTTAAAGAGATTAAGAGAAATGGAATGGTCTTAAGTAAAGGAAGGATAATTTTAGTGTGTAGATAGTAGTCCTAGTGGAATACCCATCAGAGGTGAAAGGGAAGGCCAAGAAACACATAAAGGATATGCAAAGCAACAAAGTGACGTGATGAAGTGTTGTGAGGATTAACTCACTTAGTTATTAGGGACTTACGAAAGTTATTTCATGTTTCAGGTTATACAGGAGTATGTGCTGAAGGATGATGCCAGGGCTATGCCAATGGGTGGAAGATCGAGTTGTTATGCATGCAGAGGAAGTTAAATAGTGAGTTCAAGCATGAGCATATGTTTATTTAAGCAAAGCTCCAAGGTACTTATAGTACGCTAGGAGTTAAAGTAATAAATACTAAAATTTTATTATCATGAATTGTATCTATAATCATACATTGTACACCCATAAGAAACTTTAAATTGAAGTCTAAAACTTTATCATACTTATACGTAGAACTTATACATAGGAAACTAAGCAAAAGATTAAGTTACATTCGTACAAGGCTTAACGCTTGATATTCGAATCTGAAAAATTGGATTGGGTTGAAGGTGCTACAAGCTATAAGAGTCTGCCCTTAAGCCTGAGGTACATGGCTCTCAATTTCTTCACTCGTTGCTTCTCTCGAACATTCAGACATATTCTTTAATAGCTATAAAGAAACTTAAATTACCTCGAATTACAAAGATTAAGCCAAAGATGTATCATGCATGGCTGGGCATGACTTAGCCTTCAGTTTTTCGAGAATCAACTCAACCTGGCTCTGATACTAAAACTTGTATGAGCCACACCTGACCCAATTACCGAATTCGAGTATGATGTGGCATAATTTAACAGCCAAATGAATTTGATAAAAATACTTGAAATTTTTATAAATGATGAGGTCTTAGTGTATACCTCGAAATTGGCGTAAATCCCAATATAACAATAACAAAAACAATCAAATCAATTATACACCAAGTAAAATAGTTTCAAACAAACATTTGGCAGAAGCTTTATAAAAGTTGATAGGGTTGTATAAAATGCAAGATGGGTTACCTCTAATACAAAAGTTTCAAGTACATCACTGGTAGTTAAACATCATTCAAAATAGTTTGGCATATACACCTAAAAGATGATCTAATAAACCATGGTCAATAAAATTTAACATATATTTTAGGAGTTCATAAAATATCAAATAAAACAGTGTTTTAGTGAAATGCATAAATTATTACAAAGTCTATTACGAACAAGTCTACGCGCCTCCCTTCCAAAAGGTCATGCATGATACAAAAATAGACAAGTGGCTCCCTACCAACAGTAACTCTAGCATAGTCCCTTCTACAGAATCCTTGTCTTCAATTAACACGCCTGAAAAGGAAAGGGTAAACAAGTAAGTTCAAACAAACCTAGCAAGTTCCATAATTAAAGAAAACACAAAAAAATTATAGGGATATCACTGGTTACAAGCATTAATACACATAATAATACTCAACCTTTTAGAGAGGTTTAGATAAACTAATCATAATACGCCTAATGGCATTCACAGAACCCAGCCAATCTCAATTTGCCAACTTAACATGTCACATTAGCGGTCACCATCTGCCAAATTAACCATAACTTATACAATAAGCGCACGTCTTACACACAACCCATCCTTATGCCAGTCTCGTACCCAAAATTTAGAATTAGAATCATATCAATCAGACGTATTCATCTGCATATACTCTGTTAACACCTCATATAAGTTTTGTTTAGTTGAACATGTTTTCTCATGATCTGCCTGTCCGATTTGCAATATATCTTCCCTATCGGAGGCATCACAAACATATCCCCTTCTCCTTTATCATATATAACATTTCACATATAGATGATATTAGCTCATGCAATAAGGAGGGAATTTTACATCAGAAAGTGAACTGACCATACTCACAATGATAATATTATTTAACGACACAAAACTAGATACCACACATTACGTTATTAAGAGGGAACACTTACCTTATACAATTTATACTGCAATAGGATTTATAACACACGGAAGTAAGAAGGAACTCACCAGAAAGTATAGTATAGCTATCTACTTAGCAAGTCCTTTTCCCTTGTTGTTTGGACCTTCATTAGCTTCTTGAGCTAAAAAGAGAGACAAATATATCTATCATATCATTAAAATATTGACATTTAACATGTATGCATGAATCGATAGCATGCAATCCAGAATCAGAAAGTTTCTTTCCTCACAAGCAATTTTAAAACCTATGCATGTTTTATTGTAAATACGTAAATTCCTTCGATATTAATCTAAGGGTTTACCAGAAATTTTCAGTAAATTGGTATTAATAATAGAGTTAGCTAGATACTGGAAACTCCTCGTTGATGATTCCAACTTAGAAATTTTTAAAGCTTTAGTGAAGAATGCAACGAAGAAGAAATAGTAGAAGTAAAATGTAAAAAACCTTAGTTAGCTATCCTTATATAGTGGAGACAACCAGGAAGCAAACTTAGTGGAAAGTCAGAGGATACCATGATCACTTTAGAATTTTGAAAAGAAAATAATTAAGAATCTAATCATCTACAGTACCCTAGTTCAGTTCTAACTAGGTCTCAACTAAATTCCAACATTACTAACTGAGCCATCATAATATATTCTAAACACGAAAACAAATCTATCGAGCTTCAAACTAACGAATTCGCTAAAAACATCTGAGGTTGGTAGATAACTTAACAAAAGAGTCCACCAATCCCTAGAGTTTGTCAAATGGCGAATCCCACAAAATACGCCACACAACCAAAGACAAATACTTCACAACTTACTTATATTCTAAATTTGACTTAACTGACTTACATGCCAAACAATAATTTGACATAGTCTCTGTTAGTCGGGCTATTACATGAGTTCAAATATATAAGGAATTGAAAGTTGGTGCATTGGGTATACGACTTTTTTTGTATGTAGCGTCATTCACAATAGTGGAATTCATAGCTTGAGACATGGGTAAATGATATACTCTTATTGGTATTACATGGTTGATGAAAAGTAAATGAGGTCACGGGTCATTCGTCTTTGTGATGAATGACTTGATTACTATTTGATAGTAATTGACTATTCATGAAGGAAGATGTAATTGTTACCATGAGCTAAACTAGGATTATATTGGGAGACTGCTTTTATCCCAAAGAGATCAAGGATATCCTCTAAGGGTAACACATTTATGAAAAGGTCATTGGATGAGCACTAATCGAGTTGTTTTCATAATGGTAGGTCAGTAGGAGAGCTTAGTCACAATACTATAGTGGAATAACTTCATGACTAAATGAGTTTATAATTAATAGGCGAAACGCTAGAATTTAATTTTAAATAATTTAATCCATAATTACATATGTTCAATTAGTCCCTTCGCTAGCTCATTGAAACCAGAAGTGAATTGCATGTTGAATCAAATGAACATAAATGGATAAAAATGGTGAAAATGGTGAAATAGGAAACATTTGGAAATGATTATGATTTTCTCCAAAATGAAAATGGAGAAATAGAATAATTTGGAAATGAATGTGTTTTTCTCCAAAATGAAAATGACTTGGAAATGAATTTATGTTTTTCGAATTAAATGAAATTTGAAAATGTAAATAAATCATTTGGTCATAGTGAATGTTTGAATGCAGAAATATTAAATATTTTTTATATTCTTTTACGGTAAAGTCGTCGTGATTTTAACTAGATTAGAATTGTGATTAGAAGATTATTTAACTGGAAATTAATTGAGGTGTTTATTTTGGGAAATAGAAAAACAAATATTGGTTTGTATCGAATTATAAAGTACTGGGTTAAAAGTCCAGGAAATACTTGTAATTGGACCCGATAAGTGAGAGGCCCAAAAGCCCCTCATGTTAAAGGGTGGTGCGGCAAACCCCAGTTTTATTAACTAAGATTGCCACCCCCTGTAAAAACCCGATTTAGGGCTTAGTCGGAACAGAGATCTCGGGACCACAAATCTGAAGATGGAAAAATTATTTTTATTATTTTTATGAGGTTATAACACGATTGTATTAGTGCATGAAAAATTTGGTGAGTTAATTTTAATATTTTCAAGCCCGATTGCGAGAAATGACTAAATCGCAAAAAGGGTAAAAGTTACATTTTATTACCCAAATGTGTTAAAGAGCTAGAAAAATCAAAATTAAGGGCTTTTAAAGGGAAATTACACCCGTTTTAATAGTGTTGGCTAGCCATGAGATGGATTTTAAACAAATAGTCAAAGTATTAGCCAGATGACGTCATGATTTGGTTATAAAATAATGCCTAAAAGCCTAGCTATCATTTTGTTCTTCTCCATCTTCTTTCTTCACCGAAATTATCATCAAATATTGAGGTTTGAAAGTTTAAAAATCTACAGCAACTTAAAGCACTCATAAGTAAGTGATTTTAATTAGTTTTCTTCAAGATTTTTACACTTTTGAGACCCTTGAAGCATGAGCTTTCAAATGAGGGTGATATCTTGCAAAATTGTCAAGAGTTTAAGATTTTTCCATGGATATATTTGTGGTATATGCTGAGTTTTTATGGAGGAATATGAGTCCTATTTCTATTATAAACAACTTTTATGAAGGGTGTTAGCATGAAAACACCTAAAGGGACTATTTTGCATAAGTTGCAAATTAAGTAATAAGTGTGTGAAATAGTGAGAATTTGGGGTTTCTCTAGTAGTAAAAAGAGTTTATCTAGGCTTGAAATACGAAGAAATTTGATACAAATCGAATTTTGAGCATGGAGGTAAAATGGTCATTTTGCTAAAGTCTAGGGGCAAAATGGTCAATTTACCAAAGATGTAAATTTTAGATAGCCTAATAGTGTTTAATGACTGAATGAGTGCATTTTGTTATTATAGATCAAGATTTTCCAAAACTGAGCCTAGACGGGGGCAAAGCCAAGCAATCCGACTAAGCCGACTAGTCAAGTACTTTTTTTGTAAACCGAGGTAAGTTGTATGCAAATAATACAACTATATTATGAATGCATGTATTCGATTGTTATTGATTTGATATAGCATAAATTTCTAGAATTGGAACTAAGTATATGTATTTATGATTGAGAAAGTCGAAAGACCAGTAAGAACCCCAAGAAACAAACCGGATATTCATGCCATGACATGGGGTTATGTGAGAGCCAGTATCAGACCATATTTGGGACATGGAATTAGCATTGAGACGAGGGCTAGTGTAAAACCTGTCTGGAGCATGCATCAGCCGCATCATGATAGCCTGTGTAGACCACGTCTGGGACATGGCATCGGCGTAGAGGTGAGTGCCAGTGTAGGACATGTCTAGGACATGCATCGACCTCGATGATGTTAGCCAGTGTAACACGTGTCTGGAACATGCATCGAATAAGTTTCGTGCTAGTATAAGACATGTCTGGGACATTCATCAGCACGTATACATGAGAGCTAGTGTAAGACCATGTTTGGGACATGGCATCGGCCTCGATGGAGATAGCCAACGTAAGACCATGTCTGGGACATGGCAGCGACAACTTAACCCATGTTTGAGGCTTATAAAATATCTGGTAGTATTCCAAAAGGTTCAACTTTAAGAGTTAAGAAAGAGATTTAATAAGGAAAGTATGATAATGTTGTAAGTGTTACAGGTACCTATTTGGTAGGCATGAGTAATGAGCTCGATTAGAAAGTATGATTTGAGTTGATGGTAATGAGTAAGTCCAGTTTATACGATGGTAATGAGTAAGTCCAGTTTATACTTACTTTTGAGCTATGAGCATAATTGATAAACAATGAATTTGTTGTTGTATATATATTTATATGCAACTTACTAAGCTTTATGCTTACTCTCTTTCCTTCCCTTTTTTTTCAGTACTGCCATTTTGTTCGAGGATCCCTTGAAGTTAGAGATATCGATCAGACTATCAGCCGAAATACTCGATATAGTTGGATTTATATTTTTGATTATGGCATGTGTAGGGCTAGACTAGGGAGTTGTATTATTGAGAATTGTTTATGTATATTGGCTTAAGATAAAAGCCCTTCATTTTGTATTAAGCCTAGATAATGGCTATTATTCAGTTTGGCAAATGTATATGATGTTCCTTCAATGGATGAATTGATGTCTTTTGAGATGGAATTAGCATATTGAAATGATCTTGTGTAGACTATGCAAATTGGGTAACAAAATGGCTTGGAAGATAGCCTAGTTTGTCCACACGGGCGTGTGTTTAGACCGTGTGTGACACACGGCTCACCCCTATGGGTGTGTGTTATAGTCATGTGTCCCCCTGCACTTAAACTTTTAAATCAGTATTGTCCACAGTTAGGCCACACGGGCATGTGCCATAGCTGTGTCTATAAGTCAGTATTGCCCATGGGTAGGCCACACGGGCGTGTGTCATGGCCGTGGCCTAAAGTCAGTGTCGCACACGAGCTGAGGACGTGGGCGTGTTCCTAGTCACACGGGCTTGTGGAACCCTAAAGCATGAATTTCACCAAGTTTTTCTTATATTCTCAGTTAATTCTAAATCATCTCGAATGTATGTTTTGAGCCTCGTAAGCCCATTCAAGGAACTAATTGCTTATGAAGATAAAAGTTTTAAAATTTATCAAAATTTTACCGCCTGATTTTGTATAGTTGATTGAGTTAAGTCAGGTAACACCTCGAACCATGTCCCGGTGTCGGATATGGGTGAGGGGTGTTACATTTAGTGGTATCAAAGCATGATTTAGTCGGTTCTAGGACTAACCTAGTTAAAGTACGAGCCTAGCCATACATGCCATATATATATATTTTGATAGTATGATGATTCCTAACAATTATAAATTATGTTTTTCTTATATAGTAAATGGATTCTGTTGGAACCACGGCAGATGACGTGGAAAGTAATACGCTGACTCTCGCAGAAGGGACCGCGTCGATAGAGAGTGAGCCCGTAAGTATAGGCCAAGGCAGAGGGGCTAAGGAAGCCTACCTCCAAATGATGGATGCTTGGTACACAGAGTTCGTTTGTGCGAATCTGAACACTCCACCTCCCCCACCTCCTTCGATTCCTCAGTATGCCTCGGTGGCTTCGCAAGGTACAGACATGTTTAGGAGAGAAAAGCCTTCGGTAGACAAGACCCGGAAGCAAGGGGCCGAGTAATTTTGAGCTAGTGTAGATGATGAACTGGAGAGCACAGAGTTCTGGATAGAAAATACAGTAAGGGTATTTGATGAGCTATCATGCACACCTGATGAATGCGTGAAGTGTGCCGTGTCACTCTTATGAGACTCGGCTTATCAGTGGTGGAACACTCTCATGTCTGTTGCATCGAGAGAGAGGATCACTTGGGAATTTTTCCAAGAAGAGTTTCGAAAGAAGTATATTAGTCCAGAGGTTCGTGGATCAGAAAAGGAAGGAATTTCTAGAGTTGAAGCAAGGTAGTAAGACTGTGACGGAGTATGAGCGTGAGTTTGTGAAGCTCAGCAAATATGCAAGAGAATACGTATCCACTGAAGCTACTATGTGTACGAGGTTTGAGGATGGCCTCAATGAAGACATTTGAGTGTTTGTGGGCACCCTAGAGTTAAGAGAATTTTTGGTGCTCGTTGAGAAAGCATGTAAAGTAGAAAAGCTGGTAAAGGAGAGGAGGAAGGCAGCCACTGAGTCACGAGATTTAAAGAGAAGACAGATGGGGAAGACGCATCAGTCCTTCTCCAAGAAGTCGAAAGAAATTAATACCCGATCGAACGCTTCAATGGGATTTTTACGGAGGAGCAAAAATTGACAGAATATGACGTCTAAAGCCCAGACCATTTCGATTGCTAGTGTCAGCAGTATACGGCCAAATAGGCAGGAGTGTCTACAATATGGAAGATGCCACTTGGGCAAATGCCGAGTAAATGAGAGAGGCTGTTTCAAGTGTGGGTTGTTAGACCACTTCATCTGAGATTTTCCTAAAATAAATGACAAAGAGAGAAATCAAGAGGTGAGGGCGAGTAGTGCTCCTTTGTGGGGCAGACCTCAAAGAAATACGGGTAGTGGAGCTAACAGTAGAGGCGCGACTAGAGATGCAGTGGCGAGGTCCGAGGTCAGAGCGCCTGTGAGGACTTATGCTATCTGTGCCCGTGAGGAGGCAGAATCTCTTGACGTGATTACTGGTACTTTTTCTATTCATGACATTTATGTTGTTGCTTTGATTGACCCGGGGTCTACCCACTCCTATATATGTATGGATTTGATGCCCCGTATAAACATGTTAGTAGAGTCCACTAAGTTTGTAATAAAAGTGTCAAACCTGTTAGGCAAGCATGTATTTGTGGACCAAGTATGTAGAAACTGTCCTTTGATGATTAAAGGCCATTACTTTCTGGTCAACTTGATGTTATTGCCGTTCAATGAATTCGATGTAATTCTTGGGATGGATTGGCTGACCTCCCATGGTGTTGCAGTAGACTGTGGAAGAAAAGTAATTCAGTTAAGATATGAGGATGGTGATGTTCTTTAAGTTGGGTCAGGTAACCTGCCTGTGGTAATATCATTTTTAGTCACCGAAAAATATTTGAGAAAAGGTTACGAAGCTTATTTAGCTTTTGTGCTGAATACCCAAGTGTCTGAGTCAAAGACTGAGTCCGTACCAGTGGTTTGTGAGTTTATAGATGTTTCTTCGGAGGAGTTGCCCGGGTTACCTCCAGAAAGAGAAGTTGAGTGTGGAATAGAGTTAGTTCCCGGCACAACGCCAATCTCGATTGCACCGTATAGAATGACCCCCACTGAGTTGAAGGATTTAAAAGTGCAGTTGCAAGAGTTAACAGATAAAGGTTTTGCTAGACCGAGTTACTCACCATGGGGTGCTCCAGTGTTTTTTTGTGAAAAAGAAGGACGGGTCGATGAGGTTATGTATCGACTATAGACAACTTAACAAGGTGACAGTGAAGAACAAGTATCCTTTATCGAGGATTGATGATCTCTTTGATCAACTGAGAGGAGCCACTGTATTTTCTAAAATAGATTTGAGGTAGGGTTACTACCAGTTAAGAGTCAAGGAACAAGATGTACCGAAGACTACTTTTCGGACAAGATATGGGCATTATGAGTTTCTTGCTATGCCTTTTGGATTGAAAAATGCCCCAGCGTTATTTATGGACTTGATGAACCGCATCTTTCGACCGTATTTGGATAGGTTCGTCGTCGTTTTTATTGATGACATCTTAGTTTATTCGTATAACAAGAATGAGCACGCGAAGCATTTGAGAACTGTGTTGCAGATCTTGAGGGATAAGCAAGTTTATGCCAAGTTTAGTAAGAGCGAGTTTTGGCTCAAGGAGGTCGGGTTTCTAGGACATATAGTGTAGGGTGATGGAATCCGAGTTGATCCAAATAAGATCTCCGCCATTGTGGAGTGGAAACCGTCGAGGAATGTGACAGAGGTTCACAGTTTTCTAGGGCTAGCGGGATATTATAGACGATTTGTAAATGGATTCTCCATGATAGCTACACCGATAACAAGGCTACTATAGAAAGATGTCAAGTTCGAATGGACAGAAAAGTGCCAACAGAACTTCGAGAAATTAAAGGCTTTGTTAACCAAAGCCCCAATTTTAGTGCAACCTGAATCGGGTAAGGAATTTGTAGTTTTTAGTGACGCCTCCCTAAATGGCTTAGGGTGTGTGCTAATGCAAGAAGGCAAGGTTATAGCCTATGCTTCGAGACAGCTAAAACCTCATGAGAGGAATTATCCGACCCATGATTTAGAGCTAGCAGCTGTGGTGTTCGCACTGAAAATTTGGCGACACCATTTGTATAGTGAGAGATGCCGAGTATTTACCGATCACAAGAGTCTAAAATATCTAATGACTCAAAAAGAGTTGAATTTGAGGCAACGACGATGGTTATAGCCAATAAAAGATTATGAGTTAATTATTGACTACCATCCGGGAAAGGCGAACGTAGTCGCCGATGCTTTGAGTAGGAAGTCGTTGTTTGCCTTGAGAGCCTTGAACGCTCAATTGACTACATCTAGTGATGGATTGGTCCTAGCAGAGTTGAGAGCCAGACTGACTTTTCTTCATGAAATCCGTGAAGCTCAGAAAGATGACGAGAAGCTACAAGCCAAGAGAACTCAGTGTGAATCAGAGAGTAAGTCAGATTTTCGTATTAGTACTGATGGGTGTATAATGTTCAAAGACAGAGTTTGTGTACCCAAAAATAGTGAGCTCATTTAGAAGATTTTACGAGAGGCACACAGTGGTTGTTCGTCAGTTCACCCGAGTAGAGTGAAAATGTACCACGACCTTAAGAAAATGTATTGGTGGTCGGGTATGAAAAGAGACATTTCAGAGTTCGTTTCCAAGTGCCTAGTGTGTCAACAAGTAAAGGCTGAACATCAAGTGCCTTCAGGTTTACTTCAGCCTATTATGATTCCCGAGTGGAAATGGGATTGTATCACCATGGACTTCGTGACCAGTTTGCCTCTAACCCCGAAAAAGAGAGATGCAGTATGGGTTATTGTCAATAGACTCACTAAGTCAGCACACTTCATACTAGTACGTGTCGACTACTCCCTTGAGAAGTTGGCAGACTTGTATGTTTCTGAGATTGTGAGGCTTCATGGTGTGCCATTATCGATTGTATCTGATCGAGATCCGAGGTTCACCTTGAGGTTTTAGAAAAAGTTACAAGAGGCTCAAGGAACCAAGTTGAGTTTCAGTACGGCAATTCATCCGCAAACTGACAGACAGTCGGAAAGAGTAATACAGATCTTAGAAGACATGTTAAGGTGCTGCATTCTTGAATTTCAAGGAAGTTGGGAAAAATACTTACCATTGGTTGAATTCGCCTACAACAACTGTAATGCCCCCGTACCTGAGACCGTTGCCGGAGTCGAGCACGAGGTGTTAACAGACTTAATTTATTAATTAAATAGCTCAAACAATTTATTTTAGAATTTCCAGACAAGCTGGCTAACTGCATCACAGTCGCTAAAAAATCCATATCTTGAGTTACAAAACTTGAAATCCAATTCTGTAAATGTTTCCTAAATATAGACTCATATATCTACTTACTAATTTTTTTCTAGAATTTTTGGTTGGGCCAATTAGTACAGTTTATTAGTTAAAATCTCCCCTATTTTAGGGTTTGGCTACTCTGACCCTTGTGTATTATGAATCAGATATCTCCATGTATAGAGTTTCAATGACTATTCCATTTGTTTCTAATAAAACTAAGATCAATAAGGATTTCATACATGTAAGTTACAACTCCTAATTGTTTTTTTTACAATTTATGGTAAATTTTTAAATTTAGAACAGGGGATTCAGAAATTGCTCTGACCTTGTTTCACCAAAACATAAATATTTCATAAAATACAACTCTTTTACCTATTTTGTTTCTTCCAAATTAAAATAGATTCATTAAGATTGAATTCCATATTTTATTCATCAACTAATTCTATCTATACTATTTTTAGTGATTTTTCAAACTCGCTTCACTGCTGCTGTGTGATTCTGTTTTATAGCCAATTACACCATTTTATGGATTTCCATAGATTAGTTAACACATAAAGCATACATGTTATCAAATATAATCTCGATTAGCCACTCCAATAGCTAATCATTCTCAAACATTTCCATGCCACACATGAGCTATATCATAAGATTATATGCATAAAAGGATTATAATGCTATACATGCCATATTCCCAAAATATGCAAGCCACCATACCGAGATGGTCTGTTGATAGTGTGAGCGTGCCTCCGACCGTCCTAATCTCCAAACCGGCTTGTCCAAACTACAAGGAATGGAAGGGAGGGAGTAAGCACAAATGCTTAGTAAGTTCACATGCAAATAACAAATAACTGAACAAAGCAATTATACCAACCAACATTAGCATAATATCACCAAAACATATATCACATTTCTATTCATCATTCATCGTCTTACTATATTATTGTTGTCGTATCAAGTCTCAAACCGAGGGTTAAGTACATACCTATCTTAAGTGCCCATTCCACAACACTTACCAGTACGTCACTTGCATCTTGAGTATTCTTCCATTTCACTAGAATTTTACCCATTGAACACATCGGAATATAACTCGGATACATGGAAAGTTTGCACATAAGCGCCACATATGTAGCCAAGCTACCATGTAACCTGCCCATAAGTGAACTTGGACTCAACTCAACGAGCTCAGGCATTCGCATCCATAAGTGAAATCGGACTCAACTCAACGAGTTCGGATGCCTAGCTACATTTCATGAACTCAGACTCAACTCAACGAGTTCGGGCATTCGCATCCATAAGTGAACTCGGACTCAACTCAACGAGCTCGAATGCCTAAATATCTAAATCTATTCCTAAGGTTCAACAGGACTTTCCTCGTTCGTACTCTTTTACCATTCTCCTTGGAATACCAATGACGATACTTCGGTAGTCTTTCACATTTTTCACATAATTCATAAAATTTTTGCATGTTGTCCAACAATGACCACAAAGCATAAAATTGCATGATAACAATCATAATATCTTATAAATAGCATTAAATGATTTAAAATAACAGTTATATTACAATATTTACATATGAACTTACCTCGATACAAAATGAGAATAGTCGAGCCTATTCCTCGTAAACTTTATTTTTCCTTTGATCTCGACTCGAATATCTTTTCTCTTGATCTATAATACCAAATTAATTTATTTAATACACACATTCATCAAAACAGCCCTTAATACGAACTTTGGTAAAATTACCACTTTGCCCCTAAACTTTCACATATTTACACTTTTTCCCCAAGGCTCATAAATTAAACCTCATCCTATTTTCTTATATTTTAAGACATGCTGATCATTTTTCCCTTCTATAGAAACATCAAATTCACACTCTAACATGTACTTATGAATATTAGGTATTTTTATCGATTATGTCATTTTACTCGTTTTTATGAAAAATCACTTAGCAAAAGTTTTTTAACACAATCTCGAACTTCATATTCTACCATAAAACATCAAAATTCATACATATCATCCATGGGTAAACTTTTAAATATAAACCCTAGCTCAAAATATTGATAGAAATAGTTAAACCGAGCTACGAGGATTTCAAAAATGTAAAGAACATTAAAAACGGGCATAGAAATCACTTACAATCAAGGCTTAAAAGTGTTGAAACCCTAGCTATGGTGGAGAGAAAAAATTGGCAGCAACTTATGGAGAAGATATCATTTTTGTGTTATTTTTCCCATTTTATTTCATTTAATATTCAAATGACCAAAATGGCCTTCCTTATAAACTTTCAAAAATTCCATCCATGTCCAGTTTTTTTCCATAAACTTAGAAATTGGTAAATTGCTATTTAAGACCTCCTAATAATATTTCAAAGCAATTTCATACTATAAACTTCTAGAATGTAAGTTTTGTAACTTATTCAATTTAGTCCCTATCTTCAAATTAAGCATTTTATGCATAGAATTTCCTCACGAAATTTTCACAAAATCATGAAATCATATCATAGGCCTCAAAATAATCATAAAATAATTATTACTATCTCAAATTTATGGTCCCAAAACCACTATTCTGATTAGGCCCTATTCGGGATATCACAACAACAACTATCAGTCGAGTCTGAAAATGGCACCTTATGAAGCTTTGCACGGGCGAAAGTGCCAAAAACCCTTATTTTGGACCGAGTTGAGAGAAAATCAGATTCATGGGGTGGATTTGATTAAAGAGGCTGAGGAAAAAGTTAAGGTGATTCGTGACTGTTTGAAAGCCGCATCAGATAGACAAAAATCCTACGGATTTGAAACGAAGGGAGATTAAATTTGAAGTCGGGGATAAGGTATTTTTGAAAGTTTCCCTGTGGAGGAAAGTCCTCAGATTTGGTAAAAAGGGCAAGTTGAGTCCTCGTTTCATAGGACCTTATAAGATTACTGAGAGAGTAGGGCCTGTTGCTTACCGTTTGGAATTGCCGCCAGAGTTAGAAAAGATTCACGATGTGTTTCACGTGTATATGTTACGCCGATACAGATCAGACCTTTCACATATAATTGCACCAACTAAAGTTGAGATTCTTCCAGACAAGACTTATAGTGAGGAGCCGATCAAGATTTTAACTTGAGAAGTCAAACAGCTAAGAAATAAAAATATACCACTTGTGAAGGTTTTGTGGCATAGACATGAAGTCGAGGAAGCCACATGGGAACCTGAGGATTCTATGAGAGAACAGTTCCTGAACTTATTCACCGGTAAGATTTTCGAGGACAAAATCCCTAAGGGGGGAGAAATGTAACAACCGATTTAGGGCCTAGTCGGAACAGTGGTCTTGTGACACCCCTAATGTGACCCTAGTCAGAGAGTGGTTTCGGGACCACAAAACTGAGTCACAAGAATAATTAGGTGTTATATTCTGTGCTTATTGTATGTGGAATTTGTATGCGTAAATATTTCGTGCCTTGATTTTATTAATTAGGTGCTAATTCATAAGAAAGGACCCATGTGTTAGGACTTGAAAATGTGATAGGTGAATTTTTAAGTGGCCAAATAATGCATGAAGTAAAGACATGAGGGATTTGCATGTCAATTTAGCCAACTATAGGAAGTGGCCGGCCATGGTAATGAAGATGGGCAAAAGAAATCATGTCTTGAACATGCTTTGCTAATGGTGGATGTTAGAAATAATAAAATAAAGAGCATGGGCAAGGGAACATGTTTCAAACATGTCTAGTTAATGGATCATGTTAGAAAGAATAAAGAAATGGAGAAAAAGGGAAATGATGAACAAAAAAAAAGAGTGTGGATGCCCCCTTGTTGCCGTGAGTTGAAGAAAAGAAAGGAGAAAAAAAATTTTTGTTGTTCATCCTTTCTCATTTTGTTACAATTGCCATGGCTTGAGAAGAAGAAAAAAAGTGTTCATGTTTTCTTTCTTTTGCTATAGCCAAAACAAAGGGTGAAAAGAAGGAGATTTACTCAAGTCAATTCGGCAAGTACCTTTGGCTACTAGGAGGTAAGCTTTGAGTTTGTTGATTTGGTTTTGTAATATGCTAAGTTGAATGGTGGATGCACTCTTGGTAAGGTCAAGGAAGTTGAGATTTCTTGTGTGTGTCTAGGCAAAATGCCGAATGATTTAGTGTTGGAGATAGGAGCTTACTTAGAATGATAAATTCTTCTCCTATGATTATTTTTCTTGCATGTTAAATGGCTCCTACTTAGCCATGCAAAATTTGTAATTTGTATGGATGATTGGAGCATTCGGCTAGGTATAAAGGAAGGGATTTTGGTTGTTTCATCTAAGTATGGATGATGAATGTGCTATGGAAAGATATCGGTCTTCCTATGAATATGATTCGTGAATGTTTATATTAGTAAAATAATTTATGTTCAAACACTTGAGGATTCGGCATTGTCCATGACTATTGTGTTTAGGAGGTGATTTTGATTATTTGAATATTGGAAAGTAAGAATAGGTGTGATCGGTCATGGGAATTTGAGATGTTGTACATTAGAATTGAAAATACTTGAGACTAGGTTACCTTAATAGTGATAATACATTCGCCTTGATGCATTAATTGAATGTTGGCTAAGGTTTTGATATTTTGAACAAGGATAGTTGTGAATGGAGTGAAAACCATTAAATTATACACATAAGTATCCAGCAAGAAATTTAACTACTAAATGTATTTATACTAGGAGATCAAGACATCAAAAGGGAGAATCAAACAAAGGCAAAGCAAAGATAATCGAGTAGTCGATTGGAAATCGTTTCATCCAATATAAGGTAAGTCATTAAGCATATATTTGGTATTGTTTTAAATGATCATAATATCTATGCAATTGTGTTTAATGAGATGATATGTAAATGAAAATGTATGTGTATGGAATGATGACATTGTTGAATGTAAAAGAAATAGTGAAATGTGTAGAAAGTTTGCTTTCGGCACTAAGTGTCTTGAACAATACGTGTGTACGGTGACGAGATTGGCACTAAGTGTGCATGCTGGAAATATATGGCACTAAGTGTGCATGCTGGAAATATATGGCACTAAGTGTGCATGCTGGAAATATCTGACCTTTGGGTGTGCGAGCTCGAAGGGTATGGCACTATGTGTGCGGGCTTAAATCACATGGCACTAAGTGTGCGAAATCGAGTATTAAGCACTGTGTGTGCGTACTCTATATATATATATATATATCTCCGATCGAACAATTATATCGAGTGGAGTATGGACAGCGGAAAGAGTAAGTACCTTGAGTTCGTGGCTAATAGATACTATGTTCATGCTCGGGGTTGTGTCGGTAAGTTTTAAATCTATGTGATGATTTCAATTGCATGATTGTTGCGGAAATGAAATGATGAATGGAAATTGCTTCAAATATCCTATTGAATAGTATATGAAATGTAAATGTATGACTTGGTATGACATTGATCCGAAAGGTCTAAGGAACTATGGTAGTTCGGTATGGTGGAACAATGGGCCTTGTTTCATTATTTCATTTTATGATAATTTTAGTAACGGATGGTTGTGAAGTGCTTATGACTTCTGAGTTATAAACTCACTCGGTGTTTTCTTGTCACCCATTTTAGGTCTCTTGGACTCGTATCGTTTGCGTGCTCGAACCGTCGTTGAAGTCATCACACCGTGGGAATCTTTTGGTATTGTCTTCGTAGTTGAACTAGGAGAACATTTGGCATGTATAGGCTATTTTGTTTTGTTGAATTTGGGTTGTAAACTTTAAGCCATGCGAAAATGGCCTATGTGGTCGGTTGAGTGTGAATCTAAAACCTATAGGCACGAGCCTTAGAAACCTTAATTTTGATAAGGTGGCCATAGTTTGTATTATGTATGATGAAATAGTTGGCCATGGAAGAATTATGAAATAGTCATTGTTTGCTTTAGTAACAGATGCTGCCAGCAGCAGTGAGGTGAGATGGAAAAATCACTAAAAATAGTAGAAGTAGAATTAAATAGTGAATAAATTATGAAATTGAACCATGATGAATCTATTTTCATATGGACGAAACGAAACGACCATATGAGCTGTATTTTAAGGGATAATCAGGTTTTTGCGAAACAGGGCCAGAACGGTTTCTGGATCCCCTGCTCCGACTTTGAAAATTTACTATAAATTAACCAGAGAGAATTAGAAGTCATACTCTATATGTACAGATTCCCTTGTGAGTCTAGTTTCTCTAGAAACAAACGGCATAAGTGTTGGAGCCCTGTACAGGAAGATATCCAAGTCGTAGTGCACAAAGGTCAGTGTAGTCGAACCCTGAAACAGGGGAGACTTTAACTAATAAACTGTACTAATTGGCTCGACCAAAAATTCTAGGAAAAAATGTGTAGATGGGATTATAAGTCTAGTTTCAGGGAAAATTTACGAAACTGATTTTCGAGTTCTGGAACTCGAGATATGATTTTTAAGAGGACAGTGACGCAGTTAGCTAGCCTGCCTGGAACAGAAATTAAATATTTCCAAGAGAGAAATAAGGGAAGTAAGCCCGGTAAAACCACGTGGTCAAATCCGGTGACGGTGACGGGTTTGGGGTGTTACAGGTCTCGGGACCACAAATTCGAAGATGAAAAATTTATTTTTATTATTTTTATGAGGTTATAGCACGATTATATTAGTGCATGAAAAATTTGGTGAGTTAATTTTAATATTTTCAAAGCCCGATTGCGAAAAAGGACTAAATCGCAAATAGGGAAAAAGTTACATTTTAGTACCCAAATGTGTTAAATAGCTAGAAAAATCAAAATTTAGGGCTTTTAAAGGGCAATTACACCCTTTTTAATTGTGTTGGCCGGCATGTGATGGATTTTAAACAAATAGTCAAAGTATTAGGTAGATGATGTCATGATTTGGTGATAAAATAATGCCTAAAAGCCTAGCTATCATTTTCTTCTTCTCCATATTCTTTCTTCACCAAAATTATCATCAAATATTGAGGTTTGAAAGGTCAAAAATCTGCAGCAACTTAAAGCACTCATAAGTGAGTGATTTTAATTAGTTTTCTTCAAGATTTTTACACTTTTGAGACCCTTGAAGCATGAGCTTTCAAATGAGGGTGATATCTTGCAAAATGGTCAAGAGTTTAAGATTTTTCCATGGATATATTCGTGGTATATGCTGAGTTTTTATGGAGGAATATGAGTCCTATTTCTGTTATAAACAACTTTTATGAAGGGTGTTAGCATGAAAACACCTAAAGGGACTATTTTGCATAAATTGCAAATTAAGTAATAAGTGTGTGAAATAGTGAGAATTTGGGGTTGCTCTAGTAGTAAAAAGAGTTTATCTAGGCTTGAAATATGAATAAATTTGATACAAATCGAATTTTGAACATGGAGGTAAAATGGTCATTTTGTTAAAGTCTAGGGGCAAAATGGTCAATTTACCAAAGATGTAAATTTTAGATAGCGTAATTGTGTTTAATTATTGAATGAGTGCATCTTGTTATTATAGATCAAGATTTGCCAAAATCAAGCGTAGACCGGGGCAAAGCCAAGCAATCCGACTAAGCCGACTAGCCAAGTACTTTTTTTTGTAAACCGAGGTAAGTTGTATGTAAATAATACAACTATATTATTAATGCATGTATTCGATTATTATTGATTTGATATAGCATAAATTCCTAGAATTGGAATTAAGTATATGTATTTATGATTGAGAAAGTTGAAAGATCTAGTAAGAACCCCAGGAAGCAAACTGGATATTCATGCCATGACATGGGGTTATATGAGAGCCAGTATAAGACCATGTCTGGGACATGGCATCAGCATTGAGACGAGGGCTAGTGTAAGACGTGTCTAGAGCATGCATCAGCCGCATCATGATAGCCCGTGTAAGACCACGTTTGGGACATGGCATCAGCGTAGAGGTGAGTGCCAGTGTAAGACATGTCTGGGACATGCATCGGCCTCGATGATGTTAGCCAGTGTAAGACATGTCTAGGACATGCATCGACTAAGTTTCGTGCTAGTGTAAGACATGTCTGGGACATTCATCAGCACTTATACACGAGAACTAGTGTAAGACCATGTCTAGTACATGGCATCAACCTCGATGGAGATAGCCAGAGTAAGACCATGTCTGGGACATGGCAGCGGTAACTTAACCCATGTTTGAGGCTTATAAAATATCCGGTAGTATTCCAAAAGGTTCAACTTTAAGAGTTAAGAAAGAGATTTAATAAGGAAAGTATGATAATGTTGTAAGTGTTACAGGTACCTATTTGATAGGCATGAGTAATAAGCTTGATTAGAAAGTATGATTTGAGTTTATGGTAATGAGTAAGTCCAGTTTATACTTACCTTTGAGCTATGAGCATAATTGATAAACGGTGAAGTTGTTTTTGTATATATGTTATATGCAACTTACTAAGCTTCATGCTTACTCTCTTTCCTTCCCTTTTCTTTCAGTACTGCCATGTTGCTCGAGGATCCCTTGAAGTCAGAGATATCGATCAGACTATCAGCCGTAATACTCGGTATAGTTGGATTTATATTTTTGATTATGGCATGTATAGGGCTAGACCAGGAAGTTGTATTATTGAGAATTGTTTATGTATATTGGCTTAAGATAAAAACCCTTCATTTTGTATTAAGCCTAGATAATGGATATTATTCAGTTTGGCAAATGTATATGATGTTCCTTCTTTGGATGATTTGATGTCTTTTGGGATGGAATTAGCATATTGAAATGATCTTGTGTAGGCTGTGCAAATTGGCTTGGAAGATAGCCTAGTTTGTCCACACGGGCGTGTGTTTAAACCGTGTGTGACATACGGCTCACCCCTATGGGTGTGTGTTATGGCCGTGTGTCTCCCTGCACTTAAAATTTTAAATAGTATTGTCCACGGTTAGGCCACACGGGCGTGTGCCATAGCCGTGTCTATAAGTCAGTATTTCCCATGGGTAGGCCACACGGGGATGTGTCATGGCCGTGCCTTAAAGTCAGTGTCACACACGGGCTAAGGACGTGGGCATGTTCTGAGTGTAACACCCCGTACCCGAGTCCGTAACCGGAGTCGAACACAAGGTGCACACAAACTTGACTTAATCATTTTCACAGTCCATTTAAAATTTTCCAGACAAGCTGGTTACTGCATCACTGTCGCCTTAAAAATCATATCTTGAGTTTCAAAGCTTGAAAATCAGTTTCGTAATTTTTCCCTGAAATTAGACTCATATGTCCATCCAAAAATTTTTTTCTAGAATTTTTGGTCGGGCCAATTAGTACAGTTTATTAGTTAAAGTCTCCCCTGTTACAGGGATCAACTACACTGACCTTCGCGCATTACGACTTGGATATCTCCCTGTACAGGGATTCAATACTGATGCCGTTTGTTTCTATAGAAACTAAACTCAAAGAGGAATCTATACATATATGGCATGACTCCTAATTATCTCTGGTTAATTTACAATGAATTTCAAAAGTCGGAACAGGGGATCCAGAAACCGTTCTGGTCCTGTTTCACGAGAACTTTAATATCCCTTAACATATAACTCATATGACAGTTTTGTTTCTTCCATACGAAAGTAGATTCATCAAGGTTCATTTACATAATTTATTCACTATTTAATTCCATTCTTACTATTTTTAGTGATTTTTCACATCCACATCACTGCTGCTGTCAGCATCTGTTTTCAAGGTAACCTTTACCTACTTCATAATTTCTTTGATTCAACTAGCCCTTTTAGCATACATGGCACAAGGAATGATCATGATTAACCATTCCAATGGCTAATCGTTTCCAAACATTTCCATACCTCTTAATGAACAACATACAAAATGATTATGATACCATGCCAAAGTGTATATAAGCCATTCTCGCATGGCTATCCAAATTTATACAAAAATCAAAGGGGTCTATGACCAACAAACGAAAAAGTAGTCCTATACATGCCATTTCAAAGTTCAACCAAAATTTGTACCAAAAAGGGGGCTTTGATAGTGTGGATGACTTCGACTTCGATGATCCCGAATCCGATAGCTAACGAGCAAAATCTATAAAACAGAGAGCCAAAGCAACGGGGTAAGCATTTTAATGCTTAGTAAGTCTCAAGTAATGAAATCAGCTTTGACTAAAGTATTACATTCACATAGCTAAATGAATCACTTTATTAATACACATTCTCATAATCATACTTACTTCACACTTCATCAACATATACACACAAGGTATCAACCTATCTAAGAGCCGAAAGTTCGTTAGTCGATTGAACGAATACTATTTAAAACGGATCGACTTTTCCGATGCACATGTAAACATACCTTATCGAATGGGTTTTTCGAGCGTATTAATTGAATTTATTACAGCACCAAAACGCTCACCTTCAAACCGAGTCTCTTGAATTTAGCGGATATAACCACAAGCACAATTGCCTTGGTCTTAACCCGGTTTGGTAACTTGCACAAATGCCTTGGTCTTAGCCGGATATAACAACTTCATACGAATGCCTTGGTCTTAGCCCGTTATAATCACTAGCATAAATGCCTTCGGACTTAGCCCGGTATCATTCAAATGCTCATGTACACATATATCAATAATCACGACACATCCATCTTTCATTCTCGTTACTAAGGCTCAAACACAAAACATTTATCAAACCTTTCCAATTTCGGCTCAATAGCCACACACAAAGAGCATGATTTCAATTGACTTTATAACTTAGTCCCTACGCACATTCGGCTGTCCGCCATAATATGACAAATCATTTCAATATAATTCAAGTAGGGTCATTACTCGAAGACTTACCTCGGATGTTGTCGAACGATTTTGACGGCTATTCGATCACTTTTTCCTTTCCCTTATCCAACTGTGGTCCTCTAAGCTCTTGAGCTAATTCACACAAATTTAACTTATTAAAATCTCATTATGATAGCTTATGGCCGAATATGACAAGGATTTTAAATGGTCATATGGCCATCCTTTAGCTCAAATACACAATGGTCATGCACAATTTTTAATCACAACAAGCAATTCAATACAATTCATTCAAACATCAAAGTGAAGCTCAAGGTACTTAGCCCTTATATACATTAGACATTAGAGTCACATGTGTACGAAATCACGAATCGAATTCAACAAATTAGTTAGTACTCTCCTTAGCCGAATTTTCCAAGCCAAGAATAGGCATCAATATGCTTGCCTCTAACCGAATGCATGCACACCAACCCCCCTTCATGTGGCTGAATATGCATGTCCATGTTGAGGCCAATTATACACTTAATACCACACAAAAACAGCATACATTTTACTAACTAACGCATTCCATATTGTAACTCAATACGCATCCATCATTTATTTCATAACCGAAACATCATCATATGCAAATATATATAACTTGAGATAGTATATATGTCATACCAATACATCATGTGCAACATATATACATGTAGGTGCAAGGGCCGAATCTCAAGTTGATTATAACTATCTCATATATTTTCATCATGGTCGAATGCTCCTTCCACACCATTTACCTTCACAAAGCATGAATTTCATCATCCAACTTACAAGCTTACAATCTCATGAAGTTTAACCTCATAGTATCTATCAAACTCTCACTCATTAGCTTCTATCATAATCTCCAACAACACCACATAAACATATACTTCGTGGGTCTATGGTAGAACCAAGAAAGGAACTCATAGATATCAAGATGTAAGCAAACTACCATTATTTATCTAAGTTTAGCATGAAACACAACCATCACCCTTATTAATCTTTTATAGCCGAAAACCATACTCTCCCCACTTAATCAAATTTCAACATGGTTTTCAAAACTCACTTAATATCTCATCAACACAACATCAACACCAAGCAAGAATGATACATCCATGGCCGATTATCATCTCTATCACATAGCAAGATTTAGACCATGGGGCTAGGTAGAACTCAAGCTAACAACTAAAACATGCATGCATCTCATGGAACATCATCAAACATACCTTAACTTAGATGCAAGTATGGCCGAATTTCTTCAACCTTTCTCCTTTCAAAACGGCCAAGAAGAACCCAAGGATGAAGTTTTTCTTTCTCTCTCTTTTCCTTCCTAGTTTACTAGCAAGAACATGAATGATGATCTCTTTTTTTTTTCATTTCTTATTACTAACTTTTTATTTTATTGTTTCCTCCCATGATGCACCAACAAAACATGTCTATGACATGTTTTGCCCATAATCTTTCTCATGGCGGCCACTAGGCTTTAGTTTAGGGAAATTTGACATGCAAACCCCTCATTTTGCATGCATGATCAACTAGTCATCACACATTTCCTATCCTATTTTCAAAGTTTACTACTAGGTCCTTTTAGTGAAATTCACATTTAAAACCCTAAATCAAAACATCAAAAATGTCACACACAATTAACACATATTATAGGCATCAAAATGAATATTAGATTATTTTTATGCCTCGGTTTGGTGGTCCCGAAACCACTTCCCGACTAGGGTCAATTTTGGGCTGTCACAACTCTCCCCCACTTAAGAAATTTTCGTGCCCAAAAATCTTACCGGTAAATAGGTTTGGGTAACGCTCTTTCATAGAGTTCTCGGGTTCCCAAGTAGCTTCTTCCATCCCGTGTTTGAGCCATAACACTTTTACTAACGGAACCCTTTTGTTTCGCAACTCCTTCACTTCACGAGCTAGGATACGAATCAGTTCTTCTTCATAACTCATATCGGCTTGAATTTCAACCTCGATGGACTAATTACGCGACATGATCGGATCTATAGCATCAAGCATCGAAACATGAAAGACGTCGTGAATCTTTTCAAGTTCGGGGCAAAATCAAACGATACGCAATCGGACCGACTCGTTCGGATATCTCATATGGCCCGATGAACCTTGGGCTCAATTTGCCTTCTGACCAAATCGAGTATCTTTTCCAAGGCGAAACTTTAAGAAACACTTTATCTCCCACGATACTCAATGTCTTTTCGTTTCAGATCCGCGTCGACTTCGACGATCGGAGGCTATCTTGATTTTCACGGATTACTTTTACTTTCTGCTCAAAGATCTTTAATCAAATCCACTCAAAATTTTGCTCTCACCGAGCTCGGTCCAAAACAATGGTGTACGGCATTTACGCCGTACAAGGCCTCGTAAGGCGCCATCTTAATACTTGATTGAAAACTATTGTTGTAGCGAATTCAATCAAAGGTAAATACCGCTTCCATGAACCACCGAACTCAAGGATACAACATCTCAACATATCCTCAAGTATCTCGAATTATCCGCCAGATTGACCATCGGTTTGGGGGTGAAAGGCGGTCTTGAAATGCAACTTGGTACCCAAAGCTTCTTGCAATTTCTTCCAAAATCGCGAGGTGAATCTCGGATCTCTATCCGACACAACAGAAATCGGTACCCCGTGTAATCTCACAATCTGAGAAACGTACAATTCAGCTAGTTTATCCAATGAAAAATCCGTATGCACGGGATAAAGTGAGCCGACTTAGTCAGTCTATCAACAACAACCCAAATCGCATCCTTCTTACTTGCTGACAATGGCAGTCCGGACACAAAGTCCATTGTGACTCGATCCCATTTCCACTCGGGTATCGTGATCGGTGAAGTAACCACAAGGCACTTGATGTTCCGCTTTCACTTGTTGACATATTAAACATCTCAAACAAAGTCGGAGATGTCTCGTTTCATACCATGCCACCAAACCGACGTTTCAAATCGTTATACATCTTCGTACTCCCGGGTGGATTGCCATTCGGCTACAATGGGCTTCGTTCAGAATTATCGAAATAAGTTCAATTCTTTGGAACACACAGACGACTTCAACCTCAAACAATCGTCATCATCAATTTGAAACTCCGATTCCTTGTTCGAACACACTCAATTGTTTTGCAACCAACTCATCGTCAACTTTCTGAGCTTCACGAATTTGATGAGTCAATAATGGTTTGGCCTTTAATTCGGCTATTAACATATTGTCGGGTAGAATAGACAAGTGTACATTCATAGCTCGTAAAATAAACAGTGATTTTCGGCTTAAGGCGTCCGCAACCACATTCGCCTTTCCCGGGTGATAATCAATGACAAGCTCATAATCTTTTAACAACTCGAGCCAACGTCTTTGTCGCAGATTTAAGTCTCTTTGAGTCATCAAATATTTGAGACTTTTGTGATCTAAATACACATGGCACTTCTCACCAAATAAGTAATGTCGCCATATCTTTATGGCGAATACGATGGCAGCCAATTCGAGATCATGGGTCGGATAATTTTTCTCATGTGGCTTTAATTGTCTCGACGCATAGGCCACAACTCGACCTTCTTGCATCAATACGCAACCTAACCCAAGTAGGGAGGCGTCACTATAGATGACAAACTCTTTGCCAGATTCGGGCTGCACTAATACTGGAGCTTCCGTCAAATGAGTTTTCAATTGATCGAAACTTTTCTAACACTTTTTCGTCCATTCAAACTTGACCTCTTTCTGAAGCAATTTCATCATGGGTGTGGCTGTCATCGAGAATCCTTTTACAAACCGTCGGTAGTAACCGGCAAGTCCCAAAAGCTCGAACCTCGATAATATTTCTTGGAGGCTTCCAGTTAAGTATGGCTGAAATTTTGCTCGGGTCGACTCGAATACCCAATGCAGATACCACATGACCCAAGAAGCTAACCTCTCTTAACCAGAACTCACACTTGCTGAACTTAGCATATAACTGCTTATCCCGTAATATTTGCAACACTAATCTCAGGTGCTCCGCATGTTCGGTCTCATCTCTTGAATAGACCAAGATGTCGTCAATGAACACAACTACGAACCGATCCAAATATGGTCTGAAGATCCGATTCATCAAATCCATAAATACCGCAGGGGCATTAGTGAGCCCAAACGGCATCACTAAGAACTCAGAGTGACCATATCTCATTCTCAGGCGCTTTTGGGTATGTCCGAATCTCGGATTCAGATCCGATAATAGCCCGATCTCAAATCTATTTTTGAGAACACCGAGGCTCCTTCAGTTGATCGAACAAATCATCGATCGCAGATAGCGGATATTTGTTCTTTATTGTCACTTTATTAAGTCGACGATAGTCGATGCACAACCTCATGGTTCCGTCCTTCTTTTCACAAACAACACCGTGCACCCCAAGGTGAAAAACTCGGGCTAGCAAAACCTCTATCCACCAACTCTTGCAACCGAGCTTTCAACTCCTTTAATTTCGTTGGTGCCATACGATACGGAGCTATCGAAATCGGTGTGGTCCTGTAAAAGCTCAATACCAAACTCTATCTCCGAACAGTGGCAAACCCAGGTAATTCTTGGAAAAACATCCGGTATTCACAAACCACCGCACAGATTCGGTTTTATTTCTAACTCCTTATCATCAAGTACATACGCAAGGTATGCTTTGCACCCTTTTCTTACATATTTCTGGGCCAACATTGATGATATTACAGCTGGCAACCCCTTCAAGTCCGTAGACTCAACTCGGATCATCTCGTTATTTGCGCACCTCAAATCAATAGTCTTGCTTTTGCAATTCACAACCGCATCATGCACGGTCAACCAATCCAAACCAAGAATAACATCAAATTCATCGAACGGCAAAAGCATCAAGTCCTCCGGAAAACAGGAACCTCAAATTACTAGGGGGCATTTCTTACACACTTTGTCGACAAGCACGAACGACCCAAGGGATTTGACACCGAATTACGAACTCAATGAGACTCAATAGGTAAAGTCTTCTTGGATGCTAAGGTTTCGCATATATAAGAATGAGTAGAACCGTGGTCAATCAAAGCAATCACATTAGTATCAAAGAGAGTGAAAGTACGGTAATAACATCCGGCGAGGAAGCATCCTCACGCGCCGTATGGCATAAGCCCTAGCAGAGCGCGAGCCTCGGATCTGGTCGTAGCATCTCTAGATCCTCCCTGACCACCACTAGCATTGCCCGTATTTCTAGATGGTCTACCTCGAGCAGTGGTAGCGCCCGGTTTCCCACTCTGATCTACATTCTGTTCAGACAACCTTGGGCAATCTTTAATGAAGTGGTCAACTGATCCGCACTTGTAACAGGAGCGGTCACAGAATCTACAACTTCGAATGCCATTTGCCACAATCACGGCACTCCGCTCTCTCTCGACGATCATTTCCACTCATCGGCGATCGAAGTGACTCGTGTGGTCACAGGGGTCGATCGCGATCTCATCTAGAAAAGCCCGGTGTCCCTAGACCGCCTAAGCCATCTCTAAATTTCTTTGTTGACTGTGGGAAGGGCTTCCTCAAGACCTCTTCTGAAACTCCCTTGCTCCCACTTCACTTTTCTTTTCTCCATATTGAGCTCCTCGGCTTTGCACGCGCTCGACAAGAGCTACAAACTCTCGGATTTCAAAATGCCAACATACGACTTTATATCATCATTCACCCATCTTCAAGCGTTTACATCATCACACGAAGAAATGCATTCTCGCGTCATGGCTAAGCCTCACAAATTTTCGTTCATAGTCGATGTAACCGACATGGAACCTTGTTTAAGTTCAAGAAATTCCTTCCATTTTGATCCATAAATCTCGATGATATACTTTTTCCAAACTCGGTTTGGAAAAACTCCCAAGTTACTTGCTCTCGGCACAACAAGTCAAAGTACACCACCAATAGTAGGCGTAATCACGTAGCAAGGAGATAGTACACCTTAGGCATTCATCGGTGTACAAGATAGCTCATCGAGTACCGGATAGTGTTGTCCAACCAAAATTCAGCTTGCTCGGCATCGCCGCTATCCGTAGCTTTAAATTCAGAGCCCCATGTTTTGGATTCATCAACTGGGGCTTATTGGACCTTATTTGGTCGATTCACGGAGGCATTGTAGGTGCGGGGTTGTATTAGTCGGGAATGGAGGTTGTGGAATAGCGTGTTAGTTCGAATGTATTGGTTGAACCAATCATTCATCACGCTATAAAAGCTTGCCTAGCCTCATAATTCGGATTGCTAGCAATAGGTTGAGAGTCCGGCCACTGTCCCTTGTGCGGGAGCAGCGCCACACTCTCCACATCATCACTATCGCTTTCGGTTGGGATCGGGATCCATTACTATAAATAAACACAAATTCAAACGTCGAAATCACCACACTATCAAATAATCACATAAAATGACATGTATAGCTAGACCCAAACGCATTACGGTAGTCCTAGAATCGACTAAACCGTGGCTCGACATTTAATAAAATTGTAACACCCGTGCACTGAGTCCGTTATCGAGTCGAACACAAGGTGCACACAAACTTGACTTAATCATTTTCACAGTCCATTTAAAATTTTCCAGACAAGCTGGTTACTGCGTCACTGTCGCCTTAAAAATCATATCTTGAGTTTCAAAGCTCGAAAATCAGTTTCGTAATTTTTCCCTGAAATTAGACTCATATGTCCATTCACAAATTTTTTTCTAGAATTTTTGGTCAGGCCAATTAGTACAGTTTATTAGTTAAAATCTCCCCTGTTACAGGGATCGACTACACTGACCTTCACGTATTACAACTTGGATATCTCCCTATACAAGGCTTCAATACTGATGCCGTTTGTTTCTATAGAAACTAGACTCAAATAAGAATCTATACATATATGGAATGACTCCTAATTATCTCTGGTTAATTTACAATGAATTTCCAAATTCGGAACAGGGGATCCAGAAACCGTTCTGGCCCTGTTTCACGAGAACTTTAATATCTCTTAACATATAACTCATATGACCGTTTTGTTTCTTCCATATGAAATTAGATTCATCAAGGTTCATTTAACTAATTTATTCACTATTTAATTCCATTTCTACTATTTTTAGTGATTTTTCACATCCACATCACTACTGCTGTCAGCATCTGTTTTCAAGGTAACCTTTACCTACTTCATAATTTCTTTGATTCAACTAGCCCTTTTAGCATACATGGCACAAGGAATGATCATGATTAACCATTCCAATGGCTAATCGTTTCCAAACATTTCCATACCTCTTAATGAACAACATACAAAATGATTATGATACCATGCCAAAGTGTATATAAGCCATTTTGCATGGCTATCCAAATTTATACAAAATCAAAGGGTCTATGACCAACAAACGAAAGAGTAGTCCTATACATGCCATTTGAAAGTTCAACCAAAATTTGTACCAAAAAGGGGGCTTTGATAGTGTGGATGACTTCGACTTCGATGATCCCGAATCCGATAACTAACGAGCAAAATCTATAAAACAGAGAGCCAAAGCAACGGGGCAAGCATTTTAATGCTTAGTAAGTCTCAAGTAATGAAATCAGCTTTGACTAAAGTATTACATTCACATAGCTAAATGAATCACTTTATTAATACACATTCTCATAATCATACTTACTTCACACTTCATCAACATATACACACAAGGTATCAACCTATCTAAGAGCCGAAAGTTCGTTAGTCGATTGAACGAATACTATTTAAAACGGATCGACTTTTCCGATGCACATGTAAACATACCTTATTGTATGGGTTTTTCGAGCGTATTAATTGAATTTATTACAGTACCAAAACACTCACCTTCGAACCGAGTCTCTTCGGAATTTAGCCGGATATAACCACAAGCACAATTGCCTTCGGGTCTTAACCCGGATTTGGTAACTTGCACAAATGCCTTTGGGTCTTAGCCCGGATATAACAACTCGCACGAATGCCTTCGGGTCTTAGCCCGGTTATAATCACTAGCATAAATTCCTTCGGGACTTAGCCCGGGTATCATTCAAATGCTCATGTACACATATATCAATAATCACGACACATCCATCTTTCATTCTCGTTACTAAGGCTCAAACACAAAACATTTATCAAACCTTTCCAATTTCGGCTCAATAGCCACACACAAAGAGCATGATTTCAATTGACTTTATAACTTAGTCCCTACGCACATTCGGCTGTCCGCCATAATATGACAAATCATTTCAATATAATTCAAGTAGGGTCATTACTCGAAGACTTACCTCGGATGTTGTCAAATGATTTCGACGGCTATTCGATCACTTTTTCCTTTCCCTTATCCAACTGTGGTCCTCTAAGCTCTTGAGCTAATTCACACAAATTTAACTTATTAAAATCTCATTATGATAGCTTATAGCCGAATATGACAAGGAGTTTAAATGGTCATATGGCCATCCTTTAGCTCAAATACACAATGGTCATGCACAATTTTTAATCACAACAAGCAATTCAATACAATTCATTCAAACATCAAAGTGAAGCTCAAGGTACTTAGCCCTTATATACATTAGACATTAGAGTCACATGTGTACGAAATCACGAATCGAATTCAACACATTAGTTAGTACTCTCCTTAGCCAATTTTCCAAGCCAAGAATAGGCATCAATATGCTTGCCTCTAACCGAATGCATGCACACCAACCCCCCCTTCATGTGGTTGAATATGCATGTCCATGTTGAGGCCAATTATACACTTAATACCACACAAAACAGCATACATTTTACTAACTAACGATTCCATATTGTAACTCAATGCGCATCCATCATTTATTTCATAACCAAACATCATCATATGCAAATATATATACCTTGAGATAGTATATATGTCATACCAATACATCATGTGCAACATATATACATGTAGGTGCAAGGGCGAATCTCAAGTTGATTATAACTATCTCATATATTTTCATCATGGCGGATGCTCCTTCCACACCATTTACCTTCACAAAGCATGAATTTCATCATCCAACTTACAAGCTTACAATCTCATGAAGTTTAACCTCATAGTATCTATCAAACTCTCACTCATTAGCTTCTATCATAATCTCCAACAACACCACATAAACATATACTTCGTGGGTCTATGGTAGAACCAAGAAAGGAACTCATAGATATCAAGATGTAAGCAAACTACCATTATTTATCTAAGTTTAGCATGAAACACAACCATCACCCTTATTAATCTTTTATAGCCGAAAACCATACTCACCCCACTTAATCAAATTTCAACATGGTTTTCAAAAATCACTTAATATCTCATCAACACAACATCAACACCAAGCAAGAATGATACATCCATGGCCGAGTATCATCTCTATCACATAGCAAGGTTTAGACCATGGGGCTAGGTAGAACTCAAGCTAACAACTAAAACATGCATGCATCTCATGGAACATCATCAAACATACCTTAACTTAGATGCAAGTATGGTCGAATATCTTCAACCTTTCTCCTTTCAAAACGGCCAAGAAGAACCCAAGGATGAAGTTTTTTCTTTCTCTCTTTTTCCTTCCTAGTTTCGGCTAGCAAGAACATGAATGATGATCTCTTTTTTTTTTTTTCATTTCTTATTACTAACTTTTTATTTTATTGTTTCCTCCCATGATGCACCAACAAAACATGTCTATGACATGTTTTGCCCATAATTCTTTGTCATGGCCGGCCACTAGGCTTTAGTTTAGGGAAATTTGACATGCAAACCCCTCATTTTTGCATGCATGATCAACTAGTCATCACACATTTCCCTATCCTATTTTCAAAGTTTACTACTAGGTCCTTTTTAGTGAAATTCACATTTAAAACCCTAAATCAAAACATCAAAAATGTCACACACGAATTAACACATATTATAGGCATCAAAATGAATATTAGATTATTTTTATGCCTCGGTTTGGTGGTCCCGAAACCACTTCCCGACTAGGGTCAATTTTGGGCTGTCACACCGAGTCACACGGGCGTGTGGAAACCTAAAGCATGAATTTCACCAAGTTTTTCTTAAATTCTCAGTTAAGTCTAAATCGTCTCGAATGTATGTTTTGGGCCTCGTAAGCCCATTCAAGGAACTAATTCCTTATGAAAGTAAAAGTTTTAAAATTTATCAAAATTTTACCGCCCGATTTTGTATAGTTGCTTGAGTTAAGTCAGGTAACACCTCGAACCATGTCCCGGCATCGATTATGGGCGAGGGGTGTTGCACCCCTTATACTTCTGGTTAGACTAGGAGTTAGTTTTTTTAGTTGAAATAAACATCTACAATTCGAAAAGGACCTTTTTTTGTCCCTATAAATAAATGGCACCAGTGGGAAAGAATACACAACTTTAAGATATTGTTACTTTGCCCAAAAATAGTGAGAGTTTATTCTCAAGTATTAAATCTATTTTTCGAAATAACAATTTTGTCAGTTTCTATTAAGAAGATTTGCCTATATCAACCGATTATAATCCAATCTATTTAATCTTTCCAGAATTAAATTGGATCTAATAACATACCATACAATCATGTATGTCTAGAGCTTACATGCATGCACTTAAAATAATCACAAATCGAAGGAAATAGTATTATACTCAAAATCACACCATGGGCATTAAAGATAATAAAAATTCAACCAAATAATTCCAAGCCAATAAGATTTAGCTCATGGGTTGAACATTCAAATCCATAACAAAACCATTCAACATCATTGTTTAAGTTCACGAATCAAAAAGTTTAGATCAAAAAATAAAGGCAGAATTGCAGGAAGCTTTCGCTACTCCAACTTTCACTCTTATAATGAGATTTGATGCAAAACCCAAGGCAGATTTCTCTTCCCTTTTATTGTGTTTGTAATTCTTCTCCTCTGTAAGTTGCTACCCTCTCCTCTCTTTCTTTGAGATTTTTCACGAGAAGCTGATGTAGAGAAAAAAAACTATTTTCTAATTATTTTTCTCTCTCACTCTCACCCAGATTCTTCTTTTTCTCTTTTCTCTTTCCTTCTTTATAGGGTAGGTCTCTCCCTCTCAGCACACACCTTTTACTTCCTCTTTTTTTAGGGTGGTTTATCTAGTACAAGTACAGCTGGCTGAGAGTGACGTGGATTGAGTATTGCATCATCTTCCTGGAATTTCCATGACATTCTTGTCGGCAATCTAACCAACATTTTGTCATGGCAATATTTCACTTCTTTTATTTTCCTACTCTTTTTTCTCTTCTCTTCTTCATCCTGCACCTGTTGCCAACCACAACCAACACCTTTCTTCCCAAATAATAGAAGTAACAAATAATAACATTTATAGAAGAATCCAAGCTTTTTTATGCAATGCTCTAAAAATGCAAACATATTTACTTAATTACAAACAATTAATTCAATCTACAGAGTTGAAGTATAACTCTTTTCAAGAGTTATCACACCCCCAAACCTAAATTATTATTTGTCCTCAAGAAAAATGTATATGAGTATGCACGAATGCATGAATATTTGTCAAAACACATAGTTACCATTTGCATTGTTGAACCATATAAAGTTTATTTAATACCTTCATTCTCAGCAATATTCTATAAAAAAAATTGGTTCGAGTTTTATAGGCTTGTTTAGAAAATGAAGTGCAAAAAATGTTTCCTAAAAATAAAAATTCCTAAATAATTATGTAATTCTGACTATAGCAGACCTCTCCAATGTATGTAGGATATCTTTCCTCTAAACTCAGTTTCACTATTCTCAGTTATTCAGCATTTCAAAATTTTAATCACAAATATTATTTTTTTCTAGGGAGTTCATCTTGTCACATGGTTTCTTTACTTGACAATCTCAATGGAGCATACACTAAATTACCAGGTACTATATCATGCCACAATTTGAATGTATTTCACTCATAAAGCTAAGGGTTTTAACTAAAGAGATGGATGGAGCAAACAACTACCTCATTAGCTAATCAGCCTATTACTTTAGTGAAGTGTCCCTCAATTATTATTAATACAATTTTTTTACTCACTCTTATTTGAACTCATTTTTCTGATCAATAATACGATGGAGCAAAAAAAACATTACTGATTTACTCAACATTTTCAAACATTGGAGTGTAAAACTATTGCTAGGGTATTCCTTATCATTCATAACCAAATTATTGAGTTTAAGTTCAAGAAATTCTAAATGCATTAAAAGAACCCTACTACAAATTTAATTGCATTGATACTTAAGTTATTCTACTTTTAAGAATCAATTTTCAAGCACTATCCTAAGCTAAACATACTTAATCAACTTTCACAAGTTTCTACAATAATAGAAGAGTTATAATCCTCATCGAACATCACCGATATCAATATACTCAGCATAGTCTGGTAGTTATTTGGAATTTATATGTAATGGAATAATGAAAGACAAAATGCATGAATATTAAAGCATCTATCTACAGTATACTATATTTACAACATAGCACACCCCTAAACCTAAGGGATATATTATCCTCAATGCATGAACAAGGAAAGATGGAAAAATGTACAAACAACAATTGAAAAATATAAAAATGCAATGAAAACTAAATATGAATGCATGAAACATATATTATAAAATGAAAGAAGAAAACAAAAGCTTCGAAAGAATTAGGGTTACTCTAATTGGGTTGGTTGGATTTCTTGGCAGCACGTATGTAGCGCTACTTCCTTTCTTCTTCACCAGCATCATCTTGAGCTGATTTTTCAGTCGCTCGTGTGTAGCACTTTTGTTTTAGTTGGTTAATAGGCACCTCTTTTTTGTCATCAATGTCTAACTTCATGAGACCATCAATCAGTTGATGAACCACACGTTCTTGTTTGGTCATAGGTGTTGTGTTTGGTGTAGTGGTGGTGCCAACAAGTGTAGTAGCTTGAATCACATCAACATCATCCTTATCAAATTTAACTTGGATAGATTCAGTTTTCTCCACTTTTCTATCTTGTTCTATGGTCTTTTTCTCCGTAGTAGTTCCTTCGCCATTGCCATCATCATCATCTAGCTCCAACAACAATTCTTTAGAAAAAAACAAGAAATGTTGGCATGGGTCGGGTAAAGTTCTTCTGAAGAGATTTCTTCATGTCCTTATCTCTTCATCGGACATACCCCCAAATAGAGTCATTTCCTATTGAGCTTGGCCAAAATCAGTGGCCAGCCTTTGTTGGTGTTTCTCCATTATTCAGAATTGTTGTTGCAACATCTCAAGCACATCAATCACTTTTTGCTCGAAGTGAGTGTGAGATGTTGATGGAATAGTTATTCATAGGTGGTGACAATGTAAATGTGGAACCCGAATGCCTTGGCATTTCCTCCTTAGAAATCTTAGGGTGAGTTGCTTTGTTATGGCCCCTTTGTTGAGGATCGTGTCTTCATTCATTTGAATAGGAACCTTCATCCTCTGACAAAGTGTCGTAATGAGTGATGGAAAATTTAAGGTACCGGTATTCTTTTGAGAGTAGATGTGGAATTCTTTAAAAATAATGCTTCCAACATCGATTTTTCTACCTGTCATAATCGAGTGCAATAATAACAGGCATTCTTTTCAAACAGTTGAGTTGTGAGTAAAAGGGATGAGACAAGTTTTAAGGAAATGATACCAGACTCTGCAGTGAGGCTTTAATGATACATGGTCAATGGTATAGTAATCATTTCGAGACACTATCTGCTTCGTCCCCTCAACACATAAATCTGTCAGAACTTGGTGGAGTCCTTCAGTGGTCATAGTCTTGCCAAATTGGGCGTGTTCATCAGGGCCGTTAGATAACCAATTTTGTGCATTAATGGAGTCTTTACCGAACATCATCGAGACTCCACACACATATATAAAAGCATTATCAGAGGAGGTGAGATGAGCATAAATTTCTTTCATGACCTTAGTGAGAACGTCATCGGGGTGGAAACAAAAGATTTGACATCCTCCACTATAGAAGAGATTGCTTTAGAGTAGCCCATAAAAGGGGCATCTTGGAAAAAGAAACCTTTTTCCAAACAAAATGGCCTCTTTGATATGTTCTGGGTATACTTTTCTTCTGGGATTTTGCTAAAAAATATTTGTGGAGGCACAGAGGTGGAAGAAGATGGTGCTTGGCGAGCCATTGTAGAGGCAGTAGTGACTGGAAAATAAAAAAAGTGAGACCTTTATAGTTTTATGGAGTAAAAGTGAAGAAAGTTAAAAAAGATGAAATGCAAAAGAAGTTAGAAAAGAAGAGAAACAACTAGGATAAAACGTGAGAGAAAATATAGTAATGACATGGGGGCTAAGTTTAATCTGAGATTGTGCCCTAACTCACAAAAAAAATTAGTGGGAAAAGAAAAATAGCAGAAAAATTAGGAAAATAAAATTAACTAATGAATTTAATGGGCTGATTTCTACAAACTTGGTCCACAATGTGCCTATAACAAAAGAAAATAACAATTAAATACATTTATTGAAGAAACTAAACAAAGAAATTAAAAGAAAAGTAAATGAATAAAATAGAAACGGAAAGAAATATTAAATAGTTAGAAAAGTGGTGGAATTTTTATCACGAATTATAGGGGCTCTGTAACACCCCTTACCCATGTCCGACGCCGGGACAAGATACGAGGCATTACCAGATTTAAACACAAGAAAACATACAAAATTGGGTCATAAAATTTTTTTTCAAATCAAATTCGTTCATTAAAATTTTGTTCAAATCAAATTCATTCATACATATGCATATTGTCCTTTATATGGGCCTACGAGGTCCAAAACATACATCAGGAGTAGTTCGGGACTAAAACGAGAACTTTAGAAAACTTTAGGAAAACTTAAAAAAATTTTCATGAAACAGGGGCACACACCCTTGTGGAGATAGGTGATACGCCCGTGTGCCCTCGACATGCCCGTGTCCTCAGGCTGTGTAACTCTCTATTTATGTCATCAGCACTAAAATATAGTCACATGGTCGTGTGGCTAGACAGTGTGGTTAATTAAAATTTCATAATTTTTCATAAAATGGTGTAGACTTCACACGGCCTGAGCACACGCCCATGTCTCCTAGCTGTGTCCCTCATACGGCTAAGACACACGCTCGTATCTTAGCCTGTGTGTTTACTACTAGGCATTATGTTTTGCAAAACTAAAGTGCAGAGGACACACGGCCAGAATACACGCCCATGGGGGTAGACTATGTGTCACACACGGCCTAGACACATGCCCGTGTCTACCCATGTGGACATCTTTGAGGCTATTTTCCAAGCCATTTGCCACCCTCAAATGCTTACTCACTTATACATTTTTTATGCCATGCAACATAGCATTTTTAGTCACTTAAATACTTACAATCATGATTAATCCATGACTTTGTAATGTTAACATATCACATGCTCAAACCATCATGATTTCATATGGCATTCCACACCAATTTCATATTTATTCATCCTTATAAACCTACCTTCAATCTACTCAATTATTCCATAGCTATGGTCATACCTATTAGTCCCAATTCATTCATGAAGCATATATGCCATTTATCACATCCATTACCATCAAGCAACCACCAACCACATCACAAAGCATAAACACATTGCATGCATGCATAAATAATTAGGGTTACAACCCGAGAAGCAAATATAAGCCACATCTCATGGCCTTATACAAAATGAATCATAATACCATCATGAGCCAACTCATTTCACTAATCAATATGACACATAACAAAATGACCAAGTCCCCTATACATGCTATACTCGAAATGTTGAGACTAATACCCAAATGTCCAATTGATAGTGTGATCAAGTCTCCGACGTCCTTTAATCCCTGAGCTTGCTTGGCGACACTATAAAAGATGGAAAGGAATGGGGTAAGCATTAAAGCTTAGTAAGTCCATATGCAAATAACATGCTATCAAAACAAGTATTTTACATGCATTTAACATAATAAACATAAATTCGTATTTCATCAAATCACTTAAACTTACTCATCACAAAAACAACCTTATCATAAGCTCATCATATGAGAAGGCATTACTCATGAGTTCGGTATACACACCTGTACCAACTCTTGACATAATCTCTTACTCATTCTTCTCATTGGGTTATCCCTTGGGTCTTCTATCAAGTTACTCGATAATTTACCCGTTGAACACTCGGAATACTATTGGATACACGGAAGGCTCGCACATAAGTGCCACATACGTTACTAAAGCTACCTCATATCACATAACACATAAAAGCTCATTCTCGAGCTACTCACGGGTCTGCTCACACAAGCTGTCTATCAGGACGTAGCTACATGGGCTGCTCACACAAGCTGTCAGGTATCCGCAACACATGTCGGACTACCCATCCACAAGTATGACGTACAAGACCAGCACCCAGAACCACATAAACTTATATCACATATCTCATGAGCTCATAAATCACATGGTTCCTAGTAACATGTCACTTGTATCCTAAACTATTCCTAAGGTTCAAACGGGATTCTTCGATATCACATCTCTGTCAAGCTTGCTCGTAATGTCAATCTCAATGTCCATAATACCAATCATTTACTCATAGAGCATCAAAGCATAACTCATAATAGCATTAAAGAATTTAAATTCACATAATATTCAAGCATCGAGAATATAACATAACATTGCATTATTTTTATAAGAACTTACCTCGGTACAAAATGATGAAAACGAGCCTATTCTTCATAAACCTTGTTTTTCCCTTGATCAAGACTCGAAACACATTTTTCTTGATCTATAATGCCAAATTTGACTTATTTATTACATACATTGTTTGAATCGACCTTTAACACATACTTTGGTAAAATTACCTTTTTACCCATAACTTTTCACTTATTTACAAATTAGTCTTTAGGCTCATAAAACGAAATGCATGCATTTTCTTTGTTACCCAAGCCTAGCCGATTCATGTTCCTACTCCTAGCAGCCCACATTTTTCTTTATTTCACATATTTACTACCCATTTTACAACTTTTACAAATAGGTCCTTTTTAGGTGTTTTCATGCAAAATCACTTTGTAAAAGATGTTTATCACACATCAAACTTTCATATTCTTCCATTAAACATTAAAATACATGCATGTCATACATGGGTAAATTTTTTAACATAAACCCTACTTCAAAATAAGGGTAGAAATGGATAGATCATGCTTCAAGGATCTAAAAAAAGTAAAGAACATTAAAAACGGGCTTGGAGGTACTTACAATCAAGCTTGAAAAGTTGAAAAACCCAGCTATGGAGACCACCTAAATTTTGGCACTAAGGGAAGAAGATAGACATGAATTTTGCTTCTTTTTTCCTTTTTATTCTTTTAATTACTAAATGACCAAAATGCCCTTAAGGCTTTTCTTTCAAATTTTTCCTATTGATGCCCATTTTTGTCCAAAATTTTAGAACTTGGTTAAATTGTTATTTGAGACCTTCTAATTTATAATCTATATCAATTTCATGCTTAAAGCTCTAGAACTTAAGTTTTTCAATTTATTCAATTTAGTCCTTAACTTCAAATTGGTCATTTTAGGCATAAAATTTATTCATGAAAATTTCACACAAACATGCTATCATATCATGGATTATCAAATAATCATAAAATAATTATTTTTACTTTGGATTTGTGGTTTGGAAACCACTGTTCTGACTAAACCCTAATTCGAAAAGTTACAAGCTCCACAGTAGTGCTTTAACCATTGGCCATTGACTTTGAAATTTGAACCAGTCTTGCTATTGTTAAGTTCTACAGCTCTATGAGGATGGACATGCACTATCTCAAATAGGCTAGACCAACGGGATTTCAATTTGCTAGGAAATAATTTAAGCTTGGAGTTGAATAATAAGACCTGTTGTCTGCATGCAAATTGCCGTGGGAAAATTCTATTGTTATGCCATTGCTTAATCTTTTCTTTGTACAACTTGGCATTCTCATAGGCTTGTGCTCAAAATTCTTCCATCTCATTCAACTGCAATAGGCAGTTGGTACCAATGACACTTCAATCAATATTCCATTTTTTAATTGCCCAATATGTCTTATGTTCAAGTTCAATGGGCAAATGACATGATTTCCCATGAACAAGCTTGATTGGCAACATCCCCAATGGTGTCCTGAATGTAGTGCGATATGCCTATAAAGCTTCATCCAATCTGGATGACCATTATTTGCAATTGGGATTGACTACCTTCTCCAAAATTTGTTTAATCTCTCTATTAGAGACTTTTGTCTAGCCATTTTTTTGGGGGATGGTATGCCGTGGCAATTTTATGTTTAAATCCATACATGTTCAGAGCATTAGCAACTAATTTGCAATCAAAGTGTGAACCTTCATCACTAATTAGAGCACGAGGGGTACGAAACCTGGTAAAAATATTCTTATGTGGAAATTTAAGTACCGATCTGGCATCATTTTTTGGTAAAGAAACAACCTCAACCCATTTAAAGACATAATCAATAGCTAAATACGTTTCCCCAAGAAGGTAGGAATGGTCCCATAAAATCAATTCCCCAAACGTAAAATAGTTCCACTTCTAAAATAGTTTGCAAGGGCATGTCATACCTCATCGATAGATTTCTAGTTCTTTGACAGAAATTACAAGCTCGAAAAAATTCATAAGCATCTTTAAACATGGTTGGATGATAAAAATTAGGTTGGAGAACTTCTAAAATGCCCTACAGACTGTGCTGAATGACAACGAAATAAAATACTTTGAATCTCGTTGTAACAGTCCGGTTTAGACCCTAGTTGGAATAGTGGTTTCAGGAACACAAATCTTTTTCGTGCTTATTATATGTGAATTGATATCTGTGAAAATTCCTTATGAAAATTTGATCGTTTGTGTGCTTAATTTGATAAAGGGACCTAATCGCGTAAAATGCAAAATTGTCCTTATATTTGAATAATGACCGAATTGATGTGTCTCTTTAAATATGAGGCCCTTATGATGAAAATAGACTATGGTTATAATTAAATGACATTTATGGTCATTAGTTAGTGGAATTTTAATGATTTTGTAAAGGTTAATTAAGTAATTATATAAATTAATGTTATTAATTATAACAAAACATACATTTTATGTCCATATTTTCCTTTGTTTGCCAAATATAAGAGATTAAGAACACCATTTCTAGATTTCAAGCATTTGGCATTCACATTGCTCAATTAAGGTATGTTTGAGCTCGGTTTTTAGTGATTTTTACATTTTGTGATCGCTGCTCTGTATTCTATCAAGCCCATGTCTCAATTTCTAAATTTGATTATGATTTTAAGATATGCCATTATGGATAATGTGAGTTTTATGAAGTTTGATGACAGTAAATGAAAGATATGTGTTAGATTACTATGTTTTGTATTGAGATTTTTGATAAATTTGAGTATTTTGGGCTAAATTGTGAAAATAAGAAATTGAAGGACTAAAATGTGAAATAAATGAAATATATGGGCTTATATGAATTAAATGAAAATTAGGCTAAGCATGTGTATTTGGAAATTTTTTGTATTTTGTAATTTTATGAATTAGGGACTAAAGTGTTAAAATGTGAAAATGTGAGGGTTAATTTGTAAAATGCCCTAAATATGTGTAAATGGATTGATTTGAATGAATGTGAGATTGAATAAGTTAAATTTGAATTTATATAGATCAAGAACCAAAGAAAACGGATCTAGATCGGGGAAAGTCGAAAGTTATCGAGTAGTCAATTCCGTTCATTCGAATCCGTACGAGGTAAGTCGATATAAAAAATAAATGTAGTGAATTGAATTATAAATTGATTATATGATATTTGAATTATGATGAATGGACTTGAGAGCGAAATATGTGAAATTCGAGAAAGTTCCAATAATGCGACGACATCCAAAAAGTCTCGTACGAACCATAGGAATAGTTGGGATACATATGTCATGACATAGGACTTCCGATATGTGATTTCGTGTAAGACCACGTCTGGGACATTGGTATCGATTTGAGATTTACGTGTAAGACCATGGCTGGGACATCGGCATCGTATTTGATTTCGTGTAAGACCTTGTCTGGGACAGTGGCATTGATATTTGATTACATGTAAGACCACGTCTAGGATGTTGGCATTGTACGAGCTTTTCGAGCTATCCATGTATCCTATTTGATTCTAAACAGTTCAACGGGCATACTGAGAAAATGAATGACTATGTGAACTTGTATCTGATTCAGGTATGTTTGAAATGTATATTAAGTTTGAGAATGAAAGGTAAGCATATGTATATATGTGGACATATGAAATATGTATGAGTTATTTGAGAATGAGATGTGCATATGTAGTTGAATTATGAATAATTGAGCTATATAAGAATTATAGATATGTGGTTATATTTTTCTATGAACTACATGGATGAAATGGTTTAGAAATATGCTATGTGATGAGTTTATTTGTATATGGCTTACTAAGCTTTTGAAAGCTTACTTTGTGTGTGTTTGCATTGTGTTTTAGATATCGAAGCTACTGGAGGCTTAGGGATTGTTGAGAATCATCACCACACTATCAAACTTAATTTTAGTACCTTTTGAAAATGTATATATCAAAGTATGGCATGTATATAGTCTAGAAAAATTTGAATTTGTTTTGAGATATGTATATCTAGCCATGTGATATGGCTTGGATATGGATTAAATTATGAATGAATTTTGGTATATGTTTTGTGTTAAAAAATGGTATGTTTTGATACGTTCTTGAATGACCAAATGAAATGGTCAATTTTGGTAAGTTTCATGATTGATTCGGGAAGTTAATATGATGTGAAATGCTATGAATTGAAATGGACTAATATGGTGTATGAATCATATGCTTTTGATATAAAATTTGTACTTTGAATTGGTATGTTTGAGTTGGATTTTTATATAGGAATGAATGATGATATCATGGGTCAATTTGTGCATGATTTAGTATGTTTTTGGTTTCCTTTAGGACATGAAATGTGCTTGGTTGTATGCTTGTAGGGATGACCCAAAATGGGTGGCAAATTGGCTTTGTAAATAGCCTTTTTTTTGTCCACACGGGCAGAGACACGGGTGTGTGTCTCAACCATGTGAGACACATGGTCATGTTACATAGTCATGTGTTCCCTGGGGTACCCTACGATTTAAAGTCAGTATACATTACAGTTTTTCCACGGCTTAGACACACGGGCATGTCTATCGGTAGTGTGTGGCACACGGGTAGGCACATGGGCTTGTCTTGTGGCCGTGTGGACAAGTCAGTATGTATGCTCTGTTTCGCCACAGCCTAGACACACAGGCGTGTCTAATGTCGTGTAAGGAAGACGGCCTGTTCACATGGGTGTGTGAGCTCTGTAACTTAGAGAAATTGTTTAAGTTTTGAAAATTTTTGTATCTGCTCAGTTTAGTCCTGACCTCTTTCTAAAACATGTTTAAGGTCTTGTTGACCTAAGAAAGGAACTCTATGATGATATTTGATTATGATGCTATTTGTGTTGAATTTGTTTATGATTTGATTATAAAATATTTTGATTTGTCTAGTAATGCCTCTTAACCCTAGTCCGACGACTGATACAAGTTAGAGGTGTTACACTTGTCATCTGGAACACACCTCCGAATTATCTGGTATGCATAATGTTTGAATAAAAATGGCTTTTCCCAATAATAGTGCTTGGCATCATGGAAAATTTTTTTCCATATTTGATTTGAGAAGTTAGACGGCAGCAATCCACTAACCAAAAAATTTACTATATCAGCATACCACAGTAAAGCCATGGAAACTAACAGTTGCTCATTTGGGAAATCATCTTGATTACGCTGAATACTACCATCCTCTTTTCCTACTTCAATTCGAGACAAGTGATCAGCCACTTGATTTTCTGTGCCTTTCCTATCTCTAATTTCTAGATCAAATTCTTGCAATAGTAGTATCCATCAAATTAATCTTGGCTTGATGTCTTTCTTAGTCACCAAGTATTTAATAGCAGAGTGGTTCATATAAACCGTAACTTTGGTGCCTACTAAATAAGCTCTAAATTTATCGAAGGTAAATACCACAGCTAACAGCTCCTTCTGAGTGGCAGTATAATGTAGCTGTGAATCAGCCAACGTATGAATTGCATAGTAGATAGCATGAAATACCTTGTCCTTTCTTTTCCCAAGTGCTGCCTCTACAGAAAAATCACTGGCATCACACATAATTTCAAAATGTAAAGTCCAATATGGTGCTATGACTATTGGTGCTGTGACTAACCGCTTTTTCAACTCCTTAAATGCTTGTAAGCATTGCTCATCGAAATTGAAAGCTCTGTTGTGTTCTAACAATGTACACATGGGTTTCGATATTTTTGAAAAATCTTTGATGAATCATTGATAAGACCCTGGATGGCCAAAAAAACTGTGAATGCCTTTAACTGTGTAGGGTGGTGGAAATTTCTCAATAACTTCAATTTTTGCTTTGTCTAAGGAAATCCCTTACTGTAAAATTATATGTCCCAGAACAATGCCTTCACAGACCATGAAGTGGCACTTCTCCCAATTGAGAACAAGGTTAGTTTCTTTACACCAACAAAGAACTAACTCTAGATTTTTTAGACAATTTTCAAAAGTATCACCAAACACCGAGAAGTCATCCATAAAAACTTCTAAAAATGTCTCCACCATGTCTGAAAATATTGCCATCATGCAACGCTGAAATGTTGTAGGGCATTGCATAATCTAAACGGTATTCGTTGGAACACAAAAGTTCTATAAGAACATGTGACTATGGTCTTCTCTTGATCATATGAGTTATGGCAATCTGGTTATACCCCGAATAACCATCAAGAAAATAATAGAAAGCTTTCCCTGCTAATCTATCTAACATCTGGTTGATAAATGGCAGAGGAAAATGGTCCTTCCTTGTTACTTTTTTGAGTTTTTGATAGTCCATATAAACCCTCCATCCTATAACAGTATGAGTAGGAATGAGTTCGTTGTTATCATTGCTTACAACGGTGACACCCCCTTTTTAGATACACATTGAACAGGGTTCACCTATGAACTATACGAAATTGGGTATATGATTCCAGCATCTAACCATTTGATAATCTGTTTTTTGACAACTTCCTTCATAATGGGATTCAGTCTTCTCTGCTGCTCGATAGATTTGCCATGGCAATCCTCTAGTAATATCTTGTGCATACAAATTGTTGGACTGATTCCTTTGATATCCATAATCGTCTATCCCAATGATTTCTTAGATTCCTTTAAAACTTTCAGTAATTGAGCTTCTTGATCTAATGTCAATGTCACAGAAATAATTACTGGCAATGTGTTGTTATCTCCCAAGTAAGCATACTTCAGATGTGCTGGCAAAGGCTTCAATTGCAACATAAGAGGATCTTCTATAAATGGCTAAGGAAGTTTAAAAAATAGTCCGATAAATTTAATGGTTCGAAACTTCTCCTTGATCCATTCTCGATTTGCTTAACTTCAATCAATTCACCAAGCTCTTCGATCATTTTTGCTTCAATTAACTCAATTGAATCTGCATCATCATTATAATTATTGAGATAAAACCCTACAAATTCTTCCTGAGCTATTATGTCAACAATCTCCACAGCGTGACATTCTTCATCTGTATCTGTACACTTCATAGCATCAAAAACATTAAAAGTTGTCTGCTTATCATTAACTCTTATAGTTAATTCACTTTTTTGTACATCAATTAATATTCTACCAATTTTTAGAAAAGGTTTCCCAAGTATGATTGGTACCTCTTTATCAGTCTCACATTCTAGAATAATAAAATCTGCTGGAAAAATAAGTTTTTCAACTCTTATCAACACGTATTTTATTTTACCTTCTGGATGTGCATATGAACGACCATCTAATTACAAAGTAACAGTTGTAGGTCTCACTTGCCCTATTCTCAGCTTCCTGAAAACACACGTAGGCATTAGATTTATACTAGCACCTAAATTGCATAATGCTTTTCCAACATAATGGTTTCCAATAGAGCAAGGTATAGTAAAATTATTTGGATCCTTTAGCTTTGGTGGCAATTTTTTTCGAAGCATTGATGTGCATCCTTCAGTGAGAACAACAGTTTCAAACTCCCCTAAAATGCTCTTCTTTGATAAGTATCCTTCCTGAATTTCACATAATTAGGCATTTGTTCCAATGCTTCCACCAACGTATGTTGATATGTAATTACTTCAGGACATCCAAGAATTTCTTGAATTGAAAATCTTTCTTAGATTTTTTGAAACACTGAGGAAAAGGTGGTGGTGGCCTTCCTTCCATTTGTTGAGGTTGTTTTGTTGTGGCATTTTTATTAACAATACAAGGTGAACCTACTGCAACATTTTTCTAGTTACTATTTCCTTTTAAATCCTACTCCACTAGTGGTTCTGAATTATTCTTATTTTTGGAATTTGAACTACTTTCTTCAATATTGGTGTCATTAACAACTCCTGATAGTTGTGTACCACTTCTGAGCAAATAACTTTACATTGTTCCTTTTCTTAAGATCGTGAATTTTTGGTATCACTAGGTAATGCTCCTTGCAGTCTTGAGCTTAATGCTTTGTCAATTTGCCCCACTTGATTCTCTAAAGCTCTTAAAGAAGCAGCTTGACTTTGAATGATAGCATCATTCTTGGCCATGTATCCCTTTAATAAATCTTCCATCGATGAAGAACTCGAAGCTGAATTTTGCTGAACATTTTTTTGTGGCATGGGTTAATTATATCCAGGTGGTGCACCCGCAACATTTTGTCGAATGTCATTACTAGAATTTCCCACCCCTAGATTACTCCAATTGAAGTTGGGATGTTGCTTCCACTTTGGAATTTGGGTTGTTATTGCTGCGATTAAAATTTCCCATATAATAAAACATGTTGCTTTCTCTCCAACTGAGGATAGATTCGACGGGCATTTATCAAAACCATGATCTTCTCTATAGTAAACACATGCTAACTTAGCTGGTTTTATTTTTTGCACTGTAGCTAGTCTTTTTAGTGTTTTAATCATATTCGTTAAAGATGATACCTAAGCTGTTAGGGGAGTAATCACATCAAGTTCCATTGCCCCAGAAACTCTTCTGCTAGTCCTTACTCTAGTAGAGTGGTACCGATAATCGTTGTTTTCTATCCTCTCTAGAATTTCATATGCTTCATTATATGATTTATCGAGCAAATTTCCATTGATAGATGTGTCAACCACCGTCATTGTATGCGCATTCAGTCCACTGTAAAACATTTCCATTTGTGTCCAATATTGAAAACCATGCATCGGGCATTTTCTAATTAACTCCTTGAATTGCTCCTATGCTTCATATAATGTTTCATCCTTAGATTGCCGAAAGGACATAATATCGTTCCTCAGTTTGGCATTCATGTTCGGAGGATTATATCTGAATAGAAACCTCTAACAAAGTTCATTCCAAGATGCCACCATACCTAACGGTAATGCATTTAACCATGCTCTGGCATAATCTTGCAATGAATAAGGGAATAACTTTAGCTTCAGGGCATCTTCAAGAATACCCTGCTACCTAAATGAATCACAGACTTCTAAAAATAGTCTTGAGTGCAACCATGGATCCTTAGTAGGCAATCCACTAAACTACACTACAGTTTGTAACATTTGAAACATCACTGGCTTTAACTCGAAATGTTAAGCCTAAATATGCGGCTTGACTATTCATCGATTCAAATCATCTAAAATTGGCACTACTTGTTCTCTGATGGTTCTGTTTTTGTCATCTATTATTCGAGGAATATCAACATCCCTTTCTTCCTGATGCAATGGCTCTTCTCTAACCTGATCATTTCTAATTCTTTCCATTTCACGCAATTCTTTTCTCCTTCTTCTCAAGGTTCTCTCAATTTCTAGATCAAAAGAATACTCTTCAATTGTTGAAATATATTTACTCATGACCAACAAAAATCCTGAAAAAAAAAATCACAACTAATTAAGCTAAACTAATAAAATTAAAAAGGTAATAACACAAAAAAAAATTCACCAAAATTGTCAATCCTCGGAAACGACGCCAAAAACTTGTCACGTGTGAATCTGTAATGCGAATGTACAAGTATAAACGTCGAATAAATTAATAAAGTGATGAGTATCATCTCTACAGGAATCAGAATTGATTAAAATAAGTGGTTATACTAATACTATGAAGCTGACTAATTAAGTTGTGCAAAAGAAACATATGATAAATTGATAAAGAGATTTAATGAATGGATCAATAAAATCAATTATGAATGACAATATGCTAAGGCAATTAAAATGTTGTGATAATTCTAAAAGAAAAATTGGGAAAGAGTTTGTACTATTGAATGATAAAGGTTGGAATTGCTCAGGCTTATTGTTATATCAGTATAACACCATGGCAAAATCTTGACCATTCTACTACTTAGGGACTCACTACTGAAGCCTGCTTCTTTCGAAAGCCAAAATTTGAGTTATCATTCTGAATTTTTGTATGTCTATAGAACTCAAGAATGACATCCAGATCTTTCTTCCTTTCCTTGTACAGATCGCAACTTCTACGTCTAGAGTGTTGCAAATATTCTTTCGAATATTTGCCTGTATCAACTGATTATAATCCAATCAATTTAATCTTTCCAGAATTAAATTAGATCTAATAATATACCATACAGTCATCTATGTCTAAAGCTTGCATGCATGCATTTAAAATAATCACAAATCGAATGAAATAGTATTCTACTCAAAATCAAACCATGGGCATTACAGATAATAAAAATTCACCCAAATAATTCTAACCTAATGATATTTAGCTTATGGGTTGAACATTCAAATCCATAACAAAACCATTCAACATCATTGTTTAAGTTCACGAATCACAAAGTTCAAATTAGAAAATAAAGGAAAAAATGCAGGAAGATTTTGCTACTCTAGCTTTCACTCTAATAATGAGATTTGATGCAAAACCCAAGGCAGATTTTTCTTCCCATTCCTTATGTCTGTAATTCTTCTGCTCTGTAAACTACTATCCTCTCCTCTCTTTCTTTGAGATTTTTCTTGAGAACCTAATGCAGAGAAAAAAACTATTTTCTAATTATTTTTCTCACTCCCCACCCCCGTATTCTTCTTTTTCTCTTTTCTTTTTCCTTCTTTATAGCTTAGGTCCCTCCCTCTCAACACACACCTTTTACTTCCTCCTTTTCAGGGTGGTTTATCTGTTACAAGTACAACTAGCTGAGAGTGGCGTGGACTGAGTGCTACATCATCTTTCTGGAATTGCCATGGCATTCTTGCTGGCAATCTAACTGACATTTTATCATGGCAATATTTCACTTCCTTCATTTTCCTACTCTTTTTTCTCTTCTCTTCTTTATCCTACACCTATTGCTAACCACAACCAACACCTTTCTTCCTAAATAATAGAAGTAAAAAATAATAACATTTATAGCACAATCCAAGCCTTGTTATGCAATGCTCTAAAAATATCTTAAAATGCAAACATATTTACTTAATTAAAAACAATTAATACAATCTAGAGACTTGAAGTGTAACTCTTTTCAAAAGTTATCACCAATCTGTTTGAAAATATTACAAGTGTACAAATGAATATAATACACTTAGGACATTAGATCCAACAATTATTGAATGCCAACTAATACCTTTTTCATATCCAAATAATCGAACATAGCTAAAGTCAATGCTGGAACTCCTAAGGCAAAAGGAAAAGAGAATGTGAAAGACGAGTAGCCCCTTTCACAAATTTATTTCAATTCATAGCCTATTAAGTAGTAAACTAAATAAGGTAATAACAGTGTTCTGTTTGATGATTGGTAAGTACACCTTGTGACTTGATGGTTTGTCGAAATGTTGTGAATATGTATGCGTATGAATTAATGTTGTGATATGATGTAAAATTATGAGAAATAGATAAATGAAATGAATACTATATGAAACTGGGAATAAATGGTTAAATGATATGTGTAAGCATATATATTGGTTTTATATTTGCCTTATTATATGGTCTCGGATAAAGTTATGGTTATAGTTGACATGCCATAAGATTCGTTGTACAGAGATGCTTTATAATCAAATGCATATTGCTTTGGTTATAAACCGATGAGTGTTGGACACATATTGCCTTGGTACATATCAACGAGCACTTGGTGTATATAGACTTTAGCGTCGGATGCCTATTACTTCAGTAGTTCTCCAAAGCACTAGGTGTCTGTAAGACCCTACTAATAAACATTGGGTGCACTTCAAGTGTTTTGGTGGATTAATTCGCGTATCTCATCTTGAGTCCATATTTGATTAATAGGGGTGGTAATACGATTATGTCATGTTATAAAATATATAAAGGAGATGTGATATAACTATGAAAATGGAAACCAGACTACTTGTTATATGATATCGATTGTGAAACTCGAACAGCATGTGAAAGACAATGCATGGGTGCTAGCTACGGCCCCGATGGCATATTCATATGTTATTATACGAGGCATAAGTTGGATTATGATAAATATGAGAAAGCGCTAAAATATAGTATTGTGAAATTGTAATATTTATTAATAGTATGTTTATTTACTTAATTGGTATATGCATTGTTATCAAATTATGTTTGCACCTTTGAGCTTCTTTGCTCAGCATGAGGATTTGTTAGTTTCCATACATAGGAAATGATTCTCTTTGACTTTAGTAGATCGATGGAATATAGACTCACATATCAGTTCAGCAGTGTTTGCATAATCTTTTGAATATTAACTTGAGTTGGCATGTACCTAGTGATAATGGTAGTTGTTGGAGTCTATTTTGTTAGTTTTGGATAAATGTCTTTGAAGATATTGTAACCTAAGTTAAGTATGTATATATGTGTGAATATGTGGTTGTGTTAGTATACCATGATCATTATATGATGTTTATGCAATGAATTATGTGTTGTTTTCATGTCAAGTAAGCTAATTTTGATGTTTAAGTTTGGTAACTATGATCATGTTAGTATCCATAATGTTTGAATGCGCTAGGTGAGAATGACTGATGTTTATAATATGAATTTTGAATTCCAAAAGTCATAGATTTGTTTTGATAATGTTTAGGCTTAAAATAGGTGATTTTTTGGGTGATTTCGAGTCCAATCAAAGTTGTTTTGATACAAGTCGTTAGTTGTATCAGTACAAGTAAGTTAGTAAGAAAAAGTGTACAGTACTAGTGACTTGTATCATTAGAAGTATATGGTTGTACCGCTACAAGTGGGTCAGAATAGTATTTTTTTCCCTAGTTTGAGTTCTTTCAACCCGTAAAGACCCATACTTGGTCTCGATCACCTCTGAACACCTAGGAACTATTTTGGAATGTTATTATTATTTTTTCAATGACTTAACAATGGTTTTAATCAATGTAAATGTGTTTTTATGGATGGTTTTGTATTTGATATCCTTGTTATATTTTGAGAATAAGTCAATCCAAGTTGCTCCAGCAACAAATGTGGTGTCTCATATTCGAACCCTATAGTAGGGTCAGGTGTGAGGTGTCACAAAGTTCTAGTACGTTGGTGACTTTATCTTTTCTCAAATATTATCCAAAAGCACGCATTATTCAACATCTGTCAAGGTACCTCTTAGGGTGAGGTTGTAACAGCCCGTTTTTGGGTCAGATCAGAACAGTCATAAATTCGAAGTCAAAAATACTTATTCTTTTATTTTAATAGGGTTTACAGTATGATATAATCTTCATGTGAAAATTTTGTAAAGAAATTTTACTGTTTGAGTGGTTAATTCAGTAAAAAGGACTAAATCGCGTAAAGCGTAAAAGTTGAATTCTATAAGTTAAAAGTATTAAATGGCAATGGAATTAAACAGAGAAGGTCCTTATGTAGTAAATAGTCCATTTATGAGATTGTGGAGGTTAGTGGAGTGGCATTTGGTGTATTTAGAAATATTTTTAAAGGGTAAAAAGGTAAATAGGTAATTAAAGTTAATAATAAATAAAATAAAAGCCAAAACCATGTTATATTTCTTCATCTTCCACCGAATACAAAGAAAAGAAATAGCCATGGTTGTGTTTTAGGGTTCGCCATCTTCATGGCTAAATTTGTAAGTGTTTTGAGCTTAGTTTTTTATGATTTTTATGTTTTTGTGATCATTGCTTCGTGTTCTAGCTAGCCCGTACCCTAATTTCTGAATTTTTTGGTGAATTTATGAGTTTCCATTGATGATAGCTTGATGTTTTTTAGTGTTGATGATGGAAAATAAATCATTGTTGTTAGATTAACAAGTTTTATAAAGTGATTTTGAGTAAAAATGTCAATTTTGGACCAAATTATATAAGGTGGAAATTTAGTGGTTAAAATGTGAAATAAATTGAAAATATGGGCTGATAGTAATATATGAAAATTTTGGCTAGCTTGGCTTTGTGTTTAATTTCATGAAATTGTGATTTTAAGTGATAAAGACTAAATTGCAAAAATATGAAATAATAAGGGCAAATTGTAATTTTACCAAAATATGTAAATTGTGTTAAATTGAATGAAATTTGGATTAAATAAGTAAATTTTGATATTTTATTGATTGAGATAATCAAGAATTGGATCTAGAACGAGGAAAAAACAAAGTATCGGACTAATTGATCCGTTCCATCATTTTAACGATCGAGGTAAGTTTGTATGTAATAAGCATTGTTAAATTTATGATTTTAATACTTTGATATTATATAAATTTTATATACGCGACTATTGTTATGTTTAACGAAATATCGACTTAAAAAAAATGGCACTTACTGTGCGGTTCGAAATAACTTCGGCTAAATGTGGCACTTGGTGTGTGATTGGAGATAGCTTTGGCTATATATGTATATGGCACTTAGTGTGAAAAATATTAAGAATGGAACTTGGTGTACGAGATATTGAGTATGGCACTTAGCGGACGAGACATCGAAGATGCAACGGCATTACGTGTATGTATGAAATGGTAAGGATCGGTACAGATATGTACATGAGTTATGATGCATCTTTGTAACGAAGTAAATAAGTCATGTTTATAAGAATGATTTTGTGATGACCTTGTGATTATGGGTCCATGTTTGTATTGTATAAATATGTATTTATACCATGATGGTGGAAATGATTGGTGAAGGTGTGATGAGCTTAGTTATCATCATTTTTGTACTAAAACTGTTTTGGACAGTAGCTGTAGTCCAACTTTGTAAATTCACCAAAAATTTTGGAAATCGAGTTTGAGGATGAATAAAATATGAAATTAGATCTTATTGAGTCTATTTTTACATAGAAGAAACGGTGTACACAAAAAATTTCAGATTATGAGATATTTGAATTTTCGTGAGATAGGGTCAGAATGATCTCGGAATCCCCTGTTTTGATTTTGAAAAATAATTAAAAATTGTAAAAAAATAATTATGGGTTATAGTTTATATTCTTAGATTATTTTATGAGTCTATTTTCTAAATAAATAAACAGGAACATCATTCGAATACTGTATGAGGATATAATTAATTTTTAGTGAAGAGGGGTCGGAACTTTCAGACAGCAAAAAAGGGGTAAATTTGAAAAATAAACTGTACTCATTAGCTAAACCAAAATTTTTTTGAATTTTATGGTAATAAGATATGTGAGTCTAGTTTCAGGTAAAATTAACGGATCTTAATTTGGAGCTCCATAACTATAAAATAAATAATTTAATGACTATGACTCAAGTAGACAGCTTGACTGGAATTTGAACAAATAGTAGAATAATATGCAATTATAATTGTGATACCTTGAGAACATGTTGTAAGAATTTGGCAAAAGCATATTAATAAATTGCTTATTATTTTCATATGAACTTACTAAGCTTTATAGCTTACCCCCTCCCTTTTCATCTCTTATAGGTTTATATAGCTAGCTCAGGTTGGAGATCGCCGGAGATTCAATCACACTATCAAGCTATCGTTTGGGGTATAAGTATTCAAATACTTAAGTCTATGGAATGTATAGGGGCTCTATATTTGTAATTATGTCAATGCTAATGTGGCCAAATGTGTTGGCCTATAATAGTTATAGTCTAATTTATATATAACCATGAATGATGGCTTATGCTGATCATATGATTATTCATGTGTATTTGCCAATGTTTTATGGTGTGATCATCTTGTTTGATATGAATGACTGTGTGCATACGACTTAAGTACTCGATGATTGATTTTGTCATAATTGGCTTATGGATAGATTATAGCATAAGTGTGAAATGTGAAAATGTATTAATGATAATCTCGGTATGAAAGTTGTTATGATTAATCTTGATAAAGTATGATGCCTTATGTATGCGTAAGTTGTTATGAGAATGTCATGCATAAGCTATATTTACGATTATTAAGTGTTCATTTATGCCATGTTGGATGCCATTGAGATATGTAAGTGTGCATGTGTTGTGAGGGTGGCAAAATGGCTTGGAACATAGCCTAGCATTTGTCCATACGGGCGTGTGACCCTGCTTCATGATGAAATTTTTTAAGTTTTCCCAAAAGTTTTCAAAGTTTCCGGTTTAGTGTCGAATCATCTTCGATGTGTGTTTAGGGCCTCGTAAGCCCGTTTAAGGGACGTTATACATATGTATGAATGTTTTTTATTTGAATGAAATTTTATGGCTGGATTTTATGTGATTGTGTATGTTTAAGTCCGGTAATGCCTTGTATCTTGTCCTGGCCTCGGACATGGGTAAGGGGTGTTACAGAGGTATTGTACCTTATCATCTCGGATTAACTCGTATCCTTTACAAACAACTTCTTAAATCATATGATTTACTATAATGAGATGATGGATGATGCAATCCCCTGATCCCGTTCTATAATCTTGAACTTCCATAATCAATTTTCTACACTTTTACATTATTCTTCCATAGTAATCACCTCAGGTACATAATCATTGTTGCCATGTTTGCATGGCTACAAACGAATTTTCTCAGAGGTTCAGTGTGTCTCATACAAAAATCATACAAAATTCGATACCAAATCATTAGGAGTTCATTAACATTTTCCTCTCCCAAAATTGTATCACCTCAAAGGCTCTTAATATCATAATTTCTTATGGCTTTAAGGAATAGTTTCTTACGAATCTTGTCATTAACCATATCTCATCCTCAAAAGACTAATCACAAAGATTCCTATTCCATCATTTCAATCCATATAAACAATTAACAATTGACTTGGCCTCCAAATCTCAGCCCAAACTCGACATTAGACTTGGCATGTACCTCTAGACTCAATACAATGCTCGATTTAGTCCAAGAATTGGCTAAACTCTAACTCTGATACCACTAAATGTAACACCTCCACACTTGAACAAGTCGTTGAATCCAAATGCATGATGTCACATTATTTTTCCAAAGCAACTCAGACTATTCCAATACATTTCATTTAATTTAGCATTCAATATTAATAAATTTATGTAAGAACAACAAATCATGTTTGAACAAACTAAATTCACTTTTCACGGCCTATTTCCCCTTTAACCCTTGATGTTTTGGCTTCCTCCTTAACTACGTTCAATAAATTCAAATAATGAAATGAAGTTAATAATGTAATTAGATACAGAATTTGATTAAAACAAAGCATGAACATATTTTCTTAACTTAACTTTTGTAACGCCCTCAACCCGACCCGATTCACCGAGTCTAGATCTTAGGTGTTACTTCACATAATACTTAGAAAAAATTTCAAATCATTCGACGTGTATTCTGGACTTAAAAAATATTTCTTATTATTTTATTTAATGTAACACCCCTTACTTGAGACCGTCATCGGAGTCGAGCACGAGGCATTACCAGACTTATCTTACTTGTTTGGGGCATAAAAAAATTTTACTTTTTAAAAATAAATATTAATTCGCTCACATTCATCCTATAAATCCCTAAAAAGGGCCCTCGAGGCCCTAAAACATGCAATTGGAACGATTTGGGACCAAACCGGGAACATTAAAAATTTTTCGATTACTTACACAAATCAAAACAATTTATTTCACTATTCATAATAAAACTGTCCATCTACGTAACAGTCACTAAATTAATTATAACTTGAGTTAAAAAACTTTAGATTTAAATCTGTAAATTTTCCCTAAAACTAGACTCATATTTCTTCTTACCATAATTTTTCCAGAATTTTTAGTTTGTCCAATTAGTACAGTTTATTCATTAAAGATTCCCTTGTTTCGTAGTTCAGTGGACCTGACCTCTCTTCACTAAAAATTGATTATCTCATTATACAGAGATAGGATAATGTTTTTGTTTGTTTCTAATGAAATAAGACTCACTAAGAAATCTAGAAATATAAAATTTTACTTATAATTCTTTTTTTACAATTTCTAGTGATTTTCCAAAGTTGGAACAGGGGATCACGAAGTCACTCTGAACTAGTCTTATAGAAATTTAAATATCTCAAAATATAAACTTCCTTTGCTTGCTCTGTTTCTTTCCTATGAAAATAGACTCAATAAGATTTAATTATATATCTTATTCGCCATTTAATTCCATTTATAAAAGTTTTAGTGATTTTACAAAACCACGTCACTGCTGCTGTTTCCTAACTGTTCCATGGCCAACTCTTACTCTTTCATAGTTTCTTTGCATCAAACCTCATTTAGGTATAAATAATACCAAAACATGTTCTTATTGAGCTATATCATAAGCTAATAATTACCAAGAATTCACATGCCATTATTTAATCATATCATAAGGACATACACACAAAATAGCCAAGTCCCTATACATGCCATAACTTAAAGTATTTCTAGTCACAAAATACAAGATAACTTGTTGATAGTGTGAGGCGATCTCCAACGTCCTTACAATTTTCCGAGTTGGCTTTGCGATACTATAAGAAAGAGAGAAAAGAAAGGAAGTAAGCATAAAGCTTAGCAAGTTTGCATGTAAATAAATAACAACATTCTAAATGAATTATCAAGATAACCTGAACCTTTCGAACATGGACTTATCTTACCTTCCCTTTGGTACACTCTTTGAATTTTCTGTTGAACCATTTGGAATACTAAGGATACACGGGTACCTTCCCTTTTTAAACTTACCATTGCCATGTCTTGATACTGTCTTACGTGGTATCCTTGCCTTATGAACTCACCATTGCCATGTCTTAGCATGGTCTTACATGGGATCTTTGCCTTATAGTAGTTTATCAATGCCATGTCTTGACATAGTCTTAGATGATTTCCTTGCCTTGTAGAACTTACCAATACCATGCCTTGGCATGGTCTTACTTAGTATCCTTAAACCCTAATGTCATGACATTTGCATCCTACACATTCCTAAGGTTCAATCGGGGCTTTTAAGTATGATTTCCCTGTCAATTCTTACTTGAACCATCAAGGAATAAATTTATAAAATAAATATATAGATGCTGAAAAATAACATCATTAATTATAAATAACAAAAAATTGCATTTATTTACCGCAAACTTACCTCGATACAAAATACGATCAAATATTTTGATTTAGTCCTCAACCTTTTTCTTTCCTAGGTCTAACCCCGAATTTCATTCTTCTTGATCTGTAATAGAAAATTTAACTTATTTAATATTCACATTTATCAAAACAGTCCTTAACTCTAACTTTAGAAAAATTACGATTTTGCCCCTAAACTTTTGAATATTTATACTTTTTCCCTAAGGCTCAGAAATGAAACTTTATCCCTAATTCTTATGTTTTATGATATGCTGATCATTTTATTTACCTATGGCAGCATCAAATTCCCACTCTAACATGTACTTATGACCATTAGGTATTTTTACCGATTATGTCGTTTTGCTCGTTTTCGCTTAAAATTGCTTAGCTCAAGTCGTTTAACATAATTTCAAGCTTCATATTCTACCATAAAACATCAACATAAACACATTTCACCTATGGGTATTTTTCCAAATATGAACCCTAGGTTAAGTTATTGCTAGAATAAGCTAAATCAAGTTACCGGGACTTCAAAAACGTAAAGAACATTAAAAACGGGGCTTGGAATCTCTTACTATGAAACTTGGAAGCTTGAAAAAAACCTAGCTATGAAGAACCCTAGAAATTTCAGCCTAATGAAGAAGATGGGCACATTTTGTCATCTTTTTCCCTTTTTTAATCTTTTAATTACCAAATTACTAAAATACCCTTCATTAAAACTTTAGTTATTTTTATCTATGTATGTCCATTTTTGTCCATGAAAACCTAATGGTCTAATTACCATTTAAGGACCTCTACTTCAATTATACTCTTCAATTTAATCCTTTAGCATCTAAAACTCATATTTATCAACTTTTGCAATTAAGCCTTAGTAGGCAAATTAAGCATGTTATCTATAAAATTTTCCATCGATACTCTAACACATGCATCTAATCACTTGGTAAATTATAAAAATTAATCAGAATAAACTTTTCTATCTCAGATTCATGGTTTCGCAACCACTATTCTATTTAGGCCCTATTTTAGGATGTTACATTTCTCCCCCCCTTTAGGGATTTTTGTCCTCGAAAATCTTACCTTTGAAAAGATTTGGATACTTTTTCGCATAACCTCTTCAGGCTTCCATGTAGCCTCGTTTACTCCATGCCTATTCCATAATACTTTTACAAGTGCAATACTTTTGTTCGTTAGTCGCTTGACCTCTGGAGCTGAAATCTTTACCGGTTCTTCACCATAAGTCATATCTTGCTAAATCTCAACCTCTGTCTGTGAAATCACATGTGAAGGATCAGAAAGGTAACAACGTAACATAGACACATTGAACACATCATGAATCTTCTCTAAATCTAGCAGCAAAGCTAACCGATATGCTAATGGTCCAACTCTTTCAATCACCTCAAACGGTCCAATAAAACGTGGACTTAGTTTGCCTTTCTTGCCAAATCTAAAGACTTTCTTCCACGGGGATACCTTCAAGAACACTTTGTCACCAACTTGATACTCAATCTCTTTTCTTTTCAAGTCTGCATAAGACTTCTGTCTATCTGAAGCTGCTTTCAAGCAATCTCTGATAACTTTCACTTTCTCTTTGGTTTCTTTAACTAAATCAACCTCGTAAATCTGATTTTCTTTAAGCTCTTTCCAATACAAAGGTGTGCGACATTTACGTCCATACAAAGCTTTATAAGGTGCCATTTTCAAACTCGACTGGTAATAATTATTATAAGCAAACTCTACCAACGGCAAATATTTCTCCCAACCACCTTGAAATTCTAAGACACAACATCTGAGCATATCCTCAAGTATCTGAATAACTCTTTCTGACTGACCATCAGTCTGAGGATGGAAAGTTGTACTAAAACTCAACTTTGTGCCCAAAGCTTCCTATAACTTCTTCCAAAATCGCGAAGTGAATCTCGAGTCTCTATCTGAAATAATCGATAACGGTACTCCATGTAGTCTGACTATCTCTGAAATATACAACTCGGCCAACTTGTCAAGTGAATAATCCATACAAACTGGAATAAAATGAGCCGAATTCGTCGGCTAATCAATCACAACCCATACTGTATCTTTCTTTCTCGGTGTTAACGGTAATCCTGTCACAAAATCTATGGCAACTCGGTCCCATTTCCACTCAGGAACTAACACAGGCTGCAATAAACCTGAAGGTACCTGATGTTCTTTTTTTACCTGTTGATAGATCAAGCATCTAGAAACAAACTCTGAGATATCTCTCTTTATTTCTACCCACCAATACATTTTCTTCAAATCATTATACATCTTTGTACTGCCTGGATGAATAGACAAAGAATTGCTATATGCTTCCTCTAAAATCTTTCGAATAAGCTCATCATTCTTTAGTACACATATCCGATTTCTGAACATCAAACAACCGTCAGAACTAATTTGAAAATCTGACTCTATACCCGACTCACACTGATCTCTTTTGGCTTGCAACTCACTGTCATCTTTCTGAACTTCATAAATTTCTTCAAGAAACATTGGCTTAGCTCTTAATTCAGCTAAGATAGAACCATCATCTGATAAGGTTAAACTAGTGTTCAAAGCTCTTAATGCAAATAAAGATTTTCTACTCAAAGCATCAGCAACTACGTTTGCCTTACCCTAGTGATAATCGATCACTAGTTCATAATCTTTAATCAACTCTAGCCATCGTCTTTGTCTCAAGCTCAAATCTTTCTGAGTCATTAAGTATTTCAAACTTTTATGATCAGTAAATATTCGACACTTCTCACCATACAAGTGATATCTCCAGATTTTCAATGCAAATACAATGGCAGCTAGCTCTAAATCATGTATCGGATAATTTTTCTCGTGTGGCTTTAGTTGTCTAGAGGCATAAGCAATTACCTTTCCTTCCTGCATAAGTACACAGCCTAGTCCATTCAAGGACGCATCACTGTAAATTACAAACTCTTTACTCGGTTCTGGTTGTACTAAGACAAGAGCTTCAGTCAACAATGCCTTTAACTTGTCAAAACTCTTCTGGCACTTTTCAGTCCATTCAAACTTGACATCTTTCTGTAGCAATCTTTTCAATAGAGTAGCTATCATGGAAAATCCCTCTACAAATTAGCTATAATAACCGACAAGACCAAGAAAAATTCTGACCTCTGATACATTCCTAGGAGGCTTCCAATCAACAATGGCTGAAATCTTGCTCGGATCAACTCTAATACCTTCACCTGAGACTATATGTCCAAGAAAACCAACTTCCCGTAACCAGAACTCACTTTTACTAAACTTGGCATAAAGTTGATTATCTTTCAAAGTCTATAAAATTGTTCTCAAATGCTCTGAATGCTCAGTCTTATCATAAGAATAAATCAAGATATCATCAATGAACACAACTACAAATTTATCCAAGTAAGGTCTGAAAATTCAATTCATTAAGCCCATGAAAATGGCAAGAGCATTAGTCAAGCCAAATGGCATCACAAGGAACTCATAATGGCCATACCTAGTCCGGAAAGTAGTCTTCGGAACATCTAACTCTTTAACTCACAACTGATAATATCCGGATCTCAAATCTATCTTGGAGAACACATTAGCTCCCTTCAATTGATCAAACAAATCATTAATTCTAGGTAGTGGATACTTGTTCTTAATGGTCACCTTGTTAAGATGCTAATAATCTATGCACAATCTCATCGAACCATCTTTATTTTTCACAAAGAGCACTGGTGCACCCCATGGTGAACAACTAGGTCTTGGAAAGCCTTTCTCTGTTAGTTCCTACAACTAAACTTTCAATTCTCTCAATTCCATTGGAGCCATTCTATAAGGAGCAATGGAAATGGGTGTTGTACCCAGAACCAATTCAAACCAAACTCAACTTCACTGATAGGAGGCAAACCTGGTAGTTCTTCCGGAAACATATCAGGAAACTCATGTACCATAGGCACTGATTCAATTTTCAACTCTGGATCTTTAGTATTCAACACAAAAGCAAGATAAGCTTCATATCCTTTTCTCAAGCATTTGTGAGCAGACATAATAGAAATCATGGCAATTGAACTATTGACTCATCTGAATTAATCCAAAGAATTTTACCATTTTTGCATTTCAATTCAATAAATTTCTTTCCACAATTCACTATCACATCATGCGCAGTCAACCAATCCATACCAAAAATCACATCAAACTCATCAAATGGCAATAGCATGAGATCGGCCAAAAAACAGTAACCTCTAATCATCAAAGGCAAATTTTTACATACTTTGTCTGCTAATACATACTGACTCAATGGATACGATACTTTAATCACAAATCTCGTAGACTCCATGGACATGTTCATACTAGGCATCAATTTTATGCAAACATAGGAATGGGTCAAACTCGGATCAAGCAAAGCAATAACATTAACACCATGATGAGAAAATGTACCCGTAATTACATCGAGGGATGATGCCTCTTCACGAGCACGGATAGCATAGGTCCTTACAGGCACTCTAACATCGGGTCCGCTGCTGAATCTCTAGATGCACCTCTACCTACCCCTATTCCCAAACTTATTTGAGGTCTACCTCTAACGGGGGCATTGCCTGATCTTACACTCGATATTACTTCTCTTTTAACCATCTCAAGACACTCCCAAATGAAATGATCTAATGTACCACATCAGAAACAACCAGTCTTAGTTGTTCGACATTGAGGACACTCGGGTCTATCAGGCTGAATACTGCCAACACTCGCAATTGAAGTGGTCTGAGCTTTCTGACCCATAAATCTTCTACCTCTGTTTCAGCTAGAATACCCTGCTGAAAATTTAGATCTAATAGAGAACTCTCTAAGCCTCTTGGATGTAGACTGAAACGACTTTCTCATCTGTCTTTTCTTCGTGTCTTGCATCTCAATTTCAGTTTTGCCATTTCCTTTCAGCAACTCCACTGCCTTACAAGCTCTTTCAACTAAAATGACGAACTCTTTTATTTCTAAAACATCGATTGAAAGTCGAATATCATCATTGAGCCCATCTTCAAATCTCTTGCACATAATAGCTTCAGTAGACATACACTTTCGAGCATAATTACTGAATCTGACAAATTCACTTTCATATTCAGACACTGTCATCTTACTCTGCTTTAGTTCAAGGAATTCTTTTCTTTTCTGGTCGATGAACCTCTGACTAATGTATTTCTTACGAAACTCCTCCTAAAAGAAATCCCAAGTATCTCTTTCAGTACTATTGACACAAGTGTCTTCCACCAACGGTAGGCCGAGTCTCTTAAAAGTGATACAACACACTTCATGCACTCTTCAAGTGTGCAGGATAACTCCTCAAAGACCCTGGTAGTATTCTCGAGCCAAAATTTCTCTGCATCGTCATCTTTAGTAGCCGGAAACTCTTCGGCCCCTTGCTTTCTAATTTTATCAACTGGTGGCTTCTATCTTCTGAATGTATCTGTGACTGGGGAAGCTACATAGGTAGTCTGAGGATCATGAGGGGGTGGCCGTCTAACGGCCAGATTTGTACAAACGAACTCGGCAAACCATTCATTCATAGCTTGGAAGAAGGCTTCTCTATCCCCTCTTCCCTGACTAACAGTAACGGGCCTTTCACTTACCAATGTCATGCCTTGGCATGGTCTTACTTGGTATCCTTTAACCCCTAATGTCATGACATTTGTATCCTACATATTCCTAAGGTTCAACCGGGACTTTTGAGTATCATTTCTCCATCAATTCTTACTTGAATCATCAAGGAATAAATTTATAAAATAAATATATAGATGCTGAAAAATAACATCATTAATTATAAATAACAAAAAATTGCATTTATTTACCGCAAACATACCTCGATACAAAATACAATCAAATATTTTGATTTAGTCCTCAACCTTTTTCTTTCCTCAGTCTAACCCCGAATTTCGTTCTTCTTGATCTATAATAGAAATTTTAACTTATTTAATATTCACATTTATCAAAATAGTCCTTAACCCTAACTTTGGAAAAATTACGATTTTGCCTCTAAACTTTTGCATATTTATACTTTTTCCCCAAGGCTCGGAAATGAATCTTTATCCCTAATTCTTATGCTTTATGACATGCTGATCATTTTATTTACCTATGGCAGCATCAAATTCCCACTCTAACATGTGCTTATGACCATTAGGTATTTTTATCGATTATGTCGTTTTACTCGTTTTCGCTTAAAATTGCTTAGCTCAAGTCGTTTAACATAATTTCAAGCTTCATATTCTACCATAAAACATCAAAATAAACACATTTCACCTATGGGTATTTTTCCAAATATGAACCCTAGGTTAAATTATTGTTAGAATAAGCTAAATCAAGTTACCGGGACTTCAAAAACGTAAAGAACATTAAAAACGGGGCTTGGAATCTCTTATTATGAAGCTTGGAAGCTTGAAAAAACCTAGCTATGAAGAACCCTTGAAATTTCGGCCTAATGAAGAAGATGGGCACATTTTGTCATCTTTTTCCCTTTTTTAATCTTTTAATTACCAAATGACTAAAATACCCTTTATTAAAACTTTAGTTATTTTTATCTATGTATGTCCATTTTTGTCCATGAAAACCTAATGGTCTAATTACCATTTAAGGACCTCTACTTCAATTATACTCTTCAATTTAATCCTTTAGCATCTAAAACTCATATTTATCAACTTTTGCAATTAAGCCCTAGTAGGCAAATTAAGCTTGCTATCTGTAAAATTTTCCTTCAATACTCTAACACATGCATCTAATCACTCGGTAAATTTTAAAAATTAATCAGAATAAACTTTTCTATCTCAGATTCGTTGTTTCGCAACCACTATTCCATTTAGGCCCTATTTTGGGATGTTACATTTAAGGTTTCATTATTAAAGAATCAAAGTGAAGTATTTAAGTATAAATTAATACATCAGACTTGTCATAACTTATTACAACACAAAAGATTGCTAAATATGTGCTCTTAAAGGCGTTATCCTACTATACGCAACTTTTCCAAATAGTCCACTGTGTGCATAATATCTCTGTTGGCCACTTCCTTAGTGTAATCCTAGCGTCGTCCTTCTTGGTGCATTCACTTTTACAACAATGCCTGAAACATAAACATAACACTTGTAAGTTATACGAATTTAGTAAGCTTTAATACATAAATTGGCAGATACTGTTATAACATCATCTGTGTGCCTGTACTTATTCCAACGATTATACTTAACGTATCAACTTCCGTTTCACTAATTGGTGGATTTCAGATCTTACTTGACAATTTTCCACTATCATTTTCTTTGTATAACCCTGATGATACTTCTTGAAGGATTACTTCTACAAAGTTCACTTCATACGGTTTTTCTCTTCAAACCAAAACTTAGCATTTTCCTAGAATAGTTCACGGATATTGTTCACGGGCAGATACTTACTATATAGATTCATGTTTGATGGATTCTCAGGCTGAGTTCAATAATATCAAACTACTAAAACAAATCATAACTTAGTCCAACCCAACACATGCTCCTACTAATAGTGAAATGTCTAGATCATTTAGAATAATTCCACACATCTTTGTTACAAAACCCAAGATGACAAACAACTCAAATTTCATATGATTCCAAAATGAGACAATATGTTATTCAGATATGGCAGATATCGGATGACATAGATTTCAACTCTATTTATCATGGGTGAACTCAAACTGAAAAATATTTATCTCTTTCATAACTACGAATACACCCATTTTCTAAACTAGTAAATTACTATGGCAGATAGCCTCATTAACAATATAGATACATACTTTCTTTCAAGAACTTTCCTTAAACCTTGTTCAATTACCTCATAGAACTAATCAAACCAAATTAACTTCAGATGTATCATATCTTTATCATAGATTTATCTATTAAAGATTCCGTATAATTCATCTAGAACTTACTACAATGGCAGATAACTAGATTATGACATAAAGACATCACCAAGTATGCTGGTGAGACAATACTGGGTTTGCCACCAAGGCCATATAAAATATGCCACAAGGGTTTAGCAGATCACGCCACATAAGCAACATACATAATCACATGTTTACTGTCTCGACAAACTATCACAGAAGGTGACATGGGTTTCTCCCTCATGGGCTTATACATATTTTTATGTCGTGATCTGTCATTCTAGTTTACATATTACAGAAGGCATCACCATGAATATTCCTACGGTCATATCTTTCTATGGGTCTCAACCACATGGACTTACATATTTTCATGTCGTGATATACTAGTCCAACCTTCATCTTTCTAGAAGAATCACCATGAGTGTTTTCATATCGTACATAGCCATGGGTCTCAACTGCATGGTCTTGCATTTATTTTCCTATTATAATCTGTTAGTCTGGTTAGTGATGTAACTACTCTACCAAAGTCACCATAAAGGACATTTTACTCAAAATTCACTTGTCTAGATTTTCTCACACTCCTGATTGATTCATTCATTTCCATATCATACTTTACCTGCATACTTACCAGTCAACTTCATATTCAGTAAATATTTCATACATATCATCATTACACATGTAACATCTTTACTTTTCCTTCTATTCTTACCATTTATATGAGATATCATCATCAGTTATATAAATCTACTTGAATAGTTCACATGCAAGTAGTCATAATAGAGACTCAACTGGTACTCACCTAAACTGTAGCTCAAAGCTCTAGACTTGGACATCCATCTCGGCCCAGCAGCAACAACAAGAAGTAGATCTTCCTCTGATCAATTAAAAAATCTTAGCTTATAGCTTAATAAAGAAGGAAACCCAGAGAATAAAATTGTAGGAAGAAGAGCCCTCCCCCAACCAACCTTTCTCACCATGCATATATATGTCCAGATCTCTTAGTAGAACTTGACAAGTGTCAATGGTTTCCAGAACTTGTCCTAATAAATGGCATGCATAGTCCGAAAGAAATATAAATGAATACCCTGTACAAATATTATTTGACCAATCAATTTAGTTGACTCTTAACCAATTCACATTACGAAACCAAACTAATACAGTGTTGAGATAAGCTAGGCATACTATGCATTTGGCAGTATCCCTTACCAGAGTTACTTTTTGCTTATAATATACTTTCTTAAATAGTAGAATAACCTAAGATATAATCTTTTATTTCTTATGCGGTGGTTACCTTACGCCAAATCATTTTCATCAAACGACTATAAATGGGCGGACTACACTATGCCAAATAGATAATTTCACACTTACATGCCTTCAAATCGAGTCCACCAGATCTAGGGTGTGACAACTTCCTTGTGCTCAAATGTCCGACTTTCATATAACTCAAAAATTTTCCAATCAAGTTAAATTCCAACTTCGTGACTATACTTTAGGGACCTTAAACTATCATTATATATCAATAAATCACAATGTTTTCATTTCTTACATATAGGTCCCTAATAACTCAACAATAGTTTCCTTAACAACTATTAAATCAAAACTTGTCTCAACATTTTCTACTTCATTTCTAGCATGTATTTCATTTAATATAAGCTTAGTTATCAACCATTACATGGTACCAAGCTCCAATTCACTATGTATTTAATAATGGAATTTTATCTAGCTTCCACAATCACAAAAAAAAAAAAAATCATGGGTTGACTACACAAAGCTTGATCGATCAAGAATCCATGAAAATTTACAAAAGAAAGCTTACTCACCTTTAAAAATTATGGTTGGCAATAGAGGAATGTAAAACCTTTTTTTTTTCTTTCTTCCTTTCTTTAGTTCAATTATAAAGAAGATGAAAATTATATGTTTTCTTTTCTCTCTCACACTTAGTTAATATTTATACATGTAATTAAATTATAATTAAGCTAATTAATCATTATCTAATGGCTACCATGCAAGCTTAACAACATTAATAGAGATGGATGGTTGAGATCATGTTTGGACACTAATGGATTTTGAGTTTGGCTTTATTACACCTTAGTCCTTGGTATAATTGGCACATAAGGGTTTGCTTAAATCCTTAATTAAATTTCTTCTATTTGTTTACTTCACAATTTAGTCCTTGTACTATTAATAATAACTTATCTAATTTAATCACTCTGAAACCTGATCCTATAAATTCATATATGTCATGTGAACTTCTCGAATAAAATTCTCGGGTAAGCTTGACTTAGAGAATTCGGTCTCAAACCAACTTTTCTGACACGGACGAAAATTGAGTTATTACAATGCTAACATTAATAGATTTATTAACAAGTTAGAAATACATCAAATGGATCCATAGACAACTTTCCTAAATGGTGACCTTAATAAAGAAAATAAGTTGTGTAAACTTGTTAAGTCATTGTATAGCTTGAAACAAGCTCTTAAACAATGGCATGAAACATTGGATAAAGTTATACTATCAAATATTTTAAAATCACTAAAGTTGATAAGTGTGTTTATGCAAAGAACATTGATAAGGGATATGTCATTGGATGTTTATGTATAGATGATATGTTGATCTTTGGAAGTAATAAGTATATGATCAAGTTTGAAAATGACTCGATTTGTCTTTGTTACAATATTTTTGTTGAATTAGTTGTTATGACAAGAAATTGAGCAAGCCAGTAATGCAAGATAAACAATAGATGGAAATAAGACCAAGATAAAAAGTTTGTTAATGTAGTTCAGGTCTAATAATCCTACCTCTGTAGAGCCTAGCTCAAAGAACGAATTCACTCAACAATTTAACTCGATAGAATTATTGTTTAAATCTACCTTCGCACTAATGGATAATTAAAACCTCAAAGTTGTCTTCAATTGTTACATTCACTCTCCCAAAATCCTCATCTTTCAAACCAAATAACCCTCCAAGAAATAACTAAGTAAAGATTTTCAAAGTACAAAATAAAAAAAGTCAAACAAAATATTTCAAGAAGCACACACAAGTGTGCGATTACAACAACCTAAAAATAAACTCTGAAAACTTCATTCTCATTTCAAATTTCGAATTCAAATTAAAATATCCCTAAATATTATCTCTTTAATTTTGAAGTGCATTCTCATTTAGATAAAATCTGATCAATTTCAAGTCTCTTAAATCCACAAGATAAAGTCCAAGCAATTTTGAACTCTTTCATTCTTTTCAAAATTGTCGCCGAAGTTAGAGTTTAATCCAGCTTATATATAGTTCTGTTTGTAAATAAAATGTCCTATATTTGCTGCCTAATTAAGACATTAGTAAAATATTGAAATCATATACAAGTCAAAATTGCCAACTTATCAATTCACTTTAATTTTCATAAGGAACGATATTGTGATTGATGTTATGAAAGAATGTCCAACAATGAATTCAACAGTCAAAGTTTTTAACAATCTCTCTTTATGGCATTTTTACAAAACCCTACAACAAATGATAACTTAAAAGGGCCATACAAAGTCAATAAATAAAAAGAAATAGAGTATTACTCCCCCTAAGAAAATGCATCATCAAGTATCATACTCACAACTCCCCTTAAATTTTTCTTTTTAGGAAAAACACTAGCTACTCAACTTCAAACCAAATCTTAGCTTTGCCTATGGCAATGTCGACCTTCAGGCTAGTTGTTGGTCGTTATTTCTTCTATAGTATTCTCTATTTTTTTTTAAGTTTCATTCACATTATCATGATTTTTGTCTAAATTTTCGTGATTTTTGTTTTGTCTACTTTATTTTTTTCTAAAAGCAATGGTGGTTTTAGTTTTAGTTTCTAGTTTCTAATTGATTTTGGCGTATATATGATATTTTCTAAATTAAGGATGTCGTCGAATCTATTGAAAATCATTCTTGGAGGGCCTTATCACGATAGAGCACAAGGATGGTGTTTGTAAATTGGAATCCTAGACAATGGTGAGTACAAACCATCTGAGACTTGGCCCTTTGTGCATTACTGATGTGGTAGGTCTCTTGAAGCTTTTGACAGTGGTTTATTAGTTAACAGAAGTTTATCGCTAAGTTGGTCTGATGATGGCAAAGCTAAAATGTAATTTAAAGCTGTTTGGTTAAGGTGATACTTCTCTGATTTGTTTTTAAATTCTTTCAATGTTGCGGTTACTGTCAATTTGTTTTTCTTGTCTTTCAAGATTATTACATAGACATGACATTTGTGCATTAGCTTGTACTGTATATCATGTCTTTGTATTATTATTATTTATGGTTCTTACTACTAATAATATTTTATTTAAAAAAAATTCAAAAGGATTTATTAAAAAAAATATCATCCAGCATAGTGCATTTAATAACCAAGCACAACCGTAACCAATTCCAAGCTCGAAAATCAAAATGAAATGTGAATCAAATAGATAAAATAAAATGCATCACAATCGCGGACTTTCAAGACTAGCAACCCAAACAACACGAAGAGTTAAAATTGAATTACCAAGACAAACTGATACAAATTATGAAATAAACTGAAACGTGAGGAAAAAAATATTTATAATAATTACAACATGACTTGTTACAAAGAATCTAAATGAATGCCAAGGTCTATGTAAAACGAATTGTTAAGGTGAAAATATTGTACGCTAAAAAATAATAACATGAAAAATGAATGTTTTTTCATACAATGTGAACAAACAAATTATACTCTAAACTAAACTGAATCACTTTATAAAATTTCAGAATTTAAACTAACAGAGATAGATCAAAGTTAGCAAATATTACAGAAAATAAATTATTTCTTTTCTTTTTTATCAAAAAAAGAATATTACATTTGAGAAAAGCACTATGTGCACATGAGCCAATCCATAAAACTTATGTGCTGTTCTCAGTTACATGGGGTGATTCTCAATTCCCTCTTCTACCTTACAGAAATTTTATATGAGGAACTGCCAAAATGGGTTTAAACCGAAACAAAAACTGTAAACCATTCTTCTATAACTCGTCAGAACATGCAGTGTGCGACCCTGAGGTATATCAGTCACCTTGTAGGCAGTACAGTTGACGAATATTTCCAGAAGCTGTCATATTATTATCCACAAACCAATGTTCAGTGACATCAGATTAGTCAGTTGATTTCCTAATTTAGGAATATCCCACCCTAAGTTTTGCTTAAAATTCAGAGCGCCAAAATAAAATCAGGTAAGGGTAAAATCATTAGAAATCAAATGGAAAGAATGGAGTATAATTTACAGTAACCTAGTAAGAAACCAAAAAGGAAAATACCCATTGTTCAGCTAGAAAATATCATCTTCAGCTACATGAACCTATTTTTATTTTTGAATTTTCAAGAATGATCAAATTATGGTTTCCATCCCTATACAACTTGAAAATTTAATCTATGTACTTTAATTTCACATAAGTTGATCTTCCTATTATTATTAATGTTATGCCTTAGTTCAAATCACTAACACCTATAAAAGGTTCTGTTAGTCAGCTAGTGTAGATTTTTTTTTTTTTTTTGGTAAGAGAACCAAAAAAAAGAATCTAACTCATGAGGTTGAGCTGGAATTCTTTTTTAAAATGATAAATTAGTGAAAAATACTATTTTAATAGAGATAGTTTCACCTCTTAAATGATAGGGAATTTTGAGTTTTTTAAAATTTGTCCACAGCAACCAACTAATTGAATATCTTGTAATGGTATTACTGATTTGGACTAAAAAATAACATTATAATGGAAGACCAAATTATGCCACATTAAACTACAATGACTAACGTACAAAAAATATATAAAATGAATAAATCCCCAAATTAAGCATAGTACAAGGACAAAGCCATCATCGGACCTATAATCTTTACCATATAGCATCCTATAATCAAAATTACTCTTAACTAGAAAATAGAGAACAGTAAACAACTACAACGGTGAATAAACAATAATGAAAACCACCACATATGGAAACGTAAAGATGAACTTAACAAAAAAAGATAGAGATGATGGATTTACCATATAACCAGTCTTTGAAATACACATGAAGAGCACTGGATAGTTCTCTTTTCCGATTTTCTTCAAGGGGAGCTTCTCTCAACATTTGCTTTATCTCACTTAAATTCTTTTGCTGTTGATAACATTAGGAAGAAAACAAAAATCATGTTAATCCAAAATTAGAAAGATTAATAAAGCCAATCACTAATTCTTTATACACGACATTGTTTCTATCTTGCAGGTAAAAAACAACTCAAACTATAAAGTCAAAGTTTATCATCCTCATTTAGGCTTGGTGCATTTACATTTCTCTGTTGAGATGTCATGTACGCATCAGGTAATGGGAACGGGTTATCCTTTGTCGATCCAGTAGATTCATTTTCAAACCAGTTTGGAATCTGTGTTTTAAGAAAATGCTTATGTCATGTATGAACAATATCAAATAATAAAAAGGGTAAAGGAAAGAAAGATGCAGAATACCTGAAGCTAAGCTATGATATACACCAAAGCTTACCAGGAAATTGGTGAACTGATCAGGATCTAGGCATGTAGCTGACTCAGGTTGGGCATCAGAAACACCTGCAGGATGAGATAATGAATCGTGTGGATCAATCACACTAATCGACAAAGCTTCATCCCATCTATTGATAGTTGACACAATGCCAACTTCAGTCAAGTGCTCCTCCAACTGGGAGTAGTACGTATTATATGGTGCCACCTGATAAAATTTAAGAAAACAATATCCAAACTGTCAGTCTTCCTTTCTATCGAAGTTCATGCTGGTGATTACACCCAAAAACCAACTCATATAATAGCAAGATGGAACTCAAAAGTAAAAAATGTCATTAAAGATTAATCAATGATTTGTAAGGGTCTATATCTACCAGAAAGACACAAGGAATGCCTTCTTGGGGCGCTCTCCTCCACTGATCTGGAAGAATTCCTATTCTATTTTGCAGCATCATTAGATATTAGATATGCTAAAACCAAATCTTCAAGGAACATATCCCTTGAAAACCTTAATATTCTATATACTGTCTATACTATCATAGTGATAGGCTGATAGCAACGATTTGCATTAAAATGACCAGAAGAAAATCCCCACCACCCCCGGCGGCCAATATATATAAATCATTACAAGCTAACACATAGCATGGATTAGACAGCAACAATAGTTGACCTATGATGATACTACAAAGAAATCAAATGCCAAAAGCAAACCAGTGAGCTCAAACAAGTATTCAAATACCTTAGTTTATACAATATGCATGAAAAATCACAGAAGTTTAGCTACAAAGTAATTTTTCTGTCAGTTGTGGTTACTAAGAATGACCAAGTTGTTATAATAACCTTAATATCATTCTCCCCAACATGTAAAGCACTACAGGAATGTGGCCCCATATCCAGCATATAGACAACTGACTATAGTAATCAGCAAAAGATTTTTACAATAACTCATGCCCAATATTTAACTTGATTACACTTCAATTATTTGGTTAATGGATGCTTAACTCCCGAACTGCTACTGTAACACAACTTGTTCCAAGATTAACAAGATATTTCATTAAAAATTCTCTACAGACGGTGAAAACTTATATCTTGGCCGACATAAAACTAAACCTAATTGAATTTCTTTCCCCGATCAAGTATCTTTTTTATTTTTGTAATTCTCACCACAAAACTCAAGTGTGATTACATCAAATTCCCATTGCACTACAAAGTGGTTGGTTCACTCACCTGTAGTTTGTGGTTATCGCCAACAAAAAGGGGACGTTGGTTCACTCCCAAAAAGAATACACACTCACGACAATTGGCAATGCAGACTCGTTTTGCTGCTATAATCACATGAACACGTTCACAGTGTTCAACTCTTACAGCCTGCAATAATAAAAGAGATCACGTTATAATCAACCATGAATGAATGCATATCATACTTGACCTGATAGATCAACAGTTATGGGGTGTAGACATCAGGTTGATTGTTTTAAAGGGAGTACAGTAAGTAAAAATAAAATATGAAAAGGGAGGCGGGGGGAAAAGCATATAAAGTGTTCCCATAGAAGAGGAATCATTGCAAACGGTAAAGAATAATATAGAAAATCATAACTAGAACCATCAGCAAAATTTGACTTTACACAAAGATGACATATGCAAGTATCATATGGGGAAAGAAACTATATGTTACTGATTTAAAAAATTTTAGCAATATAAACTGATTGTGTGCACGTGCATGTCCATATTGCAGTTTATACAAATGAAGGATTAAGAGAGGCTATTCTTTTGGAAGTTCAGACACTCAAGTCACGTATGTATTAAGAAAAAAAAAAGACTAACTGACAGTAGACGATAGAGTTCTGAAAAGAGAGTATCAATGTCTTTATGGTACACCTACAGACATTCCAACCATGAACAATTCATAGATTACTCACGGGTGAAGGGAAGATTAAAGGAAAGATAGACCAGAGCCCTATACTAAAAGGAAAAACATAAGGAATCGAACAGTAAGGTGCTTGATCACCTTTTGATTGAGTCTCATTGGTAAAAAAGAAACAATTGGGTAACTTCTTTAACAGTGATGGACATTTTCCAGTCAGTGGAACAGTGAATAAGAATAACACTAAAGAAGAAACATCAAAACAAATCTCACCAGAGATATGTTCAACAATTCAAATACCAATACCATGTAAAAAGAGGAAAACAAATCTGTATCCAAAATCTTTATTATAGTAGAAGAGAATGTTTCCACTGGTTCCAAAATTAATGCAATGCAAATAGCTAACAGCACAAAGGCAATGATACCTTGCCAACAGCTCCAAGAACTATAGTAGCATCTGAGCATCCATAAATAATGGCATATCTCAAAGGTGCTAAAATGTAAATAGTTGAATCATGGCAATTAATAACCTGAAATTATAAAGTCATGTGAAGTTAGAGGATTTTTATGCCAAAAAGTACATAAATATCAAATAATCATCATGAAATTAATAAAAGTTGTTGGAATAATTGGATACCAAACAATAATTATTGGAACCTTCAATTTTGAGGAAAGGTGCATGCTAAGTTATGCAAACAACTTTCAGGGATTGTTAAAGTACACAGCAAATACCCCATGAAAAAATTCAGGTTTCATGAAATCACAATGCAAACATAACCTAACCTTTACGGAAGAGCTATTAAGATCAGATGCCTGCTTTACATAAGATGATTTAGAGACTCCCTCAACAAAACACGGACTCCTCGCACTAAGTGAGGCTTTGGCAGAACTTGGAGTAGCATCAGCCATAGCAACATCCTGGTCAGAGCCACTAGGAGAACCGTTTTCTTTTGCAGAAACTTTTTCAGTAATAGACTCCAAAGAAGAAGCTATAGTCTGCAGAAGCCAATCATGAACTTGTGATACTGGAACAGGTGCAGCAGGCATGTCTGGATCTGAATTAGCAAAAAATGGAGCAGCTTGGCTTAAAGGAACTACTTCTGATCCCTTATCACCAAACTGAATCAGGAAACCAAGGTGCTCAAACCCTTCCATAGTTAAAACCTGAAGGAACAGTACTTAAAATGAGCAAAGCCATAGAAGCAAATAACAAGCACAAAAAGAACGGAAATGCAGTAAGATACACAACACTGAGAAGGACCAATCAAGAATACATAGTAAGATAGGACAGTCTGATAACAAAGAGGAAGAACAAAGAGAAGCAACAAAGAAAAATATTACAATGTTTTAGTCATGCAAATGAGGCCCTCAATTTTCTTGCATCATAAAAACAAGTTGAGCACTAAAATAAACCAATGTTTTAGTGCAAACCATTCTTAATGCAAACTAGGCCTCTTGCCAAGTTATGAGTAAGACAATCTAGGTAATGCCTTCAAAAACTAGAACATAAACCACGTAAGGACATTGTATAAACAGCCAGATTTACATCCCAGCTCAATACTGTTATACATGAATGTTTGACTCTACTAAGTGCAACCACTAAAATTATTCTACCATGTTTTCACCTTTTGTCCTCTGACATGCTGAATTATAAAATTGCATTCACATATGAACTACAAAGATAGCAATAATTAAAATGCAACAAAAGATCATTGTGAAACTGAAAAAGAAACTGTAATCCTCGAGTGATACTTCAACTGGCTCAGTTTTGATTGTATTGAGAAATACAAAACAAAAACCCACAAGATTAAAAAGAACACGCCAAACTACATACGGCAAGAAGCAGTACTACAAACCAGAGACTCTTCACTTTCCCCCTCCACATGCTCTGACAGAAGAGAGAGAATATTAGCCAAGTGCTTTTGTAGATAGGACAGCTGGTGGACCTCTTCATCAGCCTGTGATGGCATAAATCGGCGGCTGTTGCTGCGGACAAGCTACAAAGAGAAGAACCAGACAGTAAGTCTTAAGTGTGTATCACCACAAATTAAGAGTCTAAAGCCATTAACTTTGAACAGCAAATAGATCTATAACCATAACAAATATTAACAGAATGGTGACATCCATATTAATGAGATAAATAGCTGGATATATCGTTTAACAAATGCTCCCATTATCTGAAATACTAATAATAATCTTCCCAGACACGGTACCAGCTAAATTAGTCATATATTATAGAAATCTTAAAGCAGCAGGGAGATGGAAAAAATAAAAACATGAACAATCAAACTAAGCAATTCAAAACACTGCATCTCTATTCATTACGTTTGTACCCAGGGCCCATCTCATCTTCTTAGGCTTAAAAGTGCAACAATACATTCCGTAGAACTAAAAATAAGAAAACAAACAGTATAACCAAATACAGCAGACTATAATTTTAAACTTATGCTCCCTCTTGGTTTTCACTTCTGCTACTTGCTTTTTTCTTTCTAATGATCTATTTGGGTTTGGCTAAATTAATGATTATTTGTGTCCAACACCCATCCCAACTTCCTAAGGTTAAATGCAACAATGTTTTGGATGAAGAATTAAATTAAGAAAACAAACAGTACAACCAAACACAATGAATACTATAATTTTAAACTTATGCTTCCTTTTATTTATCACTTTTGCAGATTTCTTTTTCTTTTCTAATGGTCTATTTGGGTTTTCTTTTCTTTTCTTTTTTCCTTTTTTTTTTTTTTTTTTTTTTTGCCTTTAGCTGAATGATTTATGATCTATTTGGTTGTTATTTTATGATTACGACTTATTTTCCTCTATTTGCCTTTCACCTCCTAAAAGTTAGTATTAAAAAAAAGTAAATAATTGAGCAACTTAATAATTTATTAAAAATGAATATAACTAAAATGCAACGCCAACATATAATTTTCTACATAAAGGCATACTCATGCAGTTTACTTACAAAATCAATTTTACTTTAACTTTTTTTTTTTAAGTGTAACAAGTACAATCAAGGTACAAATACATGTCCAAGTAACCACAAGCATCAAACTATTACAACGGACTACCCAAGGTACCACAAAGTAGAATCGAACCATTGCAGCACAAATAGACTAAGAACTAGTACAATCCATACTAAAGCTAAGAAACTAGACTAAAACTCACACATGACAACTGCACATGATGGGAAACTCACACATGACAACTGCACATGATGGGACTCAGACACCATGCATAAAATTATACGAAAGCTAAGAAACTCGACTAAAACTCACACGACAACTGCACAGATGGGACTCAAACACCTACGCATATAATTACGCATGGTAAGTCTCAAACCTGGGACCCAAGGCCTCCGCCTTTACCATTTGGGCCAAGGCCTCATTGGGAATTGTATTTTAACTTTAATTTATTAAAATTGTTGTTTTTATAAATGCATTGTTCAAGAAGTATGCATTGCACATCCTTTTTGCTTCAAAAAGCAAGCGACAAAAACATCAACCAAATGGAATTTTACAAAAAATTAAAACAAAATCCTATTTTATCAATAAAAAAAATAATGGTAAAATGTTAAGCAAACTCACACATAATTGTTCCATATAAACATATATCACGCATTGTTGGCATCTGAAAGTTAAATTAATACTTCAAAAATATTATTGCCTTTAGTTTACTAAGAGATTTTGCATCCTATTTCCAAAACCAAACATAGCCTCAGTTATCTAAAAGATTAAATCCTCGAAGACATCTTTCCGTTAGTCAAAACAGAATCACATTTGTTCTTTCCCAATGCCGAGCAAGAGTCAACTTTTCGCGAATTTCATAAGCCCACAGCATCAAAGGCGTTTATTTTCCTAAAAGTAACCATCAATCTACCATAATTGTATAAACGACATTGAAATTAAATCAATAACCACCTAAGTTCCAATAACCACAAATTCAATTAAAAAAAACACATTTCACCAAAAAAGAAAAAAAAAAAGGGATAGCGAAGGGTCAGGCTCCTTACCTGCAAAGGCGAAAGGGCCGACAAGTAACCATCGAATGCTGACATGGAAGGCCAGACATCGGCAACCGCAGCGGAGTCCTTGTGCGAGCGCGGCAAAAGCCTCTTATACGATTGAATATACAAAAACAGGATCAGATCACGCAAATCGGCACCAATGGAGTCGACATCATCCGGCAGGGCGGTTACGAGCGGGTCGGGTTCCGAGTGGAGGACAGAAGCGAGAGTTTCAAGGACGAGACGCGAATGGTCGAATGAGATCTGTAGCAATTCAGCGAGGGCCGCCGAGTCGACTCGTTCAGTTGAGGGGGATGCGAATTTTTGCTTTAGAGGGGTTAGTGCTTGGACGGGGTCGTTGAATATGAGCTTCTGGATTGTTAGGAGACCGTGCTCGAAAGGCTCGCGTCGCGGGTGTAAGATAGCGGTCGGTATTGGAATCGAATTCGGGTCGCTCGATGACGTTGATGGTTCTATGGGGTCGGCCATCGCTTTGATTTAAGATAGGCTTTTTTTGCTAATGAAAAAAATGAAATAGAAGAGTTTTGTTCTGCAGATCTTCGAGCAATGAATGATGTTGTTGAAGGGGAAGAGTGAGTGGTTGGGTGCGGTTAGGTGGGATCGGGTATGGTGGAACCGCTGACGTGGCTGGATTTACTGGGATGTAACGTTAGTAGAGGCAATCAGATATTTAGGTCAAATTTTATAGAAAGGTCCTTTTATTATGCATTTTGTTAGATTTAGTCCTTCTATTATAATTGGATTATATCTAATCTCTTTGGTTTTTTTTTTAATATATATTTTCAATCCTGAAATATTTTTTCCATTAATTATGTCAAAAAGTTTGATATGGTTTTTCAAACATGCGGTAATGTATCCTTAATATTTTTATATAGTTCGATAAATTTTAGGGTAAATTATACCATTAGTCACTAAATTATGAATAAATTTTTATTTTGATCACTTAATTAAAAACTATAATTTGATCATTAAATTATTCAAAAGTTTTCATTTAAGTCAATTGAAATTGTTAAAATCGATATTATATGATTTTTTTATTTACATTATCTATACAAATCAAAAGCTCTCTCTTTCTTGTCTTCTATAGTTCAGCTTTTTTCATGAAATAGCTTTAGACGTCACGAATCTGTAAACAAAAATTCAAACAACTATTATTCTTCTCGTCAATGAGTGTTGATCCATCATATCAATTGTCAAATCATTACTTGGAACTCAAACTTTTTTAAAAAAAATAACATAATTGCCAAATAACTTAAGTAAGAACTTTTAATAGTTCAATTACTTAAATAGAATTTTTTGAATAATTTAGTGATCAAATTATAACTTTTTAATTAAGTGACAAAAAAATACTTATCCATAATTTAATGACTATTGGTGTAATTAATACTGAAATTTATACATAATTTCCTCTTTTTATTTTTTTTTAGATTATAATAAAAAAAGTATATGTCACATGTTTAAAAATAAATTATGCCAAATTATTTAAAGAAATTGATGAAATAAATTAGTCTAAAACCATAAATGTACATATTAAAAATTAAAAAAATACAAATGATTAATTCTAGTGGAGGGATTAAATAAATGATCGTATAGTACAAAGACCATACATATAATATGACCAATTACTTACACTTGTTATACCCCTGCCTGGGTACCTACTACGGCTCTCATGCATGTACATCCTGCACGATGTAAAGAGTTTCCTCGCGATGCCATCAAACACAACCATCATATTAAATCTAATTTCATTATTATTCTCTTCACCAATTATAAAGTTCGTCACAACAAGATATATCTAAATTACACATAAATTTATATTTAAATTAGACTCTACTAATAAAACAATCATACAATACGAGACTATTCAAGCTTTTTTTCACTTATAAATAATTCTTTTTTCCGAAATCAGGATTACAAAACGAAATTTGCAACTTAAATTTTACTCAAATATCACTTCAAAACCTTTAAAACCCTCATCATTAGTGGTTCTCCACACCACCTACAATGTTGATGGTGCACGAAAAATTGACATATTTATGTGTTTTATTTTAATAAATTTTTAGACATGATGCTACTAATTTTTACGTTTATTTTTAATTTCTATGTGGATGTAATATAAATCTAAAATGTGAAGAATAAATAAAAATATAGAGTCACTTGGAAGATTTGGATATAAGAGTAGCAATTTGACCTGCAATGCTTTTTAGATTTTAAGAAAATTTTATTTTATTTAAATATTATTTATAAAAATATTAATTAGGAATTTAATCGAATTAAATTTTATCCCTTATATTTTATTTAAATAAATATTTAATTTACCTTTAAGAAATTGTATAGGGGTATACCACTAGAAATTAATTTCACTGAAAATTGGAGGGGAAGGGTGGTTCCATGTTTTGGCTTTGGAAAGAAAAACAAAATTCAATTTCTTTCTTTAATTTGCTTGCGCCATTGATCCCGTTACTCTTTTTTTTTTATATATATATTATGAGTAATTAGATTATATTTTAGTTAAAGGTAGATCAAATTTTAAATGGGTTGTGTCTTGAGTAAAATTTTCTTTCTCGAACTTGGCTCGGCCTGAATCAACCCAAGCTTTCTCTTTTGTTGTTGTTTTGCTGCCATCTTGCTATTGTATTGTTTCTATTTTGTTGTTATTATTTGAATATTGTATAGCTCTTTTTTGTGTCTATTTTAGAGGTATTTATTTACTAAGTTGCAATTATCTTATTGTTATTTAAGTATAAACACTTTTTTCATTTATTTTCAATTTGTTGGGAAATATTTATTTTAATATTTTTAGTGTATTTGATGTATTATATTTTTAAATTTGTTTTATATAAAAATAATAATCTAAAAAAATTAATACTGACGGGATTTAACATTTTTAATTTGGGTCGAGCCTGGACAAAATTTTAGGGCCATTTTTCGGGTCGGGCCTGAGCTTAGAAAATGAGCATAAATTTTTGCATTGGCCTGGCCCGAATCGGTCAACCCATGATCAAGTCTAGTTGTGAGATCAAAAATCATACTTAACCTTTTTCGTTTGAATATTTGTTTTTTTCCGTTTTAAGAGATAGATAGGATCATCTCATAATATTGTTTTTAGCATCATTTTAAGAAGGTTCCCTTATACGGTGTTGGAAAGGATACACTGTAACACTCTTTAGCCCATCAAGAAAACATGGCGTATAACATTCAGTCAGACAAACTGCCCAACGGACTAGGGCTACCGGCAGATTCAAACCTTTCGACTTAACTTAAATTTTTAGAAAAACAATTATGAAGATTTCCCTTTTAGTTAAAAACTATTATTTTTCTTTCATTTTGTAATGCATTTTTAAATAAAATTGTTAGGAATTTAAAAGAAAAATCTATATCCAACTTTGACGTATACATATAAATGATGATCTCATAAACAACAAATCACTAGAGTTTGGCCTATACTTTCAGAGTAAGGGGCAATTCTCTTTTTAAAACAGAAACAATGCAAAAGATATAGATAATTACATAAGTTGATTACAAAATTGATCTATATGCCACCCGCCAAAATAGTCATGCATGATACAAAAACAAGCAAGTGGCTCACTCATAACCGCAGTTCTGGCGTAGTCCCCTTCAACCGATTCCTCCTCTATTATCAACACGCCTGAAAAGGAAAAGTAACAGAATAAGTTCAATTGAACTTAGCGAGTTCCAAAAATAGACACAAAAAATTTACAGGAATACTGTTAATCAACAAGCATCAATACCAATAAGAAAAATAGACTTTTTCATGAGACTCTATCGTACAAACACAATACGCTAAAATGTCATCTAGAGTTCTCTGGCAGAAACACTTCGCCAAATTAGATATAACACACAATAGCCATGCGTACACATTTCACCAACTTACACATAGTACATGTGAGTTCACTATATGCCAACTTATACATATCTCTCACAACCATGCATGTTTACAAATGACTCATCATTGTGCCAACCTTGGACCCATAATTCAAAATTCATAATCACACATCAGTCATATTCATATTCCACCATAACTCCTCATATCATCTTGTTAAGTTGAATATGTGTTCTCTCGCAAGGCCGGATCATGATCTGTTAGTCCAATTTGCAATATAGCTACCTTATCAGAGACATCACAAACATATCTCCTTTCTACATTTTCACATATCCCAGATTGTCAGGTACTGGGCTCATGCAACAAGGAGAGTGTTTTTGTGACAGCCTTAAAACGACCCTAGTCGGAATGTGGTTTCGGGACCACAAAACTGAGGCATAAAAATAATTTAATATTCATTTTGATGCCTATGATATGTGTTAATTCGTGTGTGACATTTTTGATGATTTGATTTAGGGTTATAAATGTGAATTTCACTAAAAAGGACCTAGTAGTAAACTTTGAAAGTAGGATAGGGAAATGTGTGATAACTAATTAAAGAATGCATGCAAAACAATGGTCTTGCATGTCAAATAACCCTCTTTTTATAAGTGGTGGCCGGCCATGACAAGGGAGGATGGGCAAAACATGTCATAGACATGTTTTGTTGGTGCAATATGGGAGGAAAAATTAAACTAAGGTGAGGAATAAAGAAATGAAAAAAAAAAGAGAGAAGGTGATTGTTTCTCCCATTGTCGTGAGTTGAGGGGAAAGAAGAAAAAAAAAGTGTTCATCAATTGTCACTTCTTTTGGCTGAAAACTCTAAGGAAAAAAGGAAACAAGTGTGTCCTTTGGTTCATCCTTGGCGAATAGAGGAAAGAAAGGAAGGGAGGAGCTTGAAACAATCGGCTATGGTGATTTGTTAGACTAAGGTATGTTTGATGTTGTCCATGAGATGCATGCATGTTTTAGTTGGTAGCTTGAGTTCTACCTAGCCCATGGTCGAAATCTTGTTAGGTGATGGAAATGACACTCGGCCATGGATGCATCATTCTTGCTTGGTGTTGATGTCATTTACATGCTAAAATGAAGCTTAGTAATGATGCATGTGAAGGTGGATTGATGACTCTTAAATCTTCTTTTTAGCATTTTTTTCTTTCGAGTGAGGCATTAAGTTCCTTGTTCAACCGTGACCAAAATCGAAGCGGTATGGTGTTGTGGTGTATTCGCCATGGTATATCCATAAGTGTGATTTATGCATATTGCATGTTAGGTAAGATTTGAGCTTTGGATATATGTTTATATTTGGATATAAGCAACTTTGAGATTCGGCTCTAGCATATATATATATAGATATACATGTTTGCACATGATGTATTGGTATGACATATATACCATCTCAAGGTATATATTTGCATATGATGATGTTTGGTTATGAAATAAATGATTGATGCGTATTGAGTTACAATATGGAATCGTTAGTTAGTAAAATGTATCTGTTTTTGTGTGGTATTAAGTGTATAATTGGCCTCAACATGGACATGCATATTCGGCCACATGAGGGAATTGGTGTGCATGCATTCGGTTAGAGGCAAGCATATTGATGCCTATTCTTGGCTTAGAAAATTGACTAAGGAGAGTACTAACTAATGTGTTGAGTTGATTCATGATTTCCGTACATATGTGACTTTAATGTCTAATGAAAATATGTGGGCTAAGTACCTTGAATTCCTCTTTCGATGCTCAAATGATTAAATCAATTTATTTGTTAAAATAAGCTCAAGAGCAAAGGGGAGCTAAATCCGATAAAGGGAAGGAAAAAGTAGTTGAATAGCCGTCGAAATCGTTCGACCACGTCCGAGGTAAGTCTTCGAGTAATGACCCTACTTGAATTATATTGAAATGATTTGTCATATTATGGCGGACAGTAGAATGTGCGTAGGGACTAAGTTATAAAGTCAATTGAAATCATGCTCTTTGTGTGTGGCTATTGAGCGAAATTGGAAAGGTTTGATAAATGTTTTGTGTTTGAGCCTTAGTAACGAGAATGAAATATGGATGTGTCGTGATTATTGATATATGTGTACATGAGCATTTGAATGATACCCGGGCTAAGTCCCGAAGGCATTTATGCTAGTGATTATATCCGGGCTAAGACCCGAAGGCATTCGTGCGAGTTGTTATATCCGAGCTAAGACCCGAAGGCATTCGTGCGAGTTGTTATATCCGGGCTAAGACCCGAAGGCATTTGTGCAAGTTACCAAATCCGGGTTAAGACCCAAAGGCAATTGTGCTTGTGGTTATATCCGGCTAAATTCCGAAGAGACTCGGTTTGAAGGTGAGCTTTTTGGTGCTGTAATAAATTCAATTAATACGCTCGAAAAACCCATACGATAAGGTATGTTTACATGTGCATCGGAAAAGTCGATCCGTTTGAAATAGTATTCGTTCAATCGACTAACGAACTTTCAGCTCTTAGATAGGTTGATACCTTGTGTGTATATGTTGATGAAGTGTGAAGTAAGTATGATTATGAGAATGTGTATTAATAAAGTGATTCATTTAGCTATGTGAATGTAATACTTTTGTCAAAGCTGATTTCTTTACTTGAGACTTACTAAGCATTAAAATGCTTACCCCGTTGCTTTGGCTCTCTGTTTTATAGATTTCGCTCGTTAGCTATCGGATTCGGGATCATCAAAGTCGAAATCATCCACACTATCAAAGCCCTTTTGGTATTCTTTTAGTTGAACTCTGGATATGGCATGTATAGGACTACCCTTTTGTTGTAGGTCATGTACCTTTCGGTTTTGTGTAAACTTGGATAGCCATGCGAAAATGGCTTATATCGTTTTAGCATAGTACCATAATAGTTTTGTATGTTGATCATTATGAGGTATGGAATTGTTTTGAAACGATTAGCCATTGGAATGGTTAATCATGATCACACTTTGTGCTATGTATGCAAAAGGGCCAATTGAATTATGGAAACTATGAAATAGGTAAAGTCTACCTTAAAGGCGATGTCTTTGTCAGCAGAGATAATGTGGATGTGAAAATCACTAAAAATAGTAGGAATGGAATTAAATAGTGAATAAACTATGTAAATGAACCTTGATGAATCTACTTTCATATGGAAGAAACGAAAAGGTCATATGAGTTGTTTGTTAAGAGATATTTAAGTTTTTGTGAGACTGGGCCAGAACGGTTTCTAGAGTCTCTGTTCCGACTTTGGAAATTCATTATAAATTAACCGGAGATAATTAGAAGTCATGCCATATATGTATAGAATCCTATTTGAGTCTAGTTTCTATAGAAATAAATGGCATCAATACTGAAGCCCTGCACAGAGAGATATCTAGGTCGTAATGTGCAAAGGTCAGTGTAGTCGATCCCTGTAACATGGGAGATTTTAACTAATAAACTGTACTAATTGGCCCGACCAAAAATTCTAGAAAAACATTTGTAGATGCATATATGAGTCTAGTTTCAGGAAAAAAAATCACAAAACTGACTTTCGAGTTGTGGAACTCAAGATATGATTTTTAAGATGACAGTGACGCAGTTAGCCAGCCTGCTTGGAAAATTTTAAATGGACTGTGAAAATGATTAAGTCAGGTTTGTGTGCACCTTGTGTTCGACTCCGGTAACGGACTCGGGTACGGGGTGTTACAGTTTTTACATCAACAATGGACATACTCACATATACAACACTAGTTTATTACATATACGTCTAGAAACAACATTTCGACTCATTAACAATAGAGACACTTATTGTACACAATCTACATAACATGGGGGTTTCATAACTCAAAGGAAATAAGAAGGAACTCACTCAAAACTCCAAAATGGAAATACATTCTGTTGGTCATTTGCCTCGATTGCTCGGACATTCACTTGCTTCTTAAGTTAAATAAGAAACAATTATAACCATCAGGTCATTTATCTACTAAAATTTAATATGCATGCATGGATTGATTGCATGCAACCCATACTCAGGAAGCCTTCTTCTTTACGAACCAATTCTAGAAATCTATGCATGCACCACTACAAAAATGTAAATCCCCTTTATAACAACCTAAGGGTTTTTCAAAAATTACTAGTAAGCTAATACTTAACAATGGCGTCTTGACTAGCTACTGGAAACCTTCCTTGTCTTTCCTAACAAAGACACCTTAAAATTTCCCAAAGAATTAGAGAAGAACATAGGGAAAAACAAAGGTGAAACATGCCAGCTATCGACATCCTTATATAACATAGAAAACAGGAACAAAGCTTAGTGGGAGGGTCAGAAAATCCCACTATCGCCCTTGAAACTCGAGAATAAACTTGCATAAAATTTTGAAGTCTAATAATCTACTATACCTTGGTTCAATTCCAACTAGGTCTTAACTAAACTCTAACAATACTTACCGAGCCATCTTTTTTGCTCTATAACATGGAAAACAAGTCTATCAATCTATGAACTACAAGTTCACCCAAAGTATCTGAGGTTGACGGATTGTTTCACAAAAGAGTTCGCCAAATGGAAAATTCCAATGATGTGTTCTGTATTTGGGCATACTGTCGAATCCATGCAATGCGTCACCCATCATTTAACGAATAATTCATCAATCTATCCCTTTTTCCACCCTTGGCTTAATCAACTTTACGTCAAACAACATATCGATATGGTTGATCTGCCACAAATTGATGTGGCAAATTAGGCTCTCCTAGCATGCTTAAGAAGCTTATTCTCGATCAAAATAGCGTCTTTTGCATAGTTTTCCTGTAATTTTTAGATTTTAAGTTATTAAGTGAAAATGTCTCGTTTTTGCTCATTTTGTGACCCAATTTGGCCAATCCTGCCATGAGGAACCTAACAAGTTGATTAAGTATTGTAAGGAGTCAAGGCTGGTCCAAATATGAAGAAAACATCAACTAGAAAGGGGTATCGTGATATCGAAGCATGGACGTCGTGATGCCTCTGACAGTGCGAAAATGAGGAGAATAGAGACCACCTATAATGGTATCACGATACCGAAACCCCAAAGGCTCCAAATTTCAATTCTGACTTGGGTATCACGATATCCAATTTCGGATATTGTGATATCCCAAGATGTTGCAACATCCTGCCTGATGCAACAAAAAAAGGACTGTAGGGGTAATTTTGTCCAATAGCCACACCAATCAAAATTAAGCGCTTGGGGGCATTTTGATCCAAAAGCTAAGGTTGAAATCATCTATTTAAAGCCACTTTTGGTTGAATGAAGGGGGAGCTTTTCACTTTTGTTTCTATCATATTTTTCCTTAGTTTTAGGTTAAGGTTAAGGTTAGGGTTTCTTTTCTTTTCTTTTCTTTTCATTTTTAGTTTAGGTTAAAAATCTCTTTAGATTAGGTTTTCTTTAATGTTTTAGTTTAGGTTTAAAGTAGTTTTCTTTTCCATGGCTTAAGGTTTACTTTTCTTGCACATTTTATTAATGTTAATGGTAGTTAGTTAGGTTAGTTATACTGTAGCTAGGTTTATTTACAACTTTAATCATTTCCCTTTCTTGTAATGACATTTTAAGCTTTAGTTTAATATATTTCAATTTATTTTGCTTTAAATCTATTAAAATTATTCCTTTTATGTTTCTTACTTTAGATTTTCTTGTTAAATGCTTTTACTTTTTTCTCTTTAAGTTTTCTTGCATAAAAATATTAACTTTTATATTTTTCTTAAGATTTACATTCATGGTTGCCTTGTTTTACATTTTTATATTTATTCTTTTACTTTAAGCATAAGTAGCTAAACCTCAAAGGAGGTTGGTTGATGGAGATGTGGGTAAACTAAAACTCTTGGACAAAAGACTAAATTGAATAGAATTAAGAACTTAGGTAGTGACACCCTTAAGGGAATATCAACATAAAGTGAAACCGGAAGGTAATCTTGTCGTACACTCGTTCATTAATCTCAGATTAACTGATGAGATCAAAAGATAAATTAGAGCTAATTCGTCTAATTCAGTAAATTTGAGATCGAAAGATAAAATAAAGCCACTTAGTAATGTAAGCGGTTTAAGTCCCTTGTTCGAGAACTGGTAAACCACATCAAACTCAAACAACCTGTGACATCCCAAAATAGACCCTAGCCGGAATGTGGTTTCGGGACCACAAAACCGAGGCATAACAATAATTTAAAATTTATTTCGATGCCTATAATATGTGTGTATTCATGTATGACATTTTTTGATGATTGATTTAGTGTTATAAAGGTGAATTCCACTAGAAAGGACTGAGTAGTGAACTTTGAAAATACGATAGGGAAAGGGTGATGACTAATTAAAGCATGCATGCAAAATAATGGACTTGCATGTCAAATTCCCCTTTTACAAGTAATGGCCGCCATGACAAAGAGATATGGGTTAAACATGTCATGAAACATGTTTTGTTGGGCATTAGGGAGAAATAGTAAACAAATAAGCATGGGTAAGAAAAGAATGAAAAAAAAATGTGTGAGAGAGTGGCATACCCCATTGTTGGTGCAACCAAGAAGAGAAAACAAAAAATTTGTTCATGCTTGCTCTCTCCTTTTGGCGAAAATACTAAGAGGAAGAAGGATTTTTGCTTCATTTCCTTTGTTTAGAAGAGATCTAGAAGGTGATTTGGCTAAATTTGCATCAAGATTAAGGTATGTATGAGGTTGTGTTGGGAGTTTCATGCATGTTTTGGTTGCTAACTTGATGTGCATGTTAGCCATGGCTCAAATCTTTGTTATGCCATGGAAATGGTATTTGGCCAAAGTTGTTATAGTGATAAAGCCATTGCATGCTAAGTGTGAAGCTTGATGATGATGCATGCAAAGATGGATTGTCTACTCTTGAGTAAGACTTTGAGTTTTCTCTTTGTTTTATCATGATTGAAGTTGAAGAGGAGCATGATTGTCATATTCGCCATGATGCATTCTTGAGCATGATTCATGCTTCTTGCATGTTAGTTAAAATTTGTGTTTTGGATGGCTATGGACACCTTGAAAATTCGGCCATGCTCATATATGCATATATATGATTTCACATTATGTTTGGTTATGAACTAAGTGATGAATATATTGGTTTAAAGAAGAAAATGTGGAAGAATGCTTGTGAAATTGCAAGCACAATTGACCTAGCACACATATAAGTGCTTGATGCTATATTATAAGTTTTGGGCCACAATGTGCAAAGCATTAATTAGTAAATTGCATGCTGTTTTTGTGAGGTATTAAGTGCAAAATTGACCTCAACATGTACATGAATATTCGGCCTTGGGTAGCCTATTGAAGGCCTTAGCATTTCCTTGATGCTCAAATAAATTGTATTGAATTGCTTGATGTAGTATAAAATGTGCATGACCATTGTGTATTCAAGCTAAAGAGTGGCCATATGACCATTTAAAATCCTTGTCATATTCGGCCATAAGCAAGCACAATGAGGTTTTAATAAATTGAACTTGTTTGAATTAGCTCAAGAGCTAAGAGGGCCACAATTGGACAAGGGGAAGGAAAAGGTGATCGAATAGCCGAAAAAGCCGTTCGACAACATCCGAGGTAAGTCCTCAAGAAGTGACCTTACTTGAATTATGTGAGATGAAGTATGGATGTGTATGATTATTGATTTATGTGTGTATGAGAAATTGAATGATACCCGGCTAAGTCCCAAGGCGAATATGCTTGTGAATATATGTGCGTTTGAGCCTTAGTAACTGAAAATGAAATATGTATGTCCAATGATTATTGATGTATGTGTACATGAGAAATCGAATAATATCCGGGCTAAGCCCCGAAGACAATTATGCTGGAAATTATATCCGGGTTAAGACCCGAAGGCAATTGTGCTAGTGGCTATATCCGGGCTAAGACCAAGGCATTCGATGCGAGTTATTCTATCCAGGGCTAAGACCAAGGCATTTGTGCGTGATTATATCCGGTTATATTCGAAGAATCTTGGGCTGGAGGTGAGTGTTGGTTGCTGTAATGAATTCAATCATTACACTCGAAAAGCCCAAAGGATAAGGTACGTTATATGTGCATTGGAAAGTCGACATGTTTGAGCAACATTCGCTCAATCGACTAATGAATTTCAGTTATTGAATTGATTGATACTTTGTGAAATTATATAATGATGAAGTGTGAAGTAAGAATGTGTATAAATGAAATGATGCATTTGGCTATGTGAATGTATTGCTGTAATTAGAGTTGATTATATTCCTTGAGACTTACTAAGCATAAAAATGCTTACCCCGTTGCTTTGGCTCTCAGTTTTTTTAGATTTCGCTCGAAGCAATCGGATTTGGGATCGTTGAAGTCGAAGTCATCCACACTATCAAGCCTCCATTTTGGTATAAATTTTTGGTTGAACTTGAGATGGCATGTATAGGACTACCTCTTATTTGTTAAATATGTTGTAATGTAAGTATATACGGCCATGCGAAAATGGCTCGAAAAGGAAGCATGAACTTAGACTAATTGTGGTTTGTATATATATATTTGGTGTCATGATGTGGCTATGGCTTGGAAATGGGAATGTTGGTCATATGATCAGCCATTGGCATGGTTAAAATGATCATATATGAACCTATGTATGGCAAGACTAGTTGATTCATGGAGACTACCAAATAGGTAAGCCCTACCTTAAAAGCAGATCTTGCCAGTGCAGATGGCGTGAATGTGAAAAATCACCAAAATTCATAGGAATGGAATTAAATAGTGAATAAGCTATGTAAATGAACCTTGATGAGTCTATTTTCTTATGGAAGAAACGAAATGGTCATAGGAGTTACAGGTTAAGAGATATTAAAGCTATTGTGAGACAGGGCGAGAATGGTTTCGGGTTCCACAATCGCTAAAAATTCACTATAAATTATCCAAAAAGAATTAGGAGACATACCTTATATGTACAGATTCCATTTTGAGTCTAGTTTCATTATAAACAAACGGCACCAGCATTAAAACCCTGTACAGAGAGATATTCAAGTTATACTGCGCGAAGGTCGAGCGATCGATCCTCGTAACATGGGTGACTTTAACTAATAAACTGTACCAATTGGCCCGACCAAAATTCTAGAAATAAATCCATGGATGGATATATGAGTCTAAATTCAGGAAAATTTACGAAACCAGTTTCCGAGTTTTGAAACTCGAGATATGATTTTAAAGGCGACGATGTGCAGTTTTTCCACTTTGACCGGAAATGTCCAATGGATGGGCAAAACAAGTGAACTTGGCTTGCTAACCCCTCGTGTCCGACACCGCGATGGTCTCGGGTTCGGGTGTTACAATTTTATTGGTATCGAGCCACGGTTTAGTCGATTCTAGGACTACCGTGATGTGTTTGGGGTCTAGCTATACATGCCATTAAATGATGAATCGATAGTGTGGTGATTTACGACAATTTGACTTTGTGTTTGTTTATAGCAATGGATCCCGATCCCAACCGAAGCGATAGTGATGATGTGGAGAGTGTGGCGCTGCTCGCGCAAGGGACGATCTTGGCGGACTCTCAACCTATGGCCGACAATCCTAATGACGAGGCTAGGCAAGCCTTTTATAGTGTGATGAGCGAATGGTTTAATCAATACATTCGAACCAACACGGTGTTCCACAACCTCCATTCCCGACAAATGCAACCCCGCCCTACAATACCTCCGGTGGTGACCAAATAAGGTCAAGTAAGCCCCAATCGATAGGATTCGAAAACATGGGGCCACTTGAATTTAAGGCTACGGATGATGATGATGCCGAGCAAGCTGAATTTTGGTTAGATAACACTATCCGGTGCTTGATGAGCTATCCTGTACACCGATGAGTGCTTAAAGTGTACCATCTCCTTGCTACGCGAGTCCGCCTACTATTGGTGGAGTACTCGACTTGTGGTGCCTAGAGAGCAAGTGACTTGGGAATTCTTTCAAACCGAGTTCAAAAAAGTATATCGATCGAGATTCATCGACCAAAAGCGGAGGAATTTCTTGATCTTAAGCAAGGTTCTATGTCCGTTACCGACTACGAACAAAAGTTTGTGAGGCTTAGCCAGACGCTGCGAGAATGCATTTCGTCCGAAGCTATTATGTAAAAACGCTTGAGGATGGGCTGAATGATGATATAAGGATGTTTGTTGGCATTCTCGAGATACGAGAGTTCGTAGTACTTGTTGAGCGAGCTTGTAAAGTCAAGAGCTTAGAAAGGAGAAACAAAAAGCTGATGTGGGAACTGGAGAATTCGAAAGAGGTCCTCGGAAAGTCTCTTCAACAAGCATCGAAGAGATTTCGAGATGATCTGAGCCGGTCTAGAGGCGTTTGGGCTTTTCTAGACGAGGACGCGATCGACCCCTGTGACCACACGAGTCACCTCGATCGCCGGGTGGAAATGATCGCCGAGAGAGGCGGAGTGTCCACATTGTGGCAAATGGCATTCGGGAGCTGTTGGTTTCGTGATCGCTCTGCTATAAGTGTGGATCGGCCGACCACTTTATGAAGGATTGCCCGAGGATGCATGAACAGAATGTAAGTCGAGTGCAAACCCGGTGCTACCATTTGCTCGAGGTAGGCCACCTAGAAATATGGGCAATGTCGGTGGCGGTCGAGAGGATCTAGAGATGCTACCATCGGATCCGAGGCTCGTGCTCTACTAGGACTTATGCCATACGCGCACGCGAGGATCTTGCCTCTCCGGATGTTATTACCGGTACTTTCACTCTTTTCAATACAAATGTGATTGCTTTGATTGACCTGGTTCTACTCATTCATATGTATGTGAAACCTTAGCATCCAAAGAAGACTTTGCCCATTGAGTCTCTTGAGTTTGTAATTCGGTGTCAAACCCTTGGGTCATTACGTGCTTGTCAACAAAGTGTGCAAGAAAAGTCCCTAGTGTTCCGAGGTTCTTGTTTTCCGGCGGACTTGATGCTTTTGCCGTTCGATGAGTTCGATGTTATTCTTGGTTTGGATTGGTTGACCATGCACGATGCGGTTGTAAATTGCAAGAGCAAGACTATCGATTTGAGGTGCGCGAATAATGAAATAATTCGGGTTGAGTCCACGGACTTAAAGGGTTGCCACCGTAATATCGCCGATGTTGGCCCGAAATATGTAAGAAAAGGGTGCGGCGTACCTTGCGTCGTGCTTTCGATGACAAGGAATCGAGAAGAAACCCGAATCGTGCCGTGGTTTGTGAATACCGGATGTTTTCCCGAAGAATTGCCGGGTTTACCACTGTTGGAAATAGAATTTGGCATCGAATTGGTACTGGTACCACTCAATTCGATAGCTCCGTATCGTATGGCACCAACGAATTAAAGGAGTTGAAAGCTCGATTGCAAGAATTGGTGGATAGAGGTTTTGCTCGCCGAGTTTTTCGCCTTGGGTGCTTGTGGGTGTTGTTCGTGAAGAAGAAGGATGGAACCATGCGATTGTGCATCGACTATCATCGACTTAATAAAGCGACGATAAAGAACAAATATCCGTTGCCACGTATTGACGACTTGTTCGATCAACTGAAGGAGCCTCGGTATTCTCGAAAATAGATTTGAGATCGGGCTACTATCAATTGCGAATCCGAGATTCGGACGTGCCCAAGACCGCCTTGAGCGAGATATGGTCACTATGAGTTCCTAGTGATGCCGTTTGGGCTCACTAATGCCCTACGGTATTTATGGATTTAATGAATCGGATCTTTAGACCATATTTGGATCGATTCGTAGTCGTGTTCATTGATGACATCTTGGTCTATTCAAGAAATGAGACCGAACATCTTGAACACCTGCGGTTAGTCTTTGCAAATTTTACGGGACAAGCAATTATATGCTAAGTTCAAGAGTGTGAGTTACGGTTAAGAGAGGTTAGCTTCTTGGGTCATGTGGTATCTGCATCGGGTATTCGAGTCGACCAATAAAATTTCAGCCATACTTAATTGGAAGCCTCAGAAATATTCTTGAGGTTCGAGTTTTTGGGGCTTGTCGGTTATTACCGACGATTTGTAAAAGGCTTCTCAACGATAGCCACGCCGATGACGGCTTCTCCAAAAGGACGTTAAGTTCGAATGGACGAGAAATGCCAAAAAGTTTCGATCAATGAAAACTTATTTGATGAAGCCCCAATTCTAGTGCAACCCGAGTCCGCAAGGAGTTTGTCATCTATAGCGACGCCTCTCTACTTGGGTTAGGTTGCGTATTAATGCAAGAAGGTCGAGTTGTGGCCTGTCGTCGAGGCAATTAAAGCCACATGAGAAAAATTATCCGACTCATGATCTCGAGTTGGCGCCATCGTATTCGCCCTAAAGATTTGGCGACATTACTTATTTGGTGAAAGGTGCCATGTATACTCGGATCACAAAAGTCTCAAATATTTGATGACCCAAAGAGACTTAAATCTGCGACAAAGGCGTTGGCTCGAGTGTTAAAGGATTATGAGTGATCATTGACTATCACCCGGAAAGGCGAATGTGGTTGCGGATGCTTTGAGTCGTAAATCGTTATTCACTTTACTGACGATGAATGTGCACTTGTCTGTCCGATCCGACAAAGTGTGTTAGTGGCTGAATTGAAAGCCAAACCATTATTGACACACCAAATTCGAGAAGCTCGAGAAAGTCGACGACGAGTTGGTTGCAAAACGGCTGCGTGTGTTCGAACAAGGACTCGGAGTTTCAAATCGACGATGACGATTGTTTGAGGTTCAAAAGTCGTCTGTGTGTCCCAAAGAATTGAACTCATTTCGATAATTTTGAATGAAGCCTATTGTAGCCGAATGGCAATCCACCCGAGAGTACGAAGATGTACAATGATTTGAAACGTCGGTTTTGGTGGCATGGTATGAAGCGAGACATCTCCGACTTTGTTTGAGATGTTTAATATGTCAACAAGTGAAAGCGGAACATCGGTGCCTTCAGATTACTTGACCAATCACGATACCCGAGTGGAAATGGGATCGAGTCACAATGGACTTTGTATCTAGACGCCATTGTCGACAAGTAAGAAGGATGCGGTTTGGGCCGTGGTAGATCGATTGACTAAGTCGGCCCACTTTATCCCGTCGTCTGATTTTCAATGGACAAACTAGCCAATTATACGTTTCTCGGTTGTGAGATTACACGGGTGCCTATTTCCATCGTGTCGGATAGAGATCCGAGATTTACCTCGCGATTTTGGAAAAAGTTGCAAGAAGCTTTGGGTACCAAGTTGCATTTCTACACCGCCTTTCACCCCAAACCGATGGTCAATCCGGCGGATAATTCGGATACTTGAGGATATGTTAAGATGTTGCGTCCTCGAGTTTAGTGGTTCATGGGAGCGGTATTTGCCGTTGATTGAATTCACTTACAACAACGACTTTCAATCAAGTATTAAGATGGCACCCTACGAGGCCTTGTACGGTCGTAAATGCCGTACACCATTGTTTTGGACCGAGCTCGGTGAAAGCAAGATTTTCGGGTGGATTTGATTAGGGATCTTTGAGCAGAAAGTGAAAGTAATCCGTGAAAGTCGAAGATAGCCTCCGATCGTCGAAAGTCGTACGCGGATCTAAAGCGTAAGGATATCGAGTATCAGGTGGGTGATAAAGTGTTTCTCAAGGTATCGCCTTGGAAAAGGATACTCAGGTTCGGCCGTAAGGGCAAGTTGAGCCCGAGGTTCATTGGGCCATATGAGATATCAGAGCGAGTCGGTCCGGTGGCATATCGCTGATTTTGCCCCGAACTCAAAAGGTTCACGATGTCTTTCACGTTTGATGCTTGACGCTATAGATCCGATCCATCGCACGTGATTAGTCCATCAGAAATTGAAATTCAAGCTAATATGAGTTATGAGGAAGAACCGATTCGTATCCTATCACGAGAAGTGAAAGAGTTGCGAAACAAGCGGGTTCCGCTAGTGAAAGTGTTATGGCTCAAGCACGGGATAGAAGAAGCTACTTGGGAGACCGAGAACTCTATGAAAGAGCGATATCCAAACCTATTTACGGTAAGATTTTCGGGACGAAAATTTCTTAAGAGGGGAGAGTTGTGACAGCCCAAAATAGACCCTAGCCGAATGTGGTTTCGGGACCACAAAACCGAGGCATAACAATAATTTAAAATTTATTTCGATGCCTATAATATGTGTGTATTCATGTATGACATTTTTGATGATTGATTTAGTGTTATAAAGGTGAATTCCACTAGAAAGGACTGAGTAGTGAACTTTGAAAATACGATAGGGAAAGGGTGATGACTAATTAAAGCATGCATGCAAAATAATGGACTTGCATGTCAAATTCCCCTTTTACAAGTAATGGCCGCCATGACAAAGAGATATGGGTTAAACATGTCATGAAACATGTTTTGTTGGGCATTAGGGAGAAATAGTAAACAAATAAGCATGGGTAAGAAAAGAATGAAAAAAAAATGTGTGTGAGAGAGTGGCATACCCCATTGCCGTGCAACCAAGAAGAGAAAAAAAAAATTTGTTCATGCTTGCTCTCTCCTTTTTGGCGAAAATACTAAGAGGAAGAAGGATTTTTGCTTCATTTCCTTTGTTTAGAAGAGATCTAGAAGGTGATTTGGCTAAATTTGCATCAAGATTAAGGTATGTATGAGGTTGTGTTGGGAGTTTCATGCATGTTTTGGTTGCTAACTTGATGTGCATGTTAGCCATGGCTCAAATCTTTGTTATGCCATGGAAATGGTATTTGGCCAAAGTTGTTATAGTGATAAAGCCATTGCATGCTAAGTGTGAAGCTTGATGATGATGCATGCAAAGATGGATTGTCTACTCTTGAGTAAGACTTTGAGTTTTCTCTTTGTTTTATCATGATTGAAGTTGAAGAGGAGCATGATTGTCATATTCGCCATGATGCATTCTTGAGCATGATTCATGCTTCTTGCATGTTAGTTAAAATTTGTGTTTTGGATGGCTATGGACACCTTGAAAATTCGACCATGCTCATATATGCATATATATGATTTCACATTATGTTTGGTTATGAACTAAGTGATGAATATATTGGTTTAAAGAAGAAAATGTGGAAGAATGCTTGTGAAATTGCAAGCACAATTCGCCTAGCACACATATAAGTGCTTGATGCTATATTATAAGTTTTGGGCCACAATGTGCAAAGCATTAATTAGTAAATTGCATGCTGTTTTTGTGAGGTATTAAGTGCAAAATTGACCTCAACATGTACATGAATATTCGCCTTGGGTAGCCTATTGAAGGCCTTAGCATTTCCTTGATGCTCAAATAAATTGTATTGAATTGCTTGATGTAGTATAAAATGTGCATGACCATTGTGTATTCAAGCTAAAGAGTGGCCATATGACCATTTAAAATCCTTGTCATATTCGCCATAAGCAAGCACAATGAGGTTTTAATAAATTGAACTTGTTTGAATTAGCTCAAGAGCTAAGAGGGCCACAATTGGACAAGGGAAGGAAAAGGTGATCGAATAGCCGAAAAAGCCGTTCGACAACATCCGAGGTAAGTCCTCAAGAAGTGACCTTACTTGAATTATGTGAGATGAAGTATGGATGTGTATGATTATTGATTTATGTGTGTATGAGAAATTGAATGATACCGGGCTAAGTCCCAAGGCGAATATGCTTGTGAATATATGTGCGTTTGAGCCTTAGTAACGAAAATGAAATATGTATGTCCAATGATTATTGATGTATGTGTACATGAGAAATCGAATAATATCCGGCTAAGCCTCAAGACAATTATGCTGAAATTATATCCGGTTAAGACCGAAGGCAATTGTGCTAGTGGCTATATCCAGCTAAGACCAAGGCATTCGATGAAGTTATTCTATCCGGGCTAAGACCAAGGCATTTGTGCACGTGATTATATCCGGTTATATTCAAGAATCTTGGGCTGGAGGTGAGTGTTGGTTGCTGTAATGAATTCAATCAAGACACTCGAAAAGCCCAAAGGATAAGGTACGTTATATGTGCATTGGAAAGTCGACATGTTTGAGCAACATTCGCTCAATCGACTAATGAATTTCGTTATTGAATTGATTGATACTTTGTGAAATTATATAATGATGAAGTGTGAAGTAAGAATGTGTATAAATGAAATGATGCATTTGGCTATGTGAATGTATTGCTGTAATTAGAGTTGATTATATTCCTTGAGACTTACTAAGCATAAAATGCTTACCCGTTGCTTTGGCTCTCGGTTTTTTAGATTTCGCTCAAAGCAATCGGATTTGGGATCGTTGAAGTCAAGTCATCCACACTATCAAGCCTCCATTTTGGTATAAATTTTGGTTGAACTTGAGATGGCATGTATAGGACTACCTCTTATTTGTTAAATATGTTGTAATGTAAGTATGTACGGCCATGCGAAAATGGCTCGAAAAGGAAGCATGAACTTAGACTAATTGTGGTTTGTATATATATATTTGGTGTCATGATGTGGCTATGGCTTGGAAATGGGAATGTTGGTCATATGATCAGCCATTGGCATGGTTAAAATGATCATATATGAACCTATGTATGGCAAGACTAGTTGATTCATGGAGACTACCAAATAGGTAAGCCCTACCTTAAAAGCAGATCTTGCCAACTGCGATGGCGTGAATGTGAAAAATCACCAAAATTCATAGGAATGGAATTAAATAGTGAATAAGCTATGTAAATGAACCTTGATGAGTCTATTTTCTTATGGAAGAAACGAAATGGTCATAGGAGTTACAGGTTAAGAGATATTAAAGCTATTGTGAGACAGGGCCAGAATGGTTTCTGGGTTCCCTGTCGCTAAAAATTCACTATAAATTATCCAAAAAGAATTAGGAGACATACCTTATATGTACAGATTCCATTTTGAGTCTAGTTTCATTATAAACAAACGGCACCAGCATTAAAACCCTGTACAGAGAGATATTCAAGTTATACCACGCGAAGGTCGAGCAATCGATCCACGTAACATGGGTGACTTTAACTAATAAACTGTACCAATTGGCCCGACCAAAAATTCTAGAAATAAATCCATGGATGGATATATGAGTCTAAATTCAGGAAAATTTGAAACCAGTTTCGAGTTTTGAAACTCGAGATATGATTTTTAAGGCGACATGGACGCAGTTTTTCCACTGACCGAAATGTCCAATGGATGGGCAAAACAAGTGAACTTGGCTTGCTAACCCTCGTGTCCGACACCGCGATGGTCTCGGGTTCGGGTGTTACAATTTTATTGGTATCGAGCCACGGTTTAGTCGATTCTAGGACTACCGTGATGTGTTTGGGGTCTAGCTATACATGCCATTAAATGATGAATCGATAGTGTGGTGATTTACGACAATTTGACTTTGTGTTTGTTTATAGCAATGGATCCGATCCCAACCGGCGATAGCTGATGATGTGGAGAGTGTGGCGCTGCTCCGCGCAAGGGACGATCTTGGCGGACTCTCAACCTATGGCCAACAATCCTAATGACGAGGCTAGGCAAGCCTTTTATAGTGTGATGAGCGAATGGTTTAATCAATACATTCGAACCAACACTACTGTTCCACAACCTCCATTCCCGACAAATGCAACCCCGCCCTACAATACCTCCGGTGATGACCAAATAAGGTCAAGTAAGCCCCGATCGATAGGATTCAAAACATGGGGCCACCGAATTTAAGGCTACGGATGATGATGATGCCGAAACAAGCTGAATTTTGGTTAGATAACACTATCCGGGTGCTTGATGAGCTATCCTGTACACCGATGAGTGCTTAAAGTGTACCATCTCCTTGCTACGCGAGTCCGCCTACTATTGGTGGAGTACTCGACTTGTGGTGCCTAGAGAGCAAGTGACTTGGGAATTCTTTCAAACCGAGTTCAAAAAGTATATCGATCGAGATTCATCGACCAAAAGCGGAGGAATTTCTTGATCTTAAGCAAGGTTCTATGTCCGTTCTGACTACGAACAAAAGTTTGTGAGGCTTAGCCGACTGTGCGAGAATGCATTTCGTCCGAAGCTATTATGTAAACGCTTGAGGATGGGCTGAATGATGATATAAGGATGTTTGTTGGCATTCTCGAGATACGAGAGTTCGTAGTACTTGTTGAGCGAGCTTGTAAAGTCGAAGAGCTTAGAAAGGAGAAACAAAAAGCTGATGTGGGGCCGGAGAATTCGAAGAGGTCCTCGGAAAGTCTCTTCAACAAGCATCGAAGAGATTTCGAGATGATCTGAGCCGGTCTAGAGGCGTTTGGGCTTTTCTAGACGAGGACGCGATCGACCCCTGTGACCACACGAGTCACCTCGATCGCCGGTGGTGGAAATGATCGCGAGAGAGGCGGAGTGTCCACATTGTGGCAAATGGCATTCGGGAGTTGTTGGTTTCGTGATCGCTCCTGCTATAAGTGTGGATCGGCCGACCACTTTATGAAGGATTGACCTCAACATGTACATGAATATTCGGCCTTGGGTAGCCTATTGAAGGCCTTAGCATTTCCTTGATGCTCAAATAAATTTTATTGAATTGCTTGATGTAGTATAAAATGTGCATGACAATTGTGTATTCAAGCTAAAGAGTGGCCATATGACCATTTAAAATCCTTGTCATATTCGCCATAAGCAAGCACAATGAGGTTTTAATAAATTGAATTTGTTTGAATTAGCTCAAGAGCTAAGAGGGCCACAATTGGACAAGGGAAGGAAAAGGTGATCGAATAGCCGAAAAAGCCGTTCGACAACATCCGAGGTAAGTCCTCAAGAAGTGACCTTACTTGAATTATGTGAGATGAAGTATGGATGTGTATGATTATTGATTTATGTGTGTATGAGAAATTGAATGATACCCGCTAAGTCCCAAGGCGAATATGCTTGTGAATATATGTGCGTTTGAGCCTTAGTAACGAAAATGAAATATGTATGTCCAATGATTATTGATGTATGTGTACATGAGAAATCGAATAATATCCGGGCTAAGCCCGAAGACAATTATCTTGGAAATTATATCCGGGTTAAGACCAAGGCAATTGTGCTAGTGGCTATATCCGGGCTAAGACCAAGGCATTCGTGCGAGTTATTCTATCCGGGCTAAGACCCGAAGGCATTTGTGCACGTGATTATATCCGGTTATATTCCGAAGAATCTTGGGCTGGAGGTGAGTGTTGGTTGCTGTAATGATATACGCTTGCAGTAAAATTGGGTTTTAAAAATTGATTTATAAATTTGTTGTTTTAACATACATACACGTAGTCGATCAATGGTCTACGTCAAGCGGGCTGTTACAAATCTCCCCAATTTAGAAAATTTCGTCCTCAAAATTTTTTACCTGCGAATAGTTGAATATATTGCTCTTTCATCAAACTTTCTTTCTCTCAGGTGGCTTCCTCCGTATTGTGATTCTTCCATAATACTTTTACCAATGGAATTCTTTTATTTATCAATTCTTTTATTTCTCTTGCCAAAATACAAATAGACTCTTCTTCAAAAGATAAGTTGGGTTCCACCTCCAGTGTTTCTGCTTGCACCACATGGTATAGATTCGGTCGATATCTCCTTAACATGGACATGTGAAGCACGTTATGAATCTTTGACAGATCTAGAGGTAGTGTCAATTTATACACCATTGGACCAACTTGCTCCAAAACTTCATATGGTCCTATGAAACACGGGCTCAACTCTCCTTTTAATCCAAATCTTGTAACCATTTTTCCAAGGAGAAACTTTAAAAAATGCCTTGTTTCCTACTTCAAACAAAATCTTTCCTTTTTATATCAGCGTAAGCCTTCTATTGATCTTGAACAACCTTCAAATAGGTTCGAATGATCGAAACTTTCTCTTCTATTTCCCTTACTAAGTTAGGACCACCTATTTTTCTCTCACTGAGTTCTATCCAATAAGTGGGTGATTTGTGCCTTCTTCCATACAGTGCTTCGAAAGGCAACATTCCTAGAGTGGCATGATGACTTGTGTTATATGCAAACTCTTCCAAAGGAATATAATTTTCCCAGTTCAATCCAAAATCTATTACACAACTTCTGAGCATGGCTTTAAGAACTTGAATTACTCTTTCAAATTGTCCATCTGACTAAGGATGGAAGTTTGTACTGAACTGTAACTTGGTTTCTAAGGATTTTTGTAGTTGTTTCCAAAATCTCGTCGTATACCTTAGATATTGATCTAACACTATGGATGTTGGTATACTGTAGAGGCTTACAATTTTAGATACGTAGAGTTTAGCCAATTTTTCTAGTGAAATGTTTATATGCACTGGTAGGAAATGGGTTAACTTAGTAAGCCGATTTATAATCATCCAGAATGAGTTTTTTTAGTAGGACTGAAAGGAAGACCCCCAAACGAAATCCATGGTGATCTTGTCCCACTTCCACTCAAGAATCTCTAGAGGATACAGCTTCCCTGAGGAAACTTGATGTTTAGTCTTTACTTGTTGGCATGTCAGACAACTCAAGACATACTTTGATATCTCTTTCTTCATTTTAGACCACCAATATAAACTTCTTAAATCAAAATACATTTTAGTGCTTCTTGGATGAAGTAAGAAGGGTTTTTGGTGAGCCTCCTTTAATAATTCTTACCTCAAATCACTTCTTGCTGGCACATACATTCTACTTATAAATCGAAACTCGCCATCTTTTCATAAAGTGAAGTTTGATGTATCGTTAGACACCATCCGCCTCTTGTACTTATCACACTTCACATATTTTAACTTTTCTTCCAGAATCTGAAAAAGAAAGATAGGTTGAACAGTCAATTCTAAAAAAAGCAATCTATCATCTTCTAAGCAAACATTCGCTCGAAAAGATGCCAAAGTTGTCACAGTTTTCCCATTTAAAGCATTTGCCATTACATTAACTTTTCCAGGATGGTACTCGATTTCCAGGTCATAGTTTTTTAGTAGCTTCATCCATCATTGTTGGTGTAAATTTAAATCCTTCTACGTCATCAGGTACTTTAAGCTCTTATGGTCTAAGAACACATGACACTTTTCCTCAAAAAGATAGTGCCTCTAGATTTTTAGTGTTAGCACCACAATTGCTAGTTCCAAGTCATGTGTTGGATAAGTCCTTTTATGTGGCTTGAGTTGGCGAGATACATACACCACAACCTTCCCTCTTTGCATAAGCACACATCTCAACCCATTTAGGGATGCGTTCGTAAACACAATGTACTCCACATCAAACTCTGATTTTGCTAAAATCGGGGCCTTTTTTAGAACTACGTTCAGCTTGTCAAAGCTCTTCAGACATTCCTCTATCCACTCAAAATTTTCTTTCTTTCTTAATAGTCAAGTGAGATTTAACACCTCTATACTCGGTTTGACCTAAGGAACCTGATATAAGAATATTACATTTGGTGCCAAAGTGATTTTGGCTAATCACTATATATTTGAACATTAAAAAATAAATTTTTACAAATTATATTTTAGTCCCTACTACTTGGAACACACTTGATCTTCCTAAGTACATGTCATTCTATTCAAAATTTTGAAATATACCATCTTGGCACTTGGAGATGTGATGAAATGGATGCTCACAACCTCAATTACAACTCATCAAAATCACTGTACCTAATTTGCGCACGGAAAACAAAACCGTACAGTGAGTAAAAACTTAGTGGTATTTCTATAATCCAAATATTTAAAGACAAGATAATATAATAGGCACAATTAAATTATAAGGACATATTAATATCTAGTATCATAACTATCAATTTTCATTTATTAAACAATATCCTAATTCACACAATTGCTATATAAATGATTATTCACATATCAGACCATATTTATTCGTACAATGGCATCAGTCATGCAATACCCAATTCATGAATACATTATTTCATACCATACTCAATTCATGAGTATATAGTTCATATATTCCATGTATTGCCAACATATTTCACATTCTATTTTCAATTCACTATTTCATTTCCATTTCTCATACCATGCCATTTTAATTTCAATTATAAAACTTTATTATTCATTTACCCCTATTAACACGACTTGGACTAGGACGGATACACGGATCCAACCAAAACACACCAGTTTGGCACCTAGTGCCTCATCGGATAATTCGAAGTAGTAAATTAACACCCAATGTTTCATCGAATAAATCCGAAGTAGTAAATTGACACCAAGTGTCTTATCAGTTAAACTGAAGTAAATTGGCACCCAGTGCCTCATCAACTTGAAGTCAAAGAAATCCCTTAACTCTTCCAATCCTATGGTATGCCATCTATATCCGACTCAGCTCGATACAGTTAATAGGGTTTAATTTCACATTTCAATAACAACCAATATCCAATATCAATTTTTTTCTTTATATAATCACTTATGCACATGAATTCAATTCAATTCAAATAATTAATACAATCATAATATATATACCAAATCAATCAATTTCCATCAACTTTAATTCAATTCAATATCAAAATGCCAAATACTCACCTCAACCACTTACCATAAACATTAAATCAAAATACAACAATTAGTAACCAGGTTTAGATTATAGAAATGCAAACCAGAACTTCCGAGCTATTCGATGTCGACTTTATCTTTTCCCTTTTTAGTCGAGGATTCCGGTACAACGTTAGCTACGAAATTAAAACAATTAAAATTCATCAATACAAACAATTTAATTTCATATTGAAAATTTCAATTTTTACTCAATATTTTCCTAAATTCCAATTTAGTCCCTAAATGGAGACTAATTTTATTTCTCCACAATTAATCTTATATTTTCATCAAATTCCACTTTAAACTAAATTTAACTCCCTATTTTCACTTAAATTCCAAAATTTTGAAATTTTCACAATTTATTCCCTATTACTCAAAATTTACCATTTATTTATACAATTTAATCCTTTTTCATTTCTAACTTAAAAATCTATCAATTTAATCCCTAATACTAAAATTATTCAACATTAACAACACTTAAAAACTCAATAATTTCTAAAATTTTTACATGGGTAGGGTAGTTTTTAACACCAGAATTCCAAAATCATAAAAATTACAAGAAAAAGGGACTAAAATTGACTAATCAATTAAACTTTGAAACAATTGAAGCCCCTAAGGCCATGGCTTTCTTTCTTCTTTCTCTTTTTATTTTTCTTTCTTTCTTTCCTGTTTCGTTTTACTTTGTTTCTTTTTCTCTTTCTTTTTTTCTTTTATTTATTTGTTTTATTATTATATAATATATTATACATACTTAAATATTAAGGTTTTATATTATAATATATAATAAATTTATAAATATCTATCTTATGCCACCTCATTTATAAGCCATGGAATAATTGCTTCTTTGGTCCCTTTAATTTTTTTTAATATAGCATTCAACTTTATGCAATTTAGTCCTTATACCTAATTACTCTTAATTCATGCAAATTCACTTAACCAAAATCTAATTAATCACACAACTAGCTTCGTAAATATTTTTAATAAAAATTTGCGAGTCCGATTTACGGTAACAAAGTCTCAGAAATGTACTTTTCGACACCTGTGACTATCGAGTCGTTACATGAGAGGTGTTGCCAACATGGTGAACCCTTTTACAAGCTGCATGTAGTAACCTGCCAAACCTAAAAAACTATGTACCTCAGTGACATTCCTTGGCAGATTCCAATCAAGCACAAATTTGATTTTATCAATGTGTACCTTAATGCCTTCAACAGAGATAACATGACCCAAAAAATGAACTTCTCTCAACCAAAATTCACACTTATTGAATTTAGTGTATCTCTCACAGAGTTCTTAGTACAATCTCCAAGTGCTCTTTATGATCTGCCACACTTTTAGAGTAGAATAAAATATCGTCAATAAATATGACTACAAAATGGTCCAAGTAAGGATAAAAGACCCTATTCATCAAATCCATGAATACTGATAGCGCATTCGTTAATCCAAATAGCATTACTAAGAACTTATAATGTCCATAGCATGAGCGAAATGCGGTTTTCGGAATGTCATTACCTTTAATCTTTACACAGTAATAGCTAGACAACAATTCTATTTTGGAGAAAATTGTAGCCCCACTTAACCGGTTAAACAAGTCTTCTATTTGAGGTAGCAACTATTTGTTCTTCACAATCACCTTATTTAGTTGGTAGTAATCAATGCATAAGAGAAGAGTCCCATCCTTCTTTTTTACGAATAAGATTAGAATACTCCAAGTTGAAACATTTGTTCATATAAATCCTTTGTCCAGAAGATCGTGTAGTTGGTTCATTAGCCCCTTCAGCTCCAATGGTGCCATCCTGTATGAGGCACAAGATATGGGCGCAGTACCAAGCACTACCTCAATCGAAAAATCTACCTCTCTGTCTAGTGGCATGCTTGGGAGTTCTTCCGGAAACACACCAGAAAACTCTTTCACAATCGAAACTTGGCTAATTTCCTTCCTTGACACAGTCGAATCTATAATATACAGCAAGTAGGCATCTATGCCCTTAGCTATTAGCTTTTAGCGGGTACTGCCAAAATTATTCTACTTGCCACACTGGCCCGTACACTAGGTAATAACACTTCTCTACCTTTTTCTGTTACTAGACATATGCTCTGGCTCGACAGTATACCATGATGTTATGTCTGGTTAACTAATCCAACCCAAGAATAGCATTGAGTTCATGAAAACTTAATAGGTCGGCCCATACTTTTAGAGTAAAGGGCAATTCTCTTTTTAAAACAGAAACAATGCAAAAGACACAGATAATTACATAGGTTGATTACAAAACATATATATGCCACACACCAAAATAATCATGCATGATACAAAAATAAGCAAGTGATTCACTCGCAACCGCAGCTTTAAGATAGTCATTGTCAGCTGATTCCTCTTCTACTATTAATATGCCTGAAAAGGAAAATTAATGGAGTAAGTTCAATTAAACTTAGTAAGTTCCAAAAATAGACACAAACAATTTATAGGAATACTGTTAATTAACAAACATCCATACCAATAAGAAAAATAGACGTTTTCGTGAGACTCTACCGTACAGATACAATACACCAAAATTTCATCCACAGTTCTCTGGCAAAAACACTTTGCCAACTCAGATATAACACATAGTACCCATGCAGACACATTCTGCCAACTTAAAAATAATACACAGTGTAACAACCAGATTTAGACCCTAATTGGAACTGTGGTTTTGGGACCACGTATCCAAGTCAGAAAAATATTTAAAAATTATTTTCTGTGTTTTTTTTTGTGTGAATTTATATCTGTGAAATTTTTGTGGTTTAATTTTGCCATTTGAGTGCCCAATTAAATAAAAGGACTTAATCGCGTAAATTGAAAATTTGGTAGTTTAATTTGTAAAGGACTGATTTGTTAATGGCTTTCTAAATTGGAGTATTTATGTTGTAAATATTCCATTAGCATATTGTTTGGACAGTAAAAGACATATAATATATGATTTTATTATTATTTCATTAAGTTATTTAAGTAATTTAGTTAATAAACATATATTAATTAAAAATAAAGTTATCAAATTCATTTTATTTCATTTGTTCTTCATTTTCGAAACTAAAAAAAAAATAAAAAGAAAACAAAAGAAGCTAGGGTTCAGTTGGTTCTAAGCTCAATCAAGTGTTCAGCTCGGTTTTTGATAATTTTTACGTTTTTGATAACGGTGCTTCGAGTACTACAAAACCCATGCTTGAATTTTTGATTTTGATGAATATTTAGTGTTATGCCATTATTGAGAGCTTGTGATTTTTGTTGTTTGATGATGAAATATGGAATATATATTTTAGTTTTTGGTGATTTTGAGTAATTAAGACTAAATTGCAAAAATAATAATTTGAGGGACTAAAATGTGAAATAAATGAAATATATGGACTTGTATAAGCATGGGTAAAATTCGACCCAATATGGTTATAGGGAAATTTTGCATATTTTGTGTTTTGTGCAATAGGGACTAAATTGTAAAAATTGTAAATGTCAAGGGTAAAATGGTAATTTTCCCATTTATGTGTTTTTGAACTAAATTGAATGAAAATATGTTTTAATGAGCTTAATTTGAATATGTTTAGATCAAGAACCAAAGAAATCAGATTTGGATCGGGAGAAAACAAAAGTCGTCGACTAGCTGCCCTGTTCCGTTTTATAACGTCTGAGGTAAGTTTATAAGCAAATAGACATGCCTAATTGTAGTTAAATGCTATATATATATAAATGTTGGTATGTAATGTATGAATTTTTCACATGTAATTGCTGAATGTGTATAAGCTTGGTAACCATGTTCAAGCATTCGTTTCGACCAGGGTACGGCGTCCGAAAGTCCCGTATAAACCCTAGGAACAATTAGGATACATATGTCATGACATAGGATTCCGAATTATGTGTGTGAGTAAGACCATGGCATCGATATGTGATTCCGATATATGTGTGCGAGTAAGACCCTGTTTGGGATAGTGGCATCGATATGTGGTTACATATAAGTCCACGTCTAGGACGTTGGCATTGTACGATATATGTGTGATTATCCAAGTGTCCTACCCAATTCTGAATGGTTCATCGGGCAAAGATAAGTTATGTTTGAGTGTGTAAACGAGATAAATAGACAGGTATGTATTAGCTTATTACTAATTAAAATGAGGTACGTATATTCGGCCTTGTGAATATTAGAATGAGTTTAATTATATGTATGTGTGATTTTGCATATTCGGCCACATAATTAATATGTATATATGAAACTATATTGTGATACATGGGCTCATGTGTTTATAGTATGTGAACTAGGGTTGTGATGATTATTTGGTTGTGAAAATTAAATGGTATTAATGATAATTTGGTTACATGAGCATTCGGCCAAAGGGATACCTAATAATGAATACATATATATTATGAACTTTATATGTCTGGATTTAAATGTGTTATAATATTATAAATTGTTTTGGTTAAATCCAGTTGATATTATTATCATGTTGTATATTTTCTTATGACTTACTAAGCTATAATGGCTTACTGTGTATATACTTGTTTTTGTTTTCTGGATTTTGGAGTCAAGCTACGAGCTCAGGAGCCGTCAGCAAAGTTCATCACACTATTAGCTATTTTGGTACCTTTATAAGTCAAACTCGAATTATGGCATGTATAGGTTAGAATGTGTTTTGGAAATGTTGAACTTTGGTTTTTTATAAAGGCCATGCGAAAATGGCTTATTCCCATGCTTGAATTCGGTTATGGTATGATAATGGTTTAAGTCCATTTTGATTAATATGCTATGTGCCATGAATGAATATAGTATGTGTTATGTGTTTGAATATTGAATTTGGTTAATGATTTTACATGAGGTATGGAAAAGTCAATCGTAAGTATGTATGGTTGTTTTGGATGTGCTTCACACTAAGATATGGTATTTATGTGGACTTGCCTAGTATGCTCAGTTTGATTTAGTATGTTCTTAGTATTAATGTTTAATGAGTTTAATCATGCAAATTCGATGATGAGAATTTTGGTTGTGTATGTGTTTTAAAGTAGTATGTTTCAGCCAAGCAAGATAATAAGCAATGAAAAATGTCCCATATTTGCTTTGGTCAATCGCTTTAGAATATGTTCAAATGTTAAATGTGGCCTTGGTTTTAGGGTAAATGTGCACCATGCATATATACATATTTATATTGATTAGGTTATATATATAAATGTTTGGTTTTGTATTGAATCTATATCAAGGGCGTAACTAAAATACATAAAATTTGTGATGATGATATATATATTCGACCATATGGTTCATTATGAATGTAATTGAGTTAATGTAAATTATGAAATTAATAGGTAAAGATAAAGACATATGCATGATAGAAATTTTGGTGCTCATTTAAGAATTAAGTTAAGACATGTGAATATGACGTTTGGTCTTGTTATATTAATTATGTTTTTATGTGCCTTTTATGTGAGTAAAGGTGTTCATATTTATGGGTGCTCTATACCTATGTATATATGGCTATATGAATTTGCTAATTAAGTGTAAGTTGTGAATGTGCATAATGACATATATTTATTAGCCGATTAAACTAAGAAATAAAGTGAGTTGACTTATAACCAAATACTTGCTTTTAATGGTATTAATATGTAAAACACATGAGATTCATATAGATTACTGTGCTAATGCCCCATATATGAAATTGTTGATGCATTATATTTTATATTGTTACGTGTGAACGATATGACTATATATATATATGATATGAAATGTTCAAATTTAAGAGTTGTATTAATTTATGAAATAAATTTTGATTAACTTTCGAGACTTGTTTATGTGAATAATTATATATATTATATGTAGTTTTTTGAGATCGTGTTTTATTCTGTAATGCATTATGATCCTATTCCGGCGACAGAAACGAGTTAGGGGTGTTACATACAGTACACGGGCATTCATTATACGCCAACTTATACATATCTCTTACAATCATGCATGTTTACAAATGACCCATCCTTGTGCTAGCCTCTGACCCATAATTCAAAATTCAGAATCACGTATCAATCATATTCATATTCATATTCATATTCCACCATAACTCCTCATATCATCCTTTTTAAGTTGAATACGTGTTCTCTCGTAAGGTTGGGCTGTGATCTACCAGTTCGGTTTGCAATATAGCTGTCCTACCGGATGCATCACAAACAGATCTCCTTTCCATATTTTCACATATCACAAATTGTCAGGTATTGGGCTCGTGGAACAATGAGGGTGTTTTTACATCGACAATGGTCATAATCACGCATACGACACTGGTTTATTACTACACATTTAGACACAACATGTCGACTCATTAGCAACAGAGACAGTTACCATACATAATCTACATAACATGGGGATTTCATAACTCAAATGAAGTACGAAGGAACTCACCCAAAACTCCAAAATAGAAATCTACTTTTCCAATCATTTGCCTCGATTGCTCAGACATTCACTAGCTTCTTGGGCTAAATAAGAAAAAATTATAACTATCAAATCATTTATATACTAAAATTTAACATGCATGCATGAATTGGTTGTATGCCACTCATAATCAAGAAGTTTCCTTCCTTATGAACCAATTTTAAAAATCTATGATGTACCACCACAAAAACGTAAATCCCCTCGATAACAACCTAAAGGTTTTCCAAAAATTACTAGTAAGCTGATACTTAACAATAGCATCTTGATTAGCCATTGGAAACTTTCATTGTCTTTCCTAATGAAGATACCTTAAAATTTCCCAAAGACTTAGAGAAGAATACAAGGAAAAACATAGGTGAAAACATGCTAACTATCGGCATCCTTATATAACACAACTAGCAGGAACAGAGCTTAGTGGGAGGGTAAGAAAATGTAACACCCCTAACCCATATCCGTTTCCAGAATAGAGTTACAGAGCATTACTGGAACTTTCAGAACATTTACAGATAAATCATGTCAATCACTGTTCATTTTTCGAGGTTATTCAAAACGTCCCTTAATTAGACCCTCGAGGCCTAATATAAGCATTAGAATCAAGTCGAGACTTAACCAGAAACTCTAAGAATTTTTCACGACATTTCAAAAATTTTCTAAGTTATAGGGTTCACACGCCCGTGTGGTCCAAGGGACACTCCTGTGTGACCCTAGGACACGCCCGTGCTGCAGGCCATGTTCGACCCCGTGTAGCTCTTTGACTTGTGCACACGATCATGCCACACACCCGTGTGCTAGGCCATGTGGTTAATTTTATTTTTTGAATTTAGGTGCAGGCTTCACACGGCCAAGACACACGCCTGTGTTCTAGTCCGTGTAACACACACGATTGAGAACACACCTGTATCTCTACCCGTGTGCTCAGTTTTGAGCATTCTGTTTCTCAAAATTTAAGGTGCAGGGGACACACGGCCTAACCACACGCCCATGTACTAGGCCATGTGTCACACACGGTCTAGACACACTCCTGTGTGTCTGCTTATGTGGAAAAAATGAAGCCATTTCTAGCTTCATTTCTCACCCAAAATCATACCAATGACCTGCACTAAAACTCACATCCAAATACCAACCATTTCAAGCATTCAACTTAAGCAAACTCTATCATTTAACATGCCATATCTTTACATGCATACGTGTTTATAATCTTCCCTTGGTATATTTCATATGTTAGGCATAATTTAAACAACCATTTAACATGTATGTAGCTACCATAGTATGACATTACAAGTATATCAAAAACAACCATTAGTAGCCATTCCAATGGCTAGATTACAAACCACATATTTAAGCCATCTATGGTCAAATTAGCCTGTTCATGCCATTAAACCAAAATGATTTTACTATATATACCCAAAATAAGCTAGAGAATAGTGTGATGATGCTTCAATGATCTCCAACCTTCACGAGCTTCCGAGCACTATAAAACAAGGGAAAATAAAACAAAGTAAGCATTACATGCTCTATAAGTTCGTATAACGGAAACTAAACTTACCAATCTCGTTTATTAAATCTAAGCATACAATATCATGTTTTCCATCAACTTGGCAAAATTTCCTAAACACATGCACTTAATCTGTAACACCCCTAACTCGTACCCGTCATTGAAATAAGGTTTCGGAGCATTACCAAAACATTTAGAACATTTTTCAATTAATTCATGCAAGTTACTATTCATTAACTGAAATTATTCATAACATCCCTTAATTGGAACCTCGAGGTCCAATACGAGCATTAGAATCGAGTCGGGACTTAATAGGGACCTCTAAGAATTTTTCGCGAAATTACAAAATTTTTCCAAGGTGCGGGCTCACACGCCCATGTGGTCCAAGGGACACGCCCGTGCTAGAGGCTGTGTTCAACCTCGTGTAACTATCTGACTTGCACACACGGCCATGCCAAATGACCGTGTGCTAGGCCGTATGGTTAATTAATTTAATTTAAATTAGGTGCAAGTTTCACACGGCCAAGACACATGCTTGTGTTCCGGGCCGTGTGGTATACACGACTGAGACACACGCCCGTGTCTCTGCCCTTGTGCCTAATTCTGAGCATTTTGTTTCTCAAAATTTAGGTGCAGCCATGCCTGTGTCACTAGGTCATGTGTCACACACGGTCTAGACACACGCCCGTGTGGACAAAATGAAGCCATTTCCTAGCTTCATTTCTCACCCAAAATCACCTAAAAACCTGCACATAAAACACTCAACCAATTCCAACCAATTCAAGTATTTAAAGTAGGAAATTTCATCATTTAACAAGCCATACCATTTCATGCATAAATGGTTACCAACTCACTTTATCTTAACTTAGGCATTAATAACATTTGATCACATGAACTTAGGATAACACACGTGGAAATATATGTATATACCATAATAGCTTACTAAATCATATCCAAAATGAGCCATTACTAGCCATTCCAATGGCTAGGTTGCAAAATGACATTTCAAGCCACTATCGGCCAAGTTTCCCTATACATGCCATTACACCAAAATGATTTCACTAAATATACCCAAAATGCTAGTTGATAGTATGACTATGCTCCCACGATCTTCCAACCTTCACGAGCTTCTGAGCACTATAAAACAAGGGAAAAATAAAAGGAGTAAGCAATACATGCTTAGTAAGTTTGTATAACAGAAACTAAACTTACCAATCTTGTTTAATAAATCTAGGCATACAGTGTTATATTTCCATCCATTTGGCTAAATGACCTAATCATGTACATTTCATCAAACATGTTAGTCACCAAACTATTCATATAAATCAAGTAACATAGATGAGCTCATCAAACAATGTTCTTTCAAGTCATTATCATTTTATCTCAAGATTTTCATGCCAAGTCAAGAGTTATATGTCCATTGAATTATTAAAATTCCAATGAAGGCTCAAGTAGTACACTAGAGGTGTACAATTCCGTAATCTGTCAAATTCTTATTGAGGGTGCCCCTTAGGGTACTTAACCAAGGAACACACTCACGAGCCACATATCGTATAATAGGATTACCAGTCCAGGCTAAATCCTTTATATAGCATATGCTCACAAGAGCTCAATTAAGGTTACCAGTTCAGGCTAAACCCTAATCATAACGTGTGCTATTATATCGGGATTACCCATCTGGGCTAAATCCTTTTTATAACAAGGTCATTGGGATTACTCATTCGACCTAAATCCCGTCCGCAACAAATGCATGACCTTATTAATTTCGGGAAAGTGCTTACAATCATCGGAATTCAACATTCAATCGGGACAACCCCTTTATCATCATCTCAAGCATGTATAAATTTTCCATCATAAAATACAAGTAAGGCACATTAACATAAATCACATTACATACAATACAACATTAAATTTACATAATTACATATCCGGTTAAGTTACACGAACTTACCTCGCCACTTGTTCCCATAAAAATCTATTAATCCAAAATCTTTTCCTTTCTTTGATCTAACCTTGAGTTTGTGTTTTCAGATCTATATAAATGAATTTAATCATTAATTTCATACATTTCATACTTAAACGGATTCAATTTATGTCCTAGGAAAAATTACCATTTTGCCCCTAAATTTTCCAAAAATTTTGATTTTGCCCTTAAGCCCGAAAATTGAAACTTATGCAAATTACTCCCTATTCCAAGCCTAACCAAAGCCCCATTACAAATTTTCCAGCATATGTTTACATAAAATTTTAGAATTTTCATCAAATTTTACAAGTTTACATTTTAGTCCCTAAATCAAGTTTTCATCAAAAATCACATTGCAAAAGTTGTTTATCTATGAATAATCTTTCATTTTCTACCATAAATTTCTAATTTCCATCATAATACATCTATGACCCATTTTCATACCTTGATAACTTTCCAAATTAATCCCTCAAATAGAGAGATTAAGCTATCCCGGTTCCAAAAATACCAAAATTACTTAAAACAGGACAAGGAAACTTACACAATTAGGCCTTGAAAGCTTCTTTTCTCTCTACTAGGGTTTTCATGTGTATTTAGGTTGAAGATGATGAAAATAAGATGACATAATTTCTTTTCATCTTTTAATTAATCATTATTTGGGTATTTTCAATTTAAGCCCTTGTCTTTTTCTATAATTCCATCGATGAGTCACTATAAAAAAATCTAAATACTTTTACTAATGGTTTAATTACCATATAAGGACCTTAAGTTTTAAATTCCACAGCTATTTAATCCTTATAGCTACTAAAATTCAACTTTTACATTTTATGCGATTTACTCCTTGTAATTAGGCATTAAATCGATAAATTTTTCATATCAAAATTTTCACACGTTATTTTTATCAAATTACGGGCCATATGGTAAAATAAAAATAAAATATATTTTGGATCGGATTTGTGATCCCGAAACCACTATTCCAATTTTATTGAAAAATGGGCTGTTACACAATCAAACATGTTAGTCATAAAATTTTCATATACATCAAGTAAACATAGATGGGCTCATCATGAAAGATTCTTTCCAGACATTATAATTTCATCTCATAATTCTCTCATCATGCCAAGAGATTTGTTCGTTGAATCATTGATATTCCGATGGATACTCGAGTAGTACACTAATGGTGTACAATTTAATAACCCATCAATTCTTATTCAAGAGTACCTTTTAGGCATTTAATCAAAGAAAAACTCTTGCGCCACATATCATATTACAAGATTATCAATCCCGGCTAAATCCTTTATGTAACGTATGCTCAGAAGAGCTTAATTAGGATTACCAGTCCAGGTTAAATCCTAATTGTATCATATGCTCAAGAGGAATTATATTATGATTACACGTCCGGGCTAAATCCTTTGTAACACCTCTCGCCCATATCCGATGCCGAGACAGGGTTCGAGGTGCTACTGGATTTAACTCTAGCATAAACATATAAAACCGGACCATAAAATTTCTTTTAACTTGAAACTTCTTGTTCACATGCATTATGTCCCTTAAACAAGCTCACGAAACCCAAAACATATATTAGAAACGGTTCAGAACTAAACTGAGAACTTAAGAAAAACTTGGAAAATTCATGCTTTAAGGTTCCACACGCACGTGTGGGTATAGACCGTGTGGTCACACACGCCCGTGTGGCTTGGGACACGCTCGTGCCCTTAATCCGTGTGCAACACTGACTTTAAACATGGCCATGGCACACGCCAGTGTGGCCTGCCCGTGTACAACACTGACTTAAAATTTTAAGTGTAAGGGAGGCACGGCCATAACACACACCCATAGAAGTGAGCCGTGTGTGACACACGCCTGTGTGTGACACACGCCCGTGTGTCCAACCATGTGGACCCTAATAGGCTATTTTCCAAGCCTTTGGTCACCCTTTTTACCACTTATACTTAATGGTTACCAAATACAAAGAAAAACATGATTATACTCTTATAAATGATCTTGGCAAAACTTATTGCATGAAAACCTCATATCATCGGTTTCATACATGATAGATTATTTTCCCATAATGTATTTATGGGTTTCCATGTCACTATAACACATTCAAAATTGGCTCGTTCTTGTGACTCATTGCCAATTATAAACAAACAATCACATATGAATATAAACATGCATAGAATTGTAGGTCATAGCCTACTTAAAAATAAACCAATTCCCATAGCCATATGCAAAAAGATAGGTACATCTTTACATGCCTTCATTTGGCAAATCAAATGACACATATACCAAAATTCTCAAAGGTTCTATACATGCCATTGAACAAAATAAAAATGTCTTTATACTACAGCTGGTCTATTTGATAGTGTGCTGGCTCTCCAACCGTCTTCCAATCCTTACGAGTCCTTGAGCTTTGAAAAGCAGGGAAAATAGAGGATTAAGCATTTACATGATTTTGTAGGCTCGAATAACCGGAAAGTAAACTTACATATTTAGCACACATCCAACTTTCATATTCCTCCATAATCCTTCAAAATACAAGTAACTCATGGCTGGTTAAATTTTTAAACATGAACCCTAGCATGAAATATGGGTACCAATGGAGAGAGCAAGCTACCGGAATTTTAAAAATACAAAGAACATTAAAAATGAGGCTCGGGAGCACCTATTATTGAGCTTGAAAAGCTTGAAAACCCTAGCTATAGAGGGCTTGAGAGTTTCGACTGGTACAAGGGAGAAAATAGCTGATTTTTGTTTCATTTTTCCCATTTTATTTCATTAAAATGCCAAATGATCAAAATTCCCTTAAGCTCTTTTTTTAAAATCTCATCCATGCAAGCCCATTTTTGTCCAAAAACTTAGAAATTGGGAAAATTGCTCTCCAAGACATTCTAATTTATAATCTAAAGCAATTTCATACAAATTGATTCTAGAATCTAAGTTTTTCAATTTATTCAATTTAGTCCCTAATTTGCAATTGGACACCTTACTCAAAGAATTTCTTCATGAAACTTTAACACATGCATATTCTCATATTCTAGGCCTCATAATAATCATAAAATAAATATTTTGATGTCGAATTTGTGGTTCCAAAACCACTATTTCGACTAGGCCCTATTTTGGGATGTTACATTTCTCCCCCTTAGGGACTTTCGTCCTCGAAAGTCTTACCAGTAAACGGATTCTGATATTGGCTTTTCATGGTTTCTTCCGGCTCCCATGTAACCTGTAACACCCCTTACCCGTTACCGTCACCGGAACAGGATATAAGGTATTACCAGAACATAACACATACCATTAAACATAATCGAGATGTAAATATGTCATCCAATTTGATAGTGCATCGTATAACATATGTCTTGAACAATATTAGCCCACTTTAATGGCTTGTACAAAGTATCTGGTCGAGTACTGTAACTAATATTTTAACCTAGACAAATATGACACGTAACAAAATAATTAAGCCTACTATACATGCCATAATTCAAAACGTTTAGTTCAAATACCCTAAAGTATGATAGTGTGGATAGATCTTCACGATCCTTAACTCTGAGCAAGCGAAGAACACTATAAGACAAAAGAGAGAAACAAAGTAAGCTTATAGCTTAGTAAGTAAGTATGTAAATACTAATTAAAGAATCTAACATGTTTACACAACAATTCAAGTTTATCTACTTTAACTTCACTATTCATTCCACTTTGATTTAGCTGTCTCTACTGCATCATATTCACTAAATAAATCATAACTCGGGTTACAAAACTCGAAATTCAAATCCGTAAAATTTCCCTGAATCTAGACTCATAAATTTTTTTGCTAATTGTTTTCTATAATTTTTGGTTCAGCCGATTAGTACAGTTTATTAGTTAAAGTTTCCCCTGTTACACAGCTCGACTGATCTGACCTCTGTTCACTACGAATTGAATATCTCTCAGTACACAATTCAAACAACCCTGAGGTCTGTTTCATTTAAAACTAGTCTCAATAAGGAATTTAGGCATGTAAACTATATTTCTTAATTTTCCTTGTACAATTTTAATGATTTTTCAAAGTTGGAACAGGGGATCACGTATTCATCCTGAGCAAGTCACATACAATTATAAATATCTCAAAATATAGAACTCCTTTGCTTGCTCTGTTTCTTTTATATGAAAGTAGACTCATTAAACTTTAATTTCACATCTCATTCAACCTCTAATTATATTCCTCCTATTTTGGTGATTTTTCAAAATCACGTCACTGCTACCATCTAAAAACAGTTTTAATGCTAATTTCACTCTTTCACACATTCTTTATGCTAACCTCATTTTATCTTATATATGTATATACCACAAATCATTTTCACCACATTTCATTCACCATAAGTGTAGGTCCAAACCACAATATCACCACAAAACCATCCCGTTGAACAATTCGGATCAATCCTCGATATTTAATGGTTTCAAAGACACAGCTCCACCATCATACTTCGTTTAGTTCGGCTCTCTTGTACACATGGTGAACACTTAGTACCACTCATGCGACCCAACCGATTTGTCTCGTAGCTCTCTTGTCTACATGGTGTCCTTCACTTGGAATCACGCATGCGACCTAGCTACATTTATCTTTCACGTAGCTCTCTTGTCTACATGGTGTCCTTCACTTGGAATCACGCATGCGACCTAGCTACATTTATCTTTCACGTAGCTCTCTTGTCTACATGGGATACATCTCGTATCACACATGTGACCTAGCTACTACAGGTGTCTCGTAGCTTTCTTGTACACATGATGTGCACTCAAGATCATACATGTGACCTAGCTACGCCCCTCTATTTCATTCGATCTCTCAGAATGTTCAACCGGATCTCTCTATATTTATTTCCATTCTTCCAATAGTCGATTTATATTTTAACATCAGCTAGTATATTTATATAATAGGCTGAAATATAAGAATGTACATGAAATTATTGTAATATTTACATACAAACTTACCTTGGTGCAAAATGTGGAAATTTTGCAATTTAGTCCAAAACTTTTTCCTTCCCAGATTCGAGATCAATTCGCGTCTTTCTTGATCTATAATAACACATTTAGCTCATTTAATACTCATACTATTTATTTCAATCCAAAAATCACATCATGGAAAAATTACATTTTACCCCTAACTTTTCAAAATTACAATTTTGCCCTAGGCTCGGAATTTAATTTCAGCCCTTATTCTTATATTTTATGATATGCTGAACATTTTCTCTTCTACAACAACATCAAATTCTCACTCTATCATATAGTTATGAACAATAGGTATTTTCTGATTATCTTGCTTTTACTCGTTTTCACTTAAAACCGAGTAGCACAAGTTATTTAACATAATTTAAAACCTCATATTCTATCATAAAACATCAAAATACACAAATTTCACCTATGGGTATTTTTCCAAATGTGAGCCCTAGGTTAAATTATTACTAGCATAAGCTTAATCGAGCTTAGGATTCCAAAAGCGTAAAGAACATTAAAAGCGGGCTTGGAATCACTTACTATGGAGCTTGAAAGTTGAAGAAACTCTAGCTATGGAGAGAGGAGAATTCGCAGCAACTAAGGAGGATGATGACCAATTTTGTGTTATTTTTCCCATTTTATTTCATTTAATATCCAAATGACCAAAATGCCCTCCTTACTAAACTTTCAAAAATTCCTTCCATGTCCTAATTTTGTCCATGAACTTAAAATTGGTCAAATTGCTATTTAAGACCTCCTAATTAATATTCCAAAACAATTTCATACTAAAAACTTCTGGGATGGAAATTTTGCAACTTATTCGATTTAGTCCCTACTTTCAATTTAAGCACTTTAGGCATAGAATTTCATCACGAAATTTTCACACAATCATGCAATCATATCATAAACCCAAAAATAATTATAAAACAATTATTTCTATCTCGGATTTGTGGTCACGAAACCACTATTCCGATTAGGCCCTAATTCGGGTTGTCACATAACCTCTTCCACACCATGTCGATGCCATAAAACTTTTACTAAAGCTACATCTTTATTCCTCAACTGTTTAATCTCATGGGCTAAAATCTTAACCGATTCCTTTCCATAGGTCATGTCTGGTTGAATTTCAACCTTGGTCGGCGAAATCACATGAGAGGGGTCTGATCGGTATCGCCTTAACATAGATACATAGAACATATCATGAATCTTTTCCAGTTGGGGTGGCAATGCCAAACGATAGGCTAACTGTCCAACTCTTTCGGTGATCTCGTACAGTCCGATAAATTGCGGACTAAGTTTGCCTTTCCGACCAAATCTCAACACCCTTTTCCATGGAGATACAGTCAAGAATACTCTATCTCCAACTTGGAACTCAATTTCTTTTCTTTTCAGATCAGCATATGACTTTTTCCTATCCGATGTCACTTTTAGACAATTTCATATCACTTTAACTTTCGCTTCAGTTTCTTTAATCAGATCAACTTCATGAATCTAACTTTTCTTAAGTTCTATCCAGTACAATGGAGTACGACACTTCCTGCCATATAAGGCCTCACAACGTGCCATCTTCAAACTTGTTTGAAAACTATTGTTGTAGGCAAATTCTACCAACGACATGTATTTTTCCCAGCTACCCTGAAATTCGAGGATGCAACATTGCAACATATCCTCGAGAATCTAAATCATCCGTTCAAACTGACCATCAGTCCGAGGGTGAAAAGATATACTAAAGCTCAACTTCGTACCCAAGGCTTCTTGTAATTTATCCCAGAATCTCGAAGTAAACCTCGGGTCTCTATCTAAAATAATCGACATTGGTACTCCATGCAACCTTACAATATCAGAAATGTATAAGTCGACCAACTTATCATGTAATATCTTGATTTTGGGCCTAGTCGGAATAGTGGTTTCGTGACCACAAAATCCGAGATAGAAATAATGATTTTATGATTATTTTGAGGTCTATGATATGATTGCATGATTGTGTGAAAATTTCGTGAAGAAATTTTATGCATAAAGTGCTTAAATTGAAATTAGGGACTAAATCGAATAATTTGCAAAACTTGCATTCTAGAAGTTTCTAGTATGAAATTGTTTTGAAATATTAATTAGGAGGTCTTAAATAACAATTTTACCAATTTCTAAGTCTATGGACAAAAATTGGACATGGATGGAAATTTTGGAAAGTTTAGTAGTAAGGGCATTTTGGTCATTTAGGGGTAAAATGAATTAAAATACAAAATTAAAAGCCAATTTTGCTCATCTTCAACCCCATGGACGAATTAGCAAGGAGAAACCATGGCTAGGGTTTTTCAAGCTTCCAAGCTCGATTGTAAGTTCGTTCTAGCCTCGTTTTTAATGATTTTTACGTTTTTGGAGTCCCAGTAGCTCGATTAAGCTTATGCTAGCAATAATTCAACCTCGGGTTCATATTTCGAAAAATACCCATAGGTGAAATTTGTGTATTTTGGTGTTTTATGATAGAATATGAGGTTTTAAATTATGTTAGACAACTTGTACTACTCGGTTTTAAGCGAAAACAAGCAAAAGGGCTTAATCGGTAAAAATATCTAATAGTCATAAGTACATGTTAGAGTGAGAATTTGATGTTGCCATAGAAGGGAAAAATGATCAGCATGTCATAAAACATAAGAAAATAGGCTGAAGTTTAATTTACAAGCTTTGGGGCAAAAGTGTAAATATGTGAAAGTTTAGGGGCAAAACTGTAATTTTACCAAAATATGAGTTTGGGTCAATTTGAATAATGTGAGTCCTAATTAGACTATATTTTAAATGATAGAGCAAGGAAAACTAAAATTCGGGCTAAAATGGGGAAAATACCAAGTTGTGGACGAAATGGTAAAAGTAGCCATTTTCGCATACGAGGTAAGTTCATGTGTAAATAATGTAGTATAATTGTTATTTTTAAGTTATTGATGTTAATTATATGATATGCTGATTTTTATCATGAAATATATGATTTGTGGTTATTTTCGAATAAAATGCAAATTATGTGAATTATTTGTTAAATATAAAGTGCTACCGAGTATTGGTTTCGGTATTTTACGGAAGATGCCATGGAGATGTGTTCGAGGAAAATGCCGTTTGAACCTTAGGAATAGATTAGGATACAAGTGACATGTCACTAGGATATTTGGGCATCCAAACTCGTTGAGTTGAGTTCGAGTTCACTTATGGATGAGAATGTCCGAACTCGTTGAGTTGAGTCCGAGTTCGAGAGATGTAACTAGGCATCCGAGCTCGTTGAGTTGAGTCTGAGTTCACTTATGGATGTGAACGCCCGAGCTCGTTGAGTTGAGTCCGAGTTCACATATGGGCGGGTTACATGGTAGCTTGGCTACATATGTGGCACTTATGTGCAAACTTTCCATGTATTCGAATTATATTCCGATGTGTTCAACGGGTAAAATTCTACTCAAATAGAGGAATACTCGAGATGAAAGGGACGTATTGGTAAGTGTTGTGAAATGAATACTTTGAACAGGTATGTACTTAACCTTCGGGTTGAAAACTCGATATAACAACAATATGGTAAGATGATAAATGAAAATGTGATATGAATGTCTCGGTGATGATTATGCAAATGATGTTTTATGTTTGCTTATATAGTTGTGTTACTTGCTATTTGCATGTGAGCTTACTAAGCATTTATGCTTACTTCCTCCTTTTCATTCCTTGTAGTGTTGACAAGCCAGCTCGGAAATCGGGAACGATCGGAGGCATGCTCACACTATCCGTATACCATCTTGGCATAATGGCTTGCATATTTTGAGTATGGCATGTATAGCATTATAATCATTTTGTATATATGGTCTCATGATATGGTTATTGAGTGGTATGGAAATGCTTGGTAATGATTAGCCATTGGAATGGCTAATCATGATCATATTTGGTGTTATGTATGCTAAATTGCTAGCTAATTTATGGAAACCATGAAATAGGTAAAATTTACCATAAAATAGATTCGCATGAAGAGCAGAGGACGTGAGTTTGAAAAATCATTAAAAATAGTAGAGATACAATTAGATGATGAATAAATATGGAATTGAAGAATTATGAGTCTATTTTCATATGGATGGAACAAAACATGTATATGAGTTATATTTTATGAGATGTTTAAATTTTTGTGAAACAGGGCTAGAGCGATTTTTGGATCCCCTGTTCTGACTTTGGAAATTCACCATAAATTGTTCAAAGATAATTAGAAGTCATGATTTATATGTACAGATTCCTTATTGAGTAGTGTTATTAGAAACAAACGGCATAGTCATTGAAACTCTGTACAGGGAGATATCTAATTCGTAATACACAAAGGTCAGAGCAATTGAACCACAAACAGGGAGACTTTAACTAATAAACTGTACTAATTTGCTTGACCAAAAATTCTAGAATTTCAGGAAAAATTTACATAATTGGATTTAGAGTTTTGGAACTCGAGATATGAATTTTTAAGCGACTGTGATGCAGATTGCTAGCTTGATTGAAAATGTTAAAAATAAATTGTTTGAGCTGTTTAAGTAATGAATTAAGTCTGTTAACACCTCGTGTTTGACTCCGGCGATGGTCTCGGGTACGGGGCATTACATTTGGTGGTATCAGAGCAGGTTTAGTCGGTTCTCAGACTAACCTAGCATGTGTAAAAGTTTAGCTATACACGCCACTGATCTGTGATAGTGTGATGTCTTCCGACGCGTATGAGTACCGCCTTGTTTAGACAGGTACTCTCCAACCGAAATACTTGCCGACCATGTTCAATGTTATGTGAAGGTATTTGAGTAAAATTATGATTATGATAAGTCTCGATTCGTAAAAGTATGAATAAAAGTTTATGATACATATGTGATAAATATCCATATTTGCTTAATGCTTATATGATGTAGTGTATATGGCTTACTTGATAAGATGAACGGAATAAATAAAAAGTAGTAGAGGTATGAATAAAAGTCATAATATTATGATACGAATGAAAATGTCCTTGTCTTGATTTGGACGTCGAATGTTGATGAATGCTAATGATATATAATTTTTATAAGCTAAAGGATTATAATGAAATGAACTTATCTATGTTAAATTGTTGGACTGAATTATATGATTGTAATGATATGTACATGATGATGCACGAAATGAAAGTTGTGATTGTGATGCAAATATCTATGTTTGTTTGGCCTTATATGATGTCATAAGCATGAATTAATTTAATTAAATGAATGGATAAGTAAAGCTATCTAGAAAACATAGAATGTATGCATAAGTATATTGTCTAAATGGGACAATAGGAAAATTTGTGTAAGCCAACATGAATGTTGCATTGCCTGAATGAATGACATGATTTTGATGATGTTGCTATGATGATGGAAGTTGTGTCATATGTGTATGTATAGGAGATATCTAATTAAGTAATACACGGAGGTCGAGCGATGAACCACGAAACAGGGAGACTTTAACTAATAAACTGTACTAATTTGCTTGACCAAAAATTCTAGAAAAAAATTAGTAAATAGATATATGAGTCTAGTTTCAGGGAAAATTTACAGAATTGGATTTAGAGTTTTGAAACTCGAGATATGAATTTTTAAGCGACTGTGATGTAGATTGCTAGCTTGACTGAAAATTTTAAAAATAAATTGTTTGAGCTGTTTAAGTAATGAATTAAGTCTGTTAACACCTTGTGTTCGACTCCGGCGACGATCTCGGGTACGGGGCATTACATATCAAGAGAGCAATCTGTCCTTATCGGAATAAAATGAGCTGACTTCGTCAACTTATCCACTACAACCCATATGACATCTTTCTTTTTCGGAGTCAAAGGTAATCCTGTCACGAAATCCATGGTTACTCTATCCTACTTCCATTCGGGGACCATCACAGGCTGTAACAACCCTGAAGGTACTTGATGTTTAGCTTTAACTTGCTGACATACCAGGCATTTTGATACAAATTCAAAAATATCTCTTTTCATGCCGTTCCACCAGTACATTTTCTTCAAATCATTGTACATCTTGGTACTTCCCAGGTGAATTGACAAATGGCTGTCATGTGCTTCTTGCAAAATCTTCCGAATAAGCTTATTGTCCTTGGGTACACAAATCCTATCTCTGAACATCAAACATCCATCAGAACCAATCTGAAAATTTGATTCAATACTTGACTCAGATTGAGTTCTTTTTGCTTGCAAGTCATTATCATTAGTGTGAGCATTATAGATTTCCTAAAGAAATGTCGGCCTAGCATCTAGCTCTGCCAAGACTGAACCATCACCAAGCAATGCCAAATGAGCATCCATGACTCTCAAAGAAAACAAGGATTTTCTGCTCAATGCATCAACGACCACATTCACCTTTCCCGGGTGATAGTCAATGATCAGATCATAGTCCTTAATTAATTCTAACCATCTCCGCTGTCTCAGATTTAATTCTTTTTGAGTTATCAAAAACTTCAAACTCTTGTGGTCTGTGAATATGCGGCAAGTCTCACCATATAAATAATGCCTCTAAATTTTCAAAGCAAAAAAAAATGGCGGCAAGCTCTAGGTCGTGTGTCGGATAGTTCTTCTCGTGTGGCTTCAATTGCCGTGAAGCATAGGCAATCACTTTTTCATCTTGCATAAGTACACAACCCAATCCATTTAAGGATACATCACTATAGACCACAAACTCTTTTCCCTGTTCAGGTAGTACTAAAATAGGAGCTTCGGTTAGCAATGTTTTTAACTTCTCAAAACTTTGCTGACACTTCTCCATCCATTCAAACTTAATGTCTTTCTGTAGCAACCTCGTCATCGGAGTCACTATCATGGAGAATCCTTTTACAAACCTTCGATAGTAATTGGCTAAGCCCAAAAATCTTTTAACCTCGATTATATTTTTAGGCGGTTTCCATTAGACGATAGTAGAGATCTTACTTGTATCAACTCGGATGCCTTCATCCGAAACAATATGACCCAAAAATCCAACTTCCTGGAGCCAAAACTCACTCTTGTTAAACTTAGCATACAATTGCTTTTCTTGCAAGGTCTGCAACACAATTCTTAGGAGCTTTGCATGCTCCGTCTTATCTTTGGAGTAAATCAAGATGTCATCAATGAACACAACGACAAACTTATCCAAATATGGCCAAAAGATTCTATTCATTAGGTCTATAAATACGGCTGGTGCATTCGTCAGCCTAAATGGTATGACAAGAAATTAGTAATGACCATACCTCGTCCTGAAAGCTGTCTTAGGTACATCCGATTCTTTAACTCGCAGTTGATAATAACTAGACCTCAAGTCTATCTTAGAGAACACGGTGACTCCTCTTAACTAGTAGAACAAATCATCGATCCTTGGCAAAGGATACTTATTCTTGATAGTTACCTTGTTCAATTGTCGATAATCTATACATAGCCTCATCGAACCATTTTTCTTCTTTACAAATAGTACAGGGGCACCCCAAGGTGAAAAACTTGGTCTTGCAAATCCTTTATCCGTCAGCTCTTGCAACTGTGCTTTTAACTCTTTCAGCTCGATTAGCGCCATTGTGACAGCCCTAAAGTGACCTTAGTCGGAAAGCGGTTTCGGGACCGCTAAACCGAGTCACCAAATTATTTGAATGTGATATTTATTGTCTAAAATATGTGAATATGAATGTGTGAAAATTTTTAAGCTTTGATTTAGTTAATTGCATGTGAATGGAGTACATAGGAATTATGTGAGAAAATTTAGAAATGTGCTAGGCAAATGTAAAGTGGCCTATTAATGCATGTTATAGAAATGGTGGGTTTGCATGTCAAATTGCCCAATATTTGAGCTAGTGGCCTACCATGCTATGAGTGGAAACATGTCACAAACATGTTATGTTAGTGATGTATGTTAGGAACAATAAAATAATGAGTATGGGTAATAAAGAAATGGAAAAAGGAAAAGAATGTGTGTGATTGATTCTTCCCCTCCCCATTGCCGTGAATGTAAGAAAGAAAACAAAAAAAAGTGTCCATCTTTTCTCATTTCTCTTGGTCAATGTTCTAAGGAAGAAAGAAAACAAGTTGTGTTCTTTGGTTCTTCTTGGCGAATTGAAAGGAAGAAGAAGGAGTGAAGCAATCGGTCATCTTAGGTCACTATTAAGGTAAGGAAGTTTGTACTAGCTCTTGAAATTTTAGTTGATATTGAGTGAGATATCAAGTGATTTTTGTAACCCATGACGAAATTTTGATTTTGGATTGAGTAAGGTTTTTGACTGTGGTAGTTAATAATGGTGAGTTTTGTTGTTTCATGTTAAAGTTAGGTGAATGATGATGATGGATAAGTGTTTGAACCATAAAAAGAATTCGGCTACCTTGTTATGACCTAGGGCCGAATGTGAGTTGATTGTGGTTGAATATTGCATGCTTGGTAGAATGGTGGATGAAAGTGCCGAATGTGGTCTTTGGTTTGGCATGAAGTGATAAATAAAGGTTTAAAAGATAGCTTAAGTTAATTGATACTCACTAATGAGTTCGAATGGAAGCTTTGTTAAGTGTGAAATGAGTGGTCGAGAGAGAGAATTATGGACTATTGCCGAATGTATGTTGGATTGATAGAGTCTCCAAATTGATTTTATGTGTGTATGCATGACTGAATATAATCGACCACATGAATGAGTACATAGGTTGATGTGTGTGTTCGGCCATAGGTAAACATATTGATGGCTTTATCTTGACTTAGAAAATTCGGCTAAGGTGAATATTGGCTAATGTGTTGAGTTGATTCATGATTTCATATGTATGTGACTTTAGTGTCTAATGTATATATATGGGCTAAGTACCTTGAGTTCCTCTTTTGATGCTCAAATGATTAAATCAATTTATTTGTTAAATTAAGCTCAAGAGCAAAGGGGAACTAAATCCGATAAAGGGAAGGAAAAAGTGGTCGAATAGCCATCGAAATCGTTCGACAACATCCGAGGTAAGTTTTCGAGCAATGAGACTTAGTTTATGATTTGATTAAGTCATAATGTATGAGCATAACAAATATATAGTGATATGATGATTTTTACTTGAATTATATGTTGAGTTAATTAGTCTATACGTATGATGGGTAGCCGTATGTGCATAGAGATCGTGTTATAAAGCAAACTAAACCATGCTGTTTGTATGTGGCTAGTGAGCCGAAATGGGAATGCTTAATACGTGACTTGTGTTTGAATTCTAATTATGAAAATGAAATTAGATGTGTCATGATTTATTGATATGTGCATGAATGTTCGGATGATAACCGGGCTAAGTCCCGAGAGCATTTGAGCTAGTGGCTAATTCCGGGCTAAGTCCCAAAGGCATTCGTCGAGCTACTATATCCGGCTAAGTCCGAAGGCATTCGTCGAAGCTACTATATTCGGGCTAAGTCCGAAGCGTTTGTCGAAGTTATTATACCGGCTAAGTCCGAAGGCATTTGTGCAAGTTATTATAACCTGCTAAGTCCCAAGGCATTTGAGCTAGTGGCTATATCTGGCTAAACTCCGAAGGTACTTGGTTTGAGAACGAGTGATCTTGCTATAATAATTTAGATTGATACGCTCGTAAAACCCAACGATGAGGTACGTTTCAGATATGCATTGGGGTAGTGATTCCGTTTAAATAATATTCGCCAAGAAATTAATGAGCTTAGGCCTTGGCTAAGTTGATCTTTTGTGTATGAATATAAGGGTTGGTAATGTGAAGTAAGTATGATATTGAGAATTTGTGCATATGAGATTATTCGTTTAGCCATATGAATGCTATATTTTGGTTGTGTCTAATTTCATGGCTCAAACTTACTAAGCATTAAATGCTTACTCCGTTTCTTTGATTCTCTGTTTTATAGATTTTGGTTCGTCAGCTATCGGACTCGGGATTTTTGAAGTCGAAGTCGCCCACACTATCAAAGCTCCTTTTGGTATACTTTTGGTTGAACTTTGGAATGGCATGTATAGGACTACCCTTTTTGTTGTTGGTCATGTACCCTTCGGTTTTGTGTAAATTTGGATAGCCATGCGAAAATGGCTTAAATATACTTGGATCATAGCATTATAATCGTTTTGTATGTTGTCCGTCAAGAGGTATGGAAATGTTGGTAACGGTTAGCCATGGGAATGGTTATTCATGATCACTTTTGGTATATGTATGACAAACTCTAGTTGATCGATGAAGGATCATGAAATAGGTAAAGTTTACCTTAAAAATAGATGCTGGCAGCAGCAGTGATGTGGATGTGAAAAATCACTAAAAATAGTAGGAATGGAATTAAATAGTGAATAAATTATTTAATCGAACCTTGATGAATCTATTTTCATAGGAAAGTAACGAAACGTTCATATGAACAGTATATTATGAGATGTTAAAGTTTTCGTGAGACAGGGCCAGAACGGTTTCTGGATCTCCTGATCTGAATTTGGAAATTCATTATAAATTAACCAGAGACATTTAGAAGTCATGCCATATATGTATAGATTCCTTTTTGAGTCTAGTTTCTATAGAAACAAATGGCATCAGTATTGAAGCCCTGTAAAGGGAGATATCCAAATCGTAATACATGAAGATCAGTGTAGTCGCACCCTGTAACAGGGGAGACTTTAACTAATAAACTGTACTAATTGGCCCAACAAAAAATTCTAGAAAAAAATCTGTAGATGGACATATAAGTCTAGTTTCAGGAAAAAATTACAAAACTGATTTTCAAGTTTTGGAACTCAAGATATGATTTTTAAGGTGACAGTGACGCAGATAGCCAACTGCCTAGAAATTTTTAAAATGGACTGTGAAAGCAAGTGATTTAAGTCTGCAAACCCCTCGTGTCCGACTCCGGCAACGGTCTCGGGTACGGGGTGTTACAGCCATTCTGTACGGAGCAATAGAAATGGGAGTTGTCCCTGGCACCAATTCAATACAAAATCTATCTCTCTTTCAGGAGGTAATCCGGGTAATTCTTCCGGAAACACATCTGAATACTCACATACTGTCAGCACAGACTCAATCTTCAACTCTGTTTCCTTAGTGTTCAATAAAAATGCAAGATAGGTTTCATACCCTTTCCTCAATATCTCTGAGCAACCATTACCATGATTACAATCGACAGCAAACCCAATTCTCTTGAATCAACTTGTAGAATCTCACCATCCGGGCATTTCAATTTAATATACTTATTACCACAATTTACAATTACCTCATGAAGGGCTAACCAATCCATACCAAGTATTACATCAAATTTATCAAATGGTAATAACATAAGGTTAGCTGGAAAGCAATGACCCTGAATCATCAAAGGACAATTCTTACAGAGTTTATCAACCAGGACTGATTTTCCTAGTGGGTTCGACACTCTAATGATGAATTCCGTAGGTTCAATGGGTATGTTCATACTAGACACCAATCTCATGCAAATATATGAATGTGTCGACCCCAGGTCAATTAAAGCAATAACACTTGTATCAAAAAGAGAAAAAGTACCCGTAATAACATCAAGAGCAAAGGCTTCCTCTCGAGCATGTATCGCATACATTCTTGCAGGGGCTCGAACCTCTGGCTTTGCAGTGTCTTTAGTCGCGACTCGACTGCCACTAGCACTTCCAGGGTATCTCGGAGGTCTACCCCGTGGAATGGGAGTACTCGACTTCAGGGCTACTTCTACTTCTTTTTCGACTTGCTTAGGGCAGTCTCTGTGAAAATGGTCAAGAGAACCACATCTGAAACACACACCACTCTTCATTCGGCACTCTCCGAAGTGAAATTTGTTGCAACTCTTACACTTCGGCTTTTGATCATCTACACTCCCCACACTAGTCACCATCGGGGAGGAAGACTTTTGACTTCATCATTTAGAGCCTCTCGCTCTACCCGAATATCCTACTGAAGAAGTGGAGCGTTCATGCTGGCTCCTTGCTTTCTTCGTGGAAAACAAGAGTATTTTACCGCTAGACCTCTTGCTTTCAACTCGAGCCTCTCTCTTTGCTTGCTTTTTTTTTATTATTAAGCTCCTCGGACTTCTTGGCCCGATCAGCCAATGCGGCAAACTCCCGTATTTCAAAGATTCCGATCTACAACTTGATTTCCTCATTCACACCTTCCTTGAAGTGTTTACACATTTTCGACTCAGTTTGGACCCATTCAGTTGCGTACTGACTTAGCCTTACGAACTCTCTCTCGTATTCTACTACAGTCTTGTTCTCTTGTTTGAGTTCCAGGAACTCCTTTCGCTTGGAATCTAAAAACCTTTGGCTAATGTATTTCTTCCTACAATTTGCTTGGAAGAAATCCCAAGTGATAGTTTCCTTTGGCACTACCGAGGATACAGTCTTCCACTAATGGTATACAGTATTCTTCAGGAGGGACACGGCACACTTCAAGCACTCCTCGGGTGTGTACGACAATTCATCCAACACCCGTGTAGTATTTTCGAGCAGAACTTGGCTCTTTTAGCATCATCTTCAATCTTGGCTTTAAATTTCTCAGTCCCATACTTGCTAAGTTTATCTACGGGGGCCTTACCAATTCTTACCGGTGCCATACCTTGTGGCACATCCTCATCAGGTTGGTTAGGGGGCGGGGGAGGTCTTGGTATGTTGGGGCGATTCCTCAGATAATCCCCAAACCATTCATCTATCATATCAAAGAAGTCAGCTCGGGCCTCTTCCCGGCCTTCAGACATAAGCCTTGTATTACTACTAGATACAGCTCGTTGTACAGAAGCTGGAGCATGGCTCTCAGCTCTCTCGTACTCATCTTGCGCTTGATTGGAAGACATTTACTATATTTAAAACAATTTGAACAGTTAGGAGATGTCACACTATCAATATTTGAATAATGGCATGTATAACAAACCTCAATATCCTCTACGGTAGTCCTACAACCGACTAAATCATAGCTCTGGTACCACTAAATGTAACACCCCTCGCCCGTATCCGACGTCGGGACAGGGTTCGAGGTGCTATCTGACTTAACTCAAGCATACGCATATAAAACCAGACCATAAAATTTCTTTTAACTTGAAACTTCTCGTTCATATGCATTATGTCCCTTAAACAGGGTCACGAGACCCAAAACATATATTAGAAACGGTTTGGGACTAAACTGAGAACTTAAGAAAAACTTGAAAAATTCATGCTTTAAGGTTCCACACGCCCGTGTGGGTATAGACCGTGTAGTCATACACGCCCGTGCGGCTTGGGACACGCCCGTGCCCTTAGTCTGTGTGCAACACTAACTTTAAAACACGGCCATGGCACACGCCCGTGTGGCTTGCTTGTGTACAACACTGACTTAAAATTTTAAGTGCAGGGGACGTACGACCATAATGCACAAACATGGAAGTGAGCCGTGTGTCACACATGGCCTAGACACACGCCCGTGTGTCCAACCATGTGGACCCTAATAGGCTATTTTCCAAGCCTTTGGTCACCCTTTTTACCACTTATACTTAATGATTACCAAATACAAAGCAAAACATGATTATACTCTTATAAATGATCTTGGCAAAACTTATTGCATGGAAACTTCATATCATTGGTTTCATACATGCTAGATTATTTTCCCATATTGTATTTATGGGTTTCCATGTCACTATAACACATTCAAAATTGTCTCATTCTTGTGACTCATTGCCAATTATAAACAAACCATCACATATGAATATAAACATGCATAGAATTGTTGGTCATAGCCTACTTCAAACTACCTATAGCAATATACAGAAAGATAGGTACATCTTTACATGCCTTCATTTGGCAAATCAAATGACACATATAACAAAATTCTCAAAGGTTCTATACATGCCATTGAACAAAATAGAAGTGTCTTTATACCACAGCTGGTTTATTTGATAGTGTCCTGGCTCTCTAACCGTCTTTCAATCCTTACGAGTCCTTGAGCTTTGAAAAGTAGGGAAAAGAGAGGAGTAATCATTTACATGCTTAGTAAGCTCAAATAACCAGAAAGTAAACTTACCAAGTAATTAGCATACATCCATAATAGATAAGGAAACCAACAAGTATGAAATGGTTCCTTATCACATGCACTCAACCAATGAGTTAACCACATAACAAAGCACCATGTAATTTATCTTAGATGAGCTCATCATTCAAAATTTCATTTTGTACATGTATTTCATGTTAATCCCGTTGAGTGTCTAGGAAATATCAATGGAATATCCATTAACCATCAATTCATAAGGATGATTATTTCAGGTGTGCACTCCCACGAACCTCATATCTTATGGCAGGATTACCAGTCCAGGTTAAATCTCCCATATCGTAAATTCAGAAGGTAATGTCGGGATTACCAGTCCAGGCTAAATCCCTTATTGCGACAAACACCTTTAATAAGCTCGGATCTGAATTACCAGTCCAGGCTAAATTCAGACCCTGATCGAATTACCCGTCCGGGCTAAATCCATAATGCACATGTATTCTTCGGGAGGCTCAATCATCCAAAGGAACACCTATCCATGCTAGATCCTTTTCATAATTGAGATTAGCGGATTACCCGTCCGGGCTAAATCCTTTCTGCAACACATGCAGGATCTCATTACACATGTAAAACATGGTTTATCCATCGAATTCCGTTTTTAACCTCAACCGAGACAATTTTCCAACACATCATTATTAGGAATGCATTTCATGAATCTTATGCCATCAATAAATGCAATCATCATTCATTCACAAATCATATAGTTAGGCATATTAGGAGTTTACTTTAAGTTATCCGAACTTAACTAGTATTCGTTTCAGTGCTGTGTTTCGGTTATTTTGAAACCTTTCGTTTTCCTCGATCGACCTCCAGAATTTGTTCCTAGGGGTCTATTACAACAAAATTAAATCATTATCACTCCACATTATACATTTCAAGTTTAAATTCCACCTCGGTCCAAATTACTGTTTTGCCCCTAACCTTTCACATTTTTACGATTTAGTCCCTAGGCTCGTATAATGAAACACATGCAAATTTCTATCTTACCCAAGCCTAGTCGAACATTTTTCTCTCTTATGGCAGCCCACATTTTCCATTATTTTCATATTTCTACCTCACATTTTACAACTTTTGTAAAAAAGATCCCTTTTGGGGTTTTTCATGAAAATCACCTAGGAAAAGATGTTTAACACACATCCAAGTCTCATATTCCTCCATAATCCATCAAAATACAAGTAACTCATGCATGGTTAAATTTTGAAACATGAACCCTAGCATGAAATATGGGTAGAAATGGAGAGAGCAAGCTATCATAATTTTAAAAATACAAAGAACATTAAAAATGAGTCTCGGGAGCACTTACTATTGAGCTTGAAAAGCTTGAAAACCCTAGCTATGGAGGGCTTGAGAGTTTCGACTGGTACAAGGGAGAAAATGGCTGATTTTTATTTCATTAAAATGGCAAATGACCAAAATGCCCTTAAGCCCCCTTTCTTTAAAATCTCATCCATGCAAGCCCATTTTTGTCCAAAAACTTAGAAGTTGGGCAAATTGCTCTCCAAGACCTTCTAATTTATAATCTAAAGCAATTTCATATAAATTGCTTCTAGAATCCAAGTTTTGCAATTTATTCAATTTAGTCCCTAATTTCCAATTGGACACCTTACTCAAAGAATTTCGTCATGAAACTTTAACACATGCATATTCTCATATTCTAGGCCTCATAATAATCATAAAATAAATATTTTGATGTCGGATTTGTGGTCCTGAAACCACTATTCCGACTAGGTCCTATTTCGAGATGTTACATCCTTTCTACAATGAGGTCATTATGATTACTCGTCTGAGCTAAATCTCGTCAACAACAAATACAGGACCTCATTCATTTCGGGAAAGCATATATATTCATCGGAATTCAATATTCAAACGAGACTTTACCCTTTTTCTAACATTACCGAACATGGAATCATCCACACATTAATAATATTCAAATAAATGTAAATCATATTGCAAACAATCATAACATTCAAGTTGACATACTTACATGCTCGATTAAGTTACACGAACTTACCTCGACACTGGTTCGCGTATAAAATCTACTAATCTAAAACATTTTCTTTTCTTCGATCTAACATCAAATTTGTGTTATTAGGGTCTACATAAATAACTTTAATCATCAATTTCACACATTTCATATTCATTTGGACTTAATTACGTCCTAGGAAAAATTACCATTTTGCCCCTAACTTTTCCATAAATTCCAATTTCGTCCTTAGGCTCGGAAAATGAAATTTATGCAATTTACTCCTTATTCTAAGCCTAACCAAAATTTCAACATAAAATTTACAACACATATTTTCTATAAATTTTAGAATTTTTCATCAATTTTCACAACTTTACATTTTAGTCCCTAAATCATGTTTTCATCAAAAATCACTTTGTAAAAGTTGTTGATCTATCAACAACCTTTCATTTTCTACCATAAATTTAAAATTTTCAGCATATACATCCATGACCTAATTTCCATACTTTGATAACTCTTCAAATTGATCCCCAAATAGATAGATTAAGTTATCGCAGTTTTAAAAATATCAAAATTACTAAATACAGGACAAGGAAACTTACCCAATTAAGCCATGAAAGTTTTTTCTCTCTCTCCTAGGGTTTCCATGTATTTTTGGGGAAGAAGATGAGAAAAATAAGATGATATCTTTTATAATCTTTTTAATTAATTAAATTATTTCAAATTCCAATTTAATCATTGCCCTTTTTCTAAATTTCCATGGATGATTCACCAAAATATCTACATACTTTTCTTTAATGGTCTAATTACCATATAAGGACCTCAAATTTTGAATTCCATAGTTATTTAATCCTTCTAGCTACTAGAATTCAACTTTTGCATTTTATGCAATTCAATCCTTTCCTAATTAAAAACATAATCAATAAAATTTTCTTATCGGGATTTTCACATGACATTTCTAACATATTACGGACCATGTAATAAAATAAAAATAAATTTTATTTTCGGATTGGATTTGTGGTCTCGAAACCACTGTTCCGATTTTTACTGAAAAATGGGCTGTTACAGAAAATCCCACTATCACCCTTGAAACTCGAGAATAAACTTGCCTAAAAATTTGAAGTCTAATCATCAACAATACCCTAGTTCAATTCCAACTAGGTCTCAACTAAATCAACAATACCGTAGTTCAATTCCAACTAGGTCTCAACTAAACTTTGACAATATTCACTGAGCCATCATTTTCAATCTAAAACACGAAAAATAAGTCTATCGATCCGCGAACTAATAAATTCGCCTAAAGTATCTAGGGTTGGCAAATTGTCTCACAAAAGAGTCCGCCAAATGGTGAATTCTAGTGAGGCATTCCAAATTTGGGCATACTGTCAAATCCATGCAATACGTCACCCATCATTTAACATATAATTCACTAATCTATCCCTTTTTCTACCCTTGGCTTAATCAACTATACACCAAACAACATATCGATATGGTCTACATTAGGCAAGCTACTACATACACAGTTGGTATACTTAATTCGACGTTGAATTACTTTACTATAGAACAAGTTGGCATGGTTTGATTGGGAGTGCAGTTGGGGTAACGCCATAGGATTAAGTGATCTAGTATAAATGATCCACATAGTTGAGATTGTTAATTAGAATCGGTTCTTCTAATTTGCAAGGCTGCCAACAAATTAATCATGGAAGCTACTTTCAAGGTTATTCATTTGGTAAGGGTTAATCACTGGGTGGTTCTCACAGTTAATTTACGGTTAAGAAAGAATTGGCGGTTGAGGCATACTTGATCTCTATATTTGGCTTACCAATGAGTTAAAAGACATTCATAGTCTATGACCAGGAAATAAAGTTAACATTGCACCCGAGAATGGAGCATTCATCAATTTGGTTTATTTATTTAATTTTGAAATCAAATTTTATTTACTATTTTTCAATTTTTGTTTATTTAATTTCATAATATTTTAATCTGCTTTTACTTATTTTACACAGAACTCAAGAGTCTGGGCATGAAACTATCCACTAAAGGCCCTAGTTGTGAGAAATTCGAACATTGTCAAACCAATCCCTGTGAGATCGACCCTACTCCCTATATTACGAATTTTATATTATGTTCTTAGGCGTAAGATTTATTTTTGGTGAATTCAGCATCCATCAAATGGTGGCGTCGTTGTCAGGGATTAGTGCCTACTAATATTTTTTTCTCTTTATGAACAGGTCTAAAAGTTTGAGCATGTTTAAGTACGATCTAGAAATCGAAAAGACCACGTGCGTTGAAGAAAGAAGCAAAACTGAAAAATACATTTATCCAACTTCAAATTGGTTTTTAATCTTAAAAGATTAGTATAATTGCCTTCTTTATTCATTTATCAAACTTCAAGTTGGATTAAAGTTATGGAAAAGGAATAGTTGAAATTATATTAATGAGAATAAGTTGTGGCCATAACCGATGCCAACTATTTCCTTGAAAAAGGAAACAGTGTCCAAAAAGCATGTTGTAAAATAGACACTTGGTTAAGTTAGCCTATGAAGTATTATATATTATAGATTTAATCTCTAATTTATGATAATGAATGTTAGAAAATAATTTTCTTTGTTTAGTAGTACTACAATTAGAATGAGTTTGAACCCTATTATTAGACACCGATAATGAAAACCCAGCTTGTAATTAGTAACCTCTAATTCTAAAGTTCAATGGGTAAAAACAAGTTATCGTTATGCGTCTGTGATTCACTAGTAAAACTCATTCTAAAAAACAAGTTTAATGGAAACTAGTGCGGTCCATTACATATAGAGGATGAGTTTTAAATATTATTAATGGAGTTCGCTTCTTATTGTTTAAATGTCTAAAGTAATGGAGACGTTAAAGGAACTCTGCCTATATAAACACAAAAAGTCGTGTTGCTTCAACAAGTAGAGGTAGGGTCTTTTGTAACGCCCTCAAAGTTTGAAATTTTGCTTGTTAATTCTACGAATAACTGAGTGTCTACTTCAATGGTTTAGAGCATAAATTGTATATTTGAGGTCAAGGGATTTTCAATTGTTTTGAATCAACCATTACTTCGAGCTTTGGACTTAAGTTAAATTCTATGTAATTTTGTGTCAAGAATGAGCCTGTTGGTTCAATGGTTAAGCTTTTGCATACCCTTTGGTCTTGTGTTCATCTCTACGTAAGCGAAGCAGAGATATGTTTTTACTACTCTGTAGAGTTAGTTATTTGTTTTTTTTAAATTAATTAAATTGTTTTTTCTTTCTTTTCTCCTCTTACATTCCTCTCATTTTTTTTTCTTCTTTCTTCTTTTTCTTTTCTTTTTTTTGATATTTGAATTTTGCCGTTAAATTTTTTGCTACTGTGTAGTCAGGGAAGTTGCACATTTCGTTACCTTTCGACTAAAAGGTAATTAAGTGAGTTTTATTTTAGAATTTTTGTTAAACATTTGCTCTCGTTCATTTTTGTTGAAATTGAGTTTTTTTTGCTTGATTTACTCGAATTCTCTGTTTAAGTGCTCGATTGGCTTTCTTTTTAGGTGAAGATGCTAAAGATAATGTTCCTCCAACGCCCCAGTTCCGTAAATTGTTGTTACGAGCAATGTGAGTGTGTGAATTTTTGGGTTGAGGGTTTTGTGTCAAAACTTTTCAACACGAATTTGGTTTGGTAAGAAAATTCTTGCGATTTGTTTGAGAATAATCATTTAATTTGTCATTGAATTTTTTCTTTTAGGTTTCAGACTAACCTCTGTTGCTTCTATGTCAAACCCGTAGCAGGTGTGTGGCAAAAACCTCGAATTTTGGGATCGAAGCAAGCCAAAAACCATGGTTGTTGATGGCATACAGTTGTGTGTCAGGCTATGTGGTAGGTCATGTGAGCCACACGGTCGTGTGTTAGGTCGTGTGGTAGGCCGAGTAACTCACTATTTTGGAATTAGAGTCACACGGGCTAGAGACACGGCGTGTGTCTAGGCTATGTAACTCACTGTTGTAAAATTAAAATCATACGGGCCAAAGACACGGGCGTGTCTCCAAGCCATGCGAGAGGATTTTTGGGTCTTGAGTCATACAGACATGTGCTTGGCCATGTGCTAGGCCGTGTGATAGGCTGTGTAGACCGTATGGGCTAGCCAGCCAAGCCGTGTGAATCCACATGGGCGTGTGAGCTAAAAACTAAGATTTTTTCTAGGGCCAAAACTTCGTTCTAATCAAACGTGGGCCTATTGTATGGTCCGTAAGATCTGCATTAGGCTTTATAACTTTTCATATGATCATCTAATAATGAATAAGCTATAATATGTGCTTACATTTGCTGAGATACTCGTTAATTGAGTATGATTTGTTTAACTCGAATATGATCTGAATAACGGCATGTGCATTTCTAATTTCTAACAATTTTGTAACTGTATTGGGTTTGGATTTGTGATAAAGGAGGAAGTGTGAGCAATTATTTATCTGTTGATTATGGTGGCTAAGCCATATATAAATCTGATTCTAGCAAAATATCGCACTCTGGTCTAGCAGCTAGTACGTAGACACTCTGATTCATGACATACAATCATTATGCAGTGTGTTGGGACGGATGGGTACTTGATACCCTATTTGGTGTGTAGGGATGGACGGGGATAGTGTGTAGTGAATGGGGGTAGGAAATCTACATCGATACCTAATGTGATATGTAATTTGTAAATGATATATTTTGTTTTTGTATCCAAATCTGAGAATTGATGGTTATTGTTGATCCGAAGACATATTTGTTATACTGCCAGTTACTTTAAATATATAATTTATACATTGAGTTGTAAAATCATTTAGTTTGTTTGTTTGGATTTTAGGAAACCCACAGGCTTAGGTGGGTCGACATAGTTGGAGCTCGATTATCTCTATTTTAATTATTTTACCATTTTTAACTGAATTTATACTATCGCATATTTTATTTTGGGTTGTTGTTAGAAGTTTATATTTCTCTATTTTGTTTAATTGTTTAAAAAAGATTTCTAATTGTTGAATTTTAAATAATTGAAATTTGGTTTTTCAAAGATGATGGTTGTAACTAGGCCAGGTTTAGGGTGTTACATCTTTCTTGTATATGTTTATTATAAACATAATAAACACATGGACATATTAGTGCTAAAAGTGAACAACCTCTAATAGAAATATAAATGAATATTATGTGTGGTGTATTTCAACTTCTAATACAAAAAGTTGTGGTTCAATATTCGAATAGCAACAACTTCATTAGAACTCTAAAATACACCCACTAATTGATAGTTCAAATCGAGAGATATCATATTGTACGCATAGTATTTGTTTGTGTGAAAGACTATGAAGTATGGTACAACATTTTAAACTAAAGGGAAATTGTTAGTTGTTTGTTATATTGGTAGTGAAAATATTTTATTATGTAGAAAAGTCTAATAAATTAGAATTATTGTTATTGATCAAATAGTTGTATTGTAAAGACATAAATTTTGCACGTTAAGCTTTCTCATAAAGATATAACTTTATGTAAAGTTGGCTTGAAAAAAAACATAATCATATGAATGTATCGTATTAAAAGATACATCTATATGAAAGGGTATCTCATGAAAAGATGCATTTATTAGATTCTATGTAAAGGACTTTTCTGTTAGTCATTTTACTATTCTATCTGGAGTGTTGAGGGCTTTGTTGTTTCTTAGAGGCATATAAAAGCCTTAAGAAAAGTGTTCTACACTTTTGAGGAAATTTCAGACAAATCAGTACAACAATTAAAGGAATGATATTCTAGGATCTTTAGCTATATTAGTACGATTAAAGTAATGATATTCTAGGCTCTTTAGCTATACTAGTGGATGTATTTTTGGTAGTTACTCTGTATAGGAAATCTTGATTTGTACAGATATAGAAGTTTATTTCTAGTAGGAATCTTGGATCTCTATATATATGTTTGAGGTCAATGAGAATAATGGACATCTTTTTTATTCTAATATTTTTTTTCTTCATGGTGTCAGAGCCATGGCTCCCAGAGATGAAGAGATTTCTAGTTCTGATAAGAAAACTCCTAGTCCTTACAATCTGTGCCCTAAGAACAATCCAGGCAACATAATTACTCAAGTGCAACTGTATGGAGAAAATTATAAAGAGTGGGAATGGGTAATGTAGACTACATTGAGGGCAAAAAGAAGCATGATTTCATTGATGGAATCGTGAAACAACCGACAAATGATTCGTCAAAAATTTAAGACTTGTGGATAGTCAATTCCATGTTTGTTACATAGGTATTTAACACTATTGAACCCTCTTTACGTTCAACTATTTCTCTTGTGGAGAATATAAAAGATCTATAGGACAACATAAGACAACACTTTTTTAATGGGAATGGACCGGTAGTGCAGTAATTGAGGTTGGATTTGACGAACTGTAAGCTGGATGGACAAACAATAGTCATTTACTATAGACAACTTTGAACTGTATGGGGCGAACTAAATAATTATGACAAAATACCATTGTGTAGTTGTGGTGGATGCATATACAATCTCACTGCCGAGTTGGAAAAGACAAGGGAGGAAGAAAAAGTTCAACTATTTTTGATAGGCTTGGATGAAGAACACTATGGTACTGTGCCCGCTAATATATTGAGTAAAAACTCATTACCCAATTTGAATAGGGTGTATACAATGGTTTTTCAACAAGAACGAGCAAGGATAATGTCATGAATAAGAGCAGAGAAAGGCAATGTCATGAATAAGAGAAGAGAAAGGTGACTTGATGAGTTTTGTTGTTCAGGCTAGTAGAGGAAATTCAGTGGGGATAGAACTGTGGTTTGCTCGCATTGTAACCATGAGGGACATCACTCGGGTCCTTGCTTTCAGTTGATAGGGAATCTAGATTGGTGGGGAAATAGACCTTGCTCTAGCGCTATAGGACGAGGAAGTGGGCCTAAGCGCAATAGTAATGGAGGACGTGACAAGGGTTGTGTACCACAAGCAAATGCCACTCAAACATTTGCAACAGAGAGTAGTCACAGAGGCGTTATAGAATCTGACAAGAAAGGGCTTAGTGGTTTGAATGATAAAAAATGAAGCACTTTGCTAGGAATTTTGAGTTCAAAAAAGATTGTATCTAATAAAAGGTTGATTGGTAAGGAATGATTTTTTCTTGGATAACAGATTCAGGGGCTTCCTATCATATTATTGGCACAAAAGGTTATTTGAGAGATATGCCTGACATTGTCCCATGTTCATTCGAATTGCCAAATCATGAAGCAATTGTAGCACTAAAAGAAAGAACGATGCATCTTGGAGGAGGATTGAAGTTGCAACATATTCTTTTTGTGCCTAATTTAAAATAAAATTTGATTTATATTTCACAACTTTTTAATGACTCAAATCTAGTGTTGCAAACCACTAACAAAATATGTGTTATACAGGACCAAATACGATGAGTTTGATTGGATTGAGAGAATAATGTGTAGGGCTGTATTTTCTTAAGGAGGTGGTTTCAACAAATGCTTGTAAAGCTTTTGGAGTTGTAGACTTCGATCTTTGGCATAGGAGAATGGGTCATCCATCGAATAAGGTGCTAAAGCTGATTTCTGCAGCAAATAAATCTAGTAAAAGTAGTGATAACTTAAGTTCTGATGTTTGTTTTAGAGCAAAGCAAACTAGAGAGATGTTTTATTCTAGTGACAGTAAAGCTAAAGACTGTTTCGATTTAATGTATTATGATTTATAGGGACCTTATAGAGTTTTAGCTTCTTGTGGAGTTAATTATTTTTTTACTATTATTGATGATTGTTCTCGTGTTGTGTGGATTTATTTGCTGAAAGGAAAACATGAAGTTGCTTATGTTCTTAAGAATTACATTGTTATGATTAAAAAATAGTTTGAGAAGGATGTAAAAACTATTATGAGTGATACTAGCAACGGATTTGTGTGTTTGAGCGAATATTTTGATGATCATGACATATTGCACCAAACTTCTTATGTAGGAATCCCCAACATAATGGGCATGTTGAGAGAAAACATCATCACATACTTAATATAAAGAGAGCCTTGATATTTCAGGCTCATTTGCCAACTGATTTTTGGGGTGAATGCATTTTTACCACTGAATACTTAATCAAACGAATGCCATTTGCAATTTTGAAGGGAAAAACTCCTTATGAAATTCTCTTTGGATGGCCCCATCCTATAATCATATTAGGACTTTCGGGTGTCTTTGTTATGCGTATAAAAAACTTAGAGATAAGGATAAATTTTCCAGTAGAAGTCGAAGATGTGTTTTTGTGGGGTACCCTTTCTACAAGAAAGGATGGAAAATATATGATTTAGAAACTTCTAAGTATCTAGTCTCAAGGGATGTGGTGTTTATAGAAACATATTTTTCATATGCTACACAAGTGTTTGCAAGTGATAATTCCACTAGAATTATAGATGGGCTTAACATTCATCAGGATTGGGAAACTGTAGAAAAAGAGCGGGAGAATTGGACAACGAGAAACCTCTTGAAGATAGTCTTACTACTAAGGTAAATTCTAGAGACATAGCTGTCAAAAATAGGGAAAAAATTCAAAAGGAGAGGGTGTGCTTGTAGAACATTAGCTGGGTCGAAGACATAAGATTAAATAGTCATCCACTCGTTTAAAGGATTATGTGACAAATAATGTGAGATTCAGCTCCTCGCAGAGTTCATCTCTCTAATCGCCTTCCTTAGGTATGTCTTATCCCATAGCCAATTTTTTCAATTAGGATAAGTTTTCTTCCCAGCATTGATCTTTCTTGGAAAGCATCACTGCAAGTTTAGAACCAACTTTTTATAATGAAGCAATGAGAGGCAAACTGTAACAACCCAATTTTAGTAGTGTCAGAAAAGTGGTTTTGATACCATGACTCTGATAAGTGAGTTATTATTTTAATATTTATTTAATGTCTATAGGGTTAATTCAAGGTCGTATTAAATTTTGTTAAGAAACTTTGAGGTTTAAATAGTTAATTAGGTAAAGAAGACTAAATTGAAAAAGGTACAAAAGTTGAGTTCTATTAGTTAAGTGGACTAAATAGTTTTAAAAAGGTAAATCTATGGGCTTGGATAGCAATTATACCATAAATGAGTTAGTGGAAGATATTGGATTGGTTTTGGTGTAATTAAGGGATTTTTAAAAGGTTAATTAAGTAAATAAATTAAGACAAAAATTTAAAGGAAAGAAAATTAAAGTGGCCATCTTCAACCTTTATTTTTCTTTTTTTAACCAAAAACCATAGTAAAGGAGGAGCTAGGTTCGGCCAAGCTAAATTACTAGTGCATGGTATCTATTCAAGCCCCGTTTTTAGTAATTGTTATATTTTTGAACTCGTTTTAGCTTAAACCACTTAACCCTGGGGTTAATTTTTAAAACTATTAAAGGTTGAGGGTTATGTTAGGAATGAAATTGATGAATTTGTGATGTTAATTGATAGATTATTGAACTTGGTTGTTAAATAAACTTGTTTTGTTAAGTAACTTTTTATGAATTTAGGGTTAAAGATTAAATTGTTGAAAGTGTAAAAACCCATTGGTTTTAATGTGAAATGATGGTAATTATAGGTTGTTCAAGACCCTTAGTAAAATTGACTAGCATGTTTTAGTTAGAAAAATGGTGAAATTGCAAGTTAAGAATTTAGGGACTAAATTGTAGAAAGTTAAAGTATTTGATAAACCGTATTTTATACATATTTCTATCCCATGCTTAGCATATTTAATGGATGATTTTCCTTAAATTGGTGAATTCGATGCTCCTAATGCCTTAATTTCATATTTTATACTTAGGTGAGCATAGGAGAGTGAAAGGAACGAGAAACGGGCCAAAAATAGAAAAAATGGGCCAATGTACGAAATCAACATGACCTGGACTTCCTCACACGGGCAGACCACAAGGCCGTGTCAATTTGGCAGAATCGAAGTACGACTCACATGGGTGGACCACACGCCCGTGCCTCTTTAATAGGCTTGACCACAGCCTGAAGTAATCGCACACGGGCGTGTCCCTGTCGTGCCCAAGTTGAGTCCAATTCGAAAAGGGCCAATTTTGAGGGTTCTTAGGCATTCCAAAGCCTATAAATACACCTTAAATGAGGAGGAAAAAGGGAGGCATAGAGGAGGAGGGAGGGAACTGCTCAAGGAAAGCCGATTGATCCATCTCAGAAGTCGGATTCATCATCAAGACTGAAGATCTCCCCTCAATTTCCCTTCAGGAATTTTGGGTTTTTCTTTATGTTTTGTATCCATTATTCTTCTGAGATGTTTACCTTTTTAGTTATGAACTAAAACCCCTAAATACCTAAGGGGAATGAAACCTAAGATAGATCTTGTTATTATTATCCTAATTGTATGATAAATATTTGACTTGTTCTTAATTATGTGCTCTTAATTCTTTTTTTGATATTCTAGGATATTGATTCAAGTTAAGCTCTTATTCAGAGGAGGAATAGACCCTGTCTAAGAGTACTTTTGTCATAATTAAGCGGAGTTGGTTGTGCGCCTAGAGATAGGGTGACAAGATTTTGCCGGATTAGGGTGAAACCTAATAAGGGGATCCATAGATCGAGTTAATGCAACCCTAGGGAGTTAATTAGAAAGAGATTTCAATTATTCATCCTAGGGTTAGACATTGTTAGTCTCGAGTGGGATAATAATATAACTTAGGGATTTCTACGGATCTAGTCAAATGAATAAATCGTCCGATTCAGAGTCAAATAACAAGTGAAGTTTAGGTGGATTTTTCCTTAGGTATTGTCATAATTTAATTGTTTTTCCAAAAGTAATTCCCCAATTCTATTTTCTGTGTATTCTTAGTTTAGTTAATTAGTTAGTTAAAACAAACCCCATTATTATTCGGCTAGATAATAGAAAGACAGTCATTACTAGTACTTTTAGTTCTTTTGGGTTCGACAATCGGGTCTTGTTAAAGCTATACTACTATTGGATATGTACACTTGTCTTCATCATGATAATAGTTAGTTTCAAGAATGATCCATTATAAATATTTAAAACCTGTCACGAATATCAAGTATCAAGTTTTTGGCACTGTTGCCAGGGAACTAAGATATTAGGAACACTCGATTTTTATTATTTAAGCCATTTACTTTTACTGCAATTTAAATTTTATTCTAATTTTTATTACTAATTCTTCTTTTTCCATTTTTCTGGTAGGATCTTATAGTTTATGACTAGAAGAAACCCGTCAGGACCATTACTTTTTGACAGTTAGATCGATCGCATAGTTCGCAGAAACCAAAGAGAAATAAGGCGAAGCTTAAGATACACAAAGAACGAGCAAGAGGACGATATTCTAAACACAACCGAGGAGATGGCTGAAAACCAAGAAAATCTGCTACCTCCTGTAATTGCTGTTAATCAAAATCCTGCTCCACTCACTATGTATGATTATGCTAAACCTTCTTTAACAGGAACTGAGTCAAGTATAGTTAGACCTGCTATTGCTGCAAATAATTTTGAACTGAAACCTAACACAATTCAAATGATACAACAGTTTGTTCAGTTTGATGGTTTGCAGGACGAATATCCCAACACTCACTTGGCAAACTTTTTGGAACTATGCAACACATTTAAAATCAATGGTGTTTCTGATGATGCCATACGTCTTTGGTTGTTTCCCTTTTCATTAAGGAACAAAGCTAAACAGTGGTTGAACTCGTTACCACGAGGGTCAATTACTACTTGGGAACAAATGACCGGAAAGTTTTTACTTAAATATTTTCCACCTGCTAAAACAACCAAATTACATAATGATATCTCTTCTTTTGTGCAGATGGATTTAGAAACACTCTACAATGCATGGGAGAGATACAAGGACCTTTTGAGAAGGTGCCCTCACCATGGGTTACCGCTTTGGCTACAGGTTCAAACATTCCATAATGGCCTGAATCCTTTGACTCGGTAGATGATTGATGCAGCCGCTAGAGGAACTATCAATAATAAAACACCTGAGGCAGCTTACGAATTTATTGAGGAGATGTCATTAAATAACTATTAGTGGCAAGTTATTAGAACAAAGCCGACGAAAGTAGCTGGTGTTTTCAACCTCAACGCGGTTACTATGCTATCTAACCAAGTAGAACTCTTAAATAAAAAGATTGATGGTTTGTGTGGTTCTACTCAGGTACATCCAGTGATGAGGTGCGATTCGAATGGAGGAGGAGCATGTACTGAATATCAACCCTTCAACCCTAGCATCAAGGAGGAACAAGTCCAATATATGGGTAACAATAACTTTAGATCCCAAAATAACCTATATAGTAACACTTATAATGCAGGTTGGAGGAACCATCGCAATTTCTCATGGGGCGGTCAAGGAAATCAAAAGCCACAACATCCTCCGGGTTTTCAACAACCACCTTACCAGCAAGAAAAGAAGTCGAACCTTGAGGAGATGCTAACCAAATTCATCTTGGTGTTTGAAACTCATTTTCAGAATACTGAGACAGCACTCAAAAATCAACAAGTATCGATCCAAGAGCTCGAAACTCAGATTGGACAGCTTGCCAAGTTGACTTTTAAATAACCACAAGGTAGCTTGCCAAGCAACACAGAATCTAACCCAATGGAGCAACTCAACGCGATTACTAGTCAAGATGAAGAAGGGTTAGTCACACCTGTACGAGAACCAAGGCAAGAAACTGAGATAAGCAAAGGTAAAGGGGAGGTCGACCATAATGAGTAGAAATCGGTAAGTACAGAATACAAACCTCGTGTGCCATACCCTAATACGACAAGGAAAGACCGCTCAGATGAACAATTTGGTAAATTCCTTAAACTTTTAAAGAAACTACATATTAACTTACCGTTTATTGAAGCACTTTCGCAGATGCCAAACGCAGTCAAATTTTTAAAGGAGCTTCTAGCAAATAAATGAAAGTTAGATGAAAGGTCGTATGTGGAGCTGAACGCAGTTTGCTCAGCCATTCTTCAAAATAAGCTACCCAACAAATTGAAAGACCTAGGGAGTTTTACAATTCCTTGCTTAATTGGTAGTTTAAATGTTAATAATGCATTAGCTGATTTAGGGGCTAGTATTAATGTCATGCCTTACAAAATGTTTAAACAACTAGGTCTTGTGAAACCCAAACAGACTAGGATGAGCATTCAATTAGCAAATAAAACTATAAGATTTCCTAGGGGTATTATTGAAGATGTGCTAGTTAAAATCGATAAATTTTATATTTCCCGTTAACTTCATTGTTCTAGACATAGAGGAGGATAGCAACACTCCTTTGATTTTAGGGAGGCCCTTTTTAGCAACCGCTAGAACAATTATTGATGTTGGCACAGGTGACCTCACACTTCGTGTGGGAGACTAAACAATCACCCTTCAAGCTCGCAATTTTGGCAACACATCGAAAATTGAAGGTGATTGTCTAAACCATTCTACTAAAGCTGACAATGAGATGCAACCTACTTTGCAGGAAATGAGTTTGAAGGAAGTACATGAACCATTTTCAAGCAATAGTAGAGGACTCATTCATGAAGAACGAAGGCTACAAATCGAGGAGTTGGATGAATGGCGGACACATAAACCGAGAACACACATGAACCAAAACTACGCCAGAACAAGCTCAAAACCTCTCCAAATCAACTTAAGGCTAGAGATAAAGTTTTATTAGATGCCACAGATCCTCACATTGTCACTGCCAAACCGAATGAAGAAATTCCTCTTACGGTACTTAGCATTTTTCCATTCGGTATAGTCGAGGTAAGTCATCCCAAGTTCGGCACTTTTAAGGTAAACAATACCCGCCTAAAACCTTATTTTGATGAGATTCACAGCAAGAATGAGGAGTATTGAAAACAGGGCAAAAATTTCTTCCCCAACATGGGATGCGATAAGTAGCCACGACCGTATGACATGGCCATGGGCGAAACTGCAAAAATAACACGGGTGTGCAACACGCCCGTGTTTTAAAACCGTGGGTGAACCTGTCAATTTAACACGGGCATGTGCCTACATACACATGCGTGGGAGAAGAGAATAGAGATCGACACGACCGTGCAACATAGCCGTGTACACCAATGCACTTAATTTCGAAAAAATACGAAACGCATAGGCTGAGCTTAGAGCACACGGGTGTGCCCCACGACCGTGTGTCCCAATTTCTCTATAAACACCTATTATTTATTTTATTTTATTTTTATCTCTATATTTTGAAATTATTTTTTTATTTTATTTCATTTTAATACTATTCCATCCTAAATTTTTTACAATTTCTATTCTTCGGCTATTTCATTATGAGTAATTATGCTTCAGTATAACTCTTAAAGAATTCTTGATTTGCTCACAGTCAGAAAGAGCCACAAAGCTCATCCTCGCAAAGGAACTCAAAACTCCACTAGGGAAGGTTCTCCACGACTTCTATGTCCTACTCGACCACGACCATAACCAACTTCAGATAAAATATTCTTTTGGCGCAGGACTTATGGACTAATGAACCTCTACCACCGCCAAAGTATCCTCCTCCACCCTCATGCCGATTATTCTCCAAAACTCCAATTTAAGGAAATTCAATCATCACCCAGGAAGTTTCACTTCTCTCCCTATCTTATATTTATATTCTTTTCTATATATCTATCTTTGTACATTGAGGGCAATGTACATCTTAAGTGTAGGGGGATATTCATTTTTATATCAGAAAAATCCCTGAATTTTGTTTTATTCTCATGTGATTTTCTCATATCATTATTAGAATGAATTCCAATTAGCTTATAGTGTTTATTGATATATCTTGAATTAAAACGTAGGCATTTATGCATTGATTGTTTAAACTTTAAGACATTAGGGAATCAAGCATGATAAATTGATTTTTGAAGAATTAAAAAACTTTTAGGTTGTTCCCCCAAGTTTAAGTATTATTTTGAGTTGGAATTCACAAGTTTAAACATAAAAAAGCCATAATTTTTGTGAGATCTTGAGCCTTTAGAGCATCTATTATTTCTTTCATGCTCACTTTCATTATGAGTGCGTCAGTATTGAATTGTTATTCTAGAACTTGTTTGATTATGCATGTCAAGACCACACCATTTGATTTGATATGTCAAAATGAGAAAGGCATTTAGGTTTAACCCACTCGCTCTACAAAAGCCTACCTTCACAATTAACCCTTAGTGAAACCCCTTGAGCCTAACAACCTATTCATTGATGAACCCTCAATATTAACCCATAACTCATTATTGTTGAAATCCCCTAAATTAATTTGATCCCTATTTTTGTCGAGATTTGAATTGAAATAGTTGCTCAGCTATGTCTTGTTCTTAATAGTTAGTCTATGTTATTTGACTTGTTCTTAAAAAAAAAGAAGAAGAAGAAGAGTGTATACACATTAGTAGTAATATTTTTTTTTTGAGCTTAAGTATTTAAATTCCATATTCTGAGAAAAAGCTCTGTTGTACGCAATTGATGACTAGTCATTTTTCTAGTTAGGCAATTTTTCAATTCAATCTCGATTCTAACCTTTTCTTTTAGCTTGTGACCACACCCCCTAACCAAGCTTCATTACAACTCTCTAAAGACCTTTTGATTGATATTTCATCTCAATTTATAGTGGTGGAGATTTGATTTTCATGCAAGCCTATGGTAATGACTTTTCATTATTGACTATTGAGTGCTTCATTTATTGTCCTTAAACACCTCGAGCGATTTGAGTGAATCTTTAGTGAGGATGTGAAACTCTGTGACATTTTGAATCAAAGGTAATTACTTAGACGATGGGAGACACCTATGTTTTCATGATAAAATAGTCAACTTGGAATGTTTGAAACTTTGATGTTCTTTCAGTTGAATTTTCAATGTAAGATTATCTATGGATTATTTTGAGATATTATCAATAGAAATTAAAAGTTGAGAAGAATTTATTTTGATTATGAGTTGAGGATTTTACTTGAGGATAAACAAATGCTTAAGTGTGGGGGTATTTGATAAACCATATTTTATACATATTTCTATCCCATGCTTAGCATATTTTATGGATGATTTTTCCTTAAAATTGGTAAATTCGATGCTCCTAATGCCTTAATTTCATATTTTATACTTAGGTGAGCATAGGAGAGTGAAAGGAATGAGAAACGGGCCAAAAACAGAGAAAATGGGCCAACGTACAAAATCAACACGGCCTGGACTTCCTCACACGGGCAGACCACACGGCCATGTCAATTTGGCAGAATCGAAGCACGACTCACAAGGGTAGACTACATGCCCGTGCCTCTTTAACAGGCTTGACCACGGCCTGAAGTAATTGCACACGGGTGTGTCACACGGGCGTGTCCCTGTCGTGCCCAAGTTGAGTCCAATTCAAAAAAGGCCAATTTTGAGGGTTCTTAGGCATTCCTAAGCCTATAAATACACCCTAAAGGAGGAGGAAAAGGGGAGGCATAGATGAGGAGGCAGGGAACTGCTCAAGGAAAGCCGATTGATCCATCTCAAAAGTTGGATTCATCATCAAGACTAAAGATCTCCCCTCAATTTCCCTTCAGAAATTTTGGGTTTTTCTTTATGTTTTGTATTCATTATTCTTCTGAGATGTTTACCTTTTTAGTTATGAACTAAAACCCCTAAATACCTAAGGGGAATGAAACCTAAGATGAGATCTTGTTATTATTATCCTAATTGTATGATAAATATTTGACTTGTTCTTAATTATGTGTTCTTAATTCTTTTTTTGATATTCTAGGATATTGATTCAAGTTAAGCTCTTATTCAGAGGAGGAATAGACCCTGTCTAAGAGTAATTTTGTCATAATTAATCGGAGTTGGTTGTGCGCCTAGAGATAGGGTGACAAATTTTGTCAGATTAGGGTGAAACCTAATAAGGGGATCCACAGATCGAGTTAATGCAACCTTAGGGAGTTAATTAGAAAGAGATTTCAATTATTCAACCTAGGGTTAGGCGTTGTTAGTCTCGAGTGGGATAATAATATAACTTAGGGATTTCTACGGATCTAGTCAAATGAATAAATCGTCCGATTCAGAGTCAAATAACAATTGAAGTCTAGGTGGATTTTTCCTTAGGTATTGTCTTAATTCAATCTTTTTTCCAAAAGTAATTCCCCAATTCTATTTTCTGTGTATTCTTTGTTTAGTTAGTTAGTCAGTTAAAACAAACCCCATTATTCTTAGGCTAGATAATAGAAAGACAGTCATTACTAGTACTTTTAGTTCCTTTGGGTTCGACAATCCGGTCTTGCTAAAGCTATACTACTGTTCGATAGGTACACTTGCCTTCATCATGATAATAGTTAGTTTCAAGAACGATCCATTATAAATATTTAAAACCTGTCACGAATATCACGTATCAGTATTGAGGGTAAATTTGTAATTTGGTGATGGAAGGGTTTAATTGCATAAAACTACTTATTTGAATGCTGGAATTATAATAATTGAGTTAAATTATTATTTAGATCAAGAAAAGAACCAACTGGACTTGCATCGAGGAAAGACAAAAGCTTTGGATTAGTCTCTAACTCTACTTTGACAATTATAGTTATCGAGGTAAGTTCATATGGAGATTAACATTGTCATGTGATGTTTTAAATGAGCTATTATAAATAATTTTGTGAAATTAATCTTTATTTGTAGTTTATTCAGTAATTGATATAATGGATTAAATTGTATCATTGGTATATTTTAAGTTTGTAACATCCTAAATCTTAAATATTTATTTACGTATGTTGTGGCACACAAATCTGCATTTGTTTCAGTGGTTAAGTGTTCTGGGAAGAGTCTGAGAAGTCTTGGGTTTAAACCTTGGCTTGTGCAAAAAAAATTGTTTTGATTAGTTAAACCCTTGGCTCTAGTCAGTAGGCTTTTAAATAAATGTGCTTAAAACATGACAGAAAGGGCATGCTGGTCTAGGGGGTAAGTGGCATGTTACCTATGCCAAAGGACTGAGGTTTGAATCTGGTGGGCGCAGTGGGTCCTTTATTTTGCTACTATGCCATGGGAGTGTTGTGGGTTGGCTGAAACACTGAAGTGGTTGAAGGGAATTCAAATTGAGTAGTTGTAGGGAGGTGTGATCGGTTGGAGGGATTTTAGGAGGGATTTTAGGAGAGTATTAAGGGATTTTGAAGTTGTGGGGAGTTGGTTCTGAATGGGCATTCTAAGTACTCAAAGAAATCGGCCTTAGGGAAGAATGGGGTTTTGGTAAGTTTTGGCAGTTTGTTTTGGCTACTTCTGTTCTTTAGAAACCGATTGGTGCTGAGAGGTTTTTGCTGTATCTCTCAACTATTTTGCTTATTTCAAGTTGCGTTTTAGGTCTCTCTTTTTTCGTTTGGGGTCTAAAAAATCACCTCTTTTGCACTTTGTTGTTGTGACCGATCCTGATTGCTCCTCTCCCTCTCCCAAATCGGTTTTGGCCTTTGATCGAATACTCCTCTCTTTTTTTCTCTCGTTCCTTTCTACCTTTTCTCAATCAATTTCCTCTCTGGCCGAATACCCCATACTTCTTCTCATTTCTCTCTACTCTTTCAACTTTTATCAAGTCTCCCCTCTCTTCTACTGTTTGAGCCGAATATCCCTTTTTACTCTTCTTCGACACCGTTTCCCATCTACTCTCTTTCTTTTATTTGTTACATTTCTTTCGGGTTCTAGAACTTCTTGAGGAGTGGAGGAGTATACAGTGATTTTGAAGCGTTTGAAACCTTTCTCTCGTCACTCGATCGAGGGTAACTCTATTCTTAGCCATCGTGTTCAACCTAAGTATTTGACTTGCGTAATAGGGTGTTGGTCGAATGCTTCTTCCCTACTTTTTAGGTTCTGAGTTTCTATAAGTTAGCATATGTAGGGTGTTGGCCGAATGCTTCTTCCCTATTTTTTTGGGTTCTGAGTTTCTATAAGTTAGCATATGTTGACTTAAGCCTTGTGTTTAAGCAATCTTGTAATGCTGATATCTATCAAGAAGTTTGTAATCAACCTTCGTCGGTGGGTTAAGTGGGCTACACCACACTCGTTCAATCAAGGCAAGTATCAAATATTATTTTGGGTTAAGTGTTAAAAAGAGGGTGATTAACCCTATTGATTTAAGGACTAACAGAGTGTCTTGATTGAATATAGGTCTGGTGCTCGTGGGCTTCTGTGCCTTTTCGTAAACAAGGTGTGTAAACACAACCCAAATTGTAAATCGGCCAAAGCCAAAAAATGTGACCATTAACGCTACACGGGCGTGCGCTCGCTCGTGTGGCAATCCTTATGCCTAAACATGGGTGATCGATCGTGGAGGCCACCGTGAGCGGTTTCATGGGCTTAGGTTGTTTTGGGCCTTATTGGGCCGAACTGGGCCATGTGGGCCTCACAGGCTTATGGGCCCCATACAGATAAACCACACGGACGTGTGGAGAATGTTGGGTCTGGTTGTGTAACCCACATCGCCAAGGCCACTTCTGGGCTAGGTGGGCCACACGAACATGTTGGCCCACATGGGTCCACATTATGGGCCTTGGGCCTATCTTCACTGTTTGACTATTAAGGTTGCACGAGTCGCCCGAGACGACTATAGACCTACTGTTGGGTCGGTAAGTATACCTAGACCCTAAATTGATAAAATGACTGTTATGCCCCTATGTGGTAAAATGACTATTATGCCTTATGATATGTATGACTGTAATCGAGCATGCCATTTTATATATATTACATACATGTATGATATTATGACATGACGCATGATATGTTGCATGGGGATGGGTTTATTATGATTAGAGGAAGTGTACTGTACTGCTGCTGCAAATATGTTTAGTGCCGCAACCGGTACTATTGTGGAGTGTAGGGATGGGTGGGTTGATTTTATCCCCACATGAAGTGTAGGGCTGGACGGAGTGGAGTGTAAAGGCTGGTTGGGTAGGATCTTTGATTGCATATCTGTACTGTTGTTGTCACTGAAATGGGCTAAAGCCCAAACTGACACGATACTGAAATGGGCTAAGGCCCCAATTGAAACTGAACTGTTACTAAGATGGCTTTAGGCCTAGACTGTGTTTGCTTATTGTATGATTAACTAATTGATTATTAAGGGATTACACACTTAGTTTCATAAAATCACCCTTCTGTTTAACTGTACAGGTAATCTCCAGGCTTAGGCGGGTTGGTGCTGCGAGGGACTCGAATGTGGCCACACAGCCGCACTTGCTTCCATATTTGATTTTTAATTTATAAGTAATTTTAATTTGGGTATTTTTTTATGTAATAAGGCCTTTTTAAGTTTTTAAATCTTTAATTTGGGGTTTTATTATTTTGGTTTATATATGCTAGTAGTAGGTCGTGAGTTTTCAAAAGATAAAGGCTTTCCAAAACATCACGATTACGCAACATAATTTAAAAAGCTTCTGCAAGAAATAGTGTTTTAAAATTAATAACAATTTTACGAGGTTAACATTTTGATAAACGACTCATTTTTGGAAACCAAATAAAATTTTTTTAAAAGTCTCAATAAGAACCCACGACTAAGGAAAACAAGGAAAAGGTTTTTCAACGTTATCACATTTTTTTCAAAAAACACTTCAATGGGACATTGCCAGATTCGACTGTAACGTCTAGGTCAGGTTTGGGGTGTTACAAAGTTGGTACTTGAGAAATATATATTTTATGAAACATGTGTGGAAAGGTACAATATAATGATATTAAAGGATTCAAATATATGCAAAGGTCCCGTTTGAACCTTAAGAATTCTTAGGATACAAATGACATGTCATTACGGATTTCGTATTTCGGGTGTTGGTCTTGAATGTCGTATCAATGGCTAAGGTCTTGCACTTATTGTGGATTCTCCATAGCTCATGTGAGTAGCATCGTGTAGCTAAAAGTTTTACCCACAGCTCATGTAAGTAAGCCCATTTCACAACTTGTGTGAATACTATTGAAAAGGAAAGGTTACAGTTATATGGAAAGGCACACTATATGTAAGCGTTCTTAAGTATCCAATGTAATTCTAGATGGTTCAACAAGTAAGCAAAGGTTAATGGAAAGTTATGTATACGATTGGGTAATGGTTCATAATCTTATGAAAAGGTTAATGTGATAAATGATGTGTACATGAAAATCTACTTATGATATGTTTGAACTTATATGTATCATGTATGAACTTACTAACTTGTGAGTTTGGTGATGCTTATCTAGGATTTTAATAAGCTTATGAAGATCGTAATGATATGAATAATTTATAAATTGAGCTTAAGAATGGTAAGTTATGTTTGAGTTTATACGAGTTTACTAAGTACTAGTTGCTTACGTAGTTATTTTCCTTTGTTTCATAGATTATCGAAGCTCGATGGGTTGGAAGCTTGTCGAAGATCTATCACACTATCCTGCAAATCACTTCAGTAGTTTTTAAATTAATTTGGCTAATGTTATAAATGGAATGTATAGGACTTTATATAATGGCAGTTTGAATGTGTTAATGATCAATTTGGTATGAATATGCTTTAGAGTATATATTTTGTTTGATGGATTTATAATGCTTTGGCAATTTTATAGCATTTGTTCATTTTTAAGTACTTTGTATATATGTTCCTTTTTGGTATGTTTATTATGAAAATTGAATGGTTATAATTGGTGTCATTAAGTACCTAAATTGATTAGGTTTTGTGCTTGAGATATGGCATTATAGCCTTATTTTGAGTGAAGTTGTTTTGATATAAATGTCGTGCCCTTTAATGGCATATTGGTTAGGTGAAATAGGTTGATTGAATTCATATGTTTATGTGTGTTTGAAAGGTGTTTTGGTCTATTGAATGTATGCATAAATGGAGTGGATGATTGGGTAAGATTTGGTCTTAAAATGGCATGTTTTTAGGGTCAAATTATGGAGCACACGTCCTGGGACACGGGTTGTCACACGGGTTAAAATGTGAAATAAATGAAAGTTTTAGGTTTCTACGGACCTATATATAATTCGGCCAAACATGGGTTTTGGTTGAATTGTGTGAATTTTGTGTTTTGTGAAATAAGGACTAAATTGTTAAAAGTGTGAAAGTTTAGGGCTAATGTGCAAATAGGCCTAAATATATGTTTTGTACTAAATTGAATGAATAGAAGATTAAATAAGTTAATTTTAAATATATTTAGATCAAGAAAGGAGAAATACGGATTTGGATCGGGGAAAAGATAAAGTTATTGACTAATCGACTCGATTAGCCGATTTAACATCCGAGGTAAGTTCGTATGTTATAATTTTATTTCAAATGTATTTTATGTGCTTTGATATAGCATGAATTGTGATTATGTGATTATGAAAAATTTCAAAAATGATTCGACGAAGATTCGACAGTTGGAATCTCGGTTGAACCTTAGGAATAGTTTAGGATACTAGTGACATGTCATTAGGGATACCTTGAGCTGCTTCGAGCCATGATTTAGCACTTCGGGTGCAAGAGATACCGATTTGGCTTCGGGCCATGCATGTCAGCTGATTTGGCTTCAGGCCATGATATCAAAATTTCAGATAAGTTAACTTGATTTGGCTTCGGGCTATGGTATAGGTACTTATCGTGTGAGACCCTTGAGTATCCGACTTCTATTCTGAATGGTTCAACAGGTAAATGAAAGACAAGAACGTATATTAGATTGGTTTGAGATGGTACAAGTATGTGAATAAACCATTTTAGCTTTGAATCGAAGAAATGATGATGAGAGTATATAGTTTTGTAAATGAGTAATTGAAAGGTTTGATAGTTAATGAATGTTACATATTGATTTATGTTTATCTGATTGCATTAAGTTTTTCTCATATGAGCTTACTAAGCTTAATAGTTTACTTTGTTTATTTTTTCCGTGTTTTATAGTGATATCGAGCTAGCTTGGATTTAGGGATTGTTGGAGATGGCATCACACTATCTACCTATCACTTGGTAACTTTGAAATTTAGTATATTAAGTATATGGCATGTATAGGGACTTTGAATCATGTTGGTTACGTTTTGGTAATGATGTTGGCAAAATGAATTAGCATTGTAAATGTTTATATTTTGGTTTGTATATATAGCCATGAGTGATGGCTTAATTTTAGTATACTTGTCATGTTTGAATCATGTGCATATATGTATGTTTATGTCTTATGTATAATGAGTTTGTAGTGATGATTGATGGTAATAGGTATTATGAGTGTTAAATGGATGATTAGTGATTGTTAGTATGTTTGTGAAATGAGGTCAACTAATGTACAATTGGGTTTGGTTATTTAGTATGTTTTGAATGAGTAAAACATGAGTTTATAAGTATGTTTGTGGTTTATATTGAAATTGTACAATTTAGTCTTGGCTGTGGTTGATTTGGATGCCCTTAGATGCTATGAATTTGTACCATTTGGTTTGTTTAGGTGATTGAAATTTGGGGTGGCAAAATGGCTTGGCAAATAGCTTATTTTTGTCCAAACGGGCAGAGACACAGGCGTGTGTCTCAGTCGTGCGTCCCCTGGTGTGGTTTTTGAAATTAAGTCAGTATGCTCCACCCGGTCTCACACACGGGCGTGTAATCGGCCGTGTGGTACAAGTCAGTATACCCCCTAATTGGCACACGGCCTAGCACACAGGCTTGTGACTTGGCTGTGTTGCATAAGTCAGTATACCCTATAGGTTTGGCACGGCCTAGCACATGGGCATGTGTAGCAACTTTGAAGGGCACACGGGCTAGACACATGGGCTAGACACACAGGCGTGTGGTTGGCCGTGTGACCTAAGTCAGTATGTATGCCCTATTTCTACACGGCCAGAGACACGGGCATGTCTGGAGCAGTGTGAGGCACACAGCCTGTTTACACGGGCGTGTGACCCTTGTATAGTTTAAATTTTTTCTATGTTTCCAAAAATTTTCATATGTTATCAGTTTAGTCCCGAACCACTTCTAAAGCATGTTTAAGGACTCGTGGCTCATTTCAGGGACATTATGATTGGTTGTGATTAAATTCTATTTGAATTGATGAATTATATGTAAAACGTGTATTTAAAAGTGCTGTAAGTCCGGTAATACTCTGTAACCCTATTCCGGAGTTGAATACGGGTGAGGAGTGTTACACTGATCTATTTAACTATTACACGACTTGAATTGAGTTATTGTATGTATATTCTTGCTCAATTTATGCAACAACAAAAGAAGGCTCACTAGGAAAAATCATCACAAGTAATACAATATTTGAAGGATAATCTTGGACAAGGAATTCTGTAACACCCCTAACCCGTCCCCGTTACCAGATTAGGGTTACAGAGCATTATCGATCAATCAAAAATCATTTAACATCTTAACAGTAAATAGATTAACCTTATTAAAAACCAACCAATCTTATGTATTTTGTCCTTAAATCGACCCTTCGAAGCCCTAAAAATAGCTTAGAAGTAATTTGAGACTAATGTGAAACAAATCAAAAAGGTTTAAGAAAATATGAAAATTTTCAAAAATAGGGGACACATTGCCATGTGGCCAAGCCGTGTGGAATGCCCTAGGCCGTGTAACTTTCAAAATTGGGACACACGGTGTAACACCACTTACCCGTATCCAACACCGGGACAGGGTTCGAGGCATTACCGGACTTAAACATACACATTCATACAAAATCAGGCCGTAAGATTTTGTCCAAATTAAAACCATGTTTACACATACAAATTGCCCCTTATATGGGCCTACGAGGCCCAAAACATACTTTGGAAGTGGTTCGGGACTAAACCGAGAACTTTGAAAATAATAGGAAGACTTAGAAAATTTTCTTGATTTGGAGAGTCACACGCCCGTATGGGTAGGCGGTGTGGCTACACACGCCCGTGTGACTTGGGAAACGCCAGTTTCTTCAGCCCGTGTAACTTTCTAACCATGACATCATCAACAAAATAAGGCCACACTGCCAAGTCACACCCTCGTGTGCTTAGGCCATGTGGTGAATTAAATTCCAAAAATTAAGTGCAGACTTCACATGGCCTGGGCATACGCCCATGTCCTAAAGCCGTGTCCTTCACACAGCTGAGACACACGGCCATGTCTCTACCATGTGTTTACTACTGGGCATTTTGTTTTGCATAATTAAGGTGCCGGGGACACACGGCCGGATCACACGCGGACAGACCGTGTATCACAAATGGCCAAGACACATGCCCTTGTGTCTAACCTTGTGGACAATCTCTAGGCTATTTTCCAAGCCATTTGCCACCCTTAAACACTCACATACTCAATCCCACTTCATAGCATGCAACACAGCACATTTGGCTACTCAAGCATTCACATTCATGGTTAAATTATGACTTAGTAGTGTCAACATATCACATACTTAAACCTTTAGGCTATCATATGGCATTCCACACCAATTTCCTATCTATTCATCATTATACCATATTTGTTATCATACTCACTAATCATGTTTCATCCATTAAACATACATGCTATCCATCACTCTCATTATCCCAAGTCTCATCAAACACATACCTTTAGCATATAACCCACATTAAGCATAAACATATTTACATGCATGCGCAAACAATTAGGGTTACCACCCAAATAATCAATATGAGCCACCTCTCATGGCCATATATAAAATGAATCATAACATCCACATGAGCCAACACATTTGGCTAATCAATATGACACATAACAAAAAGACCAAGTCCCTATACATGCCATATTCAAAATGTTGAATATAACTATACCAAATCTTCCAATTGATAGTGTGATCAAAAACTCAGTATCCTTTGGAACACAAATCCTACCATGAAATCTCAAACAATCATCGAAGACACTCAGAAAATCTGGTTCACTACTGGACTTACACTGAATTCACTTAGCTTGTAACTCTTTATCAATTTTCTGAGCAACACAAATTTGTTGAAGGAAACTTGGTCTAGCTATCAACTCAGCTAGAATCAAACCATAATCGGACCAATTTAGCCATGTATTCATAGCCCTCAAGGTAAACAACGACTTCCTACTCAAAGCGTCGACGACCACATTCGCCTTACCCGGATGGTAATCAATCACAAGCTCATAATCTTTTAACAGTTCCAACCATCTTCATTGTCGCAAGTTCAAATCCTTTTGAGTCATCAAGTACGTAAGACTTTTATGGTCAGTACAGGCATGGAATTTCTCACCAAATAAATAATGTCGCCAAATCTTCAAGGCAAACACTATGGCTACCAACTCTAAGTCATGTGTCGAATAGTTCTTCTCATGAGGCTTCAACTGTCTCTAAGCGTAAGCTACGACTTTATCTTCTTGCATAAGTACACATCCCAAACCATTTAAGGAAGCATCACTATAAATCAAAATTTCTTTACCTGACTCGGGTTGTACCAAAACTGGAGCCTCAGTCAATAATGCCTTTAATTTCTCAAAACTCTGTTGGCACTTTTCTGTCCATTCGAACTTGACATGTAACATCCCAAAATAGAGCTTAGTCAGAATAGTGGTTTTGGGACCACAATTATGACATCAAAATATTTATTTTATGATTATTACGAGGCTTAGAATATGAGAATATACATGTGTTCAAGTTTCATGAAGGAATTCTTTGAGTAAGTTCCAAATTGGAAAATTAGGGACTAAGTTGAATAAATTGCAAAATTTGGATTCTAGAAGCAATTTGCATGAAATTGCTTTAGATTATAAAATATAAGGTCTTGGGGAGCAATTTTCCCAATTTCTAAGTTTTGGGACAAAAATGGGCTTGCATGGATGAAATTTCAAAGAAAGGCATTTTGGTCATTTGGTATATTAATGAAATAAAATGGGAAAAAAAAGGAAAAAATCAGCCATTCTTCTCCCTTGTCCAGCCAAAATTCCTAAGCCACCATAGCTAGGGTTTCCAAGCTTTTCAAGCTCATTAGTAAGTGCTCCTAATCCCCGTTTTTAATGTTCTTTGTAATTTTGAGATCCCGGTAGCTTACTCTCTCCATTTCTACCCATATTTCATGCTAGGGTTCATGTTTAAAAATTTACGCATGCATGAGTTACTTGTATTTTGATGTTTTATGGAGGAATATGAAAGTTTGAGGTGTGTTAAACAACTTTTCCTAGGTGATTTTCATGAAAAACCCCTAAAGGGACCTTTTTGCAAAAGTTGTAAAATGTGTGGTAGGAATGTGAAAATAATGGAAAATTTGGGCTACCATAAGGGGGAAAAGTGTTCGGCTAGGCTTGAGTAAGGTAGAAATTGCATGCGTTTCATTATACGAGCCTAGGGACTAAATCGTAAAAATGTGAAAGGTTAGGGTCAAAACGGTCATTTGGACCAGGGTGGAATTTAGACTTGAAATGTATAATGTCGCGTGTTAATAATCTATTTTTATTGTTATAGACCCCGAGGAAAAAATTTCGGAGGTCGATTGAGTAAAACGAAAGGTTTCGGAATAACCGAAACACGAAACTGAAATGAATACCAGGTAAGTTCGGATAACTTAAAGTAAACACTCAATGTGCCTAATTATATGATTTATGAATGCATGATGATTGCATTTATTAATAACATGAAATTCTATGAAATGCATGTTTAAGTATGAATTGTAATAAATGTCTTAGTTGAGGTTAAAAAGGGAATTCGATGGATAAATCACGATTGACATGTGTAATGAGGTCCTGCATGTGTTGCAGTAAGGATTTAGCCCGGACGGGTAATCTGTTGATCTTATTTATAAAAGGATCTAGCCCGGACGGGTGTTCCTTTGAATGGTCGAGCCTCTCGAAGAATATGTGTGCATTATGGATTTAGCTGGGACAGGTAATCCGATTAGGATCTGAATTCAGCATGGACTGGTAATTCAGATCCGAGCTCAATAAATGTGTTTGTCGTTATAAGGGATTTAGCCTGGACTGGTAATCCCGACATCACATTATGAGTTCATAAAATGGGGGATTTAGTCCCGCCATAAGATGTGAGGTTCGCGGGAGTGCATATTTGAGAAAATCATAGTACAAATTGACGGTAAATGGATATTCCATCGAGATTTCCTAAAAACTCAACGAGATTATTGTGACATATATATACAAATGAGATGTTGAATGATGAGCTCATCTAAGATAACTTTCATAGTGCATTGTTATGTGACTAACTCATTGATTGAGTGTAAATAATATGAAGCCATCCTATGCTCATTGAATTTATTACCCAATTTGATTGCATGCTAATTACTTGGTAAGTTTACTTTTTGGTTATTCGAGCTTACTAAGCATGAAAATGCTTACCGCTCTCTTTTCCCTGTCTCTCTTAGAGCTCGAGGACTCGTAAAGATTGGAAGATGATTGGAGAGTCAGCATACTATTAAATAGACCAGCTTTGGTATAAAGACATTTGTAAATTGTTCAATGGCATGTATAGGTCTTTTGAGTATTTTGTTATATGTATCATTTGATTTTCCAAATGAAGGCTTGTAAAGATAAATCTATCTTTTTGTTTATGGCCATAGAGATCGGCTTGTTTTGAAGTAGGCTATGACATAAAAAATTTCCATGCAAGTTTGTAACCATGTGTGATGGTTGAATTCCAATTGGCAATGAGTCATAAGAATGAGCCAATCTTGAATGTATTAAACTGGTATGACAACACATAAATACAAGATGGGAAATAACCTAGCATGTATGAAACCAATTATATGAGGTTTCCATGCTATGAGTTTTTGCAAAGATCATTTATGAGAGCATATTTATGTTTTACTTTGTTTTAAATATTCATTAAGTATAAGTGTTAAAAGGGGGTGACCATAGGTTTGGAAAATAGCCTAATAAGGTCTACACGGTTGGGTACACGGGCGTGTGCCTAGGCCGTGTGTGACACACGGGCCACACTCGTGAGCGTGTGGCATGGTCGTGTGTCCCCTGCATTTAAAATGGTAAATCTGTTAAATGAACACGGGTTAGACATACGGGCGTGTGTCTTGGTCGTGTGAATTTAACAGAATGCTCAAGTCATAGACACGGAGTGATTGCAGGGGCGTGTCCCAAGTCACACGGGCGTGTGACACTTCAAGTTAAAAGAAATCTTCCAAGGTGCCCAAAGTTTATTAAATGTTATCGGTTCTGTCCCGCACCGCCTCTAGGCATGTTTTAGGTCTCGACAGCCTGTTTAAGGGAAATGATATACATATTTGAAAAGTTTTAAATTAGAGCGCTTAGTGACTTGATTTAATATGTTTATGAACGTGAAATCCCGGTAAAGCCAGTGAGGGGTGTTACATGACATTCTTTTATAACAACTTTGTTATCGGAGTAGCAATCATAGAGAATCCTTTAACAAATCGTCTGTAATAATCGGCCAAGCCTAGAAAGCTTCTAACCTCAGTTATATTCTTTGGTAGTTTCCATTCAACAATAGCCAAGATCTTACTTGGGTCAACTCTAATACCATCACCCGAAACAATATAGCCCAAGAATCTAACTTCTCGAAGCCAAAACTTGCTTTTACTAAACTTAGCATATAACTACTTGTCTCTCAAGTTTTTGTAAAACAATTCTCAAGTGCTCATCATGCTCAAATTCACCACTAGAATAAATAAATATGTCATCAATAAAAACAACAACAAATTTATCCAAATACAGTAAAAAAAATACGGTTCATCAAGTCCATAAATGCGGCAGGAGCATTCGTTAACCCAAAAGGCATGACAAGAAATTCATAGTGACCATACCTCGCTCTAAAAGTAGTTTTTGGCACATCCGACTCTTTCACTCTCAACTGGTAGTAACCAGACCTTAAGTCTATTTTAGAAAATCATGTCGCTCCTTTCAACTGGTCAAACAAGTCATCAATCATTGGCAAAGGATACTTATTCTTAATTGTTACCTTATTGAGCTGTCGGTAATCTATACATAACCTCATGGATCAGTCTTTCTTTTTCACGAATAATACTGGAGCACCCTAGGCGAAAAGCTCGGTCTCACAAAACCTTTGTCGATCAATTCTTGCAAGTGTGACTTTAGTTCTTTCAATTTAGTCGGGGCCATTCTATATGGAGCAATGAAATAGGAGTTGTGCCAGGGACTAATTCAATACCAAACTCAACTTCCCTAATAAGAGGTAATCCAGGCAGCTCTTCGTGGAGCACATTCGAATACTCACATACAATAGGCACTGATTAAATCTTCAACTCAGACTCTTTTTTATTCAACACATAAGCCAGATAAGCTTCACATCCTTTTCTAATACATTTCTGAGCAGACATCGAAGAAATCACAATTGGCAACCTATTTGACTCATCTAATTCAACCCAGAGAATTTCACCATTTTCACATTTCAATTCAATAACTTTTTGTCTACAATTTACCATAGCATCATGAAGTGTCAACCAATCCATGCCCAATATAACATCAAATTCATCGAATGACAATAACATCAAGTCAGCTGAAAAACAATGATCTCTAATCATCAAAAGACATTTCTTACATACCTTATCAACTAAAACATGCTTGCCTAACGGGTTTGACACTTTAATCATAAATTCTGTAGACTCAACAGACATATCCATGCTATATACCAATTTCATGCACACATATGAATGAGTAGAACTAAGTTCAATCAAGGCAATAACAGAAGTGTCATAGAGAGAAAAAGTACCCGTGATCGCATCGGAAGAAGATGCGTCCTCACACACTCGTATGGTATAGGTTATAGCCGGAGCTCTAGCTTCGGATCTCATTGTTGTATCCCTTGTTACATTTTTACTACTAGCCTCATTACCAGCATTTCTCGAGGGTCTCCCTTTTGTAGCTGTACTACCCAGCCTTGTACTCTAAAATTTTTCTTTCTCGACCATCTCCAGACAGTCTTTCATATAGTGTTCTTGAGAACCACATCGGAAACAAGATCCACCACTCGCCCTACACTTACCAAAATGACCTCTACCACATTGTTGGCACTCGGGCTTGGGAGCTCTATCATTACCCACACTAGCCATAGATGTATCCTGGGATGGAAGCGACTTGTTCATCGGCTTCTTTCTTATATCTCTTGCCTCAACCTCGAGTCAAGAAATTCCTTCAGCTCAAGAATACCAACTAATACTCTAATGTCCTCATTAAGTCCATCTTCAAACCTTCTACACATTTTAGCCTTGGAGGATACACACTCCCGAGCATATTTGTTGAGTCAGAAAAACTCTTTTGTACTCAGTAACTGACATGTGACCTTGTTTCAAATCAAGAAATTTTTTACGCTTTTGATCGACAAATCGCTCACTGATGTATTTCTTTTGGAACTCATCTTGAAAGAATTCCCAAGTAACCCTTTCTTTTAGAACCACTGAAATTAGTGTCTTCCACCAATGATATGATACGTTTCTCAATAAAGAAATAACATGCTTCAAACATTCTTCAGATGTGCACGACAGTTCATCGAATACTCGAATGGAATTCTCAAGCAAAAATTTTACTTTCTCGGAGTCATCATCAGCATTGGCCTTGAATTCCTCTGCTCTTTGCTTTCAAATTTTATCAATCGGGGTTCTATTAAATCTCATAAAATCCATACCTTAAGGAACTTGGGGTACGGGTTGGGAATTTGGAAGGGGTGGAGTAGATTGAGCATTTGGGATCGTTGGAACGAACTCCGTATACCATGCATCCATCATATGGAGAAAGGCTTCCCCACATCCTTCTCCTCTACTAACAGTTGTGGGTCTACTATCAGATGACACTTCTCCTTCAGCGGGAGTAGGCACATTACTTTCAACATCATCTGGCACTGTTGTAACACCCCTAACCCGTATCCATTGCCGAAATAGGGTTACGAGGCATTACTAATAACTACGACATAAATCATACATTTGTGAAATCATCATTAAATACCCATTCATCTCAATCACTTTGTCCCTTATAAGGTCCTACGAGACCTTAAAATATACTTAGAAGTGGTTCGGGACTAAACCGATAACATTCACAAACGTTGAGAAGCTTATAAAATTTTCTTTAATTTTAGGGTCACACGCCCGTGTGAACAGGCCCTGTGCCTCACATGGCTACCAGAAATGCCAGTGTCACAGGCCGTGTGAAAATAGGGCATACATACTGATTTGTACTACACGGCCGAGGGCACCGCCGTGTGCAATGGTCGTGGGAAAACTAGAAGGGTTACTAACTTGGGTCACACAGCCGACCAGATGCCCATGTGCTAGCCCGTGTGCCACACGCGGCCAATAGACACACCCATGTGCCTAGGCCGTGCCAAACCTGTAGGGAATACTGACTTTAATTCGAGGGGTACCCCAGGGGACACACGACTGTGTAACATGATCGTGTGTCGCATACGGCTGAGACACACGCCCGTGTGGACAAAAATAGGCTATTTGGAAAGCCAATTTTCCACCCTTTTCTCATGCACACTTAGACATCAAAATGGTAATATTTCAACACATATATAAGCAACCAAAAACCTACCAATTCATACACATTTCATGCCATCTATTCACAACCATTTCAATTACTCAATTTCATATTCAAAACATACCAAATCATTGTACCAAAATCATCAAACTCAAATAACTTCTAAATGCATTTATAATACCTTTCCATCAACTAGATCATGCTTCTCAAACATTTCAATTCATCATCTTCAAATCATACCAAAATATGCCAAATTCCAATCAATAATACTACAACATATAACTATCCAAAAGAGCATCCATACAACCATTCCAAACAAGCCAGCATTTAGAACATTATATACATCACATATATCATTTATCAACCATATAATTCAAGCCAACTTAAATGGCCATATTCCAACATTTACAAGCCAAATGTCACTGCTATAATCACAATTCAAAACATACCAAAATGACACTAGCCTATACATGCCATATACCATATATACAAAGCTCCAAAAGTACCAACAAATTGTCGATAGTGTGATAACGGTTCCTTATGATCCCTGATGTCTGAGCTAGCTTCGAAAATCTATAAAACATGGAAAGAACACACAAAGTAAGCTTTAAAAGCTTAGTAAGCCATATACAAATAAAGCTATCATATGAATCACAACATTTCTATCAATAGGCCAAGTACCAGTAAACACATATAGATACACAAACCTTTCTCAATGAATACATATTCATTTTCTTATGTACACTCATCAATTACTTCACTTTCTTCATCTCTAATTTCAGTTCAAAAAGAAAGAACGATGGACAAAATTTATGTTTTGATGTATTTTAATTAACTTATTTAACAATTACCAAATTAACCTTAACATTAAACCATTAATTAACATCCATTAAATGCCCATTTATGTCAAATTCCACTATCAATGGTCTAATTGCATCATAAGGACCTCATATTTAATAAGCCATAACAATTAAGCACTTTTAACATATAGAATGCAACTTTTACATTTTACGCGATTTAGTTCTTTTTCTCAAATTGAGCTATTAAACGATAAAATTAGCTCACGAAATTTTCACATATATATATATATATATATATATTCACATGCTGTAAACAGCAAAAATAATATTAAAATAATTTTACGACCTTAGATTTTTTGTTCCAAAACCACTATTTCGATTTAGCTAAAATCGAGCTCTTACAACTCTCCCCCTTAGGGATTTTCGTCCCCAAAAATCTTACCAGTGAATAGGTTTGGATATTGCTTTCTCATAGCATCTTTCGGTTCCCACGTAGCTTCTTCTACTCTGTGTCGATGTCATAATAATTTTACTAATGCTATTCTTTTATTTCTCAACTCCTTGATTTCACGAGCTAAAATTGGGATCGGTTCTTCATTATACGACAAATCTGACTGAATCTAAACTTCAGTCGGGGAAATAACATGTGAAGGATCGTATTTGTATCTTCTTAGCGTCGATACATGGAATACATTATGAATATTTTCTAACTCAAATGGCAATGCTAGCCGATAAGCCACTGGTCTAACTCGCTCAATAATCTCATACGGTCCGATGAATCGTGGACTCAATTTGCCTTTACGAAAAAATTGAAGTATTTTCTTCCACGGTGATACTTTCAAAAACACTCTATCCCTGATCTGAAACTCAATATCTTTTCGTTTCAAGTCTGCATATGATTTCTGACGATCTGACACTGCTTCCAAACTATCACGGATTACTTTCACTTTTTCTTCAGTCTCTCTAATCAAATCTACCCTGTGAATTTTATTCTCGCTTAGCTTAGTCTAGTACAACGGTGTTCGGCATTTATGACCGTATAGAGCTTCGTATGGTGCCATTTTAATACTCAATTGAAAACTATTATTATACACAAATTCAATCAATGGCAAATATTGTTCCCACGCACCATCAAACTCAAGAATGCAACATCTCAACATATCCTTGAGTATCTGAATAATCCGCTAGGATTGACCATCTATTTGTATATGGAAAGCAGTACTAAAGTATAGCTTTGTACCTGGTGCATCTTGCAATTTCTTCTAGAAACGCAATGTAAATCTTGAATCTCTATCCGAAATAATAGAAATAGGTTCTCTGTGCAATCTCATAATCTGAGAGATGTATAATTCAACAAGATTATCAAGTGAATATTCCATGCATACCGAATGAAATGAGCCGATTTAGTTAGTCTATCAACAACTACCCATATCACATCTTTCTTACTCGGAGAAATGGGCAAACCTGACACAAAATCCATTGTGATTCTGTTCCATTTCTACTCAGGAATCATAATCAGCTGCAGTAACCTAGATGGTACCTGATGCTCAGCTTTGACTTGCTGACAGATTAAACATTTCGAAACAAATTTTGAAATATCATATTTCATGCCATGCCACCAATAAAGCTATTTCAAGTCATTATACATTTTCGTACTCCCTGGATGAACAGATAAACAACTACTGTGCACTTCGTTCAAAATCATTTGAATCAACTTTGAATTCCTCGGAACACATATTCGGCCTCTGAATCTTAAACAATCATTGAAATCAACTTGAAACTCTGAATCAGGGTTCGAATCATATTTGGCTCTTTTAGCTAACATTTCATTATCAACTTTCGGATAATCTCATTATTCTGACATCTTAGATCAATCATCTTTCGTTTGCAATTCACAATAGCATCATGCAGTGTTAGCCAATCCATACCCAGGATTATATCAAACTCGTCAAATGGCTACAACATAAAATCAGCCGAAAATCAATTATCCTGAATCATCAATGAATAGTTCTTGCACACTTTATCAACCAACACACACTTGCCTAAGAGGTTCGATACTCTAATTACAAATTCAGTAGACTCTATGGGCAAAGTCTTACTGGATACTAAATTCACACATATATACGAATGAGTTGATCCTGGATCTATTAATTTAATAACTTTAGTATCATAGAGAGTAAAAATACTGGTAATAACATCTGGAGATGACGCTTCTTCGCGAGCGCGAATAGCATAGGCTTGTGCAGGTGCTCTTGCCTCTGACCTCATAGTAGAGTCTTTAGTCACTTTCTGGCTACTACTCACATTTCCCATGTTTCTGGGTGGTCTACCTCTAGCTGAAGTGTTACTCGACCTCATATTCTGTACTGTATCTTGTTCAGCCAACTCCAGACAATCACGAATAAAATGATCCAATGATCCACATTTAAAACAGGACTGATCATTTAGTCTACAATCACCTAGATGTTGTTTACCACAATGTTTACATTCAGGTCGGTTAGGTCTTTCACTCCCAACACTAGCTATTGAAATAGCTGGAGCTTTGAAGCTTGACTGTTGTCTTACTCGATCTCTGTTTGAATGTCCTAGCAATGCAGTAGAATGATTAAACGAGTCTCGAAATTTTTTCGATGCAGACTGATAAGACTTACTAGTTGATCTCTTTCTTGAATCTCTTGCTTTAAAATCAGCTTTTCTCTTTTCTTTGCTGAGATCATCAGCTTTACAATCCTTTTCAACTAAAAGAATGAATTCTTTGATTTCCAGAATTCCAGCTAATAGCTTTATATCTTCGTTCAGTCCATCAACGAATCGTTTAGACATGATCTCTTCAGTAGAAATATATTCCCGAACATATTTGTTCAATCGCAAAAATTCTCTTTTGTACTTAGTCACAGTCATTCGACCCTGTTTCAATTCTAGAAACTCTTTATGTTTCTGATCCAGAAATCGTTGACTTATATATTTCTTTCGAAATTCAATTTGAAAGAAATCCCAGGTAACTCGCTCTCTAGGAACCACCGATGTCAATGTTTTCCACCAATGGTATGCATTGTCTCTAAGTTGAGATACCACACACTTGATACATTCATTTGGAGTATAGGACAATTCATCAAATACTCTAATCGTGTTCTTGAGCCAGAACTCAGCCCACTCAGCATCATCATCAACTGTAGCCCGAAATTCTTCGGCCCCGTATTTACGTATATTATATACTGGTGGCTTACTCAATCAAATCGGATCTAACACTAGTTGCACAACAGGGACTTGTTGAGGAACAGGTGGGGTGGAGATTATTAAGCAGCCAGATTCGTTTGAACGAACTCCATAAACCACTTACACATCATTTTGAAGAAGGCTTGCTTAGCCTCTCCCCCTTGGCTACTTGACATAGGCTTAGAATTGGCCGGGGCTGCCCCTTGAGCGGGGGAGGGCGTATTACTTTCAACATCGTCAGCTATTGCTCGATTGGGATCCATTTGCTATGTAAAAACACAATTTAAGCTGTCAGGAATCATCACACTATCGCAGCTTATATATATGGCATGTATAGTTAGACTCTCACACACTACATTAATCCTAGAATCGACTAAGCCATAGCTCTGATACCAATTAAATGTAACACTCCCAACCTGTATCCATTGTCGAAATAGGGTTACAAGGAATTACTGATCAACTACGACATAATCAAACATTTTTACAACCATCATTAAAAACCCATTCATCTCAATCACTTTGTCCCTTATAAGGTCCTACGAGACCTTAAAACATGCTTAGAAGTGGTTCGGGACTAAATCGATAACATTCATAAACTTTGAGAAGCTTATAAAATTTTTTTTAATTTTAGGTTCACACGCCCGTGTCACAAGCCGTGTGAAAACAGGGCATACATACTGACTTGTACTACACGGCCGATGACACGCCCGTGTGCCATGGCCGTGGGTTACTGACTTGGGTCACACGGTTGACCACACGCCCATGTGCTAGCCCATGTGCCACACACGGCCAATAGACACACCCGTGTGTCTAGGCCGTGCCAAACCTGTAGGGTATACTAACTTTAATTCGTGGGGTACCCCAGGGGACACACGACCGTGTAACATGACCGTGTGTCGCACGCGACTAAGACACACGCCCGTGTGGACAAAAATAAGCTATTTCGAAAGCCAATTTGCCACTCTTTTCTCATGCACACCTAGCCATCAGAATGGTATCATTTCAACACATATATAAGCAACCAAAAACCTACCAATTCATACACATTTCATACCATCTATTCACAACCATTTCAATTACTCAATTTCATATTCTAAACATACCAAATCATTGTACCAAAATTATCAAACTCAAATAACTTCTAAATGCATTTATAATACCTTTCCATCAACTAGATCATACTTCTCAAACATATCAATTCATCATCTTCAAATCATACCAAAATATACCAAATTCCAAGTAATAATACTACAACATATAACTATCCAAAAGAGCATCTATACAACCATTCCAAACAAGCCAACATTTAGAACATTATATACATCACATATATCATTTATCAACCATATAATTCAAGCCAACTTAAATGGTCATATTCCGACATTTACAAGCCAAATGTCATTGCTATAATCACAATTCAACACATATCAAAATGAAACTATTCTACATGCCATATACCATATATACAAATCTCCAAAAGTACCAACAAGTAGTCGATAGTGTGATGATGGTTCTCTATGATCCCTAATGTTCGAGCTAGCTTTGAAAATATATAAAACATGGAAAGAACACACAAAGTAAGCTTTAAAAGCTTAGTAAGCCATGTACAAATAAAGCTATCATATGAATCACAACATTTCTATCAATGGGCCAAGTACAAGTAAACACATATAGATACACAAACCTTTCTCAATGAATAAATATTCATTTTCTTATGTACACTCTTCAATTACTTCACTTTCCAATACTCGTATGAATTTTGTACATACCTGAGTCGTTTAAATCACTAACACATTCTTTCTCGACTTGTCTTTGTCCGTTGAACCATTCAGAATCGTTAAGGATACTCGAAAATCACATAAGCTCGTACAATGCCATATCTCAGATATGGTCTTACATGTTATCACATATCGATACCACTATCCCAAACAAGGTCTTACACGAATCAATATACAATGCCAATGTCCCAGACATGGTCTTACACATAATCACAATACAATGTCAATGCCCCAGACATGGTCTTACATGTAATCACAACTCGATAACCTGATGTCATGATATTCATATCCTATACTATTCCTAAGATTCGTAGAGGACTTTTGGATATCGCAACTCTGTCGATTCTTGCTCATATTACTCATTCAAAATTCATAGCAATTCAATCATAGTAAAACATATATAATTCAATGTAAAGACGCTTATTTGCATAAGAACTTACCTCGTAGTCGGAATAGACAAATCGGATCGATTACTCGATAACTTTCGATTTCCCCTGATCTAAATCTGATTTCTTTCTTTCAGGTTCTATATGAATTAAAAATCAACTCATTTAATCATTTATTCATTCTATTTCATCCAAAAATAAATATTTGGGCATTTTTACACTTTAGCCCCTAAAGCTCCACATTTTTACAATTTAGTCCTTATTTAACAAATACACCAAATTACATAATTTCTTTCTTATTTCATGCTAGCCAAATTCTTTATAGCTTCATAGCAGCCTATATTTATCAACATTTCACACATTTAACCCTTCAATTTACACTTTTCTCAATTTAATCCCTAATTGACATTTTTACTCAAAATCACTTTACAAAACATGTATATCAAACATCAAGCTTTCATATTTCATCATCAAACATCCAAAAACACATGAATTCATCAATGAAACTTCACAAAATCGTCAACAATTTCAGAAATTAGGGTACAGGCTAGCTAGTACACGAAGCAACAATCACAAAAACATAAAAGTTATTAAAAATCGAGCTTGAAACATACCTCAATTGCTTGAATTAGTCTAATCGAATGAAAAGCCCTAGAATGGCTTTCTTCATCTCTAATTTCGGTTCAAAAAGAAAGAAAGATGGACAAAATTTATGTTTTGGTGTATTTTAATTAACTTATTTTACAATTACCAAATTAACCTTAACATTAAACCATTAATTAACATCCATTAAATGCCCATTTATGTCAAATTCCACTATCAATGGTTAATTACATCATAAGGACCTCACATTTAATAAGCCATAACAATTAAGCACTTTTAACATATAAAATGCAACTTTTACATTTTACGCGATTTAGTCTTTTTTCTAAAATTGAGCTATTAAACGATAAAATTAGCTCACGAAATTTTCACATACATATATATATTCACATGCTGTAAACACCAAAAATAATATTAAAATAATTTTACGACCTTAGATTTGTGGTTTCGAAACCACTGTTCTTATTTAGCTAAAATTGGGTTGTTACATCTACTCTATCGGGATCCATTTACTATATGAAAACATATTTTTAAATCATCAGGAGTCATCACACTATCATAATATATGTATGGCATGTATAGCTAGACTCGTACACATGCTACGTTAGTCCGAGAATCGACTAAATTGTAGCTCTGATACCGCTAAATGTAACACGCCTTACCCGTATCCGACACCAGGACAAGGTTCGAGGCATTATCGAACTTAAACATACACATTCATACAAAACCAGGCCGTAAGATTTCATCCAAATTAAAACCACTTATATTTATGCAAATTGTCCCTTATATGGGCCTATGAGGCCCAAAACATACTTTGGAAGCGGTTCGGGACTAAACTGAGAACTTTAAAAATAATAGGAAGACTTAGAAAATTTTCTTAATTTGGAAAGTCACATGCCCGTGTGGGTAGGTTGTGTGGTCGCACACACCCGTGTGGCTTGGGACACGCCCATGTCCTCAACCCGTGTAACTTTCTAACTATGACATCATCAACAAAATAAGATCACACAGCCAAGTCTCATGCCTGTGTGCTTAGGCCGTGTGGTGAATTAAATTCCAAAATTAAGTGCAGACTTCACACGGCCTTCGCACACGCCTATGTCCTAAGGTCGTGTCCTTCACACGGATGAGACACACAGCCGTGTATCTTCCCGTGTGTTTACTACTGGGCATTCTATTTTGCATAATTAGGGTACAGAGGACACATGGTTGGATTACACGCCCATAGGACAGACATGCCCGTGTGTCTAACTGTGTGGACAATATCGAGACTATTTTCCAAGCCATTTGCCACCCTTGAACACTCACATGCTCAATCCCACTTCATAGCAAGCAACATGGCACATTTGGCTACTCAAGCATTCACATTCATGGTAAAATTATGACTTAGTAGTGTTAACATATCACATACTTAAACATTTAGGCTATCATATGGCATTCCACACCAATTTCCTATCTATTCATCATTATACCACATTTGTTATCATACTCACTAATCATATTTCATCCATTAAACATACATGCTATCTATCACTCTCATTATCACAAGTCTCATAAACACATACCTTTGGCATATAACCCACATCAAGCATAAACATATTTACATGCATGCACAAATAATTAGGGTTACCAACCAAATAATTAATATGAGCCACCTCTCATGGCCATATACAAAATGAATCATAACATCCACATGAACCAACATATTTGGCTAATCAATATGACACATAACAAAAAGACCAAGTCCCTATACATGCCATATTTAAAACGTTGAATCTAACTATACCAAATCTTCCAATTAATAGTGTGATCGAAAACTCCGACGTCCTCTGATTCCCGAGCTAGCTTGGCGACACTATAAGGAAAGGAAAGGAAAGGGGGTAAGCATTAAAGCTTAGTAAGTTCACATGCAAACAATAAGCAACATAAATCATACAATTAATATAGCGTAAAGTTTCATAAATGTCATCAAATCTCATAAGCATAACTTTTTCATATGCCTTCTTACCACATGTTCATAGCATACCGAGATCTTTAATCATGAGTTTATGTACATACATGTACCAACTTGCACATAAATACTTACTTTCTCGTCTTTGACATCTTCATTAAGATTACCCATGGAACTTCTCTTTGAACTACCCGTTGAACACTTGGAATACCATCAGATACATCGAAACCTCGCACCTAAGTGCCTCATATGTAGCCAATGATACCTCATATCACATATCACATGTCGCTCGCTTTCGAGCTACTCACGGGTTTGCTCACACAAGCAATCGGTAAGGATGTAGCTACACGGCTGTTCACACAAGTTGTCAGGTATTCGCAACACATGTCGAACTACCCGCCACCAGTAGAACATACAAGACCAGTGTAACACCCCGTACCCGAGACCGTTGCCAGAGTCGAACACGAGGTGCTAACAGACTTAATTCATTTACTTTCACAGTCCATTTAAAAATTTCCAGACAAGCTGGCTAACTGCGTCACTGTCGTCTTAAAAATCATATCTTGAGTTCCAAAACTCGAAAACCAGTTTCGTAAATTTTTCCTGAAACTAGACTCATATATCCATCTACAGATTTTTTTCTAGAATTTTTGGTCTAGCCAATTAGTACAGTTTATTAGTTAAATCTCTCCTGTTTCAGGGTTCGACTGCTCTGACCTTCATGCATTACGACTTATATATCTCCCTGTACAGGGCTTCAATACTTATGCCGTTTGTTTCTAATGAAACTAGACTCAAAAAGGAATCTTTACATATATGTCATGACTTCTAATTATCTCTGGTTAATTTATAAGGAATTTCCAAAGTCAGATCAGGGGATCCAGAAATCGTTCTGGCCCTGATCCACGAAAACTTTAACATCTCATACTATACTATTCATATGATCGTTTCGTTACTTCCATATGAAAGTATATTCATCAAGGTTCGATTACATAATTTATTCACTATTTAAATCCATTCCTACTATTTTTAGTGATTTTTCTAATTTACAACACTGCTGCTGTCAGCATCTGCCTTTAAGGTAGACTTTACCTATTTCATAGTTTCCATTATTCAACTAGCCCTTTAGCATATATAGCACAAAATATGATCATGATTAACCATTCCCATGGCCCATCATTACCAAGTATATCCACACCTCTCAATAACCGTATACATACAAAATGATTATACCACTATGCTCAAAATACATAAGCTATTTTCGCATGGCTATCCAAATATATACAACACCAAAGTACTTGACTAATAACAAAAAGGGTAGTCCTATACATGCCATTTTCAGAGTTCAACCAAAAGTGTACCAAAAGGGCTTTGATAGTGTGGCGATTTCGACTTCGACAATCCCGAGTCCCGTAGCTGACGAGCCAAAATCTATAAGGCAGAGAATCAAAGAAACGGAGTAAGCATTTAATGCTTAGTAAGTTTTGAGCAAAACAAAGTGTTCTCATTCACTATCATTGGTCATTCATTTCAACTATTCGATGAGGTTAACCTAGAGCTTCATCTCGAACTATAATATCAATAAACGCATCACTTGGATGTCTCATATATACTTTCAAATAATAATGACCTAGATGGTCAAATATTCCCAAAGCACATTCTTCATCAATTTTCAAACTTTCAATAATCCTTTCCACTTGTTCATAATCACATCCATATTTTAAGTATTTCAACATGACAAGTACTAAATTACCGTAGGTACATAAAGAACCAGACATATTCCTTATCACATATATGTAAACTTACAAGACATAATCCTTACCTTGTACTGGCACATCTAGCTGAACCCAACCCATACTCAAATCATAAGGCTTTTGGGCAGAATATGCATTAATACATAAGAATATTTCATCACATACTTCATTATACAAGCATACCATTACCAATTAGGTCATTCTCATATTTGGAGTTATAATATTAATCACAGTTACCTACCTCTTTGATATTGATAATTCACCTCGAAATCATTCCCCCGATGAGTAAGTAATACGTACCTGAGCATCTTAAATACATAATACTTATTTGATGGTAACTTATTGCAGCTACTCAATATCAAAGTCTTACTTGAATCCTAGCATTTAGCCGTCGGGTCTTTAAAGCTCGGATATAGTACGAGCACGAAGCCTACGAACATTAATCAGGATAATATTCTCGCATAAAGCCTGCGGGGTTTTAACCCGGATAAAATCTCCACACGTGGTCATCGGGTCTTACCCGGACAGAATCTCGACACGTAGTCATCGGGTCTTACCCAGAATATATTTCCAAGTTTCATGTACATTTAATCACATGTTACAACATTCACATCGACTGTCATATTTGTAATTCATTTGCCTCATCAATTATCTAATAATACACACCTTTCACATTTGATCATTCGGCCACAATATACACATCTCCTACGTATTGCACAATAGCCATTCGGCTTTACCAAATATACATCCCTCATACATATTTCATATTAGCCATTTGGCTTTACCACATATACATATCTCATACATGTCTCATATTAGCCATTCGGCTTTACCACACATATATATATTTACCTTGTACATCAATTTCAACAATTGCTTATAAGCAACTCAAACAGTTTCATTAATGTTTACAACAAAATCACATATTCACTACAATCTGTTTTTCCTGAGCAATAGTCACTAAATTATTTATAACTGGAGCTACAAAACTCTAAATCAATTGCCGTTAATTTTCCCTGAATATAGACTCATATATCTTCCATACCTAAAATTTTCAGAATTTTAGGTTTGGCCAATCAACACCAGATTTTTCTTAAAGTTTCCCCTGTTTCACTATTTGACTAATCTGACCACTCTTCACTACGAATCAAATTTCTCATTGTACAAAATTCAAAATGTGTTCTATTTGATTTCATTTGAAACTAGACTCATTAAGGAGTCTAAGCATATAAATTTTGTCTTATAACCGTTTTTGTACAAATTATAATGATTTTCTAAAAATAGAACAGGGGATTTCGGAGTCATTCTGACACCGTCTCACACAACTTTAAATATCTCTTTATAGGAAATTTCTTTGCTCACACGGCCTCTTTGATAAGAAACTAGACTAATTAAGCTTTGATTACATATTTTATTCAGCCTATAATTCCACGCCAATAATTTATAGTGATTTTCTAAAATCACGTTACTGCTGCTGTCCTAAGCAAATTATTACAATTTGCTCTTAAATTTCAAGTCCAAACACTTATGAACTTACCATTTGAGTTTAAAACATATCATGGCCACACCATATCTTATTAAATCAACCCATTATGTTCTATTATGATTGAATTTACTCAACGTTTAATCACTTAAAACTTACCTCGAAAGTGGTCGACGACTAGATACCCACGGCTATTCGCTTACTTTCTCTTTTCCCTATCCGACTTTGATCCTCTTTGCGCTTAAGCTTAAGTAAAACAATAGATTTGCTTAAGTACTTAACTAATATTATTCACTTAACAATCACATTTGGCAATCACATATCATTTAATCTATATCTAAAACAATAGATTTAAATATGTATCATATTTATGGTCAAACATAGCAAGAAAACTAAATAGGCTTTACTAGCCATACTTAGTTCTATTATAACATAACTTCACTTACTTATATGCACATTAACTAAGCACTTAACAATTTTAGTTAGCCATTAAACTCATTCGCACAAGCCTACTTCATTTCAATTTTGTCACTCTTGAACTTATCCATAATATCCTAAGTTCATTTAGTAGCTAGGCAACAATTATACAAAACAACAAGCATTTAACAACAATGTACTTAACCAATTCCTCAGGCATACCTTTGGCAATATATATATATATATATGTTAATGACGAAAACACTTAGGCCAATTCTAAAACATCCACGAATCATACTTCCAAAATGAGCTACTTCCATGGCCGATTATATTTCATCATTAACATACCTCATTTTGAATCATATAATCAACATCACAACACATCTCCAAAACACAAATCATACCTATCATATTTACTCATATGGCCGAATATACATACCCCCAAATAATATCATTTTCATTTCATTTAACACTTAATTTCCACCACATAAACACTTGGCCGAATAATCCTAAACTAGCAAAACTCCACATTTGTTCATACCATCTTTTAAATTCACATATATCTATTTAGGTAGCTCATATTTTCCCCTTTCTAATATTTCTATCCAAAACATCAAAACACTATCCTTTTGCATTTACCCCATAATACCGTATGCACAATTTGTCACCAAAACTAAAGAAAAATCAACATATGGGTTGCAATAAGAGCTTGACTACTAGCTAGATTCTCATAAAATCAATAGAAATAACATGAACTCCTACCTTATTTAACCTCCAAGATAGCCGAATGCCCTAGACAAGTTCCTTCCTCTTTCCTTTTGTTTCTACTGCAAGAAGGTAAGGAAGATGAACACACTCTTACCTTTATTTCCTTAAAGGTGACCAAATGCCTTAACTTCAATTTCTTCTCTTTAGGTACGGCAATGGGGAAAAGAAGGATGAACATACCTTGTTTCTATCACTCTTCCATTCTTTTAATTATTCTTTCTTCCATACTATAAAGCCATTAACTATTATCATGCTAAAATAAAATGCATATAATATCTATCAACCATCATTATGGCGGCCACTAAATTAAAGTGGTCCATTTGACATGCAAGTCCCTCATGTCAATAACTCATGCATTATTTGGCCACTTTAAATTTCACCTATCACATTTTCAAGTCCTATCACATGGGTCTTTTCTTATAAATTAGCACCTAATTGATAAAATCAAGGCACGAAATATTCACACATACAAATTCCACATACAATAAGCACAGAATATAACATCTAATTATTTTTGTGACTCGGTTTTGTGGTCCCGAAACCACTTTCCGACTAGGGTCACATTAGGGGTGTCACAACCAGTACCCGGAACACCAAAACATGTGTCATATATATCATGAACGCAGACCACAACTCAATGAGTTCATATGTCACATATGTCATGAACTCAGACCACAACTCAATGAGTTCAGATCACATAATTTCTAGTGACATGCCACTTGTATCCTAAACTATTCCTAAGGTTCAAACGAGATTCGTCGATAACACATTTCTGTCAGTCTTACTCATAATGTCGATTTCAATACTCATAGCACCAATCACATATTCAACGAATATTTAAAGCATAATTCATGATAAAATTTAGGCAATAAACACATGATACTACATCACATTAAATATGTATTTATTTACCATACATGCAATATTAAAACATTTTAAAGTATGGTACATGTTGCATTATTTGCAAATGAACTTACCTCGGTACAAAATGATAGAAACAGGCCTAATCCTCATAAACCTTGTTTTTCCCCCATCAAGACTCGAATCACATTTTTCTTGATCTATAATGCTAAATTTAACTTGTTCAATACACACATTGCTCATATAGACCCATAACACATACTTTGGTAAAATTACCTTTTTACCCCTAACTTTTCACTTATTTACACTTTAGTCCTTAAGCTTGTAAAATAAAATGCAGGCAATTTCTTGGTTACCCAAGCCTAGCTGAACCTACACCATGTTCATATCAGCCCACATTTTTCATTACTTCACATTTTTACTACTCATTTTTCCACCTTTTACAAACAAGTCCTTTTTAGGTGTTTTCACTAAAAATCACTTAGTAAAAGATGTTTATCACATATCAAACATTCATATTCCTCCATTAAACATCAAAATACAACCATGTCACACATGGGTCAAATTTCATACATAAACCCTACCTCAAAATAATGGTAGAAATAGCTAGATCGATTGATGGCAACTTCAAAAATGTAAAGAACATTAAAAACGAGACTAGGATGCGCTTACTTTTGAGCTTGAAAAGTGAAGAAATCCTAGCTATGGTGTCTCTTGGAATTTTGGCACACACATAGAGAAGACGAGCAAATTTTGCTTTATTTTTCCCTTTTTATTCTTTTATTTACCAAATGACAAAAATGCCCTTAAGGCCTTTCTTTCAAATTTTTCCTATTCATGCCCATTTTTGTCCAGAATTTTAGAACTTGGTCAAATTTTTATTTAAGGACATCTAATTAATGATCCAATGCAATTTCATGCTTGAAACTTCTAGAACCCTAGTTTTGCAACTTATTCAATTTAGTCCCTAACTTCAAATTTGACACCTAAGCATAGAATTTCTTCATGAAAATTTCACACAAATATGCAATCATATCATGAATCATCAAATAATTATAAAGTGATTATTTCTATTTCAAATTTGTGGTCTCAAAACCATAATTCCAACTAGACCCTAATTCAGGATGTTATACACCGTCGTGTCCTAGCCCGTGTAACTCACTAAATTAGGCCACACGACCGTGTGTCAGACTGTGTAACACTCTGACTAGTTACACACGACCATGTTGTAGGTCGTATGCTAGGCCGTGTTGTAACACACCTTACCCATATTCAACGTTAGAATAGGGTTACAGAGCATTACCGGACTCATTAAACAATTAAATATACATTTCACTTACATCTACAAATTACATGTAATTTATCATTCAACATCATCATATTGTCCCTAATACGAGCCTACGAGGCCTTAATCATGCATTTGAAATGGTTTGGGACTAGACCAATAACTCAGGATAACTTTGGAACACTTAGAAAAAATTTACAAAATACAGGGACACACGCCCTTATCACGGGCCGTGTGGACATTCGAAATGGGATCACATGGCCATGTCCCAGGCTATGCCCGACCCTGTGTAACTCTCTGACTTGGGTCACACGGCCAGCACACACGCCCATGTGGCTAGCCCGTGTGCCCTTCGAAATGGCCACGCACGCCCGTGTGCCAGGCCGTGTGCTAGGCCGTGCCAAACCTGTAGGGTATATTGACTTATACCACACGACCAAGTCACATGCCCGTGTGCTGGGCCGTGTGGAGCATACTGACTAGATTTATAATTCAACACCAAGGGACACACGGCTGTGTAACCTGACCGTGTGTCACACATGGCTAAGACTGTAACACCCCGAACCCGAGACCATCGCCGGTGTCGGACACGAGGGGTTAACAAGCCAAGTTCACATATTTTGCCCCCCAATTTAACATTTCCAGTCAGGCTGGAAAACTGCATCACCGTCGCCTTAAAAATCATATCTCGAGTTTCAAAACTCGGAAACTGGTTTCGTAAATTTTCCTTGAATTTAGACTCATATATCCATCCATGGATTTATTTCTAGAATTTTTTGTCAGGCCAATTGGTACAGTTTATTAGTTAAAGTCACCCATGTTACAGGGATCGACTGCTCTGACCTTCGCACGTTATAACTTGAATATCTCTCTGTACAGGGCTTTAATACTGGTGCCGTTTGTTTCTAATGAAACTAGAATCAAAATGGAATCTGTACATATAAGGCATGACTCCTAATTCTTTCTGGATAATTTATAGTAAATTTTTAAAGTTGCGACAGGGGACCCAGAAACCGTTCTGGCCCTGTCTCACAATAGCTTTAATATCTCTTAACATTAACTCCTATGACCATTTCGTTTCTTCCATATGAAAATAGACTCATCAAGGTTCATTTACATAGCTTATTCACTATTTAATACCATTCCTACAAATTTTGGTGATTTTTCACATTCACGTCACTGCAGCTGGCAGCATCTGTTTTAAGGTAGGTCTTACCTATTTTGTAGTCTCCATGAACCAACTAGTCTTGCCATACATAGGTTCATATATGATCATTTTAACCATACCAATGGATCATGTGACCAACATTCCCATCTCCAATCCATAATCACATCATGACACCATATATATATATACAAACCGCAAATAGTCTAAGTTCAGTACTTCACTTTTACGAGCCATTTTCGCATGGCCGTACACATATACATCACAGACATATTTAAACCAACAAGGGTAGTCCTATACATGCCATTTCAAAGTTCAACCAAAATTTATACCAAAATAGAGGCGTTGATAGTGTGGATGACTTGACTTTAATGATCCCGAATCCGATTGCTATCGGCGTAATCTATAAAACAGAGAGCCAAAGCAACGGGTAAGCATTTTTATGCTTAGTAAGTCTCAAGGAATAAAATCAGCTTTAATTTAAGCAATACATTCACATAACCAAATGCATCATTTCATTAATACACATTCTCATAATCATTCTTACTTCACACTTCATCATTATATACTTTCACAAAGTATCAACCATTCCAATAGCTGAAATTGTTAGTCGATTGAGCGAATGTTGCTCAAATATGTCGACTTTCCAATGCACATATAAACGTACCTTATTCTTTGGGCTTTTCGAGCGCACTAATTGAATTTATTACAGCAACCAACACTCACCTCCAGCCCAAGCTTCTTGAATACAACCGGATATAACCACGTGCACGAATGCCTTGGTCTTAGCCGGATAGAATGACTCGCATACGAATGCCTTGGTCTTAGCCGGATGTAGCCACTAGCACAATTGCCTTGGTCTTAACCGGATATAATTTCCAGCATAATTGTTTTCGGGCTTAGCCCGTATCATTCAATTTCTCATGCACACATACATCAATAATCATTTGACATACATATTTCATTTTCAGTTACTAAGGCTCAAACACAATTATAATCACTAGCATAATCGCCTTCGGGACTTAGCCCGGGTATCATTCGAATACTCATACATACATAAATCAATAATCAATACATCCATATTTCATTCCACATAATTCAATTAAGGTAACTTCTTGAGGACTTACTTCGGATGTTGTCGAACGGCTTTTACGGCTATTCGATCACTTTTTCCTTCCCCTTGTCCAATTGTGGCCCTCTAAGCTCTTGAGCTAATTCAAACAAATTCAATTTATTAAAACCTCATTGTGCTAGCTTATGGCCGAATATGACAAGGAGTTTAAATGGTCAAATGGCCACCCTTTAGCTTGAATACACAATGGTCATGCACATTTTATACTACATCAAGCAATTCAATACAATTCATTCGGGCATCAAGGAAAAGCTAAGGCCTTCAATAGGCTACCTAAGGCCGAATATACATGTCCATGTTGAGGCCAATTATGCACTTAATACCACACAAAAACAGCATGCATTTTACTAGTTAATGCTTTGCATGTTGTAGCTCAAAACTTATAATATAGCATCAAGCACTCATATGTGTGCTAGGCCGAATGTACTTGCAATTTCACAAGCATTCTTCAACATCTTCTTCTTTAAACAAACATATTCATCACTTACTTCATAGCCAAAACATCATGTGCAAACATATATATACATATATGAGCATGGCCAATTTCAAGGTGTCCATAGCCATCTAAAACACAAATTTTAACTAACATGCAAGAAGCATGAACCATGCTCATGAATGCATCATGGCGAATACATCATAATCATGCCCCTTTTATCTTCAATCATGGTTAAACAAAAAGAAAACTCAAAGTCTTACTCAAGATGGCTACAAAGAAATTTCAAGAGTAGACAATCCATCATTGCATGCATCATCGTCAAGCTTCACGCTTAACATGCAATGGCTTTATCACAATACCAACCTTGACCAAATACCACTTCCATGGCATAACAAGGATTTGAACCATGGCTAACATGAACATCAAGTTGGCAACTAAAACATGCATGAATCTCATAACACAACCTCATACATACCTCAATCTTGATGCAAGTTTAGCCAAATATCCTTCTAGATCTCTTCTAAACAAAGGAAATGAAGCAAAAATCTCTTCTTCCTCTTAGTATTTTTGGCCAAAAATGAGAGAACAAGGATGAACAAATTTTTTGTTTTCTCTTCTTGGTTGCACTAAGGCAATGGGGAATGCTACTCTCTCACACATTTTTTTTCATTCTTTTCTTACCCATGCTTATTTGTTTATTATTTCTCCCTAATGCCCAACAAAACATGTTTCATGACATGTTTAGCCCATATCTCTTTGTCATGGCCGGCCATCACTTGTAAAAAGGGGAATTTGACATGCAAGTCCATTATTTTGCATGCATGCTTTAATTAGTCATCACACATTTCCCTATCGTACTTTCAAAGTTCACTACTAAGTCCTTTCTTGTGGAATTCACCTTTATAACACTAAATCAATCATCATAAAATGTCATACATGAGCACACACATATTATAGGCATCAAAATAAATTTTTAATTATTTTTATGCCTCGGTTTTGTGGTCCCGAAACCACATTCCGACTAGGGTCAATTTTGGGCTGTCACAAAGACACATGCCCCTGTCTTTGCCCGTGTAGACAAAAATAGGCTATTTACCAAGCCAACTTGCCACCCAAATTTGTATACACCTACACCAAACCAAATGGCACCAAACAAGACATAAACACCCATTTATCCAACCTCAACCAAGCATAAATCATGCCATTTCAATACTAACATATACAAGACACATAATACCACAATATGCCATTTAATTTAATACCAAACTTCACTTTTTCACATATCAATATAACCATTTTCAAATATGCATTATTTAACCTAAATTCACAAACATACAGAACTCAAATCTCAACCATTCACCACAAGTATTTACAATTCATCATCAAGCACATAACAAGAGCCATATGCATATATATATATACATCACCAAAAATATACCAAAATAAGCCAAGTCTCATGGCTATACACACATCAAACACTTAACATTTACAAGCCAACTCAAATGGCTAAATTCATTACCAAATCATAACCAAAATGACCACACTTTCTATACATGCCATATAACCAAATACATAAATTCAAAAGTACCAAAGTGATAGCTTGATAGTGTGATGAGGTCTCTGACAATTCCCAAATCTGAGCTAGCTTTGATTTCACTATAAAACACGAAAAAACAAACAATGTAAGCTATAAAGCTTAGTAAGCTCGTATGAAAATAACTCAACTTACCAAAAATATACAATTTAAACATTTAATCATATGAATATACAACTTATGTAAATACACAAACTTATCAAGTATTCAATCACAAGGTTAGATGTAAACTTTACAAGTTTCTTCAATGTAAAGCTTATATGGTTCATGCACATACCTGTACTATGTCGTATCAATCTCACACTCATCTATATCTTTCATATACCCGTTGAACCATTCTGAATACTATCAGATACTCGAGAAATCTCGCATCTTAAGTGCCATATACATAGTCAAAGCTACCTCAATCTCGTATCACATATAATGCTCACTTTCGAGCTATCAACGGGTCTGATAACAAAAGCTTACAGTCATGACGAAGCTACACGGTGCTGCTCACACAAGCTGATGAGTATCCGCAACACATGCCGAATAACTCAGCCACTGGTAGGACGTACGAACCAGCACCCAAATCACATAACCCCTAATGACATGTCATTTGTATCCTAATCTATTCCTAAGGTTCAACCGGGATTTCACACTTTTCGAATCATTGTCGAACATGCCCGTAGTGTTGTATTCACAGTTTATGCAATACCAAAGAATTTAAAATACAAAAATAGCAATGCTTATTACATACAAACTTACCTCAAATGCCAAAAATGACAAAACGAGTCGATTAGTCCAAAACCTTGTTCTTTCCCTGATCTAAATCTGTATTTCACTTTTCATGATCTAAATATAATCAAAACTAACTTATTTAATTATCATTTTGTTCAATTTAGTCCAAAATACACATTAAGACAACTTTACACTTTTACCCCTAACATTTCAACATTTTTACAATTTAGTCCTTATCTCATAAGAATACAAATTCATGCAATTCAACCTAAACCCATGCTAGCTGAATTTTAATTAGGTCCCTAGTAGCCCACATTTTTCATTTATTTAACAATCTAACCATGAATTTCACACATTTCACAATTTAATCCCTATTTGGACATTTTACTAAAAATCACTTAACAAATGTTGTTTATCTAACAACAACCATACATTTTCTATCATCAAACATCAAAATACACCTATATCCATCAATGGAAAAACCCTAAACCTTTAACAGTTTTGCAAAATAGTCCCTGGGCTAGCTAGACTAAGCTACAACGATCACAAAAACATAGAAATCATTAAAAATAGAACAAAATCACACTTACATGTATAGATGATAGCTAGACAAACCTTGAAGTTATTTTAATGGCTTTTTCCTCTACAATAATCGGTTGGGAAGATGATGAATAGATTAAATGGCCTTTTTTATTAATTATCATTTAAATTATCTAATTACCAAATTAACCTTATACATTAACCTTTAAAACCATTAAAAAGATGTCCACCTTTGTCCATTCATATTAATAATGGTCTAATTATCACATAAGGACCTCCACTTTAATATTTCATAGCTATTAAACACCTCTAGCTATTAGAACATCACTTTTACACTTTACACGATCTAGTCCTTTTTATCAAATTAAACATTCAAACGATAAAATTTCTTAACGAAACTTTCACACAATCATACTATTATGCTGTAGACATTAAAATAATAATAAAATAATTATTTTGATCTCAAATTTGTGGTTCCAAAACCACAGTTCCAATTTGACTAAAAACGGGTTGTTACACGTGTAACACACTAACTTAATACACACGGGTGTGTCATAGGCCATGTGTGGCACACGGCCAAGTGTGTAATAGCTCAGTTTAGACCCTAGTCAAAATAGTGGTTTCAGGACCACAAAACCCAGTCAGAAATATATTTTAATATTATTTTTCGTGCTTATAATATGCGAATTGATATCTGTGAAAATTTTGTGTCAAAATTTTATTGTTTGTGTGCCCGATTTGATAAAAGGACCTAATAACAGAAAATGCAAATGATATGTTCTAATTGTTAAAGTATAAGGTCCTTATGATGCAATTATACCATTGAATTAATGCATGGACATATTTGGTCATTAGTTAGTGGATTTTAAATGATATTAGTAAGGTTAAAAATGGTATTTGGTTATTAAGTTAATTTATTAATTCAAATAAAAAAAATGTGGCCATTAGTTCATCTTTGCTAACTGAAATTAAGAAAAGAAATAAGGGTTTGGAAAGCTTTGTTTATTCAACCATGGTTCAAGCTTGATTCAAGGTTCATTTTTGTTTGGTTTTTAATAATTTCTACGTTTTTGTGATCGTTGCTTAGTAATCTATCCAAACCATGCCTCAATTTCTGAATTTGATTATGATTTTTAGTTGTGCCATTGTTGATAATATGAGTTTTATGAAGTTAGGTGATAGAAAATGAAAGATATGTGTTAGATTGCTATGTTTTGTACTAGGATTTTTGATGAATTTCAGTATTTTGGACTAAATTGTGAAAATGAGAAACTGAAGGGCTAAAATATGAAATAAATGAAATATATAGGCTTTTATGAGATTAAGGAAAATTCGGCTAGGCATTTGTGAAAGGAAATTTTTTATATTTTGTGATTTTATGAATTAGGGACTAAAGTGTTAAAATGTGAAAATATGAGGGCTAATTTGTAAAATGCCCTAAATATGTGTATATGGATTTATTTTAATGAATGTGAGATTCAATAAGTCAAATTTGAATGTGTTTAGATCAAGAACCAAAGAAAACGGAATTAGATCAGGGAAAATCGAAAGTTGTTGAATAGTCGTTCGTTTCCGTACAAAGTAAGTCAATATACAAATAAATGTGTTTGAATTGATTTATTCATGTTTATATGATATTGAATTGTGATGAATGGTTATAGAAGATGAATATGTGAAATTGAGAAAGTTTCGATAATGTAACAACATCCGAAAGCCCCGTACGAACCATAGGAATAGTTAGGATACATATGTCACGACATAGGATTTTTGATATGTGATTTCGTGTAAGACCACATTTGGAACGTTGGCATCGATTTTGGATTTACGTGTAAGATAATTTTTGGGACATCAGTATCGTATTTAATTTTGTGTAAGACCCTATCTAGGACAGTGGCATCGATATTTGATTACATGTAAGACCATGTCTGGGATGATGGCATTGTACTAGCTTTCTGAGCTATTTGAGTATCCTTAATGATTCTGAACGGTTCAACTGGCATTCTGAGAAATGAATTAACTATGTAAATATATATCCGATTCTGGTATGTACGAATTGTATATGATATTTGGCAATGAAAGCTGAGTATGAATATGATCTTTTGATATGTGAATTACATGGAAATATGATGTTCTTATAAGTATGTGATTATGGAGAATTGAGCTAAATGAGAAATATGAACTTGCTATTGTGTTATGCCATGATTCATATGGATGAATAAGTTTATAATTGTGATATATGATAAGTTTATTTGTATAAGGTTACTAAGCTTTTGAAAGCTTACTTTGTGTGTGTTTGCATTGTGTTTTAGATATCGAAGCTACTAGAAGCTCAGGGATTGTCGAGGGTCACCACCACACTATCAAATATTATTTTAGTACCTTTTGAAAATGTATATATATCAAAGCATGGCATGTATAAGCTAGGATTTATGTGTTATGTTTTGAGATGGGTATATCATGCTATGAGAAATGGCTTGATTATGGTTGAACTTATGGTTTGATTGTGGTATATGATGTGTGATACAAAAATGGTAAATTTGGTGTATATATATGGCCTACTGAGATGGTCTTTTTGGTAAGTTAGTTTTGTGGTTGAAATGGTTATAAATGTGATATGAATCATGTGTTCATGGTTTGAATTAGTTACATGGAATTAGTATATTTGAGTTGGAATTATGTATGGATTTTAGATGAAATTGGTTGTTAATGATATAGCATGAATGGTGTATGTTTTGGTTATACATTGATTGGAAATTGATATGAAATGTTTTGGTTTTGAACTTGTAGGGAGAACCCAAAATTTGGGTGGCAAGTTGGCCATGTAAATGGCCTATTTTTGCCCACACGAGCAAGGACACAAGCATGTGTCTCTGCCATGTTACTCGAGGGCCATTTCGAAATGAACCTGGGTAGACCACACGGTCGTGCACATGTATGTGTGCCAAGCCATGTGGCCAAGTCAGTTTTGAGCACGAGCTAGACACACGAGCGTGTGACTGCCAGTGTGACCCAAGTCAGTAGCCTTCCTTATTTTCACACCGCCTGGCATACGGTCGTGTCTTATGGCAGCGTGGACAAGTCAGTATGTATGCTCTGTTTTGCCACGGCCTAGACACACAAATGTGTCTAATGCCATGTGAGACACACAGCCTGTTCACATGGACATGTAACCTCTGTAACTTAGAAAATTGTTAAGTTTCGAAAAAAAATTATATGTGATCGGTTTAGTCCCGACCTTATTCTAATGCATATTTAAGGTCTCATTGACATAAGAAAGGGACTTATTGTTGCTATTTGAATATGATATGATAATGTATGACTGTTGACTGTGAAATGATTGTGAAATGTTCCGATATGTTTGGTAATGCCTCTTAACCCTAGTCTGGCAACGGATACGGGTTAGGGGTGTTACATTTGGTTGGTATCAGAGCTATGGTTTAGTCTATTCTAAGACTAACATAGTGTATATGAGTCTAGCTATACATGTCATCTATACGAACTGCGATTGTGTGATGCTTCCTAACAAGGAAAATGTGTTTTTATATAGTAAATGGATCCCGAACGAGCCGTAGCTGGCGATGTTGAGAGTAATGCCCCTGCTCCCGCTCAAGGGATAGTACCATCTGACTCTAGACCTACTACTAGTAGCCACGAGGGAGAGGCTAAGCAAGTCTTTTACCAAATGATGAATAATTGGGTCACTCAGTATATTAGAACCAATCAGCTGTGCCACAACCTTCACCCCCGCTAAATCCTCCACAAGTCTCAATTGTGCCACAAGCTGAAGATTCGATTCGTCTGAATAAGCCTCCAGTTGATAAGATCAGAAAATATAAGGCTGAAGCGTTTTGGGCTACTACCGATGATGGTGCTGAGAGAGCTAAATTTTGGCTCAAGAATACAATACGAGTGTTCGATGAAATGTCATATACTCCCAAAGAATGTCTTAAATGTGCCATTTCACTTCTGAGAGATACGGCGTATCATTGGTGGAAGACGTTGATATTAGTGGTTCCGAGAGAACGAGTCACCTGGGATTTCTTTCAAGCTGAATTCTAAAAGAAATACATCAGTCAGAGATTCATTGATCAGAAACGTAAAGAGTTTCTTGAGTTGAAACAGGTTCGTATGTTTGTTACGGAATACGAGTGAGAATTTGTGAGATTGAGCCAGTATACACGAAAATGTGTCTCGACTGAAGCAATAATGTGCAAGATATTCGAAGATGGTTTGAATGAAGACATCAAGTTGTTAGTCGGGATCCTGGAAAAAAAAAAAGTTTGTTTTGCTTGTTGAACGAGCATGTAAAGCTGAAAAACTCGAGAAAGAGAAAAGAAAAGCTGACTCAGAAGCTAGAGATACGAGAAAGAGATTCACAAGTAAATCATTTCAGTTTGTGTCAAAGAAATTCCAAGATGATTATAATCGTTTAAAGGCTAATATGGGACATTCGAGTAGAGATCGTACTAGATCGCATTCGAGTTTCAGAGCTCTAGCTACTTCTGTTGCAAGTGTCGAAAACGTCCGATCCGATCGACCCGAGTGTAGACATTGTGGTAAAAGACATTCAGGAAGTTGTAGATTGAATGATCGAGTTTGCTTTAGATATGTGACAGCCCTAAATTGACCCTAGTCGGAAAGTGGTTTCGGGACCACTAAACCGAGTCATAAAAATAATTAACTGTCATAGTTGATGCTCATTATATGTACATATGCATGTGTGAAAATTTCATGTTTGGATTTTGTTAATTGTAAGTGAATTTTATCAAATAGGACTTATGTGAGAAAATTTAGAAATGTGCTAGGCAAATGTAAGGTGGCCTATAAATGCATGTTGTGAAAATGTTTGGGTTTGCATGTCAATTTACCCAAAATTTAAGCATAGTGGCCGGCCATGTTATGAATGGAAACATGTTGCAAACATGTTTAGTTAGTGGTTATGTTAGAAAGAATAAATAATGAAAAGGAATATGATGAAAACAAAGAAAAGAAAAAAAGTGTCCATCCTTTCACATTTTGTTGGCTTGGCCGAATGTTCTAAGAAGAAGGGGGAAGAGCTTGAGAAAATCAGCCATGGGAGGTTGCTAGACTAAGGTATGTTTGATGTTGTCCATGAGATTCATGCATGTTTTAGTTGTTAGTTTGAGTTCTACCTAGCCCATGGTTTAAATCTTTGCTATGAGATGGGGATGATATTCGCCATGGGTGTTGTCTTCTTGGTTGATGTTTGATGTTTGATGTTGTGGTGATGAGGCATGAAGATGAGTTAAGTTTCGCTAAGGTGGATTTGTGTTGATGTCATTTGCATGCTAAGTGTGAAGCTTTGTAATGATACATGTGTATGGTGCTTTTGATGTTGTGAATGGAAGTAGAGGAAAAGTAAAAGAAAATTTATGTAGAAATGTGATATATGTGGATTTATAGGATGTTACAAATATATGTGAAGCCATGCTAGATTAGGAAAAATTCAGTCAAGTGTTCATGAGATGAAATTTTGTGTTTAGGTGAATTAAAGATGATAGTATAGTTGATATTATATATATATATATGTATATGTATGCATATTCGGCCATGAAATTAAGAGCATAGTTGATGATGAGTCTAAGCTTTGTACATTCGGCCATATATATATATATATGCATGTGTGATTGGATTATTGATAGTAGGGCGATAGCATATGGTTATTAGCCGAATAGCTAAGAGCATAAGGTAGCAAGATAAAAATTTTACCATGCCGTTCCGTATGTCATAAAACCATTAAAATGTGAATACCAATATATGTAGCAAAGCGGTTGAATGAGTTAATTTATTTGTTTAAGCTCAAGATCCTAAAGGAGAGGCGTCCAACAAGGGGAAATCGAAGGTCATCGAGTAGCCGACTTGGAATTATTTTACCCAACACAAGGTAAGTCATTAAGCATATAGTTGGTACTGATTTAAATGATCGTAATACCTATGCAATTGTGTTTAATGAGATGAAATGTATACAAATGTATATGTATGTAGAGATGAAATTGTCGAATGTAAAAAGGAAGTGAAGCGTATATGGTGGCTGGTTTTCGGCACTAAGTGTGCGGACAATAAGTGTTCACGGTTGAGAGAATGGCACTAAGTGTGCGGGCTTGAAATGCATGGCACTAAGTGTGCGAGTTTAAAGTACATGGCACTAAGTGTGCGTGGTTGATTATTAAGCACTATGTGTGCGAACCCACTATATAAATATATATATATATATATATATATATTTTCTATCAATTATTTATATTAAGGGTGCGACCTTACCGAATCGATTTCGAACAACGGAAAGGGTAAGTACCTTGAGTTCATGGCTAATAGGTGCTATGTTTATATATGGAGTTGAGCGTGGTAAGTTTTGAACCTATGTGATGATTATAATTGAAGTCACGTACATAAGGTTCATCGTGGAATAGGTGAAAGTTCGTTTAGTTGTATGATTGTAACGAAAATAAAATGATGTATGGAAATGCCTCAATTATCCTATTGAATAGCGTATGAAATGTCAATGTAGGACTTGGAATGAGATTGAATCGTAAGGTCTAAGAAACTATGGCATAGTTCGGTATGGACGGAGTACTTAGCCTCATTTCGTTGTTTCCTCTTGTGAAAATTTTATTAATGGATGGTAGTGTAATGCTTATGACTTACTGAGTTATATACTCATTCGGTGTTTGCTTGTCACCCATTTTAGGTTTCTTGGACTCGACTTTTTGCGTATTCGGGACCGTCATCAAAGTCATCACACCAGCTTGCAACTTTTTGGTATCTTCTTCTTAGTTGGTCTAAGAGAACATTTCGGCATGTATAGGCTATTATGTTTGTTTGAACTTTATATAAAACTTTGGATAGCCATGCGAAAATGGCTTATATACGTTTTTAGCATAGTACTATAATCGTTTGTATGTTGATCACTAAGAGGTATGGAAATGTTTGGAAACGATTAGCCATTGGAATGGTTAATCATGATTATACTTTGTGCTATGTATGCAAAAAGGGCTAATTGAATCATGGAAACTATGAAATAGGTAAAGTCTACCTTAAAGGTAGATGCTGACAGCAGCAGCGATGTGGATGTGAAAAATCACTAAAAATAGTAGGAATGGAATTAAATAGTGAATAAATTATTTAAATGAACCTTGATGAATCTACTTTCATATGGAAGAAACGAAACGGTCATATGAGTTGTATGTTAAGAGATATTTAGGTTTTCGTGAAACAGGGCCAGAATGGTTTCTGGATTCCCTGTTCCAACTTTGGATATTCATTATAAATTAACCCGAGACATTTAGAAGTCATTCCATATATTTATAGATTCCTTTTTGAGTCTAGTTTCTATAGAAACAAACGGCATCAGTATTGAAGCCCTGTACAGGGAGATATCCAGGTCGTAATGCATGAAGGTCAGTGTAGTCGCACCCTAGAACAGGGGAAACTTTAACTAATAAACTGTACTAATTGGCCTGACCAAAAATTCTAGAAAAATTGTTTTAGATGGATATATGAGTCTAGTTTCAGGGAAAAATCACGAAACTGATTTTTGAGTTGTAGAACTCAAGATATGATTTTTAAGGTGACAAAGGACACGCTTAGCCACCGTCTGGAAATTTTTTTATGAACGGTGAAATTAAGTGAACGAAGTCTGTTAACCTCGTGTCCGACCCGGCGACGGTCTCTGCACGGGGGTGTTACAATTTTATTGGTATCGAGCTATGGTTTAGTCGGTTCTAGGACTACCATAGCGCGTATGAGTCTAGCTATACATGCCTTAATGTTAGTGCTTAATAATGTGATGACTTCGACGGTTAAAATTTTTATTTTGATTAGCAAATGGAACCCGGTAGAGAGACCCTTAGCGGATGACGTTGAAAGTGTAGCGGCTACTCTGCAAGGGACACCGCTGTTGAACCTCACCATCTGCAAATAATCGGGATGAGGGGCAAAACAAGCCTTCTTCACCATGATGAATGAGTGGGTCGCGCAATATGCCCGAACCATTCCTACCGTCCAACCATTCTCGAATTTGAATAATCCACCCCAAGAGCCCGTAATGCCATCGATTCATCGATCCCGTGAGGTCGAGTAAACCACCGTAGACTTGATTAGGAAGCGCGAGCCGAGGAGTTCAAGGCCATAGTTACCGATGATGCCGAAAGGCCGAAGTTCGCTTGATAACACCATTCGGTGTTCGATGAACTATCATGCACACCGATGAATGTCTAAAGTGTGCTATATCCTTGTTGCGAGACTCAGCCTACTATTGGTGGAGGACCTTGATTTCCATAGTCCCAAACGAACGAGTTACTTGGGATTTCTTCCAAGCGGAATTTCGAAAGAAATATATTAGTCAATGGTTCATCGATCAAAAGCGTAAGGAATTCTTGGAACTCAAGCAAGGCCGTATGACAAGATCGAATCTGAACATGAGTTCGTAAGACTCAGTCGGTATGCCCGGGAGTGTGTGGCTGATGAGGTTGCTATGTGCAAGAGATTTGAAGAAGGATTGAATGAAGATTTAAAGCTACTAGTGGGTATTTTGGAGATAAAAGAATTCGTAACACTAGTTGAACGAGCCTGCAAGACGGAAGAACTTGGAAAGGAGAAGAAGAAGGCTGAATTTGAAGCTAGAGACTATCGTAAAGGATCGATGGGTAAAGCTCCATTCTCGGCTGTAAAGAAGTTCAGGGAGGACACTATTAAATCGAGGATGACTGCGGGAATTTCCATTAGAGCACGACCATCGACGGACTCCCGAGCTACTTCGGTAGCTAGTGTGGGCAATAATCGCCAAGAGAAACCTGAATGCCCCCAATGTGGAAGACGACACATAGGTGAATGTTGGGGTAAGTCTACTAACAGGGCCTGCTACGGATGCGGTTTGAAGGACCACTTCATTAGAGATTGCACGGAGCTTGATGAGAAGAATAGGATGCAAGGTGCAAGACCTAGTAAAATAACAGCTAGAGGTAGACCACCGAGAATTTCAGGAGGTAGGGGTGGTAGTCAGAGAGGGGCCTCGGATATGGCTGTTCGATCTGAGACCCGTACTCCTGCTAGGGCATATGCCATCCGTGCACGAGAGGAAGCATCCTCCCCTGATGTTATCACTGGTACTTTCACTCTTTTTGACACTAATGTAATTGCATTAATCGACCCTGGCTCTACTCATTCTTATGTATGTGAGACTTTAGCATCCAAAGAAGACTCGCCTATTGAGTCTCTCGAGTTCGTAATTCGAGTGTCAAATACTTTGGGTCAATATGCGCTTGTTGACAAAGTGTGTAAGAGATGCCTCTAATGATCCAAGAATCTGTTTTCTAGCCGATTTGATGCTTTTACCATTTGATGAATTTGATGTTATTCTTGGTATGGACCGTTGACCGTATATGACGCAGATGGTGAGTTGCAAAAAAAACCATTGATTTAAGGTGCGCAAATAACGAGATAATCCGAGTTGAGTCTACGGACTTAAAGGGTTGCCACCGTAATATCATCAATGTTGGCTCGAAATATGTAAGAAAGGGTGCGAAGCATACCTTGTGTATGTACTTGATGACAAAGAGTTAGAAAAGAAACCCGAATCTGCTTGGTGGTTTGTGAATACCCGGACGTTTTTCCGAAGAATTACCGGTTTACCACATGCTCGGAGGTAGAGTTTGGTATTGAGCTTGTACAGGACTACTCCAATTTCGATAGCTTCAGATCGTATGGCACCAACCGAGTTAAAAGAGTTGAAAGCTCGGTTGCAAGAATTGACGGATAGAGGTTTCGCCGACCAAGTTTCTCACCTTGGGGTGCACCAAGTATTGTTTGTGAAAAGAAGGACGGAACCATGAGGTTGTGCATCGACTATCGTCACCGAACAAAGTGACAATAAAGAATAAATATCCGTTACCACGTATTGATGATTTGTTTGATCAACTAAAGGGAGCCTCGGTGTTTTCAAAGATAGATTTGAGATCGGGTTATTATCGATTCATGGATTCGAGATTCGGATATACCCAAACCGCTTTCGAGCGAGATACGCCACTCACGAATTCTTAGTGATGCCGTTTGGGCTCACTAATGCCCCTGTGGTATTTATGGATTTGATGAATCGGATCTTCAGACAGTATTTGGACCGATTCGTAGTTGTGTTCATTGACGACATCTTGGTCTATTCAAGAGATGAGACCGAACATGATGAGCACCTGAGATTAGTGTTGCAAATTTTACGGGATAAGTAGTTATATGCTAAGTTCAGTAAGTGTGAGTTCGGTTAAGAGAGGTTAGCTTCTTGGTCCATGTGGTATCTCAGACGGTATTCGAGTTGACCCGAGCAAAATTTCAGCCATACTTAACTGGAAGCCTCCAGAAATATTATTGAGGTTCGAGTTTTTGGGACTCATGGGTTACTACCGACGGTTTGTAAAGGTTTCTCGATGATAGCCACACCCATGACGAAGCTACTTCAAAAAGATATTAAGTTCGAATGGATGAAAAAATGTCGAAAAAGTTTTGATCAATCGAAAACTTATTTGATGAAGCCCCAATTTTAGTGCAGCCCGAATCAGGCAAAGAGCTTGTCATCTATAGTGACGCCTCCCTACTTGGGTTAGGTTGCGTGTTGATGCAAGAAGGTCGAGTTGTGGCCTATGCGTCGAGACAATTAAAGCCACATGAGAAAAATTATGCGACCCATGATCTCGAATTAGCTGCCATCGTATTCGCCTTGAAAATATGGCGACATTACTTATTTGGTGAGAAGTGCCATGTATTTTCGGATCACAAAAGTCTCAAATATTTGATGACTCAAAGAGACTTAAATCTGCGACAAAGACGTTGGCTTAAATTGTTGAAAGATTATGAGCTGGTCATTGATTATCACTCGGAAAGGCTAATGTGGTTGCGGACGCCTTAAGCGAAAATCACTTTTTGCTTTTACGAGCAATGAATGTACACTTGTCATTCTACCCGACAATGTGTTAGTAGCCGAATTAAAGGCCAAACCATTATTGATTCATCAAATTCGTGAAGCTCAAAAAGTCGACGATGAGTTGGTTGCAAGACGGGCTGAATGTGTTCCGAATATGGAATCAAAGTTTCAAATTGATAATGACGATTGTTTGAGGTTCAGAAGTCGTTTGTGTGTTCCAAGAAATTCAGAACTCATTTCAATGATTCTGAATGAGGCTCATTGTAGCCGAATGTCGATTCACCCGGGGAGTAGGAACATGTACAACGATCTGAGACGTCAGTTTTGGTGGCATGGTATGAAACGAGACATTTCCGATTTTGTTTCGAAGTGTTTAATATGTCAGCAAGTAAAGGCGGAACATCAAGTGCCTACGGGTTTACTTCAGCCGATCATGATACCTGAATGGAAATGGGATCGAGTCACGATGGATTTTGTGTCTGGGTTGCCATTGTCGCCAAGTAAGAAAGATGCGATTTGGGTTGTTGTTGATAGACTGACTAAGTCGGCTCATTTTATCCCCGTACGTACGGATTTTTCATTGGATAAACTAGTTGAATTGTATGTTTCTCAGATTGTGAGATTACACAGGGTACCGATTTCTATTGTGTCGGATAGAGATCCGAGATTCACCTCACGATTTTGGAAGAAATTTCAAGAAGCCTTGGGTACCAAGTTGCATTTTAGCACCGCTTTTCACCCCAAAATCGATGGTCAATCCGAGCGGATAATTCAGATACTTGAGGATATGTTGAGATGTTGCATCCTCGAGTTTAGTGGTTCATGGGAACGGTATTTACCTTTGATTGAATTCGCTTACAATAATAGTTTTCAGTCAAGTATTAAGATGGCACCTTACGAGGCTTTGTACGGTCGAAAATGCCATACGCCATTGTTTTGGACCGAGCTCGGTGAAAGTAAAATTTTCGGAGTGGATTTGATTAAAGATGCTAAACAGAAAGTAAGTATAATTCGTGAGAGTCCAAGGCGACATCGATCGTCGTAAGTCGTGACGCGATTTAAAACGAAGAGATATTGAGTATCGTGGGAGACAAAGTGTTTCTCAAGGTATCACCTTGGAAAAAGATACTCAGATTTGGCCGTAAGGGCAAATTGAGTCCGAGATTTATTGGCCCGTATGAGATCTCCGAACGAGTTGGCCCAGTTCCATATAGGTTGCTTTTACCCCCTGAACTCGAAAGGATCCACAACGTTTTTCATGTTTCGATGCTTCGACGTTACCGATCCGATCCTTCGCATGTAATAAACCCCTCCGAGATTGAAATACAAGCCGATATGAGTTATGAAGAAGAACCGATCCGTATCTTAGCTCGTGAAGTGAAAGAGTTGCGAAACAAAAGGGTTCCGTTAGTGAAAGTGTTATGGCTCAAACACGGAATGGAAGAAGCTACTTGGGAACCTGAGAACTCTATGAAAGAACGATACCCAAACCTATTTACAAGAAGATTTTCGGGACGAAAATTTCTTAAGTGGGGAGAGTTGTGACACCCTAAATTGACCCTAGTCGGAAAGTGGTTTCGGGACCACTAAACCGAGTCATAAAATAATTAACCATCATAGTTGATGCTCATTATATGTACATATGCATGTGTGAAAATTTCATGTTTGGATTTTGTTAATTGTAAGTGAATTTTATCAAATAGGACTTATGTGAGAAAATTTAGAAATGTGCTAGGCAAATGTAAGGTGGCCTATAAATGCATGTTGTGAAAATGCTGGGTTTGCATGTCAATTTACCCAAAATTTAAGCATAGTGGCCGGCCATGCTATGAATGGAAACATGTTGCAAACATGTTTAGTTAGTGGTTATGTTAGAAAGAATAAATAATGAAAAGGAATATGATGAAAACAAAGAAAAGAAAAAAAAGTGTCCATCCTTTCACATTTTGTCGGCTTGGCGAATGTTCTAAGAAGAAGGGGGGGAAGAGCTTGAGAAAATCAGCCATGGGAGGTTGCTAGACTAAGGTATGTTTGATGTTGTCCATGAGATTCATGCATGTTTTTAGTTGTTAGTTTGAGTTCTACCTAGCCCATGGTTTAAATCTTTGCTATGAGATGGGGATGATATTCGGCCATGGGTGTTGTCTTCTTGGTTGATGTTTGATGTTTGATGTTGTGGTGATGAGGCATGAAGATGAGTTAAGTTTCGACTAAGGTGGATTTGTGTTGATGTCATTTGCATGCTAAGTGTGAAGCTTTGTAATGATACATGTGTATAGTGCTTTTGATGTTGTGAATGGAAGTAGAGGAAAAGTAAAAGAAAATTTATGTAGAAATGTGATATATGTGGATTTATAGGATGTTACAAATATATGTGAAGCCATGCTAGATTAGGAAAAATTCAATCAAGTGTTCATGAGATGAAATTTTGTGTTTAGGTGAATTAAAGATGATAGTATAGTTGATATTATATATATATATATATGTATGCATATTCGGCCATCAAATTAAGAGCATAGGTGATGATGAGTCTAAGCTTTATACATTCGGCCATATATATATATATGCATGTGTGATTGGATTATTGATAGTAGGGCGATAGCATATGGTTATTAGCCGAATAGCTAAGAGCATAAGGTAGCAAGATAAAAATTTTACCATGCCGTTCCGTATGTCATAAAACCATTAAAATGTGAATACCAATATATGTAGCAAAGCGGTTGAATGAGTTAATTTATTTGTTTAAGCTCAAGATCCTAAAGGAGAGCGTCCAACAAGGGAAATCGAAGGTCATCGAGTAGCCGACTTGGAATTATTTTACCCAACACAAGGTAAGTCATTAAGCATATAGTTGGTATTGATTTAAATGATCGTAATACCTATGCAATTGTGTTTAATGAGATGAAATGTATACAAATGTATATGTATGTAGAGATGAAATTGTCGAATGTAAAAAGGAAGTGAAGCGTATATGGTGGCTGGTTTTCGGCACTAAGTGTGCGGACAATAAGTGTTCACGGTTGAGAGAATGGCACTAAGTGTGCGGGCTTGAAATGCATGGCACTAAGTGTGCGAGTTTAAAGTACATGGCACTAAGTGTGCGTGGTTGATTATTAAGCACTATGTGTGCGAACCCACTATATATATATATATATATATATATATATATTTTCTATCAATTATTTATATTAAGGGTGCGACCTTACCGAATCGATTTCGAACAGCGGAAAGGGTAAGTACCTTGAGTTCATGGCTAATAGGTGCTATGTTTATATATGGAGTTTATATATGGAGTTGAGCGTGGTAAGTTTTGAACCTATGTGATGATTATAATTGAAGTCACGTACATAAGGTTCATCGTGGAATAGGTGAAAGTTCGTTTAGTTGTATGATTGTAACGAAAATAAAATGATGTATGGAAATGCCTCAATTATCCTATTGAATAGCGTATGAAATGTCAATGTAGGACTTGGAATGAGATTGAATCATAAGGTCTAAGAAACTATGGCATAGTTCGGTATGGATGGAGTACTTAGCCTCATTTCGTTGTTTCCTCTTGTGAAAATTTTATTAATGGATGGTAGTGTAATGCTTATGACTTCTTCGAGTTATATACTCATTCGGTGTTTGCTTGTCACCCATTTTAGGTTTCTTGGACTCGACTTTTTGCGTATTCGGGACCGTCATCAAGTCATCACACCAGCTTGCAACTTTTGGTATCTTCTTCTTAGTTGGTCTAAGAGAACATTTCGCATGTATAGGCTATTATGTTTGTTTGAACTTTGGTATGTAAAACTTTGGATAGCCATGTGAAAATGGCTTATATACGTTTTAGCATAGTACTATAATCGTTTGTATGTTGATCACTAAGAGGTATGGAAATGTTTGGAAACGATTAGCCATTGGAATGGTTAATCATGATTATACTTTGTGCTATGTATGCAAAAAGGGCTAATTGAATCATGGAAACTATGAAATAGGTAAAGTCTACCTTAAAGGCGATGATCTTGACAGTAGCAGCGATGTGGATGTGAAAAATCACTACAAATAGTAGGAATGGAATTAAATAGTGAATAAATTATTTAAATGAACCTTGATGAATCTACTTTCATATGGAAGAAACGAAACGGTCATATGAGTTGTATGTTAAGAGATATTTAGGTTTTCGTGAAACAGGGCCAGAACGGTTTCTGGATTCCCTGTTCCAACTTTGGATATTCATTATAAATTAACCCGAGACATTTAGAAGTCATTCCATATATTTATAGATTCCTTTTTGAGTCTAGTTTCTATAGAAACAAACGGCATCAGTATTGAAGCCCTGTACAGGGAGATATCCAGGTCGTAATACATGAAGGTCAGTGTAGTCGCACCCTGGAACAGGGGAAACTTTAACTAATAAACTGTACTAATTGGCCTGACCAAAAATTCTAGAAAAAATTTTTTAGATGGATATATGAGTCTAGTTTCAGGGAAAAATCACGAAACTGATTTTTGAGTTGTAGAACTCAAGATATGATTTTTAAGGTGACAAGACACGCTTAGCCACCGTCTGGAAATTTTTTTTTTATGAACGGTGAAATTAAGTGAACGAAGTTTGTTAACCCCTCGTGTCCGACCCCGGCGACGGTCTCGGGTACGGGGTGTTACAATTTTATTGGTATCAGAGCTATGGTTTAGTCGGTTCTAGGACTACCATAGCGCGCATGAGTCTAGCTATACATGCCTTAATGTTAGTGCTTAATAATGTGATGACTTCTGACGATTAAAATTTTTGTTTTGATTAGCAAATGGAACCCGGGGTAGAGAGACCCTTAGCGGATGACGTTGAAAGTGTAGCGGCTGCTCTGCGCAAGGGACACCGCCTGTTGAACCTCGGTCATCTGCAAATAATCGGGATGAGGGGCAAAACAAGCCTTCTTCACCATGATGAATGAGTGGGTCGCGATAATATGCCCGAACCATTCCTACTGTCCAACCATTCTCGAATTTGAATAATCCACCCCAAGAGCCCGTAATGCCATCGATTCATCGATCCTGTGAGGCCGAGTAAACCACCAGAGACTTGATTAGGAAGCGCGAGCCGAGGAGTTCAAGGCCATAGTTACCGATGATGCCGAAAGGCCGAAGTTCGCTTGATAACACCATTCGTGTTCGATGAACTGTCATGCACACCGATGAATGTCTAAAGTGTGCTATATCCTTGTTGCGAGACTCACCTACTATTGGTGGAGGACCTTGATTTCCATAGTCCCAAACGAACGAGTTACTTGGGATTTCTTCCAAGCGAATTTCAAAGAAATATATTAGTCAATGGTTCATCGATCAAAAGCGTAAGGAATTCTTGGAACTCAAGCAAGGCCGTATGACAGTATCTGAATACGAACATGAGTTCGTAAGACTCAGTCGGTATGCCCGGGAGTGTGTGGCTGATGAGGTTGCTATGTGCAAGAGATTTGAAGAAGGATTGAATGAAGATTTAAAGCTACTAGTGGGTATTTTGGAGATAAAAGAATTCGTAACACTAGTTGAACGAGCCTGCAAGACGGAAGAACTTGGAAAGGAGAAGAAGAAGGCTGAATTTGAAGCTAGAGACTATCGTAAAGGATCGATGGGTAAAGCTCCATTCTCGGCTGTAAAGAAGTTCGTGGAGGACACTATTAAATCGAGGACGATCAAGGGAATTTCCATTAGAGCACGACCATCGACGGACTCCGAGCTACTTGGTAGCTAGTGTGGGCAATAATCGCCAAGAGAAACTGAATGCCCCCAATGTGGAAGACGACACATAGGTGAATGTTGGGGTAAGTCTACTAACAGGGCCTGCTACGGATGTGGTTTGAAGGACCACTTCATTAGAGATTGCACGGAGCTTGATGAGAAGAATAGGATGCAAGGTGCAAGACCTAGTGGAATAACAGCTAGAGGTAGACCACCAAGAATTTCAGGAGGTAGGGGTGGTAGTCAGAGAGGGGCCTCGGATATGGCTGTTCGATCTGAGACCAGATACTCGCTAGGGCATATGCCATCCGTGCACGAGAGGAAGCATCCTCCCCGATGTTATCACCGGTACTTTCACTCTTTTGACACTAATGTAATTGCATTAATCGACCTCGGCTCTACTCATTCTTATGTATGTGAGACTTTAGCATCCAAAGAAGACTCGCCTATTGAGTCTCATGAGTTCGTAATTCGAGTGTCAAATCCTTTGGGTCAATATGCGCTTGTTGACAAAGTGTGTAAGAGATGCCTCTAATGATCCGAGAATCTGCTTTCCTACCGATTTGATGCTTTTACCATTTGATGAATTTGATGTTATTCTTGGTATGGACCGTTGACCGTATATGACGCAGATGGTGAGTTGCAAAAGAAAACCATTGATTTAAGGTGCGCAAATAACGAGATAATCCGAGTTGAGTCTACGGACTTAAAGGGTTGCCACCGTAATATCATCAATGTTGGCTCGTAAATATGTAAGAAAGGGTGCGAAGCATACCTTGCGTATGTACTTGATGACAAAGAGTTAGAAAAGAAACCCGAATCTGCTGGGTGGTTTGTGAATACCGGACGTTTTCCCAAGAATTACCGGGTTTACCACTGCTCGGAGGTAGAGTTTGGTATTGAGCTTGTACCGGACTACTCGATTTCGATAGCTTCAGATCGTATGGCACCAACCGAGTTAAAAGAGTTGAAAGCTCGATTGCAAGAATTGACGGATAGAGGTTTCGCCGACCAAGTTTCTCACCTTGGGGTGCACCAAGATTGTTTGTGAAAAGAAGGACGGAACCATGAGGTTGTGCATCGACTATCGTCACCGAACAAAGTGACAATAAAGAATAAATATCCGCTACCACGTATTGATGATTTGTTTGATCAACTAAAGGAGCCTCGGTGTTTTCAAAGATAGATTTGAGATCGGGTTATTATCGATTCTGGATTCGAGATTCGGATATACCCAAAACCGCTTTCGAGCGAGATACGGCCACTCACGAATTCTTAGTGATGCCGTTTGGGCTCACTAATGCCCCGTGGTATTTATGGATTTGATGAATCGGATCTTCAGACAGTATTTGGACCGGTTTGTCGTTGTGTTCATTGACGACATCTTGGTCTATTCAAGAGATGAGACCGAACATGATGAGCACCTGAGATTAGTGTTGCAAATTTTACGGGATAAGTAGTTATATGCTAAGTTCAGTAAGTGTGAGTTCTGGTTAAGAGAGGTTAGCTTCTTGGTCCATGTGGTATCTGCATCGGTATTCGAGTTGACCCGAGCAAAATTTCAGCCATACTTAACTGAAGCCTCCAGAAATATTATCGAGGTTCGAGAGTTTTTGGGACTCGGGTTACTTACCGACGGTTTGTAAAGGTTTCTCGATGATAGCCACACCCATGACGAAGCTACTTCAAAAGATATTAAGTTCGAATGGACGGAAAAATGTCGAAAAGTTTTGATCAACCGAAAACTTATTTGATGAAGCCCCAATTTTAGTGCAAATTAATCGGGCAAAGAGCTTGTCATCTATAGTGACGCCTCCTACTTGGGTTAGGTTGCATGTTGATGCAAGAAGGTCGAGTTGTGGCCTATGCGTCGAGACAATTAAAGCCACATGAGAAAAATTATGCGACCCATGATCTCGAATTAGCTGCCATCGTATTCGCCTTGAAAATATGGCGACATTACTTATTTGGTGAGAAGTGCCATGTATTTTCGGATCACAAAAGTCTCAAATATTTGATGACTCAAAGAGACTTAAATCTGCGACAAAGACGTTGGCTTAAGTTGTTGAAAGATTATGAGCTGGTCATTGATTATCACCCGGGAAAGGCTAATGTGGTTGCGGACGCCTTAAGCCGGAAATCACTGTTTGCTTTACGAGCAATGAATGTACACTTGTCTGTTCTACCCGACAATGTGTTAGTAGCCGAATTAAAGGCCAAACCATTATTGATTCATCAAATTCGTAAAGCTCAAAAAGTCGACGATGAGTTGGTTGCAAGATGGGCTGAATGTGTTCCGAATATGGAATCAAAGTTTCAAATTGATAATGACGATTGTTTGAGGTTCAGAAGTCGTTTGTGTGTTCCAAGAAATTCAGAACTCATTTCGATGATTCTGAACGAGGCTCATTGTAGCCGAATGTCGATTCACCCGGGGAGTAGGAAAATGTACAACGATCTGAGACGTCAATTTTGGTGGCATGGTATGAAACGAGACATTTCCGATTTTATTTCGAAGTGTTTAATATGTCAGCAAGTAAAGGCGGAACATCAAGTGCCTACGGGTTTACTTCAGCCGATCATGATACCTGAATGGAAATGGGATCGAGTCACGATGGATTTTGTGTCTGGGTTGCCATTGTCGCCAAGTAAGAAAGATGCGATTTGGGTTGTTGTTGATAGACTGACTAAGTCGGCTCATTTTATCCCCGTACGTACGGATTTTTCATTGGATAAACTAGTTGAATTGTATGTTTCTCAGATTGTGAGATTACACAGGGTACCGATTTCTATTGTGTCGGATAGAGATCCGAGATTCACCTCACGATTTTGGAAGAAATTTCAAGACGCCTTGGGTACCAAGTTGCATTTTAGCACCGCTTTTCCCCCCCAAACCGATGGTCAATCCGAGCGGATAATTCAGATACTTGAGGATATGTTGAGATGTTGCATCCTCAAGTTTAGTGGTTCATGGGAACGGTATTTACCTTTGATTGAGTTCGCTTACAATAATAGTTTTCAGTCAAGTATTAAGATGGCACCTTACGAGGCTTTGTACGGTCCAAAATGCCGTACGCCATTGTTTTGGACCGAGTTCGGTGAAAGTAAAATTTTCAGAGTGGATTTGATTAAAGATGCTAAACAGAAAGTAAGTATAATTCGTGAGAGTCCAAGGCGAGATCGATCGTCGAAGTCGACGCGATTTAAAACGAAGAGATATTGAGTATCGTGGGAGACAAAGTGTTTCTCAAGGTATCACCTTGGAAAAAGATACTCGATTTGGCCGTAAGGGCAAATTGAGTCCGAGATTTATTGGGCGTATGAGATCTCCGAACGAGTTGGCCTGGGCCCATATAGGTTGCTTTTACCCCGAACTCGAAAGGATCCACAACGTTTTCATGTTTCGATGCTTGACGTTACCGATCCGATCCTTCGCATGTAATAAACCCCTCCGAGATTGAAATTCAAGCCGATATGAGTTATGAAGAAGAACCGATCCGTATCTTAGCTCGTGAAGTGAAAGAGTTGCGAAACAAAAGGGTTCCGTTAGTGAAAGTGTTATGGCTCAAACACGGAATGGAAGAAGCTACTTGGGAACCTGAGAACTCTATGAAAGAACGATACCCAAACCTATTTACCAGTAAGATTTTCGGGGACGAAAATTTCTTAAGTGGGGGAGAGTTGTGACAGCCCTAAATTGACCCTAGTCGGAAAGTGGTTTCGGGACCACTAAACCGAGTCATAAAAATAATTAACCATCATAGTTGATGCTCATTATATGTACATATGCATGTGTGAAAATTTCATGTTTGGATTTTGTTAATTGTAAGTGAATTTTATCAAATAGGACTTATGTGAGAAAATTTAGAAATGTGCTAGGCAAATGTAAGGTGGCCTATAAATGCATGTTGTGAAAATGTTTGGGTTTGCATGTCAATTTACCCAAAATTTAAGCATAATGGCCGGCCATGCTATGAATGGAAACATGTTGCAAACATGTTTAGTTAGTGGTTATGTTAGAAAGAATAAATAATGAAAAGGAATATGATGAAAACAAAGAAAAGAAAAAAAGTGTCCATCCTTTCACATTTTGTTGGCTTGGCGAATGTTCTAAGAAGAAGGGGAAGAGCTTGAGAAAATCAGCCATGGGAGGTTGCTAGACTAAGGTATGTTTGATGTTGTCCATGAGATTCATGCATGTTTTAGTTGTTAGTTTGAGTTCTACCTAGCCCTTGGTTTAAATCTTTGCTATGAGATGGGGATGATATTCGCCATGGGTGTTGTCTTCTTGGTTGATGTTTGATGTTTGATGTTGTGGTGATGAGGCATGAAGATGAGTTAAGTTTCACTAAGGTGGATTTGTGTTGATGTCATTTGCATGCTAAGTGTGAAGCTTTGTAATGATACATGTGTATGGTGCTTTTGATGTTGTGAATGGAAGTAGAGGAAAAGTAAAAGAAAATTTATGTAGAAATGTGATATATGTGGATTTATAGGATGTTACAAATATATGTGAAGCCATGCTAGATTAGGAAAAATTCAGTCAAGTGTTCATGAGATGAAATTTTGTGTTTAGGTGAATTAAAGATGATAGTATAGTTGATATTATATATATATATATGTATGCATATTCGCCATCAAATTAAGAGCATAGGTGATGATGAGTCTAAGCTTTGTACATTCGGCCATATATATATATATGCATGTGTGATTGGATTATTGATAGTAGGGCGATAGCATATGGTTATTAGCCTAATAGCTAAGAGCATAAGGTAGCAAGATAAAAATTTTACCATGCCGTTCGTATGTCATAAAACCATTAAAATGTGAATACCAATATATGTAGCAAAGCGGTTGAATGAGTTAATTTATTTGTTTAAGCTCAAGATCCTAAAGGAGAGGCGTCCAACAAGGGGAAATCGAAGGTCATCGAGTAGCCGACTTGGAATTATTTTACCCAACACAAGGTAAGTCATTAAGCATATAGTTGGTATTGATTTAAATGATCGTAATACCTATGCAATTGTGTTTAATGAGATGAAATGTATACAAATGTATATGTATGTAGAGATGAAATTGTCGAATGTAAAAAGGAAGTGAAGCGTATATGGTGGCTGGTTTTCGGCACTAAGTGTGCGGACAATAAGTGTTCACGGTTGAGAGAATGGCACTAAGTGTGCGGGCTTGAAATGCATGGCACTAAGTGTGCGAGTTTAAAGTACATGGCACTAAGTGTGCGAGGTTGATTATTAAGCACTATGTGTGCGAACCCACTATATAAATATATATATATATATATATTTTCTATCAATTATTTATATTAAGGGTGTGACCTTACCGAATCGATTTCGAACAGCGAAAAGGGTAAGTACCTTGAGTTCATGGCTAATAGGTGCTATGTTTATATATGGAGTTTATATATGGAGTTGAGCGTGGTAAGTTTTGAACCTATGTGATGATTATAATTGAAGTCACGTACATAAGGTTCATCGTGGAATAGGTGAAAGTTCGTTTAGTTGTATGATTGTAACGAAAATAAAATGATGTATGGAAATGCCTCAATTATCCTATTGAATAGCGTATGAAATGTCAATGTAGGACTTGGAATGAGATTGAATCGTAAGGTCTAAGAAACTATGGCATAGTTCGGTATGGATGGAGTACTTAGCCTCATTTCGTTGTTTCCTCTTGTGAAAATTTTATTAATGGATGGTAGTGTAATGCTTATGACTTCATCGAGTTATATACTCATTCGGTGTTTGCTTGTCACCCATTTTAGGTTTCTTGGACTCGACTTTTTATGTATTCGGGACCGTCATCGAAGTCATCACACCAGCTTGCAACTTTTTGGTATCTTCTTCTTAGTTGGTCTAAGAGAACATTTCGCATGTATAGGCTATTATGTTTGTTTGAACTTTGGTATGTGAAACTTTGGATAGCCATGCAAAATGGCTTATATATGCTTTTAGCATAGTACTATAATCGTATGTATGTTGATCACTAAGAGGTATGGAAATGTTTGGAAACGATTAGCCATTGAATGGTTAATCATGATTATACTTTGTGCTATGTATGCAAAAAGGGCTAATTGAATCATGGAAACTATGAAATAGGTAAAGTCTACCTTAAAGGCGATGATTGACAGCAGCAAGCGATGTGGATGTGAAAAATCACTAAAGTTAGTAGGAATGGAATTAAATAGTGAATAAATTATTTAAATGAACCTTGATGAATCTACTTTCATATGGAAGAAATGAAACGGTCATATGAGTTGTATGTTAAGAGATATTTAGGTTTTAGTGAAACAGGGCAGAACGGTTTCGGATTCCCTGTTCCAACTTTGGAAATTCATTATACATTAACCCGAGACATTTAGAAGTCATGGCATATATATATAGATTCCTTTTGAGTCTAGTTTCTATAGAAACAAACGGCATCAGTATTGAAGCCCTGTGCAGGAGATATCCAGGTCGTAATGCATGAAGGTCAGTGTAGTCGCACCTGGAACAGGGAGACTTTAACTAATAAACTGTACTAATTGGCCTGACCAAAATTCTAGAAAACAATTTTAGATGGATATATGAGTCTAGTTTCAGGAAAAATCACGAAACTGATTTTTGAGTTGTAGAACGCAAGATATGATTTTAAGGTGACGGACACGCTTAGCCAACCGTCTGCGAAATTTTTTTATGAACGGTGAAATTAAGTGAACGAAGTCTGTTAACCCCTCGTGTCTGACCCCGGCGACGGTCTCTGGTACGGGGTGTTACAAGATATGGATCCTTAGATCACTTTATCCATGAATGTCTTAAGTCTGTAGAGCAAGAGATTGTGCAAAACCCGAGGCCGAGTGGCAATACAGCTCGAGGTATACCACCCAAAAATTCAGGTAATATGAGTGGCAGTTAGAGGGGAACGAAAGATACAGCTGTTCGATTTGAGGCTAGAGCACCTGCCAAAGCCTACGCCATCCGAGCTCGTAAGGAAGATTCGTCCCCAGATGTGATTACGAGTACATTTACTCTTTACGCTACTTCTGTGATTGCATTGATAGATCCCGGATCAACACATTCTTATATATGCATGAACTTAGTGAGCAGTAAGACTTTTCCTGTAGAGTCTACTGAATTTGTAATTAGAGTATTGAACCCCTTAGGTCGGTGTGTTTTGGTTGACAAAATGTGTAAGAATTGTCCGTTGATGATTCAAGATTCATGTTTTTCGGCTGATTGATGTTATTACCATTCGATGAATTTGATATAATTTTGGGTATGGATTGGTTAACTTTGCATGATGCTATTGTAAACTACAAACAGAAAACTATTGATTTGCAATGTCAGAATGATGAGATTATTCAGATTGAGTCAAATGATCTGAATGGTTTACCGACAATGATTTCTTCGATGCTAGCTCAGAAATATGTGAGAAAATGTTATGAAGCCTACTTTGCTTATGTGATTGATTCGAAACAGTGAATTCTCTGATGTGTTTCCTAAAGAACTTCCAAGATTACCTCCAATTCAAGAAGTTAATTTTGGCATTGAATTAGTACTGGGGACTACTTCAATTTTGATATCTCCATATAGAATGGCTCTAATCGAGTTAAAAGAATTAAAGTCTCAGTTGCGAGAATTGACTGATAGAGGATTTGCACGACCGAGCTTTTCTCCCTAGGTGCTCATGTTCTGTTTGTAAAAAAGAAAGATGGTACGATGAGAATGTGCATTGATTATCATAAGTTGAACAAAGTGACTATCAAGAACAAATATCCTCTACCCTGAATTGATGATTTATTTGATCAGTTGAAAGGAGCTACTGTGTTTGCAAAGATAGATCTCAGATCGGGATACTATCAGTTGCGAGTAAAAGATTTAGATATTTCGAAAAGTACTTTCCAAACGAGGTACGAACACTATGAGTTTTTAGTTATGCCATTTGGATTAACGAATGCACCTGCTATTTTTATGGATTTGATGTATAGAATTTTCAGACTGTATTTAGATCAATTTGTTTCCGTATTCATTGATGACATATTGATATATTCACGTGATGAATCTGAGCATGCCAAACATTTGAGAATTGTGCTACAGACTCTACGTGATAAGTAGTTGTATGTGAAGTTTAGTAAATGTGAATTTTGGCTATGAGAAGTTAGGTTTCTGGAACATATTGTGTCAATATCAGGTATCCGAGTTGATCCGAGCAAAATTTTAGCTATCTTAGATTGGAAGCCTCTGAGAAATGTTTCTGAAGTCTGCAGTTTTCTGGGACTTGTCAGTTATTATAAACGATTTTTGAAAAGCTTTTCTATGATTGCTACTCTATTAACGAAATTGCTTCAGAAAGATGTGAAATTTGAATGGTCCGAAAAGTGTCAGAAAAGCTTTGATCAGTTGAAAGCCCTATTGACAGAAGCTCTGATGTTAGTCAATCAGAATAAGGTAAAGAATTTGTAATATATAGTGATGCATCATTGAACGGTCTGGGTTGCGTTTTGATGCAGAAAGGCAAAGTCATAGCTTATGCCTCGAGATAGTTAAAGCCGCTTGAAAAGAATTATCCGACGCACGACCTTGAATTAGTTGCGATTGTGTTCACTTTGAAAATTTGGCGTCATTATCTATTTGGTGAGAAATGTCATGTTTATTCTGATCATAAAAGTCTGAAATATCTGATGACTCAAAAAGATTTGAACCTGCGACAGAGAAGATAGCTAGAACTGCTAAAAGACTACGAGCTTGTTATTGATTATCATCTGGGAAAAGCAAATGTTGTTGCTGTGCTTTGAGTCGAAAATCATTGTTTGCATTATGTGCAATGAATACTCATTTAGTTCTGTCCGATGATGGTTTGATTTTAGCAGAATTGAAAGTGAGACCATTTTTTTACAAAAAATTATTGATACTCAGAAATTTGATAATGAGATAATAACAAAACGAGCTCAATGTGATTTAGGTTCTGACTTTGAATATCGAATTGATAATGACGATTGTTTGAGATTTCGAGGTCAGATTTATGTTCCAAGAAATTCAGAGTTAATTCAGATGATTTTGAAAGAAGCTCATAGTAGTCCGTTATTTGTACATCCGGGTAGTACGAAAATGTATAATGATCTAAAATAGCATTATTGGTGGTCCAAGATAAAAAGAGATATCTTTGACTTTGTTTCGAAATGTTTGATCTATCAGTAAGTTAAAGCTGAACATCAAGTGTCATCTAGTTTGTTACAAATGATTATGATTCCAGAGTGGAAATGGGATAGAATAACGATGGATTTTGTTACGGGTTTACCCTTATCTCTGAAAAAGAAAGATGTGATTTGGGTTATGGTTGATCGATTGACAAAATCAGCTCATCTTATTCCAGTACGATCTGATTACTCACTTGATAAATTAGCTAAGTTATACATTTTCGATATTGTGAGATTGCACGGGGTGCCTTTGTCTGTTGTGTCAGATAAAGATTCGAGATTCACTTTGCAGTTTTGGAGAAAACTATAAGAGGATTTAAGTATGAAATTACACTTCAGTACTACTTTTCACCCACAGACGGATGGTCAATCTGAACGAATTATTCGGACTCTCAAGGATATGTTGAGATGTTGCATTCTTGAGTTTGAAGGTACGTGGGAATAATATTTTCCATTGATTGAATTTGCTTATAATAATAGTTTTCAATTGAGCATTAAAATGGCACCATACGAAGCCTTATATGGTAGAAAATGTCGAACACCATTGTATTGGTCAGAGCTTAGTGAAAATAAAATATACGGGATCGACTTAACAAAAGAGACTGAACAGAAAGTAAAAACAATCCGAGAAAGTCTGAAACTAGCTTTTGATCGTCAAAAATCATATGCAGATTTGAAACGAAAAGATATTGAATTTGATATTGGCGACAAAGTCTTTCTGAAAGTGTCACCGTGGAAGAAAGTACTCCGATTCGGCAAAAAAGGCAAATTGAGTTCAAGGTTCATTGAGCCGTATGAGATCATAGAGCATATCGGACCGGTTGCATATAGATTGTTATTGCCACCTAAGTTAGAAAAGATTCATAATGTGTTTCACGTATCGATGCTTCAATGATACAAATCAAATCCCTCGCATGTGATTTCTCCATCTAAGATAGAAATTCAATCTGATATGACCTATGAAGAATAATCTATTCGTATCTTGGCTGGCGAATTAAAGAATTGAGAAATAAGAAAATTCCATTAGTAAAAGCATTGTGGCATTGTCATGGTGTTTAAGAGGCTACATCGGAGCCTGAAGATGTTATGAGATAGCAATATCCGAATCTGTTCAACGGTAAGATTTTCGGGGACGAAAATCCCTAAGGGGGGAGAGTTGTAACAACCCAATTTAGACCCTAGTCAAAATAGTGGTTTTAGGACCACAAATTCGAGTCAAAAAATATTTTAATATTATTTTTTGTGCTTATAATATGAGAATTGATATTTGTGAAAATTTCATGTCAAAATTTTATTGTTTGTGTGCCCGATTTGATAAAAGGACCTAATCGCAGAAAATGCAAATGATGTGTTCTAATTGTTAAAGTACCGAATTGCTTTGTCTTTATATATGTGGGGTCCTTATGATGCAATTATACCATTGAATTAATGCATGGACATATTTAGTCATGAGTTAGTGGATTTTAAATGATATTAGTAAGGTTAAAAATGGTATTTGATTATTAAGTTAATGTATTAATTAAAATAAAACAAAATGTGGCCATTAGTTCATCTTTTCTAACCGAAATAAAGAAAAGAGATAAGGGTTTGGAAAGCTTTGTTTATTCAGCCATGGTTCAAGCTTGATTCAAGGTTCGTTTTTGTTCAGTTTTTGATAATTTCTACGTTTTTGTGATCGTTGCTCAGTAATCTATCCAACCCATGCCTCAATTTCTGAATTTGATTATGATTTTGAGTTGTGCCATTTTTGATAATGTGAGTTTTATGAAGTTAAATGATAGAAAATGAAAGATATGTGTTAGATTACTATGTTTTGTACTAGGATTTTTAATGAATTTGAATATTTTGGACTAAATTGTGAAAATGAGAAATTGAGGGGCTAAAATGTGAAATAAATAAAATATATGGGCTTTTATGAGATTAAGGAAAATTCAGCTAGGCATTTGTGAAAGGAAATTTTTTGTATTTTGCGATTTTATGAATTAGGGACTAAAGTGTTAAAATGTGAAAATATGAGGGCTAATTTGTAAAATGCCCTAAATATGTGTATATGGATTGATTTGAATGAATGTGAATATGGATTGATTTGAATGAATGTGAGATTCAATAAGTCAAATTTGAATGTGTTTAGATCAAGAACCAAAGAAAATGGAATTAGAACGGGGAAAGTTGAAAGTCGTTGAATAGTCGTTCGTTTCCGTACAAGGTAAGTCAATATACAAATAAATGTGTTTGAATTGATTTATTCATGTTTATATGATATTGAATTTTTATGAATGGTTATAGAAGATGAATATGTGAAATTGAGAAAGTTTCGATAATGTAACGATGTCCGAAAGCCCCGTACTAACCATAGGAATAGTTAGGATACATACGTCATGACATAGGATTTTCGATATGTGATTTCGTGTAAGACCACATCTGGGACATTGGCATCGATTTGAGATTTATGTGTAAGACCATGTCTAGGACATCGGCATCGTATTTGATTTCGTGTGAAACCCTGTCTAGGACAATGGCATCGATATTTGATTACATGTAAGACCATGTCTAGGACGTTGGCATTGTACGAGCTTTCTGAGCTATCTGAGTATCCTTAATGATTCCGAACGGTTCAACGGGCATTCCGAGAAATGAATTAACTATGTGAATGTATATCTGATTCAGGTACGTACGAATTGTATATGAAATTTGGCAATAAAATGTGAGTATGAATATGATCTTTTGATATGTGAATTACATGAAAATATGATGTTTTAGAAGTATGTGATTATGGACAATTGAGCTAAATGAGAAATATGAACTTGCTATTGTGTTATGCCGTGATTCATATGGATAAATAAGTTTAAAATTGTGATATATGATAAGTTTATTTGTATATGGCTTACTAAGATTTTGAAAGCTTACTTTGTGTGTGTTTGCATTATGTTTTAGATATCAAAGCTACTGGAAGCTCGGGGATCGTCAAGGATCATCACGACACTATTAATTATTATTTTGGTACCTTTTGAAAATGTATATATATCAAAGTATGGCATGTATAGGCTAGGATCTATGTGTTATGTTTTGAGATGGGTATATCATGCCATGAGATATGGCTTGATTATGGTTGAACTTACGGTTTGATTGTGGTATATGATGTGTGATGCAAAAATGGTAAATTTGGTGTATATATACGGCCTAGTGAGATGGTTTTTTTGGTAAATTAGTTTTATGGTTGAAATGGTTATAAATGTGACATGAATCATGTGTTCATGGTATGAATTAGTTACATGGAATTAGTATATTTGAGTTGGAATTATGTATGGATTTAAGCATGAAATTGGTTGTTAATGATATAGTATGAATGGTGTATGTTTTGGCTTGTGGCCGTATAGACAAGTTAGTATGTATGCTCTGTTTCGCCACGGCCTGGACACACGGACATATCTAATGCCGTGTGAGGCACAAGGCCTGTTCACACGGGCGTCTGACCTCTGTAACTTAGAAAATTGTTAAGTTTCGGAAAAAAATTTGTATGTGATCGGTTTAGTCCCGACCTTATTCTAATACATGTTTAAGGTCTCGTTGACCTAAGAAAGGGACTTATTGTTGATATTTGAATTTGATATGATAATGAATGACTGTTGACTGTGAAATGATTGCGAAATGTTTCGATATATCCGGTAATGCCTCTTAACCCTAGTCCGGCAACAAATACGGGTTAGGGGTGTTACAAAGTGGCACATGTATCTCCTAGGCCGTGTGCACCTAAATGAACCTTAAATGAAAATTTTACCATTTCAAGATTTCTTGGACACTAAGTAACCCATTTACTAGCCATTAGACCTATTCAAAATGACATTAAACAAGCTAAAATCATGCTATTTCAACCATCTTAAGTGCCTAACTAATGAACCCTTATTGGTACCACAAGTATACACACATATAGAACAATATAAATCATCAACCAAAATATGCCAATTCATACAACTTAACTTCTAACCAATATGCCTATTATAGGCATCTCAAATCACAATAATTCAAGATTACATATTAATCTAATATATGCTATAAACTTGAACCAAAAACATCTTCCTTTATTCACATATATCACAATAAGCTGTCTACTTGCACTTAGGCTCATTCTTTATAGATTTACATAACAAAACAAAAGTAATGACAAAACAAGCCTATTACACGCCATATAATCCAAAATAAACGTTCATAATCTACCAAAATTAGATGGATAATGTGACTTGACTACTGATATGACCGTTCAACCTTCAAAAGTATCTACAAGAAACATAAATTTACACAAGTAAGCGCATTGAAGCTTAGTAAGTTTGATGTACAGAAATAATAAATCTTACCGAAGTAAATATAAAAATTCAGTCAACTATAATTCAACAAAAAGTGTTTCCTGCCATCCATAATGTCAAACCGATGAATTGTATAATTCAATTCACAGCTCAAATGGAAATTTTCTGGGAAAACATATATATCCATAATAGAGTCAAGTCATGATATCAAGTACATGTCATGCCATTCAAGTTATTAAACAAGTTATAGTACAATAATTTACGACCTGATGAACGACTTAGAGATACGAGTATACAAGTAATCCAACTGAAACACGCCAAACACTCATAAGAGCTAATCCAACCGAAGCTTCTTCTCCCTAGCTATGACGTTCTGCCACTTGAACAAGAAATTGTTTTATTCTTCCTTTAATTTTGTTTTAGATTTTGATTTAATTACAAAATTTCCATTTAACATAATTTTCTTTAAATTTTCACTCCCAAATCATCCACTATCAAACAAGAAGGTTTAATTTCCTTATTGGCCCTCCCACTTTTATTATTTAAGTCATTAAATCATCTAAATGCAATAATTAACAAGTTTTGTACCTTTTACAATTTATTCCTTTTTCTTTAATTAGCTATCCAAACGTTAAATTTTCTTAATCAAATTTTAATACGACCCTAATGACTTTGTAAATATTCTATAAATAATATTTACAAGTCGACACAATAAAATTTTTTTGTCCCAAAACTACTATTCTATCACCATTGAAAAACGGGCTGTTATAAATTCTTTTGGAAGCAAATTCTAATCTTAATCTATATGATTATTGTGACTCAGGTTGGGAGAGTTGTCCCTAGACAAGACACTTCTTAACAGGTTATTTTATTAGTTTGGGCAAATATTCTATTTCATGGAAAACCAAGAAACAACAGTCAATTTCTTGCTCCTCTACCAAAGTAGAATATCAGTCAATAAGTACTGCAGCTTGTGAACTTAAATGGTTGAAGGGTTTGTTGCTATTTCTTGGTGTCGTTCATTCTGGTTCCATACGTTTGTACTATGACAATCAATCTGTAACACCCCTCACCCATATCCAATGCCGGGACAGGGTTCGAGGCGTTACCGGACTTAAACCTTCACCAACATACAAAATTGAGTCACCAAATTTTGCCCAAAATTAAAACTTTTCAAATACATGTGTTCCATCCCTTATGTAACACCCCTTACCCGAGACCGTTGCTGAAGTCGAGCATGAGGCATTACCGGACTTAGCTTACTAATTCGGGGTATAAAAATTTGCTTTTAAAATTAATTTAGTTTCATTCATTCAATATGTCCCTAAAAAGGGTCCTCGAGACCCTAAAACATGAAATTGAAACGGTTCAGAAACAAACCGGAATCAATAAAAATTTTCCGATCACTTAAACAAATCAAAACAATTTATTTCATCTTCTATAAATAAACTATCCATCTGCATCATAGTCACTAAATAAATCATAACTCGAGTTACGAAACTCAAAATTCAAATCCGTAAATTTTATCTAAAACTAGACTCATGTATATTCTTACTAAATTTGTTTTATAATTTTCGGTCTAGCCAATTAGTACAGTTTATTAGTTAAAGTTTCCCCTGTTTTAGTGTTCGGCTGCTCTGACCTCTGTTCACTACGAATTAATTTTCTCCCTATACAGAATTCAAATAACCATGCCGTTTATTTCTATTAAAAGTAGACTCAATAAGAAATATATACATATAAATTATAACTCCTAAATATTTTTTTTTACAATTTTTAGTGAATTTCTAAAATCAGAACAGGGGATTCAGAAGTCACTCTGACCCTATCTCACCAAAATTTAAATATCTCATAAAATAAAACTCCTTTATTTACTATGTTTCTTTCATATGAAAATAGACTCAATAAGCTTTAATTATATATCTCATTCACTATATAAATCCATTTTTAATATTTTTAGTGATTTTTAAAATTCTTGTCATTACTATTGTTAGATACTGTTTTAAAGCTAATTTCACCTTTTTCATGATTTCCATGGAATAACTGGCATTTAGGCATACATAACACTAAACATGTCCTTGATTAGCCATTCCGATAGCTAATCATTATCAAGCATTTACATACCATTCATTAGTCATATCATAAGATCATACACACAAAATGGCTACGATGCTATACATGCCATACTCAAAATGAAACGTCTAGCTATACCAAAATAATCCTTATGATAGTGTGCCTGGACCTCCGACGTACTTTACGATCCCTGGGTTAGCTTGATAAAACTATAAAAAGAAGGAAAATAAAGGGGGTAAGCATTAAGCTTAGTAAGTTTTCATGCAAATAAATAACAACATTCATAAGAATTATCTTACTACTTGGCATGATACTACTTAATGCAACTTCATTAATTGTCATAGACATATTTTAAACTTCTTCACTTACTCACTTACTTAAATACTTACTTACTTAATCAAATTTATTAATACATTTTACTTACCTTTTTCCTTATCAAGCATACATGAACATTATATACTTACCTTTGCTCTTCTAGCATGAACTTGTCTTACCTTTTTAGTATAACTCGTCTTACCTTACCTTACCTTGATATTCTCTTTAAATTTTCCCATTGAACCACTTGGAATACTAAGGATACACGAGTACCTTACCATTTCCATGACTTTTCATGGTCTTACGTGGTATCCTTTTGAAACTTACCATTGCTATGTCTCGACATGGTCTTACATGGTATCCTTGCCTTATGAACTCACCAATGCCATGCCTTGGCATGGTCTTACATGGGACCTTTGCCTTATAGTAACTTATCAATGCCATGTATTGACATGATCCTACATGGTATCCTTGCCTTAGAAACCTTACCAATTTTCATGTCTTGGCATGGTCTTACATGGTATCCTTAAACCCTAATGTCATGACATTTGTATCCTACACATTCCTAAGGTTCAACTGGGACTTTCTGAAATTACTTCTCTGTCAATTCATGCTTGAGTCTTCTTTGAATAATTTCATAAAATAAATATACACATTCTGGAAATTAACAATATTAACATAAAATAATAGAATATTGCATTCATTTTTCGCAAACTTACCTCAAAACAAAATACGATCAACTATATCGATTTAGTCCACTATCTTTTTTTTTCCCCGGTCTAACTTCGGATTCCATTCTTCTTGATCTATAATAAAAAATTTAGCTTATTTAATACTCACATTTATTAAAACAGTCCTTGACTCACTTTTGCCCCTAAACTTTTACATATTTACACTTTTTCCCCAAGGTTCGGAAATTAAACTTCATCCTATTTTGTTATGTTTTATGACATGCTAGACATTTTTCCCTTCTATGGCAACATCAAATTCTCACTCTAACATGTACTTATGAACATTAGGTATTTTTACCGATTATGTCGTTTTACTCGTTTTCACGTAAAATCACTTAGCAAAAGTTGTTTAACACAATTTCAAGCTTCATATTCTACGATAAAACATCAAAATAAACACATTCCACCTATGGGTATTTTCCCAAATATAAACCCTAGGTTAAATTATTGCTAGAATAAGTTAATCAAGTTACCGGGACTCCAAAAATGTAAAGAACATTAAAAACGGGGCTTAGAATCACATTCTATAGAGCTTGGAAGCTTGGAACAAACCCTAGCTATGGAGAACCCTTGAAATTCGGCCTAAGAAAGAAGATGAGCACATTTTTGCCATCTTTTTCCCTTTTTAATTCTTTTATTTGTCACTTTACTAAAATGTCCTTCATTAAAAATAATTTAGTTATTTCTACCTATGTGTATCCATTTTTGTCCATGAAAATATAATGGTCTAATTCCATTTAAGGACCTCTACTTCAATTATGCACTTCAATTTAATCCCTTAGCATTTAGAACTCATATTTATCAACTTTTGCAATTAAGCCCTAATATGCAAATCGGATATGCAATTACTGAAATTTCTTATCGGTATTCTAACACATGCATCTAATCACTCAGTAAATCATAAAATTAATTGCAATAAAATTTTCTATCTTGAATTCGTGGTTTCACAACCACTGTTCCATTTAGGCCCTATTTCAGGATGTTACACCTTATACAGGCCTTCGAGGCCTAAAACATACATCGGGGCAGTTCGGGACAAAACCAAGAACATTCAATAAACTTTGGGAAACTTAATAAATTCTCTTGATTTAGTGAGTCACACGCCCGTGTGGGTGGGGCCGTGTGGTCACACACGCCCGTGTAGCTTGGGACACGCCCATGTCCTCAGCCTGTGTAACTCTCTATTTATGATGTTAGCATGCATTTAAGGGCACACGGCCAAGACACACGCTTGTGTGTCTAGCCCGTGCTCGAAACTGACTTAAAATTTTAGGTGCAGGGGACGCACGACCATACCACATCCCCATAGGGGTGATCCGTGTGTCACACACGGCTTAGACACACGCCCGTGTGTCTACCCGTGTGGACCTTGTAGGGCTATTTTCCAAGCCTTTGGTCACCCCCTATCAACCAATCACACTTATAAGTTATTTTAATACATAATAAGGCCAAATTATACACTTACATATAACCTTGATAAACCTGATTGCATGTAAACCTCATATCATCGGTTTTATACATGCTAGGTTAATTCCCTTTTCGAGGGCTTCCATGTCTCATTGACTCATTTAAGATTGGCTCATTCTTATAACTCATTGCCAATTATAGTCAAGCCATCCCATGTAAACATAAACATGCATAGATTTGTAGGTCATAGCCTACTTCAAAATGAGCCAATTCCCATGGCCATACACAAATAGATGTGTATATCTTTACATGTCTTCATTATGGCTAATCAAATGACATATCTAACAAAATAAACTGTAACACCCCTATCCCGTATCCATCGCCGGAATAGGTAAAGGGGCATTACCGGACTTGAAACTCATATCAGAACAGTAAAAATTTTGAATTTAAACTTCCTTTAGATAAATACTAAAGACAACCAGGGATACAATTTAAACTTCTATAAGTACACATTCAAAAGATGTTATTTTCGCATGGCTTATATACATTAACCAAAATATTCTTCTGCCACTAGTCTATTCTACACATGCCATAAAATAACCCAAAACATAACAGTACCAAGCAGTGGATAGTGATAGTGTAACAAGTTGCTGACGATTCCCGAGTCTGTAGCTTCCAAATGAGATCTATAAAACAGAGGAAACAAAGTAAACGGAGTAAGCATTACAATGCTTAGTAAGTTTTCAGCAGCGTCAACAGATAACAATCAAATTATATATGGTTGTTCGTATTTTTTTTTCATTTCACTCTTCCTTTGGGTATATCATCCCTTTACCGAATATGCACATCTCATCATATACAATAGGCAGATATACTTTCACCTAAAAGTGAGCTCGTGTAACATAGATATATTGTATAATTTCACATAACCTTTCACACTGATCCGATGCCACATAATCATAGGAATAGTCTCATAGATTGCTCACGTATGCGTCACATAACTACCTTATGATTTAGATCAAATCAAGTTCACATATAGACCCGGAGTACATACCTGTTTAACCTTTCGCATTGAATATATTTATAAGCAATTCTTATTGCGAAGTTTTATAGCTTTAAACTCTACTCAGATTATCGGCGAGACCTTTAGCTCAGAAGAAATCTCCACACAAAGTCAGCGGGTCTTAACCCGAACATAGTCACCACATATAGTCATCGGGTCTTAAATCCCGGATTTACATCACAGAGTTTCATGCATATTTAATTCACATGTTACAGCATTCACATCGACCATCATATTTGTAATTCATTTGCCTCATCAAATATCTAATAAAACACACCTTCCACAATTTGTCATTTGGCCACAATATATATATACACTTTCACGTTCATCACATTGGCCATTCGGCCTTATCTCATATATACACATTCACATTCATCACATAAAATCCTGAATCAATATATAAATTTTCATATATTCACATCACAATTATCCAAATATACTTCATATCCCACATACACTTTCATGTATACACTTTGTCTTGGCTGAATCTACATCTATCATTTTCCAATGAATAATTCAATTTCAAGCCATACTATTATTTCATATTCAATTATTTATAAACTTACAATTTCACAATTTTTAATATCAAAGATCCATCTAACACTCTTATATCATTTTATAATGTCACAAATTAGAATTCACGTATGGGTTTAATCAATAGCTTATGAGCAACTAAAACAAGTTTTATCAATGTTTACAACATAATCACAAATTCTCTACAAGCTATTTTCCTGAGCAACAGTCGTTAAATTATTTGTAACTAGAGCTACGAAACTCTAAATGATGTGCCGTTAATTTTTCATGAAAATAGACTCGTATATCTTCTATCCACAAAATTTTCAGAATTTTTGGTTTGGCTAATCAATACCAGATTTTTCTTAAAGTTTCCCCTATTTTACTGCTTGACTATTCTGACTACTCTTCACTAAGAACTGAATTTCTCATTGTACAGAATTCAAAATATGTTTTCGTTTATTTTTTTTGAAACTAGACTCATTAAGGAGTCTAAGAATATAAATTTTATCTTATAATCATTTTTGTACGATTTATAATGATTTTCCAAATACTGAACAGGGGATTTCGGAACCATTCTGACTCTGTCTCACACAACAAAAAAAATTTCATTATCGGCAACCCCTTTACTTACACGATTTCTTTTATACGAAACTAGACGCATCAAGATTTAATTACATAATCTATTCAGCCTTTAACTCAATTCCCACAATTTATGGTAATTTTTCCAAAACACGCTCTCAAATGTCCCGAGTAGATTTATACAAATTTACTCAGAAAGTTCTCATTCACATATTTAAAACATAATATCATATATGCCATCATTTAGAAAAGTTATTGACCTTAACGTATATACTTAATTCATATTCATCCCATTTAAAAACTTAAAACTTATAAAGGAATCAAACTCAAATGCTTAAGAACTTACCTCGGAAGTTGTCGAACGATTCAGATCGACTATTCGGTTAGGTAGCTTTTCTCTTATCCGAATTAAACTCCCTAAGCTCTTGAGCTTGAATAAACAAATTTAATCTATTACAAACCAATTATACAAACTCATGGCCGAATACAACAAGAAGACTAACTAGATTCTACTAGCCACTCATTGCTCTATTATTAACCTTACTTAATTATAAACACATTCGGCAACTACCTCAACCTTATTTAATACAATTAACACCGAATTCCTCATGTAAAAAGTACCATTGCCGAATATCATTTAGTTCACAAGGTCCTAATTTCAAAAAATTTGACAAGCTCATACCCATTTCCTACTAATTCCATCATTTTAACACAGGTACGGCAAAGCTAAATTCCATTCTTCCATTAGTTTGCATTTAAATTATTTAAAACATTCAACACAACTCAACCTTATGAACACATATTCGGCTAGGAAGAAAGATTGATAATTTAACAACCTTAGCTTAACATATAATTTGTTGTAACACATCTTTAAGCATTCTTTTATTCCATTAACTCAAAACACATTCATCACTCACAATAACTAAATTCATATTCGGCAATGGCCTCCAATATAGTGACCGATTCTTCTCAACTAGCACCTAGTGTACACACATGATCATTTGTTTGATTCAAACACCTATCCACCAAAAATTCATCCAAATTAACAAGAACAACAACCACATTCCTTATTATCTACCATGACCGAAACCCATATTCATTCACCAAATATCAAAAATTTAACATGGGTCCAATAAGGAACTTAGAAATTTACTAGGATTTAACCAATATTTCAAAAATTAACCAAAACTTCTTACCTTAATTAGGACTAGGATGACCGAATGATGTTCTCCCCTAAACTTCTTTCACATTCGGTTCTTCAAGAAACAAAGATGAATACTTTGTTTTTATCACCCATGTTCTCTTTATTATATTATTACTATTAAATAAATAAAAGCCATTTAGTTAACATATTGATAATATAAAATTTATATGTTATTTATTAACTAGCAACATGGCCGGCCACCAATAATAAAGTGGGCAATTTGACATGCAAGCCCCACATTTTAGCCATGTTAACAATTGGCCACTTTAAGAAAAAGACTTCTAAAATTTTCCTTTATACAATCAAATCCCAACTAAATAATTTAGCATCCAATTAACTAAATTAGACCACCCAACTTTCACAATAGGTAATTCACATAACAAAAACACTGAAATTAATATTTTACAAAATTTTTGACTAGGTTTTGTGGTCCCGAAACCACTTCCCGACTAGGGTCAATTTAGGACTATCACATAAACCAAGAGCCCTATACATGCCATTGAACAAAATAAAAGTGCCTATATACCAAAGCTGGACTAGTTGACAATATGTTGACTCTCTAACCGTCTTCCAATCTTTACGAGTCCTCGAGCTCTGTAAGACAGGGAAAAGAGAGGGGTAAGCATTTACATGCTTAGTAAGCCTGAATAACTGGAAAGTAAACTTATCGATTAATTAGCATACAACCATATTAAGTAAATAAAGCAACAAGAATGTAATAGTTCCCCTATCACATGCATTCAATCAACAAGTTAGTCACAATAATAATGCACCATGTAATTTGTCTTAGATGAGCTCATCATTCATCATTTCATTTATATACATCATATTAATCCTGTTGATTTTCTAAGAAATCTCGATGGATTATCTATTATCCGTCAAGTCATAAGAATGATCATTTCAAGTATGCACTCTCGCGAATCTCACATCTTACGGCGGGATTACCAGTCTAGGCTAAATCCCCCGCATCGTAAATTCATAAGGTGAAGTTGGGATTACCAATCCAGGCTAAATCCCTTATAGCGACAAACACCCTTAATGAGCTCAGATCTGAATTACCAGTCCAGGCTAAATTCAGACCCTAATCGGATTACCCGTCCGGCTAAATCCACAATACACACATATTCTTCGGGAGGCTCGATCACAAAAAGAACACTTGTCCGGGCTAGATCTTTTTTATATTTGAGATCAACGGATTACCCGTCTGGGCTAAATCCTTTCTTCGACACATGCAGGATCTCAAGTCATGTAAGCCATGGTTTATCCATCAGATTTCCTTTTCAACCTCAACTGGGACATTTATCAACATGTCATTATTAAGGATATATTTCAGAGATTTTCATGCCATCATAAAATGCAATTACCATACATTCATAAATCATGCAATTAAGCATACTATGAGTTACTTTAAGTTATTCAAACTTACCTGGTACTCGTCTCGGTATCGTGTTTCGGTTATTCCGAAACCTTTCGTTTTCCTTAATCGACCTCCAGAATTTGTTCCTCGGGGTCTATAACAATAAAAATAAATCATTAACACCTCACATTGTACTTTTTGAGTCTACATTTCACCCTCGGTCCAAATGACCATTTTGTCCCTAACCTTTCACATTTTTATGATTTAGTCCCTAGGCTCGTATAATGGAATGCATGCAATTTCTACATTACCCAAGCCTAGCCGAATGTTTTTTCCTCTTATGGCAGCCCACATTTTTCCATTATTTCACATTTCTACCTCAAATTTTACACCTTTTTCAAAAAGGTCCTTTTTAGGGGTTTTTCATGAAAATCACCTAGGAAAATATGTTTAACACACATCCAACTTCCATATTCCTCCATAAACCATCAAAATACAAGTAACTCATGCATGGGTAAATTTCTAAACATGAACCTTAGCATGAAATATGGGTAGAAATAGAGAGAGTAAGCTACCGTGATTTCAAAAATACGAAGAACATTAAAAACGGGGCTTGGGAGCACTTACTATTGAGCTTGAAAATGTTGAAAACCCTAGCTATGATGACTTGAGAATTTCGGCTGGACAAGGAAGAATAATGGCTGATTTTTTCCTTCTTTTTTCCCATTTTATTTCATTAAATTGCCAAATGACCAAAATGCCCTTAAGCCCTTTCTTTAAAATTTTATCCATACAAGCCCACCTTTACCCAAAAACTTAGAAAATAGGCAAATTTCTCCTCAAGACCTTCTAATTAATATTCTAAAGCAATTTCATACAAATTGCTTCTAAAACCCAAGTTTTGCAATTTATTCAATTTGGTCCCTAATGTCCAATTGGACACCTTACTCAAGGAATTCCTTCATGAAACTTTAACACATGTATATTCTCATATTCTAGACCTCATAAAATAAAATAAATATTTTGATGTCGGATTTGTGGTCCCAAAACCAATGTTCCGACTAGGCCCTATTTCAGGATGTTACACAATCTACTTTACATATTGCAGCAAATCTTGTATATCATGAGTGTACAGAACACATCAAAGTTGTAATAGCCCGATATTGGGCCTAGTCAAAACAGTGGTTTCGGGACCACAAATTTGACGAGGAAAAAATTTATTTTTATTATATTTTTATATTCTACAATTTCACAGAATGATTTTGTGAAAATTTCGTTTGAAAATTTTGACGTTTGGGCACTCAATTTAGTCAAAAGGACTAAATTATAAAAATTACAAAAGTTGAGTTCTACATGTTAGAGGTGTCCAATTGTTATGAAATTTTAAATTGGAGGTCTTTAAATGGTAATTAGACCATTGGCTAATTTTTTTGGACAAAAATGGACATGAAATAGGTGAAATAGAATATTTTTAAGTTAGGGGCATTTTGGTCTTTTAGTAATTAAAATGAATTAAAAACAAAATAAAAGCCAAAATTTCTTGTCCATCTTCTTCCTTGGCCGAATTTTACATGAAGAAACCATTGCTAGGGTTTTCCAAGCTTCCAAGCTCGATTATCAATGATACTTGATGACATTGTGATGAGTTGTAATCTCATGTTTAAATGTGATTATCTTTATTATTATCATTATGAAGAATTATGTGATTAATAATTATCATGAGTTATATGATTGGTCCTCTGGACAAGTTCAACGAAGATGTGTAATTAAGGAAATCCCGTTTTAACCTTAGGAATAGATTAGGATACAAGTGACATGCTACTAAGAACTATGTGATCTAGGCTCATGAGTTGTGGTCTAAGTTCATGATATATGTAACACATGTTATGGCGGTCCGGGTGCTGGTCTTATATGTTCTACCGGTGCTAGGTAGTCCGACATGTGTTGTGGATACCTGACAGCTTGTGTGAGCAGTTCGTGTAGCTACATCCTGACTGACAGCTTGTGTGAGCAGACTCGTGAGTAGCTCGAAAGCGAGCAACATGTGATATGTGATATGAGGTAGCGTTGGCTACATATGGGGCACTTAGGTGCGAGGTTCTGATGTATTCAATGGTATTCTAAGTGTTCAACAGGTAAATTATCGAGTAACTTGACGGAAAACCCTAGGGGTAAGTCAATGAGAAGAATAAGTATATGGTTATGTTACGAGATAGTATAGGTACGTACTCAAAACTCATGAGCATTAAGCTTGGTATGTGGTAAGAATGCAAATGAATGAGTTATGTCTATGAGAATGATTTTCTATGATGACCTTGTGATTATAGGTTTATATTTATGACGTAAAAATATATGGTGAATTCGATTGAGAATCATGTGTAAGGCTGTTAGGCCAAATTGAATTGAGACACGATGTGCTTATTCTTTTAATGTTGTGATTCAATGAATAATGAAATGAGAGAAAGACTGGTATAAAAGCCTAATAAAAATGGATATGAAAGTATGGATAGCTAAGAGTTTTAGACCATTGAAGGATGTTAAGCTATATGAATTGGGAAATATGAATGTACATAATTAATACGCACTTTTATTATGAATGCTGAAATGATTTGTCAAATGTTGAAGTGTTTTATTATGAGAGTTTATGTTTGCTTAACTAATGTCAAGACAGGATAAATGTATGTTTATAGATTAAAAGATGGGTATTGCAATTGATTAATGTGTAACCACGAGAACATATTGATGAAATTGGTAAATGCATGTAAATGATTCGCTTATTATTTTTATACGGACTTACTAAGCTATATAGCTTAGCCCATTTTCTTTCTCACCTCTTATAGGTTTATTCAGCTAGCTCGGGTTAGAGATCGTCAAAGATTCTGTCACACTATCATGCTATTATGTTGGGTAAATGAATGCAAACCTTTGAGTCTATGGCATGTATAGGGACTTAGTCATTTTGTGTATGTGTCATTATGATATGGCCAAATGTATTGGCTTGTAATGAATAAGGATTTGATTTGGTATGTAGCCATATAAAGTGGCTTATTTTGGCTAATGGGTTGCAAGCATATTAATTACCCATATGCCTATGTCAATTTCATTATGTTATGTGGTTTATAATGGTATGTTAATGAAAGTTAGTACAAGGGAATCATAAAAGAGTAAAATTAGCATTAAAATAGTTTTGGATAGCAACAGTAGTACATCTTTGAAAAATCACCAAAAATTGTGGAAATTGAATTAGTGGTTGAATTGTGAAATTAAAGCTTATTGAGTCTAGTTTTATATAGAAAGAACGGTGCAAGCAAAAGAATTTCATTTTATGAGATATTTGAATTTTTGTGAGACAAGGTCAGAATGATTTCAGGTTCCCCTATTCTAACTTTGGAAAATTATTAAAAATTGTATAAAAATAATTGAGGGTTTAAATTTATATTTTTATTTTTTTAATAAGTCTAATTTCAATAAAAACAAACGAGAACATCATCTGAATCCCGTATTAAGAGATAATTAATTTTTAGTGAAGAAAGGTCGAAACTGTCAAACAGCAGAACAGGGACGAATTTGAAGAATTAACTGTACTTATTGGCTAAACCATAAATTCTGTAAATTTTATGGTAGGAAGATATTTGAGTCTAGTTTTGAAAAATCAAGCGGATCTTAATTTAGAATTCTATAGCTCAAGATATAAATAATTTAGTAACTGTGACTCAAGTGGACAGTTTTGTTATCAATATTAAATAATTGTTTTGATATGTTTAAGCCTTGATTATGGTTGTGTTGGTAGCTTAATTGTGCCACGTTAAGTTCCATTGAAAGTGTGTATGTGAGTGTGCAAATAAGGGTGGCAAATCGCTTGGTAAATAGCCATTTTCTTGGCCACACGGGCAGAGACACGGCTGTGTGTCTCAGTCTGTGAAGGATACAGCCCCGAGACACGAGCGCGTGTGACCCCAAATTGTGCATGATGTCATAAATAAAGAGTTCCCCGGGCTGAGGACATGGGCGTGTCCCAAGCCACACAGGCGTGTGTATGACCACACGGCCTACCCACACGAGCGTGTGACTCTATAAAGTATGAAAATTTTTTAAGTATAGTAAAAGTTCCAAAAGTTTTCGGTTTAGTCCCAAACCACTCCCAACTATATTTTGGGCCTCGTGGGCCCATATAATAGACGATATTCATGTGATTGGATGAATTTGATTTGGTCCAAATTTTATGACCTGGTTTTGTATGAATGTTTATGTTTAAGTTCGGTAACGCCTCGAACCCTATCTCGGCATCAGATACAGGTAAGGAGTGTTACAGAAGTTGATTGCCATTTTATTCATAAGGAGATATAAAATGCGAATATTGAAACATTTCATGTGCGTTCTTCTCTCCAGCTTGCTGATATTTTCACTAAAGCTTTGGGCACAGACTAATTTCAGTTTCTTCTTGGCAAGTTGGGCATTTCGAATCTTCATGCTCCAACTTGAGGGAGGCATTGAAGAAATTTTAGACAAATCAGTGCAACAATTAAAGGAATGATAATCTAGGATCTTTAGCTATATTAGTGTGATTAAAGGAATCGTATTCTAAGATCTTTAGCTATATTAGTGGATGTATTTTTGGTATTTACTCTGTATAGGAAATCTTGATTTGTACAGATATAGAAGTTTATTTCTAGTAGGAATCTTGGATCCATATATACATGTTTAAGGTCAATGAGAATAATGGACATCTTTTTTATCCTAATATTTCTGTTTTCTTCATACATGCCTCAAAGCCATTATATTTTAATAATTTTTTTTTTTTTGGTTTCAATTTTCCTATTTAATATTTCTAACAGGATTATTATGCTTCACCTTCTTGGTGCTTCTCAATAGTTGTACTTTTTCCTCCAGCGAGAGATTCGGTTACTGATTGCTTGTATTTTTCCCCTCTTACATTTTTTAGTCTAAATTTGATGTCCAAAAAAGCTTTTAAACTTTTTGGATGAGAATTGAAACATGAAACAGATCTTATGGAACTATACTATGTTCTAACTTTGGTCTTTCAACTTTTCAATGATCTAGGAACCCATTATTGAAAATACACTCAATCGTGTCGATGTTATTGCAAAAATAATTATTTGGTTATTGGTTTGTTGATGCATCAATGTTTATTTTTCCCTAAACATCTAATAAAATATGAGTAATGAGCAAAGGACAATAAAATTCAATCCATTTAACTAATTTTGCCTACATTTGTTTTGAATTTCTTTTAAATGTGGATGTAGATAGTTTCGATAAATACTTAATTTGTCTTAAATAATTCTATTTATGATAAAATTTATATTATAAATTATACAATATTAAATTTAAAATAACTAACAATTGTTTTTTATGAATAAACTACCTTATAAATTTTATAATATTAAATTAAGAATAAATAATGCAAAATGAGATAAAGCTTCATGGAGTTGTGTACGGTGATTAAAAATAAAATCAACATCTAAGGAAATGTAAGTTTTCAACATCTATAGAAGAACCACCAAATAATTAGTTCTAGTAACTCTTGCTTTTTTTCTCCAATATTTTTAATGGAGTTAAGTAATAATGTATCTACTTTGTATCAAATAATTATTCATTTACAAATACGAGTATAGAAGTGGCTTTTAATACATTGATTGTGGATTAAGTTCATAAATAATGTCCAGTCTTGTTTGAAGTAGTGGTTAAATTTTTTTCTAACTTCTAGATGTTACAGGTTCAAATCCTATCATCCTTCTTTCACCAATATTGTAATGATGGAAAAAAAATCATAAATAACGTTAATTTTAGGCGTGAAATTACCAAGGGGGTGAATTGGTATTTTAAAAATCTTTACAAATTATTCCAAATTAAAAGAGAAAAAGAGAATTGCTTGGAAAAATCGATTTATAGTAGTTTGACTCCAATTCCCTACATTCACTACCTTGGTAACCAATGATTTCTCAATTCACTATAAGAATTGATATCTTTCAAGGAGAAGGTATAACATTTACAATTCTATATTTTTCTCAAAGCTTAGATAGAACATTTCCCCTAACTTTTATGGTTAAACTAGAACCCTCTTTAGTTTTTATGACTCAACTAAAGTAATCCTAATTTACAATTGGTGACAAGATGAATAAAGAATAATGGCAGCCTCTATGAAGGTAGATGTTTACAAGTATGAGCTATACATACAAATATATGTGAATGATAAAAGATTTGACACTAAGCTCCTAAAGAATATTTACAAGAGAAAATGAAAGAATGAAGATTTGAAAAATTTTCTAGTCATCGTTTAGCTTTAATGTTGCTCTCTATAGTCTTCAAGTGTTATTGACTTGAATATATATCCTCTAACCAATTTTTAACGTTTGAAGCCATTGGAAGGAGTTTCTAACCATTAGAAGAATTAATCTTGAGCATTTAATACAAATTATAGAGTCAAGTCTCAATACTTAAAGGACATGTATCAAGACTTGGTTGAAAAATAACCATTAAAAATCTTGAGGTCTCAATACCTAACAACAAGTCTCAAGACTTGAGGAGTAAGTCTCGATACTTAAGCCAATAAGTTTCAAGACTATATTGCTCTCAAAAGGCCTATGCTTACTATTCTATAAGTCTTGATACTCGCAGTGCTAAGCCTCGAGACTTGGCACATAAGTATCATACTATACCTTTGTCAAAATGCTTGTTTGAAATTGGTTGGGAGATATTGAGAATTTGAGGACTATGTCTCAATACTTGACCTGAGAAATGCATTTTAATGCTTAGAAACAATTTTGAAAGGTGTTGGAGTTGTTCAAAAATATTTGTGAATTATTTAAGTCATTTGAGAATATTATTTTTTAAGTTTGAAACACTTGAAAATAAATTATACACATTTGATTGAATTTTGAAATTTTTTTTGGAAAATCGAAGCTAACATATAAGAATTTATCATATGTTTCAAATTAAATGTAAAGATCCATTACTATTTGAATGACGTTGAGAATTTTATCTGAGATAAACTTTCAAATTACACAATAAATTCAATTTGCAATGCAATACTAAAATTTTGGTTTGTTTTAATTATATATATGAAATTTTAATTCATTTTCACTTACTAGTGACATTAAGCAAAAAGATTAATTCATTTTCATCTTTGGCTAAATATTATTTTTGTACTTTAAATAATGAGAGGAGTCTAGTTCAAGGAAAGTAAAATTCATTTTGTAATAGGATTATAATACAAAATTTATAGAGCAGAATGTCAAATATGTTACATTACCTTATTTGGATAATTTAGTTGAAGTATAGGATTCAAGTGTTTGTTTGACAAATTGTAAGATTATCTAAAACACATATTACTAAATAGACTTGTTATAGAATTTGTTTTTTTTTAACAAATTTAGTTTTTAATATTTTTAGTCTCAATTCTCATAAAATTACGAATCATTGTAATTCTTATTTTGTATTACAATTTATATATTAATGAGTAACTATATGATGTTAAAGTAAATATATAATTATTAATTATAATAATTCATAAAAATGATTGTATCATCAATCATATTAAAATAATTAATATACTAATAAATAAATCATCACAATAAATATAATATAACGTCTACTATTCCATTGTTAAGAAAAAAAAGGAATTTTTATTTTTAATTAGACTTGTTTTTTCGAGAAAAAGATTAAAGTGATTAAAACAATAAAAATAAAGGATAAATTGATCTAAAATTTAAAATTACACTTATAAACTAAAATTATTTAAAAAAAAAAGAGTTTTAATGAGATTGAACCTTATATAAGGATATCTTTATACTAATTGAGCATTACGAGGTGATTGGAATGGTTAGGAATGAAGCTAGTAGCATACGAGTATACAGTAGTTGATAAAAATCAAAGTTAAACATGTAATTACACGAAATCAAAACATATGTATTTGAATAAGAAAATGTACAAACTTGAAAATTATTCTAACTATTATCGGGTAAAGTTAATTAATCCATTTTAAAAATCAAATATTAATTATCGGAAACCGGCCTCGCCGTTTTTGCTCAGTCGGTAGATAGCATGGCTTTTAACCATGTGGTCGTGCGTTCGATTCCCACAGACGGCGTCTATTTTTTTGTTATTCCACTGCTCATTTTCGGCTGGTTATTTGGGCTTTCATTACTTTTGTTCTCGAAAACGGGAAAAGAATGTCTTTACGTCCAAAAAAATTGGGCCATTATTTTGGATTGGATCATGCAATCAAGCCCAAACCCGAAAGTCAGTTGGAAACTGAATTCACCATAAAAAGCCCTAATCACTTGGAGTCAATGAATGCATCGTTTAGACGCCTCACTGAACATCAGCATCAGAGCGTAAGGGTTTAGAGAAGAATATGGCGGCCAAAAGGAAGACCCCCGTCAAGTCCCGAAACCCAGATCTCATTCGTGGCGTCGGCAAGTATTCCAGGTCTAAGATGTACCACAAGCGTGGCCTTTGGGCCATCAAGGCAAAAAACGGCGGCTTTTTCCCCCGCCATGACCCCAAACCTAAGGTCCCCGCCTCCGCCGAGAAACCCCCCAAGTTTTACCCTGCTGAGGATGTCAAGAAGCCCCTTCTCAACAAGCGCAAGCCTAAACCCACCAAGCTCAGGTTCTTCTCTCTAATCATTATTTATTTGTTTTGTAGATATTTTAGAAGTTGCTACTTTCTTAATGTTGGATCATTTTTTTGGGGGGTTTAATTTGTTTAGAGCAAGCATTACGCCTGGGACGGTGCTGATTTTGTTGGCTGGTAGATTTATGGGGAAGAGAGTTGTTTTCTTAAAGCAACTTCCTTCTGGGCTTCTTTTGGTTACTGGTAACCATTTTTATCCTCTAACTTTTGTTTCATTTGCTGAATGTTTATTTGGAATTTGTTTTATGGAATGATATTATAGATACTAGACCCATATCTGAAAATTTTATTTTAACAAATTTCATAAAATGATATAACAACCCAAGTATGCCAAAGTTGAATTATTAAAAATTATCATGTTTTGGCTTCAAATTTCTTTATCTGCAAATATGTTTCTAGAATCTGTATGAAAAAGACAAATTGTCCTCAAAATAATCTCTATTCTTCTTAAAATAAGAGAGTTGAGACCCGGTTGAAGAGTACCACAGACTCGGTAAAAATGTACACCCTTGTGTTTGAGAAAGTTTCAAATCATGCTTAACTCTACTATTTTTTTTTTTAATAATGTCAATATCTGTAGTATGGACTCTGAATGCTTGAACTGATGTTTTTTCTATTGCTGTATTTTGGCTTTGGTTCTACTTCTACTTATATGTTAGATTCTATCATAATATATCCTGTTTAACATTCAATGGTCTGGTGTTTAAGTGCTGCGATCGTGAAATCATAACCTGAGATTTACTTGTATGCTAACTGTTTTGGTATCTATGTTTGCCTCTCCTGGCTTAAGGAGGAGGCTCGGTTATCATTACTTGTTGGTTGTTTGAATTTCATGCTTTGCTCATATGTGGGGAACTTGTTTTCATTGTAGGACCGTTCAAGATTAATGGCGTTCCTTTAAGGCGTGTGAACCAATCCTATGTCATTGCGACTTCCACTAAGGTTGACATCTCCGGAGTTAACGTAGAGAAGTTTGATGATAAGTACTTTGCCAAGGAAGTAGACAAGAAAAAGAAGAAGAGCGAAGGGGAGTTTTTTGAAGCTGAAAAAGAGGTTAGTTATATTGCATTTACTATTATATAAGCTTGTCATAATTAAGCAAATCTGATTTGAGTTCCTTTAATTTTATCGAAATGGTATAGGATAAGAAGGAACTGCCAGAAGACAAGAAAGAAGATCAGAAATCTGTCGATGCCTCTTTAATAAAGTCCATCGAGGGAGTCCCAGACTTGAAGGCCTACCTTGCCGCAAGATTTTCGCTAAAGTCTGGCATGAAACCGCATGAACTTGTCTTCTAGAAGTAAGTTGTTAGCTAAGTGCTTTTACATTGGTGTTGTTTCGGTTTTTGAGTATCATTGATCCTATTTTCGGATGCTATATAGGTAAACCTAAATCTGAGGCAAGAACCCCAAATTTCCATTTTTGTTTTCTTCTAATCTCCACTGGATTTTGTTTTTATTTTTTGTTATTGAAGTTAATTGTATGGAATTTTGCCCACTAGATACTAGAGTGTTGTAAGGGAAAACCATTATGATTTTGCCAGCTAAAAAGAAAAATAATAAAAAATAAATTTACAAAAGAGTAAAGTTAGATGGGTAATTTAATATTTATATATAAAAAAAAAAAAAACCTTAAACCCCACTCTCCTATATTTTATATCTAGTTATAATTTCCCAGCTTTGACTGGAAATTTCTTTTATCATTAATTTCGTAAAATTTCATAAATAATAGTCAACCAAAAGTAATTAGTATGAATTACTATGTTTCGATAAAATTTGATTTTTTACATAAGATCATTATTTTGTTGAAATAGTTGATATTCTTAATTATATTATTTTATTTAAAATGTTGAAATTGAGATTTTCTTAAAGATATCCATTCCAATTCCATGCGAATATATATATATGGTGTTAGAAACATGTTTTTAAGAGATATAATCATTTTAATCAATATAGTTAAAGATAATAACAATTTGAACTAAGGCTTATGTTAAATTAAAATATAAAATTTAAATCCCAAACATGGTAGTGAGATCTAAACCAGAATTCTACAAATATCTTATAATGAATTTGAAAAAGGGTCATGCTATTTATTAGTTCAAATTATCACCTTTAATATTTTTGATAGCTGACATGGTGTTTTTTAGTAACACTTATTTAATTTCATCATGCCACTAAAATAAATGTTTTTGATGAAATAGTATTTCATTAAAAATATTGACTGTAACAAAATTAATTAAAATAGCTAACATTGAATGTTTAACTATTTAGATTTATTGATGTTTATATCAAACTAAAATGTAAAGATTAAATAATCACGAGAGTTAGTGAGATGACAAGAGTTTGTTTGCTTAATTAGTGGTCGACGGGTTGATTTTTGTATTAGTATGAAGTAGTTTTAACTCGTGGTTACCATTTATCTCTTAATGTTCTTATAAAATGCGGATAATTAGTTATTGAGCATACTATAATAAATACATTGAGAAATTAAAAAATATGTAAAATACTAAAATATGAAATGTGAGCATAATAGAATACCAAAATTCAAGTTTTTACCATTATACTTGCAATGGGAAAAAGTAAACATATAGATCTGAATCAGGTGAAACTAAATCTAAAACTTAAGTCATTAGTCTTTATATGATTTGGTTATTTTACTAATATTAACAATTTAAATTAGTCCAATCACGAATATAGCTAAACTCCTTGGTATATGTTACGTTTTTTTTTTCTCAAAATAGTGAATTAGATCTAATCATAGGTTGGGCTATTCGGCCCGGTCTGAAGATTTGCCTGAAATGTGGGAAGGTCTCAAGTAAGATATTTTTGGCCCGAACCTGGTCTGGCCGGAATTTACTAAAGGACAAAAAAATCTGCTCTTTTTTTTTAATGTTATTTTCTTGTTTTCTCCTATTTTTCTACCATTTTACTATTATATTGCTACTATTTTATTGTATTGTTTAGATATTGTATAAAACTTATTTTATTGTTAATTTTGTTATTATTTTAAAGGCATTTGTTAATTTTTTATTATTTTAGAGACATTTGTTTATTAAGTTGCATTTATTTTAGTGTTATTTAAATCTACATATTTTTTAAAAATTTATTTTCAATTTGTTGAGAAATATTTATTTTGATGTTTTTAGTATTTTTAATGTATTATATATATTTAAAAATTATATAAAATAATATAAAAATTAATAGGGAAGGCTGGGTCGGGCCTAAGTTTTATCTTTTTTATCTAGATAGGGCTTGGGTAAAATTTTAAACCTATTTTCTGGGCCGAGCTGGGCTTGTCCTAGAAAATGAGTCTGAATTTTAATTGAGCCCAACCAAAATCCAACCCGGCCATAAGCATCTCCAAATTCGTGAACATATGTTGAAGTTTTTGTTGCATGACAAATTAATAAAAAAATATATTTTAATACGAGAAATTTCAATTTTTGGATTTATTAAGAAATGTTCAATTATTAATACCAATTTTCTAAAAGGGTAAATTATAAAATGGTAAAAGTTAATAGCTGTTTGAATATTAACGGAATTGTTCATGTGTGCTTTTTATTGATTTGCATCATCTTAACCTGGGTTTATGGCTTTCCCTCGGTCCTCCCTGCCTTCCCACTGTTGGGATTCTCGAATGGAGACTCAGATATTCAAGAATCCGATAGCCCGGATTTCTTCTTCCACGTCTCGTCTCTTTTCTCCGTTGTGCCAAATTTTGTTTTTTTCCTTGTCTTGAGTGTTTCTCTTTGTATTGCTGCTATGTATTGTTGATTTGTATGTTGTTGCTTTGTGTACTTGCTTGACTGCTGTTGTTTCGACTAGTCTTGAGTGTTTCTTTGTCGACTGTTGCTCTATTTTTTTTTCTTGATATTGAGTGTTTGGTCTTGTGGTTATTGTTATATTGTAATAAAATTAGCGCCTTTTAAAAAAGTACAAATAAAGAGAAAAAAAATTTTGCATTCTTGAATGGGTTCAATGATGGTGGTGGTGGTGCAGTGTGAAGAAGAAGACGACGACGATGGTGCTGAACTTGGATGTGTTTTGAAAATATTAAAAAGAGCTTGGAAAATGACAATGGTAGAGGTCTGTGAACGACGGTGGGGTTAGGTGTTGGGTCGGGGCTTGAGCGACCGAGCAAGGCTGGCGATGTTGTGGTCAACAAGGATGGTGCTGGGAGAAGAAAGAAAAAAATTAAAAATTTGAATTAATTAAAGGTTTTATTTTTAGTTTATTTCTAACTAATAAAAATTAAAAGAAAATTGATAAAAAATTCAATTAAATTATTTTTTAGTACACTTGGCACAATATTTTTTCATTAATACACATGACATGACAGAATACAATTGGATGATAAAAATTAAGGACAATTAAATTTAGCTACCAAGTAAAGTTCAAATTTCTTTGTATATATTAGACCTTTTAAAAATGAAAATTTATTATTTTTTTGAAGGCTAAATTTATTAATACATGAATTTTAGAAATCTAAATTTTTCATTAGACCGATAAAACTCATCTCAGTAATTTCATTAAAATTCAAACAGCTCTTAATCTTTGGGGACAAAAAATATTTGATTTTGTATAATTTAATGACTAAAATAAAAAAAAAAAAAATTCACCGAGACAAGAGCGGAGTAAAGAGGTGAATATAGAAATGAAGCCCCGGAGAATAAAATAATTAATATTAATTGATCAGCACCTCGTTCTGTGGAACAAGGGTATTAATGAATGACCTTCTCCTATAAAATGTTGATATAATTTTTTATAAGAATTACACAACAAACCAACCTAAATTAACAAATCATAAAAGCTTGGCAAAGATATATAAGAACACAGTTTGGGAAAAGAAAGAAAAAAAAATAGAGAAAGAAAGAAAACAAAGGTATTGTTATTAGAATTAGGATCCTCCACAGCAGCCACCTTGATTTTGGATTTGCGGCTCTTGATTGGGAACAATAATCCTGGTTCCCTTAAGAAGACCCGAATTACCATTGGCGTCTAACTCATCATTTGCAGAAAGGGTTTTCTTGCTGATTATTCGGTATATCTCTGTTAGAATTGTCAAAAATGCAGTTTCGACATTGGTCGATTCTAGAGCTGATGTCTCCATGAAGAACAGGTTCTCTCTTTGAGCAAACTCTTGTGCATCTTCAGTTGGGACTGCTCTCAGGCTCCCCAAGTCGCATTTGTTGCCGATGAGCATTACAACAATGTTCTTATCGGCATGCCCCCTCAATTCCTCTAGCCACCTTGCCATATTGTCAAACGATTGACGCTTGGTCATGTCATAAACTAACATTGCTCCTACGGCTCCTCGGTAGTATGCGCTCGTCACAGCCCTATACCTGATAGGAGAACAAATAAACTGATCAGTTTCAGCATACCATACAGCATGAAAGGAACAAGATAAAGTAGATTGACGCGAATATACACAGCTCCAGGAGATCTTAGTCTATCAGGCATTGTCATGTTACTTTCAGGGCCTAATCTATGAGTTAAAAGATAAAAAGATTGAAAATACCAAAGCCATTAAGCAAATGCCAAAGAAGGTCCAATTTTGTATTGTTTCATATTGAGTAAGCCAGCATTAAGACTACCATTTCAAAGACAAAGATTAGCAGCATCCGATTGTTGCTGTAGCAGGATATGTGATTAGTATTTTAAAGCAAAGCAATTGTCATCATCAGTCATTTCTTGCTTTCAGCTAAAGGTTGCACTAATGAGATGGGTTAAATACTTGGATTGGATGATATGTCCAAGACCAATCATGACCATTTAACATGTATGCTGCATAAGTTAATTAATAAGGGTTTATGTTACAGCTTCTTTCCCGTTGCAGCAGAAGTTATGGATTTTTGAGGTAAGAGCTCACGACCCTTCCATTTTTATAGTCATGAATCTATTACTCAAAAATAATTGATCTGCTTGAACTGCTCTAAAAATCTCAAGAGAGGAACTAATTATGTTTTTCAGTGTAGCATTAATCTGCTCGAGTAAAGATAGATAGATAAGAACTCACTATCTTTCGTCTTTATATAGTCATGAACCTATTAGACAGATTCATTGATCTGCAAGAACAGCTCTAGAAATTCTCAAAAGATGAACCATGTATTTTTGTCAATGTAGCATTAATCTGCTTATGTAAAGATGATTTGATTAGATTCAGAAAATTTGCTGAACACTAAAACTCTCTAACAACACTGAGCTCAGTTTTTCTATTACCTGAGTTCCATATGAACAAATGTTTGTTGGTGATTGTTATTCTTCTTTCAGTTTCCAAGACCCCTATGGTATCAAAAACTTACAAATTTCACTATCTCCCATCAATTGCCTATTACTTTCAGCACAAGTCCAGCCCAAGAATAAAGCATAAAGTTCCGAAGAAATTATCCATTAAGTCAGAAAATACTCGAGCCTAACATTGCCATGCTCTTGAGAAAACTATAATACAACTGTGTCACAAATGAAAAGACAAAAAGCCTATTAACAGCATAACCTACATGAAAATGCTTTACTAAAATGCTTGACGGCATTGTGACGTATAAGAGTTGGAAACGATAATATAAAGTGTTTATAAAAAGTCTTTGATATTGTGCTTCACTTTTTTTCTTTTTGCTTTCTAATTTTAATAGGAAGGGGAAGTGTAAGGAAAAGGAAGCTTATACCAACATCAGAATCAGAAAAACTCTCCTCATTTGAAAAATTTTAGAATCTGTAACCGGAAAAAGATGAGTGTGTATCTTCTACAACAATGATACCAAAAGGCTGAAGTCTTAATTGGAGGACTAAGAATTATCCATTGAATATCATCTAAAACAGGTCCTAGAAGTACTGGCCTGGCCAAGCAGCTCAACAGCTATGGCTATGGCATTGGCTTCCACTCTGAACAGCCTTTTACTGACAAATATAATTGAATTGAAAAGAAGCATCATAAAGATCTGCTCAGAACAACCCAATCAGAAAATCTCAAGCCACCATATCCCTTGGGTTTAAGTAGTCTATGAGCAACCAATGCATCAACACCTCCAGAAATTAACCATATGCCAAGTAAATATGACGTTTTCATATCATCATTAAAAGAATATAAAAAAAGGTATTACTTTCTTATCAGATTCCTGTTTCTTTCATGTCATTTGGACCTCAATTCCATTGTATATCATTTGCCTATTACAAGTATTACACTGTTCCTTGGATAGGTAATATGTATATAGAATTGTTACCTGACATTTTCTACTCTAAATTCTTCCATTTCGTCGAACCTAGCAACCATGCCATTATGAAAATAAACTAATTGTAAATTTCAGGCAATAACAAGTAAAAATCTAACCTTTCTTGGCCAGCAGTATCCCAAATTTGCGCTTTAACAGTTTTATTATCAATAACAAGGGTTTTAGTCTGGAATTCAACACCAATTGTGGCTTTCGAATCCAAACTAAATTGGTTCCGGGAGAAACGAGCCAGCAGCTGAGATTTCCCAACCGCTGAATCTCCAATCAAAACCACTTTGAATACATAATCAATCTTTTGATTGAAATCCCCGCCGCGGATGTTTGACATTATAACCACCCAATCAAAAAATTCCCACCTTCAAATCGATCCACGGCTCAAAATCCAGAAATTAGTTCGATCATAAAAAAACACACACAATAGTCAAATCATATAAAAAATAGGTGGTTACGTTTAATCATGTGCATCTGGTGGGTTATACAAGAGAAAAGATGCTACGGTTGGGATAATTATAGATCAGAGAGAGACATTTGAAGGATGGCGAATGGAAAGAGGTCAATATGGGAATTGGAAATTAGGGTTAGGGTTAGGGTTAGAGGAAGAAGAAGAAGATCAGAGAATTTTGGGATTTTTGGAAGGCAGTTTTGTTAAGACGTGAAAACACCAACGGTCTGTGCGGGACCCCATTAACGGTTTTTGTCTTATTGCTGCTTTAGAAGACAAAAGCTTTGGTGTATTGCATGGACACCGAATTTTGGTGTATCTTCTCTAATTTTATTTTATTTCATTTTTAATTCATAGCAACAAATACTAGAATTTTTCTTTATTTAAATGTTTGTTTTTTATTTATTTCTCCAAATAGGGATATTTTCCCATTAATTTTTGAAATATATATCTCTAATATTAAATAATTTAGTGGCGGATTCACTAAGAGGTCCACAGGGATTATGGCTCACAAAGTCTAAAATTTTTGTAATTTCACCCTTTGTATATATACTATGACCTATCCAAAAATATAAGTAGACCTCTCAAATATTTTTATAGTATTAAAAATAATATTAAAAAAATTATTCTTGATTGTTGCATGTAAATATGTTGTGCAAGTGTATACGTTGATTCAAGTAATATAATGATGAGTGAGTATCGTCTCCACAGAGATAGGAAATTGATTTGAAGTGGCAAGTATTATTGTAAATTTAGCTAATGAAATGTGCAAAAGAAACAGAGTATAAATTGATGGAGGGAGTTAATGAATGAACTAATAATATCAATTATAACAGAAAAATGACAAAATAATCTAAATGTCATGGCAATTCACAAAAAATAAGTAGAGAGTATTTCTGTTGTTGAATGATAAAGGTTGGAATTACTCAAGGAATATTTTCATAACATAATAATGTCATGGCATAATTTTGACTAAACTACTGCCCAGAGAATTACTATTACAGTCTACTGCTTTCAAGAGATAGACTTTAGTTATTATTCTGAGTCTGTGTATGTCTACAAGATTCACGAATGATAACCACACTAACATTCTTCACCTGTATAGATCATAACTTCTGTAGTAAGACTTTAGTATAGTCTCCACAATAACGTTCTTCACCTGTACATGTCGAAACTTTTATGTCTAGAGTGGCCTTCCTTCTTTTTGTCAAGATTGTTTTGTCGTGGCATTTTTATCGATAATACAAGTTGCATCTGCTTCAATATTTTTCTGGTTGTTCTTTTCCTTTGTAGCTTGCTCCCCTACCGATTCGAAATTCTTTTCATTTGGAAAAGTTGAAATTCCTTCTTCAATATTCACAACTCATAGTAGTTGAGTACCACTTCGCAGTGTAATGGCTTTGCACAGTTCCTTCCCTTGAGATCGAGAACTCTCAGTGTCACTCGGTAATGCTCCTTGCTGTCTGGAATTCAATGCAATGGCAATTTGCCCTACTTGATTTTCCAAAGCTCTTAAAGATGCAGCCTGCCTCTGAATGATAGTATCATTCTTGGCCATGTACTATTTCAATAAAGCTTCCATAGATGAACTTGAAGCTGAATTTTGCTGGGCAGTTTGCCGTGGCAAAGATTGATTATACCCAGGTGGTATACTTGCGACATTTGGTCGAATGACATTACTGGCATTTCCCTCATTGATTACTCCAACTGAAATTAGGATGTTGTGTCCACCCCGGACTGTATATGTTGGAGTATGGGCTGTTGTTGTGATTAAAATTCCCCATGTAGTAAACTGAGATTGGATTTGATGGGCATTCATAAAAAAACATAATCTCCACAGTAAACACATACTAACTCTACTGCTTTCAATTTCTGCACCGTTGATGACCTTTTCAATGTTTTAATCATATTTTTTAAAGATGATACCTGAGCTATTAGAGATGTAATTGCACCAAGCTCCATCACTCATACAACTCTTCTACCAATTCCAACTCTGGTGTGGGGTATTGATAATCGTAATTTGTTATCCTTTCCAAAATTTCATAAGCCTCATTGTATGATTTATCAAGTAAAGTCCCATCGGTAGAGATACATTGACAACCATTCTTGTATGAGCATTCAATCCATTGTAAAACATTTCCATTTGCGTCCAATGCTGGAAACCATGCATCGAGTATTTTCTTAGTAGCTCCTTGAATCACTCACATACTTCATATAATGTTTCATTCTCTGATTGTCTAAACAATGTAACGTCGTTCCTCAACTTGGCATTCATGTTAGGAGGATTATATCTTAGTAGAAACCTCTGACACAGTTTATTCCACGACGCCACCGTACCTGATGGCAATGCATTTAACCATGCTCTAGCATGGTCTCGCAATGAGTAAGGGAATAACTTCAGTCGTAGGGAATCTTCAAGAACACCTAGCTGCCTAAATGAATCACAGACTTCCAAAAAAATTCGTAAGTGCAACCTCGGATCCTCAGTAGGCAACCTCCTAAATTGCCCTACTATTTGCAACATTTGAAACATCACTAGTTTTAATTCAAAATGCTGAGCCTGAATATGTAGCTTGACAATTTTTGGATTTAAATCATCAAAGATTAGCACTACATGTTCTCTGATGGGTCTGTCTCTATCATCTAAAATTCGAGGAATATCAGCATCCCTTCTTTCCTAATGTTGTGGCTTTTCTCTAACCTAATCGTTTGTAATTCTTTCCATTTCTCGCAACTCCTTTCTAATTTGCCTTAAGGTTCTCTCGATCTCTGGATCAAAACAGTACTCTATATTCTCCAGAATATTTCTATGTATGCACTAGCACAAATTTAAAAAGGAAAAATCAAAACAACTAATTAAACTAACAGAAATTAAATAGATAATAACAAACCAATTTTCACCAATGTTGTCGATCCCCGGAAATGGCTCCAAAAACTTGTTACGTGTAAATATGTAATGCAAATGTGCAAGTGTACACGTTGATTCAAGTAATATAATGATAAGTGAGTATCGTCTCCATAAGGATCGAAAATTGATTAGAATTGGACCTTGACCCTTCTTCTCCACGCTACAGCAATTTAGAGGACTTGGATCATGTCCTTTCATTTTGCCCTTTTGCATTAGATGCTTGGTGTGTTGCAGTTATTCATGTTACCCCACCTAGAAGTAGAACTCGTGAGTTCATCATCTCGCTACTACTCTCAGCTGATGAGAAAATTAGAGGGAGAAGCCTGATGATCATGTGGAGCTTTTGGTTCCACTGGAATTTATACTGTTAGAAATACTGTTGTAACCTATCTAAATTGTCACCTTTGCAGACTATTTTCTATAGACTTAGATTGATTTACAACATCTCTTTAGTAGAATTCAGTCGAGTTCTAAGCCAACAACATCTAGGAATGTACCGTGGGTTGCTCTTTCTTGGACGCGACTTAAATGCAATGTCGATGCCACTATATAGGAAGAAAAGATCGCAATTAGTTTTGTTGCAATTGTCAAGGACTCTCATACACAAGTAGTGAAAAGCTTCACTGGTTTCTTTTCCTTTCTACCAAACACGAGCATGGCTGAAGTTATTGCCATCCGGAAGGCCTTGTCCTGGTTGAAGGTGATGCATGTTCATAATGTGCTTCTTGAGTCTGATTGCTAAATTGCTTTTTCTACTCTGATAGGTTCACATATAACACTTTGTAAATTTGGGGTGCTTGTTCATGACCGTTTGACTGTCAAAATGCCTTTCAAAATTTGCCCTTCTTGCGGACGTGTAGAAGAGCTAATAAGATTCCTCATTTACTAATAAAAGTGCCTTTATTTTTTATTTATCAAGTATCCAAGCTCAATAATTAATCTTTTACATTCTGTTGGCACATTAAATGAATAGATGTTGACTGTGAATTTTAAAATTATTTTACATTTTGTAAATTTATTAAAGAGATAGATAATGACTATAAGTTTTAAAGTTATTCCTTCTTAAGCTTAGCTTTAAAATTGCCCTTATTGAATGCAAGTAAGATTCTCCTCGTTTTATTCTCAATTTAGATACTACCCATTCTATTTTTTATTGGAATAATGAAATATTTACCCCTATACTTTAGTAAAATTTTCAATATAATGCTTTGCTCCCATCTTCCAAAATGGTACATGAGTCCAGCAGCATTAAAACATGATCAGGTATACCACTAAAATATCAACACCTGACACTTTTGTGCAAGAAAAAAAGTCAGCCAAGTCAAATCTAGGGGCACAGCAACAATTTTACCATTTTATTTCTGAAACCAAAAAATAAAATAAAAAATAAAACTGTTAAATATGACTCATATTTTCAGTCAAATTTGAGAAATAATATTTCAGTTAAACTCTATTGACTTGTTTCAATCAAACACTGATTAGTTTAGATTATTTTATTATTATTTGACTTATGAATTTAGCCTATAAATAGACTCTTTTACAACCTTAGAATACACACCCATTAGAGATTAGAACTTATAACACATTTAGAGAATTTTGTGTTTACGTTTTGAGGGTTCTTTATTTTCGGGTTTTTGGGATTTAGTTTTTATCTCCATCTTTTGTACTCTTTGTTCTTTTGCCATTATAGTAAAATTATTTTTTCCCGTGATTTTTTATCCTCTTTGGAGGAGTTTTTCCACGTTAAATTTGTGTGTTCAATTTCTCAATTTATTCGGGTCGATCCTAACAAGTGGTATCAGAGCTAGTTCAATTTTCATAGATCAGCCCGTTCAGAGATGGCAACAACAAGGTTTGAAATTGAGAAGTTCGATGTGAGACAAGTTTCAATCTGTGGCAAGTTCGGATGATGACAATTCTAGTTCAATCAGGCTTGAAAAAGGTTGTTACCAGGAAAAAGCCTGAGAATCTAAATAAAACAGGATGGGAAGAGTTTGTGAAAAGGCTTTGTCTGCAATCTAGTTGTGCCTCTCGAATACGGTATTGCAGGAGGTATTGATAGAGAAAACCTCATCCGCCTTATGGAAAAGGTTAGAAACTCTTTATGCGACTAAGTCTCTGGCTAACCGTTTAGTGTTGAAACAACGTCTGTTTACGTTTCGCATGAACGAAGGTGAGCTTCTTAGAGATTACATCAGTCAATTCATTACTCTTTTAAATGATTTAGAGAACCATGAGGTTCATATTGACGATGAAGATCAGGCTATGCTATTATTGTGCTCTTTACCCCCTTCATACAAGTCTTTCAGGGAGACCCTGATTTATGGCAGAGACAAACTCTCGTTCGAATATATGAAGGGTCATTTGTTGAGTAGAGACAAACTCGAAAATGAGTTTGGTTTGGATAGCAAGGCAGATAGGCAACCTTCCGTTTTGGTAGCATCAAAGAAAGACAAAAGGTGTCGCTATTGTAAAAAGTTAGGTCACGTCAAAGAAAATTGTTATAAACTGCAAAATAAAAGAGCTGCTAAGAGTAACGAGGAAGATGTAGCTAGTGCTAATTTGGCCGATGAAAGCGATGATGATTTCTTGTTAGTTTTAACTAGTGATAACTCTAAGCTCACGTCTGAGTGGATCTGTGATAGCCCTAATTTGACCCTAGTCGAAAAGTGGTTTTGGGACCACAAAACCGAGTCAAAAAAATAATTAACCATTATATTCTATGCTTATTATATGTGTAAATGCATGTGTGAAAGTTTCATGCTTTGATTTTGTCATTTGTATGTGAAATTTATTAAATAGGACTTATGTGAGACATTTTGAAATGTGATAAGTTAAATTATAATGGTCTATTAATGCATGTTATAAAAAAGAATGGACTTGCATATCAAATTATCCATTTTTAGATAGTGGTCGGCCATGTTGTTATTTAATATATAATATATGTATTTTCTATTAGCATTATTTCAATTAAATGGCTTTATATTATAGAATAATGATTATTAAAAATAGAAAATGGGTGAAGAAAACAAGGTGTTCATTTTTTGATTTCTTTGGCCAAAAATTCTAAGAAGAGAAGGGAGGGGAAACAAGCATTCGGCTACTCCTTTATAGTCTTGATTAAGGTATGTTTGAAATGTTTTGAAAGAAATTACTTGTGTATTTTAGGATAGTTTCTTAGTTCCTCCATAACCCATGTGCAAATTTTCATTTTGGTAGCTATGGGAGCAATCGGTCATGAGAGGATTTTTCATTTAGAAATGATACTTTGATGTTTTGTTTTGAATTAATAAAATTACTCAATTCGGTTGAAATTATAGAAGTATGTTAAGTTTAAAAAAGTTTGAATTTGTAAATGTAAAAATTAAGTGTGCTTGTGTTATAGCCGAATATACTTTGAAAATTATAATGGAGAAATTCTTATGATATAAGCTTGTAAATTGAAGTTATAATTTGTGCTTTGTAGTTTTAAATGGTTAAAGACTATTCGGTTATAGCCTTTATTTTTCATGAAGAAATCAAGTTAAATGTATATGTGCCTATGTTATGGCCGAATGTACTAAGGGTGGATTAATATGGAGTTTAATGTTATATTGATTCGGGTTTGATAGTTTTTGAAAAATAAAAATAAAATTTTGTGTATCTAATTTGAAATGGCCGAATGGATTATATAAAGTGATTTGAGATTTTGGATGCCTTGTTTTGTGGCATTCGGCTATGATAAAAAAATGATTGTATCGGGGATTTTAGAGATGTGAATTGGTAGGTGATATGTATTTAAATTGTTTAATAAGGTGTTGGCTATATGGTTAAAAATGTGGACATGAAAGTATAATAGGTCAAATGAATTTTATGTTTCTATAGGTATGATTTAGTTGATGGTGTGATATATTAGCATACTTGGATATTGATGTTTGTGTGTCTCGTATTAATATGATAATCGACCATAAGCATGATTAAATGGTTCGGTCATTGTTTGACATAGGTGAAACCTATATGAATTTGTTACATTCGGTCATAAAATGGAATTAAATATGAAGGCTAAGTTTGAGTAGTTAAGGCCGAATGGGTTATAGATTAAACATAAACGGATTTTATGCATATGAGTATGTATGTATTTGTGTGTGCGGCATTGATGATAAATGGCAATTGGTAATGTGGTAAATGTTTAATAAGTTGACATTCGGAGTTAGCTATATGTCTTGGAGCTATAGTGTAATTTGAAAAATAAATAAAAGTGTATGATATTAAAGCATGCATTATATATATGCATGTGTATACACGGTTGTGCATAAATATGAGTAAATGATTAAATTGTGATAGTCATATATAGGTATATATATATATGCCTTATGTATGTACCTTGTGCTTATAGCGACATTCGGGAATATGGTTAAATTCATGTATAAGGAAGCATGATAAGTTATGTGAATCTTTGCTTGTGTATGCAAATTAGATATATTAAATAAGCATGAAATCGAGTCATGGCATATTTTATAAAATATAATACATATTGAAGTTATATATGATTGTCAAATGTGACTATTAAGAAATAAAGTTGAGTAAGTAATTAAACAAATCTATTTATTTTGATTAAGCTCAAGAGCAAAGAGTATCAAAGTCAGATAAGGGAAAAGAGAAAGTAATAGAGTAGCCTTTCCGCAACCGTTCAAATATATCCGAGGTAAGTTTTGGAGTAATCACATTTATTTTATAATTGATGATGTCATGAGATAAGTATGATAGATGAATTGCGACCTATTGTCTCTACTTGAATGAGGTTGTTTGATAAATAAATTGAGTATATGGCATGTAACCGAATGGTTATTAGGAGTTAAGCTGAGATAGTGAAATGGTTATGTGTTCTTGTGTATGAATATTAAACCGAAAGTTATGTTGAAGGTGTATTTTTTTTTTGTGCTTATATTCGAGTGAAGAAATTGAATTAGTAATGTGATATGTTATGTGAATTGAGTTATCATGTGAGTAAATATGCTTAGCACTCGATATATATCAGGGTTAAGTCTCGCAGGCTTCGTGCTGGTAATATATCTAGGTTAAGTCCCGCAGGCTTCGTGCTGGTAATATATCCGGGTTAAATCCCGCAGGCTTCATGCTGGTAATACATCCGGGTTAAAGTCTCGCAGGCTTAGTACTGGTATTATATCCGAGCTTAAAGTCCCGCAGGCTTTGTACTGGTGACTGGATTCGGGTTTTAAACCTAGCAGGCTTAATGCCGGTGATTCGAGTAAGATTATGAATTAGAAAGTTGGAGGTAAACTACTATTGATTATGTATGATACATTATGATGGTCAGGTACGTATTATGTACTCATATGTAAATTGATTTTTAAAGTGAATTATTATTATCAAAGAACGATATATGTGTGTGGATGATTACTATATCTAGGATTAAGAGAATGACCTATTCGGTCGATATCTGTCATTATATGAAAGTATCTGACTTAAATTAATTGTATGAGCTATAAAGCAAAGTAAAGTATGTGCTGAAATTTCTTTGTGTATTCATATATATACATATATATTCGGCCAATAGGCTTTATAATTGGTGTACTTGTGTATATTCGGCCAAGTGATTTGTAATTAGAATACTAGTTTTGTGATACTACATGCTCGATTTTAATGACAAGTTTAATTTGTTTGTATTGCTTAAAACTTACTAAGCTTTGAAACCTTACTCTGTTCTTTATTTCCCCGTTTTTTTAGATTGTTGATTTTGGCCACCGACTCGGGGATCGTCAGCAGTTCATCACACTATCGATCTGTTTGGGTATAGTTATATTTTGGATTCGATATGGCATGTATAGGTTAGGCTGATGATAATGATGTTTTAAAATTATAAATATTTTGGCCATACGAAAATGGCATATAACTTACATATTAGTATGTATTTCAGCTTGATCTCTGTTTATGTTTATTTACAATGTGAATGAGATTATTAAATATTTAGTTCGGTAATACCTCTTAGCCTTAATCCGGCAATTTGATTTTGGTTAAGGGTGTTACATTTTATTGGTATCAGAGCTACGGTTTAGTCGATTCTAGGACTAACATAGCGTATATGAGTCTAGCCATACATGCCATTATGTGATAATACGATAGTGTGATGATTTCTGACAGTTAAAAATGTGTTTTCGTACAGTAATGGATCTCGATCCCGATCGAGCGGTAGCTGATGATATCGAGAGTGTAGCGCCTACTCCCGCTTACGGGACAGCGCCGGTGGGCTCTCAACCTATTGCGAGCAATCAAAATGACGAGGCTAGACAAGCCTTTTATAATGTGATGAATGATTGGTTCAACCAATATATTCGAACTAATAAGGTTGCTCCACAACCCCCACTATCGAATAATACACCCCCTGCACCTACGATACCTCAGGTAATTGATCAGATGAGGTTGAATAAACCCCGGTTGATGTAATTCAAAGCACGGGCTCTCAATTTAAAGTCAGCAGAGCGATGATGATGCCGAGCAAGCTGAATTTTGGTTGGACAATACTATCCGAGTGTTCGATGAACTGTCTTGCACACCCGATGAATGCCTAAAATGTGCTATATCTTTGCTACGTGATTCTGCCTACTATTGGTGGAATACATTGGTTTCTTTTGTGCCTAGAGAGCGAGTGACTTGGGAGTTCTTCCAAACCGAGTTCTGAAAAAAGAATATCTGCTAAAGATTCGTCGATCAGAAACGGAAGGAATTTCTTGAACTTAAGCAGGGTTCCATGTCAGTTACTGATTATGAACGAAAATTTGTGAAACTTAGCCGGTATGCCCGAGAATGTATTTCTTCAGAAGCTATTATGTGTAAACGTTTCGAAGATGGATTGAACGAAGATATAAAACTGTTTGTTGGCATTCTTGAAATCAGAGAGTTTGTAGTACTTGTCAAGCGAGCTTGCAAAGCCAAAGAGCTCAGTAAAGAGAAAAAAAAAAGCAGAAGATGGAGCTAGAGAATTCCGTAAAAGATCTTCGGGAAAGCCCTTTCAGCAGTCACCGAAGAAATTCTGAGATGATTCGGGCCGATCTAAGAACACTTCGGGCTTTTCCAGACGAGACTGTGATACACCCCCAGTGAGTATACGAGCCACTTTGGTTGCCAGTGTTGGAAATGATCATCGGGATAGGACCGAGTGCAAGTTTTGTGGAAAATGGCATTCGGGGAGTTGTAGATTTCATGACCGCTCCTGTTATAAGTGTGGATTAGCTGACCACTTTATCAAGGACTGCCCGAGATTGTCTGAGTAGAATGTGAATCAGAGTAGGAAACCGAGTGCTTCTACAGCACGAGGTAGACCATCTAGAAATATGGGAAATGCTAGCGGTGGTCAAAGAGGATTTAGAGATGTTACGACTAGATCCGAGGCTCGTACTCCTGCTAGAGCTTACGCTATACGCGCACGCGAGAATGCTTCTTCGCCTGATGTTATTACCGATACTTTCACTCTCTTTGATACTGATGTGATTGCATTGATTGACCTTGGTTCTACTCATTCATATGTATGTGAGACTTTAGCATCTAGTAAGACTCTACCTGTTGAGTCTACTGAGTTCGTGATTCGAGTGTCGAATCCCTTGGGTCGATATGTGCTAGTCGAAAAAGTGTGTAGGAAATGCCCCCTGATAATTCGAGGTTCCTATTTTCCGGCCGATTTGATGCTTTTACCGTTTGATGAATTTGATATTATTCTCGGTATGGATTGGTTGACCGTACATGATGTAGTTGTGAATTGCAAAAGAAAGACTATTTATTTGAGATGTGCAAATGATAAGATAATCCGAGTTGAGTCTACTGATTTGAACGGGTTACCAGCGATAATATCCTCGATATTGGCTCAGAAATATGTAAAAAAGGGGTGTGAAGCATATCTTGCGTACGTACTTGATAGTAAAGAGTCAGAAAAGAAACTTGAATCAGTGCCAATGGTTTGTGAGTATTCGGATGTTTTTCCTGAGGAGTTACCGGGATTACCACCTGTTCGAGAGGTAGAGTTTGGCATTGAACTTGTACCTGGGACTACACCAATTTCGATAGCCTCGTATCATATGGCACCAACCGAATTGAAGGAATTAAAAGCTCAGTTGCAAGAGTTGACGGATAGAGGTTTCGCTTGACCGAGTTTCTCACCTTGGGGTGCACCAGTATTGTTTGTGAAAAAGAAAGACGGAACAATGGGAATGTGTATCGATTATCGTCAATTAAATAAAGTGACAATAAAGAACAAATATCCGTTACCGCGTATTGATGATTTATTTGATCAACTGAAGGGAGCCTCAGTGTTTTCAAAGGTAGATTTGAGATCGGGTTATTATTAGTTGAGAGTTCGAGACTCAGATGTGCCTAAAATTGCTTTCAGAACGAGATACGGTCACTACGAGTTCTTAGTGATGCCGTTTGGGCTCACTAATGCCCCTGCGGTATTTATGGACTTGATGAATCGATCTTCAGACAATATTTGGACCAGTTTGTAGTTGTGTTTATAGACGACATTTTGATTTATTCGTGAGATGAAACCGAACATGCCGAACACCTGAGATTAATGTTGCAGATTTTGCGGGATAAATAGATTTATGCTAAGTTTAGTAAATGTGAGTTCTGGTTGAGAAAAGTTAGCTTTTTGGGGCATGTGGTATCCGCATCTGGTATTTGTGTTGATCCGAGCAAAATATCAGCCATACTTGATTGGAAGCCTCCTAGAAATGTTACTGAAGTTCGAAGCTTTTTGGGACTTGTCGGTTACTACAGACGGTTTGTAAAGGGTTTCTCGATGATAGCCACACCAATAACGAAGCTACTTTAGAAAGATGTTAAGTTTGAATGGACAGAAAAGTGCCAGAAAAGTTTCGACCAACTGAAAACCTATTTGACTGAAGCTCTAGTGTTAGTACAGCCCGAATCTGGTAAAGAGTTTGTCATTTATAGTAATGTGTCCTTAAATGGGCTGGGTTGTGTATTGATGCAAGAAGGTCGAGTTGTAGCTTACGCTTCGAGGCAATTGAAGCCACATGAGAAAAACTATCCGACCCATGATCTCGAATTACCTGCCATCGTATTTGCTTTGAAAATATGGCGACACTACTTGTTTGGAGAGAGGTTTCATGTATAGTCAGATAAAAAAAGCCTCAAATATTTGATGACTCAAAGAGATTTGAATCTGAGACAAAGACGTTGGCTTGAATTGTTGAAAGATTACAAGCTTGTCATTGACTATCACCCAGGAAAGGCTAACGTGGTTGCCGATGCTTTAAGTCACAAGTCACTGTTTGCTTTGCGAGCGATGAATGTACTCTTTTCCGTTTCATCCGATAATGTGTTAGTAGCAGAATTAAAAGCCAAACAGTTATTGATTCATCAAATATGTGAAACTCAGAAAGTCGATGATGAATTGGTTGCTAAACGAGCTGAATGTGTTTCGAATGTAGATTCAGAGTTTGAAATTCACAACAATGATTGTTTGAGGTTCAGAAGTCGATTGTGTGTTCCAAGAAATTTGGAACTTATTTCGATGATTTTGAGCGAGGCTCATAGCAGCCGAATGTCAGTTCACCTGGGTAGTACAAAAATGTACAACAATTGGAAACGTCAGTATTGGTGGCCTGGTATGAAACGAGACATTTCTGATTTTGTCTCAAAATGTTTGATATGTCAACAAGTGAAAGTAGAACATCAAGTGCCTTCGGGATTACTTCAGCCGATCATGATACCCGAATGGAAATGGGATCGAGCCACGATGGATTTTGTATTTGGGTTGCCATTGTCACCAAGCAAGAAAGATATGATCTGGGTTGTTATTGATAGATTGAAAAAGTCAGCTTATTTTATTCCCGTATGTACGGATTATTCACTTGACAAGTTAGCCGAACTGTATGTTTCTCAGACTGTAAGGTTACACGGGGTACCTACTTCTATTGTGTCGGATAGAGATCCGAGATTCACATCATGATTTTGGAAGAAATTGCAAGAAACATTGGGTACCAAGTTGCATTTTAGCACCGCTTTTCATCTCCAGACCGATGGTCAATCCGAGCGGATAATTCAGATACTCGAGGATATGTTGAGATGTTGCATCCTTGAGCTTAGTGGTTCATGGGAACAGTATTTGCCGTTGATTGAATTTGCTTACAACAATAGTTTTCAATCAAGCATTAAGATGGCACCTTACGAGGCTTTGTACGGTCGTAAATGCCGTACACCGTTGTTTTGGACTAAGCTCAGTGAAAGTAAAATTTTCGGGGTTGATTTGATTAAAGATGCTGAACAGAAAGTAAAAGTGATCCGTGAAAGTCTAAAAGCAGCTTCAGATCGTCAGAAGTCGTATACGGATTTAAAACGAAAAGACATTGAGTATCAGGTCGGAGACAAAGTTTTTCTTAAAGTTTCACCTTGGAAAAAGGTGCTCAGATTTGGCCGTAAGGGCAAATTGAGTCCGAGGTTCATCGGGCTGTATGAAATATCCGCACGAGTTAGGCCGGTAGCATACAGATTGATTTTGCCCCCTGAACTTGAAAAGATTCACAATGTTTTTCATGTTTCGATGCTTCGACGTTATAGATCCGATCCATCGCATGTAATTAGTCCATCAAAGGTTGAGATTCAATCTGATTTGAGTTACGAAGAAGAACCGATTTGTATTTTGGCTCGTGAAGTAAAAGAACTACGAAATAAAAAAAAAAATCTCATTAGTGAAAGTATTGTGGCTCAAACATGGGGTTGAAGAAGCGACTTGGGAGCCAGAAGACTCAATGAAAGAACGTTATCCTATCCTTTTAGCTGGTAAGATTTTCGGGGACGAAAATTTCTAAGGGAGGGAGAGCTGTGACAGCTCTAATTTGACCCTAGTCGGAAAGTGGTTTCGGGACCACAAAACCGAGTCAAAAAAATAATTAACCATTATATTCTATGCTTATTATATGTGTAAATGCATGTGTGAAAGTTTCATGCTTTGATTTTTTCATTTGTATGTGAAATTTATTAAATAGGACTTATGTGAGACATTTTGAAATGTGATAAGTTAAATTATAATGGTCTATTAATGCATGTTATAAAAAAGAATGGACTTGCATGTCAAATTATCCATTTTTAGATAGTGGCCGGTCATGTTGTTATTTAATATATAATATATGTATTTTCTATTAGCATTATTTCAATTAAATGGCTTTATATTATAGAATAATGATTATTAAAAATAGAAAATGGTGAAGAAAACAAGGTGTTCATCTTTTGATTTCTTTGGCCGAAAATTCTAAAAAGAGAAATAAAGGGAAACAAGCATTCGGCTACTCCTTTCTAGTCTTGATTAAGGTATGTTTGAAGTGTTTTGAAAGAAATTACTTGTGTATTTTAGGATGGTTTCTTAGTTCCTCCATAACCCATGTGCAAATTTTCATTTTGGTAGCTATGGGAGCAATCGGTCATGAGAGGATTTTTCATTTAGAAATGGTACTTTGATGTTTTATTTTCAATTAATAAAAGTACTCTATTCGGTTGAAATTATAAAAGTATGTTAAGTTTAAAAAAGTTTGAATTTGTAAATGTAAAAATTAAGTGTGCTTGTGTTATAGCCGAATATACTTTGAAAATTATAATGGAGAAATTCTTATGATATAAGCTTGTAAATTGAAGTTATAATTTGTGCTTTGTAGTTTTAAATGGTTAAAGACTATTCGGTTATAGCCTTTATTTTTCATGAAGAAATCAAGTTAAATGTATATGTGCCTATGTTATGGCCGAATGTACTAAGGGTGGATTAATATGGAGTTTAATGTTATATTGATTCGGGTTTGATAGTTTTTGAAAAATAAAAATAAAATTTTGTGTATCTAATTTGAAATGGCCGAATGGATTATATAAAGTGATTTGAGATTTTGGATGCCTTGTTTTGTGGCATTCGGCTATGATAAAAAAAAATGATTGTATCGAGGATTTTAGAGATGTGAATTGGTAGGTGATATGTATTTAAATTGTTTATTAAGGTGTTGGCTATATGGTTAAAAATGTGCACATGAAAGTATAATAGGTCAAATGAATTTTATGTTTCTATAGGTATGATTTAGTTGATGGTGTGATATATTAGCATACTTGGATATTGATGTTTGTGTGTCTCATGTTAATATGATAATCGGCCATAAGCATGATTAAATGGTTCGGTCATTGTTTGGCATAGGTGAAACCTATATGAATTTGTTACATTCGATCATAAAATGGAATTAAATATGAAGGCTAAGTTTGAGTAGTTAAGGCCGAATGGATTATAGATTAAACATAAACGGATTTTATGCATATGAATATGTATGTATTTGTGTGTGCGACATTGATGATAAATGGCAATTGGTAATGTCGTAAATGTTTAATAAGTTGACATTCGGAGTTAGCTATATGTCTTGGAGCTATAGTGTAATTTGAAAAATAAATAAAATTATATGATATTAAAGCATGCATTATATATATGCATGTGTATACGCGGTTGTGCATAAATATGAGTAAATGATTAAATTGTGATAGCCATATATAGGTATATATATATATATATGCCTTATGTATGTACCTTATGCTTGTAGAGACATTCGGGAATATTGTTAAATTCATGTATAAGAAAGCATGATAAGTTATGTGAATCTTTGCTTGTGTATGCGAATTAGATATAGATTAAATAAGCATGAAATCGGGTCATTGCATATTTTATAAAATATAATACATATTGAAGTTATATATGATTGTCAAATGTGACTATTAAGAAATAAAGTTGAGTAAGTAATTAAACAAATCTATTTGTTTTGATTAAGCTCAAGAGCAAAGAGGATCAAAGTCAGATAAGGGAAAAGAGAAAGTAATAGAGTAGCATTTCCGCAACCGTTCAAATATATCCGAGGTAAGTTTTAGAGTAATCACATTTATTTTATAATTGATGATGTCATGAGATAAGTATGATAGATAAATTGCGACCTATTGTCTCTACTTGAATGAGGTTGTTTGATAAATAAATTGAGTATATGGCATGTAACTGAATGGTTATTAGGAGTTAAGCTGAGATAGTGAAATGGTTATGTGTTCTTGTGTATGAATATTAAACCGAAAGTTATGTTGAAGGTGTATTTTTTTTTTGTGCTTATATTCGAGTGAAGAAATTTAATTAGTAATGTGATATGTTATGTTAATTGAGTTATCATGTGAGTAAATATGCTTAGCACTCGATATATATCCGGGTTAAGTCCCGCAGGCTTCGTGCTGGTAATATATCCGGGTTAAGTCCCACGGGCTTCGTGTTGGTAATATATCCGGGTTAAAGTCTCGCAGGCTTAGTGCTGGTATTATATCCAAGCTTAAAGTCCCGCAGGCTTTGTGCTGGTGACTGGATTCGGGTTTTAAACCTAGCAGGCTTAATGCCGGTGATTCGAGTAAGATTATGAATTCGAAAGTTCGAGGTAAACTACTATTGATTATGTATGATACATTATGATGGTCAGGTACGTATTATGTACTCATATGTAAATTGATTTTTAAAGTGAATTATTATTATCAAAGAACGATATATGTGTGTGGATGATTACTATATCTACGAATAAGAGAATGACCTATTCGGTCGATGTCTGTCATTATATAAAGTATGTGACTTAAATTAATTGTATGAGCTATAAAGTAAAGTGAAGTATGTGCTGAAATTTCTTTGTGCATTCATATATATATACATATATATTCGGCCAATAGGCTTTATAATTGGTGTACTTGTGTATATTCGGCCAAGTGATTTGTAATTAGAATACTAGTTTTGTGATACTACATGCTCGATTTTAATGAAAATTTTAATTTGTTTGTATTGCTTAAAACTTACTAAGCTTTGAAAGCTTACTCTGTTCTTTATTTCCCTGTTTTTTTAGATTGTTGATTTTGGCCACCGACTCGGGGATCGTCAGCAGTTCATCACACTATCGATCTTTTTGGGTACAGATATATTTTGGACTCGATATGGCATGTATAGGTTAGGCTAATGATAATGATGTTTTGAAATTGTAAATATTTTGACCATACGAAAATGGCGTATAACTTACATATCAGTATGTATTTCAGCTTGATCTCTGTTTATGTTTATTTACAATGTGAATGAGATTATTAAATGTTTAGTTCGGTAATACCTCTTAGCCTTAATCCGGCGTTCTAATTTAGGTTAGAGGTGTTACAAGATCCTAGATTCAAGATGTTCTTTCCACATGTGTCCCAATAGAGAATGGTTCTCCACATACAGTTCAGTTGAAGGTGGAGTTGTGCACATGGGAAACGATTCATCCAGTAAGGTAATTGGTATTGGTACTGTTAAAATTAAGATGCACGATGGGACGATTTGAACACTCTTAGATTTCAGGTATGTATCTGATTTACAAAAGAATCTCATCTCCTTGAGTATTTTAGACTTGAAAGGATGCAGAATCAACATCGAGTCGAGCAGCATTAAAGTATCTCGTGGAGCTCTCGTTTTGTTAAAAGGCAAAAGAACTGGCAGTCTTTATATTCTGGAAGGTTCTACAGTGATCGGTGAAATTGGACGTCCCTCGTCTGTTACGGAGTTGAAGTCAACTTGTTTGGAGCAGAGGCAACTTGGTCATAGGAGGGAAAAATGTATGACCGTTTCGTTGAAAAGAGGTTCTCTTTTGGATACAGGTTTTGAAAAGTTAGGGCACTGTGTTCGTGAAAATCAAACCCAAGTTAGTTTTGATTTGGCAGTGTACAAGTCGAAAGCTAGAAGTCTTCAAGTTTCTAAGCACAAATTCGACTCAGTTAATTCCTTGCATAGTTAAAGATAGGCTCGTGACGGGCTTTGGCAAAGATGGCGTTGTGGAAATATGAGTGAAGGTGGAGATTTGTTAAATATGACTCCCATTTTCAGTCAAATTTGAGAAATAATATTTTTGTTAAACTCTGTTTACTTGTTTCAATCAAACACTGATTAGTTTAGATTATTTTATTTTTAATCGACTTATGAATTTAGCCTATGAATAGGCTCTTTTACAACCTTAGAATACATACCCATTAGAGATTAGAACTCATAACACATATAGAGAATTTTGTGTTTACGTTTTGAGGGTTCTTTATTTTCAGGTTTTTGGGATTTAGTTTTTATCTCCATCTTTTTTACTCTTCATTCTTTTGCTATTATAGTAAAATTATCTTTTCCTGTGGTTTTTTATCCTCTTTGGAAGAGTTTTTCCACGTTAAATTTGTGTGTTCATTTTCTCAATTTATTCCTCTATTTTTCTTGTTCGTTGTTTAATCTGGTCGATCCTAATAAAAACGTTAGAAGAATCGAGCGGGTGTTCCAGGGAAGGCAAACGTCTAGGGAAGTAAAGTTGAGGGAAGAATTGGCGAGAGGGAAAGCTGACAATGGGCCGTGGATGGCGGTGGAGGATACAGTGTTGGCGAAGTACGCGAGAGCTCATGGAGAAGGGAACTGGAATTTAATGTTGCAGGGTTGGCTCATTGTGGTAAAAGTTGGGTAAGATGAGTTAACCCTTTAAGGCCTAACTTGAAGAAAGGAGCTTTTTCGCCTGAAGAAGAAAAGATTATTGTGAGTTGCATGCTATCATGGGAAATAAATGAGCTCATATGGCTGCTCCACCAAATTTTGTTCTTTTATGATTTTAAAAAAAATAAAACTCCATTTTCAATCTTGCATTTTTTTATTTCTTTACTTTGATGATGTTTTTTTGATAAATCATTTTGAATTTGTCTTTTTTCATAAATTTTAAAAATTTTTAGAAATTTATTCATAATTTTACTTTATTAGAATATGATATGATAGGTGGTTGGAACTTGGAACCGATGCATTATTTTTAGCTATTTTATTTATTTAAATCTACATATATAGCATCGTTTTGTCCACTTTGTAAGAAACCTTGAATTTAAAGAAATTGATACGACAATTTGATCATAAATTCTTTTTTTCTGCCATTGATGATAGCTTCAATGGAACAACGGAATGAAAGAACTATCGAAACTCTAGAGTAAAAAGAAGGCAAAGCCAAGGCCTCGGACTTCCCTTTTTTGAAATCCAAGCCTTGTATTCTCAGCTGCACTAATGTTGTAAAGTAACCATCCATGCATTGGTGAACCTTGATCACAAGTTTGCAAGCTCATCAAATAGTGCAAGCTCACTAAACTTACGAAGTCACTAAAGGTTTGAGCTCTGTCAGGCAAACTCATACCTCTGAGCTCCTTACTTTACAAGTTGTCAACTTGCACTGAAACAATGATGATTTTTGAAAAGATGTTTTGGTTGTTGATTAGACTGAAATCAACTAATGAATAAGTAAGTTGAATTAATCAAGTTCCAAGATTAGTCAAGTTGTAATTATTTTATTATTATCAGCTTATATAAGCATAATTGTTCTTGTAAACTCGTATCAGTTTTTCAAGTAATGAAATAGTTTATCAAAAGTTGGTTTTCTTCGTTTTTTTCTTTTGTTTCAATCTTTTCTTCATCAAATATTCAACAATTGGTATCTAGAGTCACTTATCTTTCCTATTCTTCATAAAAATGTCTTCAGCAAGCTTTACACCACTATTACCCCCCGTTTTCACAAGAGAAAACTACCATATTGAGTAGTAAAAATGAAATATTATCTTTAAGCCTTTAATCTTTAGGAGGTTGTAAATGTTGAAATAGAACCAGCAGTGTTGAGACAAAATCCTACACTTGCTCAAATGAAACAACACAGTGAGGAATGTGCCAAAAAACACAATACGGTGTCTTGCCTACAAAATGACATTTTAGACATGATCTTTACAAGAATCGTGGCCTGTGATACTCCTAAACAAGCTTGGGATAAGCTCGAGGAGGAGCTCCAGGGTTCGCAGAAGATAATACAACAGCAGATGATAAATCTTAGATGATATTTTGAAAACCTCAATATGAAGGAAATTGATACTATGAAGCAATATTCAGATTGAATCATGGTAGTGGTGAACCAATATTCAGTTTGAGGATAGTCTAGTAGTTGAGAAGGTGATTACCACACTTCCTAAGAGATATGAATCAAAGATATTGTAACACCCCAAACCTGGCCCAGACGTTATGGCTGAATCTGATGTGCCACGTTGGAGTTGAAAACCCATGTTCCGTCTTAGTGTTTTAAAAACCATATATTTTGTTGAGTTGACAAAGTGTATGGAAGCTGAGCACCAGGTAGGTAACTGAGACAGAGGAGGTGAGCCATGAAGGCTGCTTAAGTACCAAGCTCTTTGATTGGATCCAATCCTAGACATGCCCACAACCATAGCCACACTTTGTTATATCAAGTTTAAATTTGTTTAAGTGGACGTCTTTGATAAATCGATTAATCGTGGCGTCGAGCTATTTTGAAAACAAGTATCGTTTTGAAAACACGTCCTAAGTCTAGCCCATTTAAATAATTATCAACCAGGTTTAAAGTTATTAAAATTAAAATAATCCCGAAAAGAAATAAAAGGAAAGTTAAAATGGCCTTATTACAACCCAAAAATAAATAATAATTAAAGGAAATTTAATGAAAACCAACGCTTATTTAAAAGTCCAAAGGCGATCACCGTGGCTACTCTGAATCCCCTCCGGCCCAAGTCCCCACATCAAGGCTCACCTGCAAGGTTAAGGAAAGGGGGTGAGTTTGGAAACTCAGTGTGCAACAAGCCCCTTTCAGAGCCCAAAACAATAACAGCCTGTTGGGCCTAAGCCCAAATCCAATCTCAACATGTACTGGGCCATAGCCCTTTTCATATTTCATATTTCATAACACTGGGCCGAAGCCTTTTCATATTTCATATTACTGGGCCGAAGCCTTTACTGTAAACGGTATGGCCCATAGGCCCATTTCAATATCACATGTAATGTCAATGAGAGAATGCAAGCCCATTTGGGGAGACTACTCAACCCACCATCCGCTACTCTCCACCCGTACCAACCAACACACCATGTGGGGATTAACTCGACCCACCCCACCATAACTCTCCACTGCCAGCATAGCTGCTTTATCATATAACTGGAGGCCTAGCCTCTTTGAATAACTGGGGCAAAAGCCCTTTTAATAATTGGGTCATAAGCCCTTTAATAACTGGGGCATAACCCCTTTAATAACTGGGGCATAAGCCCTTTTTCACTTCCTCCATTCATATAAAAACCCAACCCAATGCATTTATGATTACATCATGTGCATATCATACATATCATGTGCATATCATACATGTCATGTGCATATCATACATACCATGTTTATCAAAATCCCATGTATTAAATTCATACATAAACCCTAGGGGTATAATGGTCATTTTTACCTAGGGGCAAAACGATCATTTCCATGTTATAAGGGGAATCTTGTAATTTTACCAAAAATTAGGGTTTCCATGTTCATTAACGGTTACTAACAATTCATGGGTGCAAACAGTGATTCTGGCCTATTTTTAGCGAAATCGAGTTATTGGGCCTAAAACCCCTAATGAGCCGTACTTAGCCGATTTTGTCATCTAGGCCCATTTAGCTTATATCCGTAATAGTATTAACAGTCTTAACATACAATTTAATAGATTTTAGTTTTCTACCAATTTTTCCCAAATGGGCCCGAAAGCCTATTGGGCCCTATTGCAGCCCCTCGAGGCCCAACTTACCGTGAATGCCAAAAATCACGTTCTTACCGTTTCCAATGTTCCTGATCATCATCTCAATGAATCTAACTAACTAATGAGCGTTCGCTTGCTCACGAGTCCTTGAAATGCCAGAATTTCAGCATTTTGGCTTTTCGGCATTTATCGCTTTAAGCTTATGAAAAAGGGTTCGTTACACACCTGTTTGGCGATATTCCTCGACGAGATCTCCTACACGATTTCTCCTATAATCCATCGTTAATAATAAGCTTCCCATAATTGAACCGAACCAAAAATCATCTAATACTAATACTTACACATTCGGCCACCATCCATAATGGCCTTAGGAATCTTACCTTTGTCGCGATTGATGACTAGGTCTAGCCACTCCGGAGATCCAAGCTACCCCAAGTCAACACTACACCTTGCTGCTCCTCCACTAAATAAACCACAAAAAATATTAAAAGAAGACCCCATAAGGCCTATACCCATATTCGGCCACCTCCCTAAACTAGAGGGGT